>NW_026294562.1:68375741-69855741 GCF_007827085.1 Peromyscus californicus insignis | reverse complement strand
ACACACACGTTGCCTTGCCTGAGGTTTTACATTGGTGTTAGAGAGCCAAACTCATTATCCTACCTCCTGTGACGCCTTTTAGTGTGTGTGTGTGTGTGTGTGTGTGTGTGTGTGTGTGTGTGTGTGTGTGTGTGTAGGTGTAGGTGGATAAGCGATGGCACTAGTATGGAGGTCAGAGGACAAATTTTGGTAGTTGATTCTCTCCTTCCACCTTTCTTTTGAGGCAAGGTGTCTGGCACACTGTGTGCTCACCGGCCCACGTGCTTCCTGGCACTTCTCTTACCTGTCCCCTCCCGTTTCTGGGTCGGAGTGTTAAAACCACAGATCCACTGGATCAGGCCCTCTGAATGGGTGAGACAGTTGATTGGCTTGATCTGTTTGGGAGGCATCCAGGCAGTGGGACCGGGTCCTGTGCTCATTGCATGAGTTGGCCGAGCGGTTAGCTCCTCCACTGTTGGCTATGTGCTTTCTGCATTCTGAGGCATTCCACTTTCTCCGACAAAGAATACCTTTCTGACAGAGGCTCAGCTGGTTGAGACGTCCATTAGAAAGTTTCGTGGTCTTGCAATTGGAGGGGAATTTTCCAGAAACTCGTCTTGAATCTTGATATTTCGGGAGGCTGGCTCAGCTCCTAGGCTTTTTCTCTAGTCCATCCGCTCCCTAAATTGGCTAGGCATGAGGGGAGGATGATTGTTGGGGTCAGGCATTGGGAGGAGCAGAACACCAGGTGTTACATTAACAAGGGTGGCACAAGTCCCTGGCTTAGTCATGTACTTTAAGAGTGTGGAAAATAGCTGTTCACAGTTAACACCAGAGGTGCTCATTAAACTGCCGTTCTGTTGGGAATGAAGCCTCTGAAATGTCACAGACTATCAAGTAGCTCAAATTCTATCAGGATTATGATACCCACTGAGTTGCAAGTTATAAGAAATGATACTTGAAATAAAGGCTTTGCGGGCAAATTAAAATAGTAATAATTTCAGCTAATGGAATGATATCTTTTTTTAAATCCCTTAATATCATTTGGCCAAAATTACATATTTGGAAAAAAATGAGCCACTCAAGAAGACTTCCTAATTGTACGTAATGTGCCCGAAGGCATATTGCGGATGTAATTCCGAGGCCTGCGCACAGAGGAAGCCAGCTCTGATGATAACACTGTGCATTGGAAATACATCGTAGTCACAAACAGTCATAATGTGGAATGATTTCCCAGAAAGAGAAGATGGGAGAAAGAGGCGGCTTCCACACTAAGCTCTGTAATACCGGCTGCTCTCTGAGGATGGCTCTTTCTATGTGTGCAGACCTCTTGCTATGCCCCTCAAACTATTCCATTCCAATGGAGGCATCTAATAGCTCAGCACTTTGTAAACAATAAAGCTTATTTTCCTGAAACTCAGTTGAGTCGGGAGCTTTCTTTGTTTAGTTTAGACCAAGATAATATTCTGACAGTTGGTTCATGTTAGCTTATGGTCTTGCCCACAGGCCAACAAAGGCCTGAATATAGGGCTTAAGATGAAGAGAGAATTACTCAAATCACACCAGAATCCCTGGGTTGAACTACTAACATGGGGCTGGGGTGTAGCTCTACAGTAGAGCGTGTGTGTGGCCTGTGTGAGGCCCTAGGTTCAAGTTTAAAATCACAAAAACAAACTTTAAAGAATTACTCTTGCAAACAGGTGTGTGTGTGTGTTCCTTAAGCTGTTGTTTATTTTTAATTTTACGTAATTGAACTACAGTATGCTGTCTGTCAGTCTGTCCTTCAGTGCGTTTGCATTTGATGTAATTCAATGACCTTGCGATTCTGCACAGAGTCTCGTGACGACTATGCACATGTGATTTTGAGAAATGACTAAAAATCAAAACTCCGATCTGACCTGTTCTCATCTGTGGCCCAACTCAGAAAGTAAAGGTGAAACTGTAAATTTGTGTTGCATGCTCAGGCAAGCTCCCCAGAGCCAGTTAGTGAAGGCTCATGCAAAGCAAATCCCTGGAACCACTATGGGGTCCAGAGGGGCACGGCACTACAGTACTGATAACCACCCCCCCCCCGGCACCCCCAAAACCCTATGCTTTCTTCTCCGGCCTTCACTGTTTCAGAGGTAGGCACCACCTCCTGTACCAGCTGGATTTAATCTTCCTGGGATAGACATACCTGGAATGCCTATTGTGAGTTCAGGCTTCATCTTAGTGTCCTTGACCTTCAACAAGGTTGGCTCCCCTTCTACCTTTCCACTTGTCCGTGTTCAGGGCCCCTGGGCCATGCGTGGGTGAACAGTGGGCTCCTTGCTGTTTGTAACTGCTTTCTGGGGTCATTGTTCAGGCTTCTTGGCAACTGAGTCTGTTTCCTACTCCCTCAACCCCCAGCCTCCCTATTTAACAGCTGTGTCTTTACACCGTCTGCAAAACCCTCAGAATCAGCATCAAGGTTGCTTCTTCAGTCACATCTAAGCCACATAGGAGCCCAGCTGTGGGCTCTAGCTGTCCACAAGCCAAAGGTGTCACTGGCTTGGACATAATACCTCCAAGGCTTGGACATAATACCTCCATAATACCAGAGGTGGGAGAACAAAACACGAAAAGACAGTTGCTTCTCTAATTGGGGTGACAAGTAGTTGAGTATTTCCAGACAGTGTTTAGACAAGCTCCAGACTCATCTTTACAGAAGATAGAGAGGAAAGCCCATGTGTAAGTGCGGGGCAGGCCTCCTAAGAAGGTCTCCTCAGGACAGAAACGGGCGGATATCCCTGGAACAACAAAGTCCTGCTTCAGGTGATTTCCCAGGAGTTCCTGCATGACATCTGGTGCTGACTACCAGGAGGGCACAGCTAAGGTTAGCAGGTGTCTTAGTTAGGGCTTTGTTGCTGTGAAGAGACACCATGACCACAGTGACTCTTATAAAGGAAAGCATTTAATTGGGGCTGGCTTACAGTTCAGAGGTTTAGTCCATTATCCTCATGGTGGGAATCATGGTGGTGGGCAGGCAGACATGGTGCTGGAGAGGTAACTGCGAGTTCTACATCTGGATCAGCAGACAGCAGGAAGAGAATGCCACACCGGGCCTGGCTTGAGCATCTGAAACCTCAAAGCCCACCACCAGTGACACACTTTCTTCAACAAGGCTGTACCTACTTCAACAAGGCCGCACCTCCTAATAGTGCCACTCCCTATGGGCCTATGGGGGCCATTTTCTTTCAAACCACCACAGCAGGCATGCTCAGCAGCAAAGGAGCGGTGAGGATGGTCACAGGCTGTACTTTCAAAGAAGCCAGTGTAATAAGGAGACCAGTACAAGGACTTTGGCTAAGCAGAACGTGGGTAGAAATGAGATCCATCTTACGTCATTATCAGTCTGCTCTCTGAAGAGGTCCCAGATGTCATTCTTACTCCCTTCACAGGGAATAAGGTAGATTGGCCTAGATTTTTGCTTAATGGGTGACTCCAGTGCAGCCTTCCATTCACACAGGGAAGGTGCAGAACAGGCCCTGCACAGGACACTGAAGATCTAGGATTTGATTTGACATCATGAGCTAGGATGTTTTAGCCATCCATGTCTCCCCCTGCAAAGATGGTTGACAACAAAACAAGCTCTTTGGATTTCCTGGTTTTGTCGGGAGGCTGCAAATCAAAAGAAGGATGTACATGTCCACAGCCATATTTGGGGTATGGTGGATAGCAAATGTTGTACTAGGTACTGTGCCGGACGGATCCTGGGGATAAAGATGAAAATAATGACTTTGTCTTCAGGGATACCACTACTGGTGGACCTAGTTCCCAAAGTTACAGAATTATTATTATTATTATTACTATTACTATTGCTATAGTTATTATCTTATGCTTTTGTCCAAGGATTCCCCCACATCCTTCTCTTCCTGAGAAGAAAAACATTCCCTCACATCCTTCTCTTCCTGAGAAGAAAAACAGTAACATTTGGGAGAACAAGAGACAGTGAGTACCGAGCAATAGCCAGGATTAATGAGACCAGAGAAAAAACCTCACTTTCTTCAACCAATGTCTCTTTTTAAAATTCACAGGTGACATCATACTAAAAAGTGTGTGAGTCTTCCTGTTTTTAGAAAATGCTATAATGGGGCTGGAGCGCTCCTGCTCAGTGGATGTATCAACAAGATAATGATTTGAGATCTTGGGAGGAACGCTTCATTATAAAGGAAAGGTAATTTTCAGGCCGTAGGAAGAAGTCCTCCTAGGCCTCGCTGCCTCTGATTCATTATGTAATTTATTGTTATTTGTTTGGATTCCCTCTGCTGAGTGGTGAGTAAATGAGGTACTTTTTAATTCTCTTTTTCAATAAGTCAATACTGGAAGGGATAAGTTTCTATGCATTCTAACCTATGTGGTCCCCCACAGTGTCCTTTCATTTGAGAGATGAAGAATTATTGAAGAAGGGCCACCAAAAAATTGAATGCCAAAAAAAAAAAGAATGAACAGAACCATTTGTTTCTGCCAATGGTGCAAGATTTTCTCACGGTTATGTTCTCAAAACACGAATCTGTGATAGTTTAAAAGCTCAATACATAATTTAATACTGCCCAAGGCAGCATTAGCTAAAGCAGATGTTGGTGAAAGATGCATGTTTTTATTGGAGGCTTACACTACCCTACCTCTGTCCATTTTACCAGCCTCTCCCTCCACACTCAGCCCACCCCATGTTTCTACAACAGTGGACACTAACAATGGGTTTCTTAAAGGAACACTACCTGTTCCTTGCGCATGAAGCTATGAAGCTGTCCGAGATGGCAGGGTAGTTTCCTTTGAGGGCAATTTTACAAATTCTACTGTTGAAAGGGGATTTTTGGTTATTGGTTGCCCGAATAGTCTAACTGAAAACCTTTGGGGGTTACTGGTTCCTGACAATATGTGGATCCTCTACAACAGCTGTTGTCAACCTGTGGGTAGTGACCCCATGGGGGGGGCATCAAATGACCCTTTCATAGGGGTCTCCTAAGACCAGCAGAAAACACAGATGTTTACATTATGATTCATAAAGTAGCAAAATTAAAGTTCTGAGATAGCAATAAAAATAATTTTGTGACTGGGGGTCACTACAACATGAACCATTTTAAAGGGTCACAGCATTAGGAAGATTGAGAACCACTGCTCGACAATGTCCCAGAAAATGGTTAAATGCCTGTGGTGATGGCCCCGTGTGTGCTGTGTGATACAATTCCCACAAGGAAGCCAGTTGAGATTGGGACTGAAAACGTGGTGCTTTTGGAGTGATGGTCCTGAGTTCACTCATTTAACTGGTCTGCACGGACTTTGAACGTTTGCCTCGCAGGGCTGTGTGGAAGATCTAGAGGAACGGTAGAACCTCAGACACTGCATCAGGTGTGGCCTGAAGACTCAGCCACAGGAGGCTGTCATCATCATTTCACCTGCAGTCAGTGACTTCACGCTGAGATTGTCCCTGTGAACCAGTCACCTCACAGAGCGACCTCATGTCTCCAGCCCGTGACTGTCTGCTGTTTGGAAACAGCCATGGGCTTAACCTCTTTCCCATCATCCTTTCATGTTGTAATTAGCTTGAAGTGCTTTCGCTTGATGCTTCTGGTGTTTTCTGCCATCCCAGCACTGTTGGCACATGCTGTCACCTTTGCCTGAACTCTCCCCCCTCACTTCCATCTCCTCTTATGTCTGGTTCATTCGCCTTCAGCCGTCCTTCTGTCTGGAGGCCTTCCTCGATCCCCAGGTTAGCTGGGCTAACCCATGCTGCCTTACACTCTTGCCCACCCACATTAGTTCTCAATCACGATGTTATTGCTTGTTCTTCTCCGCTGTGCCCTAAGCTCCATGGAGGGAGTCATTGAGTTGGTGTTGCTTACTGTAAAGTTCCGGTGCCCTTCATAGTATACACACATACTACGTGCTCGATAAACATTAGCCAAATTAAAAAGACTGGTATGCCAATCCATATTGGTCTTGCCCAAAGAAGGCATCACATCTGCACTGACCATTTTGAAATGGCCATACTGTGCTTTCGGATCCAAGGTTTCAACCACCCAATAATTAGGGGGGAAAAGTATCTAGAATTCAACAAAATGCCTAACTTCCCCAAATCTTAATAAAACACACCATGGAGAGCCTTTGACAAAGGTCCCTTGTGTGAGAGCCTGGAACTATAGTGTGAGGAAGAGCATTTTCCACAGGGACAAGGAATACAGGGATCCTTTTATGCTGGTCCTGGAAGAGCTTGCTCTCCTTTTCCACAAGCCAGGGTAAGCTAATTCCATCCCCTGCTCCCTGCTTACCCTCCAAGATCCTGTCTCCTAAAGTCTCTCATTCTGACACTTTCTTTTCAACGCCCCCCCACTGCCACACACTTTACACACATGCCCACAGTGTACACAAGGCCTACTCATATAGACTTCTGGTAAAACTCAGTTAAAAACAAACAAACAAACAAACAAACAAACAAACAAACACATTAAATGCCATCACTTTGCTATAACTATTTCATATGCACCTCTTCAGATTTTTTTAAAATTAACTTTTATTATTATTATTATTATTATTATTATTATTATTATTATTATTATGCATGGGGGGGTACACATGTGCCATGGCAGGCATGTAGAGGTCAGAGGACAACTCTGTGGAGTCAGCACTCTTCTGTCACCTTTAAGTGGCCTTCAGGGTCTTGCATGGTGAGAACTTTCTCCACTGAGTCATCTGGCCAGCAGTGCTCTGCTCCACCAACTAAATCATCTTCTGGCCTTCTTGCCATACATTTTAAAATAAAGTTTCAGGAGTCTTTTTTAAAGAATGAGATGTCAGGAACCTTCTGTAAAAGAGTGATCCTGGCAACTGGAAAATGTAGTTGTCTGTAACCAATGCACAGTGGAGGTCTACGGTGAGGGCTCAGAATGTACCAGGAGATCTCAGCAGGAAGGACTATGTCAGATCAAGGGCAGGTAGACAGGGATGCATTCGTTCATTTGTTTGTTTGTTTCTATCCATACACCAGCCCGGTAGCTGGTGACAATGGGCAGCCAGACTTGGCTAGAGGTGGTGATAGCTGTAGTGGGCAATCATCTCCTCTGACCTGCAGCACCCGGAAGAGGCACCGCTTCTTCAGGAGGAAGACAGATCAGGCACTGAAGAAGGGGGCTCTGGAAGCTGGGAGGATTACGAAGTGGGTGCTGGTAGACTAGGTGATGTCTGCATTGTGGGTGGGTAGAGTGACGCCGGTATGTGCCCAGAGGCCAGGGAACACGGGTGGGCAGTGTGAGCAGCTGCTGGTCCGCAGTACAGTCAGCCAGGCTCTGGGCGTGCTGGTGTGTCTAAGGCAGAGAGAGTAAGGGGCCAGAGAAGGACTTGTGGACGCCTGGTTGAAAGCACTCATGGACTAAGGTGTTTACTCTCCCGTGGGACCCCCACCTGCTCTGTCAGTCTCAATGAAGCCCACCCTCCAAACTCGAACGTCTTTTGAAGCATTCCATTCCTCTCACGTTTGTGCACAATTTGAGATCTGTAGTATGTCGCCAATATTTTCTTTTCTTTTTCCTCTAGAAGTCATTTTTTTCAGGGTGTGTATGTTAAAGCCAAATGAGACCTCTGTCAAAAACAAACAAACAAACAACAAAGACAAAACCCTGCTGTAAATTAGAAGAGCTTCCCTGCTTGTCAGGCCTAGGCAGCATCTCCCTTTCGGTCTGTCTTCCTTCATCTGGCACAGACGAACAGCCCTCTGTCTCTAGTGGCTCAGAACAGAGGAGGAATTCCTACCCGGGCCATTGTTCAGGAGTAGTGTGTACAGCTGCCACGAAACAACTTTTGCTTCCTGTCCAAGTAGCTGAGAAACTGTCCTTCCTCTGCCGAAAAGCCAGACGAACCCTGTCCTTCGTTAAGAACACGACCGTGACCTTGCCCAGGTGTTTTTCTTCTCTAGCATTCATTAGAGGAAAAGTCGGTGCTTACAATACCTGCCATGGATGCTTCTAGCCTGTTGTTTCCAAACCGCCTGAGGCTTTCTTGTGTGGACAAAAATGCCTGTTTCTGTCATAATGAAGTACCATTATTTATTCACCTAGCACTGCTGAGGAAATTGTTTTAAAGTAAAAACACAAAATGGCTTGTTTCAACCACAAATTTCCCACAAGAACAGAAACCTTACTTCCTAAGTGGAACCAGGCTCTTCTCCATTCTTTACCCAGCAGAAAAAAATTACATGGCTTTTAGCTTTAATGGCCTTTTAGGCTTGTCGCCAAAGAAGTTCCAGAAAGATTTTGCTGGTCCCAATTTGCCCTCTCAGCCCAGTTCTTTTGAAAGCTGGGAGGGGCAGAACTGGAGAGTCTCCAAGGCAAGCTCTACGAAGTGAAGCCAGGGGCCAAGACCCACTCCACAATTGAGAGGCGAGGAGGAGGAGCCCCCACCATCACAATGAATCAGACTGAGCAGGCCTCAGATGGCGGACACAGTTTAACCGATGGGCAACTTGTGTACATGTGTTACGAACATCTCAAAGTTCAAAACGTAGGGCTGGAAAAGTGTCTGGCTGCCTGTGTGTGGAGATGTTGCCCAGGGCCTCTGTCTCTCTTATGCTGGTTCTTCTCTGCTTCTGTCCTCAATAAACAGACATGACCTTTTATCTCCTAAAGATCTGAGCTCTGGGGCTAGGGATGTAGCTCAGTGAGTAGAATGCTTGCCTAGCATGCATGAAGCCCTGGGTTGGATCCTTAGCTCCACATAAACTGGACATGATGGCATTTGCCTGTAATCTCAGCATTCTGGAGGTGGAGGCAGGAGGATCAAAAAGTTTAAGGCTATCCTTGACAACATGGCAAGTTTGAGGCCAGCCTGAGTTACGTGTAACCATGTCTCAAAAACAAGAGGCCTAAATTATAATCTTAATGTTTTTACATCTCATCACCCAGGCCGGTTTTGTATCTGAAGCATGTTTCCAATTCTTCCTAGGAATCTCCAAGCTACAGAAATTTTAGAAGAATCTAAAAATATTTAAGCCAAGAGACATGTGGATATTTGGGAGTGACATCCACCATATTTGGCTGGATGTTTCCTTCCCACTAACTAGCCCAGGAACCCTGATGCCAGCCTAAAGCAGATAAAGGACATTCTTGTAACCACTCACCTTCCAGGATCACCTTGCCCTGAGCTCCTAAGCTCTGGCATTCTCTTGGACTCTCCCCTCCCTCTATTTAACTCCTACTCAGATTACAGTCAGTTCAGTACCAGCTTCAAAGAAGCGGGAATTGCTCGGAAAGATCTAAGGCTGGGGCACTTGGCCAGGAACAGTGCCGTCCTTTGTCTGAAACCATGAGGGGCCCTTGGAAGGCTCCAGAAAGAGAGTGTCTGCTAAGGAGGGGAGCAGGGCCTCCACTGTGGTGAACAAAAACATCAGCAGGAGGCATGGGCTTGGGTTAAGATCTGCAGAAGCTGGGCATGTGTGCTCCAGTTTGAATTGCCCAAACATGTAGAATCCATTTCTCTCTGCTTCCTTTCAGTCAGGTGGGTCCCTGAGGAAAAGGGAGAATGTCTTGTTGATGCTGGTGGCTGTGCCTCAGGCATTGTTTCCCGATGGCATACAGGTTAAATAAGCTTTTGAGACTGACAGGAATAAATAAAAACAAAAGCTTTAGGGAATGTGGATTTGAGAGACTTTTTTAAAAAGTACCTAAAGGGAGGAGTGTGCTCCCTATTATCAGTGAGTATTTTTCTGGGATTTTTAACTGCGTCTAAATGTTCTGGGGGCACTTATCTTGGAGTTACTAGTATGTTCTGGTTGTATGGAGTGTCTCAGCGCCAACCAGCCCTGCTGTCCTCTGGAGAAGTGTTAGCGTGAGGGTTATCAAAATAAAAGATGATCTGTGAGAACCTGAAGTCTGCACATTTGGGGACGAGCTCACACCTTGGGTCCCATCTGAGCAAATCTGAACCTGCCTCCAGAATATGCTCACAGTTCTTCACATCACCAGAGCAACATTTCTCCTCCTGACCACAGAATTGCTGCTGGGATGAAACAGGAAGAGAGAGAGAGCCGGGAAAAGACAACCTTCCAAAACACCCTGGAGCCAAAACCCCCAGCAGCCCAGGTCTTTTGGATACAAGACAAAGCATATAAATCATCTTTACTGGCCACATAAAATAACAATTAGTATAAGATATTAAATGTTTATAAGCACAGACAATGCTTTTAACAATTTCCAATAGATGGGGGCGATCCAGCCACCCAAACGATCTCCTGATTATTTTTCCTGATACATCATTACATTAGCTCAGTTTCACCTCCAGGCACTCCATGGTAAGAGTCAGTGACACCTCTGTCCCCCTGGGAACACTAGCTCTGCAGTCTGGGGAAGGCTCCCAGAGGGACTTCTCTTCTCTGTCCCCTCGTCTTTCTGTGGTACATAGAAGACGGTGGGAAGCCCCCGGAGGGTGTGCTCCATTCCATTCCATGTGGCAGCTATGCCAGAAAGTTCTGTTGTGAGCTGGACTTGAGAAAGGGTGGTTCACGGGGAAGAGGCGGAGCTTGCCATACTGGATGTTGGAAGCACGACAAAGCCAGCCTGTTGCAGAGGCCTCCTTCTGGTCTTCCTGGTATATCGGAGCCGCTGGGTCTTCCAAGTGCAATCTCTGGCTTGGAAGGTTTCATCCAGGCCAGCCAGCCAGAGCAGGAGAGCTGACTGGCTCCCTTGAGCCATGGCAGGAAGTTTCAGCACCATTTTCTTACACTTTCAGAGACGAGAAAGATTGCATGTGTCACATCTTACTAAGCAGTATGGGTTGTAATGAGGTTGGCAGAAATCACATCCTTAGGCCAGCTAGTAGTGAAGCAAGGTGCAGGGGGTGAGGGAAGGTGACGCTATGGTGGTCTGGAAGAGGGGACTAAGGGAGATGACTACCCGGAGGAAAGCAGCTGCCCTGTGCAGGATGCTACAGGAGCAAGAAAGATCTCTCTGGGTGGGTAAGGGTGGCTGGAGGTGGCTAAGGAAGTAAGCTTGACCCTACATGAGTGAGGAGAACATTCACAAGGGGCTATGACTCAATAGATATACTTCATGTTATGGTAGTGGAAGCCCATAGTTGTATACATGTATTTGTATATATTGTAATTTTACATGTTTATGTATATAAAACCACCACTTGGCCCCTCTCTGTCTCTGTTTCGGTGTGTGTGTGTGTGTGTGTGTGTGTGTGTGTGTGTGTGTGTGTTGTACACACATTTCTTAATTCTGCCCATCAAGAGGAACTGGTGACCCTATGTGCTGGCTACTTTTATGTCAACTTGACACAAGCTAGAATTATCTAAGAGGAGGGAACCTCAACTAAGAAAATGCCTCCATAAGATCCAGCTGTAAGGCATTTCCTTAATTAGTGATTGATGGAGGAAGGCCCAGCTCATTGTGGGTGGTGCCGTCCCTGGACTGGTGGTCCTGGGTTCTATAAAAAAGCAGGCTGAGCAAGCCAGGGGCAGCAAGCTAGTAAGCAGCACCCCTCCATGGCCTCTGCATCAGCTCCTGCCTCCAGGTTCCTGCCCTGCTTGAGTTCCTGTCCTGATTTCCTTTGATGATGAACTGTGATGTGAAAGAATAAGCTGAACAAACCCTTTCTTCCCCAATTTGCTTTATGGTCATAGTATTTTCATCACAGCAATGGAAATCTTAACTAAGACACCCTGTGAGTATCAAGTTTATATACATATATTGCGTATATTGATAAATAAGTTGTACTATCACTTTGCATGTGTGTTTGAGTACATGTATTCCCCTGTTCTGCCAAGAAGGAATGCACAAACACCCTGCTGTTTTCTGTTTGTTTGTTTGTTTAGTATCCTTCTTTGCTAAAAGAAACCATGGTTAATTCAGTGCTTACACATAGAGAAAACCAGTTGTGTTTGGAAATACTATTTGGGCCCCAAAGTAAGAAAATGTCTAAAGGGGCTGGAGAGATGGCTCAGAGGGTAAGAGCTCTTGCTGCTCTTCTAGCAGATGTGAAGTTCAGCGCCTAGCATTCACCTCAGGTGGCAGCCAGGGGACACAAGGTAAGATGGGGAGTGGGATGCTATGCAGTCTCAAATCACCTTAAAACACTTACGAGTTATAAATCGAAACAGCTACAGTTGTAGAGCTGTCGGATTGAGACTGCAGGCCCCCTGAAGAGTAGAAGGGCACAGCGTCAGCTTTGAGGTTCGCAGATGTGACAATGTATTGTAAATCTTCTCACCAGGGAATATTAACCCAAATAACTAGCCTGTGATCCTTACAGTGCCCAGGTCACGGCAGTCAGAGAAAAGACTGCGAGATTAGAGAGAAGTGAGAGCTACCACCTGTGCCTCTGAACTGGGCCTTTAGCTATGAAGGGCAGTACTGGGATGATTAAAAACTCGGCTGCAGTCTGTCGGTCAACGGCGGTATATCAGTGTTAATTTCCCGATTGTGTGGCTAGGAATGCACCGTGACTTCTAAATACTCACGTGGACAGCTTTTTCTGAAGATTCCTAGGAAGATATCTCTATGCCAAGCCCTTGTAATTTTCTGTAAGTTTGAGGGGTTTTGTGCTCTCTCTCTCTCTGTCTCTGTCTCTGTCTCTCTCTGTCTCTGTCTCTCTCTCTCTCTCTCTCTCTCTCTCTCTCTCTCTCTCTCTCCCTTTCTCTCTCTCTCTTGCGTGTGCGCGCGCGTTTGTGTTTAAATAGTTGGTCAATTGCTTCTTTCTTCAATGTACATTGATTTTTCATGATGAAATCAACTGTGATCAATTCTGAACTCCACACACCAAAGAGACGGACTTCAGAAACATTGATAATAACCCACCATTTAAACAACAATTTCTCATCATGTTCATTGCTACACATACTCAATTTTCTTTGTTAATCATAGTTTCTGTTTATCAGGGTTTGCGCATTACAAAAGTTTCCAGCTTGCTATGAGGTCCAAATGGATGCATCTCATCATACTGAAGACAAGTCTCATTAGATGTACCAATGTGGTTTTTATTTTGAAAAATACACCAATGATACAGATTATTTCACTGTAGCATTATGAGTGAGACATCACCTTGATTTAGTGAACTTCTGCCCTAAGTCCTGAAACACGCATGAATAGAAGCCTTCAAGCTTCTTACACTAAGAAAATAAAAATTTGGCAGACAAATTGGCCACTCATTTTCTTTATTTGCACGAAAACCATCATTTCTGGGTGCAGAAGAGATGGATCAGCAGTTAAGAGCACTTGCTGCTTTGACGGAGGACCTGGGACTGGTTCCCAGCACCCACATGGCCACTCACAACCATCTACTACAGTTCCAGAGGATTTAACACCCTCTTCTGGCCTCCGCAGGCACAGCACACATGTGGTGCATATACATATGTACAGGCAAACACTCACACACATTAAAGGAAACTAAATAAATCTTCTGTAGAAAGAAAGAAAACTATCATTTCTCTCAAAGCTGTGCTGCAGCCTCTCTCCTGGGAAAGCTTTGAGTCACCCCTTCTGGGAACCTCCTCACATTGCTGATCTGTCGCAGCATCACCTTGTTATTCTCAAAAAAGAAAGATGCTTGTGTAAGGGTCATCAGTGAGGCACAGGCTTTGGAAACTGGTACCATCCGTTTCATTTCTTTGCTGAGTTTGTTTTGTTTCTCAGTATATTGTGTCCATCTCTTTTATGTTAGCCAACTTAATAGTTCCTAATGCCAATTATTTCAGTGTTTTAAACATTTCAGGACTCTGTACATGAAAGAATCATACACTTTACACATTTCTGCATCTTGCTTTAAAAACTCAACAAAACCTTGTGGGTATTCCTTCAAAACAGCTGAGTCACCTTTACACAACTTTTAAAGTGAGGCGTAGCATTGTCTAATGTGTGTCACATATTTCCAGCCCACCCCAGGGAATACTTAATTTCTTTATTTATATATGAACTGTGCAGGTCTAAACTTCTCTTTCATATATACTCATAGCCTGCTTTTATTTATTTTTAATGTTTTATTTATTTTTACTTTTATGTATGCATGCTTTGTTTGCATGTGTATGTGTACCACATGCATGCAGTGCCCTCAGAGGCCAGAAGAGGGCATCTGAATCCCCTGGAACAGGAGTTACAGATGCTTATGAGCTACCAAGTGGTGCTGGGAATCAAAACCCAGTCCCTTGGAAGAGCAGCCAGTACTCTCCAGCCTCTGCATTTATTTTTGTAGATTAGGTTTCTGGGAGCAACTTCAATATGCAACCACACACAGAGAGACTCAATAATAACTATTTTAGCAGACTAGATGATATTTTCAGATTGAAAGTATTGAAATAAAATAGTGTGTCAGTCCAGTCCTATTTTTCTTGTTATTCCCTGAATAATATGAAATAAATAAAAGTATTTACACAGATTTTTTGTTGTATTATGTATAATAAGTTCTAGAAATGATTTGAAATATATAGAAGGATGCCTACAGATCATCAGCAAATGCTAGACTCTCTTCTAGAAGAGATAGCTTGAACATCTGAAGAGTTTGGTATGTATGTGCTGAGCATCCTGGAACCAATTCCTGCTATTGAGGATAATTGAGGAGGCACTGTACATTCAAAAGTTTGACATCCCGGTAGCATGTAAGACTATGGCAATTTATTATGTACACATGGCCTTGTATGCTGATCCTTAACAGTACTCAAGATGCTGTATATCTTAAGCTTTTTTTTCTAGACTTCTGACTATAAAGGTACTCACTGGCTCAGTCAACAGTTACCCAATGGACTCCTACAGACCAGGTACTGTGCTTGGCACTGGGGATGCATACAGTAACCAAGCTGGTCACATTCCTTTGTTCACAGAGCCCCATGCTAACAGAGACAGACAGACAGTAAACACAGGGCTACATGGGAAGTCAGAGGAGAGCTGACAAAAAGGCAGGAACAGATGTGGGTAGGGAACCTGCTACTGCAGGTAGGGTCTTCTGGAGAGACATCTCAAAGGCGACATTCTACCAGAGACAAGGAAGTGTGGAATTGGCTCAAGGGGAGAGAGTGGGTGAAGTCTCAGAAGCTGGACACACCTGGTGTGGGGAGGGTTGGGAAAGACAGTTGTGATTACAGAGGGCCTGCCACCATTGTGCACCACAGTAACCCTGGCAAGCCACCTACAGAGACATTAGTCCTGTAATTCCCTGGGCTGGGTTTGCTCAGTACCCAGGACACTGTCCATGGCAGCAGCGGGCTGAGGACACATGGAGCAGAAAGAAAGCCCCTTTCTGCTCCTGTCTCCCGCCAGAGCCTCTGAACAAAGAACTGGCACCCAACCCTACATCTTTTATGCATTAAAAATAGTGGTTTCCAAATTTACCTTTTGTCTGTTGAAGCCAAATTTGTGTTCTCAAAGTTTTAAAAAGACCTATCTTGTCTCAATTCCATCATGATTTTTCTGATCTATCACTTCCAGGCATCTAGCCAAGGCTGGAAGACCCCTTAGGCTTTGGACCGTCAATACAGACACAGGCTTTGGGGACAGTCTGGGTCTTACTTTTGCAGTCAAGCCTCTGGTCTATCTATTTTCAGTGCGTTATAAGGTGGGGACCCAACTGGATTTCCCTTCAGATAGCCTCTATGCTAACACGTGAATCTTTGCTGTGTCTTATATGTTTACATTTGCTGGCATCTGCTTTTGGTTCTCTGTTCAATCCTGCTGGTCCATTTGTCTATTCCTAACTGATGCCCAAGACTCCATTGTTGGGCTTTGTGTCCTAACCTGGAGTTTTTTTTCTTTTGCAAGGCAAGCATATACACTGTTCTTTTTCATAACTTTCTTAGCTATTCTGAAAATATTTACTCTTACATAGAGACTTGGATATCATTCCATTAAACTGAAAAAAAAAAAAAAAACCTCATGAGGTTTTCATCAAAATTAGATTCCCAGGCAGGCAAGCTGGCTCAGCAGGTAAAGATGCTGCCAAGCCTGATGACCTGAGCTACATCCCTGGGTCACATGGGGTGGGAGGAGAGAACTGATTCCTGTGAGCTGTCCTTTGATCTCTACATGTACCTTCACAGTCATACATCCACACGCGCATGTGTGTGTACCCAAACACACACACACACACACACACACTAAACAAATGTAAAAAAAAAAAAGAACCTAGATTTATTTTATACCTTTTAAAATATTTTAAAGATTTATTTTTATGTTGTGTGTTTGTGTGTGAGTGTGTGGGTATGTGCACATGACTGAGTGCAGGTGCCTGTGGCTATCAGAGGCATCCAGTCCCCTAGAGCTATGGTCACAGGCAGTTGTGATCTGCCTAATGTGGGGGCTGGGGACTAAAATCAGGTCCTCTGCAGGAAAACTCTTGATCACTCTTGACCACCGAGCCCTCTCTCTACTCCATTACTTTATATCTGTTTGGGAGAATTGACATTTTGTGATATTAAGTTCTAATCGAAGAAGACTATCTGCTCAGATCTTGTTTGTATCGCTCAATACTCAGCGTTTGCTTTTCTTCTTTATATCCCTCATTCTATTGTTAAATCCATCCATTCTTCCACTCTTGGATCTTTTAGTACAGTGAATGGAAGCTTCTTTTGCAGAGGTATTGACAGTTGCAGACTCATCAATAACTGAGAAAGAGAGATGTTGGAGGCTTCTGTGACACCCCCATCACCCCCCCCCCACCAGAAGGAAACAGTCCAGACAGGAAGCTGTTGAAGAGAGTCCTTAAAAACTGTCATAAAGATACTGAAATATACCTCTTCACAGTTGATGACTTCTGGTGGGGGTGGGGGAGGACTCAGTTTTCTTTAAGGGACTGGCCATCAGAAGTTTGACCATGGTCCAATGAAGATATGGGCAACACAGATTGGACTTGGTGGGTATTTTTTTTGGGGGGGGGGCAAGAGTGGGAGGGTGGACCTGGGAGTAGTGGGAGGCCAGTGTGATCAGGGTGCACTGCATGAAATTCCCAAATAATTAATAAAAATATTATGTTGCAGGGGAGAAGAAATATGAGCTCCTATAACATGTGAAATATGCCAATGGGCTTAGATAGTTCAAAGTGTTTAAGAAAAGGTGTTTACAAAGAAGTGGGCTGAATAAACAGGGGACAACATCTTAGGACAAGCCCGGCCTGTTCACCAGCTGGGGAACTGGTTTCTAGATCTTAAGGGAAGGCCGAGCCTGAGGTCTGGGTGCAGGAGAGGACCAGAGAAAAGACTTGAGTCTACATGGGGGAGGTCCACACCAGCCGAGGAGCTGCAAGAAGGCTCCCCACCTGCACTTTCCTACCATGGGTGCCACTGGCATTAGCCAGCTGGGAGCTTTAGTGTTAGGCCACCTTAGATATTATCGTATCTATTCCAGTAACTTTAAAGGAAACGAGACCCCTTGGCTTTTCCAGGCATACAGCCGTGCCATTTGTAAACACAGGTGATTGCAGCTCTTCCCGTGTTTATAACAGTGACTTCATTTTCCCGGCACATCAGTCGCTGTAACAAAGGATCCGAACGGAGTGGCTAAGACAGCAGAAACTTATCAACTCACAGTTCTGCGGTTCGAAATCCAAGACCAGGGCGTCAGCTGTTCACAGCTGTGTCTTACCCAGCTCTTAAAGATTAGATAAATACATCCAAGAGTAATAAATTTGTTCTCACCGATACAAGTGCAGGTCCTAATGCCAAGTACCTGTGAATGTCACCTTATATGGAAACAGGCTCATTGCAGAAGATCCTATTTGGCATCTTCTGAGGCTAGGAGGCTTCTGTTCCAGTGCCTCCCCTACTCTGGGGTTTTGCCAGCAAGCAGTCTTTGGTGTTTCTTGGCTTGTGGTTGCAGCACTGCGACCTTCTTACTCACATGGTTCTCTCCCTCCCCTCCCCTTCACCCCTCCCTCCCTTCCTCCCTCTCCCTCTCCTGTGTGTGTGTGTGTGTGTACGCAAGTGTGCATGCCACAGCCCAGGAGTGGAGGTCAGAGAACAACTTTCAGGAGCCGTTTCTCTCCTTTCGCCTGGGTCTGGGGATCAAACGCACCTGCCAGGCTTGCCCAGCAAACTCTTTTACTAGCTTAGCCATCCCGCTAGCCCCCTGGTGAAACCTTCAAGGAACCTCTGTGCTGTTGTCTACAACGGCCTTCTCAGTTTGTGTTCCCACCGGTTATGTACAGTGTTTCCCTTTCTCCGCACCCTTGCTAACCGGTGTCTGTGCCCCTCAGTCATCGGCATCTGGACAGGCATGAGGCAACATCTCGCTGTGGTTCTGAGAGCACCCCTGCTGATGAGGAGCAATGTCAGACTGAAAAAGCCTGCCTTTTTGTTTTGTTCATTGTTTATTCGCTTTACAGAAGCTTTTCCGGTCTGACATGCTGTCACTCGTTCGTTTGTTTTAATTTTTATTTAAAATGTACATGCATGTGGAGGTCAAAGGGCAACTTTGAAGGAGTCCATTTTCTCCTTCCATCAGGTAGGTCCTGGGACTGTACTTCAGGTCACCAGGCTCGGCAGCAAGCGCCTTTACCCACTGAGCCATCTTGCTACCCCATTGGCTTATTTTTGTTGCCTGTGTTTGCTGTTGGTGTCATAGCAACAACAATAATTGCTGAGCCCCATGTCAAGGAGTGTTTTACCCGTATTTCTATTAGCAGTTCTGCTTTCAGGGTTGCACATGGGTCTTTAATCCACTTGGTTTATTTTTATGTGGTGTAACAGTACAGTTTAGTTCTCCTTCGATACCCACTTCCACCAACACCACGCATTGCAGAGCACTGGAGGGGAAGAGTGAAGTCCCGAGGGAATGCCTGTTGCTGACACGGGCCTGGCCATGGAAATGACCCCAAAGCCTCAGCCCATTCGAGTGGATGAGGCTCACAGGGATGGTAAACCTTCCTTGAGTCCAAGCGCAAAGCGGACAGTGTTTGTGGAAACTGTCCACCATAGCTTTCTCCCCCAGTGTTTACAACCTGAAGAATGCTCCTCCCCTGCAAAGCCCCTCCTAATGAGAGGAGCTAAGCCTGTCTCTTTGTTCAGCTGGATATAATCAACTCTGTGAGCTTCCAGGGTGCTTCAACTTCTCCCCAAGAGAGCCCAGACCGCTAAACCTAGCTGTGTCCATTGTTTCTTCAATGTCTGTCCTTTCTTCATTCTCGTGCTGCCTCTAGTCAAGATTCCAGAACCCAACCTGTTCACAGACAGAGCAGACCATCTTTTCTCACAGCGTGCTCTTTCAGTCTGCTGCAGCCACCTGACTGGACATGTATGTACAGGATTATTTCCGGCCTTCTATTCTGTACGTAGATATTTATGGTGTGGTATTTATGCTGTGGAATAATCCCTTTGTACACTGTGAAGATTTGTCACTGTGATTGGTTTAATAAAGAAGCTGACTGGCCAATAGCCAAACATGATAAAGTTAAGTGGGATAGCCAAACTGAGAATGATGGGAAGAAGATGGGTGGACTTGGGGGAGTTGCCTGAAAATGCAGAGGAAGCAGGACATGTAGAAAAATGAGGTAACAAGCCATAAGCCATGAGGCAGAGGGTAGATAAGAAATATGGGTTAATTTAAATGTAAGAGTTAGCTAACAAGTCTAAGCTATTGACCGAGCATTTGTAATTAATATTAAGCCTCCATTTCAGTTATTTGGGAACTGGTAGATGGGACAGAAACTTCTGCCAACAAAATGATCTTCTGTTCCCTTTAATTTTCTATTTGACCTAATGATCAGCTGAGATTGTGATTATTCACTTACAAAATTTTAAATTAACATTTAACTATTTGTAACATCAAATTGAATATAATAATGTTGTCTGTAAATAATGCTTTCAAAAAGAATTGTTTATTTTTATTTTATGTGTTTGCCTGCATGTATGTAAGTGCACCACACACATGCAGTGCCATCAGATGCCAGAGGAGGGTATTGGAACTCCTGAACTGGAGCTACAGTCATTGTGGGGTGCAGTGTAAGGGCTGGGAATCAAACCTGGGTCCTTTAGAAAAGCGGCCAGTGTTCTTACCATAGAGCCCTCTCTCCAGCTTTGATATACACTTTTTGACTTTAAGATTTTTTTTGATATGACTAAGTAGGACACAATGTAGCTTTTTTCTGTAAGCAATTCATGTATTAGAGGGGAAAAAAGTAGACTCTTTGTGTGAGATATATAAGGCTCAGTTGGATTCAAATTTACTGGTTATCTAGTTGAGTTCCTTCACATACTGGGTCTGTCTATAGTGACTATCTATCCCACAGCGGCGGTGCTTTTAAAATCAACTTGTCCTTTGACTGCTAACCCTTTGCTGTTTAGATGTTTAACTGTTTCGCTTCTGGGACACACAGTTGGGACATCTGTCTCTTCTCTCTGTCACTATTGTCACGGACATCTCATTGTGCTACTTTCAGTTTTCTACCTAGAATTCCAGTTTGTGATATTAATACTGTCATGCCAATGTTTCGAAGTATGCTCCTATTTGCTTTTTGACCATCAATATTTCCAGTGTTTCTACTTTACTCTGCTCCTTGCTGTTTCTTGCGGGCAACATGGAGCTAAGTTTTGATGCTCAATCTGATTCTTGGTCTCTTCTTGTGGTTTCTTGGTATTTCTAATCATAATGTAACTGGTATTCTTAATTTTGGTCCTTCTGTGCTTGTATTTATTTTAAATCTTATTTTTTATTTATTTATGTGTATGTGTGTGTGTGTGCCTGCTTGTCTGTATGTGCACCACATGCTTGCAGTACCTGTGGAGGCCAGAGGAGGGCATTAGATCTACTGGAACTGTAGTTACAGGTGATTGTGAGCTGTCATGTAAGTACTTGGAACCCAACCTGGGTCCTCTGCAAGAACAGCAAATGTTCTTAACCTCTGAGCCGTCTCTCCTGCACTTCTGATTTCTTTTGTAGTCAAATCGTAATGGGCTTAATTTTTCCATAGCTAACACAGAACTTCAACTAAATATTTCTGTCCAAATAATGACTATTGGCTTTCCCCCAGAACTCTTAATTGGAGATATATTTTTAAACTGCTGTTTGGAATGAAAATACCAAGACATTTCTCTCACCGAAATGAGCTGTTTCTACTCTCATCTAGTAAGGTAAAACCATTTCCAGGATGTTTTTGGTTACTTCCTAATTTTTATTTTGGTAAGGTTTAGAGTTTACTTATTAAGTATAAACAACACAAAATGAAAAGGGAAATTGGGTCGGGAAGTTGGTGAAAACTGCCTCGAGTAGCTCTTTAGGAGAAATCAGGTTCACAGCATTGTTTTCCTGGTCTGAAACACTGTCCGTCTCCGTCTTCTCAGGTATGATGTAACATCCTCAGTAAAGCTTTTCCCTGTTAAAGTTATACACTTATCAGGTCTATTCCTCATATTTGCACTCATAGCTGCTGTTTTAAGTGAGGCCTATACTTCCATGATATTTGATTACTATAGTTATAAGGGAAAACAACGGAGTGTTACATAATTGTCACACATCATCTAAATCATAACATTGGTTATAATGACTCTCGCACTGACTGTCTTGGGATTTCTAGATAGATAACCATATACTGTATTAGCCATGATGATGACCAACATTATGTCTGTAGTTTTCTTTTTCTTGTCTCATTACAATGGCTAGGCCTGCAGCATGGTACAGAGTAATTGTGCTTAGGGGATTCCCTTCTTATTCCTAACTTCAGGTCAAATGTTTTCAGGGCAGCTCTATTAACTAATAATCTGATGCATTTGAATATATATATTCCATATGATTTTGACAAAGCTCTATTTTGTAGCTTTCCCCCCCGACATTTGTTTTCTTTCATAGAATGTCTTGCCATTTCCTGAGATGATTATGTGAGGTTATCTAACTTTGTCTTTCAACGTCATGATAAACAGCCACAGAATCCCCAAATAGTGATGGTCATCTCATGTTTCTCTATCTTATATCCTCTTGATTGACTGACATTTTATTTTGGTTTTGGTTTTAATTTTATATATGTATAACATATTTAGTGAGAATGACCTATGGTTTCCCTCTCTTGAACTGCATCTGTATGGTTTTGAGACAAGGGATATGCTCCTCATTTCAAATGTGTATAAGAGACACCCTAAATGTGGTGTTTTTGTAAAAACAAGTATGAAATACATTTTGGTTGCATTGAAAAGTGTCAGGTAAGCTAATAAATCCTCCTCGAGAAGAAAATGTTTCATGGTCCAGCAGGTCTGGGAAGCACAGCTCTCTGTCGGAGAGTCACGATGTCCCCTGTGTAAAGGCTCTGAACACTGCAGGAATGAAGCCCATTGCTTCTGTTCAGTCTTCCTTAAACCACCTTGGGCACTAGACAGCCTTAAGAAGGAAGGGAGACAATGAGCTATGTAAGCACCCCAGAGGACTGTCTTTAAAGAAATATCAGCATTGGAAATGCTATTTTGAGAACAGAAACACTTCCTGCAAGTTGTTTATAGTGGTAAAGATTAAGAAACAACAGGCCGGGCTGGAGAGATGGCTCAGCCGTTAAAGGCTAGGCTCACAACCAAAATATAAGAAACAACAGGACATGTATCCGTAAATTATAATGGAATGGAACTTTCTGTGGTCAGTCTGACGTGTGCAAAGATTTTCTTAATGCCATGAAACACAATATTACCTGGGAAGTCAAGATAAAAATATACTACAGGATCACAGCTACATTAAAACTAAACCAACGATAGAAAACAGAAAACAATAACTAGGCATCAATTTACCAAGACATCAAACAGTTATCTTGGATAGTACTTCAAAATTTATTTCTCCTTTTTCCATTTTATAAGCATGTATTATGTTTTGTATTTTGAGAGAAATGGCAATGTCAAAATAATGGAAACCTGCTTCCACCCAAAGGGAGCACGAAGGTGGGAGTCAGGCAGATGGAGATCTGTCAGGGGGATGTGGGAGCACCAACCTCTGTGGAATTCTTTTCTTCCTCCTGTCTGGACTGGCGATGCCCCTAGCATGGCTTTGAGTGCGAGCAGGCTCCAGCACAGTCCAACTTTGCGCAGCAGGCTGCTACAGTGCGCATTCACTCTCTACTCCATTCCCGTCCTGCCTCATCCCTGACTCACTCTCTCTCAGCCACAGGCTCCTACAAAGATGAAAGGAGGGTCTGATGAACTTCTGTGACCCTCTGGCCATCACCACAGGCTTCACGAATGACCCATGCCAACAAGTGTTGGCTCATATTCTAAAATAGTCGGAGTAGTGTCACTCTTTTTAGGTGTCTGTCTAAAGCATCCTTCCCCGCTCAATATCAAGTACAGAGTACATGGCTGCACCTGACAGCTCCACGAAGAATAAGCCTTGAGAGACCATTAGTGTGATGGCAAGTGACAGCTTCAACTCTTGGCATGTTTATCAATGCAATTACAGAAAGGATTATAGAATTCCTGATCTCTTCTAATATAAAGAATACTTTGTGATCCAGTGTCTAAAGACTGAAGGGTCTAAATATTACTGCAAGGGTTGAATCTATACCAAAATGGAGTGTGTGTGTGTGTGTGTGTGTGTGTGTGTGTGTGTATGTGTGTGTGTGGCAGGTGAGGTTTCTCCAGCCTTCAGCATCCATGGAGTAATCCAGAACTCACTTGGTCATTACATCACAGTGAATTATTTTTATTGGCTTTGTCAAACAAGACAAAGCAGGGTTGTCCTAAAATATTAATTTTGGTAAGTAATCACTTGATAGTGAGAGCAAGGGCTCCGCACTAAGCTTTGGCTGCAGTCAGGCACCGGCTCTGGGCTGTATGTGCATCACCATCCGTCAGTCTTGGAGCTCTACCCCCACCCAGGGGAGGATTTCTGTTGAAACAGATGAGTAAGTGGGATTCAGGGAGGTTAACTCCACACATGGAACGTTCGAGCAGTAAGTCTACGGAAGACCAGGAATTTGGGGCAAAGCCAACTTCCTCCAAAGCCAAACCATTTGTACCAGCTACACGGGAAAACTTGAAATTGGTGTATGAAATACACAGTACTCATTCAGAACGACAACCAAGGGACAACCCCCATGGGATAATCCCAAAGCTGGACTTGATACAGGCAGAAATTTTCTGCCCTCTGACGAAAGATCAGGACATTACATAAAGGTTAAAAGTGGGGCCGGGCCGGGCGGTGGTGGCGCACGCCTTTAATCCCAGCACTCGGGAGGCAGAGCCAGGCGGATCTCTGTGAGTTCGAGGCCAGCCTGGGCTACCAAGTGAGTTCCAGGAAAGGCGCAAAGCTACACAGAGAAACCCTGTCTCGAAAAACCAAAAAAAAAAAAAGTGGGGCCGGGCGGTGGTGGCGCACGCCTTTAATCCCAGCACTCGGGAGGCAGAGCCAGGCGGATCTCTGTGAGTTCAAGGCCAGCCTGGACTACCAAGTGAGTTCTAGGAAAGGCACAAAGCTACACAGAGAAACCCTGTCTCGAAAAAAACAACAACAACAAAAAAAAAACCAAAAAAAAAAAAAAAAAAGTGAGAGCTAACTCATGACCTCCACCTGGCCTCAGCACAAAGCTACTTCAGCCCCATCTGCAGATCAGGGCTTGGAACTCACCGTGTCTAGCTCAACCCTCTTGGGAGCAGTGTCTGTCTCCTTTAGTCCAGTGCTTTCTCTGCTGTCGCCAGTACGAAGAGGACTTGGAATTATCCGTGTGTCCTGCATCAGTCAAGCTACCCAGGTGCCTTGCTGCTGAACGTGTCTTCAAACATCATCCGGTGGGAACGGTGGCAAGACTCTGGCTATGGCCTTTCGTTTTGTTTCCATCCCCTTGGACTTTACACTGGTCTTTTGGTTTAATCAAACATCTCTATTGTGGAGGATGGATGCTAGTTCCTGTCATTCTTCCTGAATCCAACAAACAATCCAGGAATGAGAATTAGCAAGTTCTCTCAGACACTGTCAAGCCTGGCTGGATCAGGTTCGAGGTCACCCTTGTCTATATAGTGAGTTTGAGGCCAGCCTAGGCTACATGGTACCCTGTCTCAAAAAATTAAAAAAAAAAATGAAATGGGAAGAGAAGGAAAAGAAGCAGGCTCTGTGATGCATCTTGCAAGGCCACAGCCACCCTAGAACCCAATAGTGTCGCTGATGAAGCGCAGTTATCCCCAAGAAGTTTCTAGCACCGGAACGGAAGCTCATACCCACATTCTCCAAGAGCTTCTATCCCTGTTGTATTTATTAGCTGGCTTCAAATTACCGCAGTCAATAAAATTACCATTGTTGGTTCTCACCTTTCAGAAAATTTGTGTGAGTTAAACACTTTGGCAATATTTATTTATTCTGCCATCTGTCTCACTAGTTACACATTCTCACCAGCCTGGCCCAGAAAGCTCTCCCGAAATCACCTGAGCATCATAAAATTAGTCCATGGCTGTCAGAGGAGCGCATGGAGAACACAGCTGCTGTCCTGCTACCTGATTTAATGAGGTTCTGAAAGCATGGGGAGGAGGATGCTGTCCCTTGGTTACCATGGAAACAGAGGTGCTCAGAGCAGGTGTCAGCAGCATCAAAATCAAGAGGAATCAGCTGATGGCTCATCATCTCGGGAGGCATGGACCACGCCCTGGCGGCCGCAGTACTGGATAGTCGCTGCTCCTGCCGAACAGACCTAACACTTTCCAGAATTTATTCTGAACATATTGTGTTGCCATATAAACTTTGTCAGCCTAGAGGATTTACATTTGAGGATTTCAAAATTGGAAGTTTGAAGCGCTTCTGTTCTTTCAGATCCCAATTAATTGGCGATCTGTTGTTTTGTATAAAAAGAAAGAAACAATATACCATCAACCTTGCACCACCTCCCTCCAGTCTGGGGAACTAGTTACTATTCTTCAAGTTGCAACAAAATATCTCACAGGAGGATTTGAGGGTGGAAGTTCTTATTTTGTCTCCTAGTTTCAAAGACATGTCAATCCATCACAGTGGGAAAGGTTAGGTCATGGAGCAGCTCTGTTTGAGCCAGCAGGAGCAAAGGGCAGCTGCTTGTTCCCATGAAGGCCAACAGGAAGCATGGAACAGAAGCTGGAACCAGAAGGCACTATAATTGTCAAAAGACCCGCCCCAAAACCCACTCCCCATGGCCAACCCTACCTCCTAATGACTCCACAACATCTATTCCCAGTGCCTCCTGCTGGGGTCCAAGTGTTCAGACACATGAGCCTGTGGGGAGCATTTTACCTTCAAACCACACTGCTAGGTGTATTGGATTATATTCAAACTTCTCAAGAGAGAGAATTTAACATGCAGAATAGAGGACCTGGTGCTTCTGGCAAAAATCTACCTTTGACAGTGTCAAAGGCTTTTGACTGTTCTCCTAAATCATGCTATCTACAAGATACAACATAATTTGTGAATATTAGTCTAGTTAGTTGATTTGAGTGAGGTCTCAGATGTCACATCTCTTAGAAAGAAAAAAACTTTAATTTCATATTAAAATTCTATGTTTATGGAATTGCTTTCAGTTGATCTGGTAAGGGTGGAGTAATGAAGGATCTAAGTTGAAATTTTACTGGAGAATGGAGGCATAAACACCATTCTGTAAAAATCCCAGTTTGAAGCTGGAGAGATGGCTCAGTGAATAAAACATTTGTTGTGCAAGCATGACAACCTGAGTTCAAGTCCCCAGAATTCAGGTGTGGTTACATGCATGTGTAACCACTCCTAGAGAGACTGGAGACAGGAACAAAGGAGTCCCTAGAAGCCAAATAGCCAGCTAGCCTGTTGTAAACCACGAGAGAAACCTGCCTCAAACAAGGTGGAAGGTAGAAAGCCACACCCAAGGTTGTCCTCTGACCTCTATACATATGCTGTGGCACATTCAGACAGACAGGGACACACACACAAACACCCACTATATACACATATCACACATACACAAACAATTAAAAAAAATAGCCAAATTAGCAAAACCCAAAACCCAAACCCAAACAAAAAACCACCTGTTCATTAGAATGAGTCTGTAGCTCTGGACCATCACTGTGCGTTAGCCAATTAACTTGGAGGAAATAAGGCCACACATATGCTATTTCATGTAGAAAAAGAGCAAAGCGTTCAGTTCTGCTGCTTTTCGGTTGAACTGACACATACTCTTTGTTCTCTAAGAATGTGATGATTTAGGCCAAAAAAAATGTGCTTTCTGTAACAATTCAGATAATTGCCTTACCTTGACACTTAGCTTGAGTGGAAGAGGTTTGACTTCAAAAGGCAGGGGGTCAAATGAGAGTCCTGTTCTCACAGACTTTATTTTAAGCTCTTTAAAAAAAATAGATATTTACCGCTTAATTAAACATTGGATTCAGTTTGAAAACACGACAGAACCGCAGGCATGCTGAACGTTTTTAGACACTAAGTGATGGATAGAAAGACCATTTTGAAATATGTGGAGGACACATTTGATGTACTTGACTTTGTATGTAGGAACCGTCCAATCAAGCGCTCTTGTCAAGCAGATGTTACAGTTCCCGTGGTTGAGGAGATGGAGCTTTCATCCCGACCCTCAGGACCAGCGTGCACAAAGTGATGCTCGGTACACGGCTCCGTTGCTGTCAGTGCCAGTGTCCTGCACTGTAAACACAAGGCAGGAGGCTGGCAGCTGGAGCTACAGTAGGCATGTTGTGGAGAGCACTATTGACATAAACACATGTAACATGCATGAACAGCCCAAGTCAGGACATACTAAGAAATTAAACGAAAATACTTCAAGAAAGAGTGCTGCCATTAGACCTGCCTCCTGTAACAGAGCATGAGCGGTGCTTTCCTGCCCCAGTGTGGTTATTCATTCACTTTGTGGACATTCCCTGAAGTCTCAGGCCATGCTTGTAGCATAGGACAGCTTCTATGCCCACGTGATTTGAGCATCCCAACTGTCTGCCAGGAAGGGTCCATAATTCAAAGTGCGTTGTCCGTAGCCTTGTCTTAAGGGACCACAGTGTCAGTTTTGCTGTTTGGGGTGGTGTGTGCATCTGCAAATGCAGGGCAGAGCAGAGTCAGAGGGCAGACACTGGGTCAGAGGAGGGCAGACACTGGGTCAGAGGGCAGACACTGGGTCAGAGGGCAGACACTGGGTCAGAGGGCCTGTCAAAAGGAAAGAGGTGACCAGACTGTAGAGAAGTCAGACGTTGTTCATCACTGGGCTTGAGGCAGGGAAGAGGAAGCATGCGTGACAGAAACTGTGTCGGGAACCCTGGAAATACACAGAGTTATTTCTGGAAGGGACCCCAGAGTCCAACTGGCCTTTGGGCCTTGGTTCTCACAACAGTTATTCATAAATCCGGGTTGAAGATGATTCGCCGGGGAGCTTCCCTAAGATACATGCTCAAGCCTTGCTACTCAGTCTCCTCCCTTCTGCTGGTGGAGATTCCTGCCTGCCCCCAGAACGCTGCCTGAAGAGCCTTTGGCTGTAGGGCAGACAGCAAAGCAATCAGGAAAGAACAAAGACCACCCTAGCCATCAGGAACCAAGGACAGTGGCCAAAAGGCTCAAACTCTGCTGTGTCACCTGATAATGGTCTTCATCTGTCACCTTCCGTGTCCCCTGGGAATGTGACAGATGAAGATGGAGAATTTGCTGTGAGGGTGTGACTGTGAGTGCCCTGCATGCTCCGCTGGTGAGTCCCTCAGCCCAGGACACAGTCCTTAGGTTTGAGACCCAGCCACGTCCATCCAGTTGAGCCTGAGTGCTGGTCTGTTCCAACTTGGGGCTGGCAAAGCCCTTTGCCATATGCATTTCAGTGGTACATTTCTTTTATTTTTTAGCTTTGGCATCCTGTAGTCTCTGTCCCACCCCCCCAATTCTGCCTGCTTGCTGGGAGGAAGCAACAGCAGACAAGATGTAAATGAACATATTGTAACTCAGTTTGTAAATAACAATGTCACTTTATAAAGCAGCCTGTGGTTTTCTTAGTCATCATGAGAAGGATCCTGGCATCCATGGGATTTTTGTTTGTTCCTTTGGGGAATTTTTTTTTTTTTTTTGGTTGTTTGGTTTTGAGACAGGTTTTCAATTTATAGCCCACTCTAGCCTTGAAGTCATGGCAATCCTCCTGTCTCAGTCTCCCAAATGGCAGGATTACAATTATGAGCCACCATACTCACATTTTTCCCTGACCCCATCTTAGGGATGAAACCCAGGACCTCATGTGTACTAGGCAAGTGCCCTAACACAGACTAAAGGGCTCCTAGGGTCTGATTGGGAGCAACCCACCCAGTCTCTTTGTCACCACGAACATCCCACCTGGGAGGGCTGAAGACCTCCCCTCCCAAAATGGTTAGATTCCTCAGGGAAACTCTCTCAATAACATTCCCTCTCCCCCACCGCTACCCCCTACTCCTTCCTGCTGCAATGAATGGAAACTGCCTGGGCCTCAGGTCAAGCTGTTCCAACTCAGGCTCAGTAAGAGAGGTTCCTTTTGCCTGCTGGAGCTTCCTCTTGGTTTGGGCTCTCCGACTCAAAGTGTGGTGTGAAAAGGGCCTGGGGTGCAGTGGTCACTCCAGGGTATGCAGAGAGGCATAAGTAAGGAGAGGGGGTAGGTAAGGAAAGACTTGACATCCCTAAGCATGCCCCACAGCCACACTGACTGGGGTCAAACTGAAGTCATTCAGGAACTATACCTTCAGAAAAGGATGTGGCCTTCATTTTCCTGTACTGCAAGCCATAAAGAGGCGCACTTCAGAGAACAGACCAACCGAGGCCTCTGGTCACCAGAGGGTGGTGACTGGGGCTGGGAAACACCTGAACAAACAAAGGCTTTGAAGTAACCCTTATCTGCCACTTGTCCTCTGGGCCACACACCCATCTAAGTGTCATTCCTAGAATTTACAGCTCTGGTCCAGAGAGCCATTCATCCTGCCAGTCCAGACCTAAGCTGCTGTCCTTCTTTGCCTTGCCTTGTATTCCCTTCCTTTTTCTTAAAGAAAGAAAGAAGGAAAGAAAGAAAGTAAGAAAGAAAGAAAGAAATAAGGAAAGGAAGAAAGAAAGGAAAGAGAAAAGAAAGAGAGAAAGAAAGAGAGAAAAAGAGAGAGAGAAGGAAGGAAGGAAAGAAAGAAAGGAAGGAAGAAAGAAAGAAAGAAAGAAAGAAAGAAAGAAAGAAAGAAAGAGAAAGTTTCTGTTCCATTTATTTATTCCTGGGGGGAAGATGGGTGTGGTGGGTATGTCTCTACATCACCCACATTGGCCTTGACTTCAAGACTCTCCCGCTTTAGCCTCCCTAGCACTGGGATTACAACAAATTTACTGCTCTTTGTCTAAAATATATTGACATCATGCTTTCAGCAACTTCGACTCCACCTGCTGAAGATCCCCTCATGAGTATAAAATTAGCAGAGCTTTTACATTCTCCTCTTGTAAATCTTCTATTACGTGGGTTCTGGAAGCTAGCCAAAGAGCCACGTAAGAACTGAGGGGCGGATGCTCTCTCTCTCTCTCCTCCTCCTCCCCTAAACACACACTCATGGAGACACAGAGACAGAGAAGAAATGAGACAGGGAAGACAGAAAAGCCAATGGAGGCTGCATAATGCCCAGGACCTCTAAGGATCTTTGTGGATCTTGCCTAGACCTGGCCAGAGTAGACAAGAACCCTGAGTGTGTAAGCAGCAAGCCCTGTCCCTTGGCTGCACATGGTCCTGATGTGCCACGTCCCTGAAGTTCCTTAGCTGCCTGCTGGAAGGCTAAGCACAGGCTAGAGGAGGCAGAGAGATGACCTTAGAAGTGGAAACAGAGGCTGGGCCCTCCAGGTGTGTACAGTCCTCGCCCACCACCCACGGATACAGGCAAGCCTCATTTGAAAGCACTGGCTCCCAACTCCACGTTGATGTCCCTCCAGCTGTGGTCCACGTGCCTCACTCATTCTTCCCATCGTTTCATTCACAAAGTAAGTGGACTTTCCAGATGTGTTCTGAGTAAGTCAGGAAAATGTTCTGGAGGCCAGGACAGACACAGCCCAGCTCCTAAGGAGATCTCTTCTGAGTGGCTTCCCCTCTGCACATCCTTCCTCCTAAAGGTCAGCTGTAGATCCCTCTGTTAAGTAGGCCACCTCCAACTGTGTACTTGTCTCTCCTGCTCTGACACCCCACAGAGATCTTATGAATACAGTCTCAGCTGCACTTCCACCACAATCCCATACTGCCTTGCTGTGTCACATGTCTGTGGAACCCAGGCAAGACCTGTGCTGACTTTGTGCCATTCCCTGACTGGCCCTGGGCAGCACCCTAGGGACATCACACACTGAAATGGGAGCCCGTTGGCTGACGGTGCCCGAGAAGCCTGTGGCCTGTCCTTAGGGTCCCTTTTGTGCCTCTCAGTGGCACCAAGTTTGACTCTTGGCTCCCTTCCTACATATCTGCCCAGTGCTTCCTTGGGCCCTCTTCTCTCAGCAGGTGACCTTGACACCCATGTGGTAGTTAGTTTTTGTTAACTTGACACAAAATAGAGTCACGTGGGAAAGGGGCAGTTCAGCTGAGGAATTGTCTCCATCAGATTGGCCTGTGGCGCGTCGGTGGGGGCATTTTCTTATTTGCTAATTGATGTAGAGGCTCTCAGCCCACTGTGGGCAAGGCCATCCCTAGACAGTGGCCCTGGGATGCATAAGAAAGGGATCTGAGCCGGGCGGTGGTGGCCCATGCCTTTAATCCCAGCACTCGGGAGGCAGAGGCAGGTGGATCTTTGTGAGTTCGAGGCCAGCCTGGTCTACAGAGCGAGATCCAGGAAAAGGCGCAAAGCTACACAGAGAAACCCTGTCTCAAAAAACCAAAAAAAAAAAAAGAAAGGGATCTGAGTTAGCCATAGCAGTACGCAGCACTCTTTCACGGCCTCTGCTTGAGTTCCTGCCCTGACTTCCTTCAGTGATGGACTATGATCTGGAAGTATAAACCAAATAAACCCTTTCCATCCCAAGTTGCCTTGGTCGTGGTGTTGATTACCACAACAGAAAGCCAATACGAGTAGCCCCACCCCCTCAGGCCCAGCCACAGAGAAAACTGAAGGCCCTGGGCAGGAAGAAATTTCACCAGTCCCACAAAGAGCCTGGAGTTGTCTCCTCTCCTCCTTATTTCCCCAGTGCCAAGAAATCTGCCGTAGACAATACGTATGGAGTACTGGAAGCCATCTCCAGATGCCACTTCCCTTATCCTGTGACAAGCCTAGGGCATTCACAGAGAAAGAAACCGAGGTACCAAGAGGCCTCGACACTGGCTCAGGGCCACGAGTGGCAGAGACAGGAAGAACCCGGCTTTAGTCACTGGGCTAAGATACAGTCCTGGGGCTTTAGCTCAGGCTTGCCCCTTCCCACACTGCCCTGGATCTTGTCCCATTTCACATTTCCAACTTCTGGGTTTCATTTCAAGGATTCTTGTCTCTCTCCTCCATCAACAGCCTCACTCTAGCCCTCTCCTTCCCATCAGCTAAGGCCACACCCGTCTACTCATGTTTAGAAGATCCTGGCTCCCTCTCTCCTTCCTCTTTCTACTCTTTTCTCCTCTGGTTTCGTCTTCCCACTGCCACTGAGTCTCCTCTCCTTGCACTCACACAGATCACAGCAGTCTACCTTTTCCCCCTCACCCCACAGCATGATCTCCATCGGGCACTTTCAGTCTTTATCTTTGTACACCATTGGCCTTGAACAGATGCTTGTGCAAAATAAACAAAGAGATACACAAATAAACAAGTATACACAATCTTACAGGGGACAACTTATTTCCCACCAGTAGTGACTGCTTGCTTCTCTCAGAGAACCTCACATCGTCACATCCTGCTCTGTCAAGGTCCTGAGACCTGTGTTGGGGTCTCATGCCCCACTACTCCAAACTAGTTGTTTCCTGGGGTCTGGTGACACTTGGGCATATCATGGTTGGAGGACCACTGCCTCATGTATACCAGACAAGCAATCTCCTTACAAACTATTAGCCTTCAAATTATACCTAGGGCTTGCGCCTTTGAAAACATTCACACATACAAAGGAAAAGTAAGTGTTATCTTTGGCATGAGATGGTGCTTAGGCCTTCACCTGTCTTTGCTGGCTGTGCGATAATTCCCCTTTTCATCCAGGCTGTTGTTAAAGTCGCCCAACAGAACAATAGCAGGAGCCACGGAGGCGGAAGCCACAGATGCGTGCTCTGATGAGCTTCTGCTGACATCTCAGAGAGCGATGATCTGCTTCCTCCACTCCTACTTTTTGGAACAAGGAAACCTTATTTAGCAGGCAGAACTGCTTCTCAGAGAAATGTGGATGAGTGCGCGCTTCCCCCCTTCTGTGAAAATGCTCAGCGTTTCCCATTCTGGGTAATTAATAACTCCAGTACTTTCTGTTTATGTGCCAGTGTGGCATTTACACAGCCCTGCGTGTTCTTTAGCACATTTGACATGAACAACACGACAGAAGTGGGCAGGATATTCAATGCATCACTCCTTCCCCTGGTACCTCATGGGAGCCCAGTGCCAGGCTGGGTGCCATGGGAACACAGAAAAGATGTTGGCAAGGATGCTGCCGCTCTGGGGTCCCTCCTGGGCTTCTGGAGGAGATAAACCCATGGAGCAAGCTACAGAGCACCAAGTGATGTGACATAAGCTTACAAAGTCCTTGAAGCCAAGAACTGCAATCATCATGTAGAGCCTGTGTGCCAAGTAGAAGGACTGACAGGATTCCAGGGACACGAAACATTAGACAGCAAGGTCAGACAAGCGCACTGGAAACTGAGAGCAGAGTTAGGGACTGGAAGGGCATGTCTAGATTATTCCAGAGCACCAGGGTCCCTTGAAGGTGGACACATTTGGACCAGATCTCATTTGACAGTAGGACGTCATATGATCTCTTCAAAAAGCGTGATGAGTCAAGTGCAAATTCTTGGCATCCTTGGAGTTTAGTGAAGTCATGAGAACGTCAGTCTATATAGACAACACTTGACGAAAGGCTTTCTCTACCTCAAAGGCTCAGTCTCATTCCATATTAACTTCAAGGCTGCATCTCCTGGTTTATTTTTACTTGGCCTGTTTTGTGCTATAGTTTGGGTGCTGAATGCCCCTCCCCCAAAGACCCTTCTGTTGAAGGCTTGTTCCTCAGGATGGCAATCAGAGAGATGGTAGAACATTTGAGAGGTAGCACCTACTGGAAGTCTTTAGGTCACAGAGGGTATGCCATTGGAGGTAACTGTAGTATCTGGCCCATCATCTTTCTTACTTCCATTTGTGGACTCAATAGGTGGCACCTCATCAGAGTCCCAAAGCAGTGGGCTGACTCACTCTGAGCTAGAACTTCTGAAACTGTGAGCTAAATAACCTTTCTTCTTTGTAAGGTAATTGTCAAAGGTATTGCATTATAGTAACAGAATGCTTGCACATTTGATTAAAATAAAGCAATACAGTCTCATTATAAATCATCTGGAGGCTGAAGACTTAGTGTTCGAAAGCACTTGCCAGACAAGCCTAACAACTGGATTTTATCCCTGGAACCCAGGATGGACAGAGAGGAGCAACTCACAAAAGTGGTCCTCTGACCTCTACACATGCATGGCAGGTGCATAATTGTACACACACACACACAGAGAGAGAGAGAGAGAGAGAGAGAGAGAGAGAGAGAGAGAGAGAGAGAAATAAATAGTACAAAAATTTAAATAGATAAATAAAAATATGGAAGGTAGAAAACATCAAAGAAAATCAGCCGTAATTCCATTATCTGCTGGCAGCCATGATTGCTCGTTGGGCACATTTCCTTATAGACTTTGCATATCTGTGTGTTTTTAACATCAACAAACAAATGTTAATACACAGTTTGGAGTCCTTTTACACTGTCATTAAAACGTTCAAAGAGGAAATAAAAAGATTTTTTGTTTGTTGTTTGTTTGACTCAGTGATGAAGTACTGGCTTAGCATGCAAAAGGCCCTGCGTTCTACTGTTGTGGGATGGTCTTTCTGTATGCTGTGAATGTGTGTTGCTACCATTGGTTCATAAAGAAGCTGCTATAGCCTATGGCAAAGCAGAATAGGGCCAGGTGGAGAATCCAAGCAGAGAGACAAGGAGAAGAAAGGCAGAGTCAGAGCAGACGCCATCCAGCGGCCCAAGGAACAAGATGCCAGCAGACTGGTAAGGCCACAGTCATGTGGCAAAATAGAGATTAACAGAAATGGGTTAATATAAGATATAATAGCTAACTTGCAATAAGCCTGATGAGCCATAGACCAAACAGTTGGTAATTAATGTAAGCCTCTGTGTGTTTATTTGAACTAAGTGGCTGCTGGACATAGGAAAACTGTCTACAATTGGTGCCCAATGTGGGACATTGATCCACGTAGACCTGATAAAGCTTAAAAAGGATTCTTAGCACAGAGGAATGGAGCCACACTGGGCTTCCTACTCACAGATTCATGCCAGCAGCAGCACAGGGACTCGTCCACAGCTGTCTGCAAGATGGAGCTGGATGCCAGCTGCCATGAGCTAAGTGGCATGACGGGCTCCTGCAGTCTCTCCCATGGGCTGCAGGACATAGAGACTTCTCCCAGCCCCTGCCTGTAGGCTTGAGAGCACAACCAGGGGCTTAAGAACACAGCTTTACACTATTTAATACTGCTTCCCAGAGTTGGGGAGGTAAGCATGACTCATTGATACCTCCAACCTTGTTGAAAAGCCAAGCAGGGCAGAGCCAGCCACCAAAGTCATGCAGCTTAGCAATTAAAAAAACTCTCCTTGTCAGACAAGGATTAAAGATACACAATAAAACAGATTTAGATGGGAAAAAACCACTCTAAACTGGTTACAGTGTGTTTAAAAATATATGTAGGCTTGGGAGAGAAACAAAAAAGGACAGAGAAAGTTCTTAAAAAAGAAATAGAGTAATAAAAAATATAATAAGCCATGTAAAGATGGAAAATACACAGAGAGTCTGGATACTGTATATTATTGTTCTGTCTTTGGGATTTTTGACTACAGAGAGACATTTGATTATGGGGACTGCTAAGTTAAATTGACATATATATTTTAAGGGTATATTGACTTCAAAATTTGGGTCTAAGTATATGTTGCTTTGGAAAAGAGGTTCCACTTTTGTTTCCATGGAAGATGAGAAGCTGTGGATTCCTTCCAGGTTATTATAGTTCCATCAAGGAACCCCCTGAGAGGTCTTCAGTGGGATCTATGGCCCAATGATTGAACATCCAGAACAGCTTCAAGGCAACTGGCTGAGACAGCCTCAAAGACTACTACAGCCAAGATTTAACTATAATTCTAAATTTTCTCAGGATTCCCATAAGATTGCCAGTGCCCCCAATCAGCAATATGGAAAGCTACACCAAATTTCCCAAAATATTGCTGATAAATGTTTGTTTTTATTTAAAGGGGGTTAATTATAAATGCAATCCTTCTAAAGAAAAAAGGGGGATATGATATAGAAATGATAAAAATATAGATTATTAAAATCTACTTTAATCCAAAAAACAACTGTTAATCTCAAAATACTTCACATTGATATGGATTTTGGTTTATTGATACAAATTTAAGGTCAATTTTGTTATACTGTATGTATATTTCTACTCTTGTTTAAGGTATTATGCTTATGTAATTCATTTAAAATTGTAATATATTATTAAGAAATACAGATTAATAGTCATCTATGGTAACTAAACTTACAATCATGTTAGTTAGGTTTTCAAGGTCACACAGAGATATTTCAGATAGATAGGCAATCTTCAAAGACTTCAAAGACCTACAGAATATGACATTTAAAAATGTTTTAAAGACTTAGATTTTTCTCAACAGTGAGAAATGTCTGCCTCGGCAGCACCAATTACTTCAAAGAGGATGATGGGCATTGAAGAAACGCCTTACTGAGTTTGCTTTTAATGTGGCAAGGCTAGCCATTTGGGCAAGAAACTGCTCTTGCCTGGACTGTTTGTCAGTATATTGTGTAAACTGGACATGTAGGACCCATCAATTAGGAAAGTAACCACTGAACTTTGCCAAAACATGGAGAGATGATCATTCAGATTCCTGCTTCACAGAAGAAACTGCCAGACATTCTGCAGGACACAAAGAAAAGTGACTGATGAACTTTGTCATTAGGCAGAACAGTCCTTCAAATTCCGTGCTTCACTGAAAAATATGCCAGAGACTCTAAGCCTGTAGGCTGAAGATGGATGCCCCAACATTACAGAGGAACTTTGGGTGAACATCCAGGCAGCCAGATGTCTCTGTCATTTCTAGAATTTTGGAAGTTGCTTACAATTTTTGCACTTCCTGTTTACTCAGGTAATATTATATCCTTCTGGGGTCTTTGATAGAGTTGAAGACTAGATATAATTATAGTTTTCTTTAGTCATGATAAAAAGCAAATTAAATATGAAACTTTAGACTCACAAAAATAAGATAGATGGCAGAGTATTTTTTCAATTTTGCTAAATACAAGTAGATTAGATATTGTAACTATAATTCTTGCTTAATAACTGTTTTGTTATATGTAATTTTACTATGTTAAAGTTAAAACTTTCCTTTTGATTAGACAGAAAAGGGGAAGTGCAGTGGGATGGTCTTTCTGTACGCTGTGAATGTGTGTTGCTATCATTGGTTAATAAAGAAGCTGCTATGGCCTATGGCAAGCCAGAATAGAGCCAGGCAGGGAATCCAAGCAGAGAGACAAGGAGAAGAAAGTCAGAGTCAGAGCAGACGCCATCTATCCACCCAAAAAATAAGATGCCAGAAGACTGGTAACACCACGGCCATGTGGCAAAATACAGATTAATATAAATGGGTTTATTTAAGATGTAATAGCCAGTTAGCCATAAACCTGAGCCATAGACCTAACAGTCTATAATTAATATAAGCCTCTGTGTGTTTATTTGGGACTGAGTGGCTGCTGGGCATAGGAAAACGGCTGTCTACATTCTACCCCCAGTATTGAAAAAGAGAAAAGAGAACAAAACAAAAATAAATAAAACAAAAAATAAATTTAAAATGGCACCGTTGGATTGTGCTGTAGCTCAAAGTTCCGTCATGTTTGACATTTGGATTGTTCAAATCTTAGGTAAACCTAATTAAAGTTGAAAGGACAACTGGAGAATATTGACCACGTGTTGGATTGAATTATGGTAGATTCCTCAGAAGGGAACTGTGTGATCAGCAAAAATGGCATCAAAAGTCCTAGATTCGCATGAATAAGTTGCTTTCCAGGTTGTCGTTGGCAATACTACAGCCAAGGTCTTCTAGTTACATCCACTGCAGGACACTCTCTCCAAGTTAAGGGATTGGAAGTGATAGCCATCCCGCTGCCCCTGACAGTTTTGTGAGTCAGGCCTTAGCTGCCCAGTTCTTCTGCCCTGAGAAGGTATAGAGTAAAATTTTGTGGCAGTGTTAAGGCAGCAGCTGATGAGAGAGTCCAAGTTTATGTCCCATATGCTCAGCACAGAGTCTCCTAAAAGGTTAAACCCCAGCAAACACTCTGGCTTTCCCATATGTTTTCTGGAGTTCTTCCCTGGGTCTCTGTCCCAGGATGGTCAAACTTCTCACAGAGAGAAACTCATGCTACCACAAGTGAGCCGTGGGTTGCAAAGGCAGAGTGGAAACTTCTGGTCTCATGAGGGCAAGTATACCTTCCCCCACACTCTGTGCAGACACACAGCACACCCAAGTTCAAGGGGGAGGAGCTGAGACTATTTCTTGATGAAAGGAGTGTCAAACAGTTTGTGGCCATTTTTTATTTACCATGTTGTCACTGAATATTATAAACACATTTATTCCCTAACAAATTTGAAGCTGAGATATGGTAAGTCAGTGTACTAATTCCAGACAATCTTTCTCATAATCTTTTAATCATTTGAACATCCCTGCCCCCACAACCTGGAGTCTGAGTCCTGATCTTTGGCAGTCATCCAGATCTGCCCCTTACCACTGAGATGCTGCAATGGCCATTCAAATTGGAGTTCCTCTTCCTCTTTGGAGTCTTGGCCATTCTGCAAGCCTGTGAGGGCTTCTCAGATATTCCAGTGATTTAGATAAATCTAAAGTATTTATTGAGCACCAGGCCTGAGCTGCACCTCTCAGCACATGCTTTTCCTCATTGTGTTCATCTTCTGTAAGCCCAGGGATCACATATTAAGGAAAGGCTGGGCTCTGGGTTGATGGGGTCATGAGGCAACTTCAACCAATCAAAAAGCCAGGTATCTTCTGTGCACTATTCAATGCCAGTTTAAAGCCACGAGTCCCTGGCACCTCTGCTCAAGGGCAAAAGGATGCTGCATGTGTGTGGGCAGCATGCCGCACTACATGGGAATGAGAACAGGCAGCCAGGGGCTCATGTGTGTCCTGCCGTGTTTGTTAAACAAACTGTTCCCAGCGTGGAAACAGCTGTCAGTCCTGCTCTTACAAGCCTGTGGTAACAGGAGACATGCAGTCATCCATCCATCTTTGAGAAGCATTACCTTTCTGACCTTCAGTTTTTTAAAGGCACAGTCTGCCATCACTACCACCACCACCCCAAATACAGAGAAAGAGAAGGTGCTGGCGTTGATTTATGGCTCATTTCTCATACAGAAATAAATGTTATTCCTTGAAATGGGAGCTGTACATGGTGACTAGAAGAGTAAGTTCAGGTGCTGAGAGCTAGCTTCCTCCTTTGTCTAAAGGTGACACTCTATCCTGTCACCATCGGCACGAGTGACTCTTTCTCCCTTCGAGTGAAGAAGGATTATGTCCTTCTAGCCACATGTTCCCCTCCTGATTCCAGCCTCTCAAAGCCTGGAGGTTTACCCAGGCCAGTAGCTTACCCCTTGGACTACAGGAAGACGAAGCTGCACGCCCATCAGTCCTGGGTAGGCACTCCAACATGTTCCAGGCAGGTGATGGGCTGGGATGGATGACATGCACATATCAGATGTGATAGAGAGGCAGAGAGTAGATTGACAGGAACTCAGAGGCCAGAGACCCTTCAACACTCCCAAATAATGTAACATGGGTTTTGAGAGTGTTCATTTCTACACCTGCCACTGGTGATAAAATGCGTGCCTTGTTTAACCCAAGGGAACGGAGACTGTGAGACCACGTGAGCAAGGTCTTCTTGCTGCAGAGGCGGGGCTTGGGATTTCTCCAGCATAGCTCATGTCAAATGGCGTGCAAGGGTCCTGTGTACGTAGAGCATCTGGGAGGTACTGAGCACGGTGTAGACAGATCTGCATGCATGCCTCTGTGTGTGTGTGTGTGTGTGTGTGTGTGTGTGTGTGTGTGTGTGTGTGTGTGTGGTTTGCATGTGTGCGGGTACACACACAGATGAGAGAGGACACTGAATTTTCCCTTCCATCACTCCCCAACTTATTCTCTTGAGACAAGGTCTCTCACTGGAGTTTGCTGGCTTTTTTGATAGGTTAGCAGCCCGTGAGAGCCAGCAATCTTGTGTCTGCCCTTCCTCTAGCACTTCCCCCCCACAACCTAAGCCCTGGTGCTACAGGCATACACACCTACATCCCATTTTTATGTGAGTTCTGGGGGGTCCAATCTGCTCATGCTTGCACAAGCATTTTTACTCACCAAGCCATCTCCCCAGCCCCGAGACCTTTAAATCACATCCTTTTGCATTGAAGTACTAGGGAGTTTTTTAAAATTTATTTTGATTTTGATTTTTTTTTAATTTTGGTTTTTCGAGACAGGGTTTCTCTGTGTAGCTTTTGGAGCCTGTCCTGGAACTCACTTTGTAGACCAGGCTGGCCTTGAACTCCCAGAGATTCACCTGCCTCTGCCTCCTGAGTGCTGAGATTAAAGGCGTGCACCACCACCGCCTGGCCTAGTACTCGTGAATTTTTAAAGGACCCTATTGAGTAGGAATCAATCCTGTAAATTCTCCTAAGGCCTGGATGCAAGTTTTAACCCACAATCAAAACCATTTTTATGTCTCCTTGCATAGAATGAAGCTGGATGGAGGCTTTTTATCATTCAAACTGCCGCCAAGACAGGTGCAGATCCCAGGTGACTTGCAGGTGCATGTGGGTTGGTGCCAGGTGCTGGGCAGCATCAACAACTTTCCAAGCTGTTGCCCTTGACTGGTTTATGCTGCCAGCATCCCTGCACTTCATGTCACTGAGAATAGTTAGATAAGAATGGGCTTAGGAAGGCCCTTCATTTAACTTACGGTCCATGATCCCAGCATGAGGAGCTCTCTGTTCAGGGGCACTAATGCAGAAGCATCATACTTCTTGCGTGCCTTGTGAACTGGGCCTTCTTGTCATATCCCCAGGACAGACTGTCCCCACTGAGCAGAAGACTGTGCCCAACACTTCATCTAGACACTGCACTCCTAGAGTCTGTAGTGAGGGCTTACCCCTCATTGAGTTCTAGCATCTACAGTCCCGGGTTCGTAGGACTGTAGCATGTGTGAATGGGTATGTGTCCTGAGCTGGCACAACTCCCCATGAGTCTCTAAGGTCCCCCATGGCTAGAGCTACCTACACAGGACATCTACTGTTGTGAATGGTCTTGCAAACTCTTCCTAAGTCATGCAGAAGTACCAAGCCTAGCATTCTGCATGTGTCGATCTCAGCGTCAGGAAGAAGGAGTCTGCCTCTTAAATAGTTCCCTGATAAAACACCTGCTTCTCCTTAACACACTGGTCTCACAAACCTGAGTCTTAAGTCAGGTCCTTCCAAGTCAAGTGATTCTGGCACAGGTGACTTACAAAGGGGACCTGAGGTGGAGCAGGGACAGCAAAAGGGAGGAAGCCAGAGCAGGGTCAAATCCCGGCTTCAGCTTCTTCCCCAGGGGTGGTGGTAGTGAGGCCTCATCTGGAGCATGATACCCACCCACCTCTGCAGCATAAGGCTAGCAGTGGGATTCCTTCTCCTAAGCCCCATCACAGCTCTGAGAAATGTGATCTCCCAGTCTCCCAGGATCTGGGGCCTTCAGACATGGCTCTGCAGCACCTCAGGTGCAGGAGTGGGCAGGAGTCATGGGGCCAAGAAGCAAGGTGTCCAGGGGGCACTCCTCTGCTGCCTATGGGGAGGCAATGAGCCCTGGGAGTCAGAACTGGTTTGCATTGTTATTCAGGCTCTGCGTCATCCCCTTCTCTTCCTTCTCTCTCCCTTCCTCCTCCCACTTCTTTCTGTCTGGTCTGTCTGTCTGTCTCCTGCCTCAGCCTCCTGCTGCTGGGACTGTGCCACCATGTCACTCACTAGCAAATGCTGACTGCTGTGTTCAACAAGGTCCTGGCTCCTGCTTTCCCCTGTATCTTAGATAATGTTAGTACAATGGCCACAGCGTTGCTGAGACAGAGTGCTCCACGGTCCTGTGCTGAGAGAATTTCTGCTGGTACCCATCAGCCCTTGCTCGAGTAAATGTCATCACACCAAACAGGGAAGGGACATTCAGTTGCCTTTCCACCTCATTGAGAAGATGGACAGAGATCTTCCTAAGAAGCAAGCCGCAGACAGCTGGGAAATTGGCGGAGTAGAAGGCAGCCGGGTCATGGGGATCAGAGCATGCCTCCCTCTTTTCCAATGTGCTGATTTCCAGGAATGATTACATTTTAGAAAAGCATTTAGCGCTATCCTCACAGACACTGTGATCAAAATATGTAAGAAGGACATGCTGTTACCACCTCATTCTTACTGTCCCCAATGTGTAGAAGTGAAAACATTTGTCTCTGGGGGCAGAGGAGAAGGCTAACGGTACAAAAAGGCACTTGACAAATGAGGCCACTAACTGATTTCATAAGTATTCACAGCCTTGGTGGAACTTTGGAGAGCAGAGGGGGCCTCTGACATGGAGCATGGTTTGTAGGGGGAGGGGTATAAAAGACATCTTAAAAATCAAAAGGAAGAAAGGAGAGCTGTGGAGGGGGAACAGAGAAGGGAAGAGAGACATAAAAAGATATTATCCCCACAACCGCGCATGACAGGACTCAAGCCAGTCCTCCCGCACAGGGAAGAACAAAGCTCTTGTATTTTAGCCACTGATGAACATGAGAAGGGGGTGTTGGCAGAATTTCTTCATACTAGAGAGCAATTAAGTTATTAGGAGATTTCAGAGAAGTTTCCACAGCGCAGAGCCTTCCTCCCCCGTTAACATGCCTCTGAGCCCTGTATGGAGCTGGAAGACAGAAACACACTGGTGAGCTTTTCTTTGCTACCTACGTTCACTGAGTATTTATCAAGCCACCTCTGGATGCAGGTCAGGCAAAGCAGTCTCATGGGTCCTGAAGAAGAAAGAATCTGTGTGTTTGTTTTTCACTGCTGTAGCAAAATACCCGAGGTTACAGAAGAGGAGAAAAAGGTTATGGGATTCATGGTTTCAAGTCCACAGTCGACTGGTTCCATTGCATTCAGGCCTGTGGTCAAGCAGAAATACCACAGAGGAAGAGCGTGGTGGGGAAATCTGTTCACGTTGTAAAAGGAGAGGAAGGGAACGCTAGGAGGAGGAGGGAGAGGAGGAGGAGAGAAAGCTGGAACAAGCTTCCTCTTCCTTTCATATACCCACTTCCTACAGCCTTCAAGGATATATGCCTACTTCCTCCAAGCAAGCCCTACTTCCTATTCTACCACCATATTATGAACACATTTGTTGGTAGGTCAGAAACCTTATGCCAACCTAAGAATTTAAGACCCGGAATTAGGATTCCCTAGACAGGAGTCGACAATGTGATAAGAACATGGATTTTGTTGTTGTTGTTTTGTTTTGTTTTGTTTTTTTAATGTGCCATTAAAACACTGGCTCCAGGGTCTCTGTTTTCTCAGATGTGATCTGCTCCACTTGGCAGCATCTGTATAAGTGCTGAAGCCCTTTAAAAGATCAATTGCCGTTTTTTTTTTTCATCAAGTTCCTGAACAAAGATGGGATGGGCACACTCCTTACTTTGCTCAGCCCAGAGCCAGGTGCACCCATTCTCCTAGGCCCTCTTCATTCCTACAGGTGCCCCAGCCTGGCCAATAAGTCGTGCAGCCCACAAGGTCGTCTACAAAAGATGAAGGTGTGAGTAGACCACGGGAGTCCTGATGGATGCCTTGTTCGGTGAAGTAAATTTCCATCTTTTACTAGCTGTGCCTGGAAGTGTCTCTGCCTCACAGTGCTAGCTCTCTCCAAGGTTCAGCCAACTTTGTGAAACTCGTGCATGTACTCAGGAGTAAGTATGTGGTTTCTCAGAGAGAAAGAAAAAAGGCAGCTTGTGGTGCTCTGTCGTGAATTCAGAACCTGGGCATGTGAGGAGATTCTGTGCCCCCCCCCCGCCCGCCCCCCCCACAGACACAGGAAGGAAATGTGTGGTGGTTGAAAGAAAATGGTCCCCAAAGGGAGTGGCACTACTAGGAGGTGTGGCTTGTTGGAGTTGGTGTGGTCTTGTTGGAGGAAATATATCCCTGTGGCGGTGGGTTTTGAGGTCTCATATATGTTCAAGATATCCTCCAGTGTCTCAGTTGCCATTGGATCAAGGACTCTCAGCTCCAGCACCGTGTCTGCCTGCATGTTGCCATGCTTCCTGCCATGACAATAACGGACTAAACCTCTGAACTGTAAGGGAGCCACCCCAATTAAATGTTTTCCCTTATAAGAGTTGCCATGGTCATAGTGTCTCTTCACAGCAGTAGAAACCCCAAGACAAAGTGCCATGCCTTGAGGCAACATTGGAAGGGCTATTGGGCTATTGCAGTAGGCCAAGAGCTTGACAAGGCAATTGTCACATGGCTTATCCCTAAACCCAAGGGTGAAAACAATGCCCCAGAAGATCCATTGCAAGGGTGTGACAGCTACAATTTGATTGCTACAACATTCTACTTAATCTTTTTTTTTTTTTTTTGCAGGAATAAAAGGTGTTCCAATCACACATGAAGCACCCACTTTGGGAACACTCATAGACACCCCAGGAATCCCTGTGACATTGGCAACTTCTGTTTTCCCCATAGGTGGAGAGACTGGCGGTGAGTACTGAGTCACTGAGGGTAAACACAGGATCCATAAGCTTTAAGAACTCTCCAACTCAGAGTCTTCATGCTACCCTCTCCTCAGCTCCCAGTGCTGCAGGGTGGGGATGTGGGCTGGCCTCGGATGGGCTCTCTTCTGTTGATCTTAGCTAGGACACTGCGATTAAGGTCACCAGGCAGGTTGCCTGAAGCGTCACATACCTGTCTGGTAGTTGGCTGGCCACCAGCTGAATGACTAGGCTAGCTAGCCATGTGTTTCCCATCTCCCAGTAGACTGGCATGGGTCCCTTTACATGTGGGTGGCTTGGTTGCAGGGGCAGCAAGATAGGCAGCTGCCATGTGTAAATATTTCTCAAGTCCTCACTTGTGGGTTTGCTAATGGTCCAGCACTCAAAAGGAGGCCTGAGGTCAGCATGGCAGGGAACTATCAGAGGGGGTAGACGGAGAAGGTCAAATAAATTATGGTTGTTATTGTACTCTGCCACAACAAGCACCTTGCTCAAGGCACACAATCAATGCATGGCAGACCCTCTGCAGTCCTTGGGGCTGACAGGCCTGTGGCAAGCGCTGCCTTACATGTCCCTAATGTGTTCCAGACACACAGATTCCTCCCTGTATAGCCTTGGGAACCGCCTGGTCCTCATCAGACCCCTGAGTTCCTCTAGTCCCAGGAGCCTCTCGTCTCAGCAGCTAGATAGAAATAAGTGTGTAAATGTATTTGTACAACCTTTGGGAGAAACAATGTAAATGTCTTAGAAACCAAATTGACTTAAAAAAAATCCATGCACGTGTGGTTCCTGAATGATCCCATGCCAGCATTTCTGTATGGTGAAGTCACAGCTGGTAGACCCCTGTCCTTGTCACCCAGTCATACACCCAGTCATTGCTTGGCTTGGCTTCCCAAAAAAGCACCAAGGAGCCCCTTGGGGTGCCCAGGTCTCAGCAAATGAGCTTTTGTCCTGTCTATGTGGTAGGATCAGCTCATCCATCTTGCATCACATACCTGGAAAAGGGCAAAAATAGATTTTCCAAGTCAGAGAGGGAGGGGAATGGGGGAAATGTGTTCTTTGTTATGGCAATTAGTCACGCTCCAGAATATCCTGGGGAAAGTCTGCTCTCCAGTTACTGACACAGTAAAGTGGAGGAGGCTCCAAAGAAACCTGTGAGCTCCGTTCACTAACCTCTCCATCAGTTTTCTTTCCGTATGCATTTTCCTGACAGACATAAGATCACAAAGTTGAGTCCTGTTAGAGCTGTTGGCATCCCTACATTCACAGAGCACGAGCCAGCCTCCTGCTTTCTAGACACCAGAGGATGCTGAGCACTCAACCATGTGTACTATGCAGAGGAGGGGGTAGGAGGTTCGTATGTCTTAGGGTCCCGTTGCTTATTAAGATGATCTCTCCCTCATGTTCTACTAGCTTCCAAAGCTGTTCATATCCTCCTCCAGGAAGCCTTCCTGGATGGATTTCTCCCTCTGCGTTAGTGTGTAGCCTTTCAAGCACCTCTAGAAGATCTAAGGTGTTCTGCCTGGATCTCCACTTTAAACATTTTCTAATCAAGTTTGTGTGTGAGTGTGTATGTGCATAGGTGTGTGTGTGTGTGTGTGTGTGTGTGTGTGTGTGTGTGAGAGAGAGAGAGAGAGAGAGAGAGAGAGAGAGAGAGAGAGAGAGAGAGAGTGTATGTGAGTGTGTATGCATGTATGTATATTAGTATGTATGCTAGTGTGTGTGGGTATGCATGAGTGTGTGTGTGTGTGTGTGTGTGTGTGTGTGTGTGTGTGTGTGTGTGTCTATGAGTAGTAGTAGCTCAGAGGACAACTTGTGGGAGTCAATTCTCTTCTTACCCCATATGAATCCCAGGGATCAACTCAGGTCACCAGGCTCGCTCTTACCCACTGAGGCATCTACCCATCACCTCTCTCTCTTTCTTAGAACCAAAGCAATCATCATTTACAGTGAGCTGCTCACAGCTTTCATGCTCATTGGTGGCTGCCACCAGCCACAGGGAATAGACTCTCCTAAGTCTTTGTGTTCTTTCTCCCTCCCTTCAGGGGCAGCTGGCAGCCAGGGACTGGCTGATACTGGAAAGCCAAGTTCATGTTATTTCCCTCAATGTGGGGACAGTGCAGAGGGGCCCTGTGGGAATCAGATGACTCCTCTGTTCCCTTAGGCTAAATACTTACTTCTGTGAGGCTCCACCTTCCACGAGGAATCCCCAGAAAGTTTTGTTTTCATCTAAACATCACTCATCTCCTGAGCTTCCCGGGTGGGCTTGACCTGGTGGAATACCCCTTCACATCTTCCAGGGTCTTTATGTTTGTAAACTGCATGCTCTGAGGATGAGTTTACTGGTCCCATTGCTGAAGTCCAGAGGGCTGAAAAGGAAGAAAATAATCATTTAAAACTGCCCAGTTTCCTGTTTGGTACAGGAAGAAGTCAACCACGTTCCCAGAGATAGACTGCACGTCTGTCTGAGTATGAGCATGGCATTTCAATATCCTTGTTGTCCAGAAAGTAGAGTCCTCAGTCTGCTGAGGATGGAGAAGCTGAGGCTACATTTGCTTGGGCACAGTTTGTTGATGGCCAAGGATGCCTTTGCTAGGTGTGATAACTATTCTTGGTTGTCAACTTGACTACATCTGGAATGAATTAAAACCCACAAATGGAGGGTACAGCAGTGAGAGATTTTTACTTAATTTGAAATAAGAAGATCAATTTCTAACCCGGATCTTGAGGCAGGAAGACACATGCTTTAATCCAGATTTTTTGAGCGGTGGGAAAACCCACCTCTAATCTAGGCCACATCTCTTGTTGAAAGCCTAGATAATAACATGGAGAAAGGAAGCTTTTGATCTTTGCCTACTTCCTCTTGACTTGCTAGGGAGTCCATTTCTACACTGGCATTAGAGCCTACTTCTTCAGGATTCCAGTATATACTGAAGACCAGCTGAGATGCCTCACGGACTAAGCAACTACTAGATTCTCGGATTTTTCCATCTATAGCCAGCCATTGTTGGATTAGCTAGACCACAGCCTATAAGTCATTCTAATAAAGTACACACACACACACACACACACACACACACACACACACACATACATATGAGAGAGAGAGAGAGTGTGTCACTCCATAGACTCTCTTACTTTTGAGAACACTGGGTAAGGAGTTCCATCTCAGACAAGACTGCAAGGGTGCTATTGGAAACCAAGTATCTGTAATCACAGCTGCAAATTCTCAGTGCCACATCAAGGTCACGGGAGTGATGGCACACGCCCATTTAGGAGGGATTACACTAGAGTGAGGGGCTCCTAGGAGCAGAATCAATCTGGGTTAGAGGAATATGATTAAAGCTGTCACTCACTCCCATGATGAGGTAGCTGGCCCTTTCAGAGTGGGAACCCTCAGTAGACACCCAAGGAGAGAGCCGGAAGAACCCCTGTGATCACATGGCCAACAGACTCTACATGGGGATTTCAAATGCAATCTATACAGTTCTCTCGTCTATACCATGTCCCTGATGTCTCCTCCACAATGTGTGGCTATCACCATAGCCTAGTCTCTGCTAATCTTTGCAGGATTAAGGGACAGGTACTGAGTCCACAGTTAGGATGTATGAGGAGAAATCCAGCAGTCTAAGGACCAGAGTAATGTAGGGCACATCCTGTCCCTGAGGTAGTCTTAGACTCCAACACTGCATTCAAGGGAGGGTCTCTCAGAGAACTCACATCTTTTGGCTCTGTTCCTGGGCTAGTTTACTATGGAGTCAGTGAGCTTCTAAGCACAGGGGCCCTAACTCATTGCTTAACTGGCATCCACATTGCCTAAGGGCAATGTCTTCATATCATGAAACCTGGGCATGGGAATGCCTCAGAGAGAGAAGTGGGGGAGAGAGAGAGAGAGAGAGAGAGAGAGAGAGAGAGAGAGAGAGGGAAGATGGGAGGGAGGGAGGGAGGGAGGGAGAGAGAGATAGAGAGAAGAGAGAAGGAAGGAGGGAGGGAGGGAGAGGGAGAGTGTTCCAGAGAGGACTCAGACCTCCAAACTCCATGGCCAGACTCTTCCCATCTGGCCACCCCTTGCTGCTAAGGTGCTACAGGCCCCTCAGCAGAGCTTATACTCACCTCCTGGGGCATACTGAGTGGGCTTCCATGAGCTAAAGATGCTGAGCAGCCGTGGCCAGTGGTCAGCCCACGTGCACTGTGGTGGGCAGAACTCTAAGAGGCCCCTCACTGTAGCACATTTCCTTCCTCGTGGATCTGAACCATCACTCCAGTGATCTGGACTTGTCCCCATGGATTTACAGCTGTGACACCTTCCTCGTGGATCTGAACCATCACTCCAGTGATCTGGACTTGTCCCCATGGATTTACAGCTGTGACTACAGTTACTTATCAGTTGTCCTCAAGGCAAGATATTATCTAGGTGACTGACAAGCAGAGAGCTTTTCTCCAGCTGGTTGTAGAAAGAGAAACGGAGGTTCTGAGGTATGAATAGGACTCACTCGTGTGCTGTTATTCGTTTAGACCAGGGGAGAGCTGAATGCCAAGTCTGGAAAGAGTCCTGTAGAGACCGAGAACAACCTCCTCAAAGGTATGTGAGCTCCAACCCTACAACAGCAAGGGACTGAGTTCATTCCAGAGATCTGAGTGAGCTGGCAAACAGACTCTGCATTAGGGTCTGTGGATAAGAGTCCAGCCGGCTGACACCTTGATTCCCTTACAGTCCTTAGAATTCCTAAGAGTCTAATGACATTACTCAGCTAAGCCAAGGGGACTTGTTACCTAAGGAGCTATCAGATAAGAACTGAGTATTGTTTAAAGCCACTAAGTCTAAAGAAATCTGTTGCTCAGCAGTAGATGGATTTAATCTTTGAAAGCTCTATGCAGCGTGGAACATACAAGGGTTGATTCTAATTATACTTCCTAATTGACTGCACACCCTTTGAGTAACTGTTTAATCACCATTGAGAACTTGGTTATAAATTCCTACCTTGCTAGGATGTTCCAGTGACTGGAATCTGAGGACTTGGATTCGAAGATTCCATTCTTCACCAGATAGATGCCCTTGGGGGAGGTGCTTAACCAGTCTGTACCTCATCACTCAATGAAGTAGATCATATCATGCTTCTATCCATTTTGCTATCCATGTAAAACACACACACACACACACACACACACACACGCACGCACGCACGCACGCACGCACGCACGCACACACACACGCACAAGCACGCACGCATGCATGTGCTTGCCCATTTGCGATGTCAGGTATCTTCCTCAATCACTCTCCATCCTTTTTTTTTTTTTCTACAGTCACTGAACCATCTCCCCAGCCCTTATCACTGATTTTTAATTTATTTATTTTTTTGAGGCATGGTCTCATGTAGGCTGACCTTGATTGAATTCACAATCATCATCTCAGAGAGGATGAACTTGACTTCTTGATTCCCCCAGCCTTCACCTCCAGAGTATTGGCATCATAGGCATGTGCCACCAAACTCAGTTCAACATCATGCTAATAACCATATCAAATGAGATTGTGAAACAGGGCACAAAACCACTGCTTTCTTTTTATGTATACCACCTGCCTTGCACAAACCACGGGTGCCACACTTCCAAGAACAGTCATCAAGGGCCACTTCCCACAAGCACATCGAGAGCCATCATCTGCATGTGGGTTAAGGCCCTCTCCTTAAGACATAGGTTAAGCTTTCATGGAAAGCTACCTAATGCCAGGCTAAGCTTCTGAGGAAGAAAGTGTCTCCGTGCACCATTTTCTTCATTGGAGCAGTTGTGATATCATATAGGAAGCTCAGCAGAGGTCCCAGACTCTGTGACTGTTCAGAAAGGAACCTTCTCCAGAGAACCTTTACCACTAAAAGACTTTTTGCCGTAAGAGGCTCCCAGATCAGAAGCCACGTTGCCATTCATTTCCTCCCTCAGATCCCCTCCTGCGTCATCACATAGGAAAAGCTCCTAATTAGCACCGAAGAGGGCTGTAAATTGAGAGAAGCCATGACTTACTCAGGAGGGAGCCATGGAGCCAACTGAAGGCACTGCTCAGGATGTAATCGTCTCCCACTCTGTTGTGCCATATCTGTGTGCCAGTGTCCTGCACAGTGATTCACGGGTGCCCCCTTCACAGGCCCCGTGTTCTCTAATAGATGGCTGAAGTTTTCCACCAAGCATTTTATTTTAAATGACAGTTATTTCTATTAATGGGTGGGCTCTGTCAGTCTCTTGACCCCGGGCGGGAAGGATGTCTCTCTGTTCAAATGGCAGTCATCACTTCTGTGAAGTGATGCATGCAGAAGAAGCAGCCAGCGTGTGGCTCCTTGCACAGGGCTGTCACTCAACTTGACATCTCCATGTCGGAGCATTTTCTCAAAGTTTTCTCCGTGTGACCCGCAAGTTAAAGATCAGGGGCTCCCTTAATCCAAGCCATCCATGTGTCAATCATCCTTACCTTAAAATGAAGGTTACAAATAACCCAGAGCTACTATTTATACTTCCTGCCTGGCCCATCTTTCACCTGTCAATCTTGCTTTCTCCTCATGGGTAGAGGAAGGGGTTAGATCAGGGATTAGCCACTCCCACCGCTTACCTGGAGTGATGTTTTATGAAATAACCATGTCCTCTGGCCTCGGGACTTTTTTTACTAATGAAAGAAAAAGCTTTGCTTTTGTTTTCCTTTCCACCGTTTCCCTCCCTCCTTCCCTCCTTTGTTTCTTTCCTTCCTGCTTCCTTTTCTTCCCTCCTTCCTTCCACCCCACCCCTTCTCCCTTCCTTCTTCCTTTTTCTTGATTCCCATCTCTCTATCATGTCTCTCTCCTCTTCCCTTCTCCACTCACACTCCCCTCCTCTTTCCTTTCTCTTCCCGTTCCTTTTCTTTCATCCCCCCCCTTCATCCCTTTCCTTTCCCTGATATCTTCCCTCGAGGACTCCAAGGTGGCCAGCCCTGCCCAGCACCTTTCTGTGGCCTTTGGGCGCATTCTTACTCGGCTGCCCGTCTGAACCCTGAGCACAGCTCACTCCCTCTCCTGACCCAGTGGAGCTGTTTGCTTTGGAGGGATGCATGTCTCTGATAGGGCTCTGCGTTGTCCCTGGGGCCAGCACCCCTCTCCACCAGGCACCTTTGCTGCCTTCACTATCACCCCTAAGCATGTTTCCTAGTTCACCCCACAAAAGTTCCACCCTGTGTGCATATCCTGTTGATTTGACCAACATCATCCACAGGTACTCACGTGTTCCAGGCTCTGGAGAGGCCTTGTGAATAATGAGACAGCTACATACCTGCTAGCAAGAGGCCAGAAGTTCAGGAGGAAAAAGATAACAAATATCTGGCAACACTTATTTACCCCTGGTTGTGACATGTGTCACAGAGGAAGGAACTACGGCAATCAACACACACCTTCGCGGGCCTCACTTCTCAAGGGGCCCCTCCCAGGACCGCTGATCCTTAAAGGCACTCCTGGAGATGCATGCTCTTGTTTTCAGACCCTTCCCACTTGGGGACAGGTCCCCCTGCCCCAGGGTCTGCAGACTTCTCTTTAGATATGCTATGGTGGCAGGGAAGTGGTGCAGAAGATTCACTGTGTGGTGTGGTCCCTCCAGGACCAGGGAGTCCAGATCTGCTTGCAGCTTCATCTGAAGTGTTTTGTTTAGTCTCAAGCGTGGTCTCAAGTGTTTGGCTCTAAATGAGGTGCGAGCACGTTTTCTAGCCTTGCTTCCAGGTAGGTACTCCTGCCCACCAGTGCTTGTTCATCTGCTGTGACAGTCAATTTTAAAACGCAGATTTGAGCACCCAGTCCAGAGGTACCTGCTCAGGACCAGAGCAGAGTCATGGATGTCAGACCAGAGATGGAGTAGCCTTCATCAGCTCCACCAGACTCAGTTTACCAGTTTTTGTCAAGTGAAGTTTCTCATGGGTAAAAGGGGGGCAATGTACAGAAAATACCACCTGAAGCTTTGCGCAGACAAGTGCCAGCCATTTTTCACAGATCTTGATGGTTTGGAATTCCTCATGGAGAATGTGATGCCTACCACCAGTCGACAGGAAACAGAGAGTCTCTGCATTCATGGAGCTTGGGAAGATTCTCAACTTCAGACAGGCCAAGAGGAAAAGAAGAGGAAGTGAGCCTGTCCCACCTCTACCAGTCAGTTGTCACGGTGAAAGGAGGTGCTTGTGGGTAAACTGAGAAAATCAGGCTAAGCTAGAGAGAGTGCCGTGGGTAGCTGGGTTTCTGCTTTGATATCTTCCAATGAGACTCCGGGAAGCCAAGTCTCATGTCAACGTGAAGTTTCTTACCAGAATTTTTTTTTTCTAGTCATTTCATAGAGTTAACACATCGCAGAAGTTATCGGAGGCTGACACAGTGACCCGAGCGACTAGGTGTGGTGAGCAAATGACGTATTTAATATGAAAGACTGGCTGGGAGATAATAGGAGTTCTTTAAAGAGCAAAGCCACGGTTAACTTTTCAACTCTAACAGCAAGTGAGAGTCAGACAATTAAACGGGGAAGCCATGCACAAATGTCACACACAGAGGAGATCAAAGACGACTGCAGTCTCTGATAAAGATCAAGAGAGACAACTTGGATTTTTATAGCGTTTCCTAACAAATGGCTGAAGTGGGAAAGAAAGAAAGGAAAGAAAAACACAGCGGGTAATTTGATTTCTCAATATGCCTGCAGACTGCCCCAAGATGTTGTAGAGATCAAAGGCTAGCCTTGGCAACAAAATGCCACCCGGAATGGCATGTTCTTTGTTTGCATTACTATTTCAGGAGGGGCAATTTGTATTTCAGCCCATGTATCAAGTTTGGGGGTTTGTGTGCGAGCGTCAAGAGAGGTCGGTCAGCTGACTAGTAGACGCTAAGGCCTACGGGGCTTGGGTCTGACAGTCCGGTTGCACAGTGCCTCAGGCCCTCCCGTACCAGAAGCACTGCTGCTTACGCAGGCGTGACGTTATGCAGCAGTGAGGCCGGTTACTATCCCCAATACTTTTCCAGGAACATCCTCTCTTCGAATTATACCTGCATCTGCAGCCTATGTGCACACATGTGTGTAAAGTATTGCAGTGGACACTGTGTTTGTAAACTGTCGTGTGTTGCTTAAGCTTGCTGCAGTGATGGTTCTGGAAGCAGGCTAGACGCTCCTATTTCAGACTCACACATATTTGTCTTGAAGTGTCCTCCGAACACCCCTGTCTCGGGTCAGGTTGGCACCCTGACTCCGCACCAGGCAGAGCGGAAAGAGCCAACAGATAGAGTAGTGAAGGCAGTTTGTCCCTGAGTAGAGCCAGAAAGGTAAAGCATTCCTAAAAGACGTTGCTATTGTTTCTCCCACCATCCAGAAGTGCCTGAGAAATGGAAAGCTGAAAGTTCATCCTCGGAGAGAAAGCTCCACTGCGAACTCCAGATGATGGCTTCGACTTCTCTGGTTGTTTCTGCTGTGTGTTCTAAGCCCCCAGTTTGATGCTGTAACCTTCATTTGCTCTCTCACTTGGCTCCTCCAGTCATTTCTGCTGGATGTTACAAACTCCTGTTTTGGTGATTTGTAGCTATCTTATCTGCTGCTTCTCTCTATCAGCTACTGGCTGCTTATTCTTTACTTTTGCCTTAAATACTTAATGAAATCATTCAACAGTGTAGCTGTCATAGATCATTCTCCAGACCTTATAAAACAACTATATACATACCAACTATATACTGAAAACTGGATACCTGTCTTGATCTACCCAAATGCATAGACATTTAATGGCCATAGATTAAGATATCTACAAGGGTATCTTAGGATCCTTCTGGAATTTGGCATAATGTAGTGAGTGACATCATTCATGAAAGGTAAGCTGTCTTTCCATTTCTCACATTTGGTTACCATTATATTATTTATTGTTATTTTTGTATAATTTACCAATTCATCTAGGTAGCCATCGAGAGGCATAATAATACAGTTAATGTTTTACACAAATAATTATCCTTCAAATGGAAGTTAGTAAGTGGATTACGAATGAATCCAAGAATGTTTTGGCAGATATCCGTGGGAAGCTGCACTGGGATCAAATCCATGGTAACGAAGCAAGGTATTCTGGCTGGGGAATTGATGGTATGTTTGAAAAGCTTAATAAGCACTGAAATTGTTTATATTGTTTATTCCAGAAAGGCGAATGGAGAAGTTTAATCAGATATCAAGTAGCTGGAAATTAAATGAAATAGATCAGAAATAGAGTTTCTGTAATCAGAATATTTATTTCCCAGCAGTCCACAGCTGCAACAGAGAATAATGCCCAATCTCTTGTAAGGTGTCCAGCAAACAAAAGAGTGCCACTTACTATTGTTGACTGTGCTCCTGTTGGGTGTGATTTAGAGTCTTGGGAGCTTTGCTGGCTCCCCTCTGGCTGCAGTCCTGGAAGCGGCACAGCGGGTGGGGAGGCAGGCTGTGATTCCCACTAAGTCCGCCTTCCCTAAGTCCTTCTGTGGGGCTTCTGTTCTTTATTATACGCGTTCTCAAGGGCACATTTTACTCAACCCTAAATGCCTTCCCTACACTTATTCTAAATGACTTTTTGCTGGAGAAGGCAGCGGGATGAACTTCCACGGAGCCATCACTCAGCTTCAACAGTTATTGGCACTTGGCAAGCTTTACAGCAGATTCCTTTCTCTGTTTTTATTGCATTGAAAGATGCATGGCATGCCACTTATCATGGTGGCCATTTTGAAGTGCACACTTCAGTAGCATTGGGTATAGTCACGTGTTCTAAAACATCTGCAGAACCTCATCTGCAAATTGTCAAACAATCCCTGCTCCCTTCCTCCAGCCACCACTGTCCTTTCTCACTGAATTTGACTTCACTAGTCTCACATGGATGGAGTCAGGGGCATTTGTCTTTCCCCTGACTGGCTTGTTTCTCCTTAGCCCAGTGTCCCCAAGGCTTACCCACACTGTAGAATAAGACAGAATTTCTTTCCTTCTTAAGCCTGAAGAATATTCCATTGTAACACAACATGTGCTGTGTTTCCATTCATCTCTAGATTGGCAGCTGTTTTGCCCTGCTCAGCTGTTGGGATCAGAACTGCTATAGACATAGGCACACACATACCTCTTTGAGACCCTGCTTTCAACTCTTGAGCATAGATGATCGGAAGGGAGGTTGTTAGATTCTATGATGATTCTACTTTTAATCCTTTAAATAATTTAAAGACTGAATTTATTTTTAATTATGTGTATGATTGATTTTCTTTTTAATTATGTGTGTGGTTGATTTTATTTTTAATTATGTGTGTGATAGATTTTATTTTTAATCATGTGTATGTGTGTATGTAAAGGTGGTTGTGAGCCAGCGATGTGAGGGACAGTGTGGTGGTTTGAATGAGAATGGCTCTCATAGGCTCATATGTTTGAATGCTACATTCCCAGTTGAAGGAACTGTTTGGGAAGGATTAGAAGGTATAGCTTTGTTGGAGGTGTGTTACTGGGGGATAGGCTTTGAGGTTTCAAATGCCCACACCATTCCCAGCTAGCTCTCTCTGCCTCTGCCTTTCAGATCAGGATATAAGTTCTCAGCTACTGCTCCAGTGCCACACCTGCCTGCTGCCATACTTTCCACAATGATGGCCATAGACTCTCTCTCTGGAACTTTAAGCCCCCAAATTAAACGCTTTCTTTTATAAGTTGCCTTGGTGTCTCTTCATAGCAAAGGAAAAGTGACTAAGACAGATGGGAACCAAACTCTGGTCCTCTGCAAAAATAATACATACTTGCACCACTGAACCATCTATCCAGCCTCTCAATTTTTTATTCCAGGTATTTGTTTATTTGTGTGAGCACATGATAGGGGCAGGTATATGTGTGACAAGGTGTGTGTGTCCGGAGGTCAGAAGACAACTTGCTGGGGTTGGTTCTCTCCTTCCCCTATGTGGATCCTGGAGTCACCAGCAAATACTCTTACCCTCTGGGCCGTCTCATCAGCCCCTACTCTTAGTTCTCGAGAGACACCCCTGCTATTTTCTACAGCAGCTGCCTCATTTTACAATCCCATCAACAGTGCACACCCATCCTAATTCTTCATGTTTTTGCCAACACTTGCTATTACTCAGTGGGTGTAAGCTTGTGCTTGCCTTTTATTTCTGATGCTCTGTATCTTCTTTAAGAAATTATCTATTAAAAAGTGACTGTTGAGTGATCAGCCTTAAATAGGACATCTATGTCAACCCTGCCCTCAACACCCAGTGAATATCTCAGAAGAAGGAACAAAAAGAGTATAAAAGGCATTCAGGAGAATTCTGTCTTCTGGACATGACATGGCCATCCAACTCGTGAACTCATAGCAGGTATTGTCACCTGCATCAGATCAAGCCAAAAAGATCAGTCAGCATTCCAACAGGCAACACTAATTGGACCCAGTAGGTTCAAAGAGAGATATGGGAATGTGAGGGAGAGTCTGGGAGGTGTGAGAGGGGAGATTTGTAGATATGATCAGGTACATTATACACATGTATAAAATTGTCAAAGAATAACTAAATAAAAAATGCTCTTAAAAGAGGATTATCTATTCAAGAATTTGCACGCATTAGTCATTTGATTGTTGTTGACACGTGGTTGACTTGTGAGTTTTTTAGTAGAGACATAAGGAAAGTGTGGTAGTCTGAATGTAATTGGCCCCTATAATTTCATAGGGAGTGGCACTACTAGGAAGTGTGGCTTTGTTAGAGTGGGGATGACCTCATTGGAGAAAATGTGTCACTGTGGGGGTAGGCTTTGAGGTTTCCTAGGCTCAGGATACTGCCCAATGTGCCCATCGACTTCCTGTTGCCTGCAAGATGTAGGACTCTCAGCTACTCCTGCAGCACCACCTCTGCCTGCATGCGGCCGCCATGCTCTCCATCATGATGATAATGGACTAAACCTCTGAAAATGTACGCAAGCATCTCAATAAATGTTTTCTTTATAAGAGTTGCCGTGGTTAAAACAAAACCCAGAAACAAATGACTCACCCGCTGAGATGGGGACCAGACACTCTCACAGATACAGCTTCCAGTGTGAGCCAGGTGTGCTTAGTAGGTGAATCCGCGCTCTCCCTATGGGAATATCATTCAGTCACAGGATATTTAGACACCCTTCTCAGCCAGTCCCCCAAAGGGATTGCTATTTGATATGTTGAGGCCTCTATGTGGGCTGGATATCAAGTGTCCTCCCGAAGACTCATGTGTTTAAGGCTTGCTCTACAGCTGGTGGGTACCGAGCTGCTGCTGTGTTTTGTACAACTTGAACCCCAGAGCCTTGACTAGGGGAGCAAGGGAATGAAGAAATGACAGACACGTGTGCACAGAAAAGCTGGGATCAGGTAGTCTAGTCTTTCTGATGAGGAAGTTGAAGCGCTTGGAAGTTCAATGTATTTATTATATAATCAGGGAGGTAAGGTTGTTGCATATAGCTGAACAAGGAGGGAAGGGTAGTATTACACACAGATAAACAAGGAGACAGCATTATTATATACTGATAAATTGATAATACAAGGAGTATTATACACTGATAAACAATTATACAAAACTGAACAAGGAGACAGGTTTAGCTTATCCAGGTAGGCGCAGGCTCTGTAGGGGAGCAGTTTTCAGGGTGTGAACGTCTGGGGGTCGGGGAGAAACCTACAGTGGACATTTCCTGCACACACTGTCAACACTGACTTAGACTCAAGGAAGGTTTTGCCATCCCTGTGAGCCTCAGCAGGAGGAGGTTTTGCCACTACTATGGGCTGAGGCATTGGAGGCCTTGACATGCCATACCATTTCACCAACACACATGTTCACTCAGGACTTCACTCGGGCCCTACACTGAGAAGTGGTTGGATTATGAGAGCACAGACACCGTCAGTGGGTTGACCCTTTGAAGGACATACATTGTCCCCAGTCCCTCCCTGTCTCTCTTTCTCTGCTTCCTGCCTGCTGTGAGGTGAGTGGCTTTGGTCCTTGGTGTCTTCCTGCCTCTGTGATGTCCTACTTCACCACAGGCCCACAGGGATGGAACCAGCCAGCCATGGGCTGGAACCTCCGTGAACAGGAGCCAGGGTAATTTTTCTGCATATCCATTATTTCTCTCAGGTATCTGTCACAGCAACAAAGCCAGCACAGGCTCCCTATTTGAGGAGCTTCCAATACTTTATGAGAAAAGAAAAGTTCTAGGGTCTGATTTTTAAAAACAGTTTATTGAGATAGACTTTACATGCCATACAGTTCACCCATTTAAATAAATCCAGTACATTACATTGTTGGTTTCTCAAAGTGTGGTGCGATGTACATAGTATTAAATTTACCTCTTAATCCGCATTAAAGTGCTGCCTGCTTGATTTTTTAAAATCAGGGGTCATTTAGGACGACCGTCAGCCTTCAGCATTGTACGATCTTCTGAAGAGAGCCTCCTCTGCTGGTTGAATGATAGGCAGACCATGTCAGAGTCCTGCACTCTGGACCTGCCATACACATCATCACAGCCAGAGGGAGCAACTGAGCAACTTGCTCTTACAGACCTATCTGCTGCCTTCCTGGTGGTTGGGATGCTCCTGCCAGCCCCAGGTGGATGGTCAGGTGCTCTTCTGAAGATGCTTTTAAGAAGCTAGTAGGGTCTCCAAATGTGTCACTTCTGCAAAAGCTAATCGCCAGTTAGGTGGTATCACAGATTTTTCAATTAAGTAAGTATTTTGATTGTATTAATTGATTCATTCCTGTAGTTTAAACTTCAGTAGAAAATATTCTCTCCCTTCCTATTCCATCTGAGAGCTGCCCATCCTTCTCAACAGGAAACCAAGGTTAGTAACTTCTTTTTTTGTTGTTATTTTTTTAAATGATATCTTCTTTTTAGAGACTTATTTTATTTTTATTTGTGTGTGTGTGTGTGTGTATGTGTGTGTGTGTGTGTGTGTGTGTGTGTGTGTGTGTGTGTGTGTGCACTTGAGGGCAGTACTCTTAGAGGCCAGGAGAGGGTGCTAGGTTCTCCCCAACCCTGAGATAGTTACAGGAGACTTTGAGTCGTCTGACATTGGTGCTGAGAACCAAACACTGATCCTCTGCAAGAACACCAGTGCTCTTAACAGCCGATCTATCTCTCCAGTCTCTTGTTCACCTCTTCTTCCTCAAAGACACAGCAAAGCCCTTATGAGTCAATAGGGATGTCTGTTCCCCTCTGGCTGCTTTGATCACAATGGTAGCACATCATTTTGCATTGTTCTGTGTCTTGCATTTTTCACTTAGCGATATATCGGGAGAGCTCTGTGATGGGGTTTTGATCACCACAAATAATAAGAAATCAAGGCCCAATGGGAGCAATTTTCACAGAGCATTTAGCTATTGCTTGATGACTGGTATATGAGTCATTTACAATCAGCATCTGCAGAGTGTACCACGGTTCACGGCCTGAATCACTGGGATCGTTTAGGTGGGAAGAGACCCTGTTTCGACCTGAATTATCCAGGCAATTGCACTTAATTGGAGTAGATCTAAAAATACTTGGCCCTTTCCCATTTCCCATCAGGGATACACTCTAATCCCAACTTATTTTCAAAATCTACATAGCTGTGTCATGGCTCCAATTGATTCATCCACATTTCAAATGCAAGGCAGTCACTGAGGGGGAGAAAATGAGAAATGGCTCAATGGGGGCCATTTGTATTCTAGAACATGCTAGAACATTCTGATGAGTAAATAAAGGGCGTCTGAAACATGGAACCCACTCACAAATGCGAGATGGTGGCAATCCAGAGTCAGTAGATCAGCTCCTCCATGCAAAATGGCATCGTTAATCAAAGGTTAAAGAACTATCTTTCAGAGGGTGACAGAAGGTTCAGGAAACACAACTGATCTTGAAAAATCCCCTTGACACCATAGCTGAGCACAACTGTCACCTGAGCAGTGCTCGGGGCACGTGGTAAAGGTGGATGGGCTTTGTTCTGTGTGGGTGTGTGAGTATGTGTGTGTACAGACAAGCATGCATGTGGACCAGAAGTCAAGGTTGTATGGTTTCCTTCACCGTTCTCTACTTTACTTCTGGAAAAGGGATCTCTCACTGAACCACCCAGCCGATGGAACTCACCTAGATGGGCCGACCAGCAAGCCCCAGGGATCCAGTTGCTTCCACCTCCACAGCTCTGGGATTGCACTGACAGAGTCGACTGTTTTTTTATGTGGGAGCTGGGGATCTGAACTCAGTTCCTTGTGCTTGTGCAGAAAACACTTCGCCAACTGAGTCAGGTCCAAGTCCAGCGCCTGTTTTGTTTTCTGGAGACATCACCTGTTGCACTCCAGATTTGTCCTGCCTTTCAATTCTTTCACTGGCAGAGAGGGCCAACCCAATCAAGACCCATAGACTGTACCACTTCCATCTGCAATGGACAGAGTCTGCTACCTTTTTCCGTCCTTCTGGGTATTTCTTCCATCCTTCCTCTGGCAGCCTCAAGAATCCGCAGAATTTTAATATCTTCCCCAGATGTCCCACAATTGTGCCAACTCAGTATTTGAAAACCACCCTGTTTCATTTCCTAATCCCATAAAACAGATTTACGACTGAACATTTCCTCAAGAGCAAAACTTGCAAGGGATTTTAGCCAGGGAGAAAGTGGGCTGAATTGCTGGAATGTCTCTGGTGCAACATGACTCTAGAAACATTAGGGGGAGAGATGCTTGGGTTTCTGTGTGGGCCTGGAGATGACTTCATTTGTGCTGCCACCTGCCCCAAAGCCCTGACACGGCTTGAGCTGCGAGAACACTGGGGCTTTTGAGTGCATTGTTTGGGAGAAGGGTAGCGTGGCAGGGGGCCGTTATTTAATAGCTGGTTGCCTTCCAAGCTGGAGAGTTAATCACTACCATTAAGTGGTGAGCGCACCAGGTGAGATGGGAATGGTCCTGAAAGTTTGGAAGTCAGAAAGCTAATAGGCTGGTGCAAAGGAAGCTTGACAAGAATGCTGCTGTCTTGAGTTCCAATGGTTTGCCAGCTCCGTCGCCGCCGTGCTTATGAGTTGAGTTCTTTTTTTCTAAGTGGAAATTCAAACAAAACAACTAGATACTCAGAGACCGGCCCTTTCTAGATTTTATCTGTCCATCATGTCTGGCTTATTTTTCAATAAGCCTGTATGATTTTTGTAATTAGGAAAAGCAACTGACACTTTCTCTGAAAACAAAAGAAAACAGTTTGTGTTTTCATTCTTGCCTTTTGCTGAGCACCGACTTCCCTGGCGAGCGGCGGGAGCTGGGGGTTCAAGGATGTTTATCCGATTGTCATAAACAGTAGCAGATTCTTGCTCTCGCTTTCTGACTTTAGGAAATCAAAGACCTGCTTCCAAGTAAGACAGTGAAATCAAAGACAGCAGAGGATGGAAGGCAAACAGGCTTCTTCTCTGTCCATGCTTGTTCGACATTTGTCTTTCTCAGTGTTGGCTTCCTGGAAACCATGGAGCGTGCTCAGCTGGGGTGAGAGTGGGGTGCTTCCTGGAGGGGTCAATTCTGAGATCCTTGCTCTGAGGCCCTACCACTTAATGTTGCTGGGTTTTAATTCCCTGGGGAGCTTGACAGACCGCCCTGTGACTGGCTCCGCCCTCCAGAGTTTCTAATGTCCCTTTCTGGAAGCCTGCCAGGTGCTTCCGCTGTGCCACAGACCTAGAACCTTCTCAGGCATCCTCCCCATCTCCACCCCCTGCCATGGCCAAAGCAACTCCTCAAGCTGTGAAGAGCACCTCCTGGAGGGATTCAGCCCCTTCTCTATCCTCTCCCATGCCAAGACAATCTCTATATCGAAATGGTGATGTATGAGCCACTAAGGCACTGGAACTACTCCAGCTGAAGACATCTGAGTTCTGAAAATCTTGTATCTTCATTAAAAGCCACGAGTCCCAAAGGGATTCAACTGTCATAAACCCCCTCCCCATAAAGAACTAGAATATTCTCCTCTCTCAGGGTCAAGTCAGGGCCACACCTGAGCAGACAGACATTGTCACAAAACTAACAACCTTCTCATCCTAGGGATAATTTTTTTTTTAAAGAAACAAAGTATTAGGAGCTAGAGAGATGGTTCAGCAGTTAAGAGCACTGACCGCTCTTCCAAAGGACCTGGGTTCTACTCCCAGGACCTACACAGCAGCTCACACACATCTATAACTCTAGTTGCAGGGGATTCTACACCCTCTTCTGGGCTCAGGAGGTACCAGGCATGCACATACATGGACATACATGCAGGCAAAACACCCCTATACATAAAATGAAAATAATTTGTTTAAAAAAGAAAACAAAAAGCATTAGTTTCTCACGTGTGGCATTGATCCCTCCGAAGTCATTTGTTGGGCCTCACCCACTAATTCTCCACCTCATATTAAGGTGGCATACAAGCCCCAGTGCTAATCACCTCTTCGGCAGTACCTGTGCTTCCGTGTGTGATTAAATCTGGGTTTCTCTCACTAACTTGTCTTTCCTCTTACGAATTTGCAGCCTCAAATACTGAACGCAAAAGCACAGTGGAAAGGTTTTCCTTCCAGGTACTATGCACATGACCACAGCCCACTGATGCCGGCGGGATCATGGTCTGAGACCCCTACTGTTGCCTAGAACAGACTTACTGTGTCCCCAGAATCTCAAAGCCATGCTCCATAGTCCTGCTTGAAGCCTCTTCACAAATCTCAGTAACAGGCCTCTCTCCTTCTCTGGGAATCTTTCATCCTTCAAGACCAGCTCCAAGGTTGCCCTGTACCGGTGACCAACCCTCTTTTCTCCTGAAAGCGTTTCAATGCGCCCAGTCGATAGCCCCAGCACTTTGCTTCAAACGTTTTGTCTAAATAATGAACCGGTAAGTTAAAAACCTTGTTTCCTAAGCCTAGCCATCAGATTGAGAAGTATTTTGGGGCTGGAATTTACAGTGGCCCCAGGCAAGAGGAGCTCTGTCCTGGGTCCTGAATTTCCCAGCACCCTGCATGGCATCAATAGACAGGGAGAAATGTTTCAAAAAGCACGAGGTGCCTCTGGGGACCTGACGGGTAGTATGGCATCGTGCCACCTGCTACCTTAAATGTCCCCTCAGGTGAAAATCGCAGCTCAGACCCAAGGGAACTCATCTCAGCCACCCCTGCTCTGTCCCTTCAAATAAAAAGTGAGCCAAGGAAGACTAGTGCGCTGTGTCTGCACAACGCCACCCAGGTTGTGCGCAGAAGTCGTTAATGGCTAACCAATTACATGTAAGTCCATCCTTCTGAACAAGACAAACATGGCATAGTCTTTCATCTCGAAGCGTCCCTTCTTTGTAGCTGTAAAATTCCACTTTCTTCATTGTCTTCATTGTCTAGACTGTGACTCAGAGAAACTGAAGAAATGCTGCATTGCTCATCCTGGCTGCACCTTGCCTGTGCACACTCTGCAACAGTTCAACAGTTCACCTTAGCCCTACCTTGTGCATGCACGGATCTAGATATTAGGTGAATGAAAGCCTTTCCTGATGCCCCGTGTCTGCTACTGGATTAGTTATGCTTCCTATTGTTGTGACAAAATTATCTAACAAGAAGCCGCTTAAGGAAGGATTTCTTTTGGCTTACAGTTTGAGGGGTGCAGTCTATCGTGGTGAGGCTGCCAACCACACTCCGTTCACAGAAAGAAGCAGGAAAATGAACAGGAAGCGGGGTGGAACCATAAAAATCAGCAGGTAAAGCACTTGCCACTAAGCCGGACAGCTTGAGTTCCATCCCGGAACCATACGGCGGAAGGAGAGAACTGACTCACGCAAGTTGTCCTTTGGCCTTCGCACACAATAAGTAACAAGAAAATGAGTGTAATTGAAAACCTCAAGGCCACCCCAGTGACCCACCCCTCCTTCAGCAAGGTTGCACTTCTTAAAAGTTGCAACGCCTGAGGACCAAGTGTTCAAACACATGAGATTGTGGGGGCATTTCACCCTCAAGCCACAGTGGCCCTATATGGTCATCAGTGGTAGAACTGGGAGGTCTACCATTTTTCCCCCAACTATTTAATAAGATGTAGTTAATATTTAAACATTAAATAGTTTCATCTTTTAAAAAGTTTTTTACTTTCTGATTTTGGTTTGATTTTGATTTTAACACTCTACCTAGTATTTGAAAGTTAATTTGGGAGCTGGACATATGGCTTAGTGGTAGAGCAGTTCCTCACATGGCTGAGGTCCTGGGTTCAATACCCACCACACTAAAACAAACAGAAAGCAACTATCAAAACATTTCAAGTAATACTGATTTAGGGATGCAATCTTTATGTCATATTTGCTTTCACTTTTTAATTTAAACTTGTTTACTCTGAATGCAACTGCATCCCATTTTTAATCTTTAAACCATCCATACCAGAGTAAATATACATCAAAATTATGACAGAAATTTATCTGAAGTGAAACACAGTAAAGAAATTGGGTGGGAAGAGAGGATGAACCCCTTAAATAAGTGGTTTGTGTGGAATTTTTAAAGCTAGAAACAAAACAGTCTTACAGAAGGCAGGAGCCACATGGAATAGGCAAGTAAGACAGCACAGGCTCTCCATTTACCAAGGTTTCAATTGCCGATCAAAACAAGCAAAATGAAGAGCATTATTCTCACAAAATCTGCAACATGAAGAGGTCAGCTGAAGGCCCACAGTGCTCACGATGCGGAGACTCAATTAGCGATCAAAGCCAAGAGCTTGAAAAAGATGAGTGTTCCTAACAAGTGCGTGATTCAGCAGCAAGTGGGACTCAGGCTATGCCTAGATGAGAAGAACGCATTGATGAATCCAGCAATTCAATGGGAAAGGTGAGATCCCAGGAACTTTGCTCAACTTGGATAACCATCCTCCAACAAAGGGCTCTGGACACACACAGTCTGATTCAAATTAGCAAAGGCAATTTCTCACCAGATACCATGCAGTAAATGTACTATTTCACCTTATACTGTCAGTCTCCTGATGGAGAAAAGAGCTACAGAAGCAGGTTTTCACACTCGGTACACTGTAGGTATAGTTCATAGTCTGACTTCTTAGAACACATGGTACCAACTTGACACAGGGTGAGGCATGAAAGCATACAGAATGTCTTCTGGATCAAAACAAAGAGGGAACATCTCAACGAAACATATAACAAATTTGACCTGAGAACCCCTCTTAGCATACAATGAGAAGGGCAGCTAAGTTCAAATGATTAGAATGATTAAGATTCAACAAGAGTTAGACAAGTCAACAGAAGATCCCATGAAAAGGTAAAACGTGTAATTAATTTTGAATTTGGGCTATCCTATTCACAGTTCTTTGATTTCTATTCTTAGTCATGCAGTAATATTATCAAAAGCTTCCAAAAGGAAAAAAATGATGTGTGTGTACTTGATTTTTTTTTAAAAAAAGACTTGTTATTGTAAAGTGTGTGTGTGTGTGTGTGTGTGTGTGTGTGTGTGTGTGTGTGTGTGTGTGTGTGTGTGAGAATGCAGGTGCCAAAGAGGCCAGAAGAGGGCGTTTCATCTCCTGAAGGCAGAATTACAGGTAGTTTTGAGCTGCCTGACATGGGTGCTGGGAATCCAGCTTGTGCCCTTAGGGAGTGCTTTTAACCACTGGGCCATCTCTCTACCAACTGTACTCTACTTTTTTAAACATTCAAAAGTACATTTTGAACTATTAGGAAGGCAAGTCCAAAGGGAAATGTGTGTACAATGCATAACATGCCAAGAATGATAAATAAATCAGACAAGGAAACAAAAAAGAATTAGTAAGCATGAAGAAGATTATCATAAAAAAAATGGCTCCCAAGTTAGTCTCAATAGGGAATATTTTCTGGCCAATGGACCAGAGAGTTAGTTGAGTAGAGACATGGAAAATTTAAGCAATTAACTGATACTTTCATTTTCCTTTATAATCTCCCAGGTTTGAAATTTTTGATATTAAAAATAAGAAATACAGATTTTATAGCATAAGTTCATCATTTATGAGTTACATATGTCTGTTTATTATTCACTAATCTATCATGGATCTGTTGTTCAATAATAATTAAATTTGGTAATTTTTGAATTTTTCTGATGTCCTTTCCTGTAAAAATTGTCATCAAATGTATTTTAACACACTCTATTTTTTGTTTTTCTTTTGTTCTTTCTTTATGGGGGGGGGGGGGGAAGAGTATTACTATGTAGCTTTGGTGTCCTGGAACCCGTAAAGACCTACCTGCCTCCTCTGCATTCCTTGTGCTTGGATCAAAAGTATGTATCACCATACCCAGACAGCACATTCATTTAATGTAATTTTTTAATAGTTACTTTTTGAGACAGGGTCTTGACTAGCCACGCTGGCCTGGAATTGATCCTCCTGCCTCCACTTCCCAAGTGCTGGAATCATAGGTATATGATTCCACCACACCTGATTCATGTTTGATTTCCTAATAATGTCATTTAAATAGCTCTTGGGATAGAAGGACTGAACATTTTAAGTAATAACTTCTTAGTGTGGTAAATATTGAAAAGTTGGATATACAGTACAGAGACCTCCACCTGAATCTTGCTCAGAACCCTCTAAACCTTAGGAGTGGCCATTCTTGGGCCCAGCAACAGACAATGAATCATTGGATATTGGAGGAGACGTGGAGGTCCTTGTGTTCAGAAATAAACACTGGGGAGCCTGGAATGTTAAACACACAGTGTTGTTCCTTCAAAGGAAGGAATGCGTAACTTGTTATCCACCTGGAAAGCTGAGAGCTGATATGGGTAATAGCCTGGTGACCTCTGCACTATCTGTGTGGTAGGAGACCACACCAGATCCCCACACCCTTATCATAAGCTTGTTTTCCTCAGTCAATCTATAGAACCCATCTTTACAGAAGGGGTCACATGTACCCAATCTATAGAACCCATCTTTACAAAAGGTGTCACATGTACTTTACAAGAAGTTGTGATGTAGTTAATCTGGTCTTTATTTACCTCATTTTGTTCCTTGAGGACATTAATATATGCTTTATTGTGCACACGGGATTGAGTTAATTACCACCAGGAATGTTTTCACCAAATTGTGCTGTGCTTAAATATGCCTAAAGTAAACTACTGAAGGTCAGACTTCCAAGGTATGAACCAACACTAGCTGTTCAGTCATGTTTAACCAAACTGCCTTCTTGCCTCCTACCAACCGTTTCTCTGCTGGCCGTAGTGGTCACAGAGACCAGCACAGCTGGTGCCCAGTAGAGGGCTATTTTTCATCCCTTGCAGTAAAATTTTTCATTGAAATCAGGTCATTGATGGTTGGTTGTTTAAAGTAGGAGCACAGAGTGTAGAATGTTCCTCATCATCAGGATGTAAAGGAATAGAGAAAAAGCAGTCTTTTAAGTCAACTATAATAGTGTAATGTCCTTGAAGAACCATTGTAGAAGTGGGGATCTCTGGCTAGAGGGACCCCATTGTTCTCATAGCAGCACTTGTGCCCCTGAGGTCATGTAATGGTTGAAATTTATTCTTTGCCCTCTTATGAATTACAAAAATAGAGGAGTTACAATGACTAACTGAAAGTTCTGTATGTCCTACTTGCAAAGTTGGGCCTGTTTCAATTCTTCCCCATGAAAGGACCATTGATAATGAGTCATCAGAGACCCACTGTAGCTTTAAGGGCTGTGTGGATGGCCCTTGATCAATGCAGTTTAGGGGGAGGGCCATACTTTCTTGTACTATAATTATCAGGTGATATTTCTCCTGAGATTCCAAGTACTTCTTTCTCTCGCTTCTGTTGGTTTCAGCTCAGCTGCCAGGAGGTAGAAATGGAGAAGGGTAGAGGACACCTAGTGTAGGCCTTCCCAGTAGAAGGTGCTTTGTGCCAGTCATAGTGTCTAGCTGGGGCCACAGCAGGGGTGAGCCCTGGGTACTGCTTCCTCTTTAGGGAGGATTCCCCTGCCTGCAGAAGTGGATGGGATTGAGAACAACAGTGAACAGGAAATAGGATGAGGCAATGGTGACTAAACAGTCGTTGCGCTCTTCCATTCTGTGTTACATGTAGCAAACAGGGCTATTCCTAAACCAGACCTAACCATGGCTCACCTCTTCTCAAGAACCTTCCAGTTGGCTCCATTCCTCCATGGTAAAGACCATACAGCCACCCAGGCTACAGGCCCTTAGATTTGGGATCTTGACACCTCTGCAGCCTCTCATGACTTCCACTTTTCCCCAACTGTCTAGAGGTTGCCCTCCCTGTGTCCTGCACCCAGAGCTTTGGATGCACTGTTTTCTTCTGCCAACAATGCCATTCCTGTTGCCCTTCCTTCCTTCCTCCCTCCCTTCCTTCCTTCCTTCTTTCCTTCCTTCCTCTCTTCCATTTCTCCTTCACAGTGCAGGTCAGACCTCATCTTCTCTTGATGTTCTCAGAGGACTCCCAACTCACCATTGGATCTTTTTTCCTGTTACTTGCAGCTCCTGGTCTTTCTCCCCAGCTCCATCATTGTTCCTGGAGGTAGAAGCAGCAGGTTCAGTGCTACATTGCTAGTGTGCCAGGCGTGGGACCAGCTAGTGCCACACGCTTGGAATATGTTTGTGGATGGATGGACGCATGGATGGTGGATGGATGAACACATACATGCATAGATGGACGGATGCTTAGATCAATAGATGGCATCTTACTTTGCTGTGATAAGACACCATGAGTAAGGCAACTTAAAAATTCTAGAGGGTTAGTGTTCTTGATGACAGAGTGAAGGTATGGTGGCAGGAACAGCTGAGGACTCACATATCAAAATGCAAGCAGAAGGCAGAGAGCATGCAGGGAATGACACAAATCTAAAAGCTGTCCCCAGTGACACACCTCCTCCAACAAGACCACATTTCCAAATCCTTCTCAGACAGTTCCACCAACATATGAGCTTATGGGGCCATTGTCATTCAAACTGCCACAGATTGACAGATTGATGCTTCTGTTTTCATGCCTTAATTCATTAATTCCTGCTGGATCAGAGCCCATCCTTCATCCCAGTTTCAGCCTGAATCACTCTCTCAAGCCATAAACCAAGACATAGAACCTATGTCTCAGATAAATCAGTAGGTATTTAGACATCACTCAGTACAGCCGAATTCCTTAGGTCTTTGTTCTTTTCCCATCCTGGGCCAATGCCTTAGTTCCTAATTCCCTCAAGATTATTTCTGCTTCTTTAACACCTGGGTCCTGGCCAAGGTAGATTCAAAATAGTGCAAAGTTAGGAGACATTCTAGCTGCATGCATTGGGGAAACACACACGTGGTCACCTCATTCTAGTCTGCAGACAACTGCAGTGTCTTTGTGTGTTTTTCCTACCTGCATGTCACTGAGTGAACTTCACGCCTGTTAGGTGTTGTTGCCTTTTGGAGTTTCTGACCAAGTGACACCCATTTAGATGGTCAGATCACTACAGAAGATGCCTCTGCAGGATAGAGTGGTCCCACCTGACTCCTGGCATTTACATATTCACTCAGAGAATGAAACAGCTGGGCGAACACATCCTTCCTCCTTGAGAGATAAACGGAAGGGACAGACTACTAGATAGACCAATCTCTCTGCCCAAGCAACTGTCCCACAACACCTGCCCCTTTGAAGACAGATGTAATAAAACCATTTCCCCCAGACAGCTTAAACTGAGTTTGAAAGGAAAACTATGAATACGGAAGTCTTCTTTATATTCTTGCTGAGGTTTCAGTTCCCAATAGTCAAAAAACTATATTAAAAGGAACTTTCTGGAGATCATGAGTTTTAAATTGCTCAGGATTCTGAGTAATGTGATGGATTCTTGTACTGTCTGGCTCAGTCCTGCCTGAGATGTGATTCATCCATTATCCAGAGAATCCACTCTGCGTTTGCTACCTGCCTGTGAGTCACTTGGTGACTGTATTGGCGATTAGATTGACTGTCACAGCATCATTGTGCCTGTGATGAAGTAGCCCTGTTCTATTCAGCATGCCCACAATGCCTGAGAGCAATGAGAGAGGCATTTCAGACCTTCCAAAGAGAGAGACCATGAGGCACCTCCTTTAAGCAATGTGATCAAAGTGCAATATTTAACAGGGGGTGAGAGAGATTGCTCAGTGGTTAAGAATCCTTGCTGTTTTTACGGAGGACCCAAGTTTGTTTCCCAGCATCCACATCAGATGGCTAAAAACCATCTGTAACTCCAGTTCCGGGAAGAGCTGATATTTTATTGGCCTCTGTGGCCACTGCATGGGTACTTAAAGGCAAGCAAATACTCTTACACATAAAAAAAAAAAGAAATTGTTCTGTATGTTAAATGTGTTGCTCTGATTGGTTAATAAGTAAAACATTGATTGGCCAGTAGCCAGGCAGGAAGTATAGGTGGGACAAGGAGAGAGGAGAATTCTGGGAAGTGGAAGGCTGAGGCAGAGAGACACTGCCAGCTGCCGCCATGACAAGCGAGATGTAAGGTACCGGTAAGCCACAAGCCACGTGGCAACTTATAGACTAATAGAAATGGGTTAATTTAAGATATAATGACTAGATAACAAGAAGCCTGCTACGGCCATACAGTTTGTAAGCAATATAAGTCTCTGTGTGTTTACTTGGTTGGGTCTGAGCAGCTGTGGGACTAGCAGATGAGAGAGATTTGATCTGACCGTGGACCAGGCAGGACCAGAAAAACTCTAGCTACAAAAAATATTTTCAGAAGATATTTAATAGGAAAGAGAGTGAGAACTCACATTCATGTCACTTTCGTTATAGGGTGTTATACAATTGTTCTATGTCTAATTTATTTATTATATTTTATCATGGGCCTACGCATAGGGTCAACCAGAGTCTATATGATAACTGTATATATCATATAATATGGTTCTGTGATGGTTATTCCTGACTGTTACTTGACAATATCTAGACTTGCCTAAGAACCATCTGTGATGACATTTCCAGAGAAGTTTAAGTGGAGTGAGAAGACTCATCTGGGTACATGAGCTGGGGTGCTGGACTGCATAGAAAGAACACAGCAAGCTGAGCATCAGCATTCATCTCTCTGCTTCCTGACACAACGTGACCAGCTGCCTCAAACCCCTGCTGCTGTGTCTTCCCCTCCGTGATGGACTGTATCCCTCAACCTGTGAGCCAAAAACGAGCCCTTCCTTCTTCAAGTTGCATTTGTCAGGTATTTCATCACAGCAGCGAGAAAAGCAGCTAAATGGCCTTCGGACTACCCATAGTTCCAGGCGCTCACTGTTGTAGACATTGGCCAACACTAGATGTCATGGTTTTTCCTAATTAGTGTATATCCTATTCATTTGGACTTAGAAGCAGAAACCTGCCTCTGAGGAGCTCAAGAAAACAGTTCTCCAGCCATAAAGAGATGCCTAGGGTACCCAAGGGTCCTCAAGAACCCACATCTCTTGTCTGATCCTCCTCTTGTGGGTCTGTTTCCATTAGGGAAGAGAAGACACACACATCCCTGTGCATAGCTTCCAATTAAAATCCTTGCAGCTTAGCAATCACAGGGCCCAGGAGACCTGTTCTCCCTGACTAAACCAAAAGCCTCAAATCCAAAGGAAAGGTTTGATGTGATTGGACTGTGTCCTGTGCTCACCTCTAATGAGAGGCCGGCAACTGTGATACCATTACGGCTCATTTCGGTCATACAGGTGTTGATCCCTGTCAGTAGAGGGAGGAAAGGAGTAAGAAGCAGCCAGCAGCAGAAGCCTGGGCCAAAGCAGAGCAGGAGGCTCCTTTGATAATCAGAGAGGGACTGTGTCTCAAAGGCCAGTGTGTGGAAGGCCTGGGTTTTTGGTGAAGTGATTGGATCACAAAAGCTCTGACCTCCACAGTGAATTAAACCATAGATGACTCAGAGTTCACTGGACTATTGGGAGTGGATACAAACCTAGAAAGGGGACATAATTAAAGGAGGTGGGTTCCTGGGGATTTCTGTGAAGGAAATTTCGTTCTAGGCCTCGGTTCTCCTGGTTTGCTCTCTCTCTTGCCCCCTCCCTTTCTGACTGCAGTGTGATGAGGAGCTCCATCTGCTACATGTTCTCACCTCTGTGATGTTCTGTCTCATCACGGTCGCCAAAGCAAACATGCAACATGGAACCCAAATACACCTTTTCCCCTTTTTCATTATTTCTCTCAAATATTCTGTCTGAACTAGTTGACTAGTTCAACTTCTAAAAGTTTTCATCGATATATAGAAGCTCCTTGAGACTTTGGGTCTGGTTAATTTTGCTGTGTGATAGGTTTTTATTTGCAAATTCTTGTGGTGGTTTAAATAAAAATAGCACCCATAGGCCTGTAGGAGTGGCACTATTAGGAGGTGTGGTTTTGTTGAAGTAGGTGTGGCCTTGTGGGAGGAAGTGTGGCATTGGGGGTGGGCTTTGAGGTTTCAGAAGCTCAAGCCAGGCATAGTAGCTCATTGTCTCTTCCTGCTGCTTGCATATCCAGACACAGAACCATGATGAGAATGGACTGAACCTCTGAACTCTAAGTCAGCCCCAGTTAAATGTTTTCCTTTATAAGAGTTTCTGTGGTCAGGGTATCTCTTCACATCAATAAAACCCTAAGACAATTCTTTATAACAAAATTTTAATTTTAAAAACGTTCTCAGGACAATAAATATCTTTTACAAATGTTAAATACTTTAAATCATGAAAAAATATTGAAAATGATGGAAAACTCAGCCCTCGTAACCCATTCATCTCCAAACAACATCATTAATACTAAGGGGCACTACCCCCAGTTATTTTTCCTGGGCTTACACATGTGTTTAGTGTTTAATGTGGCCCTAGCATGCTGTATAGACAGGTTTTCACTCTGCCCTGTTTGACTCAAAGCTATAGCAGGATTTCTCTCATGCCGTTTCCTTGGACTCTGTTTCTCACACACCCTAATTTCCTTCTTACTTGGCTCCTGGCAGAAAGTGTTGCACATTGCACAAATAACTAGAAGAAATGCTGGCTCTTTTTGGTTTGGGGAATTTAGGGAGAGAAAGGAATTCGAGGTGAGGTGTCTATGACCTTCTTAGGGGTGCTGGGATGAGGACGGGTATTCTCTGTGAGATCATGGGAATATCTTTTCAAAATTATGGCCATTCATCACTACATGGGCTTACCTTGATTTTTAAAAATTGTTTGTTTTGAGGTAGGATATTGCTATACAATCCAGGCTGGTCTCAAATTCACAGTCCTCCTGCCTCAGTGTTATGGTTTGGGGTGAAAAATGAACGACTTCTACAGGCTCACTTGGTCCTCATCTGCTGGTCCTGTTTTGGAAGACTGTGAAGCTTTTGGGGCCTGAGGTCTGGCTGGCAGAGACACTGGAGAGGGACTTAACAGTGACTTCCACTTCCAGTTCCTGCATGAGGTCTCTGCTTCCACACTGGCTGAGAGGTGAACAAGCCATGCCCCACGCTCAGCCTCAGCTGCCCTGATGGACTAACTGTGCCCTCAAACCAGGAGCCAAGATAAATGTCTCCTTCTTGAAGTCATTTCTGTTGTGCATTTTATCACAGCCCTGAGAAAACTGACAGACACAGGCAGGGACCCAGAGGCATGTGCCAAGTCCTGCCCTGATCTCTTAAACAACAAAACCTACTGGACACCCTGTTGCCCGCCAAGGGTCTTGGTCTCCTGTCACAAGCCACTGCAGGGGAAGGAACACTGTCTCGGAGAATCCATGGATATCCTGTGAGCTGTGGTAGAACTAGGGCTTTCCAAAAACACCCCCAGCCTCACATGCAGAGAGAATGCTACACCGAGACTGGCGGGTAATGCACAGAGCCAAACCCACTGGCTCAGAGCCACTTAATTGAGATTCACATCCAATTGGAATTCTGGTTAAGCTCAATGTGTCTACTACAGATGATGAAGATAAATCCCTGGTCACACAAGGCAAGTGAGTGAGTCGAGCTTGTTTGCCGACATAGAAATGACATATCGACTGGATTTAAATTGTCTCCGGCTAACAGAGCTCAGTTCTCTGATGTTCTCAGGCTTGGGTTTACCTTTCTCCCAAGACAGCAGGGACAGGACTGTGACATTCTCAGTGGCACCTGAAGCCATTTCCACCTGAAGCCACCTTGGCTCTGGGCTACCTCAGCTTCCAGTGGACCTATTTTCCCTAAGAATGGAGCCAAATGAAGGCAGCAGGTGTTGCCCTGCCACCCACTTCTGACTCCCGACTCTGTCCCACAAAGCCACAGCACCATCAGCACTATCTCTAGAACTTTTTTTGGTCATCAACTTCTACAAATGCTCGTCTCTCACCTGGACCACTGTGTCCCCAGTCCACTAGTTCAGAGCGACCTCTGAAAACCAGTGTCATGTGCCGATGCTCTGATCTAGACCTTCAACATCTTCCTGCCATACAAAGACCTCTGTGTTCTACCGTGACCCACCCACCCTGTAACGGAATGCCCGTCCTTTTAAGTTTTTTTAGACAGTGTCTCACTCTGTAGCCTAAGTTGACTTCAAACTCAATAGGTAGCCCAGACTGGCCTCAAATTCACAGCAACCTTCCTGCCTCAGATTTCTGAGTGCTAGTGAATACAGGCATGAACACCATGCCTAGAGAGAACCCATTTCTGGCTTCCCTGACACTTATAATTCCCCATATAGTGTGCCCATCAACTCATGCCTCCTCCCTGCTTCCTGAATATCAGATACAGATCCCTGCCTTAGGGTCTTGATCACCTGCTCATGCTTCTGTCTGATCATCTCCCTAATCACACACAAGCATGGAGAGGAACTTTTCTTATTAGATTTTATTTTGTTTTTAATTATGTGTATCTGTGCATATTGTTTGTATGCACATGTGAGTGCAGTGCCCATAGAGTCCAGAAGAGGGCATCAGATCCCTGGATCAAGAGTTACAGGCAGTTGTGAGCTGCTATATGTGAGAGATGGAAACCAAACTCAGGTCCTCTGCAAGAGCAGTACACTCTTGATTCTGGTCCATCTCTCCATCAGCAGGAGCAGCAGCACCATCACCACCACCACCACTACCACCACCATCACTAATCTTACCTTTTTTTTTCTTCCTTAGCCCATGCCTATCCTCTAAGGCCCCAATTCAAGTGAGCTCCTTAAAGCAAGGATGCTATTGCTCTTGGTCAACATGATTTATTAAGTACACATGAGTGGATGAGCATCCAGTTGTGAACAGATGTGTTCTGTCTTCTGAGCCCTGGAGGATAGCAGTTGAGATCAGTTTCACTAAAGTTGATGGTCCCTGAGCTTTTACAGATCACCCCCTGAATATGGGGTTGACCTTTGAGCCACTGAAGGACCCCTCTGATGTCCATTAGGGAAAGGTGAGGGAAAGTCTTGGAAGGGGAGGCATGAATCTAACTGTTGTCCTAAGGTGTGAAAGGACCTACAGCTTCCCCATTTGCTCTTTTGATGGTCAAAACCTTTTCTCCAATTTTTATTCATGTTTGTTAAAGGGAGATCAGAGTTTTCCCAGAACAACATAAAACTCACCAAGCTCTATGAGGCTGATGGGTCTTAAGTACCTTCCTAATGGTCCCCAGCCTGGTGGGTGGGAAGAGCAAGGGGGAGGTCATGGGATGTGCAGAGCTTTAAGATTGCTGGAAGGGAATGGGGACATTTTAATTTCAGAGCCCTAAGGGTTTCTGAAGGTGATACAACTAAGATTGTACAGCTTCAACTGTGAGGGTCAGCATCACCAAAGCCTGCCTGCTCAGTCTGGGTGGAGTCCGGGAAGGATGTTACTTCCACCTCTAGTAATCAACTCCCCCACCAGACATGAACATTCAGGACCTGTCATAACCCTTCACTGAGAGCTCCAGACAGGTTTAGATTGCATTTCCTGGAGAAAGGTCACTGACCAGAGAGGTGAAGACCAACCCAGCAGGGACAGACAAATGAGGTGGTGTCCCAAGGACATCTGTGTCCAGTAACAGCTGTTACCTGGGCTGTGCTGCATCCAGGACAGCCTCCCATTCTCCAGATCTGACTTCTTCCCTGTCTGAGGCCTTTCCCCGGTCTCTTTCAGGCTCTTCTACCAAGCAGGGCACAATCCCAATAGAGAGCCTAGTTTCCAGGGGAGACTCCAAGCAGAGGGGAAACAGGTGGTGGAGAAACTCTCATGCAGCAGCACAGAGGGTAGATTGTGTCCTGGATGTTGGACAAATCGTCACATTTGCACTAGTGATAAGAAGAATGAGTTTCCTGGGATTCTACGATTAAAACACCATTCCTGATTAAAACGCCATTTCTGATTGTGTGGTAGGATGGGTACCACCTCCCAGTGGCTCAATATTATTAGATTAGCAAGAAGATGGCTAACATGACCCAGTGTTGTTCTTGAGAAATAATTAGCTCCCAAAGTGGACTGGAGCTCTGTGGAATACAAGCCCATCTCTTTTTATAACATTTAAATTTGGAAGCTTAATTATCCACTGAGAAATTGTCACTTTGGCACTTTCAGTCCATTTGGCTATATATTGACATTATTAAAATGCTTTCCTGGTCTTTATGCAAATTGCCCTTTAAAAAAATAATTTATCTCCTAGCAACCCAAAGTGAAATAAGCATTGAAAAATGACATTGTAAGAAAGAGTAGGATTCTTAATCCTACTGATTCCTAGGGTTTGTTTGTTGATTGTTGGGATGAACAAATGGATCTGTGCCTATAGGAGTATGCCACTGGCTCCCTCACAAACTGAATTTGATACATGTGTATGCACTGGATTCATATGTGTGTGCACATGCATGTAGAGGCCCAAAGTTGATGTCAGACATCTTCTTCCACCATGCTCCACTTTATTTATTGGATTGAGGCCTCTTACTGAACTTGAGCTTGCTGATTTCAGTTAATCTAGCCAGCGAGCTTGCCCTGGGTATCCCCTGACTGTGTCACTTGAGCTGAGAGTACAGGTGCCCCCCACATCTGCCTGCTTTTTTGTGGGTCCCGGGTGCTCTGAACACCCATCTTCATACTCGTGTGGCTATTGATTTATTGGTGGAGCCATCTTCTCAGTCCTAAACTGACCTTTTAAGAGGTCCATGAAATAGTCAAATTCACTCAGCTCAAGAGAGAAAGCTGGTGCCTTTGACCACCAATGTGGACCTGCAAGCCTGCACTCGGCAGAACAGAAGAATCAAACTTGAAGTTCTCTGGGTCTCTGAAATACATGCTCACCTCCTGTTGTATAGGGGAAGTCACCCTCTCTTCCTAGGATCTTAGCCTGCCGGGCTGGCAGTGATCACAGCTCCCAGAATCTTAATCCTCAACAACAGACAGTGTGAGCAAAAGTGGGACTTTGGAATCCCACCCTGGGGGGAACAAGTGTGTGTGAGGGGTGACTTAGTGATGCTTGACACCTGTGCTATCTCCCAAGGAACTGCATGGTGAGAGTAGAGAACCAGCTCTCCAGGGTTGTCCTTGACTTCCACACCCTCCAGATCACAATAAATAAATAAATAAATAAATAAATAAATAAATAAATAAATAAATAAATAAATAAATGTGATTTTAAAAAGAAAGTGAGTCTCCAACGTACTTTTCAAGAAAAAGAAAATAAGGCAATTAAATGCACTGAGGCGAAAGATCCAGTGGTTAAGACTTGAGCTGCAGAGTTGCCGGCGCCCCACAGGGGGCACTGCTCCATCCCACCCCTGCCTTGCAGGATCATTCAGTGTCAGGCAGGAGGGGTCGTGCATCTCTGCTGCTCGTTCAGAAGCCCTGTTGTCAGCTGGCACTCAAACTTGCTTCCCCTGACTGCTTCCTGTGTGCCACCCTGGCCCACAGGCCCAGGCCTGGGGACATTTCCCACTTGCACCTGAGAAGCATGTCACCCTGCCTTGTCTGTCCAAGTGGAAGTTCAGACACATAGAGGTTTCATCCTGGTACTACCTCATTGGCTATTGAATTTCAACAAGATTTTAGGAGACACGTTCAGACCCTCCAGAAATGCTAGTTTATTTTTGTATTAAAAAAAAAATCAGCTGTAGGGGCTGGAGAGATGGCTCAGTGGTTGAGAGCACTGACTGCTCTTCCAGAGGATGTGGGTTCAATTCTCAGTGCCCACTTGGCAGCTCACAACTGTCTGTAACTCCAGTTCTGGGGGACCCAGCCCCCGTGTTAAAACATCAATGCACATTTTTAAAAAAAAAAATCAGCTGTATTTTTTTTTCCATTCAAGTCCAGATAGAATCTAGTGCCTGGCAAAAAATAACCAGTTCAAACATGTGAGTCATTGCTTCAACACAGGTCCACAGACTCACAGAAGAGATGCTTTAGATGGTTGTTCGCAGATTCCATCATTCTTCAAAGCCCCGGAAGCAGGTCTCTTCTCCTCTGAGTGGGCCTGTTCTTCCAGCCGCAAGTCCCAGTGGAGTCTGGGATCTGCCCAGGCCTGTGACTCACTGTGAGTAGTAGATATGGTAGAAATGACGGCGCATGAGCTGAGTGCCCAGGCCTCAAGAGTCCATCACGAACTTCTATTCCAGACCTCTTGGAATGTTGTACCACACAACAAAGCCCATCCGGAACCCTGGACACAAAAGACACCATGAGATGGAAGTCAGCAGGTGCTCAGCACTGCCTGCCAGCTCCGGCAGAGCACCGGACTAGACATCAGGACCCATGAAGAGCTGAGTAAGACCAGCAGAGGGGTTTCCGGCTGAGCCAGCCCAGGTTGCTGACTAAAGAACTGTCAACAAAGAAAACAGGTATTTTCAATCCTCTTGGCCTTGGCATGGTTTGTGTGAGATACTGATATACATTTTTCTGAAATGGAAACAATTCCAAACTAAAAGTAGAACAGTAAAAAACTGTCACCTGCAATCACATCTCCGCAGTTAACTAGCATTCACCTGCTGATAGTTCACTTCCAACGTTGCTCGCACACTCAAATTATGAGTTACAGAACTGTTTCAAAAGTTGCTCTACTTCACAGGTTCAACGCTTCTCTCCAGTTCTGTTCCTATGAGTCCTTTTAAGGGGCTAAATTTCGCCCCTCCTGTGGTTTGGAGGGAAAAGGTCCCCCACAGTAGAACTGGCCTATGCTGTGCTGTGCTGAGAGAGAGAATACACCATGATGGGAGGGCGAGAGGTACCCGAGCTGGTGGGGAGGGGTGGGTGCATCTGTGCTCCTTCCCCTCTGTCTGACACTGAGGCTGCACAATGATGATTATTTTCTCTGCATCTTTGAATGATGTTGGTGGAAACTCGCCTCATTTGTGCGAATCAAAACCTAAGCTAGCCAAGCTAAAACACTTACACAGCACTGCCTGAAGCCCTCAGTAAACACTGAATGGCGGCCACACATATATATGGGCATTGCTGCTCTCTACTCCTGATTAGAAAAGGAGGGAGGATTGTGGTTTGAAATACTGCATGTTAGTTGACACCCTCCATCCCTCCCCCGCTCCCTCCGTCCCTTCCTTCATTAGGTATTGAACTCAGACCTTGTACATGCTAGGCAAGAGAGCATTCCCTGAGACAGCCTCAGCATTCTTTCTAATCTTTAGTTCTGAGATAGAGTCTCCTTCCATTGCCCAGACTGGCTTTAGATTCACTCTGTAACCCAGGTAGGGCTTGAATTCACCACTCACCTAGCCTCCCAGGTAGCTGGGATTACAGACTTAATGCTTCCAGAACCAGACTTAGCATCCCAGTTCCCAAACCACTCTAAATCTTTGCCACTTGGTTCTACCTTTCATAACAGGGAGCCAGCAAGGCCCAGAAGGAAAGGGGTTTCAAGTTTCATGGATGTGTCTTAAAGATTTCTCCCATCAAGGGTGGTCAGCAATTACCTGGACCCCTCACACTCTGTGAGTGCATGTTGGGAAATACCACCTACAGAGAGAAACCCTGGTGTCTGCCCTGCTAAGGGAATGAGTGGCAGGCTGGATGCCTTTGCTATCTGAGTATATGCCCTGCACAGCCCCACTGTTCTACTGTTCTCCAGATGGTCTCATTTACTTAAGTCAATAGGAAATTCATGTCTCTTGTAACAGAGCAAATCTCAGCCTTAACCTTGACTGTGTACCTACAATACACGTGCATGCACATGGGGTTGCCACATTAAAGCAAAATACCCCTCATATTCAGAACATCAGCTAGCAAGTGCATTCCTGTGGATCTTGTTTACTCAGTCCACATCAACTTGTCTTTGCTCAAACTGGCATTCACTTGCCTCCACGAGAATCATTAATGCCTAACGGAGAAGACAGATTTTTTTGCATTCGCAAGTCAGCAACATTTCCAAGATTGCGTTCCTGAGCAGGGCCAGGGCTCACCAACGTTCTCACAAACTGGCAGTTGTAATTAAGTCCTAACGAAGGACTGTCCCACACAATAGAGCTGTGAATAAGCCCTCCACGTTGAATGCATTATTGTTCCTTTTGTTTACAAACATGTACACTGTGAAAAGTGGATAATCTCAGAGCTTAGAAAACAGTGGCCCTCCAGCCTGCCCGAACACTAGTTGGTTTTCCTGGCTCTGGAAGCTCCTATCTCAAGCACCCTAGTTCCTCATGGGAAAAAAAAAAATCTCTTGTGTAGAGCTAGCAGGAAGGAAGCGATGATGGAGGAGGTGGCAGGTAAAGACTGTCCGCATGAAGCCAGATGGGCATCAGGCTGCCCCTAGCTGCCCCCACAATCTCTAAAGGTGCTGATGTCTTGATCATGATTGTCCCCTAACTACAAACTCACAGGCACAATATTCCTTTCCCTGTGCAGACAAATATAGCTATTTAAATTGTATATTTCAGTGTTTCTGAAAGATTTACAACAAGCCCCCATGGTCAGGTGTGTTTGTATATGCCTGGCAGACACTTCCGCCTAGCCAGTCCAGGTCAGGATAGCCATTTCCGGGTCAGGGCATCTTGCGTGACCAAGATCCGTGACGTTCCACTAGCCACGTAGGCGCACAACGTGGCCATGTGATCTACGCGCTTGCGTGTAGTAGTGACGCTGATCTGTCCACGCCCAGCCTTTAAAATCTGGCGCCATGTTCCCGGTTCCTTCTTCTCCACACACGTGTTTCCCGCAGGCCTGTTCACTCTCTGTCCCTTTACCTTTAATAAAACTCTTGTTAGCGGATTCTGTCGTGTTTCGTGGCATTTCCTTGCAGGGTAAGAACACAACGCAGCCGAAAAACTAACAGTTTCTCCCGTGGAACTGCAGGGGAAAAAAGGATTAAGCAGTGGTTCTCACTCTTGCAGTTCATGTGACACATATACACAGATCTTCCCCTCATACTACAATCCTCAGGCCAACACCACCTCACTGTCGTCTAATACAATTCCCTCTGATACCACCTACCTGGAGACACCATCTGACCCCACAGATTGAGGCTCAGTCCCCCTGAGCTGCACTCTACTATAGCTACACATTGGGGGTTCCACGCCCCACTCTTTGGGGTTTGCTGAAGTTGTTACACCAGGATTTGGGGAAACCCTTGACTTAGCTCTAGTATTCATGACAAAGTCTGTTGCTGAGGGGGTGTAGATGTACACTTCCATGGAAGAGAAGCATGGAGCAAGGCACGGGTCAGGGTCTGTGGAGCTTCCCTGTCCTCACAGTCCGGGAGCTCTTAGACACATGTCCTTCTCAGGGTTTCTGGAAGCTCTTTCAGGTCTGCCTAATAGATAATACCATTGGCTGACCCACTCAGTCTTCCATCCCTCCTGTCTCCCCAGCCTAAAGAAGGAGGCTGAAAGCACCAGCTCTTAGCTGCTCCTCCAGCTGCTGTGATAAAATACTTGGAGGAAAGCTGTTGAGGGAAGAAAGTGCTTATTACAGCTCATAGTTAAAGGTCCAGTCCATCATGAGGGGAAGTCAAGGTGACTTGGAGCAGCTGTTCCCATGACATCCACACACCAAGAAGCAGAGAGAGATGAATGCCTACTGCCACTCAGCTCCTTTTCCCCACTTATATAGTCCAGGACCCCAGCCTAGGGAATGGTGCTGCCAACAGTGAGTGGGTCTTGCCCCCCTCACCACAATCAGGACAATGCTCCAGAGCAATTCCCAGAGGGCCATCTCCCAGGCAATTCTAGATTCTGTCAAGTTGACAAAACACTGCCACAGAGAGAAAACTAGAATTACTTGGAAGGGGAACAAAAAGAATTACAATTGGCAAACACCAGTAAAGGAGACAGACGGAAGGAAATATTACAAAAGAGTAAGAAATAAGCAGAATGAAAGAACAGGGAGATTCCACAAACTAACACCTTAAAACAGTAGAGAAACATAAACACCCAGCAAGACTGATGGAAGGAGAGATAAAAGGAGAAAAAGAAAGGTGGCACGTTCCTAACTGTTACAGTTAAAATGGAGTATCCAATCTTAGAAACAACTGGGATTTTTAAATCAGAAGACTGCATTGATGTAAAAACCGTTCATCCTACCACAATGGGTGGAAGCAAGTTAAACAGATAATTGTGTAGAAATATAAATTACAAAGAATGAAATTGGAAAATCAGAATAGACCCAGTATGTTCGTGGAATCAGACGGAATGTTCTCAGGAAAGGCGTCTGGCCCAGTCACCTTGACAGCTGAGTCTTACCAGACCTTTGAATCACAAGCAGATTGCCCTTCTCTTGAGTAAACTCTTCTTCCTCCAAAATAAATGAATAGAGGGAAAAATCCAGGACTGAGAGGTGCACATCTGCTCCCCAAGTCCCTGTGTGCTTTTTCATTCTCTCCTCCACTGCTTCCCATCCAGGCTGCTTGCTGCTCCCCAGCACAGAGTGACCCTACCTCAGGGCCTTCACATTGGCCATTTCCCTGACAGTCACAAGACTTATACCTGTTTCCTTCAGCTTCAGGTCTCCATCCGGTATCAGCCACTCTCCATTTACTTCTCCTGATTATTTTTCTGCATAGTGAATCACATTGTCTCTGATCATAAGTATTTATAGTGCATTTATTATTGTCTCCTCCTCTAGAATATAAACTCCACAAGTCAATGACTTTATCTTGTCTCTTGATAGACTCCAAGGTCTTAGAACAATGACTGACATGTTGCTGCCTCAAAGTATTTGTTAAATTAAGAAGGAAATCTCACTTATAAAATTAGATACCAAGATCCTGATTAAAATATTAGTGATCTGAATCCAGCAATTACTTAAAAATACTAATAACAAAAGCATTGTGAATGAGTAACATTTATTTCTGGAATGCAAGGGAGGTGCAGCACCCAAAAAACATACTGATGAGATTGCAAAGGTTACAGGTCACACAACAGTCTCCCACCCCAGAACTTGTGAAAACCTTATGCACAACACGAACTTGACAGCTGTGATTAAAGATGTTGACATGCAAACGTGATCCTGGACCAACCACGGGGCCTTAGTTCCTCACAAAGACCCTTTTAAAAGAAGACTTATGTCAGAGAAGGAGACATGAGACCATATGCAGGGGTGAGCAGGGAGGGGAAGGGAAAAAGAGGAGAGGAGAGAAAGACTGAGTTTTTCCTCTCCTTTCTGAAGAATCATTCACTAAAAAGTTAGAAGGGGGTCATTCTCTTGAACTTTTCCTGTGAAAATAATAAGGAAAATGCTGTTGTGTTATAAAATATAGCCATATTAAAGATTTGGTAAATGGAAGAAGAAAAATGCAACCCATGATCCCAGCAAACAGACACCTCAACAAGTGTACATCCTTATTGTCCCTGTCAGTTGCTGCTGCTCTAACCAATCACCACTGGCTTAGGAACTCTTTTTTTTTTTTTTTTTTTTTTTTTTTTTTTTTTGAGGGAGGGTTGAGACAAGGCTTCTCTGTGTTCTCCTGGCTGTCCTGGAACTCACTCTGTAGACCAGGCTGGCCTCGAACTTGAGAAGCGCCTGCCTCTGCCTCCTGAGTGCTGAGATAATGCTGCCTCCTGAGTTTTGATAATGCTCAACTGTTGGCTTTGAAGATGGAGGGATTTGTCTTTCTGTGACTGGCAAGCTCATGAAATCCTGTATGGCAGCAACACTAGAGGCACTGAGGTGATGAAGGCTGGCCGGCTACTTAGAGAGTGACGTCACCCTATGTGGGTGACACTGAGGCCAGTATTCTCTCTGTATTTGCCCCTAACCACTCTGGGTTTACACATAGCTCAGCAGCCAGTTCCCAGTTCTCTCTAGGAAAGTGAAGGTCTTGGGAAGGAAGATCTGCCCTTAGGAATCAGGACAAGCCTACCTATCGCCAAACTAACAGAGCTAAGAAGTGGTCACCTGTCACCCAACTGGCCTAACTTTTGTGCTGAGAAAATAAATCCCAAAAATGCATGTCTGTGCTCCTTGGCACCCCTTTCCACGCTGTGTCTTGCTGATCAGGAGATTTTGCCGATTTTTTTGCTTGAAGGTTTTTAGCAAACCCAATAAATTCATTATAGGAAATCAAATCCACCCAGAAAGAGTAACTGGGCACTGTTTCATCGTCGGGCATGCTCAAAATTGTTTCAATAAAAATCCACTTTACTTGAATTAAATTGAATCTTTGCTAGGAAATAATCCACCACCAAGCTGTCTTGAAAACCCTGTCATTGTTGGTGTGAAGCAATACTATTTTGGGTCCTGTTGATAAACTACTAACAAAACAGTTAAATGTGAAATCAGCCACATTCAGTATATTTTTTTTTCCCAAAAATGGAGAGATCCTCTGTGGACCTTTCTTCTCCATGCCTCCTCCACTCTCTTCTTCCTCTCCTTTCTGGAGAATCATTCACTAAAAAGTTAAAAGGGGGTCATTCTCTTGAACTTTTCCTGTGAAAATAATAAGGAAAATGCTGTTGTGTTATAAAAAAAAATACATAGCCATATTAAAGATTTGGTAAATGGAAGAAGAAAAATGCAACCCATGATCCCAGCAAACAGGAACAGTGACTGGGTGACACCCACATCATGGTCCTTGAAGAAGGTATCTTTAAATCTATTTCCATGGGTAACCATGGAGATTCATGACCCTGTCCTTCATGACAAGCTGGGGACAGTTGATGTGAATGACAAGCCACCATACTTCCCTGGAGTGGCAGCATCTGGTTTGATGTGAGATCATTGGTCTGTTTCTACCTCTTCGTGCTCTCTCTGTTGGGCATTCTACTGTGTCCAACAACTTAATGAAAACATCGATCTCTGATTATATCCCCAGAATGAGTAGTGTTTGCACAAATGCCATTTTGTAGCCCCACACTTTGGGATGGGCGTCGACCAGAGGCTTTAGACATGTGACTCCGTCTGGTAGGCCTTCCATTACTTCACCTGTTTGAATTACTTAAAACTAAAGGAAAGGAGTCAGACAGGGTAGCATACACAAGCAATTCCAGCATCTGAGAGGCGGAGGCAGGAGGATTAGGAATTCAAGGATATTCTTGGCTACAGAACAAGTTGAGGCCAGCCTAGGCTACATGATACTCTACCTCAATAGAAACAAACAAACAAAAAACAATAGAAAAGGAAAGAGTTCCATTCTAAGCCCATAATCCATACTTGTAGTAGGATTTTACAGCAGCCAAGTCCCTTCCCAGGGCCACCAAGCAGTTCACTGAGGTCCCAGTCCCAGTCCTTACCATCATGGCCTTTGAGTTACAGAGCTCAGCATGGTAACCCTCCCATGTTTAAGCTAACTGCAAACCACTCTTTCTAATACAATATGAAAGCTTTGTGGCATTCCATTAGTTTATTAAATGTTCACGAAGCCCTGTATATGAGAAGGACAAAGATTTGGTTGTATAAATGTGAGCTCCTGAATCCACAGCCTGTTTCTATCCAGGGCTTCCCCAGAACTGCACCAGCAGAAGCCTGGCTCAGAGGTCTCTGCAGGCAAGAGCAGTTGCTTAGGAACACCGTATATTCATGGAGTCCAAAAGCAATTACACTTCAGCTTTCCTGTTGGGCCAGATGAGCTGGCATATGTGGTTTTTATGATTTGGATGTGAGTTACCCTGAAAAGCCTTGTGTGCTGAAGCCTTGGTCTTCATCTAGTGATGGGAAGTGACTCAGTCGTCAGGCTTCTGACCTGATCAACGAACTAACCCATTTATGAATTTTGACTGTTACTGGGGAGCAGTAACATGTCACTGGAGACATGTCTATGAAGGTATACTCACTATCTCTCCCTCTGTCCTGCTTGTTCCTATCATGATGTTTTCTCACTATAGCCCGGGAACAACAGAGCCTGTGGACTGTGGACTGAAACCTTGGAAACTGTGAATCACAGCAGATGCTCCCTCGGGTTGTTTTTTCAGGAACACCATCACAGAAATAAATGGCCGTCTAGCCGGTGTTGATTCCTGAGCTCTGTGGATGAAGCGGAAGACTGGGAGAAGCTGAACTGCCTGTGGTGTCTAAGCGCATTGGTATCTGCTAACCCCAAATCCTAATGTTTTGGATTTTAACTTTCTGTCAATACCAACTGCTAAAACAACTCTACATGTTCACTGTGTAAGAAACTTCTAAGTAGTAGTCTTAGAGAAGTTTGTTAACACAGAAACTGCGATAAGGATGACAGGAAGGACTTCCTGTGGCTTGCTAGAGATGCATGACCAGAAGTGGCGACACTAGGTGCTCACGTCAAAGATCCACTCTCTCTGAGTCTTTAAGCCATATGGACCCAATGTGAGTGTTAGCTAAGGAAGATGGCTGCTTGTTTGTCTGAGGTGCAGACCCAGAAGACAATGCGGGACCTTGTGTTTGTCCTTGTGGAGGATATTGGCGAGACATTAGCTGTAATGAGAATCGCAGCACTTATTTCCTGCTGAATTATTACCTGGGTACAATCGTGCTCATCAGCTTGCCAGCTTGGTTTGGAAAATTCTGGAAGAAGATGGTGATCACTGGAAGGTGAGCCGTAGCCCTGGGGTATTTGGAACATGTTGCTGTGGCACAGCCGTAAGGCCCTCAGATGGTGTCTGAGAACTCCAAACAGCTGATGTGTGGGAGGACAGTGCACACAGAGGCTGAGCAAGTCTGGGTGTGATGTTTTCTTAGGGTCTTCTCTGGACATCGTCCAAGGGCAGCAGCTGAACTCTGGGACTCTGGGATCTCTCCTTGTTACCGCCCTTGTCCTTTGGCAGGAGATTTGGGATATGTACATCCTAGAGTTATGCCCATGCCACCAGTGGGAGGTGACCAGATTTCTGTAAGACCAGGGTGGTACTGGAGGCAGGAAGGTCTTTATAGAGACTGCTCCTCCTTGTCCCTTACTGTGCCTCAACTCCCTCACTCATCAAGGGGAAGGCAAAGGGGTTCTGAATGGAGAAGTCCCACTGAGATTAGTGACTATTTCACTCTGGAGACATGGGGGTGAACCTAGCACATGTCCTTTGCCTAGTATGTCTAAAAAGGGCTTGTGCTTTCACCATGAAATTTCAAATACAAATCACCCTCTCTTGGCACTGCCCCAAAGGGTAGAAATGGCTCCAGTGAGGCAGAAAGAAAACAAAAGAAAACTAAGGTTATTTTTCAGGAGCAGTTTCCAAACCTTGGGTAAGGGCCTTGCCCTGAGAAGGAACGTACTCTTCCTCCTCACCTCTGTGTCCGAGCTGGGGAAGGTGGGTTTGTTGTTTAAAGATGAAGTCTTCCTGTGTCACAGGCTGGCCTTAAACTCTGACCTCAAGTGAGTCCCCCTAACTCAAGTCTTGACGTATCTAGGACTACAGGTCCCAGGGTCACTATACCTGGCTCCGGGGAGGATCCCCACCACTTCTTAACACCTCTCCCCTCCCCCACATTCATGCCTTCAGGAGCTGGAGAAGCCACACCTGATTCCTTCTTCCCGGGACTGATGCCTTGCTGGTATACTCTACACCAGGACCTCACGTGACTGACTTGTGCTTGGTGATTGAATCATTCATTCAGCAAACACCTCCGAGTGCCAGCTCTGTCTTTCTGAAGTCACTAGATGGGAAAGAAAGGTAAGAAAGAAGAGAGGGGAAAGGTGAAGGCTGGGGTGAGTCTAGGTACGGTTTCAACTGTACATTCGGGCTCTGAAATGCTTGGTTATGTCACCTTGCTGTAAAGAGTTCTATTTCCTTTTGAAAAATAAGATTAATACTTTCATCCTGTGGTGGTTTGAATTAAAATGGCTCCCATCGACTCATTTTTTTTTTTAATGCATACACTCTAACCCTCTAGAAAGTTGAGCCCCAATTAAAAGCTTTCTTTTATAAGTTGCCTTGGTCACAGTGTTTTGTCACAGCAACAGAAGAGTAACCTAGACAGAAGCTGGTATGGGGAGTGGGCAATTGCTGTGACAAGTCTGACCATGCCGGGGTTTGGAGGAATGTGGGTGGCTTTGGGACTTTGGATTAGGAAAGTGTGAAGGCTGTGAGCAGGGCTCACTGGCCCACCCTAGGCGCTGGGAAGACAGGAGGGCTGAGAGACAGTGGACTATGAAGGCTCAGCTCATGAGGTTTCCGAGGGACAACTTTAGCAACTGGGCTAGAGACCATTCCTATGCTATTTTGGCAAAGAATACAGCTAATTTGTCTTAAACCAGGCAGGAGGGAATAGCAGGGCTGCCAGGCTCTCAACCACAAGATAGGGTTGTATTCCCACCCAACTCTGTCAGTGTCCTGCTCCTTGGGTGGGTACAGGAAAGCTGCTATCTCACCTCAATGTGCCTTGGGGGAGACGCAGATGAGATTTTCCTTACTGTGTACATGAATAGTTAGATGATTAATGGTTCGTTGAGCACTAGAGAATGGGTCTACCCTTGACTCACCTTTGCTTCAGTCCAGGCCTCTGCCAGGTCCATGAAAAGCAGCTTCTGATGTCCATAAGACCAAGGTCTGTTGGTGGGGGGTTGGTAAGTGGGAATGAAAGGCTAGTGTTTTAAAAAACTGTGTTCTGTACAACTCCGCATGATGTGACGGGGGACAGGGAGATGCCAGTAGAGTTACAGTGAAAAGAGATGTTGGGATTGAATGAATATTGGGGATAAAGCAGCAAGGTGGGAAACGTTGAGGAAGGTATGGCTTGCATCCGGGAATGAGACAGCTAAGCTGAATAGGCAAAAGCAAGGACAGGGCTCTGGGGAAACCCACAAACCCATCTAGACAGGTTCTGATGGCTCTCATGACACCATCCTAATTGCTCAGGGTCATCCAGAAGGCATTGTTTCCCTTTCCCCTAGTAAATTTTTCAACTTTGAGTAGCTTGCCTTTATTCTGTTTTAGGGTTTCTACTGTGGTAAGAACAGCATGACCAAAAGCAACTTGGGAAGGAAAGGTTTTATTGCAGCTTTCAAATCTCAGGTCACATTGTCTCTGAAGGAAGTCAGGGCAGGAACACAAGGGGAACCCAGAGGCAGGAGCTGATGCAGAGACCATGGAGGAGTGCTGCTTACTGGGTTGCTCCTCATGGGTTGCTCAGCCTGCTTCCTTGTAGCACCTAGAACCAAGGATGGTACCACCCACAATGAGCTGAGCTCTCACATCAATCATCATTCAAGAAAATGCCCTGCAGACTTTCCCACAGTCTAATTTAGTGGGGCGTTTCCTCATTTGAGGCTCCCTCTTCCCAAATGGCTCCAGCTTGTGTCAAGTTGACATAAAACTAGCCAGCACATATACTTATTTGTGAATGTAGTTATCACAGACTGAAGTGAGAATGAATGACTTCTAGGGAAGCTTTCAATGATTCTAGGAACAGAGGCCAGCAGGCCACCTGGGGTGGAGAGGGGGAGAAGAAATGGCCTCTTGGCTCTACCTGTCCCTCCCCCACCCCCCAGAAGCACTTCTCATTTTCCATGTTTGCTTTTGCATCTGCTAAAATAAACCCTGACTGTTTGCTTGTGTCCTGGTGTGAACCTGAGGCTGCTGCCATGGTTGGGGTCAAAGGGAATACAGGAGGATGCCTCTCCCTCCCCTACACAGAGCCACAGCCAGATCTTAGCTCTTCTGGGCAGGCAGTGGTGCCCACTCCCTACCTCAACTCCCCTTCTTAAGCCTGAGATTACGTAATTTTTCTTCTCAGATTGGCTATAAAATATCTAAGGTTAAAGCCAGGCCTTCCCCAGTTATCCTCAATCCAGCAGATGGTATAAGCTTCAATACTTTTTTAAATATATGAATTAAAATAAATTGTATGGCTAAATGAAGGAATGCATGAAGGAAATTCTCTGAGTCTAGTTTGTCTGTCTTTATTTTTCAGTGGCAGAGTTTCTATCTACCTTTCTCCATATATATATATATATATATATATATATATATATATATATATATATATATATATATAAAAACAAAACCAACAACCTTTGTGGATGTACTTAAAAAGTACATTCTAGGCCAACAAGATGGCTCAGTGGGTAAAGGTGTCTGCCACCAAGCCTGATGACCCGAGTTTGATTCCCAGGACCTGCACGGTGGAAAGAGAGAATTGACTCTTTTAAGTTGGCCTCTGATCTCCACACACATACACCATGGGATACACACACACACACACACACACACACACACACACACCAAACAAATGTAGCTTTAAAAAAAAAAATCCATGTTTTCCTTTATTCATCTACAAAGCCCTCACTTACCACCTCCTATACACCTTTGGCACTTAGAAGTTTACTAGTCTTGTGAACACTGCTAACTGGGAACAGCCTCAGACTGTATCAGTGCTCTGAAATTGATTCATAGACTCCCACAGTTAGGAAGGGCAGAGACAGGACATCTTAACCGAGCAACATGGTAGGGTTTTTTCCCCTACAATGAACTATATTCAGAAATGACATGTCAATAGGTTCCTAAATTTTCAAACATCCCTACGAAAACCTGAAGCCTGGACCACTTCCTTCCACCTGTCTGTCCAAACAGGTAATTATACTCTGTGTATTAAAGTCCTGTATCTTTGACCTATCCAGTGGGGGGGGGAGGCAGTTTAACCTTTAAACCAAGTCATGTATACCATTTTCCTCCTAGAAAGATGAATTTATGTTATCCTGTCAAATCAGTAGCAACCTGACCTTTAAAGACATCAGTATTTCTGGGAAAAATATTATGGCTGGGATGCCTGCTGCAGTAAACAGTATTAGCTGCTCCTACCCAGTTCTGAGCCTTGCTGTGCTGTGGCTTATCAAAACAGGGGGTTGGAAATCAGTGGGGACGAAGTGCTTCTGACACACTCCACAGGGTACACAGAGAACAATGTAAATGCACCGGAGTTGGCAGCTAGATTCCTCTATTACTGTTCCTAAGATAACAGCTAAGGTGAATCATTGCCCACCCCCTCCTATCCCAAATTATTTCAAATTCTGAAGGGACCCTATTTATTTCATTGGTAGCTAGCAATTTACTTAGCTGAAGATCATTATATTTATGTGTCTGTGAAATCCTCACAATAATTACACATCTGAGCACTCTCAGATGTGCTATGTGTATCCTCATTAGTCCTATATTCGCAAGGATATTATTGCATTTCTTTTGTAGCAAACCTTCATGACGTATGGTTAAAGTGTCTGACTGGATGTGAACTTTGGTACTCATGGTTCCCTTCCATATCAAATTTATGAAACAGCAGGACAGCCAGTTCCACATGCAAATGCTTATGGAATACTGCGAAGTTGTCTTAATTTCTCTTTTCTCCCCATCACTTCAGTGCCTCATTCCTGGCAGATATTGTATTGGGCAGCAGGGAGAACAAACCTAGCTGAGATCTGAAATTACTTGAGGAGCTTACCAAAAAGTTCCATAATGGGAAATATTTATAAGGCCGGGCGCTTCCTTCTGAGCGATAAAGTCGTGAAAGGCAGAGTGGGAGGCAGGGTTTGTCATTTCTAGTGTTCTCAAGCAAGTGTCCCTGGTTGAGTTCCGGGTAATTCCAAGGCTGGTTGGTTTATCTGAAAGGTCTATTTTGTGGTTTTGAAGTCAGAGATTTGAAAGGGAACAGCCTGGTGGTTTGGCTCATTTCTGCCTTCCCCTGTTTATTTCAGAAGAGCTTGCTATTATTATAGACACAGTGGTTCTCAAAACAACTCTAACCTTGATAGCAAATAAAAAAGGGTTCTCTTTCCTGTGCAAATCTTCTGAGATAACAGGACGGTTTTTGTGAAAAAGAACATAGCAGAATACTCCAGCCCATAGTCTGGAGGTTTCCAGTGGCCTGGCAGTGCTTTGACAGATCTCTTTATTACACAGGTCACTGGACTCTCGTGTGGCTCTCACTCAAATAGTAAGTCCCTTGCGAATGTGGACAGTGTCTGCTCATGTGTACCTTCATCTCCTTGACACCCAGGGCAGTGCCCGGCACAGAGTAAATGCTCTGAAGTACTTCCTGAATAAATGTGATGGATAGTGTTACCAGTTAGCTTGATAATCTGGAATCACCAAGCAGGTGGACCTCTGGGCACACCTGTGGGGACTGCATAATCGAGGTAGGAAGACTCACCCACTCTGGGTGGTGTCATTCCCTGACCAAGATACAGAACTTGTACTAAGATGGAGAGAGTAAGTAGTGCAAGAATGTATGCATTAATTCATTACTCTCTGCCGTTGACTGGATGTAACACCAGTAGCCTCTTCAAGTTCCTGCTGCCTTAACTTTCCCACAACGATAGACTGTAACCGGGAATTGTGAGTCAAATAGACCCTTTCTCCTTTAAGTTGCTTTTGTCAAGGTGTTTTATGATAGTAACAGGAAAAGAAACTGAACAGCAATATGTGGCTGAGGGAGCCCTCTGAGCCAGCTCTGTGTCCCATCCATAACCCCATCTCATATTTGATGTGTCGAAAGCTAAGCCATATGTATTCCTCACGTAAGATTGAAGTCAGGAGGAGAAACCAAATTTCTAGACCCATTAGATACCATCACCCTCCTTTAACCATGAAATTATGTTCAATTCAGCATCTACCGGGTGCAGGGAACTGTGCCAGACACAGGAGCAGCCATGAGGAACAAGTCATACAGATTGGGACCCTTGAAGATCTCATAGACTGATGAGCAAAGAGAAGAGCTTTTTTTTTTTTTTTTTTTTTTTTTTTTTGCAAACCCCTAGGAGACCACCGAAGATATCTGAGGACATTAAAAACAGACTAGAAATATGCTCACAATGGAGGGAGAGAGGTGTGTGTCTCCTGCTTCTATTGCTGTGAATCAATCATCCAAAGCTTGCTCCCTTAAGAGGCGTTCTGTGGGGTTCAACTATCTATATCTCTTCATGGCGATGAGTTATGGTTAGGATACAAAGTTGGCCTCCAAAGCGAGTACCAGGAAAGGCGCAAAGCTACACAGAGAAACCCTGTCTTGAAAAAAAACAAAAAAATAAAAAAATAAAAAATAAATAAAATAAAAAAAAGTTCCCCCCTCCAAAGGCTTAGACACCTTCTGATGGGCTTTTGGGAAGTTACTGGATTATGAGGACTCTGAGCTCATCAGTACAAGATTAATCTGTGGGTGGAATCGTAATTTGATGACATTGTGAAGTGTGGAAACTAGGAAGTGAGTCCTGGTCGGAGGAATCAGATCACTTTATAAGCAGGGCACTGAACTGAAGGACATACTTTTTCTTCAGCCAATTGCTCGCTCTCTCTCTCTCTCTCTCTCTCTCTCTCTCTCTCTCTCTCTCTCTCACACACACACACACATCATCCCCTCCCTCCTTTCCTCCCTCTCTCCCTCCTACTCCACTCTAGCACACATTCCATCCATTATTCTCTGACTCACCACACTGCCCCAGGAGCAATGAAGCCAAGTGAGCATGGACTGAAACTTCCAAAACCCTGAGCCAGCCCCTTTCTTTCCTCCCTTTAAATTGCTTGTGTGAGGTATTCTGTCACAACAACGCAGGTGATCAATACCAAGAGCCTTCGTTGAGGCTGTGCATTTGCTAAAACTCATCAAATTGTACATCAAATGGCATATTATTTTTGTTTCAGAAAAAGACAGAACATAATAAAATAACCAAAAATAGAGGCTTAAGACAAGAGCTATCGTATGATGTATGGAGGAGTAATCTGGAACTCGAACTGCGTTAAGTCGATGGACTGAAAGTGACCATATAGTTGAAAAGTTGAGTCTTATTCTTGGGTGCCGGGGACCGATGAGGAAAGGCTCACCTGGATCACCTCCTGGAATGCCTCTCTGTTCTACAGATCCTTTTCTGGGCCAAACAGTGCCACCTCTGCTGTGGATGCTGGGCATGCATTTAAGGTAATGCTCACACAACCCTGTCCTGTTAGCATTGCAAAGTGGGAAGACAGAGTGTAAACAGTAAACACTACTAACAAGTAAATGAATGGTATGTTAGAGGCAGCACACGCATAGAATAGAAATTTAAGTAGGAAGAGGGGGGTTGGAGGATAGTCTCTGCGAAGCTGTTTGCTGGCTGTGGATAGTCTTGATAATCTGTTTTGCCAGTCTGGTGATGGAAATGGCTTTAATTATGTTTCCCTGATTGCTAGCGGGAGCTGAGTGTCTCTTAAGAAGTGTGGCCAAGATTGCTATCTGGTTCCCAACTGCTCTCCCTTTTCTCAAGCACGGTTTGACTCCATCTCCCAGCCTCTCCTGCAGTTAGCTGTGGCCTTGGAGTTCCAATCAATGGATATTAACAGAAACTCTACACCATTTCTTGGTCTAACCTGTGAAAACCTCCTCAGGATGATCCTCTTTTCCTTTTTCAACCACCAAGTTTCCTAATGCAGCTTAGAAATATGTCTCTGAGACTCCAACCAGAGACCCTAAAGACTGTGAAATGCAGAACTGTGTGCTCCCCTCAACAGCCTAGAACACTTGCCCTCGTTATTTAAGCAATAAACTTGTTGTCAAGTCTTTAAGTGGCAGTGGCAACCTTATCTGTGCTAATACTGTGATCAAGGATCTGACAGAAAGCAGCTTAAGAACATTAGATAGGAGTCATGCCATCCATTGGCTTACAATTCCCCCCCCCCCCCCATAATACAAGACCGGTGCCCTCTGGTTCAATTCCCAGTAGAATCTCTGTTCCCTTCTGGAGCTTAGTGATCCCCGACTTTATTTCCACCTGTGTTCTAGTCTTCCAAATTCCCACCGGAAGTGCCTGTGAAGTTCTGCTTACAGCACTCTAGCACTCTCTCACACGCAGCTTCAAACTTTTCTGCATTCCTCCCGTAGACCAGTTCCAGAGTCCAACAAACTACAGAGCAATAAACCCACGTCTCTCCCTTACTTTGCTTGTTGCTGTGACAAAATCGCTAACAAAAACCAACTTAAGGCAAGAAAGATTGATTTCCACTCATAGTTTGGAGTCCCTCATAGTGGGGAGGGGTGACAACTGGAACGGCTTGGTCCTGCCACTGACCACTAAGCAAAGCAAGGAAGACTTGCGGCATTCTTCCGAACGTCTCCCTTTTCATTCTGTCTGGAATCTCAACTCATTGAGTGTTCCCACCTCCCATTCAGGGTTGTCTGTCTTTCCCTCTTAGATAAACCTCTCTGGAAATGTCCACCCAGAGGTGCATCTCCCAGGTGATTCTAAATCCACCTTGTCAGCAATGTAGATTAACCATCCCACTGTCCCAAGCAACATAACGTGTCTATCGGCCATTTAGTTCCTCTTCTCTAAGGATTGCCCGCTCAGACCCTTCACCAGGCTTAGTCTACGGTGTTCTTTTGTTGTTATTTACATATAAGACTCCTTCATATCTTGTTACTGACAATGTGTTCCATGGGCCAGCAGTGTCAATTCACATAGCCACCTGTGATGCCCAGACACACTCAAGTGGAGGATGCACTGCCTCAAAGGTTCTGCGATGAATTTTCCTTTTTCTAACAGCCTTGAATTCATTACTTGTGCTATTTTCTAGGTTTTTAGAAATACTTATTTAATATTCACATGTGGGTATGGATATAATGTGTCTGAATCCAATTCACCCCATTCCCTCCCCTCCAACAGCTGGGACTGCATTCACAAAATTTATTGTTTGTTTTTGATTTTTTTAAACTCTAGGCTTAGTATATCTTGTCATTTAAGATATTGTTCTGTCTGAGGTCATGTGGCTATCATGCTGTATTTCCTTCTAAACCACTTAGTTTTTCTTTCCACCTGTTGCTCTTGCCCCTGGGATCTGTGATTGTCAGGGGTGGACTGTGATGCTCTCATTTTATTTTTCTCATATGGATAATCAGTGACCCTGAGCTGCCCATTGACTTCTCCATCCACTTTCCTCTGTGTAGGTAGAGTTTTCCTGCCTGGCCCACAGTCAGGACAAATCTCTCTCACCTGCCAGTCCCACAGCCTTTCAAACCCAACCAAGTAAACACAGAGACTTATTTTGCTTACAAACTGTATGGCCGTGGCAGGCTTCTTGCTAACTGTTCTTACAGCTTAAATTAACCCATTTCTATTAATCTATACCTTGCCACGTGGCTCGTGGCTTACCGGCATCTTCACATGCTGTTTCTCATCGTGGTGGCTGGCAGTGTCTCTCTGACTCAGCCTTCCACTTCCCAGCTTTATTCTCCTCCTTGTCCCGCCTACACTTCCTGCCTAGCCAACGGCCAATCAGTGTTTTATTTATTGACTAATTAGCAACACATTTGCCATACAGAACATCCCACAGCACCTCTGATCTGTGGTGTGAGCCCAGTCCCAGGCAGTCTCTCGAGTTTCCACACGTGACTGATTTATGTCTCTGGCCTCCCAATTTGAATTTTCCAGTTGTGTGAAGTATTTTCCTTCCCATTTAACATGTATTGTGACCATTCTCCCACATCATCAGGTGCCCTCAATGATGTAAATTTTAATGGCTGCCCATCACTCTGTCCTATTTGATGCTGTTAGACCGTTACCGTGTTCTCAGTTTTACTCTGTTGTGAGTGATGCCTAAGTTAAGATCCCTCACCTCATCTCTGCACATTGGTTTACCTAAGATAAATTCTTTAAGTAAAATGACCAAGTAAGCATACTTCTAAAGCATTGATGGACACTACCAAATTGCCTCCCAGGAAAGTTACACCAATTTGTATTCCCACCTGCTTCTGGCCACTTTCCTCAACATCTTAATGTCTCAGCACTAAATCTCTGCTGATTTCATCAGTAAAAATAAATAAAGAAATAAAGGCACATGACTGTTTTAATTCATGTGTCTTTGATTACCACTGAAGGCAATTCTTTCTTTCTGCTTATTGGCCTTTCATATTGACTTATTTGGGCATTTAAGACTTATTTGGGCATTTAAGACTTATTTGGGCATTTAAGACAGTCTACTGTCTTAAATCCATTTTTTTTTTTTGAGAGAGAGAGAGGAGCTATTTATTGATGGACAAAGCTATTTGTGTATGAGATTTGTAGCTCTTGCTTCTGTTTGTTGTGGGTTTTTTCGTGTGTGTGTGTGGTTTTGTTTGTTCCTTTTTGCAGTTTGCACTCTGCCTTTTGCTTTGGCTGGTAGCATTTCCTCAGTGCAGAAACTTTATCAGTAATAGAGTCAAATTCAGCAGGGCTTTCTTTAAAAAAAAAGTATTACATTTAAAATTTTATTTAGTGTCTCTGTGTGCCCATGTGTGTGAAAGTCAGAGGACAACTGTAGGAGCTGGTTTTCTCTTCCACCCTGTGGGTCCACAGTACAGAACTCAGTTACCAGGCTGGGGGACAGTGCCTGCCTTCCCCTGTTGAGCCATCTTGCCACTCCCAGGAATGCTGTCTTTAGTATGATGGTTAAAAAAAAAGAAAGAAAGAAAAAAGAAAAGAAAAGAAAAGTAAGTAAGCCCTATTCCCCCTCACAATTATCCCTCTATGTTTTCTTTCTATTTCTTTAGGTTTTTTTTTTACTTTATTTTAATTCATTTCTTAGTTTCACTCTGCTCTCAGTTGGTGCATTGTGCCTTTCCCCCACCTCCCCTGGCTGGACCCCCCTGTGACTCTCACAGAGCACCATTTACCTCTCTACCTCACACTTTGCACAATGGCCAAGTGTTCCAGTTCTGCATGTCTTGCCTAAAGATTCGTGTCCTGTTACACTGTGAAGCCCTGTGGAAGTAAGTGTTCTCTCTCTTCCCACGGTTGTATTCCAGCATGCATCCAAGGCACCTGCCTCTGCACCTGCGCTCCCACTCAGACACCTGAAGACTTCTGTTTCCACCAGCCCTTGCTGCAGCTGTTTAGCTCAGCTAGGACACACAGAGACAGAAGTGTATATACTCACACATGTGAGAGCGAACATATAGTGTGCATATAGACACAAGCGTATGCAGGCATATGCTTGAGTAAATACACTGCAGGCATATAGCAGTAAGCATGTAAGTGTGCATATACACACATGTTTACGTACTTTTATCATTGTCCAGTGGCAACCTAGATATCCCACTGTGAGTTTGCCACCAGGCTGGGCTCTGCTATGGTCACTCATCATCTTGTTCCCTGACCCGCAGTTGGTTTCTAGGCAATCCTCCTGGGCTTATCAGCCACCAAGCACAATATTTAAGAGGAAGGTAGAGACAAGCAAATTCCTGGGGATCACTGGCCAACCAACCTTGTCTAGTTGGCTAGTTTTAGGCCAATGCCTCAAAATACTGGTCAACCACATGCCAGGGCAGGCCCCATGCTTGAGTGTAATTGAACAACACAAACTGTACTCTATGGGGAAAAGAAAGACAAAAACTCAAAGTTGGGTGGGTATGGAAGTGAGCGTAGACATGGGAGGAGTCGGGGGATGGATATGATAAAAATTCATTGTGTGACATTTTCAAAGAATCAAGAAAAATATTATTTTAAAAAGTTAAAAAAAAAAAAGGTATCTGCCACCTGAGGAATTACATCCAAGGTTGTCTTCTGACCTCACCATGCATGAATACACACTTGCACCTGCACCTGCATACTCATGTCAACCTACACATACATGAACACAAACATACAGGACCACAGACACACAGAAAGAAATGTACCGATTCTGTCTAAAGTCATCCAACTCAACAAATCCTCCCCAGCGTTAGGTACTTAAATTGTGGTGCGAAACTCTTTACTCCTTTTGTGGTGAGCAGTGGGGCCTTGTTGCTTCAGTGAGCTGCTCTCCCTGAAGAATGTCTCCTCGCTGGGTTACGGCCCGTTTGTAGTCTGTCTCTTGATTGTCTGCCCATTCTTCTCCCCTTCCTCCACTGACCGTTCCCTGTTTTCCTCTGACATCCAGTGAAGATGTGCTGAGCCTCCATTTGTCTGACCCTGACCCTGAGTGTGGGGAATGTGGATCGGAAGAGATAGAGGGGAACACTCACAACACCCCTGGAGCCCAAGCATAACCTGGCAGCCAGTGACCATCGCTGTGAGGAAGCAAGTGTGCACTATTTCTTTTCATATGACAAAAGTTATCATTTTAACCATCGTGTATGTGTGTGGTGCTTGAGATGGACTCCATGGCCTTGTGCATGCCGGGCAAGTGCTACTGCTGAGCTACAGCCCCCATCTTAACAATTTCCCAAGGTCCACTTCAGCAGCATATCCACATCACTGTGTAACCTGTGCCCAGAACTGTTTTATCTTGTAAAACCGAACTTCTGTCCCCATGGCAACAAAGCTTTCTGTGTCACTTTCCTCAGATGCTGCTGACCAGCCCTCTGCTGCCCATCCCTGTGGAGTTGGCTACTCTGGGACCTGTTACATGGAGAATCACACGGACATCTTCTCTCTGTATAATTTACTTCATTTAACATGGTGTCCTCAAAATTCTTTCATATTAGAGGAGGTGTCAGAATGCCCTTCCTTGTTAAGGCTGAGTAATATTCTTTTACATTGCAGACCATGTTTTGTTCACCTGTTCACCTGTCAAAACTTTGTGACTTTTTCTTACCTTCTGGTTATTGAAGACACACATATAGACTTACACACTAAGTCATGCCAATGGTTTCACGGGCATCTTCTGGGTATATATCCGAAAGGCTATCTTGGAACAGGCAAACTTCCAGAATCATGTGACAGTTTTATTTTTAACTTTTGGGAGAAGCATCGTGCTGGTTTCTGTAGCATCTGTACCAGTTTCCATTCCCACAAACTGTGCACAAGGGGGTCAGCAAGATGGTTTAGGAGGTAAAGGTGCTGGCTGCCAAGCCTGAGAACCTGAGTTCAAACCCCAAGACCTACCTGATGGAAGAAGAGAGTTGACTACAAGAAGTTGTCCTCCGACCTCCACACATGCACCATATGCATGCTTGTGAGTGCGAAGGTGTGTGCGCACACACGCATGCACGAAACTTCACCCTCAAACACAGGTGTACATGCACACAAATGAAGACACACATATAGACTTACACACTAAGTCAATCAGTCTCTCAATCAATAAAGTAAATATCTGTGATAAGAACCCATCAATGGGATTGGCCAAGTCCACAATGGATGAGAAGGCTGTGTGGGTCCCTGATCCACCCTGTCCTGCACCTGTGCTGAGATCCTGAGGTGTGGGACCCTGAAGGGTCTGACAAGCGAGGCTGAAGTGAGTCTGGAAAGAAAAGCATTTTCTGTCCCTTCCAGCTCTCAAAGCCTTGCTGTGAATATTGTATCAGCAAATATGTACCCAGAGATTTAACAACACATTAAGAAAGGATTGGGTGTAAATTGTTTGGAATGGCTGTCTAGGCAGTGTGAATCTACAATCACCTCTGTGCTTTGGGTCTGGAAGTCTGGGGATGTATTTCCTGGGACCAGCCTATTCTCACCCCAGAGTAGATGCATGTATGAGAATCTGCAGAATTTAGACACATGGGAGTTGGAAGCTTTCTTCCTTTTTTTGTTTTGCTTTGTTTTGTATTTTGGGGCAGGGTCTCATGTAGATCAGGCTACCAGTCTGGCCTTGAACTGACTATGTAGCTAAGGCTAACCATGAACTCCTGATCCTCCTGCCTCCGCCTCTGACGTGCTGGGATTAGAGGTGTGTAACAGCATGTCTGGCTCTGTGGGAGGCTTTGTCAGACATCTCTTGTTTTCCTTCTTGCTGACAATTCTTACATCACTGCTTTCAGAATTTTCTCCCCTGCTTTTAGATTCTCAGCAAACTTTGCATGCCCAACTCCCTTCCCTTTTCTGTCCATTGTTACAGGCTCAAAGAGGCAAGCTCATTTCAGTGTTTATGGAAGCAAAACACGCCCAAGCTGTTGAATACCCAGATCTTCTCAAAAGACCTCCTGGCAGGTCACTAATGAGCCAGTGGAAGCAGAGGCCAAGGATGCCTCTGTGAACATCAGCAGGAAGTTCCACCTGTGAGCCAGGGCAAGTGTGAGTCCGCACAGGATGAACTTCTAGGCAAGCTGTTGAGGGTCTGAAAAATGGAAGGATTTGGTTCTCAACACTGCCCTGTGAGAGATCAGCGGTGCCAGGTGAAGTGGGGTGGGCCACTACTAGTCAAGCTGTGTAGTAGCCAGTTAGGGAGTCCATCTGGTCCTGAGGTGTCCTCTTGCACCTTGTTCCTGTGGGTTGAGCGTGAGGAATGACTGTTCCCTAAGTATTTGTAAGGCATAGAAGTCTGCAGTTGTTTTCTAAAGGTATGAAAACATAGAAGAAATCACAGATTTTGCCAGAGTATTGTGCACCAGACTCGGGGAAGTGAATGGCACAGAGCATTGGGGTAGAGAGGCCAAAGGCAGAGGATCCCCTCCAGCAAGCAAACTCTGGGATCTAAGAGCAAGCCACCTTTGTGCATAGAGAGATAGGGACAGGTCCGAAGGCAGGAACAGAAACTCTAGGAGCCCAAAGGCCAAGGAGGTCACAGTGACCTTGATCCTTAGAGGATAGCACACACAAGCCAAAAGCAGCTTCCTGGTGACAGACATTTCAGATGATGATATCTTACAATGTGGTAAGGGTCCCATCTCTTCCACAGAGGCCACGCTGACCTTTGGCCTCCCTTGTAGGATGCCAGCTCAGCACCCACTAAGCTCTTCGGATGTGGGCCATCGGTGAGCATCCAAATTTCCCGGACCTTATGTGGTCAGATATACCCTGTTCAGTCCTCTTTCAGAGTTGCCGTAGTGTTAACACCAAGTAAACGCTCAGCTAAACTCAGGTCAAAACAAGAGAAATGGAGGATAGTTTCACTCTTCCCTCACTGGTTCTCTCTTTATGTTCAGTGAGGTCAGAGGGCTGCTGAAGGGTTTGGGTGGAGGATAGACAGTTGTCCAGGCTTATAGTAAGATTCAAGTTCAGGTTATTGCGATGTCCTTGCTCAGCTTGATTTAGCTCTAAGATACTCGTTTCCACTTGGGGGTTGGAAGAACGGTACAGTCAAACTCGTGTGGTATTTTCTCTTTTAAAAAGACAAATGGAGGCTGGGGGGTCTGGCTCATCTGGCAGACTGTTTGCACAGGGCTCTGGGTTAATGCTCCAGTGTCATGTAAGCTGGATGTTGTGACTCACAACTGCAACCCCAGCTTTTAGGCAGTGAGGATGAGGAGGATCTGAAGGTGATTCTCAGCTACATAGCAAATTTTAGATCAGCCTGGGATATATAAGACAAAGTGGGGCAGCACCTACAGGAAGGTTTAATACAGCATAGTTGTTACAAAATGTTAAACTAGGGGCTGGAGAGACTGCTCAGTGATAGAGAATACTGGCTGTTCTTCCAGAAGACAGGTTCTATTGCCAGCACCCACATGGCTGCTCACAAGTGTCTGTAACTCTAGTTCCAGAGGATCTGATGCTCTCTTCTGGCCTCTGCAGGTAACAGGTAAGCCAGTGGTAGACTATCTGCAGGCAAAACTCCCATATATGTAAAAATACATTAAATAGAAACTTTCATGAAACATGAAACTAATTTGAACAGCTTTATTGAGATATAATTTTCACAATGTACATATATATGCGATATAAACATAATGTACACATACAACTTAATATAACTCCTCACTCAGAGCAAGACTTAGAACATTGCAGCATCCCAGAGGTCCTGGGCTTAGATTCCAGCGCTCAACCCAGATGCAGAAGCCCTTTGGCCACAGAGACACTCTATGTACATCCCAAGCTTGGTTTCCCATCTCCAGCCTTCTCAGCTGTGGTCGTGCTGTTCTAGACACACTGTGTGCTGCCCAGATCCTCTTCTGGAAGGAAGCACTAGCCAGTGAAATATCAGACACATCTCCAAGGACTGCACCTTTAGAGACCTAGGTCTCTTTCCAGGGAGCTTCACAACCAAGGATGGTCAGCATCAGATATGAAGGTTAGGTTATTTTCGTCCAACTCAGAGCAACTCTGAAGGGTCATTGGAGCCCAGAGCTTCCATGGGTCAGCCAGGCTGTCCCTGACCAACATGAAGGCCAACTTCTACCTCTTTGTTACCCTCCTCTCCTCATTCTTACCACAGGCTGGTCCCATTGCCTCCCTGGTAAATAAACATCCTGCAACCTGGGCCTCCACCTCAGGCTATCCATGGGATGTGACCTACGGTTGGGTTGACTCTCTTCAACTCTATAGCCTTCATTTCCTCTAGATAGATGGCTCTGAGCCCTCTAGGTCCAAGTGAGGTCCCGGCTGCTCCCAAGTGTAAACAGAGCAGCCATTACTCTCCGTACATCCCCAGGTCCTGTGCTTACAAAGCTCTTTTGTGTTTAAAGTCTCATCTGCTCACTCATGTCTTTTCCCTAATGACATGGTGGAGTACCAGCTCTATGCGGGAGTGAAGAGATAAGGAAGAAAATAGCTTTCCCTTCCTCGGAGAACTTGCAGCCCAGCATAGCAGACTGATGCCCATCCACTGAAGTCTCCCAGGTACTAAGGGTCACCATGTGGAGGTCACAGAAGCCATGAAGTGGAGCAGAGCATATGGCAATCGAGGACAGTTTCTGGGAGAGAGGTGGCTGTGTAGAACCTGGAACTAGCAAGTGGAGAGTAATCAACACAGCACTGGGCCTGATCCATTCTACCCCACATACTTCCCACAGTGCATCACTGCACACAGGAGGGTCTATTGATCTAAGCCAGGGGGCGAGGGTGGGAGGAGCCCAGTGGGTTCTGCTTCCCTCTAGGACCGCCTTCCTCCCTCTGCATCATCGGTTGGGGTCCAGGAAGTTGAGCTGGGCAGACAGACAGAGGAGTGGAAGGGAAGGATGGAAGTCCCAAGTGATAGGTGTAGGATTCCAGCTAACGAATGTTTGATCTTGGCAAACTGCCCCAGATTCCACTTCATGCCCTGGACTAACTAAATCTTCCTTTGCTACTCTCCGAAGTCAACACAATTTTCTAAAGTTTGTAACTTTGGTAGAAGAACTTAGAGAAATAGATGAAAACAAAACTCATGTAAGTAAGCTGTTAGCCCTTGACTGTATTTGGGGCATACTGATGCTGGGGGCTGGGGGTGGAGGGAGGAGCAGAATGTAAAGGCCAAAGGGTGTGGTCGGATGCACTTTTTGAAGAACACATCTGGAAAGAAGAACAATGAACATCGGATGTGTTTCAAGATGCCACAAAGATGAAAATAGATCTTGGCTATTTATCAAATTAATCACCCTATAATCTCAAGACAAATGGGATTCCTAGGGCAATATTCAGCTGGTAATTTAATACCCAAGTTTTTCTGATCAATAAACCATTGGCCTGTTAGAATATTTAAGTCATGCTTAAAGTCATTCAGGGGAAAAAAAAAACTATTAACTTAAATTCTTTGAATGCATGCCTTTAATTTAAAATGCCATTTTCTATTTAAGCATTGCATTTTGCCTTATTTTAAAACAACCCTGATCTTAATTTTACTAAGAAAGATTAAAATGAATATTTTGTGTCTGAAATAACATAATTCATTGTCTTTTACTCAGCAACTGTTTGAGTGCCTACATTACGTTTCACCACGCTGTAGGACAGAAGGCACCATTCACGCTGTGTTATCAGGAAGTGGTCCAGGTCTGGGTGAAGCTCTGGAGATGGGGTGAAACAGAGCCCTGGCAGCTATGGAAATGAGCTCAGGGCCCCCTGAGTGCTCAGAGAAGGCAACCAACCTTCTTCTAGGGCAGTGGTTTTCAACCTTCCTAATGCTGCAGCCCTTTAATACAGTTCCTCATGCTGTGACCCCAGACCATAAAATTATTTTCATTGCTGCTCCATAACTGTAATTTTGCTACTGTTATGAATCATAAGGTAAATATCTGTGTTTTCTCATGGTCTTAGGTGACCTCTGTGAAAGGGTTATTCAATCCCCAGAGGGGTCATGACCTACAGGTTGAAAGCTGTTGCTCTCAAATATTAAAGTCACAAGAGACTCTTCAACGCTTATTCAAATGAAAATTTAAGAGTCATGTCTGAGGCTAGAGAGCTTGCTTTGCAGTCATCTGCAAATTTGTGATCCCCAGAACCTACATTTTAAAGAATGTCACACACAATGGCACATGTTTTTAATCCCAGTGCTGGAGTTAGAGTCAGGTGAATCCTTAGGGCTCCATGACCAGACAGCCAAACCTCCTTGGTGAGCTCCTGGCCTATGAGAGAGAGATCCTGTCTCAAAAAAACAAGATGGGTCTGGAGCTCAGTGATAAAGTACTGCTCCCGCCCTCCACCCCACACACAAATATCCTGTTGTATTATGGGCTGGTGAGATGGCTCAGAGATTAAATGTTCCTGTCACCATGCCTAACAGCCTGAGTTAGGTCCCTAAGACCCACAGGGTGAATGGAGAATGAGCCCCTTTGGTTGTCCTCTAACCTCTACACTCATGCTGTGGTTTCCATGGACGTTCTTGAACGTGTACCCATCACACACACACACACACACACACACACACACACACACACACACACACACTAATGTAATAAAAAAAACAAATGGACAGCTTCTGAGGAGTAGTATCAAAGCTGACTCTGGCATCTACCCCATCACACACACACACACACACACACACACACACACACACACACACACACACACACGGAAAAGACTGTCCAGACAATCCAAATGACTTTCTTGTCATACTTTTCTGCCTGTACAAATGTAGTGTGTGTACACTCCTGGGTTAAATGTTATTCAAGTTATTGGTACCTTTAAAAAAAATGGGGTGGGGTAATAATAAAATGTGTCAGAAACCGTGCAGCGATAAAACACATTTGTTGTGTTGAAAGGGAACAAAACTACGTGTGCTCTGTTTTACGATCGAGACCCAAGGAATTGCCCTTATAAAAACATCTGATGTTTGTGTGCTGGTCTTGGGAGGAGGCAAGGCTTGTGAGAATTCCGTTTGAAGCCCCTGCAGCAGGGGCCTGCTCCAGGCATGCAGCACAGCCATGCGTGTCTTGTCAGAAATGATTGCCAACCCGGTGTCTCAGACACGGAAGCACAGTTAATGTTCTACTACATCTCCCTTGTTATTGCGGCACTGGTGTGGGCTGGGGGGCACCTGCTTCACAGAAAACAACGGCTACTTTGCTAGTTGCCTCCTTCAGGAGTCCTCTGGCGTATGGACCTCAATGTGGACCCAGAGAGTGGGGTGAGAAGGCGCCATTCACTTTGTGGTTTTTTTCCTAGTGATCACATACCAGACAAAATAGATTGCACCAACGAGGTGCAACAAGGAACTGTGTGAGAAGCATGTTATGAGGAACCTTCCAGAAAATGTTAGTGAGGTTGTGCATTCGTAGGCAGCTGCTAAAGGAGACTTCTCATTTATCGACTGTTGTTGTCTTCATTTCTACAGACTAGAAAAGGGGGAGCAATAAAAAGTAGCAGTAGATAATGGCCTTCTGAGTCTGCTGTGCCCGGGCCTGGCGGACCTCCCACAGAAGATGCGTGAACTCAGGCAGAGAAAACGCTTTGGGAAAGGAAGGGCCTGTTTCAGAGTGATAGTTTTACACCAGGGGTGCTTCACCTTCATGATTTCACTCCATCCTCCGGGAAAAAATAAAATGTGATGTCCAATTTATAGATGGAAAAGTCACGGTTAAGAGGAAAATAGTGAGGGGCCTAAAGTCATGTGACGCACACCCAGCCTCTTGGTTGCCTTTTGCAGAGCTGTGACAAAGAGCTGACCAAAGCAACTTTGGAAGAGCGAGTTTCTTTTGTCTCACAACTGAGGATGCTGTCCGTCGTGGTGGGGAGGGCATGGGGGCAGGAGCTTGAGGTAATTGATCCCACCACGCCCAGAGTCAGGACGCACGGAGAGATGAATGCTGTTGCTCAGCTCCCTTCCTCCTTTTCATGAAGTCTGGGACCCCAGCCCAAGAAATGGTGCTGTCCACACCTCAGTTACCCTAAATCTAGAAGCCCCCTCACAGACATGCCCAGAGATTTGTCTCCTAGGGATTTCTAGATCCCAGTAAGTTAACAATCAGTGTTAGGCATCACAGCGGAAAACCTTAGCCACTGAACTGACGGCTTGGCTCTGTAGCTCCAAACTGGTTCAGAAAAATTGTAAGGGAGCCAGACTTCGAGGGGCATTGCTGTCTGTGTCATAGCTGGGTTAAGCCTGCTCCAGAGCAAACACTGACCAGCTCCAGAGTCAGTACAGAATGCGTGGTATGCAGGAAGTACCCCACACACACACCCCGCCCCCGGGTGAGGCTGTCTAAGGTCTCTAAGAAACATTTAGAGAAGACAATTTGTAACCAGAAAAGCCTCAAGTTCTGAGAAGGCTGAACCCTCATCTTCAGAGAACTGGGGGCAAGGACTCGGAATTACCCGACATTCTAAGTTCATTTTAATATCAGAATGCAATTGGGAGAGAGGGTCTGGGGTGAAAGAAAAATAAGTGTAATTGCTTCTTTTTTCCGACTCGCATATTGCTTTGTTCATTGTGAAATAACGAAGCATTATTTGATCCCATTATTCTGTAAATGAGATTGAGGAAATGGTACATCTGCATTCATGCGGTGACACAGAGTCAGGAAATGTTTATCCCATCGACATTTAAAAATAGCAGCTCCATCTTTTGTGGTAATGAAATTGTAGGTGTTTTCACTATAAAAATATATTTTATAATACACACAAATACAGCAGAGTTAAAATCAGTGCTAGCGAATGCTCTTGTGGAGGCTTTCCTCTATGCTTGGGTTTTTTGTAATGTCGTTTTTGCTTCTTTGAAACCAAAGCCTTTCTGTGGGCAGTGATGGATAGGACATAAAATCCACTGGCGAATTTTTTCGGTGAGACAGAGGTTAAGTTTCCGGAACCATTCAGCATGTACACCTGCCCTCTTGTGGCATGCATCTGTACATTCACTATTTTTAAGACCAAGACATGGGTTATCCTAAGCAATATCCCAAGTGACCCTCCAAACGTCTAATCACAAACTCTTCTCCTCAAACGTTCAACATTGACTATGTATCTCCTCTGCTGGGTGTGAAATCCCTCAAGGTACTCACATTTGGCAAAATTCCTTCTTTGGCATGCCATCATTCACTTTCCTCTATATACTAGGGACTTGTAGCAAGTTACCTCAAAACTTAATGCTACCAAACAACCATTCTCTGAGTGAGAAAGTCAAGCAGGAAAGGGTATATTTGGGGTCTCAGAAGACTTCAAAGACTCAGAGCCAGGGTTTTGATAGATCGGAAGACTTACTCACTCAAGCCACTGATTGTACAAGCCTGGTGTACACGGACTGGATCAGAACAGGTTTGGGTGGCTTCCACAGAGAATGGAAAACTATATGACTGCTCTAACTCTCAAGTCATTTTCTTTCTAGAGAAAATTACATGCACAGTTGATTGTCTTTTTCTAATTGATCTCTGCAGGTGGACAATTTCTTAAACATTATTATCTGAAAGAAGTCAATAGATGGAGAGAATGATGAGGGGCGTGTGTGTGTGTGTGTGTGTGTGTGTGTGTGTGTGTGTGTGTGTGTGTGTGTGTGTTGTGAAATCAGTGTACAAGCCAAAAATGTGGAGAACAGCACAATAGGTCTCCTCGAGCCCTTCCCGGAACCTCGGATTTGGGAGGGTTTGCACACTTGCTGTCTTCCCCAGAGGCAGGTGGCCTTTCAGTTGTAAACACAATGTGCCTTGTAACCTGCTTCTTTCCACTTAACATTATCTGATTTTCCTTTTCTTTTCTTTTTTTCTCTTTTTCTTTATGAGCAATGAAATTTGATCTGGGAGACCAGTCACCGCTGTTTTGAAAGAAGACCATGGTCAGAAAGGTTGGTGAGTCCTATCTAAACCCCGTGGTCTTTGGGGAATCAGGAAATTAAACTTTTTATTTGCTGGTCTTTGACTTTCTCATAAATGTACACAATTCGACCTTGTTTGAGTGCACTGTAAAAGCAGACACAGGTCAGGGAACAAAGACACGCCATGGAGTAATTAGGGACTAGGTGGGGGCAGGGCAGAAGTTTATGAGGGGGTGGTGGTAGTTGGCCAGTCCATCCACCAGTGTGTGTGTGTGTGTGTGTGTGTGCGCGTGTGATCGCCTTCCAGGTTCTTGTTTACCCCTGGGGTATGTAAATTGCTCTGTCTGTTTTTCATCTGGTATTGTCCAGATGTTTAAAAACCAGCAACTGATCTTTTCACAGTCGCTTAAGGGAAAGGATAAAGGAAGTTTGCCACACTAAGTGATTCTCAAAAACCACGGCTCTCTGCCTCTGGTTATCTTGTGTAGCACTCACGCGCTTGTGGCTTCTAGGGAAGTGTTGTGAGAGAGCCGTGCAAAGCCCATTTCCAACTTTGCAGGGTCTTCATTCAGAGCAGGTCGTTGCAGGGACTCTGACCTCGTTTGCTTCTGCACATTCTGTGACATCCCAGACAGGGTGTGTTCTGGCAATTTCCGCAGCAAGCCCACTGAGGTCGTAGGTCCTGAGGAGGTGGTGTGTGAGCTCTGGACACTGTGCCTTATGAAATGGGTTTCTTTGTATGTTAGGTTTAGAGCTAGTGCGTTCTCTTCTCTACCTGTGATCACAGCTATTAAATAAACAAATGACAGGAATCTCTCATCAGAGACACACAGCCCGAGTGAGAAGCTGTCAGCTTTGCAGATGTGTCTTTACTTACCGCTGTGGCTTTGGCTAGCGAAGTGATAGTGGCTGATTGCTGAGCTGGATAACACCCATTTTGTTAAAAATGAAACAACAACAAAGACCCCAGAAGGTTAGAAATGCTCAGGTCTTCAGGGTTTGGTTTAATGGTCAGCTGTTCTGAAAATATTCATTAGCGCAGTAAGTTGTTACTTGGGCCAGAGACCGAGCCCTAAGCTCCATGGTAGGCTGAAGATGAAAGGTTTGGAAGGAGCCTACCCACCACACACTTGCAGTCTTTGAGGAAAACAAACCTAATGTCACACACGCCTAATACCACAAGTGCCATGCTCAGGGCTGTGAGGGGTTCTGAGGAAGAGTTCACATTATCTGTGAATGGAATGACCTAGCTTTCTCTAAGAAAGGCAGGAAAACGAGCCATAGTCACAAGAGACCCAGTCCCACCGCCCACCTAATTAACACTCCCTGGCTCTCTATAAACTAGCAGAAAATAATGTTGGCACATAGGAATATCGGGACCTGATTGTGGAAAACTTAACAGCAAAGACTTGACAAGTGTGCACCATCCCATTGTTCCACCTATCAAGAGTTGTTGAGAGATCAGCCTGAGGCCTCACTGATGTGTATGTGTGTATACATGCACATGCACTAGTGTGTAGGCCAGGGGACAACCTCAAGTGCTGTTACTCAAATGCTGTCCACCTTCTTTGGAGGCAGAGTCTCTCATTGGCCTGGAGCTTGCTGGTTAGACTAGACTAAATAGCCAGCAATCTCCCGGGACTCACCTGCCTTCGCCTCCCCAGAGCTAAGATTCCACGTGTACACCATACCTGGAATTTTTTTTTTTTTTTTTTTTTTTTGGTTTTTCGAGACAGGGTTTCTCTGTGTAGCTTTGCGCCTTTCCTGGAACTCACTTGGTAGCCCAGGCTGGCCTCGAACTCACAGCGATCCGCCTGGCTCTGCCTCCCGAGTGCTGGGATTAAAGGCATGCGCCACCACCGCCCGGCCCATACCTGGATTTTTTAAATGTAGGTTCTGGGCATCAAATTAGGTCCTTTGGCTTGCACAGCAAATACCAACTGAGTCATCGTCCCAGTCCAGACCTCTTGATTATCGTCAGTTTTTGTCTTGTACTGACTGCGAGGGATTAAGCCTCATGCACGCTAGGAACTTAAAGCCTGCATCTAGTGCTTTGGAAAACATTCCACATGCATTTTCTCATATAACACTTCATGCTAACAGGTAAGTCCTATAAATAACCAAGACTTGGAAGGAATTTGCTCACCATCACAAAGATGGTGGGTAAAAGGCTGGGGATCAAAGCTTTACTTCTCAAGCAGTGAGCTTAAAGCAAGCAGCCTTTATCACAGTCCCACGTACATACATTCTAGAATGCTCTTTCAGTCATCCTCTGTGACAAGGCAAGTGTTGTACAGCAGTACAGCAGAAAAGGGAGTACAGAGTCTCCAGACCTGAGAACGTGGTACTGTCTTGATGTCCCCGCATATCCTGGACCTGCCTGCTCTTTCTTTTCATCCTGTTTTCTGGGCATCCCAACCAGCATCCATGTCATGCACAAGTTGTTTCCGGGCTAGGAGATTCTCCCTGCAGCCTGAACTCCTGAGACTCTTCTGAGTGTTGATTGTAATGTACTCACTAATAGAATGGCCAATCTATATTCCCTTTTGGTGTCTACATGGAATTTCCAAACCAGTTCACACATAGGACTTTTCCAAACCCTGCAATCTGGCTCCGTAAGTGCTGTGCATATTGTGACCCATCATATCTGCCCCTCTCCTCTCACCTCCTCTCTCCAGGCACATCCCTCTCACCTACTCTAGCGTCTACAAAAGCTCTGGCACTTACTATGGGATCTTTCCTCTTAAATCCTAAGTGTACAGTGTGCAGTGTCATTGGCTACAGGCACCATGTTACACAGAACATCTCTCTGGAGCTTATTCTTCTCGCTTAACCCAAATTTCTGGCCTGTTGATGACTAACTCCCCAATCCATGGTAACTACTAGTCTAGCCTTTGGCTTTATGAATCTGACTATTTTCAATACTTGGAAGCATCTACCTTTCTGGGTATGCCTTATTTCACTTAGCACATGTCCTCCGCAGGCTGCTGTGTGTCACCACAGTCCCTTCCTCTCTGAAGCTGTACAGTGTGGTCTATCTCCGTGGGCTGTCACCTCTACCTATTCGGCTACTGTCCAGGTGGCCTCCATATCCCCAACTTCTAACGCTGCAGAAGAGTTTTGAGATCCTGATTTCAATTCTTTTGGATTTTGTTTTCCTACCAGTCCTGGCTGGCCTTGGAGCCAGCTGGCGAGCTTTATGTAAAAGCTGATACATCTCCACCTCCAGAATCTTACCTAGGCTGGTCTAGTGGGACCCAGGCACCAATGGATGCTACCCGGGCTCCTTGGGAAGCTTGAAGAACAGTTGGCCTCATAGGTCTTAGCCCCTCTACTGTGCATATACACTTGGGACTGGAGAGATTGGTTAAGAGTGCTTACTACTTTTCCAGAGGACTTACGTTTGTTTCCCACATCATTGAGCTGCACCCACATCAAGCAGCTCACAACTGCTTATAACTCCATCTCCAAGGGTCCTGATGTCCTCCCCAGGGCTCCCCGGGCACCCACATACAGACATACCCATGCATGTAAGTCCAAATAAATGTTAAAGAGAATAGCCTTGACTCCAGCCTCATCTCACACACATCTCCATTTTCCTTCTGGGGATAGTTTTTGCTCCCTGCTGTCATTTTCTCCTGCCCCTTTATTGATCTGCCAAACCTAGTTAGGATCCCAGAGGACCTCACACCCTCTGCAAATCCAGACCTGCTGCTGCTGGGTCTCCTCCAGCCTGGTCCTGGTCCACCCAACGCACCTTCTACCCCCTTACAACACAACATCATCGCCGAGGGCCTCTGCGATCTCCCTGCCCTCTCTTAGCATCTCTCCTATCTTGTCCCAGCCTCCCATGCTGTCATGGTTTGAATGTGAACAGCCGGTCACGCAGCATCCTCAGTAAGAAGAAAAGAGATGATGTTTAGCTCTCTTTCTCCTTTCTCTTCAGTCCAGAGGCCCCAAAGGACATGAGATGGTGCCACCCCCATTCAGGGTGGTCTGGAAACCCCCTCAAAGACACACCCAGAAATGTGTCTCCATGGTGATTCTAAACCATCGAGAAGACAATGAAGATTAACCGTTGCAACCACCACCCCCAGCTGCGTGCCAGACCTCCCTCAGCCTCCTTCAGGTGCATAAACTGAACTCACCTGAACCCTCCCCTGCTGCCCCTGCCTGGCCCTGCAGTTTGTTCGATTCAAGTAGGGGACATACGCTAACTAGGATCAGCCAAGACCAAACACTTTGAGCTCCTGGCTGTAAGGTGGAACAACAGTAAACCTCATTCTGTCTGCTGAATAATTCCATTATCCCTCTCTATTACACTATTAATTCTTCATTTTACCTATCATTAAGCTTTCAGTAAATAAATAAATGAAGCCAGCACAACTGCTTATATCCATAAGTAATCAAAATGTATTTAGTGCTTTAGTAAGTAGCTTGTTTTTCTAATTTTCCTTTAATTAGCAGAGAAAGAAATAAAATCAATTCCTTATCCTGCAGATAAAAAATTAAACTCAGCTTTCTCCCTCATACATATCAAAATTTGAATGTACACTAGAAACACAGATTCATAATAATCCTGTAATATAATATGTATCCAATATTAAACACATTGCTATGACATTTATCTTCTCTCCCTGATCACAGCTTAATAAAATTATAATTATGACCTTTCAAAGCATCCTCGCCCGATCCACACTGACGCGGCATCCTTAGCTTCAAATCTTGGCTCTTTCTAGGGGCAGATACATCTCCTTGACAGGTCATCTGGTCTGGATGCAAAGCAAGGATGATGTTTGTTATTGCTCACCTTTGTCGTGCAGAGGCCAGAACAGTGCTAAATCCAAGTAAAGGCTCAAAAAGCAGGCACCAGCCCCATCCCTAATGAAGAAGCTATTTCAGTTGATATCTGCTGGGAAAGGGAAAATCAGTTTTCTCCAATGGCGTGTCCCTGGGTATATCAACCACACTCCAAAGCAGGACCCATGCCCCAGGCCAACAGAAAAAGACTCCATGTCTTCTTTTCTTTTTTTCTAATGTGTGTATGTGTGTGTGCGTGTGTGTGTGTGTGTGTGTGTGTGTGCGCGCGCGCGTGCGCGCGCGCTGCGCGCGCGCATTTGCTTGCTTGGTTTTTTGTTTAGTTTGGGCTTTTTTTTTTTTGCCTTATTGACTATATTATTTTTAAAAATTTGTCTGTTTTGATTTCTTTTTTGTTTATTTTTTATGTTTTTCCTGTTTTATTTGGAGAGAACATGAAGTTAGGTAGGAGGTGGGACAGATCTGGAGGAGTTGGGGGAGGGGAAATATGATCAAAATCTATTGCATGAAAAAATTTTTAAATAAAAATAATTTTTCTGTAGTCACCAAATGGTTAAACATGTGAGCATTTATACATGTGGCATGGCTACATATAGTGGATCTCGAAGGGCACGGGGCATTTGGGAGGATGCTTAGTGCACAGTGGGGTTGTGAGTGGGAGGAAGCAATACTATATTAGAAAATACGCTTTAAGTCAACTCCTACTCAGCTGAAAATATCACCTGCTTTTACCTGGACCATTTTAATGGCTCAAGGATACCCAACACTCAATTGATACGCTCCAGCAAAGCCAAATTCTTCCTTAAAAGATTGAGAAGTTTCCAGATATTTGGTGCTGTAAGCTCTTCTGTTTGGGGTTTTGTTTGTTTTAAGACAGAGTGGGTCTCATGTAGCCCAGGCTAGCCTCAAACTTGCTATGTACCCAAGGATGACACTGAATTCCTAACCTCCGAGTGCTATAATCACAGGCCTTTACCACCATGGCCTGCTAGTGCTTAGAGAAACAAGAATGTGTCTCTTGTGGGATTACATCGGGGACTTCCTGCTGCTCTTTTTGGAATCTCATCAATATTTGGAGGGTTGGGTACTCTACTTTCAGCTGATGCCAGTCATGGAATCTCAGAAAAAGGTTCTAGCCACAGAAGACTGTGATATTACACAATGGTGGTCTCTTTGCAGCCAAAGGAGTAACTGTATTCTCCCTCAGGGAAGGCTGTTTCTGCCATAGTCATCATCAATGGGAGTGATGAAGAGAGTTGCTCTTCCCCTCAGGAAGTAGGATTGTCCGTGGTGGATGATGCTGGTGCAGTCAGATGGGTGCCTGTGGGAAGCAGAGGTGATGGCCCTTTGTTTGGCTGGCACCTATCTGAGCTTGAAAAGGAGAAGGGACAAAGACAGGATCCCCACTTTTGTGCCTGTCCTACCTGACTTGGGAACTTGCGGATCTGTTTGACTTTGATTAGGAGACAGAACAATGAGGTAATTCCTGTTCCTCTGCAGAAATTACATGCTGCAGTTAATTCAACGCTCTTAGACAGGCATGGTGAAGGCTGCGAGTTCGTTCTCTCCGTTACATTTATTTGGTGAGTCAGGCTCTGGCAGGGGGCTGATTTGTTGTTTAATATTTTGGGGGGATTCTCTTGGTGTGTTGGGAACATGTTTGCTGAAATACTGGGTGTTAAACAAGATGTTTTCATTTGTTTTGATGGGTTCTTGTGAAGGCACTACTCCGCATTTCACACTTACCCAGCACTTTCTATCCTCAACCAGCACCAGGATGAGCGCAGCGACTACCCCGTGTGTTTGTGAAGAGTGGGTCTGTTTCAGCCAGAGAAAGGCAGAGCTGGGAAGGACCTCCATCCTCAAAGCTCACAGAAGAGCTGAACGGGTCTTTCCAAGCCCTTGGCTCCCACTGTCATGCTCCAAACAAAGATGATGGGCAGCCCCCAAGAGCTCAAAGGAATAAATTGATTATTCTCGCCTGTTATATGATGTTCTTAGGGTGTTACCATAACAGCACAGATCCTTCCCTGAACTCAGCAGAACATATGGGAAGCCTATTTTTAGCTTATGATTCTTCCCCTACATCCATCTCTCTCCCTAGGAGTCCTCAATATGGACCCATTATGTAGGTGGGAAGAAAGAAGTTGAATTGGGTGAATGTCTGTTCCTCCTGACCCTTGAGGCAGTGGTGACACATTTAACGCTCTGGAGCTGTGATTAGGGTTAACCTATATGTGAAGCTTGCTCCTAAAGCATTGTCATATCCGCCTTAGGAGGAAAGACAGAGCAAGGCCACACAGGAGAGTGCTTTTGGCCAAAGGCAGTCCCAAGATGCTCTACATAAGAAATCACTAAGCAGGAGCTGGGGCAACCTGGCGCAGAAACATGAGGACCTGAGTTTAAATCCCCCATACCTACATTAAAAAAAAAGAACTGGGTGCGGTGGGCTCATCTGAAACACCAGTACTGAGGTGATCAGGCAAAGACAATGGATCCCTAGAGCTCATTGGCCAAGCAGCCTAGCCAAGACAGTGAGCTGCTGCTTCTTCCGTGCAGAACTCTGCCTTAAAACGTAAGGTGGAGGGCCACAGAGAAAGACACCTAAAGTGAACCCTTGGCCTCATTGACTCTGGCCTCCATATGCGTTCTCACCCAAGTGCTCATACCTATCTGAACATATACATGCACCACACACAGACACATGTATACTAAAAAAGAAGTCACACAAAATAACTTTATAACCTAATCATAAATGTCAAAATGAACCACAGAGGATTATATGCCTCTGTTCAAAAGTAGACAGCACTTAAGGGAGCATTCCTTACAGAAAACCACCACTCTGTCCCTTTATCTGTGCTGCCCAAGGATCTCCAAACCCTATTTTTGCATATCTAAGACTCATTAGTTATGCATATACCTGCTACACGCACAGGAAGTGAAGGGAGCTTCTTGGTATTGTTCTAGAACGAGAGCCAGGCAGCATCCCTCCAGAACGGGGCTGCTGAGCCATCAGTTGCTCTCTTAGTGCCTAAGAGATTTCTAGCATGGCACAAGTCCAAGGCCAATTTATTAAGGTGGAAGAAATCTATAAACACCTGCATGAAACTGATTAGTAAGTTGGGGTTTCTGGAACTGACTTCTTGATTGCTCCTCCATTCAAAATGACCCACTAAAACCAAGAGTCAGTGACAGCAACTCACTAGCAAGGTACCAGTTTATGGAAGATTTTCATTTGCATGAAGTTTACTGTGTTTTGGAGTCCTCAGTTCCACTCTCCATTAAAGTCAAGTGTCCCCTTGTTCTTGGTTCACAGCATTAAGAATTGTGGGTAATTAGATGATGTAATTTGTTTTACACAGGAGACAAGTAATTGAAGAAAGACTAGTTCAGGAGTGCTTCCATGATGATAAACATCCCCCCCCCCCCCACTTCATTAATCGCCATGAAATTGTAGGTTTCGTTCTGAACACTTTTTAGTAATGTGTGTGTGTGTGTGTGTGTGTGTGTGTGTGTGTGTGTGTGTGCGCGCACACACGCATGCACCCACATGTGTGGATGTGGATGTTGGACATGAACTTGGGAGTTAAATATAGTGTAAGCCCAAGATTTTCAAGCTTCCAATGATTATATCAAATGAGCCCTAGAAGCAGGACTAGACTTCAAAAGAAGCTCTGGTGTTACCACTGTGTCCTATTCAATGAACTGCAACAAACCAGAGAGCCTTCTTGAAACTAGGAACCAGAGAGTGTGCCTGCAAGTTACCCTCAACAGAGAAACAGGAGAGGATACTACCATGTTACCCGTTTATGATGCATAAAACAGGGTCTGCTAGTCCTTCTGTTTCTTTGAGCCCATTTGTAAGATTCTGTCTTGTGAACATGAAATATCCTTAGCCTGCATTTCCTGTAGTATGGGAGACAGTGTGTAGGTGACCGCCAAGGCGTAGCCTTCAATTACACTGACCCACACATTAAGAAAGTTCCTTATTTTTCTCCTCTTTTCAAGCCTGTTGACTTCAAGGAGAATGTCTCTGGGATCTGATGATGACATACCTAACACCCCTCTGACACATACCAATCTCCAGTTCCAACAGACAGAAGGTTCCTCAGACAAGAAGCCACTGGGAGGCAATACACAGCTGGAACTTAATCTCACTGTCTGTGTTTGTTTCCCAGCATATTTATGTTTAGATTACTTCCACGACAAAAGTGTCTGGTTTACTAAGGCAAAGAAGACAGACAGAGCCCAGGTCAGGTCTGCTGCAAATGTGTGCCCTTGGACTCCTCTGGTGCTGGCATGGATGTAGGGAATTTGGGGAGAGGTTGGAGCAAGGGCATTTGGGATTACTTATAGACTTCCTCTGCCATGTCTGATCCCCATCATTCTCTCTGCTAAGCACTAAAATAATCAAGCTCATTGTTGAGGTGGATGAACTGAGAAGTAGGTAGTTGGATTGGAGGTCAAAGCAATGTCTCAAGAAGGTCTAAGGAGATAAACTGGGAGCTCTTTCTCCCAGCTAGTAGCCACACCCAGAGCCACTGTCCTGTCTCTTGCTATAGCCCCCCCACCCCACCCCATATAGTTAGTGTGAGAACATGCACACAGCTCACACTGTCCCTCAAAAGCCATGAACATAGAAAAAGAATCAAAAAGTGTGTGCTGTACCTGAGAAGGACAGTGAGGGGAGGGGAATAACAAAACATCAGACATTAAAGTTAGTATCAGGCAGCATCCATCCATAAGTAAAAACCAGAGAGAGAAACTGTCTTGGTAAATAAAGTGGGGCGTGATCAAGGAAGACTGGTATCAACTTCTGGGGTTACGTACACACATGCACACACAAAGAAAGAGTAAATTGTAAATACTAATAAATGACTTTGAACTATATGTATATTTTATAGGAGAGAAAGGAGAGTGGGTGGTGTCTATTACGGTATTGTTGATAGAGAAAGGACGTGTGACAGAATCTGTACATACACCACCTGGGGAAGGGACACTAAGCCAGTGTAGAGCCAGCTCTGGAAGAAAAATAGGGACTACAGAGGAACATTGTGATTGTTGTTACTATTTATTCTTATTTTCTAAAAAAAAAAAAAATTTCAACATGCATGTACTTAAAAAACTGCTTTAGAGGGAAAGAAAACTAAATAAGACTATCAGAGGTTATGCTCAATTAGATAAATATAAATTTTAACTATATAAAACCTACAAAAGAAGTTGGGGTTCTGGGTTCCATTTTTGAAGCAGCCACTATAAACTTAGAAATAAAATTATTATCAATGCTAATGCTAAAAGTGTATCTAGGCCTACCCAAAGAATGTGTCAAAAATGATACCGAGTTACTACTTTCACAAAAGATGGAATTGTTTACACAGAAAAAGAAGGGAGAAGCAAATGGAAAATTACTAGAACTTATTTTTTGTTTCTTTAGATTATTTTATTAGAAGTCCAGCTGGAGGAACAAATACAAGATTTATATATGGGAATCATTAACTTCTTCCCAGTCGTAGCTAATCTAAAAGAGCAACTTTAAAAAAATATTAAAAATTACCACCAAAACCCAGATCCAGAAAGATAAATATGGCATGTTGTCTCTTGTGCATGGTTGCTATGGGGCCATGGGGGAATTTCAAGGGAGGTGGGACAGACCATAGGTGGTATGAAGGGAGCATGGGGGATAGTAGAGCACGAAGGACTATGTGGGGTGGGTGGTGGAAAGACAGGATACAGGACGGAGTATGTGGAGAGAGAACTAAGACTAAAGACCTTTGAAAATGCCATATGGAAACCTGTTACTGTAAAATTTTCTTCACACACACACACACACACACACACACACACACACACACACACACGGAGTTTAAATGGAATTACCCTATAACAGGGAGCAATCCTTCTCCTAGACACCATAGGCTGTCAAATAAAAATCCTAGTATCAGGTGGGCATTTTGAGATGTTGGTCATGGGGTACCATAGACCCCCCCAAACATCACAGGATATTGCCATTGCTCTTAGTTATTCTCTAGAACCTGAAAGTCAGACCTTATTGCTAAAGATACCTCTTAATGGAGTCAGAGGACAGAAAACTCAAGCTGGTACCCACTTGAAAGCTTTATCCCTACTGGCTGGCTTTTATGGTACCAAAGGTGCTACGGATGCTACTGAAAGAGGAAAGTAGCCATCAGTCTTACCCAGCTGTGAACCCTTCAAGCTACAATAATGACTGGACTGGCAAGTTAAGTTAGATGGTGTAATAGTGGTACAAACGTTATGGAAGTAACCAGTCACATACTGGGAGGACTTAAAGTCCACTCCGTAAGATGGAGTTCAGGCCTGGTACTGTTAACTGGGAAAAACCCATGACTCATTAGGTCAGAGGCCCTATAGAAGAACCTACTACTACTATTCTACTAAATGGACACAGTAATAAACTCACCCCTAAGTTCTTATCTACATAGATAAGTGCACCTCTCAACCTTCATTGGGGAAACTTCTTCTTTCTTTTTTTTTTTTTTTTTTTTTTTTGCAGTAGATGATGATTAATACAGAGAGCCAGTAAAATACTATGGAGCACTGATCTCTAATGGAACGTCTCTATCACACACACACACACACACACACACACACACACACACACACACACAGAGCATCGGAGGTCATCATCGAAAAAGAGGTGGGAAGACTGTAAGAGCCAAAGGTAGTGAATGCCTGCAGTGAAGCAGTCTTTTCAGAACAGGACAGAGCAATAGCACATATGAACTCACAATGGCTGTGACCATGGGTCTAAGACCTGCACAAGAACAGTCCAGCGTGGGTAGGCACTTCAGGATGTTTTAAAGGTTTGAATAAATGGGGAGACACACCACAGTATAAAGTTGGCAATCTTCCCATCAATTAGCATCTACATTTGAGGAAACTCCTATCAAGTTGGCAATAGATTTCACTTTTTATGTGACAGTCTTGTTCTAAAGTTACAAATAAGAAAAATATTGCCTCATAAACAAGAACATTTTGGTATAAATGAAGAAACTGAGGTTAGGGAGACACCTATTGGTTAAGACTTTTGCCATGCCAGTGTGGGGATCCCTGTGTGAATGCTGGGGGTGGGGGTGGGGGGTGCAGCTGTAATTCCAGTCCCCAAAGGTGGAGGCAGGGGAAAGAGGCTAGAGAGACTGGCCATATAGGGGAGCACTGGGTTTGATTTAGAGATCCTGACTCAATGAACAAGATGAAAGCGTCAACCTCTGATCTGCACACACACACACACACACATACCTACTCACATACATTTAAATTAACATGAACACACACATACATGTGTAAAGAAGACAAAGGAAAACAGAAGCAAAATTATTATTACCTTTTCATCTATAAATACCCAAAAGAAAATGGGAAGGAAGAAAACTGCAAACTCAACAATATTGGCAGGGGATTAATGGGTCCCAGTCTTTCCAAGGCAGCTTGGCCATGATATTGGATTGTGCATTCCATCCAATTCCACACCAATAAGTTAATCTTTCATTATCTGCTCCGGAGGTACATACAAGCATGCACCCAAATGTAGTGGGTAGTCATTCCAGCTTTGATCTGGAAGTTCCAACCCCCATTGAGACTTCGGCAACTGTCATGCCTACAAGGTGGGGCCAAGGCAGGTGCCTGGAGACCTGAGATCTAGATGGGCCTGCGCTCTCACTCGGTTCCGGGACCTTGGACGGTGAAGGTGGGCCAAGCAGAGCTTCAGAGAACACCGCTGGACTGCAATACACCTCAGACCCCACGACCTACCTATCCCTTAATTTGTAAGTTACGCCATTAAATAAATCTCCTTTTAACTACGTGGTGTGGCCTTAATAATTTCACCAATAGCCTGGCTAGCTCAGTTGGTAGAGCATGAGACTCTTAATCTCAGGGTCATGGGTTTGAGCCCCACGTTGGGTGCCAGATAATGGCGTAACTTACAAATTAAGGGATAGGTAGGTCACGGGGTCTGGGGAAGGTGTATTGCAGTCCAGTGGTATTCTCTGGAGCTCTGCTTAGCCCACCTTCACCGTCCAAGGTCCCGGAACCGAGTGAGAGCGCAGGCCCATCCAGATCTCAGGTCTCCAGGCACCTCCCTTGGCCCCGCCTTGTAGGCATGACAGTTGCCGAAGTCTCAATGGGGGTTGGAACTTCCAGACCAAAGCTGGAATGGCTACCCACTACACCCAAAGAGGCTGATCTAACATATCCACAGAGCATGCTCTCTGAGACTACAGTTCCCGCAGAAGGACTCCAAAAGTTACTAACAGTCCCACTGCCTACTGAAAAGAAAATTATTTCTAAAAACATAGTGAACATCCACACTTGGAGATGAAGCATAGCTAATTCTTTCTAAAACCTTTTTAAAGATTCACTTTATTATTTTTATGTGTGGAGGGGGTAGTGCATGTGAGTACAGGTGCCTGTGGAGGCCAGAGCTCATGAGAGTCCCCCAGAGCTGGAGTTAAGGCAGGCTGAGTTGCACAGTGTGAATTCTGATACTCAAACGAGTTTCCTTTGCAAGAACAGTACACATTCTTAACCACTAAGTCATCTCTCTATCCCATCAGCTAGTTTTTTACAAAAAAAAAATTAAGCTATGTATTACTGATGTTGGAAGAAAGCCAAGGTACACAGCTAGACAGCAAAACTGAGCTATGAAACGTTACATATTGTGAGACACAGCATCCGCTCAAGCTTTTTTGTATCTGTATGTATATATCTGAATGCACATACATAGAACTGAAACAAGTAGTTGAATGACTTGTAGCGACAGGACAAGGGTCGGAGCTGAAACAGAATGGAGGGCACGTTTGCCTCCTCTGCACTGTTTGGAATTTCAGAATGAAAATTTAATCCTATATGAAGGACATCATTTTCAACTCCCCCAAAGGTAAATGTGACAACCTTAACAGTTTATTTACACGTGTGTACAGCTTCATACAACTTTGTAAGAATTTGAATATCTTCAACCTTATGAAAATCACAGAAGGGTTGGGTCAGAGACATACTTGATGAATGCCTGATGAGATGACATCACAAAGCTCATCAAGAATCTTCTGGAAGGATTAGGGCTCCTGTGGAGAGTTGGCCTTTGTGTCAACAGAAAACTCCTCATTTGGCTGTTTTTTCAAAAACTCAGCATAGTTTTGTTCATTAATAAACTTGAAGGCACTCCATTTTTCATCATAACATCTAGGGAAGCGTCGGAAAGTTGCGATTACCCTGGCTTCCTTATGTACATAGGATGTTTGGTTATTTGAAAGGCCATCAAAATGGGATGGGATGAAGTCACAGGCCCAGAGATTGAAATTTCTAGAAATGTGTTGCCTTTTATCTGGGGAGATCTTCTTGCGTCCCAAGCCCTAGGGAGGAGGGACAAAATTAGGGGAGAGATGCACAAGGTCACACAGTTCTGAGGATTTCAATGAAATCAGCTAATGACATGCATGTATTTAAATAAGACAACCATTGTGAAAGCCAACCTGTTGACTCTCAAAAGTCAACACCATCCTGGCAGTGCCTTATTGCTGTTCTGTTTTTCCCTTGCGATGAAGGAGACTGGACTTTTAGAGACAAGGAAGGTGAAACCAGAGGGACCCCAGTCATATATCTATACCTGCTAAGAACCCTCAGTTCCCAGGGAAGCACCACTCCTGACTGCCTCTGAGGAGGCAGCAGACTGAATTCTTTTCCTACCCTTTTGGCATCTCCCAAAGGGAACAAGATCTCTGGTCTCTGCCCACAGGCTTGCTTGTTAGCAGTTGGCACCTTACATGTGAACCTGAGAATCGCCATGTATTCAGAATTAAACATTTGATTCATCACAATGGGGTGAAAACTAAGAAAGAAAATGAATGTTGGCACAAAGGACTGAAAAGAGATAGACACCAGGTTTCACAGACCCTGCACCAATAAAATGAGGCTGACTGCTCACAAGGGCCCATCATCCAGGTGGCAACAGGGCCTGATAAAATGCTTGAATCAGGATGAAAGAGAATCTACAAAGCACCACAGTTGGCATCTGCCTCCCTACTTCAACCACCCTCAAATCCAACTAATCAGGGATGGAAAATGTGTGTGTGTGTGTGTGTGTGTGTGTGTGTGTGTGTGTGTGTGTGTGTACCAGAAATACTTTAATCATATCTGAAGTGAACATGTATAGACTTTTTCTTTATCATAATTCCCTAGATAATATTAAAACTATTTGCACAGCATTTACAATACATGGAAGTAGTCTAGAGTATATGCATGGGTAACATGGGTAATATATAATTGTTATGCATTGTCTATAAGAGACAAGCATTTGCTGATTTTGGCATCAATAGGGGATCCCAGAAGCAATCCCCACAGATACCCAGGATGACTGCATTTACATACTGGAGACACAGTGTGGGAAACGCCCAGGGGCAGTGCGATGGCTCCTGAAATACAGTCTGTACAGAGCAGCCTGTGAGGTAGAACAGGGAAGAAAGGGGGATAGAGGCTCTGGGGGGTCAAAGAGAAGATGCCAGGCACATTGCATCTTTTGGAAAAGTTATTTGAGGATACTCCAACAAAATGAAAAAGACATAAAAAGGGGAAAACAATATAGGGAAGAGCTTCAGGGAAAGTGGCCAGCAATGCAAGTCAAAACACTTGCAAAACACGTGGCCATGAAATATAATGGAAGATTATGAGGAAGGAACAAGAGGGGCCGAGAAGGAAGTGCTTGGACATGGAAAGGAAAAGGGAGGAGGAGGGAGGGGAAGAAGAGAAGGGAGAGAGTAGACTGGAGAGAAGTTTCAGTCAGACTGGAGCAATCAGGACCAGTGGCTGAGCTGCAGTTGGAAGCCCCTTCAGGGCTCATCCAGAGACTGAGAGAAGCCAGCCAAGGCCACCACCCTACCAGCCCCAGGGAAGAAAGAACAGAGGGAGGATCCTCAGAAGGGGCTCTCTATCCTTGGGGAGGTCTGCAGGTGTTCATTTTGTATCCAGAGCGTAGTGCCTTGTTACTACATTTTAAACACTTGTATTTGAGGATAACTATCAATAAAAAGTCAGCAGAAGTCAGGACAAGCAAGTAAATCCAACTGATAGAGCATTGTGGGGAGAGAGAACAAAAAGAGTCAGCAAGAACATGATAGATAAGAGACAGAAAGTGAGCGACAGGTGTAAAACCAAAACACACAACTGTCATAACCATGTGAACGGCTTAAATTCTTAGACGGAGAAACAATGACTCTTGGGTACTGTTTTTCATTTTAGTTGGGCTGCACTCTGTTTATAATGGAAGATAAACCCAAAGCAAAATGACTAAGCTTCATGAAAACACAAATGGGATTTCTATATAACTCCCCCTCCCACCAAGACTCAGGACAGTTGTAGAGGAGAGAGTAGAAAGATTGTAAGCCAGAGGTCAGGGAGGGCCAGAGTGAAACTCACCCTGAACCTGAAAGGACTGTTGCACTTAGGAACTCACAGCTGTTGTGGCTGCCTGCATAAGATCTGGACAAGATCAAGCTAGTCAACAGGCTAGCATGGAGTAGGGAGGGTCTCAGTAGCCCCCACCCCTAGCTGAGGAGTTATAAAGAGTTGATGGCTTCTGGAAGAGACGGTCTGTCTTCTTTAAGGGTATGGTCATGGGAGGCAAAAGGCTCCAGTGGATGCTCCCACAGCCATGAGTATACAGGCCTTGGTGGGTTATTTAAAAACAACAAAAAAAGGGCATAAAGTTGGGAAGGTGTGGCGAGCTGGGAGGTGGATCTGGAAGGAGTTAGGGGAAAGAATGGGGTGAATACGATCAAAATAAATCATATGTATATATGAAATGCTCAAAGAATTAGGAAAAATATTTTTTAATTCATAAAGACAAAGGAACTACACTTTGTAGTGCAACACATGCAAAAAAGGATCCATGACTAAAAGAAACACATAAGGCTGTGGCATCTTTCTCGGTCCCACTAACTAGCTCCCAAATAATGACACAGAGACTTATTATTATTTTTATGCAACAAGACATGATACTAAACTTTTTAAAGAAAAACCAAAAAGTGTTGAAATTTAAGAGTAACTTTTAGAAGCAGAAATTGACAGACCAAGACAAAGAATAAGAAATATTTCATAACATAATTAACAGTCCTCAGCTAATAACTTTGCAATTAAATGAGGGGCTATATAATCTTTTTAATCACTAATGAGACACTTTAAAATTAATCACATGCAAAAATAATCTCTATGACTCAAAAAGTCAAAACCATAGAGTGTCCTCCATAAAACTTAATGTAACACCAAAATTAGATATTAGCAACAAATACGTAACCTAACAAATTCTGGCCACATTAGAAATTCAAGGAATCTTCCAAACAGCTCTATTAAAGGAGAAATTAAAAATTAAATAAAGATTATTTGGAGGCAAATACTAATCAGACAAATTAGGTCTGATTAACACAGGTTTTAATGATGTGTTTGCCTAAATGTTATTTGTTCATTTATTTTCTCGTTCTGACTTCTGATACTTTCCTAATAGTTACCTACAAGTGTAAATGTTTAAGAGGTGTATTAACAAGGTACTACCCTCTGGATATAAAAATGATCACCTGCAGATTTCTCCAAGAGAAAAGCAACCCTTTCGGAGAGGTTTAGCTCTGTTCAGAAAATGGAACAGTATTGGAATTATTGGTTAGGTCTGAATAATAATATCTTCTTGGTATAGCCAGAACTAGAGAATATTCATAGTTTTAATAATCTCATTAACAAAAATGACAAGTATTTGAATTCAACTGTCAACTGAAGAATATTTTAAAGGATAGAAAAGTATGGGTACTTTGATTGACATTACCATTAAATTTGAAATGGATGAGATAAATTTTAGGCAAACACATCATTAAACTCTATGTAATAGGAATCAGGAAGTTTGAATAGACAGCTAGTAGTCAAGGTAAAATGCAAAAAGCTTGTTCTTAAAAGTGTATCAAACCCAAACCTAAGCAGTTTCGTAAACCAAATTATTAAGCCAGGACCTCCTGTGCAGTAGGCAAACTACTCCACTCAGCTGCCGGGCCTGTCCTGGGTCCTGTGGGCAAGTTCTATCAAACCACCATAAACTGAAAATCCAATGTCAAAGTTATGTAAGCTATTCTAGAACACAGAACACGCTGGGAAACCTCCGGAACCTTTCTGAAGGCTCTCATCACTCTGCCAAGGTGCGTGGGTCCAAGCCTGCTTGTGTCATTAACAAGATACACACTCCGGTGGATCTGCCCACTAGACCCCGATCAGCAGTTAATCATCAGGGTAAAGAGTTGAAGAGAGAAACAGGGATGCAAATATTATTTGTAATTTTACACAAATCTGGGTTGACTTTCAAAAAATATTTATTTGTGTGTGTGTGTGTGTGTGTGTGTGTGTGTGTGTGTGTGTGTGTAGGTCAGAGGACAACTTGTGAAAGTTTGTTATCCTTTTCCACCATGTGGGTCCCACAGATCAAATTCAGCTCTTCAGGTTGGCAACAAGCACCCACTGAGTCATCTCACCTTCACTTATTTGACTTTTTCAATGAACATACATTATTGTGGCAATTTAGAAAGCGTATTAAATGGGGCTGGAGAGATGGCTCAGTAGTTTAGAGCACGTGTTGCTATTGCAGAGGACCTGGGTTTGATTCCCAGCATCCACATGGTGACTGACATCTATAATTCCAGTTCTAGAGGATCTGACTGTGCAGACCAGCCCCCACACTTATTTACCCCAGGAACTCTTGAGAAATGAGGGATAAGAGACTTAGAGAGGTATGAAGCAGAGAGAAAACACAAGATAGACTCAGCTGGACCTGGGTCCTTATCCAAATGGGCCCAGAGCTTTAGTCCAAAGGGCTATTTATAACAAGGCCAAGGGGTGGAGCAAAAGACCTCTGCCTTGCTAGTTAGACCCTCACAAACACTTGGTGCCCAGGCCTGTGGTCCATTCAACCTCTTATGCAGTCCTGCTGGGTACAGTCACTAGAAAACCTAGTGGACTCAAACATCTGACTCCTTCTGACCTCCATGGGCACCAGGTATGCATGTGGTGATATGGTGCCCAGACATTCATGCAGGCAAAACACTCATACGCATAGAGTAAAATAAAATAAACATTTTATTATAAAGAAAACAATAAGCACTCCACTTGGAGAGGGAAGGGTGGAAATTCTGACTCAATATTCAAAGGCAAAACAGGTTTTTAGGTTAAGTTACTCATGTTTACTTGGAACAAGGTTGTGTGGAGGGAAAGATTTCTCTGGGCATGATGTTTCATCTCAGTCCTTCTCAGTTTGCTCATTTCCATACCAAGGATAAGAGTAATTAGCCCACAGGAGTGCTATGGGGCTTAAACGGGATAATATGAAACACTGGTGCGTAGTAAAGACTTAATAAACAAAGGATGTTGCTAACAGCACCTTTGTCACGTGAGTTTTCAAGTTTGGTAAGTGTTCCTGAAGCTCACCTGACACATACTCCTGCCTAAGATACGCTAACCTGTGATGTCCAGGGTAGCAGCCACTGGCCGCTAGTTATTGAATGCTTGAATATGAGCAGTTTAAACTGAGATTAGTAACATGTAAATCAGGTTTTTCAGGATTTAGTTTGAAAAGGGAAATGTAAAATAACTGATTAATAATTGCTATGGGGCCAATGAGATGCCTCAGCAGGTCAGGGTTCTTGCTATTGAGCCTGAAGACCAAAAGTTGCATCTCCAGAGCCTACGTGGTGGAAGGAGAGAACCAACTCCTGCAAGTTGTCTTCTGACACACACACACACACACACACACACACACACACACACACACGCACGCGCACGCACGCACGCACACACACACACACACACACACACACGAACACACACATTTAACAACACACACAGTAAACGTTAAAAAATTAAATTGTTTTAACGCTTAAGAATTTGTTAAAACATAATTTTATGTGAATTGCTCTATTACATGTTGAATTGACAATCTGGAGGAAATATTGGGTCAAATAAAATGTGCAAATGCCCTTGGACTTATGGTCCAATAAACCCAATGGAAGCTGAAATATCCTAAGTTGAAAGTGCATCTGGCATGGCCTTTGTGGGTTTAAAACAGAGCACATGAAGTTGAGAGGGAAAAAAAGTGGCCACAGGGATAGAAGAGGAATTGGAGGGGAGGGGATGGGGGTAGGTTAGATCAAAACACATTACATACATGCATGAAATTCCCAAACAATAAAAAATGTAATTCGCCGGGCGGTGGTGGTGGCACACGCCTTTAATCCCAGCACTCGGGAGGCAGAGGTAGGCGGATCTCTGTGAGTTCGAGGCCAGCCTGGTCTCCAAAGTGAGTTCCAGGAAAGGCGCAAAGCTACACAGAGAAACCCTGTCTCGAAAAACCAAAAAAAAAAAAAAATTTAATTTATTTAAAAAAAAAGAAACAAGATACATCTGGTCCACGTGACCTAGCTTGGCAACACATTACACTGTAGAGCACTAAATTTGTCTAGTGGTGTCTTGGGTGGTTAGCTGGGAGCTGAGACCTAACGTCAATGACAGAGCCTCACAAGAAACAAAGATACAAAATACTTTATACCCGGCAACAGCCCAAGAAAAGGGCAATAGTCTAAGTTTGAAGTTTTACCAAATCTGTTACTTTCATAGTATCATAAAGTTGAAACTTTTTTAAGTATCCTATCTGTTTTGTTAAATTTTACCTGGTCTTTAAATTCTCCTGTCACTGCTAGAAGTTTGAAAACTCTGCTTGCAGCTTGTTATTTTTCTCTACCCAGTGCCATGCTAAGCTGCTAACAAGTACTGTCAGACCTTAAGCTCTCCAGTAGCAGGGGACTTGCCACCTCTGGGATAACTCGAGGACTCTCACAAGGGACAATTCCGAGAGAGGACACTTTGTAAGCATGGCCTGTGCGTGACTGGAGACAGAAGGCTTGTCCGGGCTTGAAAAACTCCACCAACTCTGAGAGCTTCAGGAGGGGGCTTCTGTTGCGTGACCTTTCTTGAACCTTGTTGAAGACTCCAAGCTGTTCTGACTTTGTTCCAGTTTTAAGGAACACATGTCTCTCCATAATCTGTGCACCTTAGAAATCAAGGGACTCATCACTCCTCCCTATTCTACCAGTTGCCTGCTTGCTGCGCTGGCTATGGGCCCCTGGGCCCCCCCACATGCTAGGCAAGAGCTCTACAACTGAGCTATACCTTAGGCCCTACTAGTTTGCAAAGGGTACTCACAGCGTCAAAATAGTATCCAGAGTTCTCAAAACTGTGGCGATTGTCATGCATAGAAAAGGGGAAGCTGCTTTTGCTTGCTGCTTGCTGGAGAAGAACGAGAAGAGAGATGGAAAGGTACATGTCAGAACTGCGGGGTGACCTCAGACTGCGGCACAGTGATGGGCACGGAAGAGGGATGCGACAAAGGAACCTCTCAGTGAAGCTAATGAGGTCCATCACCAACGTGGAGCGAACAGCACAGGGGGAGGGATGTGGGCCCAAGTACGGGGCTCCCTATTACCAAATCTCTGAAATCAGAAAAATTCTCTTTCAAAATTGTCTTTGGAGGGAAGGATGCAAAAGTGCATAGATGCACAGAACCAAAGGCTGACAAGGACTTTTGACAGTGTGGGAGCCACTGACTAATATCTGACTAATAAGGATGGCAGAAACCAAATCCTGGAGACCCGACCAGATCCTAGAAGTCATAAGGCTGGGCTGAGGCTCACAGTGAGTGTAGCCAATATCGAGGTTAAAATCAATCTGCTTCCTCTTTCACGCCACTGAGGCCGGGCCGTTGCTCATGAACTGACCAGGGAGGCAGACCACGGCTGGTAATGACTAAAGGTTCCTATGGAGAACCCCAGCTCATTGTCTGGACCAGAAGGCAGCTCTAGATGCAGAGCACTTGGGTCCATCACAGGGAACCTGGGTATGACAAATGGGCAAATGAGCTCATTGTCTGACCAAAATGCCAAGTCCTCGGAAGAGCCCTGGGATCCCGTATCTGGCTGGGGCCCATGTTCGTCTTAACCTTCTCTCGGATTTTGTAGATTGGTGGCAGCTTCCTCTCCACCTGCTGAGACAAGTATGGACAGTGGATTTCCTTCAGGGTAGCACTTGTGATGGATTCTGGTGTCTTCTGCACCACTCCAATTTGAGGAAACTGGAAACACAACATGCAGCTTGATTAGAACCAGACACAGCTGAATCTGTGTGCCAAGTACGGGCTTCCTCTGCAGTGATTAAAACACAGTTTGGGCACTTCTGGTATGCTGGGAGAATGGTAAAAACCCGTGTAACTTTGAAGTTTTCCTTCCAAACAAACATTTCAAGCCACAGGGGACTTTTCCTATTCAAGGTCTTGGGGAACCTGGAAATGTTTCCACATTCTGGCAGAGAGCGTGAGTGGAGGTACTGGGAGATGATAACTGTGATCTGAGGTCCTCCTCTGGCCTGGGAGCCCTGGCACTTGGAGCCTAGTGGCCAGCCCATGTTCTCGGGACTGGGTCCACTCTCAGCCCTGGAAGTTGCCAAGCATGCTAGACTAGCTGGTCAACAAGCAGATCTTCTGTCTGCTTCCGTTGGGATTGCAACCATGTACCACCATTTCCAGCTTCGCATGCGGGTTCTGGGGATCAAACTCATGCCCTTACGCTTTACCAACTAAACCATCTCCCCAAACCCCCTCTTCCCTTTTGAAGTACACTGGCTAACTTTGTAACTATCTCTCCATTCCTCCAAGTTAGTATACAACTGTGTGTTCAGGTGGCTTTTGATTGAAATCTGTGCAAGAGTGATTGTGTTATAAATGCTATAGATATTGTAGGTATTCTCTCCAGCTATAAAGAAGCTAGAAGACACATAGGACTTGGCAGCGTGGACGGAAGGAAGAAACAGGAGGAGTTATTGTTGAGAACAGAGGGTCGTAAGGGTCAGTTTTGTGTTACACGGCACTGATATGGTTATCTGGTATGAATCAGCTAAAATATGACTGACACTGAGCATTGGAGGACTGTGAGTCAACACAAAATGAGTGATACTAGATGTCCTGGGAACCCCAGAAATAAACAGTTACATGGTATGTCATATAACTATGCCTGGCAGAGTGCCATTTTTGTGTGGGTTCCGTGTAAATGTAGCCTTGATGTCAAAGGCCCGCCTCTTTTCAAGCTGCCTGTGTATTTTTGTCTGTAGGCTCATGTGTCACCTGCCTGTATGTGGCCAGTGTGTACTAATGTGTGTCTGGGTGCCTGCCAGTGGCTCCCTACCTAGTATATGAAGTGTGTCTTATCAGTCTACAATTTCCCGAATTCTCTTCAGCCTTCCAGGCTCCCGTGATTCTCCTCCTTTCCTGGCATTGGAGTTTGAACCTCACAGATGTATAACCCAGTACCAGTGTTGTGACTAAATAAGCTGTGCACACAAAGCAGTGGGTAACTTAGAAGAACATGGTATAACAAAGGAACTACCACCAGATACGACCCAGCAGCCACCTGTGGGCTGAGAAGAACGAGACCAATGACACCGAAACCACTGGCTTTTATGCATGCAGACCCCCCTGTGACATACAAAACTGCCTATGGGGCCTCAGTGCATTGTTCCTGGTGAGACTCATAATGTACATGCTTGGCTTCAAAAACTCAATAGAAGAAAAACACAGGGAAACAGCCAGGTCTGGTGGTACAAGACTGTAACCCACTACACAAGAGGTTGAGACAGGAAGTTTGCAAGTTCAAGGCCTGCCTGGGCAACTCAATGAGTGTCTGTGTCAAAAGAAAAAGCAAAAAGAAAGCTGGGGACATGCTCAGTGGTAGAGTGCTTTGCCCAGCATGGGTTCAATCCTCAGACCCACAAAACAAGTAGAGGAGATAACATTCCCCCCAAATCGTCACCACCACCCCTCCCCTTAGTGCTTTGGAGACTAGCATAACATCCTGATGTAGACATACAATTCTACATATGGGTAGTTTGCATGCATTGGATCATATAGATAATATAAGAATTAAAAGGCTTCATAATTTTATTTTATTTTTTGGTTTTTTGAGACAGGGTTTCTCTGTGTAGCTTTGCGCCTTTCCTGGAACTTTGGAGACCAGGCTGGCCTCAAACTCACAGAGATCTGCCTGCCTCTCCCTCCTGAGTGCTGGGATTAAAGGCGTGCGCCACCACTGCCCAGCGTCATAATTTTATAAGTCACATGTGGCCATGGGGGATGACTGATGTCACCCCTAAACAATGAATTCTTTCTTTTTTTGGCCTTTCAAGACAGGATTTCTTTTTGTAGCCCTGGCCATCCTGAAACTTGCTCTGTAGACCAGGCTGGCCTTGAACTCACAGAGATCTGCCTGTCTCTCTTTCCTAAGTACTGGAATTAAAAGTGTGGGCCACCACGATCCGACTTTTGAATGCCTTTTTATTTATAACAAACCTTTTGTTACCTTTCCCTTCCCTCCTCATTGCCTGCACCACCACCTGGGATAGCAAGGTTAACTGAGCCCCCATGTGTTATATGTGAAAGGAACAAATACACTTTACAGAAAGAGGACCACACTGTCCCTGGTGTGCACCTTGCTTTCCTTGCTTCATCACAGACACTAGAAAGTTCTCAACCAACTTACACATATTTCTAATTATTTCTGTATTAAAATTTAAAAGCATTTTCAAACAATTATTGTTCATGTGTGTGCATGTTCATGTTGAGGCTAGAGGTCAACCTTGGGTGTTATTCCTCAGGAGCTGTCATCTTGGTTTTTGAGACAGAATTTCTCACTGGGACTCAGGGCCTGCCAAATAAGGAAAGGACAGCTGGCCAGTAAGTCTTAGGAATCTGCCTGTTTCCACCTCCCCAGCACTTGGCTACAAATAGACGCTGCCCTATCGTTCGTCTATATGGGATCAGGGAAACAAACTTGGGCCCTCATACTTGCAAACACTTTGCTGACTGAGCTATCTCCTCAGGCCCTACACGATGTTAACTGTTCACTTATTATTGCCATGTACATGTGTATGCACGATATGTGTGGGTAAAGTGCATCTACATGGCGGTCAGGGAACAACTCTGTGGAGTTGGTTCTCGTCTTCTCCCTTGATGGGATTCCAGGGATTGAACTCAGGTTGTCAGCTTGCGTGGTAAGTGCCTTTAGCTGCTGATCTCGAAACAATCACTTTTAAAGGTAAGTATAAATAGTGCAAGTGGGCTCCAAGTGGAGCCTCTCTCTGGTTCCCTCCATCCAGCTAAGTTGCAACTCTCTTGGAAAAGCAATGAGACCAGGCTGGTGTGTATGTGTGGGGGTGCTCTGCTCTGACAGCCGGGACGAAGGCTCACATCAACTGAAAACTGACTTGAGTTCATTTATATTCTGCAAGTCTGTGGACTAAATCACTGTTTAAAAATATGGCTCTGGCATTTTAATTTCACTCTTTTAAAATATATATTTAATGACTATAGCATGATAGCTGTGGAATAAACCCTTCTGTTAGATAGTGTAACCGTGAAATACAGCTTTTTAACTAGGTGGTGGTGAAATTTTCACTGTCTTCCATCACTCAATGACTGAAATATTAAATAGGAAAATGAAAGTAAGTCGGAGGAAAAGAAAGTCTTTCCTGCCCAGCAACAGCCAGATTACAACCAGCAAGGTCAACTGCAAAATGACTGTCACCTCTAATGGGACAATTACTGTCCTCGCAGATGGGCTGCAGCTGACTCACAGCCAACAGTTTCTTTAATTTTCCCAACTCATCTAAAGTTCCTTCCGGAAACTTCATGATCAGCACAATTCTTTTCATGCTCTTAGGTGCTGACAGCAGGGAGGACTTCTGCCAGAGGCTCAAGTTAAGCTAAGGATGTGGATGGACCAGTGCCTCTCTTTCTGACTCCTGGGTATCGGGCTGCCCTGCTGGGCTTGTGGCTGGAAGATGACGTGAAATGTTGACCCATGACGTGTAGATTCTCACTTTGTCTCTCATAACAGAACTTGACTTCACTTGAAATGTCAATGTAGTTGATTTAAATAACAAACAAACCTCCTATACTCCCTTGCAGCTATATTTGCTATGTGAACCCATGAGCCTGCAAGGCTCCTGGGAAAGGTACTGTTTTCCTGATAAAGGGGGTAGCCTGAGAAGAGAGAGAGCTTCTGCATTAGTGTCCCTTGATCTTCTTGTTTCCCTGCCTGGAGTGTAGACTCACTACTACATGGTGAGGATTAGCTTGGCAATGAATATGGTTGAACAGAAGGCCGGAAAGAACCCAGGGCTCTGAAAACTCCCTGAAGCAGAGTCCCACCTCTAATCTGCCTGCTTCTGCACGTTACTGCTATTTAAGAAGAAACACAAATCTGTGTCTGGTTAAGACACTATCAGTCCTGCCCCCGCCATGCTGGTGGCCAAAGCCCAAACCTAGGGCCTTGCACATGCTAATACATTGCACAGATTATATATATATACACGAATGAGCTACATCTCCATTTCTGTAGTCAGCATTTTAGTCAGTCAAATGCAATCCTGACTGATACTTAGATGACAGAAACAGGAAGCTATTTAGTGTGAGAAACATTTTTCCCACCGTGGGCCATTACAACAATGTGGCTGACTCAGGTGAGGCAGACAGGTCTCTGTGAGTTTGAAGCAGACTGGTTAATATAGTAAGTTCCAGGCCAGGCCAGCCAGGGTGACATAGTAAAACCATGTCTCAAAAAATAAGTAAACGAAAACAAAATAGGATAAAATTAAAATGTGGCAGACACTATTTCCCATTTGACTTTGGCTCCCAGGGAACCCAGATTAAAATGTTTTCCTAGTCTCAGCCTCTTATTCTAACACATATTTATGCTGGCATTAAATTTTATTTTACTTAGATTTTTCTGTTTTATTTTATATACTCCACGTACTACTTTTGATCTTAATGGACTAAAATGAAGTTTACAGTGTATGTGTGTGTGTGTGCGTGTGTATGTGTGTGTGTGTGTGTGTGTGTGTGTGTGTGTGTGTGTGTGTGAATACATGAATATGAGATACAGACACACTATAGTTAAGGAAGTGTTGATTGGCTATTCTACCTACCTTTGCCCTTCTGAATGAATTATCTTGTTAGTCCCACAGCAGCCCTCTAATTTTGGTACATTTTACTTTACACTTTAAAAAGTCAACATTAGACAAAACTTGTTTACCTTAGTCTAAGGTGATACTGAAGAAAATGTGATCAGTGCTGTAAATTCTAAAGACCCAAATTGGCCAAAATCTTTTCCCTTTTTCTTTTAAAACAAACAAAAAATTCAGTGTGAGAGCTAGAGATATGATTAAATAAAGATCTAGGCTCTTGCCATGCAAGCTTGAGGACCAGATCCCCAACACCCACAGAAAAGCCAGGCTGGAGTGGCAGTTCACCTGTCATTCCCACACTCAAGAGGCAGATGTGGAACCTCCAGAGCAAGATGCCTGTTTAACTAACCCAATCAGCCAGCTGCAGATTGAAGTGAGAGGCTCTGCCTCAGTGTCTAAGGGGGAGAGTTATTCTGGAGTATGCTTGACATCAATCTCAGGCCCCCACAAACACGTGTGCACAGCACCTGCCTACACATGTGGACATGCTCATACACTACTCACATATACATGCAAAAAACAAAAACAAAAACCTCCACAAATCTCCCTGCTCCCCCATGTTATTGTCTTAAATGCTTTGAACACAAATCTTCTCTCAGATTCTGCCTCTGGTTGTGAAAGTGGAGGAGGACACAGGGATTCCCCTTTTGTGAACAAGTTGAAGAAATTGGACATGGAAGACTGACAGTGCATGGAATGTCCACATTAAAGAGCAAATGAGAAGTCCCTGGGCCGAGAAGGTAAGACCTCACACTGGGAACAGATGCAAATGTTTCTAGAAGACACCAGAACAACAGCACGCCCAACCATGCTGTTCGTGATATCACCAGACAGGGGTCTTGCCAGGATAGCTTGAGCCTGGGAGTTTGAGGTCTGATCAAGGGCACACTCCCAGGCTCTGTCCGTTTCTTTGTCTGGTGATGGAAATTGGACAGGACTTGGGAGTTTAAGAATACTTCGTTCAACAAGTATTGAGTATGCTTTCTGCACTGGATCCTCGTCTAGGCACTGATGGAGCACCAGTGAGGAAAAGTGACATTTGAGGAAAGCTCATGCTCCAGGAAGAGAGAGCTCACAGTATGGTGAGGGTGTAGTGCTGGAGGGCAGGTGTTTGGAAACGGGGAGCAGCTGAGCAGGTGACAGTTTCTGCCCAGTGAGCATCCTCAAGGGCCCACCCTGTGCCAAGCATTTCCCCTCTTTCCCCCTTTCTTCCTCCGACCTTCTTGCTTTTCCTCCTTTCTTCTCTCGCTGTCTTTCCTCCTTTCATTCTGCTTTCTCCTTCCTTCCTTCTCTCTTCATTCCCACATTCTTTCCCCCTTCTGTATCCCCATGCCTCCCTCCTCTCTCTCTCTGTCCTTCCTCTTTTCTTAGTCTTATTTTCTCAGACTGTGTCTTATTAGGCAGCCTAGGGTGTCTTAGAAGCTCTCAATCCCCCTGCCTCAGCCTCCTAAGTACTAGGATCACAGGTTTGGGCTGCCTCCCCCAGATTCACGTGCATTCATTCAGTCCTCAAAAGAATGCTGAGCTTTCCATTCGATGGGTAAAGAAACCAAGGCCAAGGAAAGGGACTCTTCAAAGGTCATGTTGCCATAGGTAGCAGAATGGAATCTAACTCAGTTCTGTGCCCTCAATGACAGTCACATTTCATGAAGAAGCTTGCAGGGAGGCCATCTTCCTTACCCATCTTCCGGCCTTGTCCAAGGATGGGTTGAACCGCTTCCCTTTGGCCATTCTCTCCAAAGAGCTGAATGTACTGAGTCCTCACCTCTCCATAGCCTCACAAGCTTGACATCTGAAAAGCCTCCCACCCCGTCCCTGATCTCCTCAATTGCTGCCCAGTCAGGAAGGTGGAGAATGCCCACTGCTGTCGTGGAATGGGAGCCCATGTCACAATGGGCAGAGCCTTCTAAGCCCTGAGGGAGTGTTCTTTTCACTTGTTCCTTGCACCAGGTTCCCTAAGCATGTGCATAGTCCCACCCACCAGATCCCAGGTGAAGAACTCTCAGAAACCAGCCGAGAGGTGAGGATGATGATGCCGGGAACATGGCAAACACTTTGCACCTTCCTGGTCCTCATAGCAGCCATCTGTTTCAATCTCTTAGTTTTCAGACAACCGAGTCCTGAGCTGGAGTTGACCTTGTTCACATCAGCATGCTGCTGTACCAGGACCAAAGCAGCCACTATCTCCTTCCATGCTTCCCAGCTCAGACCTAATCTTGTCACACACACACACACACACACACACACACACACACACACACACACATGCACACACATACACACACACACATACACACACTCCTAGGCTCACTCACCTGCCTGGCGCAGCATAGAAGCCACAAGGAGATAACATTTGTATATAACTATGTATCAGATGCTATTCTAAAACAAACCCTTTTCTGTGTCCTTACTTTATTTTCCATGAGGGTCACATCATCAATGATAGGGCACCAGAAGGCAAAGTGAGGTCATGGGTCCCCTCTAGAAATCATGAGCTGCCTGCCACCCTTAGGCTGCAAAGGCTGCTCCTGAAATCTGGCCTCTGTCTCTGGGCCAGGACGTAGACCTGCCTCTCTCCCTCTCAGTGATGCGCTTTCTGCTTGTCTTTCTCCTTTGCTGGATGCCACCCAGCCAATTCTCTGGGCTGTTCCACATGGCAATGTGAGTGGACATCCACAGGAGGATGACTCCAGCTAGCCTATGGGTTAAGAAATTGTGTCTTCATCTCCAATCTTCTCCAATCATCTCATCTCTGGTTCTAACAAGAGTTGTCATGGTAGTGACAAGAGACCTTACCGCCTGCCAGTACTGAAGATCTGTCAACATGGGCTCCTGGGTGTGACACCTGAGGTATCACAGTCCTGCTGCAGCTGGAACACAAAAGTCACAGGCTAAGGAGAGAAGAGATTGAAAGACTGCCATGCTGGGCACTATGACAGCCCCAGATGGAGCAGTACTGTTATGATGTCACAAGCCCTTCCATGGATACCAGTGCCCACTGAGCAACCCAGGGTAGTTGACAGTGTTTCTCGATGTCCCCAGTGCTGCCCACACTGCAGAGCGCAGCATAATGTCCACTCCACCTCTGCTTCGCAGTCTGGGCAAGACTTTATAAATTCTGGAACATGAGACCCCCCCTAAATAACCAGGCTCTAAACATAGGACACGTTGATTTTTCACATCCAAAGCTGGCTCAGCATGGCAGGTGTGCTTAAGTTGGGTCATGGGATACTGGGGCTCCTTCCTGCCTGTCACCAGCTGACCAGACTCAGGAGGCTGCTGTCAGCTCCTGGTCCCTGTATGCAGCATCTGACTCCAGCATCAGAGTGCAGGATGAGGATGAGGATGTTACCCTGGACCAATCCTAGCCCATACCTGCCATGGTCTCAGTGGTCTAAGAAACATCCCTGGCAGTCACTGTTACAACACTTTCCCTCATGGTCCAGAGATGAAATGTGTGACCACACTTTTTCGCACAGGGCACTATGGGTCAGGTGTGGTGGTGCTGTAATAGTATTTAGCTCAAGGTTCTATCAGAACGAAAGAGACAGAACCAAGACCCAAGGTCAGCCAGCTATACCACCCTGATCTTGAATTTCCAGCTTCCCTGGATTCTAATGGAGAGAGAGTTGCTGTCATTCTTTGTTTGTTTGTACTTATTTTTGATTTAATTAATTAATTTATTTATTCATTCATGCATTCGTTTATTGTGTTTTTGAGACAGGGTTTCTGTGTGTGTAGCCTTGGCTGTCCTGGAACTTGCTCTGTACACCAGGCTGGCCTTGAACTCACAGAGATCTGCCTATCTCTGTCTCTGAGTATAGGAAATAAAGGCATGGGCCACCACTGCCCAGCAGACTCATTCCTTATAGTACAGGTGTGGCAGAAAAGGGAGAAGTTTGCCATCTCTTCCTGTGGCCATTGCGGTCACAGGACCCCAGGAAATATTGGTAGCTCAAAGGTACACTGGAAAATTAAGAACGGACACGATGAACATACTTCGTTTGGCTAAGTCTGCTAAGTGCTTCCGTGTTTGCTGTTACTTAAATGACTTCCACACTTAAATGCCTTCCACATCATCCCTCAGAGCTGTGCTGGTTATTGTCCACTTACGTGCGCTAGCCCACTACCAATTCATTTTCTGTCTCACCCTGCTGTGCAGCCAGAGGCTTGGTGTGTAAAAACTGCATCATCTATTCCCCTAATGTTTGTCTCAGGCTTAATTCATCAGAAGGGAAGCACTGGTGGGGACCGGAAAGGCAGGAGGCATTAGGTGCAGGAGGGGTGTGCTCCTGGGATAGCTGACACTCAGCTCCCTGGGAGGATATCAGCCTGACTTGTGCTGGGATTTGCTCATTGCTGTGGTGTGAGGGCTTCTGCTGGTGGGTTTCAAGCTACTAATATCAATGAGCATAGGATAGCGAAGAGCTATATATGATAGTCTCTAATATACTACTGGGCCAGAACGTCTCTAGGATTCGCCTGTGTCCACTCCCCCCGTGCTGGAGTGACAGGTGCACGGCCCATTGCCAGACTTTACATGGGTTATGCAGTTGAACTCAGGTCCTCACGCTCGCCCAGTGAGCGCCACTCACTGAGCCGTCTCCACAGCCCCGCTTCCTGTGTGTTGGAGTGTACCGTCAGCCTCCTGAGTGGGACATTAATAGAAACTGAAGCAGGTACTAGTCGTTCTCTCCATTGGCAAGGGAGGGAAGTAGCATCTCAGAGAAATGAAGTGACTCAACATGGCCGTGCAGCCAGTATGTGAGCAACTCACACCGGCCCAGACGTGCGAAAGCACTTTTCCTGGAAGCATCAAGCAGGATTGTTCAGTTGACGTCCTCTACTTGCTAGGCAGAAAGATGGTGACTCCGCAAGAGTATGTTTTAACTTAAAAGAAAATTGATCCTTCCACAGGTATGACTGCAAACCCACTGTGGGCCAGCACCGCTGCAGTCACCAGCATCAGCTCTCATTAAACAGCAAACATGGCTTCAGCGACACATCCCAGGAGCAGTGTCCCCTAATCTCTGAGTAATCCACATTATTTTCATTGAACTGTCTTCAACATTTATAGCAAATGGTTTCACCCTGTGTTTTTTCACAGATGGCTTTGAAGTTCAGACAGTCTCTGTCCAAAGCATTCAAGAGTCTGTAGAAGGCCCACATGCCCATCTCTCCTTGTAGTTCTAGTGCTGGAGGCTGTTCCTTGTTTTAGAGGATGATTTGATCCTCTCCACCTCCGAATTCTGGAAGTACAAACATGTGCTGCCACGCCCATCACTTTACATTTTTTAAGAGCTTTCCAGAAAAGGTTTTACTGGGAGCTGTTTTATGCTAGACACCGTGGTAGATACTGTAAGATGCTACCTCGGTTCTCATGAAGCTGGCTGGCTGATGGAGAGACAGACTTAACAACCCAGGTAGCTGGTTATAACCATAAGAGGTACAGGTTCCCGGAGACTATCTGGCAGGGAAGCCTGAAGCTGGAAGGTGACAAAGAAATCAAGAATGACTTCAATGAGCTCAGGGTAGAGGGAGAAAACAGCCCAGGCAGATGGACAGCCTGCTGGAGGACTGATGTCCAGAGGAGTCTCTCACCAAAGAGCAGAAGAGCTGTTCTTTAAAGGACAGGGTAGCTTGGACACTCTGGAGAAGCCCATGCATGGGTTGGAGCAGAGGCTGGATGGCAAAGCAAAGAGCCAGGTCATCCAGGCAGTCCTGACAGCTACAAACGGGCACCTAGTCCTCTATGACCTTGACCAGCTGGCCAAGGTCAGTGGGAGGCAGAGGCAAGAGAATAAATGAGTTGGACTAGAGAAATAACTCAGTTTGTAAAGTGGTTGCCTTACAAGTAGGAAAATCAGAAATCAATTTTCAGAACCCACATTTTCAAAAGCTGTGAGTACTGGCATGCTTCTGATCCCAGTACCTAGGAAGTAGAGAAAAAAGATCCCTGGCTCTTGATGGCCAGTTAGCTACACCCAGTGAATAAGCTTCGGGCCAGAGAGAGACTCTGACTCAAAATAAGGTAAATATGACTGAAGAGTGGCACCCAAGGTTGTCCTCCAGCCCCCATATGCATGAGCACACATATACTTATATATCCACACATATGTGTGCACCCTCCCATGAACACGTACATACACAAACAGAAATATGGGAGACCAGCTCCCACTTTTTCTCCAGGGTACTCTTGAGGAGAGAGGGATAAGAGATATTAGGTAGAAAGATAGAGGGAAGAGAAACAGAAACACAAGATAGTCTCAGGAGGGTCTGGATCAATATCCACCAGCCCCTCCTATGTCTTCTAAAGGACCTTTTATAGGAATGCCAAGGGGTGGGGCAAAAGACCTCCCCCTAGCACAGCCAAGTGCAGACCCTTCCAATCACCTGGTAACCACACACATGGTCAAGCCATCCTCTAATGCAGCCCTGCTGGGTAAAGCAAGCTCAGATCTCACTAGGACACGTTTGCGGGCCTCCACACAGAAAAGAATACACAACAACAACAAAACAAGCTTTAGTTTTTTGAGGGAATATTTTCGTATCTATATGTGCATGCATTTGTGTATATGCATGTGTATGTCCATGTGGTGGTGTGCATGTGTGTGTTGGTGTGCATATGTGTGGGGAAGTGTGTGTGCATGTGCATGAGCGTGTGGGGGTGTGCGTGTATGTACACATGTGTGGGGAATGGAGGAGTAGAGGTCTACTTCTGGTATCTTCTGTCACTCCCCACCTTTTTTTCTGAGTCAGGGTCTCTCACTGAACCTGGAGCTTACCATTTCAGCTAGACTGACTGGCCAGGAGTACCAAGTACAATCCTGTTTCCACCCCTTCCTCCAGCATGGGGGGCTATATGTGTGGGCCACCACTCCCAACTTTTATGTGAGTGCTGGGGATCTGAACTCAGGTCCTCACGCTTGCACAACAAACATTTTACCCACTGAGCCAGTCCCAAGATGAAAAACAATGCCTACCCCCCACCCCCACCCCCGCCTCCAGGGAGTGAAAGAAGCCTTACCCTAAAATGCAGCAGGTGGGAGTGGTAGTTTGTTGTCACCTCTTCCTCTGCTGCTCTGGTTCAGCGTCAGATGAGTTTGAATGAAAACATCACGCTCCAGCTTGCTTCACCTCTAGGAAGACAGACACTTGTCTGATTGACTGGTGACGTTTTTGTTTGGTTGGTTGGTTGATTCTGTTTAGACAGGGTCTCGTGTATCCCAGGCTGGCCTCACACTTTCTCTACAGCTAAGGATGACTTTGAACTTCTAATCCTCCTGTCTCTTCCTTCTAAGTGCTGGGATTACCGGCATGTGCCGCTGCTATGACAGCTGCTTTTGTCTTCAGAGATTGAATGGGATAGCTCTCCAAAAACCCGGGATAAATGACGGCAGTAATTACACGTGTGACTCAAAATGAAGCTCTAAGATGGAAAACAGCAGCCCTAGAATTTTGAAACAAACCAGCAAAATAAATATCTATTTTCAGCTGAAGAGAAAATAAACAGTGGCTTGGAACATGGCAAGAAGTTCCCTCCCTCCCCCACAGAGATGCGGAGGGAGAAGCAGGGGAGGCAGGGTCTCTCTAAACAGAAGAATAAAAAAAACCCACCTTATCCTCTTATTTCAAACTATAAAACATAATGGAGATTTCATCAAGTTGGCAGGAAATCGTGAGCTAATAAAAGAGCCTTGTTACAAAGACAATAAGACAAAGTCATAAAAGACAGACTTGGGCTGAGTCCTGGCTCTCAGCCTTGCTCTGCAGCTCCACGGGGACACAGGGTTCATCAACTGAGTTAATCGTGTGGATGACCACGAATTTGTCCTTTCTTGTCTTTGCTCTTTCTTCACATTCCAAGATATTTTTTGCCCAGAGAGTGAGCCTCAAAAGACAGTCAGGAAGTGGACAGGGTGCTAAGTTACGTTGTACAGGCTTCTACACTCAAGCTACCTGCTAATCAGTCAGGAAACAATGAAGGAGACCCAGACATGGCATCCCATGCTGGTTCCCAATATGTCCTGTCACCAAACTGTCAGCTGTGGGGGTTGCCCTCCTTCCTTCCGATGTTTTGAGTGGGCTGTGGGAGGGAACTCTGCACTTGGGCCTCCTGTGCCTATTGGAGAGATCGGCCCAGCAACATTGAAATTACCCAGAGTTCATCAGAAGTGCAGGATTTTGCACATGCTCTCAAGCCCTCAATCAGAACCTGTGTCAAACAAGGTTCCTGAACTCAAAACAAACAAACAAAACAACAACAAAAAAACCCCACCTTTTCTGGATTGCACTATAGCCACCTTCCAGGGTGCCTGATGGGGACATCAGAAAGCCAGCACCATGCTTTCCCAGAGGGTCCTATGATGCATGCCGCTTCGTTGCACAGTTACATAAACACACTGCAGTGTTGCTGTGTTAATGTTTAATTTAGATTGCTGCCCCACTGATTCCACTGCGGCTCAAGCAAATGAGAGTTAGCCAGATTCATGGTTTTGCCACACCATGGTCCAGTTGTTCTGAGTGTACAAGAATGACCACATCAGGGTTGTGCGCCTAATTAAGCACTTAGCCCATAACCCACTCCCTCTGGGCTGAGTCCTTTGCTTCAGCCACCGCAGAAATGAGATCAAGCTGGGCAGTGAGCGTGGGTAATCCATGCAGGAAGAACTGGTTTAAGGTGAGGGTGGATTGATGGGCATTATTTCCGACAGCAGGGAGAATGTGCAGTCCCTCCTCAGATGACTCCAATATTCCTTTATAAATGCAAGATGAGGGCTGAAGCCAAACGTACTGGGGGTGTGAGGTGTGGGGACCCAGCAGGCTGAGCATCTTTGCCTCCCATGAGCAGCTGGGATATTGGGGATCGGGCTCTGCCATTGGTATGCACGAGGCTCTCGCTGCGGTAGGGTTTTTAGAAAGTAATTTGATGTGTCTAATTGTTCCTGGTGAGATAAGAACTCTGTTTTTATCTCTAGTCACAAGACACTTTATTGACTGCACTGTCTTAAGGGGTAGCCCATAATAGCATTGTTAGGGGGAATGTCAGCGAAGGCACTGGAGGGTGGAAAAACAAGAAATCTAATTTCTCACATGACAATAGCTCGAATCTCTTCTGAGTTTTTGCTCCCACCAAATATGGTGAGCATTCTTTTCAGGCTGATCCTGTCAGCCACCAAAACGTGTTTGTTCAGCCAAGCTAACCAGTAGCTACGCATTCTAACAAATCCCTACTCGTCCTCCTCCTGAGAAGTCTGGACACTGCAAGCCCCACCCCCACCACAACACTACACCAGTCTCTTCCCAGAAAAACCATTCTTGTGGCAACCCCTGTGCCTAAGCCTTCGTGTGGCATTTTTTTCATTCAGCCATCTGCTTGTGTAGGGACATCCATGAGACTTTTCCCTTGGCTGGCGTAATTAAGAGATTCTTTCCTTTCGAGTGTTGTGTTACATTTACATTCAAGTTATTTTGCTCTCTCTCTCTCTCTCTCTCTCTCTCTCTCTCTCTCTCTCTCTCTCTCTCTCTCCTCTCTCCTCTCTCTCTTTGCCCTTGCCCTCAAGGAATTGTGGGAATTCAAGTTAATAGGCTTTTAATGGTTCTGTGATAACTGTGATTATAAACTGTGAATCCGATCAGGGGGAGCGTCCAAGTTCAGCAGGATCTTGGGCAAAGACACCAATGTCGCTTTTGATGCTCAGTGGAGATTAGTTTTGTGTTCAGACACCACTATGCTTAGAAGAAGAAAAAAAAAAAGACAGGAGAGGAAAAAAATTAAAGGCGCCTCATTTGCTTTGCAATTGCTTTGATAACAATTTTAAAGCCTTTACACATTCTCTTTTTGATATGTTAGTGGTATTTAGAAACACATCCTGTTGCTAAAAATTAAATTTCAAACGTCTACATGATTGTATATCCTGCTTCCTTTTGGAGGGGAAGACGCTGGGCTTATTTAAAACACATGCAGCATGTTGGACACACACACGCACACCGCCTTCAACCTTTCACTGCCAAATATTTAGAAATAAAATTTTACTGTGTTCTCTGAACATATAATTACCGCTTTGAGGCTAGTTAATGAAAATATACTTTTCTTTGAAACATGTTGGCCCTACTAAATGAGTCTGTCCTTGTGGGTCTGTAGATGAATCGATTGTGAGCCTCCTTGAAAAAAAGAGGCGTTGATCATTGCCGCCAGATGCCTCAAGAAAGCCTGCCAAGCTGGGGCTAGAAACACAGCCTTAAAATAGTAGGCACGTAATTACACCATCAGCCAATTAGGGCCTTGGAGCAAATTAGCTCTTGTTCCCATTGGCTAGAGCAGCTGTGACTTTCGCCTGGCTAGCCCAGGGAATGTTCCAGCAAGTATCTCCTTCTTTGGCCAGTTATTGCTGGCATCTGAAAAGGTCACAAAGAGTGGTCAGCTCTCTGTTTGAAAAACAAAAACGTCTTGCTCAAGCACCTCAGCTAACTTCCCAGGAAAATCCCTGTGGCCATCCTAGAGACCAGGCTGCTGTCCTCCTGGTTGGAATAGATCCAGATGGCAAAGCCTGGAGAGATGGGCTTGCTCTTAGGAAAGGGTGTTCTGACCTGCAGCTCCTCCCTAAGAAACAGAATGAAAGCCGAGCCAGGATACAAAGACACACAACACCACCAGTTTCAGACATCAGGGTCTCAAAGTCAGGGACCAGGAGGCTGGGGACACGGCTTCAGTCAGGAAAACTAGAACCTGAGTTCAGTCTCCGGAACACATGTAAAAAAAATTCTATGCATAATGGCACATTCTTAGAATCCCAGAATGGGGTTCACTGGCCAGCCAGCCTAGCCTATTGACCTCTGGTTTCCACACGCACACGCACACACACACACACACACACACACACACACACACACACACACGCACACACGCGCACACACACACACACATACGGTGCACCCTGACACACACAAACATACACACATACACACAAAAAAAGATGGAGACCAAATTCACCTCAATGTTAATAGGGATGTTTAGGAACTGGAGAGATGGTTCAGTGGGTAAGAATGTTTGCTTGGGGTGCATGCATGAGGACCTGAGTTTGAATCCCCAGCACCCACATGGAAATGCTGGTCGTCTGTGCCTATAACCCCAGCATTGGATGGGGCTGTATACAAGTGGCTCCCTAGGGCAAGCCTAGTTGAAACCAAGTGCTTCTAGTTTGGTGAGACACCCTGCTTCAAAAGAATTAGGAAGAGAAGGGTGTAGGCAGACACAAGATGTCTTCCTCTGGCCTCCACACATGGGCACCTGTGTGCACACACGCACACACAAACATACATGATAGTTGGACAAGCACTGGGAGGCACTGAGCCCTAGAAGACAGGCTCATTTGTAAGGAACACAGAGCATATGGCTGAGAGTGTCATCTGTCAAGGTTGGTGCTGGTATGTACGTACATTCCCCAGAGCCACTCAGTGTTCAGTGGTGCTACCAGCCCTGGTACCAGAACTGAGAATGTTGGTACCAAAGAGTAAGTGGTAGCAACAGTCCTCCAAGGCTGTAAGAATACCCCTATTTTATGGTCTAGCAGTTCTACCTCCAAGAATGTATCCCAAGGAAACAGCCATGCACTCCCACAGATTTCTCCCTGAGTATACTCATTATAGTATTCGTTATGGGGAATAAATGAGACATCATTTAAATGCAACTGAAAGCAGGGCAGTCAGTCCTGAAAAATATGAAAAAAAAATGGTACAGAAAAGTATACGTAAAGAGAAAGGTAGAGATTTCTACAAAATGATCTCTTTTTAAAAAGTTACATGCACAGGTTAATGGAAATTACATAAATATTTTATAATTGTTTCTTTTTATCTGCATTGGGCTTTTCAAATTTCTATAGTGAACATATATTGCTGCTATTTGTGGTCAGAAGCAAAATCAAAGGATTTTTTTAAAAGAAAGTATAGCAAACCCTGTAAGGTATGATTAATGTCTTGCAGTCACTCAGGAGCCAGACAAAAATGGGACAAAGCTACAGTGGATGCCAGATCAGTGGTAGGGCTGCTGCAGACACACCAAATTGCATAAGGTGCTAAAGAGCCCTATTCTCAAGGGCTCACAGCCTGAGGGACGGGCCCACGGTTTCATGGAACCATCGGCACCCACCCTTGCGCCAGGCAGAGCAGTTCTCCCATCAGATCCTTGGGGGCCACTTCAATGAAGTCTTGCATTATGGAAAGTGAAATTGCAAAGTGTCCGGTCTGCTGAGGCTTGATACTTGGCCCTGCACCAGACTTGGGAGAAGCAAGCCCTGGAGTCCAACAGTGGAGAATAACAGAGCTGAGTTCCAGGAAAATCCCCGATAAGATCTGTAAGCAGGAAGCCCAGACATTCTAGGTTGTCTTCATAGGTTTCTCTGAACACAAACTGTGAAACTTTCCAAATTTTCAATCTCAAGAATCAGACCCTCCAAAAGGTAGATGGTGCCAGTTGAAGATTTGTATGTATATATCTCCCTCCTGGGCTCCGAAAGTCTATTTGGCCTTACTGTTTGAGTGTCCGGGAGTAATTTGTATGTGAGTAGGCCACCTGAAAAGGGAGGTGCCAGAGACCAGATCTTACTGTACTGAGGTGATTGTGGGGGTTAGAGGCCTATGGAGCTGAGGCTGTGGAGAGGGCCACCTGATGAGACTTGTAGTTCTGAGATCATCACCTTCCTTGTCCTTCCAGCAACAATCTCCACTCTCATCCTGTACTATCTGGGTGGAGAGGTAGCTGTACTCCTCACTCTAACACCAACCCACCAGAGCATCACATTCTTCTGGAAGGATGACGGGGTCTAGAATGAGCACATGAATCAAACCTAGTTCCGGAATTCTTACTTGAGCAGAGTGAGAACCTCAGTTCCCACTGACAGATTTGAATTGGCTGGTGTTTCTGCTACCTTCCCACCTGTGAGCCAATAACATTTCCTTGTCCAAAAAAAAAAAAAAAAAAAGAGGACCCTAAGGGAAGCTGGGAAAGAAAGAAGGTAAGGTCTCACTGATGACAAGGAGAGAGAGTCCTGGGTGTTTAGAGGGGTCCCTCCAGCATCAGAAAGCCTTAATAGAGGCCTGACTGAAGCCTTCAAAGCCAGAGACACTCTCCTCCCATATGGCTCTTCCAGGCCTTTCTGTTCACCATTGCCGAGCACAGATCAGCCCTTGGCCACCCTTACTGCTGCCTCTCCAGGGCTGAGTGGTGGGTCTCAGTCCTGACTCTCCATAGGGATGATGCTTGTGGAAACCTGAGCCCCCGTGGAAGTGAGCAAGAGGCTTAGGATTCCAGCTCCCTGGCCCTGGTGGGACTCTTCACATATCTGACTGTAACCCTAGCCTGTAGCTTGAGTTTTCCTGCCTGGCCAACAGTCAGGACAAATCTCTCTCACCCGCCAGTCCCAAGCCGCTCAGACCCGACCAAGTAAACACAGAGACTTATATTGGTTACAAACTGTATGGCCGTGGCAGGCTTCTTGCTAACTGTTCTTACAGCTTAAATTAATCCATTTCCATTAATCTATACCTTGCCACATGGCTCGTGGCTTACCGGCAACTTCACATGCGGCTTGTCATCATGGCGGCTGGCAGTGTCTCTCTCACCCAGCTTCCTGTTCTCTCAATTCTCCTCTCTGTTAGTCCCGCCTATACTTCCTGCCTGGCCACTGCCAATCAGTGATTTATTCATTGACCAATCAGCAACACATTTGACATACAGACCATCCCACAGCACCTCCCCTTTTCTTTTCTTAAAAAGGAAGGTTTTAACCTTTACACATCTCCAAAGTCAGCTTGGTATATTTGGGAATTTGGGCGTAGCTTCTCTTACTACTTCCTGCTGGAGGGGGGCGCTGTATCTTCTGGGGAAACAAAGAAAATTTTAGGATCATGGAGTAGTCCGTGAGGCTGTATCATCTGAGCCAGTTGCCTTGAAACGGTTCTGGATGTTGGGTCATCTGGGCCATGGTGTCATCGGAGACCTTTCAGGTGGTCTTGGCTGGTCAAACCTGATGTGTCTTACTCTGGAACAAATCCATAGCCTCTTGCTTTCTGTGGAAACAAAAGAGACTCTTTTCCAAAGTAACATATCCTTACATCCAAATTTTGAAGTCAAAGTATCTTTAAAATAAACATACTGGTTTAACTCAGCTTTCTTTACAATCAAATATCTCTCTGTAGTTAAGAATCCTAAAGACAACATAATCCAGACTCTCTGTGTAATAGTCATCTTTACGTAGCTTATTTTTTATATTAATTTTACTGTCTCTTTAAAGACTTTATTTTTTAAAACTATGTATTTGTTTTTATACTGTATATATCACCTTTTTTGTCTCTTTCAAGCCTATGTACATTTTACACACATTTTAAACTATTACATCTGAATCTGTCTTATTATGAATCTGTTGCTTTAAGCTGCAGCAGCTGTGGCTGCTGGCTCTGCCCACCTCAGCTTCCCAACATGGCATGGTACTTTACCACCAGCTCTGGGAGCTATCGTGGGTCTATGCTTTTATCCAAGCAGCGTGTAGCCCAGAAACCTCTTTTTTTGTTTTGTACTAGCAAAGGCTAAATCCACAATGTAGCTTAATGTGCCACTTGCAGAGGCCTCATTCCCGCCATACTGCAGGTCGAGCGCGCACGCTAGGAACCCACCAGTAGCTCAAACCGGCAGCTGCCGCTCATTTGAGAGAGACAATTAGGAAGCTGTTTTTAGCTCCGTTTTAGAATCTTTTTTCTCAGGTTTTAGGTGGAAACTCTTGCCCCACGTTGGGTGCCATTTGTAGCTTGAGTTTTCCTGCCTGGCCAACAGTCAGGACAAATCTCTCTCACCCGCCAGTCCCAAGCCGCTCAGACCCGACCAAGTAAACACAGAGACTTATATTGGTTACAAACTGTATGGCCGTGGCAGGCTTCTTGCTAACTGTTCTTACAGCTTAAATTAATCCATTTCCATTAATCTATACCTTGCCACATGGCTCGTGGCTTACCGGCAACTTCACATGCGGCTTGTCATCATGGCAGCTGGCAGTGTCTCTCTCACCCAGCTTCCTGTTCTCTCAATTCTCCTCTCTGTTAGTCCCGCCTATACTTCCTGCCTGGCCACTACCAATCAGTGATTTATTCATTGACCAATCAGCAACACATTTGACATACAGACCATCCCACAGCACTAGCCTTCCTACACTGACTTGAACTTGATTCAAAACACCTGGGGCCTCCATGACATTCCCCTCTGTCCCATTATTTGGGCTTTTCCTTCCGCTGACACGGAAAGCCTTGGATGCTCTCTCCCTATCCAGAGAGAGAGAGAGATCTCCCTGGCGCTCATAGCATGTGCCCATTCCTTTACTATCAGGGTCCAGTGACTCCCTTTGGAGTGGGAAAGCCCGGGAGGAATAGCAGACTCTTCAGTTCAGGGTTCCATTCAAAAGCCAAAGATTAAGCTTTGCTGAACCAGAGTGAAGAAAGAAGCGACAGTCACACATCTTTGTGAGCACACACACTGTAATCAGTTCTACACAAGGTCATCCTGGAAAGCCAAGGGCAGTCCAGACACCTCTTGGCTCTCCTCAGTGATGGACGGAAGCAACGGTGCAGATAATCCAGCCAAATGGTGGGGAATCCAAAAGTCATTTGTATTTGGCCTTAGGAGAAGTTTCTGTGCTTGTTCTGAGCATGGGTGTCTGTGAGCCTCCCTGGGAGATCAATGTGCATTTCTGGGAGAGGGCTGAGCATAGCCTCAGATACAGGCTAGACTCAGGGAAGATTTTTTTCCCAGCCAGCAGCAAGGGCAGTAGAAGATGAAGAGGACAGTTTGAAAGTTGTAAGGGTAATATTGATTGGTAATATGACAGGATCCAGACTGGGTTAACTGAGGTGGAAAGAAACACCCTAAATGTGGGTAGCACCATTCCGTAGGCTGAGGTCCCAGTCTGAATGAAAAGGAGAAAGTGAACTGGGCACCAGTGTCCATCTCTCTGCTTCCTGACTGGGGACACAGTAAGACCAGCTCCTTCTGCCATTCCTTCCCTAGGTGATGGAACGTGTCCTCAAACTATGATGCAAAGGAAAAACAACAACAACAAAACCCTCCCTTTTGTTGGCTCTTTTGTTGCAGCAACTAGAAAAGTATCCAATACATGGATGGTTCTCCACTCCCCCTTTCTCAGTCTATCTCATCCTCCTTGCTCCTGGATACAAGATTGAACCCTGCAGATACTGTGGCCCAGGCTCCTTTGCCTTCTGGCTCCTAAGTAGACTTGAAACGTAGGAGAGATGAAGCGAATTGGGAGAAAGGCTAGGATATTGTTTCCCTGCTTCCTCTTTGATATGGTACCAACTCTCTAGATGACTCTGTTTTCTTTTACTTCTCTGGTTCTGGTTTTTACTGAGCTCCAGGGCCACTATTCCCTCCTGTCCTTTAGTCCCGGGAATAGTGACAGAGCCTTACCATGCACACGGTCTTATAACCTGCCTGTATCTGAATCATTGCTCCATGAAAACATTTTCATGAAGCCATCTGGTCAAGCTCTCTATTTCCCATCTGCAACTCCACAGACAGAGGGTAGGACTGCAATATGGGCTGGAGATGTGGGAGTGATTGACAGGTACCTAGGGGCCCTGCTTACAGCCAGCCCCTCACTAGCTGGATCTTATGAAAGCCCATGGCTTACCTTTGTTTAGTGGCCATCCTGCCCTGCATATCCACACAGGTGGAGTGCGTCCACCTAGTTCTCAAGCCAGTATTGGACACCAACTCAGTGCCCCCGTGTGGTCACTCTGGATGACGCAGCTATGCACACAGCTAGCTTCCCTTGGAAACTGTAGTTTCTAGTTTGCAAAGGAGAAACACCCAAGCGAGCTGCCTCCTCCATGCTGTTCTCTCAAGACTTGAATTGGGTTTTTATCAGCTGCACCTTTGGTTGAGCAGTAGCTCTGTAAGTTTTGACCCTTAGCCTGTTTTCCAGAATCATGATTCATGTTCTTCCTGGTCTGCGTGGCTCCTATGGGTTACAGCCTTTGCTTCCATCAAGTCTATCTGACATTATTTCTTCTGTGGTTGGACAAATCTGGTCTTTTTTAAAAGTCGTTTTGTTTTGATACAGGGTCTCATATATCCCAGGCTGGCCTTAAACTTACTGAGTTGCTGAGGATAGCTCTGAAGTCCTGCTTCTCCTGCTCCCCGCTCCTAAATGCTGGGATTACAGGCATGTGCCAATTAGACGAATCTGACATTTCTGGTAGTTCTTTAACCCAGTTATTGTCCAGAATTTTCTATACCTTTGTCACTCATCTGTCCGGTTCCATATACATAGATAGGCATCAACCTCATGATGTCTGCCTCTCCTACCCCCCAAGTCCTGCCATATCTTGGAAGTCACCCCTATGTATGTATCAGATCAATGACTACCTCCTCCCTGGGTCCCTGAGTCCACACTGCTCTCCTATTCAAGCCATTCTTCCCCCCACAGTCATTGAAGAACATGAAGAAGACTCTGCTGACGCTGTCCAATCTCTTCAGTGGCCGGAGTAACACTGAGTACTAAGACACAGTCCTCAGTGTGGAGCATGGCCCATGTCTCCTCACACCATCAACCCTCCTATTCGGCTTTCTCCATGCACCACACTCTCGGCCACCACACACCTCGGCATAGGTCTTGCTGTCCCGAAGCCCATAGCATTCTTACCTGTTCTCCTCTCAGTCATCTTTCAGATCCCACTAATCAGTTCCACTCTTCTAGACTAGGTCAGCTCCCCCAGTTAAGCAGAGATACTAGAACTTTCCTGCAGAATATCTACCACAGTTTGTAATGAGACATGCATACACAGACAGACTGACACACACACACACACACACACACACACACACACACACACACACACACACTCCAGACAGTGATCTCCATAAAGCAAAGACCATCCTTGGATTAGTGCCCACCATCACATCTCAGTGGCCTGGCGTCTGCAGCTTCTCAGTAGTCCTGAATGAGTAACACATTGTCCATTGAAAATAAGCCACAGATGCACTGATGGTGCAGGCCTGCTATTCAACTACTCTGGAGGCTGAAAGAAAAAAAAAGGACCAAGTTCAGCCTGGGCTACACAGTGAGTTCAAGTTCATCTTGAGTAACTAAGCAAGCCCTTCTCTCAGGGTTAGAAAGGAAAGAGTGGGGCCGGGGCTGTGTCCCAGTGGGAAAGAACTTGTCTAGCTTGTGCAAGGCACTGGGTTCAATCCCCAGCATGAGTAAAGATAAATGCCACAGAGAAAATTCTTGGCAAGATGGCTGTGTTTCTTCTAGCTGCTTCTGAAAGTCCTCCAAAAAGAGAGGTTTCAAAGATGTAGATCAGTGGTTCTCGACCTTCCTAATGCTGCAACCCTTTAATACAGTTCCTCATGGTGTGGGGACCCCAACCATAACATTATTTTTGTTGCTACTTCATAACTGTAATTCTGCTACTGTTGTGAGTTGTAATGTAAATATCTGATATGTGACCCCTTTGAAAGGGTCGTTAGACCCCCAAAGGGGTCGCAACTCACAGGTTGAGAACTGCTGATGTAGACTCACAAGAACTAAGAGAACCAAGAGAAACAGAAGCTGTATGGCAAAGAACAGCAGCTACATCCAGATGTTGAGAGGACATTAACCAGGTGATATGAACTGAACCTGGAGACACAAAAACCATGGGAGGAAGGTGGGGACCAGCAGGGTAAAGTAGAGGGCTGCATGACAATCTACTGCAGGGTGGCTAAGGCACAGTTTCTATTCCCCTGCAGTAGAGCCAATGACAGTGGGGGAGGGAGTTCTCAAAGCTAACTGTGGGCAGGCAAACTGCTTCTGTACTGGCAGAAATGTGGCCTGGGACACTGGCATGTCAATGCTGATGACTGCGTATTGGCATGTGCACTTGGAAGAACCAAGCTCTGGGCAGGACACAGTATCCTTTTCAGCCAACATATGTGCCTTGAGAGCTACACTCAATCCAGGGTCAGTAAAAGAATAAAGGCACAGAATGAAGGTGACTTGAGATCACTGGGGGAAATTTGAATTACAGACTCTGTGTTGGGCTCTATTGTGTCTGTTTCAGGGTCTTACTGTGGTCATGGCATTGTGTAAACCTAAGAGAATGTCCTTGTTCTTCAAAAAGCCATGCAGAAGTGTTCAGGATGGAGGCATGATGATGTATGCCACTTTCAAATGCTCAACAGATGAGCTTTATGATAGATACGCAAAAGAGTTTTGTACTCAGAAGTTTTCCTGTGTCCCGTCCAGTCCCGCAGCCACTCAGACCCAAGTAAACACAGAGGCCTATATTACTTACAAACTTATGGCCATGGCCTATGGCTCAAGCTTCTTGCTAGCTAGCTCTTATAACTTAACCCATTTCTATTAATCTGTGTTTTGCCACCGGTCTGCTGGCATCTTGTTCCTTGGGCAGCAGGCTGCTGTCTCCCTGCCTCTGACTCTCCTTTTCCTGTCTCTGTCTTGGATTTTCTGCCTGCCTATGAGCTGCCTTGCCATAGGCCAAAACAGCTTTATTTACTAACCAATCATAGCAACACATATTCACAGCATACAAAAAGACAGCCCACAGCAAAGTTTATTCATGGGCAGTGTGCTGGTTAATTTTTTGTCAGCTTGACACAAGCTCAGGTCATCTGGAAAGAGGAAACCTCAGTTGAGAAAACACCTCCAATAGATTGGCCTGTGGACAAGCCTATTGGGCATTTTTTAAAATTAATGGTTGATGGGGTGGGGCCCAGTCCACTGTGGGCAGTTTGACCCTTGAGCCCCGGGGTGTATAAGGAAAAAGACTAAGTAAGCCATGAGAAGCAAGCCAGTAAGTGGCATTCCTTCAGTTCCTGACTTTATTTTCCTTGATGAGGGACTGTAGGCTATAAGACGAAGCAAACCCTTTCTTCCCCTTAGCTGCTTTGGTGACCAGCAACGGAAAGCCAACTAGGACAGACAGTACTACAGAGCACATGGAAAGAGACAAGCTGGAAAAGGGGAAGGAAGCAGAGGGGGTGTGCCACCACCTTTGCTGTCACACGTGTGGCTTCCAGGTGCCCATTGTTCTTGCCTCTCTTGTAAGTTTATAATGTCATGAAATAAAACAGGAACCAAGAGGACCACAAGGCTTCTTGCAGCAACCCTGAGAACTAAGAGCAAGAGAGGGCTGGGGATGTGGTTCAATGCAGAACATGAACTTGGAGTGTGCTAACTCCCAAGATCAATCTCTAGTACTGCCCACGCAGGAAAATAAAATCAGGAAAAATATTTCCTCACATTATCCTAAGTACAGTAATTCTGTCCATTCAGAGTTCTAGTCTCAGTTGTAAAATCTTCCAAAAAGTGACTAAATACATTTAACATAATTGAGACATCAGAATGTTGATCTCTAGTATAATCTTCTCTTAGAAAGCCATTGAAGGATGTATTTTCAATGACAAAGATGTGATGTGGTGAATGACATCAAGAGGAAAGGACCTCTTGGGCTACAGAGATGGCTCAGCAGTTAAGAGCACCTGTTACTCTTACGGAGGACTCAGGTTCAGTTCCCAGCACCTACCTGGTGGTTGACAACCATCTGTAACTCCAGTTCTAGAGGATCTAATGCTCTCTTCTGACCTCCATGGACACCATAGGCATGCATGTGGTACACATACATACATACAGGCAAACACTCATATACATAAAATAAATAAATCTAAAAACTTAAAAGCAGACATCTTGGGACATGGAGAAGAGGACAGGATTTCAGCCATACAAAGGGACACCTACTGAAGTGGTAGGGGTGCATGACAGGGTTCTGGGTGGGGGTGGGAGAGGGGAAAAAAATAAGACAACATGAGAAGAAGAAAAAAGAACCACCTTGTCTGATTGACCTGAACATAATATTCTTAAACATGGAGCTGTGTGTTGAGGGGAAAGTACTGGTGATACACAGAGCCAGCACATGAGAACTGGTGACCCACAGAGCCAGCCCATGAGAACTGTGACCCACAGAGCCAGCACATGAGAACTGATCCTGGAAAACTCTGGCAAAAGCAAGGAATGTCAAGAAAAGACAAGTCCAGGACACATCCTCCACTGGAACTCACATTTTTATGATCATAATAAAATGGGCTTGGTACCAATGTTGAGTGGGAATTGGGGCTCTGTGAGTAAAAGAAAGGGGGTTAACTACAGGTCACATTTTTTGCCTGACTAATATGTCATGTCTGAAAGTCAAGAGATAATACAAAAAAAAAAAAAAAAAAAACCAAACAGATAAATCAAGAAATACCTGCTCAAAAGAATTGAAAGCAAGGGCACCTATGTTTACATAAACATCTTCACATAGCCGCAGACAGAAGAAACCTAAATGTCAATTGGCAAGGAAATGGATAAACAAAGTATAGTATGTCCATAGGATGGAATGTTACTCAGCCTTATAAAGGAGTGGGGGCAGGGAGAGAGAGCCCAACCAGTAAACTGCTTGTGTAAGCATGAGCACCCCCATGAAAAGCTGAGCACAGTAGCACACACCTATAACCTCATTGCTAGATGGGTGGACACAGGTGGACCCCGGGAACTCATCAGGGTAGCTTTAACAGCGAGTTTCAGGTTCAGTGAGAATCCCTATCCAAAAAAAGAATGTCAAGAATGACGGAGAAAGGCACTCAATGTTGGCCTCTGGCACATGTACACACACACACACACACACACACACACACACACACACACACACACACACACATACACACACACACAAAAATGAATGAATGAAATTTTGACACACACACTACAAAGTGGATGGCCTTTGGAAATGCCCTAAAGAAACCAGTTACAAGGGAACAGATACTGTCTAGTTCCACTTTCCTGAGGTCATTAGTATAGCCAAATTCATAGAGACAGAAAGTAGAATTGGGGGGTGGGATAGGGGAGCCAGAGAATTCATGTTTCATGGGCAGAGTTTCGCTTTGGGAAGATGAGAAAGATCTGGAAGTGGATAACAACAGATAATTTCATGACACCGTGGATGTACTTAATGCTACTAAATTACCCACGAAAAGTGACTAACGTGGCCTGAATGGCTTTAAAAAACAGGATGACATTTAAAAAGCTGTGACAGCAAGTGGCAGAGAAACATAGGCTCTGTGTTTCTATAGAGTTCCACCTTATATATTGATAGGGTCTCTCAAGTCAGGCAGAGCTCCCACTTAGGCTCATCTAGCTAGTCAGCTTGCTCCAAAGATCTGGGATTACAGGGGAGCTGCCATGCTGCCTGGCATTTCTGTGGGTGCGGGGTTTCAAACTCTGTTCCTCAGACTTGCAGGGCAAGCACTTGACCCACCCAGCCATTTCCAGTCCTATTTTACTTTTTATTTTATTTGTTGTTTGTTTGTTTAGTTTGAGACAGGGCCACTCTACATAGTGCCCATTGTCCTGGAACTCACTATGTAGACCAGGCTGGCCTCGAATTCACAGAGATCTGCCTTCTTCTGCCTCGTGAGTGCTGGGATTAAAACTGTGAGCCTCCACATCTAGCTATTTTACTTTTTAAAACACTGTGTTGGGGCTGGAGAGACGGCTCAGTGGGTAAGAGTGCTGGCTACACAAGCCTGAGGACCTGAGTTCGGATCCCAACGCTCACATAAAAAGTCAAGAATAGCGGGGCATGTCTGCAGCACCGGAGCTCTTGAAAGCAAAGTTAAAAGAATGGCTGGGCTTGCCAGCTGCCTGCCTAGCTCTGAGTTTAATCAGAGACCCTGCCTCAAAGGAATAAAGTGGAGAGTGAGAGAGCAGAACTCCTGACATCCTCTTCTGGCCTCTGCCTGCACACATGTACACACGCACACACACACACACACACACACACACACACACACACACACACACACACACACACAAGAATAACATAGTAGCACATTTATACAGCACTTGCTACGTGCCCGCCATGCTCCAAATGCATTGCCTATGTGCTCATTTATGCATCAATACTATGAGGGAGCTTTGGACACTGAAAAGGAAACAGCTGCCTAGAGCTGTAGCAGGGACAACTCTAGCAGGCTCCTTCTGAGGCAGACTGCCCCAGAGCTGTCCCCGTACTTAGTCATCCTGTGTTGCCACAGATCACACAAATAAATGACTGCGATGTAAACAATTGAAGCCTGGCAGTGGTGGTGCATGCCTTTAATGCCTTTAATCCCAGCACTGGGGGACGGGGGGGGGGGGGGGGGGGGGGGGGGGGGGGGGGCGGGGGGGGAGTATGTGGGGGGGGAGTATGTGGGGGGTGGGGAGTCTATAAGAGGCAGGCAGATCTCTGAGTTCAAGGTCTGCCTGGTTTACAGAGTGAGTTCCAGGACAGCCAAGGCTACATAGAGAAACCCTGTCTCAAACCAACCAACCAAACCAAAACAAAAAAGTAAGAAAGTAAACAATTGACTTTTTAAAATAAAGCCTGATATTTGCTTCATCTTGTGAACATGAAAACTAATACTCTAACACATGAGCAAAGGTTATTTTCTACATACACATGATTTTTAGAAGGTCCTCTGGTTTTTCTAGCCCTCCCTGATTTCTGCTCTCACTTCCTTGGTGCAGTCATCAGCACAAAGGGACCTTTGGACTCTCTTGAGACCTCGATGTGCAGCTGAGAAGGACACATGGAAACCGTGTCCCTATAGTGCAGATCCTGGCTTTAGATCACATTGCACCCCCTGCTGGAACACAGCTGCTGTAAACCTCAGATGAGAGAAGAACATGAATTATGTTTCCAGTTATCGGCAGGAGGGCAGACCCTTCGACTCGTGGAAAATGCCTAACTCTGAGTCACTTTGGGGACCATTTTCTAGAGCAAACTCTCTTTAGAAACTAAACTTAATCATGCAGCTAAATTAACACACTGTATGACTGTTTGTAAAAACAAAATGATTAAACCCGAATATGCCAACCAAAGTGATAAAAATGTAAATGAGAGGGAAGACGGAAATCAATACACATTATCAGTTGCTAAATCACTATTTAAAAACGGATTCAAGCAGACAACTAGGAAATGACAGGAAGCATAAGCACACAGGGTAATAAACAGAACAGAACCCAGCATTAATTAAAGAACTCACCCAGTGAAATGTGATAGTGTTTATATCCAGAGTAATAATCATTGTCACAGCTTAATTACACCCCAAGCATCAAGTCACCAAGCATTCCTGTTTAGGCTTTTTCACGTTTTAAAGGACACTTGAACAAAAATTTTCATTTTTTTACAACAAAGTACTCCAAGCAATAAATTTTTGAATATGTAGCAACATTTGTTATTGTACAACTGACAGGGATTTTCTTTTAAATTACAGCTACTGTATCTACCATTCTAGATGAAATTGCTTTAGAATAGAAGTCTAAATATATTACATTTTAATTTCTTGAAACCTATTATACCATTTCACTTATTTTATGGGTATTTTGTCTGAAAATTGATTTTATTTTTATATGTCAACTAAATTAGATGTCAGCTAAATTAACTGGAGCATAAAATATGCTAGGGACATATATTTACAAACACACACAGCAAAATGGTGCGCAAATAGCGAGACTCTGACTTCAACTCAGAGGCATGAAAGATCTCAGGCAATGGTGACCAAATCCATCCACAAACCTCTTTGTTGTTACAGATGATTTGTTTAAAGAGCCTGCTTACAATGTCACAAGGTGACTCAAAGGTCTTCCATTATTATTTGTATATGCATACATGTGTTAATGTGCAGGGTTATGAACATGTGTACATATGATGTGTGGTGTAGGGGGTGTGGTGTGTGTGTATATGTGTGTATGTTATGAATGTGTGTGTGAGGTGTGTGTATATGTGTGCGTGTTATGTGTGTGGTATGTGTATATGCTGTGTGGTATGTGTGTGTAGTCTGCATACATATGTGTGTGTGGTGTGTGTGTGTGTGGTGTGTTATGTATAGTGTGCATGTATGGTGTGTGTGGTGTGTATATATGGTGTGTGTGGTGTGTATGTATGGTGTGTGTAGTATTTTAGTGTGTGTGGTATGTTTCAGTGCATGTGTTGTGTGTGTGTGTGTGTGTGTGTGTGTGTGTGGTATATGTGTGTGTGTGGTGTGTTTGAGTGTGTGTGTGTATGTGTGTATGTATGATGTGTGTGGTGTGTATATAGGTTATGTGGTATGTGTGTAGTGTGTGTGTGGTGGGTGTATGTGTGCGTGATGTGTGTTTGAGTGTGTGTGGTGTGTTTGAGTCTGTGTGTGGTGTGTGTGTATGTGTGTGTGGTGTGTGTGGTGTGTGTGTGTGGTGTGTGTTTGAGTGTGTGTGTGTGGTGTGTGTGTAAGTGTGTGGTGTGTGTGTGATGTGTTTGAGTGTGTGTGGTGTGTTTGTGTGGGGTGTGTGTGTGTGTGTGTGTGTGTGTGTGCGTGTGTGTGTTTGTGTGTGTGCTAGAAGACAACTTCAGGTGTTATTCCACCTGTTACTTTGTTTTTGAGGCATGTGCACTCACTGGTCTTTAACTCACAAAGTAATCTAAGCTAGCTGGCCAATGAGCCCCAAGGATTCACCTGTCTCTTCAATGCTAGGATTACAAGATTGCCACCGTGCCTGGGTTTTTTGTTTTTGTTTTTACCACATGAGTTCTGGGGATCAAATTCAGGTCCTTGTACTTTCAAAATAAATACTTTAGGCCAGGGTGGTGGTGCATGCCTTTACTCCCAGCACTTGGGAGACAGAGGTTTCTTAACACTGCCACAGAGGTTGTTCCTCTTCTGTCCCACCCCCAGCCCCACGACTGCCCAATCCCTCTCAGCCTGTACTGCTGCTTGTATTCCAGCCTCACTTGTGGTCTTCACCCAAGAACGCTCCATTCAACTGCTAGGACTGTGTCAGGGTCCTGTGCTGTTGTTCCCTTTGGGGGAGGGGGCTAAGTAGGCACAGAGTCAACAACACAGACTCTGGGAGAATGTTGAAACAAGCTCAGTTTATTCAAGAAAAGGCAAGCCTTATATACCCTCCACCCCACCTTGGGGGAACGTCTAATGAATATGCATCTGCTGGTGTGACATGGCTGCCTCTCATTGGTCCAGGTCATCTCCAGATCATGTCTCAGCTGCTGTTGCTAAGGCCCTTAGGCAGACTCAGGTTGGCTCTCAGAAAGTATGTTTATTACTGGTTTGGGCCAGCTGGCCCTCAAGCCTGTTAGGGATGAGTCATCTCACATATCTACCCCTTTTTATTACTTTATAGGATGTGCTCAGTGGGAGCTAGGGTGCATTACCCTAACCTTGTTGACCCCACCTCAGGAGAGCTCAGCATAATGGACTGTGCCTGCCTTAGATTGGCTTGCCAAACAAGCTCATACCCATCATTGACTACCAGCTCTCAAAGAGCATCAATCCTGGAGAGCTGTCCAGGTGGTGTGCTTTAGACAGTAGCCTTCCTTATCTCAGTGAGCCATATGTGCATTATCTCTCTAGGAAGACTCTGATCTAGGTGTCTGAGAGCCAATAAAACCTGTAGGGTCACCTTTGTGACCACCTTCTGTTGGTGAACCTATTGTAGAAGACATTTGCACAAGAGAAGGATTAGTCAAAAAGTTCAGTCTCAAGGACATGGATGGGACTCTAGTCATATTTATTGTGCCAATCAAAGTCTTTCTGGTGATACATTAGTGACCTTGTAGGGGGGTGAGGCAATTGTTTGCTATCTAGGGTCACATGCCAGTGATGACATGACCTTTACTAATGCTGCAGTAGCAGAGCAAATAATACATTACCCCTCTGAAGCTTCTTCTTTGGCCAAAGTCTCTTGGTCTGTTGCTGGACGTACATCTCTGGAGGGTATCCATATTGGTATGGTAGTATTCTGTGGGAAAACGCAAGCACACCCTCGCCCTTGGGTTAATAGGAGAGCAGGGGGTTGCCACTGAAAGGTGATGGGATCCCTCCAATACATCAAGGGCAATGGTGTCTCCTGAGGCAAATAAATAAGCATGTTGTCCAATTTGGGCTTGTGTGACAGTTAACATATGGTCCTCAGCCTGTGAGCATCTCAAGAGAAACAGCGATATTGTGTTGTATATTTAAACGAGGCTGAGCCTCGGCCTGGTCATCATAGGCAGCTCACCAGTTAAGGAAGACTGCAGGCTCCAACACAGCCTTCATCAAATGGTGCCAGTCATAATAAGTCTGTAAATGCATTGCCCATTGCCGTAGGACTTGCTCAAAATATGGTGAGTCAGGACCCGATTCATTAGCAGCCTTACAGACCAAAGACAGGTCTGCAAGAGGGGTAGGTATCCATGGGTGGTTGGCCTCACTGGGGCCCACATTAACTGGAAATGCCATGGTGGGCATATGCGGCACCATAGGTAGAATAGGCTGGGAGGTATGTGGAGCAGCTGGATTGGCAGGCAGACATCCAGGCAAATCACTCCATGGATACTGCAGTGGGGAGGGTAGCCACTTGAGGCATGGGGGGAGCAGAGAGAGGGGCTGCCGGTATAGGTAGGCTTGGATGCTGCTGCAATCATTTCCTCTCTCTTTCCATCCCTTTCCTTTCCTTTATGCCTATTCTCATACCTCTCCTTGTCAGCAGAGGCAGAGGAAATATCAGTCATGGATGGAATGAAGGTGATAGATAAGTTGGTGTTACATTGTTAGGCAGACCCAGGTTGGCTCTCAGAAAGTATCTTTTTTACTGGCTTGGGCTGGCTGGCCCTTAAGCCTGTTAGGGATGAGTCATCCCACACTAGGACCTTGCTGAAGCTCCTCTTGGCCTGGAATGCGGCCTCCTTCCCACCCCTGGCTGTATAACAACCAACTTCTGATTGGGTCTTAAGAGTTGGGGGTCCTTAAAGTTTCTAGATATTCTAACTGCATTTTAGTGTTCAAAAGACAATGTCCCAGCACCCAGTATATTTTCATATAGAGAAATATAGAATGATTACCTCAGACTAGAGCCCAAAAGGGAACCTGCCTTGGGCCCTACTCTGGCTCACTTGTGGCCTACAGGTGATCACCCCACCTGGAGCTTCAGAAACCCTTAACTAATCGTTTAAATCTGCTTCCAGGTCCTGTCCCTCAGAGGGCTTGGCATATACCCCTATAATGGCTAATCTTGGTTGCCAACTTGACTGCATCTGGAATCAACTGAAATCCAAGCACCTCGAGGAGGATTTTCTTGACAGGCTCATCTGAGGTGAAAAGACCCACCCTAAATCTGGGCCACACTTTCTGATGGCAGGCCACATAAAAGGACATGAAGAAGGAAGCTTTTGCTTTGGCTGCTCACCCTCAGTCTTACTGACAAGTTCCTCTATCCTGATGCTGAAGCATTCCTTCACTGGTAGTAGAGCCTACTTCTTCCGGGTCCTAACATAGACTGAAGACTCCTGAGATACCCAGCCTTGTGAACTGAACAACCACTGGACTCTCAGCCTTCCTGTTGGGAGGCAGCCATTGAGAGACTAGCTGAACCACCATATCCTATATGCCACTCTAAGAAATCCCCTTTTAGTATATATAGGTTCACTCTATCAGTTCTGCTCCTCTAGAAAACCTTGATTAATACAGCCCCTACTGAGGGAGTGGCCAAGGGACAGCTGCTATGGAGGTAGAATAAATGAGGTGTTTTAGTTAGTAATTTCTGAAGGGTGGCTGTTATGAAAATGTATTTATCAAGGAAGGAAGCTAGGTTCTATTTTTTTTTAACAATTAACACAATCTAAGGAAGCTTTAATAGGAGACATATGCCGTGTGAGCCTCTGTTTGTAAGCATTCTCAAGCCTTGTGTTCGTTTCACGTGTATCTGAAAATAAGCTTTATGTTTTCTTTTTTTATATCAAGACAATCTCCGGGGAGTGTGGTAAGATAGAGCGGGGCACATAGCTGCCTTCCAAGAGTATCCCATGGGCTTCTCGGAAATCAAAGTTCAAAGGAGAATTGTCAATTAGCATCAACAGAGACAAAACTATGATCGTTCTGGGGCTATAGCAAAGGCTCAAGGCACATCAGTTAAGAGAGCTTGCTACTGGTTCCCAGAATTCATAGTGGTTGGTTGGCTCACAACCACTTATTACTCCAGCTCCAAGAGATCTTTTTTCACCTCTGTGGGCCAATCACACACACACTAAACAAACAAACAAGCAAACAAAATCTTTTTAAAATAGCTGTGTTGTCCAGACTCATTGATAAGCATGATGAATGGGGTCGGTGGAGGAATGGGAGTCATCCCATACTGAAAACATGGTTCAGAATCATCAGACTAGTCTCCGAGGACTAAGGAGCATGTTCTTAGGGCGATGGATTTTCCTGCCCCCTCACATTCTGCTGCTGCTGTTGAGAGCGTTTCAGTAAATGGGCCTACATCTCTAATGAAACCTTGTTCCTCTGAAGAACTGTCAGGGTTCTGTTTCATTTACAAAGAGAGACTGTTCTGCCCAAACTCACTATTGACAGAAAGAAAGCTGGAGAGATGGCTCAGGGGCTAAGAACCCTGGCTGCTCCTCCAGAGGACCTGGGTTCTATTCCTAGTGCCTGCATGGCAGCTCCCAACTGTCTGTAACTCTAATCCCAGGGATCCAGCACCCTCTTCCAGTCTCCATGTCTGAGACTTGTGCTGCACATCTAGACATACAGACAAAACACCCACACAAAATAGATATAAATAAATCTTTAACAAGAAAGAGACTTGTCAGAGATTAAGAATTAACCCATTGTAGAAGAGTAAGAATTATCTCACTACCGAGCTAAGAAGAACTTTGAAGTTGAGGACCTAATGGCCTGTCTACTGACAGGCCTCTTGCACAGTATGTTCTAGCTACCTAGGGCTCCCCTGTTCCCTGCCGCCATTCTTACCTCCATATTTCACATTCACACACCCCGCCCCCCCCCCCCCCCCGAGTCTCTCAGTCTCTGCAGGGGCCTAGGCTCTGTAGCACTCCCTAATCTCCCTCTCCTGTCAGCCTTCATAACCAAACTTCTGTGCTCAGCATGCCTTGTACCTTCCCTTTGCCAGTGACCACCTTCTCCCTTTCATGCCCCAATACTTGCTACCACCCTTATCCATGATCTTCACCTAGAGCAGAGACCTCAGAGGTCAGAAATCATGTCTGAATAATAATCTTCCACCCAGAGCTGCACTCAGGATTCAAGAAACCACTGAAACGAATTAAACTCATCACACCTCATGGTGTTGGTCAATCCCAACACTTCTCTCAAAGCTGCTCAGGACTTTCTGGTGACATGGTTTTTCTTAGGCAACCCAAGACTGACTGATGACAGTGATTGACAGAACAGAAAAGCATGGCCAGAAGAAATGCATCTGAGAGGACTAAATTAAACACAATTAAGGGAGAAGCAGTTTTAGTAATCTGGAGGAGGAAGGAAGGTGGGAACGTGGACCTGGATGGCCCATGTGTGGGTAATTGAGGAAGCAGATGATGGTGACTGGGTGAAGTAGTGAGCTTGTTTTTCTGTCATCTCTACTCAGGTTTGCGTTGGAAATGTGTTTGTGATGAAAAGATTTTAAGATGAAAGACAAGCAAGCAGAGCTGATTTGCAGAGCACCAGGCTGTCAGGCAGCGGTATGGGAGAAGGGCTCCAGGATGGGTCCCTCTTCCCTTGGTCCCCTGACTCCCTGAGGCAGCACTCCTGCCCTCCAAGCACTCTGATTGCTTTGATAGATGCAGACTCCTGCATTTGGTATTGTTACCTCAGGTACTGCCTCAGGCTGCCTCATGTCCTTGAACATGACCAAATGGGAACCAGAGCCCATGGGATGGAGACTTTCCCTCAGTTAATCCAGCTGCTCACCACTCCCTACAATAAGGCAAAGAAAATCTTTTTGATGTCCCTTGAGTCACACCAAGCAGGGCCTCACCCTCTCTTTGTGTGAGAGAGTCTACTTTCAGATCATGGAGCCAGCTTGGTAGAAATTTCTCTACTCTAGGGGCTGGCTCAGAGGTTAAGAGCACTACTGACTGATCTTCTAGAGGTCCTGAGTTCAATTCCCAGCAACCACATGGTGGTTCACAACCATCTATAATGAGACCGGGTGCCCTCTTCTGACATGCAGGCATACATGAGGAATAACAAAGTATACATAATAAATAAATAAATCTTTAAAAAGAAGAAAGACAGAAAGAAAGAAAGAAAGAAAGAAAGAAAGAAAGAAAGAAAGAAAGAAAGAAAGAAAGAAAGAAAGAAAGGAAGAAAGAGAGAAAGAAAGAGAGAAAGAAAGAGAGAAAGAAAGAGAGAAAGAAAGAAATTTACTCTAGACACAGTCCTGGGATAGTGTAGACCAGTTTAGACTAACAGTTACCCATAATAGCTACATTCTAAATGACCCCTTCGGGAGTCCTCCCCTCTTTTTGGTGACACTCAAATGAGTCACAGCGAAAGATAAAATAATATACACTTTGTGCATTCAGGTGTCAACACAAAACAGCTCTCACCTGAAAGAGAAAAAGAGACAGTTTATTCTGTGTCCAGTATGAGTGACCATGTGGTAGCAACAGGGATTCAGGCTGTCCTAGCAACACATGTCTAGTGGAAACTTACTTGAACCTATTATCATAGAACAAAAGGCAGTCATAAACCAAGGCATCTACGAAATATAATGGTGGGTACATCAAATGAGCAGGTTATAGCAAAGCAGAGAAAACTCTGCTGTAGGGTTTTGATGTTATTGCAAAGTATTCTTAATTTTTTAGTTAGTAGAAGTTAGTGGTCTGTTAATAAATTCCAAAAGCTTTACTCAGCTGACTGTCAAAAGGATGCTGGGTCAGACACAGAGCTGAGCAATGGATGGATACTGAGGGGACTAAGATAGCTCAAGATAATTTGGCTCTGGATCTACAGCATTTCAACTATTCATAATCAAGGAAGTTCTAACCAATCAATTTTGTACAATCTTCAGTATAGATGTGCCCCTCCTCCCCAGGAACATCACACAAAATCCACAAAACACTGTATTGATTGAACACTCAAACACTCAGGTCTTAACAGAACATTTCTAACACCACACCTATTTGGCTCAACCAGTTAATGGATAGCCAAGCCTGAGACTCCCCTAGGGAAGAACAAAAGTCTCTCTCTTGCCCTCCCCCCACCGTGTGTGTGTGTGTGTGTGTGTGTGTGTGTGTGTGTGTGTGTGTGTGTGTGTGTGTAGCATGTATCTTACCTACCTCACGTTAAAAGGAGGCCATTTGTAATGTAGATGAGGTCAGTGCCTCTCTCCCAATGTTGACAGACAAGAGGAAGGTTCCAGGGAGAAATGCCACAGCGAAGGATGAATATAAATGATGTTTTTCCACTCTGTGGAAAAATGCCTTTTGTAGGAAAATCTCAAAGCACTCCAGGAAGCAAGGCTTTGACAGACACTTTCAGCCAGGGTCAATGTGAATGGTCAGAGCTTCTGAAGTCACTTGTGATGAGAAAGAATAACCATCCAAGACTTTTAAAATGCAATCTTGCCTTCTGGGTAGTAAACAAACGTGTGCAGATGGATAATGACATCTGTGGATTCTGGCTCCGTTTCCCGGAGAGAAAAAAATGTAAATAAATATGTAAAAAACTGTCATATGTGGATAACACCCACAGTTCAGGCAGCGGCTGTCATCCTGCATGGCGTTCATAAGCAATGGGTCTTGTCACTGGGGTCCTCATGATTGTGTGACTCTGAGAATAGAAACCACATCTCTTCAGTGCCTGGGGGAAGACAATCAGATGATGTTATGAGATGGTTAGAGATGAGGCTCAGGAGGTGGTCATTTTGTTGCCCCCATTGGATGCCTCCTTGTAAATGTCTAATAGCTGAAGGATTCATCTAGGTCTGCAGATGCCACGCCCTTAACTGGGAAAGCAGGGGGCGGTATAGGAAGGGAGTGGGGGGGGGAGGTCACAGCATCATTGACTGGTACACTCATTGACTGGTTCACTGGGCAATTTTTTTTCTCGTTCATCCATGTGCTGTGTAAATAACTGAATTTGGGCTCCAGCCACTGAAATGCTTAGAGAGCAGATGTTAGCGACTTTGAAACTGTTCCCAGGATTCTGGTATTGATCAGGCTTGGAGGATAAAATACAATACTCTAAGAACACTCCTTCTATAAGAAGCAAAACCGAGGGTCGGAGAGGTGGCTAAATGGGTATGAGCACTTGCTGTGCAAGTGTGAGGATAAGAGTTCAAACCTCAGGCAATGCAGAATTAGCTGGGTGTGGCTACACCTGCACCTGTAACCCCAGCGATACAGTGGGGGGGCAGACGAAGGAGAATCACCAGTTTGCTGGCTACCAGCCTAGCTCCAGATTAAGTGGGAGACCCTGTCTCTGCCTTATTAGGCAGAGAATGATAGTGCAAGACACCTACTGTTCTCCTCTGGGCTCCACATGTATTCACAGTCATTCCCTCAACAATCCCCCAGAGACAGAGAAAGAGAGACGGAGACAGAGAGTAGAGAGATAGAGACAGAGAGACAGAGACAGAAAGAGAGAGCTAGTAGAAACAGCTTGCCCTTATAAACACTCGTCTGTATTCTGAAAACCAGTGCTGAGAGCTTGCAAAAGAATCCAAGTTCATGGGTGTCTAGGAAACAAACTCCTTCCAAGGCAGAAAAAAAAAGGTTTCCAAATGCTCTGCTTAGATGTTAATAATTTCAGAACAGATATTATATAATTATCAGTTCATAAATAAGGTGTGAGGCAGTTGTGACCAAAGCTATCTTGCTGTTACACCAGTGAAGCATCCAGGCTTATATTGTCTTATGCTTCAAAATTGTCTACTCTTGTCAAATTAAAATGTGAAGCAAAGTATACCTCATTAACTTGCTAATTGTTCTTGACTTAAAGATAGCATTTGATTGCATCTAAAATAGTCTTTCTAAAGCCAGGCATGATGATACATGCCTGTAACCCCAGTATGTGGTAAGCAGATGCAGGAGGATCAGGAATTCAAGGTAATCCTTGGCTATCTAAAGAGTCTGAGGCCAGTCTGGGCTACATGAGGCCATGGTTTAAAAATCCCAAATCAATCAAATAAATAAATAATCCAAAATAAGTCAAGATCATCTTTACAAAAGCAGTAGCTTAAAAACTTTTAAAATCACACATCATTAAGTATTTGTGGTGTGTGTGTGTGTGTGTGTGTGTGTGTGTGTGTGTGTGTGTGTGTGTGTGTGTTGTGACTGTAGTATATGTATCTATGTACACATAAGTGGTGTGAGCCTGGGCACACAGGCAGAGGCCAGAGGAGAATGCTGGGTGTCCTGTTCTGTCACTCTCCACCATACTCCTTTGAGACAAGACCTTTCACCAAATCCTGAGTGAGCCTGGTGGCCAGCAACCTGTGACCCTCGTGTCTTTGCCCACCACCACACTGGGTTCCAGTCAAGTACATGCATGCCTGACTTTTTAGGTAGGTACTGAGACCCCAGCCCAGGTCCTTGTGTTTGCACACCAAGTGCTCTGACCCACTGAGCCATCTCTCCAGGCCCAGTTGTTTATTTTAAAACTTGATTTTAGATGGCTGACCCATTTAATCTATCCTAAAAGATAATTAGACCTACTTAAAAGAATTAGATGGCCTCAGGCATTACCATATCGGTCTGCACTTTCTGTTGCAGCCACGAATCGCACGAGGTTTTTGAACGAAGCTTGCTGGCTACATCTCCATCTCCTGTGGAAGCCAGCTGCCCTTCTTACGGAGCAGCTACACAGGAGCATGGACTAACTTGGTTGGTTGGTTCACATGCAATGTGTTCTGTCATACATCAAGAAGAAAGGCTGCCAGACTGTTGTCATAGAATAAACTTAAAACCAGGATGTGTAACCGGATCGGGGAAAGACCTGCTGGCTGGCTGGCTGGGAAGGGAGGGTCGCACAAGCATACATGGGGTAAACAGGGGGTCTGACAGCTGACAAGGTGATTAGGCTAGGTGATCGGAGTTGGTCAACTAGTGGTATCAAAGAACACAATAAAGTATGGACGAATTTTCCCCCCAAAATGTCACTAATGTGACAGAGGGGTATATGGGCTGGCTGCCTCTGACCTTATGGATCCTTTTACCTTAGCATCTGGCCCACCTAAGTCAGAGCTGATCTGTGCTGAGAACACCAACTGTCACTAAATATGCAGTTTGAATTCTTGCATTTCTTCATCTTTTCTTTTTGCCTATGTATGTGCGCATGTACACGTGCACATGTGTGCATACATGTGGATATCCAAGGCTGCACCTGGAGTCTGGCATTGTGCCTACTAGTCTCGCTAGCCAGCCTGCATCAAGGATTCCATCTCTTCTTATGCAGTGGGATTACAGGCCGAGTACTCCAGCACCGTCCCTACCCTCCACCCCCAAGCCAGGGTTTCTCCGTGCAGACCAGGCTGGCCTCAGACTCACAGAGCTCCACCTGCCCCTGCCACCTGAGTGCCGGGATTAAAGGTGTACGCCACCACCTGGCTTTTATGTGGCTCTGGGTCTCTGAATTCAGGTCTTCACACTTGCAGAGCAAGCACTTTACTCACTGAGAAATCTCCCCAGCCAGATGTGAGCTTTAGTAGGCCATGCACATCAATTTGAGCAACACAGTCAGTCATAGAATGTTGCAAAGATTTCCAAACATCTATCTTCAGAAACGCTCCCTCAGGGGGCTGAAGTCTTTTGAAAACAAAATGGGCTCTCACTCATCACTTAAACATCACCTTTATCTTGAAGGGACAGATAAAGACTTCTTGTTTTTTGTGAAACTTTCTCCAAGTAGCATCCTAATGACAGCTACTTGTCATCACAGACTAGATGAGAAAATGTTGAACACTCTGAAAAAAAAATAAGAGTAACTCATTTTCAAGCTTGACAACTCTCATTAGTGTTTTGTCACTGAGGATCTGTGACCTCTTTGTGTGCCATCTCAAGGTCATTCCTTACCCCATTATACAACTGCAAAAAAAAAAAAAAAAGATCTCTGAAGGGCCTGGTTTTGTCCCAAGTTTAACCTTGTTAGTGGGATTAGACAGGCTTTCTTGTGGTCTATATACTGTGTAGTGGTCACTGATAACCAATGTCCTTCCTTGGGGAAGCCTCATTCTTCCCTATCTTACTAATACCACAGCTGGTCATGTGATTCATTGTTGTTAAAACAAAGTGAATTGCAGATGTGTTTGTCACTGACCAAAGGCTTTAAAGAGCCAGAAGCTTGGGTCCTGAATAAAGACGGCATGGACTAGGAGAACTCAAATACTGTATGAGGTATACTTACAATCAATATTTGGTATATTCTCACTCCACAAGTGTCTTCAGTGTTCCTCTGCAATTCAGATTTACCTTAGTAGTCTATATTTTGATTAGCAAACAACCCTCATAAACACTGGTACTTGGGAGTCATTTGCTTTCCTTGCATATGGAATCTCACTTGCTTGGTACCCCAGCTGACCATGGCCCAAGGAAGGGCATGCATTTAGCAGATCTCTTTTTTTTTTTTGTTTTGTTTTTGGTTCTTCCTGCAACTGGGAACTGCCTCTGGAGGTCACTATCCCAAGGTGTGGTCTTTAGGCCAATGTGTTCTGGAACTAGCAATCCCATTAAAAATGTAGAGTTCTTAGACTAACCCAGAAATACTGATTTCAAAACTGATGGTTTGAGAGTCTGCTCTTTAGCCAGTGACTATGGAACAAACTGAAGTTCTAGCTGGGCGCAGTGGTCCAGCACTGGGAAGGCTGAGGCAAGAGGATCATGAGTTCCAGGCCAGCTTAGGCTGTATAAGGAGATCCTAATAAACATGAAAAAACAATGAAATTCTACTGCCCTACATTAGCAGTATGACTTTTTAAAAGGCTACCTGAGTAGTAGACCTGAGCACTCACCTAGCTTTGCTTTTAGTGAGTATTGTATGCCTTTCAATGAATCAGTGCTGTTTGCCTTTCCAGACCATGCCACTTTCTTTAAAAAGGAACAGATGGCTTCAGATCATCTCAAATCCCACTTCTAGCTCTGAGCATAGTCAAGAGTCAGAAAGCTCATGGCTTTCCAATGTTCACCAAGCAAATGAGTGAGGCAGGGTACATGTAAGACCCTAGTTCAGTGAGGGTCAGGGTAGTAAGCTGAGGACCACACTCCCAAACGTTCCCCAAGTATCAAAGCTCTCAGAGGTCAGCCTCCTCCACTAGAGCAGCTGCAGAGCATCTCTGAGTGCACTGACTTCACCATGAAACTCAGCAGCATCCCAATCATACCCACCTTTCATACAGTTCTTACTAGAAAAGTTTTTAAAGGACTTCTCATTTGGTTTCAAAAAATACTGGACAAGCATGAGTCAGCTCCTGAAGGTGGCACTTCTGTCTATAAGAGCATCCTGTAGGCATTGGTGCCGTCAAGGCAATGGACCTTTGATTTGAAAGAATCTAGTAACCAGAGGGTTACTACAGAGCAAGGCCTATTTTGATGATGGAGTTCTGTAGAGGCCACTGAAAAAGCCACAGAGAAACTCAAGCACCCAGAGTCTAGACAGAAGGAAGAAGAGCAAAGGGAGAGCCGTCCTGAGAGCCACCCTAGGCCAGTCTGTGGTTGGAGCATAACAACATTGAGGACTGAAGGTCACTGTCCTGAGATGTGAGTCTTGAAATAGTAGCAGGTATCAGGATAAAAAGGTTAACTTCCAAAATAAATCAATAAACCACCAGTCTTGAAAAAAAGAAAAAAGAAAACCCAAAAAGCTTACTTCCAAAATAATTTAGTATTGTCTTTGCTACAGGACTTCTCTGGGCCTTTAGTAGTGAATGAATGCTGTGACTTATTATAACATTCGAATATTGTCTCATGTTCAACGGGGATCTGGAGAGATGGTTCACTGGTTAAGAGCACTTGTTGCTCCTACAGTGGACTCAGGTTCAGTTCTCAGCTCCCACATGGCTGCTCACAGCCATCTGTACCTCCAGTTCCAGGGGATCCAACACCCACTTCTGTCTCTGAGGGCGCCAGGCATGCACATGGTGCACACACATGCATGCAGGTAAAACACTCATATATATAAAAATAAAATAAATAAATCTAAAAAAGAAAGAAAGAAAACCTAGTGTTTAATGGGATACATTTGGAGGGATATAAATTTATTTTTTCAGAGCAAAACCAAAAACACTGAGTGTTGAAAACAACTAAAACAATTTTTTTTTAAACTTTTGAGGCTTAGTCTCACTGTGTATCCCTGGTCAACCAGAATTCACTACATATCCAAGGCTGACCTCAAACTCAGAGATCTGCCTGCCTCTGCTTCCAGAGTGCTGGGATTAAAGCATATTTCACCACATCCATCAGTTTCTCTGAGGGCATCCTGAATACAGTCTGAGAGAGTCTGGCTTATAAACCCTTTCAGAATGGTACAAACGGTGTATCAGTATGATTGTCAATAGCTGATGACTTTGGTGTTACACTATGGAGGAACACTTTATTAAACATTTTTAGCCCGGATTTTAAGTATTAAAGTAATTTTGAGCTAACACTATTTATGTTTCCAGCATTTTGAAAAGCATTTTAAAAGCCTGACAGCACTAGTCAATTTTCCCTATGTTGCCTAAGGGCTGAAAGAGCTCCGTTGGCAGGTGCAGAGCTTGCTGTTGGTGAAATAGGTGATCTGCCAGGGCCCCGCCTTTGGGCTCACAGGCAGCAAGGGAGGCAGATATAAACATCGTCTTCCTGTAACATGACAAGTACAGGCTAAAGCTGTACCAGAGTAAGGGACCAAAAAGGGTGTGTGTGTGTGTGTGTGTGTGTGTGTGTGTGTGTGTGTGTGTGTGTGTGTAGAGAGAGAGAGAGAGAGGGGGGGGGGGAGTGTTAGTATACATACTTAGATGTATACTGAGATTAATCTAGAAGATGAACAGGAATAAACTAGGTAACTTGGGAAAAGGCATTCTAAGCAGAAGAAAAGCACCAATAACTTGGAGCTTTGGAGCAAGTTGTTGGTGTGGCACATTGTAAGTTAGTCATCCATTCAACATGTGTGTCCTAAGCAGAGAGGGCATCCGGCACTGAGACAGGAAACATGAGAGTCCTAAGCCGACACAACTGTCCAAGGAGGCATGAGTGACAGACCACATCCTGAGGGGACATAAGTTACGCTAAGTCGGGCACAGTACAAATACAAACAAAAGCATAAGTTCATGTCTTAGCATTTGAGTTATGGGGGGAGTCATCTGTTTTCTCACAACATTGGATTTCAATCAGTTACATTAGAGGCAATGATAATAACTTTTAAAAGCCTACAGCATGTGTTTGATTATGGGGGGGGGGGAAGCTCTTGGAGCTGGAGGAATGTATAAACTTTATGTAACCCAGATGTGCCTGGTCTCTCTAGGCCTCGGGGGTCACTCTCCTCTCCCAGCTAAATTAGTCCCTGCCTGTGTGTGGCTTCTAGAGACCCAGCCCAGGGCCAGGCCTCCCTCCTAAGGCCTGGGAGGCCAGATTGCCTTGGCTGAGCTCTGAGCTCTGAGCTCCCATGATCCCCTTGTTACTGTCAGCTTCTTTTTCTGTATATCAAGTTCTCAGTTCCGCTTCAGTCATCTCAGCCCTTTGCAGGATATTACCAGCACATTTTCCTACTGAGCATCAAAAAGGGTCCAAATGTTTACTTCTTTAGAGAAAATGTGCAGTATTTGAGTCCTGAGGAAAAAATTACCACCACCACAGTAAATCCTTTCTTACTGGCACAATATTATACAATAAATGACAAAACTGTAAGATTCTCAGAACCTAACTTATATTTGTAAAGGGTTAATAAAATTAATTACAAAACAGCCTGAAAGAAAAAAAATAGGAAAATAAGGAAAACTTCAAAGAATAAATGTGGAATTGTTTCTTCTTACATTCATTTAGAGACATAGAAACAGATGTATTTTTAAAATTGGAATCACATTACTTTTAAAATATTTGATTATCATTTAACATATTACAGGGTGCAATTTAGACTTTTAAAAAAATATTCTTGGAAAATGAGTTAGTGGATGTATAAAGTTTATCATGCACTCAAAGTAAGTTTATCGTTTTATATTAGATACTTAAGTTTTATTCAAACTTTATATTATTATTGCGTATGTGCCTGTGTGTTCATGCCACAAGACATGTGATAGGAGTGGGGAGCCTTCTGGAGTCAACTTTCTCCTTCTAACATGGCTTCCGGGGATGAGATGGAACTCGGGTCATCAGGCTTGGTTGGCTGGCAGAAGCTTTTACCTGAACTTGCCAGCCCTTGTAAAGTAATAAACAACAAATTATTGCAACAACAGTAACTGGATGTAAAATATAAAGTAGTTTTTTAAAAAAAGACATGTTTTAAAGCAAATGTCTGCAAAACATATATCAAAATGCTAATTCATAAAAAATGTTTTGTTTAACTTGAAAACAATTTGCAGACGGCACCAGCTTGCTACAAGGACTCCCTAAAGATGCACTAACTGGGTTCTCAGAGCCTAGTGAAAAATTATAACCTTGCATAACCAAACAACTGCAAAGACCAAAACATTAAACCAAAAAAACACGTAATACCTCAGGGCTGGAGAGATGTCCTAGCAATTAGGAGCGCTTTTTCCTCTTGCAGAGGACCCCCGTTCAGTACTTAGCACCCACATCGGGCAATTCCTAACTGCTTGTTAACGCCTGTTCTTTGAGATCTGATGCCCTCTTCTGGCTTCTGCGGGCACTGCATGCACACAATGTGCATCTGTATGTCCAGGCAAAAAACACACACATAAATTTTTTTTTCAAAAAACTTAATACCTTTTATCTCAAATGATAAAATGGGGAATGTGGCAGAGTTTGTCTGATATTAGGTGTAGAGTCGGAAATGTAACTCAGAGTGCTTGCTTAGCCTACACGAAGGCCTGGTTTCTATCCCCGGGCTGGAATAAACGTCAGCATTTGGGAGCTGGAGGCAGGAGAATACCCTCCTCTACACCGCGAGTTCAAGACCAGCCAGGGCTGCACGGGGCGCTGCCTAGAAAACTATTCAACAGGCTGATTCCTTTTCTCTCCTTGCTGTTCAGAGCACTGGAGCGGCTCCAGGGAGAAATGCAGGCTCTGATCTGAAGGTGCTAAGACCCACAGGTGGTCCCTGCGCGTGTGGAACCCGGAGAAGCCCTGCGAGCACGGACCCGCTGGGAGGCCTGACGCCAGCGGCTTTGATTACGCGCAGCCCTCCAGCAGCACGCCCCCTCCCTGACCAACCTAACTTTGACTCAAGTCCTAATAACTGTTTGCCAACAAAGACCAGTCGCGAGCGAGGGGGAGGAGCCCGGGTGTCCGATATCGCGAGAAGTGGCCGCCCGAGCGGTGTGACAGGCGCCGGCGCGCCGCAGCTCCTGAGCCACCGCGAGGGAGGAGCTAAGCCGGCGGACGGGCTGGACCTTGGGGGGGGGGGGGGGGTGTAGATCTCGCGAGATTTGATCGCGTCACCTCGAGCCCTTCCTGTCAGCCGCCGGAAGTGCGAGCTGCTGGGCGTCCGAGTCGCTCGCTCTGCGGTTCTCCTGCGACTCTGGGCCCGCGTTCCTGTCGCCGACTCCTGGGCTCGCGCGTCTGGTCGTCTCCCCCGGAGCGGAAATGATGGGGGACCCCAAGGAAGCAGGAGCTGAGGCTTCGCCTCCCCGGGCGGCTGCCCGAGGAGGGCTCAGCCTCCTGCCACAGGCGGAGTCCGAGGAACCTGCACAGGTGAGTCTTCGGCGGGGCACGACCTGCCGGACTCCCGGGTTTGCTGGCCCGCCGGGCCTGGAAAGGAAATCTGGAAGCTTCTGGAGCTTCCACGCCTCCTTGACACCTCTAGTTCAGAGGGATTCACCGGTGTGATTGTCGTCGGGTATGCAAGTGTTTGCTTCCAAGGCATGCAATGCAAACACACCTGGTTGCCCACTCGGGAGTAATGGATGGGTAGAATTGGTTACCGAATGGGCCACAGCCCTCCGAAGGCGGGGGAAAGAGGACAGTACCAGGGAGGGCCACACCGAAATCTTAACTGAGCTGATTCTTAAAAGGAGCAAAGTGTTTGTCAAGCCTAAAGGGGCTCTAGAAGTAGATTAGAATAGTGAGTCCAGACTTTGAGCATGCTCGGGAGTGTGCGGTGAAGGCTATGGAGCCGATTTAAAATAATGTTATCATGAGCTTACAAATCAATCGCTGTGCGTTTTATAAAATAAACACGACCCAGTGTCTTACTACAGATGACTTTGTAATTGATGTCTGCTAAATTAAAATATTAAAACCATATACAGGTCTTGCTTGTTTTGCATGCAGTTAACAGGACACAATTGAGCGCACTTGGTTTCTGATGCTTCGTTTTATATGACTCAACATACTTGGTAGTCACGGCTGGTGTGGAACTGGTCATGCAGACCAGTGAGGCTGGCTTTAGACCTTGCAGTGACCTTTCTGGGTCTGCCTCCAAGCATACGTGTGCAACTACTATGCCTGGTATTTTAAAAAGCAGTTTGGTTGGCCTTTATCCACATCTTAATTGATCCTTTTCTTAAGTTTAATGGAGAACAGCTAGGTAAGGATAATTTAAGCTTGATTAAGTGTTACAGCTGACAGGCAGCCTAGGCTCCTTGGGAAGCCCAATTTGGTGGATTCTTGCCTTATCTTTATGAAGGTGAGATTGTCATTCCTAGCAGTATTCATTAAAGCCTCATTCCATATGTTAATTAGGGATCAGCTTTATTTCTTGGAGGCAATGAAGTGAAAAGCCGAGCCGTGGTGAAATATTCTTCTGCCCCTCCTCGAACAGCGTTTGCACGTCTCGAAGAAAAAACAGACTTGAAACTCCCACCTGCCAACTGGTTACGAGAGAGTGCCAAACTAGGGCCAGCAGGAACTACCATTCTTGGCAATAGTAAGAAAAGCAAGCCATTTTCGAGGTAAATTTTATTCGTTGTCATTTCTTTCCCTCTCTTTCAACCCCCACTTAAAGCTGCTTTCCAGTTCAATTTGAGATGCACAGTAACTCGCTCAGATATTTTTAATAAAAAAATTATAGCTGTCATTCAAATCCATGTTACAATAAGAAAATATCAATTATATGCATTCTTCAAGTCTGCATTATGTTGTTTTAGCAAACATGAATGTTGACTGCTAATAAGCTGTTTTAGTCCTTTGTATATGCTTTGAATATATGCAAATAGGGTGGTGTGTGAGGAGCAAGACCTAAGCCACTACTTAGTTGCCTTTTGAAGTTTTTATAAAATGATGATGTAGTGTTTGAAAAAGCCTGAGGTTAGAACCTCATGTAGTGACTTGGAATGAGTTGGGTACTCACCAGTTTTTCATTTTCTCTTTATGAGTGTATTGATTTCAGGTACAGTTTTTCCTTTTATTGGTATTATATACTCCTAGAAGCACAAAATCATATTTTTTTTTTTTTTTGGTTTTTCGAGACAGGGTTTCTTTGTGTAGCTTTGCGCCTTTCCTGGAACTCGCTTTGGAGACCAGGCTGGCCTCAAACTCACAGAGATCCGCCTGGCTCTGCCTCCCGAGTGCTAGGATTAAAGGCGTGCGCCACCACCGCCCGGCTCATATTTTTTTTTTACTTTGTTTTTCTTCTCCACATGTAAAAAGAATAGTCTTGAACTATTGTATATTGGAAAGGTTTGGGGTTTATGATAATACTAATTGCTTTTCACAGTTCTTACTTTCTGTTTGATGAAGTCAGAGATGTGTTTATAAGGTGTGCCTTATTTTATGTACACCTAAAAAGGAAGTACTAGGCTGCTGGATGGCAGTATGCACCTTGATTCCCAAGTGTGAGATGTAGCTGTGCATGTTCTAGAAGCAGTGCAACTTGATACTCTGTTCAGCTTTCAGCCTGTGGCCTCTTCCTTCCATAGTTTTGGCATGGCGTATGACTTCATTGACTCAGTGGGAAATGATGTGGATGTCGTCTCTGACTCAGAAGTGAGTGTTATTATTCAGTGTGACTTGGGGATATGCAGTGCTAGGTGGCATGGGGTGGGAGTGTTAAATCATGTTTTGTTTTACAGTCTTGCTATCAGCAGTTCAATAAGGCAAAGTTAACTGATTATTAATGCCTATGTTTGTTTTTAAAATACTAACTTTGTCTCCTTCCTTTAAAGAAGACAAAAATTCCAAAAACAGTGGCAATGATAAAAATATGAATACTGTTGGTAGTATTTTAATAGTAATAATTGAAATATACCATATCTGAAGTTATTCTTCATATACTACCAATAGAGAATTGAAAGTGATATTCTAATAGCTATTGATCCTAACTAGTAGCTCTTTTTCTGTTGGTCAATACAACAGTATGACCACATGCCTCCACTCATTCCTATAAAAAGGAATCCTGTTGTAAAAATAAGTGTTGGGTTGTCATTTACACTGACAGTGTAACTCAAGGGTTTATAAAGATCTGTCTCCACATGATTGTAATTCTTGCATAGTCTAGTTTGTGTAACCTTGAGGAAATAAGGCTTATTATGTTTTAAATTGAATGAAGTTAAAATCCAAAAGATTCTGGATCATAGTAAAAGGGCCTTTCTAAACTTCTTTTTAAGAACATAAAAAAGCTCCTGAAGATTCCCTACAGCAAGTCCCACGTAAGCATGGCTGTCCACCGCATTGGAAGGACGCTCTTATTAGATGAGCTGGATATTCAAGAACTCTTTATGAGGTCATCTCAGGTAATTAATTTATGCAAAAATTATTTGGAATTATAGCTCAGGAGCACTGAAAGTATGACTTTCTTGTAAAGAAATGCCAAGGTAGGGCTAAGAGCACTTACTGAGTCAAATTCCCAGAATTTGTATGAAAAACTGAGCATAGCTATGCAGTTGTGTAACCCCATTACTGTGGGAAACTGGAGATGGGATTGCTGGGGCTTGCTAGCTGGGCGGTGGCGGGGTGGGGAATGACAAAAATCAAGCTTGGCATACAGTGAAGAATAAGGCAGGACACCTGACAACCTCATGTGACCTCTGTACCAGACCTGCATGCATGTGCATCAAACACATTGACATGCATATGTACATACTCATGCATATCCAGTTTTTAAAAATGCCAAATTAGAATTGTAGCTGAGACTACTTCAACAATAAAGAAAAGAAGGGTTTCATTAAAGATTTAAAAACAGCGACAGGTGGTAGTGGTGCACACCTTTAATCCCTGCACTCAGGAGGCAGAGGCAGGCGGATCTCTGTGAGTTTGAGGCCAACCTGAGCTACAGAGTGAGTTTCAGGACAGCCAGAGCTACACAGTGAAACCCTATCTCGAAGGAAAAAAAAAAAAATTAAAAACAGCAAAAAGCTTTAATAAAGAAAAAACAGTTGGATATGATGGCCCACGCCTTTAATCCCAGGGCTGAGGAGGCAAAGGCCGGTGGGGAATCTCTGAGTTCAAGGCCAACCTGGTCTATGTAGAGTTCCAAGACAGCTGGGGCTAGTTAGAGAGACCCTGTCTTTAAAAAGGAAGGGAGAGAAGGAAAGAAAAGAATAGAGAACAGAGAAGAAAATTCTTTTTAAGAAAATTATTACTTTTAGGTGCCTGTACACATCTGTGGACCACATGCATGCCTGTACCCAGGGAGGCCAGGAGAAAGGTGTCTGATCCTTTGTAACTAGAGTTACAGATGTTTGTGAGCCACCATGTAGGTGCTAGGAATCCAACCTAGATCCTCTGGAAAATTAATCTGTGCTCTTAACCATTGAGCCATCTCTCCAGCCCCCTCTTTTATTCATTTGTAAAATCAGGGAAAAAAAAAACAAGGAAAAGGATGATGTCAATTAAAAAAAGTTGTTAAATCTGTGAAATTAAAGAAGCTAATTGAATTTTTAAAAAATCTTTTAAAGTCTATTATAGGCATACTCTGGAAACATGGCTGTCAAAAATGTAAACAATGCTAAAGAGCTATTCCTATAAATATAACCAATTATATTAACCGATTTCTAGCTTCTCAAGCTGTTGGTAACAGATGTTTCCCCCCAGGTGTTGGGGAAAGTTTTTGCTGCTCAAGGCCTACTTCCATGTTTGCACTTACTTTCATGAACTGGTGACAAGTAGTTGATGGTTCTGCCAGTTTATACTGCCTTTTAAAGAATATTCTTACACAGTGTTGTTTTGTTTGAACTTAGGGTTTCACGCATGCTAGACAAGTGCTTGCTACAAACACCTCCCTCCCTAGAATAGGGTCTTACTGATTGCCCAGGCTGGCTCCAACTGACTTTGTAGTTCATATATGTCTTAAACTTGCAGTTCACCTGCTTCAGCCTCCCAAGTAGCTGGGATGACAGACCTGACCCCAGTCCTAGCTTCTCCAGTGCTTTGATAAAGAAAAATAAGTTAGAGGTGATAAAATTGACACTAAAGGTAGTTTTCCCTTGGAAAAGAATACGGTGGCGGGTGTGTGTGTGTGTGTGTGTGTGTGTGTGTGTGTGTGTGTGTGTGTGTGTGTGTGGCGTGAGAGACACCTTTTGCTCCTTAGTTTGATTGTTGAGATATACATACATACTTGGAATAATGTATAAAAGTAGGGGCTGCTTCAGGCAGCTAAGAAGGTACTACAGGAAAGGCTTTCCTTTCCAGGCCTGGTTTAGAAGAGAAAAATGTGAGCTTAGAAGAGATGTGAATTGGGTGTAGGAAGATTGAAGTGTTTTATAAGTGCATGCTTATGAAACAGTGTTCAGAAATTAAACATTAAAGAATATCTCCTTATAAATGAGAGTATTGGATGAGTATTGGTCAGTGTTTTGTCATAGTGACGAAATACTCAAGAGAATCAACATTAGGGAGATGAGGTTTATCTGTCTGTGGGTTCAGAAGTTCCACAGTACCACAGCACCAGTGCTTTGAGCCTGGTGTGAGAATCTGCTTTCCTCGTGGTGGCCAAGAAGCAAAGAGAGAAGGAAGGGGCCAGGGTCTCAGTATCCCCTTTAAGGCCACACCTCCAGTGACCTAACTTCCTTCTACTAAGCTCTCCCTCCCTCTTAAGAGGTCCCAGGAGCACCACTGTCTCTGTGCTGAACCTTTAACACACTGTGTTCCACATCTATTATATGTGTGCCTATTGTTCAGTAATGTCTCATGTTGTTCAGACTGGTGATTGGACGTGGTTGAAAGAGTTTTATCAAAGACTGATCGACCAGAAGTGGCAGAGGAAGAAGAAAAGTAAAGAGCACTGGTATCAGAAGGCTATTCTTTCCAAGTTCTTGTACTACAGGTACTTGACCACTATTTATTTTTATCTTAAGAAAAAGTGAGATTCTGGCCTAAAATTTACTAAGTTCGAAGAGGGTAAAACTAGCAATTCAAGTTTTGCTTCTGTGGTTTTGTTGACATTTATCATACTGTATTTATAGGTAGGATATATGTATGCTTGGTTATAGACTCTAGTTCACACAAATGGGTAGACTGTAACATAAATGTGATGACTTTTTTTCCTCCATTTCTGATCTGACCAGCATTAATGGTGATGGAGCCGCCCAGCCTGTCCCATCTCCTGCAGAACAGCAAGAGTCATCTAGTTCTGATCAGACACATGATTCTGAAGGGGCTTCCTGGCCTGCTCCCTTTGAAATGCCTTCTTCAGTGTCTGAAGACCCCAGTGCTTCCAGTCAGGTTTGTCAGTCCTTGGATGATGATTCTGTGAATGAACTCACTTAGGGAAACAGAACCTTGCTGAAATAACAGGTGGTGAATAAGGGTGAGGAGGAGTATTTCATCAACTTCATCTCACAATTAGGAAAAAAGTGCTTTTAGTTTCCTACGATAGACTTTACAGGAGTTAACATGAATGGTTAGATAAATTTTGTTTATTAAATAACCCAAAATATTTTAAAGTAGCCAGCTGATTTTTTTCCTCTTAAAATTGAGTACTATTGAATATAACAGTAAAGTATATTTCTAACTCTAGATGTGTAATAATTACCTGTTGTATTTAGACAGTAGGTGTGCCTATAATTTAGGTTGATTGTTCAGCCTAAAATGAAATTCCTGACATAGGCCCCACATTAATATTATGTGAAGATTTTAGAAAGAAGATAGAATAGACTGTTGTCTCATGTCCTTGATTTCTTATTTACTTACTCATTTTTGAGATTTTTATCTTATGTATATGAGTGTTTGCCTGCATATCTGAGCACCATGTGTATGCCTGGTACCCACAGAGACCACAAGAGGGTGTTGGATCCCCTGGAACTGGAGTTACTGACAGTTGTGAGCTGCCATGTTTGTCCTGGGAATTGAACCAGGGTCCTCTGGAAGAGCAGCCAGTGTTCTAAACCATTAATCATCTCTCCAGCCCCTAGTTATTTATTTTTAACTTAACCAAGTGTACTGCAGGATGAAATAACATTATAAAACAATTGTGGCATTTCTATTTTTAGGAAAATACACTAATAAGTCCAAAGAAATAAAAGTAGAACTTTTAACTTTAAACTCAAGTTTTTTCATCTTGCCATGTATTTTCATGCACTGAACATGATTCAACCAGATTGGTTCAGTCTTTACACATGATAGAGTTATAAAAAATTATCACACTTAGCTTGATTTTATAAAAAAATTAACTAACTTGATTTTGGTTGTAGGGGTTTTAAAGTAGAGAAGACATTCCATAATAGTACATAAATGAATTTGAGGGGTTTTTGTTCTTGTTTTTTTTTTCCCCAAAGGAAGTATAAAAGGAAAGAGGTACTTCATGTGCAAGTCACTTGGTGGTTACATCAAGGAGTAGGGGCATATCATTCTGTATTCATTACTTTGCATGTTTTATTACATGTGGTTATATGTAACCAAAGGATTTTTTAAAACTCATTTTACAGTGGCTAAAACAATGGCTTGGTAGGTTATGTATACACACTACTGTCATGGATGATCTGAGTTTCTTTCCTAGCACCCACACTGGGCATCTCACAACTATTTTAACTCCAGCTCCAGGGGAACCGTTGTCCTCCTCTGGCCTTGAGGGGTACTTGCACTCACATGTACATTCCCCAATAGATACACACATAATTCAATAGAATAAGTTAGTTTTGTGAAATTAGCAAACAATGACAACATCACTATTCAAAGTTTAAAGTAGTGTTTCCTAGGGACAGCTGCCTAGTGGCTGAAAAACCGGACAATGCTGTGTTTACCCAACAGCTAGGTGTTTTCCTAACTCTATTCCAGACTCTGGAAAACAAAAGCGCTGGTTGTAGTGCCACAAACCTTGAATCCCAGCACTCAGGGCAGACAGGGCTACAAAGAGAGACCCTGTCTCAAAAAAAGAAAGAAAAAGTGTTAATATTAAATAAATGGGAGAACATTGGATTATTCAGAGAGGGAGGTAGATTTTTCTATTGTAATACCATTTAAAACATTTGGGTTTTGATTAGTATTTTTGTTTTGTTTGTTTGTTTTTTTAGGACAGTGATGGGAATGATGTTCAATAGACATTAATTTTCAAAAGCAAGTGTATGGCAGGCAGCAGGTTTTCACACTAAAGAGAAAGTTTTTTCTGGGTACTCAGGGTTTAGGATTCTGTGAAGCTGACATAGGACATGCTCAACTGGAGACTGGTGTAAAGAGTGTTTTAACTATTGCTAGATATTTCAGTTCAGTAGAGATGTGCTAGGCTGCCAGAGAGTGGTAATCAGATTTAACAAAAACCAAAAAATGAAAACTGAATTCTTAAAAGATCTTTAATCCATCTCATTTAAGATATGAATATAATTAGCTTGCAGTACCTGTGGGAAATGAGAGGTAAAGTGAGCCACACTCCATGAGTGATGAACCGTGCATTCCTTGTACTGGTGAATTCACACAGGTAGACTGGGCTGGGTGCTGTGGTGTGTGGGTGATACTCTGTAAGCGTAGGTCAATTTTAGAAGTGTGGGCAGCACAGTTACTCCTTATCTTGCACTTTCCACAGGGCAGGGAGCCTCTTGAGCCCTCATGCATAGTGGGGCATGTGGCCTCAGCACCCAAAGAGCAAAACCTTACTACTTTGTTCAATGACGGGGAGAACAGTCAGGTATGCTTTCCACGTGCCCACCTGAGACAACTACTCCCCAGTCCACTTCATCGCTTGAAAACTAGTCTCAGTTGGAACTTTTAGGGAATAACTCCACTTGGTCCTCATAATTGCTTTGTAAACATCTCTCTGCTTACAGCTCTTGGGAACTGACCTCTTCTCCTTTCCTGGTGTTTCTTTGGATCACGGGGGAAAACTGTGAATCTCTTGTTATTATAATCTTTTCTATTTTAAATTAAAGGGTCTTAAAAATGATTTCGTCCGGAATATTCTGTGGACTTTTGAAGATATCCATATGCTGGTTGGTTCTAACATGCCTATATTTGGTGGTGGCAGATACCCAGCAGTTAGCTTACGTCTCAGGTAAACCACCTTTATGCCCCTTGTGCTTTTCTTTAAACAAGTGTCCTTTAACGTGAATGTCCCATTTGCTCTCCTCTGACTGTTGGGTTGACCACCTCTTTCTCGTTTTTTTTTTTTTCCCACTTCCTCCTGCCAATGAAAATTGCCACATTACGAAAGGAAGCACTGTCAGCAGATGCTGACAGCCCCGTAAACAAGTGTTCATTCTGATACTAATTCAAAGTCCAGGCCAGACATCTGTGGAAATGGCCTAATCTTATGTTTGAGTCTACAACTAGTCAAAATTCAAGAGTTTATTTAATTGCTTGAGGTAGTTAACCAGTTTCCTTTTAAGTAATCGTGAACATTTTCTTAATGCTCCATGCACATTAACCAGCGTCAATTCTGACTCGGGTGTTATGTATGTGGTCAGTGTTTCCTTGGGATGTGTGAGGAGCATGGAGAGAGCTCACAATCATATCATCATACTGCTTTCTATTTGTACTGAGAACTTAGCAATGTGTGTTAGCAAGTCAAAGTTTTTGAAAGGATTATAGACATAATGTAGCTGTGTGTGTCTAGGTCTTCAGATCAGAAAGAATATGTATGGCATCTAGGGAGAGTAGAGTAAGATGTTTAAATGGGAAAACACATCTAAGATGATTCATTGTGGGGTGTTTTGATTAAGCCGATAACATTAGAAATGTGTATTTTCAGGGATAACAACAAACCAATTAATGTGTTGACTGGAATTGACTATTGGTTGGACAACTTGATCTGCAATGTACCGGAGCTTGTGATGTGCTTCCATGTAAATGGGATTGTACAGGTAACATACAGAGTGACTATTCTAATCTCTCAAATGTAGATTGGTGCAGAGAGAACTTCAGCCCTGAATGCTAAGGTGTGTCTTTGGCAAAGAAGATAGTTGTGAATAAACTGAAATTTCAATGTTTTCACAGTTAAGTTGGTAAGAGCAGAATTTTAGATGTTTCAGGAGTATCATTACAAGTAATTTTGGGGAAGGTCATAAATACCGCTGAAGTCTATAATGTTAATGTCAAGCACCTGTGATGATTAACTCAAAGTGAGTGTACAGTGGCCATATTTCTTCGTTATGCAAACATCTGCTTGGTTTATACAAAGCTTTAGGAAAATGCCATAGTAATAATTGCATCTGGCGGATACTGTGCTTCCATCATCATAGTTCAACCCAGTGTTCTATGTCAACATCACGTAAGGATTTTTAAACAGCTGTATATGTTTGGATGCCAGTGTTCTAGGATCTGTGAACTAACTTTCTTCTCAGGAAGCTTTGTACACAATTCTGATTTGCAGTGTTAGTTGAGAGCCACTGTTAGACCATGAACCTAAATTGACACCTGTAGTGAGGTGTTTGCAGCAGGTATAGGGGAGAAAGGGGGAGAGTATTAATGATGGGGGTGGAGGAAGAGTAGAGGGACTCTCAGGTCTAGGACAGTGGTACAGTCCACTGACATGGGACATTGATTTGTTTCAGAATGAGGAAATCATGAAAGTGTCTAATGAGTATGTTTAAGATGCAATCTCTAGGGATGCTGGGGCTGGAGAAAAAGCCGGCACTTTATCTGAGTAGGTGCTGATAGGTTTCCTTACCAAGGACTCTATTAAAGCCATGCATTGGAGTTCCAACACACAAGTGAAATTGAAGGGGATAGCTCAGTGTGAAGTGCTAGAGAGAGAGAGATAACCATATTGAGAACTGTGGATGAGTGTAAGAGGATGAGACACAACCTTGTTTGATGTTAGGAATATCTAGTCTTATATATACTTCAGAAAATATGCTAAGAGATGTTTAGGGCCCTTTGCACAGAACACAAACTGGGAAAATAGAAAGGTACTTTAAAGGTAGTAGTAGTTGGCTGGGTGTTAGTTCAGAATATTGGAGTACTTACCTAAGGTGTGAGGCTGTTAGCATTATCCCCAGTGGTGCAAGAAAACCCATATTGTATATAGCAATAGTAGTATCCATACAGCCTTTCCTCTTTATACTACTTCTACCCGCTTTGCTCCATCCCTGCAAAGGAAAATTCTGCAGGTCCAGGGAAAACATCTGGAATAATGCTCTACTCTTGACCCACTGACACTTGTGTCTGAAGAAGGAAGGAAATACGTTTCTTTTTGTTTGTTTGTTTTTTTAAAGTTTGCTACATGAAGTCCACCTTCATTTACCTTCCTACTTGCAAACATCGGGTGAAGTGTTCTGTCTGTGCTGTGGTAGAGGAGAGTTGAGACGGTGCCTCGCCTGGGTCTATAGATCTTAGAGATCTTAGAGAATGCCACTAGTAATCCCCCTTATAGGCAAGGGAAGACCCTCAGCTCCCTTTGCCAGTTGAAACAGGAAAAAATTGAAAAACACCAGTTTAAATTACATGCTGCATAGGTTTCTACCCAGGACTTACGTATTTGCTTTTAGTAATAGCTACTCCGTCAGATTTTTCTAAACTGCCTTTGATTTGTGCTTTACAGAAATATGAAATGATAAAGACAGAAGAAATCCCCAATTTGGAAAACTCTAATTTTTCTACTAAAGTCATAAAAGACATTGCACAAAATATTTTGTCATTTCTAAAATCTAATTGTACCAAAGAAGGGCATACCTACTGGCTCTTTAAAGGTAAGTTAAGCTTGCTTGAGTGGACAGTAGTGATTCGGGTAAGAGCTATAACATGAGGTGGATTGTTTCCCTTTTCAGCCAGTGGCAGTGATATTGTGAAGCTCTATGACCTCACGACTCTCTGTGAAGAAACTGAAGACAAGTACCAGAACCCGTTCACAATGCCAGTGGCCATCCTCTTATACAAGTGAGTGAGTGAAGAACTGAGACACCAGCATAATGTGGCACTTGGGAAGCCGAAGGAGTTGGAGGCCCACCTGGGCTGTGTAGCAGGACACTGTCTGAAAACAAAAGTTGAAGATAAGGAAGTAGTCCTACTATCCAAGCCAAAGCTTTTAAATACTTTTAAAGGTTTATAGAGTGCAAAGCATACACATCTTAGTGTGGGGCTGGCTTGGGGGTTGGAGTGTGTAGGACAGAGAAATACAGGCACATGATACAAATTATGTTCAGCATTGCTGTGAAAGCTCGGTGGTGGCAGGTGGTCAGGAGGCAGCATTGGATGCTTCTTTGTGTCAGTTATTCTGTTTGAAGGATACGAGATGAGCCTCCATTCAGTACTGCAGGAGAGGCTAAGCAGGTAATGAAGCTGACATGCTTTTCTTTCAGGGTTGCTTGTAACATGATGATGAAGAAAAATCAAAACAAGAAACACTATGGGACTATTAGAACATTGCTGCTCAACTGTGTTAAGTTGCTGGACAAAAGCAGACATCCTCAAGTAAGGTTGACATACCTGATGAGTAAGCCAGTCTTGGCATTCTGATAGAGCATTGTTGGGGTGGAACTTAGTCAGATTCTTTCTCCATACTGTGTACCTCTAACTGCCTGTAGCTGAGCAATATGGATGTGCTTCACCTGAATTGAGGCATCTGCCAGTGGAAAATGCACACTGAATTTTAAGAAAGAAAGTTGTGTGTTGAAGTTTTGATATGTAATTAAAAGTATTAAGTTGTTTACTAAATTTCACATCTTCAACATGACTGACTACTGGAAGATTTAAAACTCCATGTGGCTCCCGTTAACATTCCTTTTTGACAGCTCTGTTCAGTGACAAGCACTCATAATCCTATTAGAGTGTGCATTTTTTCTTTTGCTTTATCACAATTAGAGGGTCTTTTAAAGGATTCATCACAGAAGCAAGATGTCGTCATTTGTTAGAGTAAGGGAGGCTCATTCCATACTTTTCCCTCTTGCATATCATGAGTTTTTCCCTGATAGCCATAGATTATATAGTAACTGTTAGTTGCCTATTAAAGATTAGCAGTCACAGTTTATAAAGAGACATTCTGGTTTCTTATGGAATCTGCTAATGTTCTGCTTACGACTCTTTACACATGAAAGCTTGTCTCCAGTTGAGTAGGAGGACTCAGAGAACATGAATTTCTAGAAGGAAGAAAACTGTTCACAGAGCACACCTAGGGTATTTGTAGCTTTGAATTGAGACCTATCCTTTGTGTGGTACCAGTGGTGAAAACAACTTTAGACTTTCAGTGTGGTGAGGCAGCTTCAGTCTTTACATATATTTTTTTTTTCTTTCTTCTTTTTTTTTTTTTTTTGTAAGATTATTGCTTCAGCCAACTACATGCTTTCAGAGCTTTTCCAGTTGGATGAGCCTAAAAAGGAAGAAAGTTCTGACTCCCCTTTAAATGAGAATTCTGATGAAAGCTACAGTGAAGAGGAAGAGGAGATGCCTGATAGTGATGAAAACGGCTCCTACAGCACCAGCTCTGACCCAGCAGATGATAACAAGGCAGTGGCTATAATTAAATCTGTTGGAGAACTGTCAGTACCAGAAAAATACAAGTCAATACATCAAATCAGAGTAAGCATGCTTTATTTATATTTATGTTGTTAGCCTTGCAGAACATGGCATTATAACTCACTTTGTGAGTTCTAGAACTTGATTTTAGAAACTGCACAATGATGTAAAATTACCTGGGGTACTGATCAACGTTATGCAAGATCATGGTGAGCAAATGTGATAACCAGGCAACCGTATTTCACTATTTATGTAGGGGGATTTTCCTTTCCTGTGACCCATGTATAACATTGTCCTCTCTTCCCAGGGCATTTCTGTCTAGCATTTTAGTTGCTGTTAATTACAGCTTGTGGGTAAGAATAGAACCAGACTTGAGAAGGGGATGGCACTGTGGTCCCCATGTAGAGAAAACTGGTGAATTATCCATGAGTTACAGAAGACAGTGCTTGTTTATATGGTCTTTGTCTGCCATGGTTGGGGCCAGGTGGACCCTAACAACTCATCCTCTTTAGGTATGTCTTTGGCATGATTAACTCTGTCTTACTAGCCATCTGTTTGCAACAGTAGACTTTCATATACACTACCTCCCTATGTTTAAATACAGGTCAGCCCATAAGACTGATGCTCCCTGAACTGAAATACACTCACATTTATAATCTTTTAATTTAATCTCAGAGTTTAGCTTTGAGATGGGAACTGTATATCCAAGTAAAATTTTGAAAGCATAGCGTTTCTTTTACCTGACCTGAGTCATTGCCTGATTTTTCTGACCTGATTTCTTCACACACACACACCCCTTTTCTTTTCTATAAAGAAAAGCATCAGAGTCACCCGAGGTCCTGTGCTGTTGCTCCTTCTTAGAACATATTTTTTTCTGGTGTGTTTTTCATGGCTGCCTTTTTCTAGGTTTATGTCTTGACTAAATAGTGTCACCTCCTTCAGGAGACCTTCACTGACTGCTCTGGCCAAATCATGCTGATTTATCTCTCTCATAACCTGTCTGTATCTGATAGCCTTGTGCTGTGTGTTTCCTCTCTTCACTAGAGTGTAAGCTTCTGTCTAGGACATGTAATATGTTGCTTACAAATAAGTCATTACCTGTCTGTCTAAATCTTAGTTCACATTCAGCTCGAGCCCCACATCTTTATAATTAAATCAGTGGTTACTGCACTTCTGTGTATTGGGGAAACTGCACTGTCATAGAGCCCTGGACTCCCAGGACAGTTGGATGATTTAAGGATGGTATGTGGTGATAGCATCCACTGATTTAACAGAGAACACTCTTTCCCAATGTCTGAGGCACACAGAGTAGAGTCATCTTCATGGGAACGTGTCTTAGCTTTGCCTGGCCTATGATGAATGACCTGGTAGTTAGTGTGTGGGCTCCTGGGTCCCTAATTCTCCATTTACTCATTCTGTCCTCTGACAAATCCCTCAGTCTTCTCGATGGGTTTTCCTGTGAAAGCTGGTGATTGCAGCCTCCCAGGAGTCAACCAGATGAAGTGCTCTTGCATTTAATGTCACTTAGTTGGAGGCTGTTAACTGGTTCTGTTCCTTAACTAAGCAAATCAGTGAAAGGAAGGGCTTGGCTGATGGGAAGTGGTACTCGTTAACCTACTACCAGATGATGGCATTGCTAACAGTGTGCTGCTATCAGCACTGATAGGAGTAAGCTGACCTGCTTTGGTGTGCGTTTATCTAAAGCATTACTACTCTTGCACTTTCTTTCTTATCAATTAGAATTCTTTTTAGAATTTTAAGTGTTGGGCAGCCCAGATGCTGGAAGGGCTTTTGTTAAGCAAGATTTGAAGCAGTACTGATAATATTCATATCAGATACCTAGCTCACTAACCTGAATACAAAGCCTGTTTCTAAATTACTGCTTTGCAGAGTTTTAATAGTTTTTGGGAAATGAGAGTTAGCTTGTTTGCTGTAATGGTAGCATGCTGGTAACTTGTCACTGTTTGTCTCTGAAGCCCAGTTGTGCGTTTCCTGTTTGCCACGACACGGAAGAGCGCTGTCGACTTGTACTTAGCTATGTGCTGGAGGTAAGTCTAGGTTTGCTCCTCATTGATCAGCAGTATGTGCTTATTTGCAAGTAGCACATGTTTGTTGGTGTTTAAATGTTCTGAATGATGCCCTGCTCTGGTTTTATTTTCTTAACCGAAAGTGAAAATTAAATTAGTTTTTCCCAGCTCTTTCAGGTCCCTGAAAATCTTAAGTCTCTGAGATAGAAATTCTGCTGTGTATTTAGGTTTTGTTTGACTACTGGTAAATGGAATATAGCAAGTGGTTTTCTTTTTAAGAAGGGAGTAAAGGTGTGTATTTGTGTGTTTTAATTTTTTGAAGGGTTTGAAATCTGTGGATAGCAGCATCAAAAAAGAAAGTGACCTTCCAGCAGCTGACCCCAGCACTCCTATCCCCTTAAAATATGAAGATGAATCCACAAGGGGTAGTCCCGAGGGGCTGGAGAAGCAGATGGCCTTGTTCCTGGACAAAAGTAAGTTGAGTGATAATGCAGATAATATCTTCAGAAAACTGTCCTGTGGCCAGGAATGTGTCAAGGTACTTACTGGAAGGAATTGAGAAAAAGGAAGCCATGTAAGAGGAAAGTCAGGGTAGCCTATCCTTGAAGGATAATTTTGAGATTCTATAGCCTTTTCTAATTTCCTAAGGAACCTGCCTCTTCCTGTTGTCAGCCTTGGGAAGCCTTCTGCCTACAGAGTTTTAGGGAATTGCTGCCTTGGTAAATGTATGGAGTATTATAAGAGCAAAGAATTAAAAACAAGAGCATTCACTTAAGACTTTGGCTCTGAAGGACACCTTATTTACTCAGCTGAGCTGCTTTTTCTTTCTGGAAATGCAAACATTGGCAGCAGCTTCCTTAGAGGCTCTTAGGAGATGTAAATGACTAATAATGTATTAACCAAGCATGATGGCTCATGCCTTTAACCCAGGAGAGGCAGAAGCAGGCGATCTCTGAGTTCAAGACCAGCCTGGTCTACAAAGCGAGTTCCAGGACAGCCAGGGCAACACAGAAACCTTGTCTCAAAAAACCAAAATTATAAAAAAGATAATGTGCTTAGAGCCGTACATAATGAGCACCTACAAGAGATGGCTGCTATTGTGCCATTGTTGAATGAGCTAGAAATAGCTTTAAAAATGTCTTGAAGGTCCCTTTGAGGTTACCCCTCCCAAGGACCATTATAGACTTGGAAATAAAAATCTTGTTTCTTAATGTAAGTTATATTTCCCTTTCTACTTATACTGTGTTAATTAGTTCCAGTTTGGGTTATTTGTTGTTTAGTTTCTTGAGATTTTATTCATTTTTGTTTTACGTGTATGGGTGTCACATGCATGTAGTGCCCACAGAGGACAGAACAGGGCACTAGATCCTCTGTAACTAGAGTTACAGATGTTGTGAGCCACCATGTGGTTTCTGGGAACAGAACCCAGGTCTTTTGGAAGAGCAGCTAGTGGTCTTAACTGTAACTGCTGAGCCATCTTCTCTCCATCATCCAGTTCCATTTCAGGTTTTTTTTTTTTTTTTTTTTTTTTTTTTTTTTTCTTCAAGACAGGGTTTCTCTGCCTTTCCTGGAACTCACTCTGTAGCCCAGGCTGGCCTTGAACTCAACAGAGATCCGCCTGCCTCAGTGCTGGGATTAAAGGCATGCGCCACAACTGCCTGGCTGTTTTTGTTTTTATAATGACTTGAAAGTGTGTTTATTTGAAGTAATACACATGTAGAAATGACAGGGGTAGAGGGGACAGATTCTTTCTCTAGTACTTATGTGGTGCTTCTTGTGTGCCAGGCTCATCCTACATGTACAGAAAACTGCACTGGGACTTCACTGTTGCTGTCTAAAATGCCTTTTCTTGTCCCTCTCCCCAATAGAAAAACCCTGCTCCAATTCAGATTTGATGGCCCCACTGTAGTCCTGTCCCTGGGGAGGCTAAGTTCAAGGGCAACTTGGGGTACAGAGTGAGACTCTCAAGAAAGGGGAAAGAAGAAAAGGGTATTAGTCTTGCTCTCCAGTCTGCTGTCCCTTGTCACCAGTGTGTCTTGTGAGCATGTGCTAAACCCGGGCTTGGATCTTCTCCTGTGTTAAACAGCTCTGGACACACACACAGCTGTGAGCAAGACCTTCATTGTTGTCTGGTCTCCTCCCAGTACTTCACATGCAGAGAGTACTTATGGCAGCAGAGGAACAGATACAGGCACAACCTACGCCATCATAGGTCAAAGCAACAAAATACCTTGAAAAAGTATGTGTGGTGTTAATAAAAAACGATCTCAAAAACGAGAGAGAGAGAAGTTAAGCCACAGCCTGGGGCTGTTGTTTGTTCCACAGTATTTTGATCTTATCAGCATGGTTAGACTTTGAGTATTCTGGTGCAGTGTATGTTAGTAAGGTAGTCCTTTAACTTTGTCACTATTTCTGTGTGTGGTGCCATGGTTGGTGTGAAAATGATCATGTGTAGAATGTATAAATGATCGTGTATATAAAATATGATAAATGTTTGATAAACATGATCATGTATAGAAGGCTGGATTTCCATGGGGTTTGTTTTGTGTTACGGTTTTGGTAGAGTTGGGGTCACCATTCTATATCCTAAGCTGGCCTCAAACTTAGGCTCTTGAGTGCCAGAGTTAGATATGAGTCACTATATCTAGCAACTTCAGTGTTCTTGATAGAGGAAATGGTAAGGTGCAGTGGGGAATAGAGAAGAGCAAGCATCTTTGCAGGCAACAGATAGGAAATGGCTTTGGTTGATGGGTGTTGGCTGGGAAGAATGCTGGAAAACAGCTTAGCATGTGGGCTCTGATACATAGAGAAGCTGTCTGGTGTCTGAGAACAGGCTCTGGCTGAGGTTAAGAGTGCTTTTCAATGTATACTGTTTGGTAGATTGATGCAGAAATTGGAGACACAGGTGTCACTTGGAGGTTGAAAGTGGAAGTGACCCACACAAGAGTGCCATGAAACTGCTGCTTTCTTCAACTTTCATAAGTAGGGAAGTCAAGGGTTTCAACTGGCAGGTTAGTTTTTTCATTGAGGCCTAGATTCAGACAGAATGTCATGTTTCTCCTGTTGCAGTGGGCTCCCTTCAGAAGGGCAATTGTTCCGGGCAGTCTGGAATGACCCCTGGTTCTTGGCAACATAAAATGAAACTTCAGCTGATTCTCAAGTCGTCCAAGGCCTACTACATTTTGTCTGATGCTGCCATGAGTCTTCAGAAGTACGGAAGAGCATTGCGATACATTAAGCTAGCTCTACAGAGCCATGGTAAGCCACCATAACTGAGTATGTCCAAAGGCCTTGTTGGAGGGAGGGAGACATCTGAATAATAGTGATCCTTCACTCCTGTTTTTTAAATACTTAATTTTAGAGAAGTACCTCCTAGCATGTCATAGTTTATTTTCTGCACAGTGTTGTAACATCTCCTTGGTGTGAAGTGTGCAAAGCCCTGTGTCACCTGGTGTGGACAGTGGCGGTCAGGGACAGAGCTTTAGCTAATGACAGCCTCTTCATGTTTGCCGTATCAATTCTGACGTCCTTGTGGGCGCTCCCTCTCACCGTTGTTCACACAGATACTTACTGCTGCCTCTGCACCAACATGCTGTCTGAAGTGCTGCTGTTTCTCTCTCAATATCTGACACTCTGCGGTGACATCCAACTCATGCTGGCCCAGAATGCAAATAACAGAGCAGCACACCTTGAGGAGTTTAATTACCAAACAAAAGAGGACCAGGAGATCCTCCATAGTCTCCACAGAGAATCCAGCTGCCAGGGTATGCAGATACCTCCCTTGTTCACAGTGGGATTATCTGTCCAGCTTATGTCCATTTATGCTCCAAAAGTGCTTTTTGGTTAACTTTCATATCATTTTCAAGTTTTCCTTTTTGAGTTTTAAGATTGATCTTGACTGAGCATGGTGGTATATGCCTTTAATCCATTTAATCCCAGCATGGGGAGATAGGCAGGCAGATTTTTGAGAGTTTGAGGCCAGCCTGGTTTACATAGTGAGTTCCAGGCCAGCCAGAAATACATAGTGAGACTGTGTCTCAAAAAAACAAAAACAAAAATAAATTGAGAATGGTCCTGTGTGTTTGTATTAAATAATTTTCAAATATTTTACAGTTATTAAAGCTAACTAACGTCTGAGTACAGTTGTGTTTCCTTTAAACACTCTTGGTGAGGTTTTTATGGGTACAGATCTAGGCTACTAGTCAAGCCAGGGTTTTGGAGGGAAAGAAAAAAACGGTTGGTGAAAGTGGGTTAAGTAAGTACCCTCTAGATGAGCCCAGGAGCTAAGAGAAAGTTAGCTCATGGCCATCATCATTCCAAAGGGAGATAGTGATTTAACCACAGGAGCAGCTCAGCCCAGAGCATCCATGTGTACACACTGCGGGGGGTTGTAAGTGTCAGTCTTGGATAATTACAGCCAGCATAGAATACTAGAAGACAGAGATGTATCATTTCCTAGTAGCGTGGGAAAATCTGAGTGGTGGAAATATTTGGTATTTATAGACAGAAAAATACTTTTTTAGTCAAACATGAATATTCTGGGAAAATATCATTTTATTAATAAACAATTTTACTATGACATTTAAGTTTTTTGTTGTATTGATGGGATCTGTATTTACACTGTAGTACACTTTTTTCTTTTTGACTTAAAATGTCAGGTACAGTAGGTATTAAAGAGGAAGGACTCATAACATGACTTGTATTGATACTTCCTTTTTTTCTTTTTCTTTTAAGGATTTGCATGGGCAACAGATCTGTCTACAGACTTAGAAAGTCAACTTTCAGTTAGTTGTAAATGTTATGAGGCTGCTAATGAAATCTTGCAATTTAGTGACTTAAAAAGTCAGAATCCTGAACACTATGTACAAGTGTTGAAGAGAATGGGAAACATTAGAAATGAAATCGGTGTGTTTTACATGAACCAGGCTGCTGCACTGCAGGCTGAGCGAGTAGGTGAGTGTCTGTGTCCTTTTCGATCCCTGTTGTGCTGGAGAATCAGGTGCACTATTTGTGGGTGGAGCAAAGAACTGGCACCTGAGGGTGTTTGACTACAAGGTTCTTTTCTGAGAATCTTAAGAAATAAAATTAGAGAAAACATTATTTCCCCCTTGGGATTCATTCTTCCTAGTGTCTTCCATTCTATCTTCTATACTTCAGACTGTTGGGTCAATCCAGAAACAGCTTGGACAGCCAGCCATGTGCCAGGTTCTGTATTGGATGTGCATCTGGCACCCCTTCCACTTGGAAATCTGCTATAAATGCAGATCCCTGGGAAATGTGGTAAAGGTTACATGCAGTGCAGTGGAAGGGGAAACTGTCCCAGTTGTAGGGTATTTGAAGGCTTTGGGAATGATGATACAGTTGGGTAGGCAGTCCCCTAGAAGGACCTCTGGTGCAAATATAAGGAAGGGAAGGCTCTGGAGGCTGTGTGTGCAGGGCACAGGAGCCTGGGGTGAAAAGTTCAGAGTAGCAGCAGGAGGCCACATGTGAGTTTAGGGAGCAGTGGGTAGAAGTTCAGACTGCACTGGATTGGTTTGTGACATCAGTGAATATGGAAAGGTCCAAAATGTAGTAGTTGATTATAAATGTGCTAAGAGCTGTTATAGGCTGGTGCTACCCAGGTTGAGAAGCATCCCCATAAGGATGTTAATTGTAGCCACTAGAGGGGCTGTTAGTGGAAAGGCTAGGTACTGTGAGAAAAAGGAAGGGGCCAAGCTGGAACTGAGGGCCGTAGATAAACTGAACATATCTCTTTGCCTGCTAAATTGTGAACTATATTTGACCCCAGGGGATACAAACAGTGCTCCAAAGAGTTCATTGTTAGTGGGAGACTATCTTAGTTAGGATTTCTATTGCTGTGACTTAACACCATTACCAAAAAGCAAGTTGGTAGAAAAGGGTTTATTTGGCTTATATATCAGCATTGCTGTTAATCACTGAAGGAAGTCAGGACAGGAACTCAAAACAGGGCAAGAACTTGGAGGCAAGATCTAATGCGGGGGCCGTGGAGGGGAGCTGGTTACTGGCTTACTTCACTGGCTTGCTAAGCCTGCTTTCTTGTAGAACCTAGGACCACCAGCCCAGGGAGGGCCCCACCGGAGGGCCCCACCCACCATGGGCTGGGCCCTCCCACCTTGATCACTAATTGAGAAAATGCCTTATTGCTGCATCTCATGTAGGCATTTCCTCAACTGAGGCCCCTTCCTTTCTGATGACTCTAGCTTGTGTCAAATTGATACACAGAACCAGCCAGTACAGAGACCCTGAGTGCTTAAGAGACATCTGGGCTCTTCAGTGGGAGAGCGTGGGTATAGTCAGAATCCAGGAGAATTAGATAAAATGGACTATAGCCTCTTAAAACTCCATGGAACCATCATGTGTATTTGACGCTAATACAGTGCTTTGCTTGGGTGTCTTGGTTGGTTTTAATCTCAGCAAGTATTGAGAATAGCTGTGATTAAATGTGTTATTCTGCTGGGACTGCCAAGTACCTGAGGTGGTGACTGAAGACAGGAAGTCCAAGGTCAAGGTTCTTTTCTTGGCTTTCAAAGAGCCACCTTCTATCTGTTCTCACAAGGCCCTTTTCTGTGTGCACCTTTATGTCTCTTTCCTTTCTTATAGGGATCAGAGTCTAGGAGATCAGGACCTCAGTCTTAATGACTTCATTTAACCTTAATCACCTCTTCAAAGACCTGATTCTAAGTATAGTCACATTGTAAGCTAGTGAGAGTTAGTGCTTCACCTGAGTGACTCAGGAAGATGTGTTTCCTCATGTGACAGGCATCAGAGAGAGTGCTGCAGTTGGCCCAATTGGTCACACTGATGTCTGCTTATGCAATTGTTTTCTTTTTTTCTTTGTGAAGTGAGCAAATCTGTGTCTGCTGCAGAGCAACAATTGTGGAAAAAAAGCTTTTCTTGTTTTGAAAAGGGGATTCACAACTTTGAGTCCATTGACGATGCTACAAATGCTGCCCTTCTGCTGTGCAACACAGGAAGACTCATGCGCGTCTGTGCACAGGCGCACTGTGGTGCGGAGGATGAGTTCAAACGGGAGTTCTCTCCAGAAGAGGGCTTGTATTACAGCAAGGTAAGGCGTTGCCTTCGCGTTGGACCTCATCTACTCACTGTTATCCTTCCCAACTTGGTTTTGCTTCACTAAGTAAAGCTAAATATGAGTACTACATTGTGATGGCAAAAGAATGGGCAGCTCATAGGCACAGTAAGATGTTAGTGCTGAGGATGGTATATGGAATTATTGGGTAAGATGCTTCAGGAAATGGTGTGGATGCAACTAGAGTAACTGTTAGTGTACTAAAGATTGGCATGGAGACAGTGAGACTGGGAAAGAGCCAGAAGATACAGGTGGAAGGCTGTGTGTCCTATCCAGTGTGGGAGATAGAAATGTACATCAGAGAATCAAAGTGGAAGCAAGTCTCACAGAAATGATCAGACACACATCACAGGTCATAGGTGAACACACCCTTTAAGGTTAAGAAACTTGAATATGAAAAATGGCAAATAACCTTTTAAATTAAATGTTTTTAATGGCACATTAAAAAAAATAAATGCTAGGACAGGAAACTGGAAAAAAAAAAAAGATGGCTTAGCAATTGAAAAAGCTTGATAGTCTTCCAGAGGACCAGAGTTCAGGCCCCATGTTGGGCAGTTGTGAGCTGTCCATCTCCAGCTTCAGAGGATCCAATGCTCTCTCCTGGCCTTGCATGTACTCACACACATAATTAAAAGTCAGTCTAAGGAATGGCTCTGAGCTACTTGTAACCCCAGCACCTAGTTGACTGAGGCAGGAGGATTGTTGGCTCCCTAGTAGGGGGTGGGGTTGAGTGTATTTACCAAATTTTGCTACATTGTCTCCAGTGTTGGAAAGAGTACAAGAAAGGAGCCTGTATGGCTCATGAGGTAAGGGGACTTGACACCAAGCCTGATAACCTGGGTGAACTCACATGGTCAAAGAAGAGAACCAACTCCCACAGGTTATAGTTGAGTTTAATACATACAGGTATACACACAGTAAGTAAATACAAACAAATGCTACAAAAAGACACGAGCACTTAAATTATTAGTTGTTTTGAAACTTTAAGCACTCATGGAAAATGTTCCTAGCATAGAACATTTTAAAATGGAAGTGACTTTAAAAAACAAACAAACAAACAAAAACCTGTTAACAAATACTTACCTAAAATGTAGCAAATACTACTGGGTGATGGGGCTTAGTGACTCTTGTGAGAATATTGTGGCCAGGTATTTGAAGATGAGGTTGAGATACTAATTCTTACAGTAAAGTAATTTTTTGTAGTTTACTAGTTATACAAAGTAATTTTACTTCAGAGTGAAAAAAAAAAAAAAAAGTACAACCTCCTGCATCAGCCTGAGTCAGAAAGCAGTGCCAAGGACAGTCCCTGTAGTGGCGTTCTGTCTGCTTCAGAGACAGCTCTTTACTAAAACACTTGATTGATTCTTTTCTCCCTTCTTGGTGATACCATCCTTTTGTTACTTCTCCCAGATTAAGTTGATGTCCAAGTGGGCTGAAGCATGTTTCATTTCATTGTGTTCTTTGCACATGTTTAACAGAGTCCTGAATTCACTTTCCCTCTTCACAGGCTGTCGATTATTATTTGAAAGCTCTGAGGTCATTGGGTACGAGAGACATGCATCCAGTTGTTTGGGATTCTGTGAACTGGGAATTGTCCACTACATACTTTACCATGGCAACTTTACAGCAAGATTATGCTCCATTGTCCAGAAAAGCTCAGGAGCAGGTGATAAGATTTCCTGGATTTTAAACTGATGTCAGCATTACTTACTCCTTCATTTAATATTGGACAACAGTCTTCTTTAGCAAGCGGTATTTATTTTTTGGTTTTTGAGACAGGGTTTCTCTGTATAATAGCTCACTTTGTAGACTAGGCTGGCCTGGAACTCACAGAGATCCGCCTGCCTCTGTTTCCCAAGTGCTGGGATTAAAGGCATGCACCACCACCGCTGGCAGCAAGTAGTATTTAATGTGAAAGTTCTTACAAGATTATAAGCTTATCTCCTCCCCTCCCCCTCCCCATTGAAATATATGAACAGATTGAGAAAGAAGTAAGTGAAGCTATGATGAAGTCCCTGAAACACTGCGATGTTGACTCTGCGACTGCTCGGCAGCCTCTCTGTCAGTACCGAGCTGCGACCATCCATCACAGGCTGGCTTCTATGTACCACAGCTGTCTGAGAAACCAGGTGTGGTCATCCCAGATTAAATTCCATGCTTCATCTGTTTAAAAGTACCCCCTTCCCTTTGCATGCTTTCATGTATATTTTAAATGCCGCCTCTTTCTGTCAGCTAACATAGTGCTTTTCCCTTTGTGTCTGAACCACATACTTTACTGTCATTGATTGGGTCTTAGTATGAAATCATGTTTTCCTGAGGATGTCACTTAATATTTGTTTAAGTGTAGTTAGGTTATGTATAGTAATAGTTCTGTGTACATTTTAAAATACTGTTCTCAGGGCTGGAAAGAGAGAGTCAGCAGTTAAGAGTGCTTGCTGCCCTTTCAGAGAACCTGAGTTTTGATTATTAGCACCTACATCAGACAGCTTATAACTGCTTGTAACTCCAGATCCAGGAGGACCCAGTGACTCTGGCCTCTGCAGACAACTGTACTCACTCATGTGCATATACTCCTCTTCCACACACACATAATTAAAAATTGAAAATAAATCTTCAAACACAGTTCTCCCACCTTTGTGCAATGGAGTGTGCATATGAAAGCACCTGGAAAGCATCAGGAGCATGGACACAATTTAAAAACCAAGAAAGAAGCCCCGCTGGGCCTGGGCTGGGGGTCAGGGAATGGAAGAGTGCTCTGAGCCCTGTTGTTCTTTTTGCTGTGTTATGAGCTTGATGGAAGGAGTTGTACTGCCTTTCTCCCATGACTGACTGCCTGTCACTGAACATTTTGTCTCTGAGACTCAGCCACACTGATGTATGGAGTCCCTTGTTTCTTTGGCTGAGTTGTATTCATTTTTTTTCCCCTGAGTTTTTTGAGACAAGAATATACTATACCATTCAGACTGGCCTAGAACTCACTGTGTAGCTGGCTTACTGAGAACTTACGGTTCTCCTTTTAGTCTCCTGCCTCATTTTTTAATTTCCATAGCAGATACTAAATGGTTATTCTAATTTAATAAACAAAATTTATAAAATGTAAGAAATAAAAAAAAAAAAGAAAGCATTTAGTAATGTAGGCAGAAGGCTTGAGTAATAATACTGAAGCTCAGCATTTCAATTTTTATTTTATTTTTGTTTGTAGGTTGGTGATGAGCATCTTAGGAAGCAGCACCGAGTACTGGCAGATCTCCACTACAGCAAAGCTGCAAAGCTCTTCCAGCTTCTCAAAGATGCTCCCTGTGAACTGCTTAGAGTCCAGTTAGAAAGGGTGGCATTTGCAGAATTTCAGATGACCAGTAAGTCTAACTTCTCAGATGTGTGTGTGTGTGTGTGTGTGTGTGTGGTGGCTGTTTTCTGGATTGTCTTAGAGGGAGGCCAAGCTGTTTGTGGCTCATGGATATAAGCAGGACCATTCTCCTATTAATTTGCCCATAGTTAGAGCCTTAGTAGCCACTGAGAGAAGTCCCTATACTTTTTGAAATGGTTTTTAAAACTTAGAGAAGTGAATAGAGACTTTTAAGATTGAAACAGTATGAAAATCTTGGGTGGAGAAGCAGCAGCATGAGAACCATAGTCCTCACTCGCTACTTTTAAACATTGAACTGATACTTAGCAACTGTGATTGTGTAGGGAATGGATGCTGCTGTATAGAAAATAGTGAAAGGTGAGGGCTTCACTGTGTCATCTTCACAGCAGAGATTAAATGATAAGTGAACATTCTGACCACTTAATGCTTCCAGGGTTCTCTCCCTGGAGTTCTTGACTTGGGCTCCCCTTGCCTGTAGTGGTAACTTTTGAGAAATACCTCTTATATGGTAGGGAAACTTGTTTGAGTACAGCAACTCATCTTATTTTATCTTGTTTTTGTTTTTTTTTAATGCTATAAATATAAACTTTTAAGTTTTGGATTTTGGAGCGTTCCAGATGTCTGATTTTGGAATTAAGGAAGCTCGGCCTATAAAATCTATACACATACTCTAAAATAGGGAGACAAGATCTGAACTGTTCTGCACCAAAACAGTCTGGTTAGGGATGTCAATGTGTACTTTAAATATGTGTGACTAAGTTTGTGTGAGATAGAGCCCTTGAAAGGGACATATGAAACTGCAGGTTTATTGCCTGTACATAGGATTCTTGGAGGATGGGAGGACCATTTTCCTGTGGGCCTTTTAAGAAATGGATTTATTACCGTTTCTAAAAATATTATATTCGACTTTTATTTTTTGCCAGGGTGTATGCATGACAGATGTATGGGATGGGCTCTGGGACTGATCGGTCCACTCTGGGGTAGCATCTGGGTAACCTTTCACTTGCATCTTGCAATATTCTGACATGTTTGAATTCTTCAGGATTCTTATGTATTTTTATAAAAGACTAGATACTGGAGATGGAATCTAAGATGATTGGTGTAGTTAATTGCCTTTAGAAAACATTTTAGGGTAAGTGAGAGCTCAGCAGGTAACTTGCTACCAAGCCTGGTGACCTGAGTTCCATCCCTGGGACCCACAAGTTGTCATCTGACCTCCAAACATGTTATGTGTGTCCTGTCCCGTGTATCCCCCCCTTCCCCCCGCAACTCACACATGCAATAAATAAATGCAATAAAAAGTTTTAAACCATTCTAGTACTATGAATATCTTACAAAAATAGTGGAGGTACATGGCGGGACCAGGAGGGTGGTTAGCCTGATTTGTGGGTATTTGTAAGGCACATTAGTAAGTGCTATCATTAAAGACACTTCATCTTAGTTTACCCTAGTGTATGGGGCTCTTCATACCTTCCTTATGTCCCTGTTGTCTGCTTCCTGCCCCAAAGGTGCCACATCTACTCTGACATCTTATTTGTCTATTGACTTCCAGGGTAGCAGGCCATTTTTAACAGTTTTAGATTATACTGTAATAGAAGAAGGCAGCCATTAGCAGGTGGGGAATTCCCGTGTCCATTTTCACTTCTGATGCTAGCTGAACACATGAGAGCTCTGACACCATCTGTAGGGTTTGGCAGTTTGCAAAAGGAACCAAAGAACTCACTGAAAAGCTGTCAAATCAACCAAGGAAGAGTTCAGGAACACCCCAGAAGTAAAGTTCTGCATTATCCTTCCAGTGCAATTACAGGTAGTGCTGATCCCCACCTCATCCCAGCAATGATGTATAATTGTGCCCAGTAACCACCACCCAGGAAGCTCTGCCACACTGTGGAGTCCAGAATACATATTGGGATTTGGGTGCGTGGTTGAACTATATCTCCAGCCTCTGGAAGATAAGCTGTCATCCTGCAGCCCAGAAACTCCATAGAAACCATATTATTAGACTGCCCAATATGGCCAAGCCCTCAGGTAGATAGAAACACCTTTGTCATATACATAATTCTGAGGACTTCTAGATGGCCTTGGAAGCCACAGAGAATGGCCAGTCATTTCTGTGGAGGTTAACCCTTTACTCACAGCACTGTACTACACACACACTGAATGTGAACAGAGAACAGGAATAGAGAGAGGTGCCTTGCAGTAGTTGAGAGATGTAGAAGAGTGTAATACTCACCTGATCTACCTTTGAAAAGAAAGTGTAGCACTGTACGGTAGCACAGCCAATATTAAATTGACTCAACCAACTTCACACAGCTAAATGGTGGGATGACCTCTGAACCACAGGCTCTTGTTTGTTGGTCCCCTGTAACCTAATACTTTAAGATATTAGCCTCTATTCGAGAGAGATTGGTATGCTCACCATATAGAGCCAAACGCTGAGGCAAGGGAACATTACTACAACTACATTCAAAAGTTAAAGGTATTAATGCAGCATACTACTTTGGCTAGGCTTAGTATTTTTTTCAAAAGAATAATTAGCAAGTTGGCTTTTAGTTTGTTAGGATTGTCACAAGCTGTCTTTATAGTGCCTGAAAGTCAGTAACAGTAACACTGGATGGCTTCATAGGTTTGTAGCTTAGGAATGATCATTTGTGTTTATTTTAGGTCAGAATAGCAATGTTGGAAAGTTAAAAACATTATCTGGAGCTCTTGATATCATGGTGAGAACTGAGCATGCATTCCAGCTTATCCGGAAGGAGCTTGTGGAGGAATGTGACCAGGTAATTGGAGAAAATTTTTATGTTTTATGTTAAATGTATGTAATAGGTATATGGCACATACTTAGGAATGTATGTGTGTGTGATACACACACACACACACACACACACACACACACACACACACATATTACTGCATAAAAGTACTAATTGGTTAATAGTCTTAGTCTACTTGTATGCTATAATAAAATACCAGAGCCTGGGTAAGTTGTTACAAAGGAGTCTGTTGACCCATGGCAGTGATCCACGTTAGTGGATACAAGTAGCATGGCACCATTGTCCTGTTAAAGGTTCTCAAACTATGTTGAGCATGGTGAAATGGAAAGGGAACAGGCCACATGCAGAATGGGCCAGGATCTGAAGTCGCCTCTTTTTAACAACTTACACTTGGAAGAACTAGCCCAGTGTTGATGCAGAAACACAGCTCTCACCACCAAGAGAGAATGAGGTAGTTTATTCTGCAGCCACATGGCCAAACATGGCCTGGGAAAGCAGATGGATGTCACCCAGATCCTACCATCTAGTGTGGTCAGTTTCTTGAAATTATATAGAAGTAGAACCAAGAAAGTCATATTTTATGAATACATTGGTGGGACTATCATACAGGTGAGTTACAAGAAAGTGGAGACATCTCTGCTATAGATATGTTTCAGATGCTATCTGATGGCATCCTTAGCCTTTAGGGTGGCAGAAGCTAGGGGTCTATTGGTACATTCCAAAATAATTGACCTCGTTGTCACAGGATGGATGTTAGGCCAGACACAGAGGTGGGCAGTAGAATGGCTTTTAAGGGCACTAAGAACCCAAGATGGTTTGACCTGCAGCCTTTCAGCTCTTCACAGTTGTGGAAGTTCTAATCAGTCATCCAGCCTTGTAGGATATTTAACACACCCACAGCTCCTCCATCCACTTACCCCCTGGGAACTTTAGTTTACACCAGTTATCTGATGTAAACTCCAGAGGCAGCATTGGCACGGGGTGGGCCCAGTGGTCCAGTTACTTTCTCCTGTGCCCATGTCTTAAGTTCATCAGCTCACGGCCACGCGCTGCACAGGAGCCTCAAAGCATAGCCTTGGGCAGTTCAGCCAAAGCACAGTAGTTACATTTGCATGATAATATTACTGACCTACTTTAATGGGTGTATATTTTTTTTTGAAAGTTTTTTTAAGAATGATTGTTAATGAGCCATAGTTACCAAGGGACCTGTTAGCAAGTTACAAAGCCTCTTAACGTCGTATTTCTGGTTTGGAGGTGTCTTTGCCTTTGCTTTCCAAGGGCAGGGAAACCTGTGCTCTCAGTCCTAGTGAACTGCCCAGGAGCATTTGCTCCCCAAGCTCCACAGCATGTCCAGCATTTCTGCAGAGTGTGCCCCTGTGTTCTTCCCACCCCTAACTTTTCCAACCCTGGTGGATCCTGGTTAGGTGGTATCCGTTTCCATGGTGCTTATGTAGCAACCAGTCAGTGTTGAGAAGTCATGAAATTCCCATCAGGATTCATTTCTTTTGTTAGTACTTCTTAGGTGTGGGGACTTTACTGTGTCTTTGTTAGAGTGCTCTTGGGTCTGCTTCCTGTTTGTGATTACATAGTCTGCTGGATTGCAGGGGCAGCTTTGCCATCATTGTGTATGAAATGTGGGAGAAGGGCAGCTTAGGTGAAGTAACATTGTGCTGTCTTTAGCCTAAGAATGATGAAGCTACATCGGCTGCTGATTCTTCACCTAATCTTAATCGAGAAGAAGTGATCAAACTCCTTAGTATATTTGAGTCTCGTCTGTCATTCCTTCTCCTTCAATCCATCAAATTGCTGTCATCATCTAAAAGGAAAATGAGGTAAATTACATGCTTATTTATTGAACCTTCTTTGCTAAAGAACATGAGTTCTCTCGACTGATGTAAAGAACAGGTAGGTTGCATTTTTTATGTTGTGTGTGGAAAATGCAAAATTTTAAGTACTATTCCTTGTAAGGTATATTCATATGCATATGCATAGGATAAATACAATATTGGAGAGACAAGTAGCCCTGGAATGAAGACCCTAAATTGTTTGTAGTAACACTTAAAAGCATGTCTTTGATGTGAATTCAGGGCTGTGATGTGGATCCTGAGGGCCAGTTGCTAGAGTCTCTGAGGCTGGGATGTTAGGGAGAGAGAAGAATGAGGAGTGCACAGCCAGAGACCCCAGGTTTCTCTGCTGGTGTGTACAGTGTGCTCTTTCACCGGAGCTGTTCTTTTGGCATCAGTAACTTGAAATTGAGTACCAAGTACTTCGTCAGGAGCGTGATAAAAACCACAAGTGTAGTCTAGCCCATATTACAAAACATGGAAAATAGACAAAAGTAAAAGAAAATGCACCCACATACATCATTGTTACTAGTTAAGTCAGTCTTACCATTGTATCCTAGGATACAGGTAATTTTTGTCTTATATTTTAAGACTGTTATGTGTGACTGTTATGAGCTTTGACAGCATTCAGCATTCTAGAAGTTTCACAACTGTGACACAACACAGCCCATCACTCCATAAATGCTTCTTGCTGACATTAAGCAAGCTGATCTTGTTCAGTGTCTGAGTTTTCTCTTAGTGCCTCTCTCGTTCACAGTGGTCATTTCAAGCCCCCCTAAGATCACTATCATCTCTGCCCTGCTTCCTAGTCTCTGCTTCTTACCATGTGCTGTTATTTGTGCAGAAGTGTTGAAAACTGCTCATCTGTTAGGATGACAGAGTCTGGTTTGGTCTGTCTCAGAGGTTTCACCTGACAGGTGTCCAGTTGAGTTCATTTTTATAACTTTTTTCATTTTTATAAGCTACAGTTGAGAATTTCTTCTTGCCATGACAACCTTCTGTATACCACAGGATGCAAGTCCTAACAATAGTAGATGCCCATAGCTAAAACTCCACCTCTGAGGTTTTAGTTAGCTGTCGTCAACTCTAGTTCAAAATATTAAATGGAAAATTTCAGAAGTAAACAGCTCATAAATGTTGTGCACCATTCTGCATAGCCTGATGAAATACATGCTGTCTTAGGATGTAAATTATTCCTTTGACCACCATATCTACACCATACACACTATTAGTTTACCTGTTAGTCATTTAGTAGCCTGCTTGATGATCATCTTGTTATATAGTACTGGTGGCCTGTATTCATGTAACATCTGTCTGTCTTCATAGTGGCCCCAAATCATGAGAGGGTGATGATGCTGATAATTTGAATATGCCAGCTTTAAGAGAAACGAGCCAAAAGTTCTCAGTAAAGAAAGAAAACAGCTGGCAGTGGTGGTACACCTCTTTAATCCTAGCACTCAGGAACAGAGAAACCTTTTTGGTTTTGAAAACCAAAAAAAAAAAAAAAAAGGAAAGAAAACAGATAAGTGCTGGGGGTTACTAATACCTATGGTAATATTGCTAATCCTTGATCATGTTTACTATAAGCTCGGTTTATCATTTTCTGGGGATATACTATTTATGGGGTTCAGGATACCTAGTTTCAGGATCTACCCAGAGTGTTAGAAGGTCCCTCCCTGAGAAGGGACAGGGGTACATTTAGGGTGAAGTAGGTCTGTGGAAGGTGACTCCTTACATCTGCTGTGCCCTTAGCTTTGTCCTGTCTTTCACACCATACCTCAGAGAGACTGACTTCACACACACTGGGTACTGCCACCCACATTCCATACTTCGTTTTCTCCCATGCTTTTATTCTGTTTGGGAAGGGAGGACTGGGGAGCCAAGACTTAGTTGCTTGGCGCATACCTCAGTATTAGATTCACAGCTTCTGAGTATCTTTCTCCTAAGGAGATCTTTTATTGGGGGAAGTCTTAAGTATGCAGCAAGTTATGTTAGTATGTTCACTACAGTTTAGCACATGTATCCATTTTGAAGAACCAGAAAGCAGAGTAAATAACACATGTGGAGAAGGGACTCTTGGCTTTTATTGCCTAAAAACTAATTGCAGGTAGGTTTTTAAGATTCACTGTTGTGTCCACAAGGTGGCAGTATATATAAGATTATGTGAGCTAATTCAATGATTTTTTTCATAAATCAGTGGTTTGAGTAATTGGCTAACAGGTGGTAATTTGAGTCTTTTGTTATGTTTTATATCACAATAGTCCTATGTATGACCTAAGTAAGTTTTATTTCTGATCAGGTTATTAATGTTGAAGAAAAAATTATTTATTTGGTTTTTCAAGGCAGTTTATCTATGTAGCCCTGGCTGTCCCAAACTCACTCTGTAGACCAGGCTGGCCTCAGAGATCTACCTGCCTCTGCCTCCTGAGTGCTGGGATTAAAGGCATGAACCATCACACCCAGCTAGTTTAGATTAAAATTTTTTTTTTTTTTTTTTTTTGTTTTTTGTTTTTTGTTTTTTGTTTTTCGAGACAGGGTTTCTCTGTGTAGCTTTGCGCCTTTCCTGGTACTCGCTTTGGAGACCAGGCTGGCCTCGAACTCACAGAGATCCGCCTGGCTCTGCCTCCCGAGTGCTGGGATTAAAGGCGTGCGCCACCACCGCCCGGCTAGATTAAAATTTTTTAATCTAAAGTTTTTATGCAGACTGCATGTCCTTTGAGCTGATTTGTGTTTTCAGATTTGCTAAGCAACAGAGACATGATACTGTGGCAGGTTTGCAGCAGAGCACTGTGGTTGCTCAGTCAGTGACTTGGTTGTGTTTTACTCATGTGCAGGTGAAAACAGCTAATAATTTCATTAAAATTTGAAAGAAGCAGACCTATTTCTCTCCTTTGAGAGTAAAGGAGGTCAGAATGTGACTGTGACAGAATGTTACTAGTTTGTTTTATTTTGACTGCTATTTCTCCCACTTAGCCTGAGGCTGAGAAAGTGGGCTTAATAATTGAAAAGCCTAACTTAGGTTCCCAGTAATTACAGTGAAATCTAAGAAAATTAAGATTAAATTTCTTTTTGAAAATTTTCATTTTCAAGCTGTTGAGTGTGCTTCATGATATGATAACTATGTAGGTGCTATTGGACAAAATGTAAATTTTGTTTATTAAGTTGCAGAGAATTTATTCTACTTTGGGTTAAGAATTGAGCTTTTCTTACCCCTTACTTAGTATTCACTGCTGTAGCAGAGTGGTGCCTCGACATTTTGGAGGCTTTAGGATTTGAGATGAAAAGCTATAAAAAGTAGTCTCTGGGAATCCTGGAGCCCTTTCTTGTAGTACAGAGAACAAATTAATAACTTCATGGACTGTCCAGAGACAAATACATTAAGTATTTAGTTGAGTAAAATGGTAGGTAAGGCAAATCAGCTAATTATCTTAAGAGGAAAAGGATTTGTTTGACATAGTGGAGCCTGTGAACAGTGACTTTAGTTCACTGGGTAACAAGAGGTTAAGAAAAAGCATGAGCTGTACAAATGGGCAGAAGTTGAATCAGGAATCTGAGGCCAGAGCGCAGCTGCTGGTTGGGATGTGGGTTGGTGAATAAAGGAATGGCCACCTAGACTCTCCATGCCCTTACCAGCCGCAACTCCCACTCTACTCTCTCGAAGGCATATATTCTTTGACCATGTTTTCATGGTCGCTCACTGTGCCTTCTCCCAGTGCCCCTGCCACTGAGGCGGTGGTCTGTGTGTGATTCACTGAGTAGCCACAGGGAAGTGCTGCTGCTCTATAAAGTGCCTGTTGTTTCTGACCTCTCCCTCTATCCCTTTCACCTGTCTGTTTAACTCTAGCAATAACACTGAAGAAGATACAGTCCTCCAAACCAACAAGCAGATTTACTCTCAGCTTTTGAGAGCAACTGCCAACAGAAACTCAACTCTGCTGGAAAGAATTGAAGTCATCATCTGTTTGCTGGAGCAGCTTGCCTCTGGGAGCAGTGGGTCAAGTGGCGGTGCTGTCCCCTGACCCAAAGTTGTACCTGAGGACTCTGTCAGTGCCTTCCCATCCCAGAGCTGTTCTGTCTACTCGGTGCTGAGTCTTATTAAATATGAGGAGATGCCATTTAAACAGGTCCACAGTGGAGACTCGTTTCCCACAGCAGGCAGAGGACGTGGGTTGTTTTGACTTCTTCCCTTAAAAGGTGAAAAACCAGAATGGAACCAAAAGCTTCCCAGTGTATTTCCTAGAAAAGTACATGGTTCCTCAGTGATAGCACACTTCCTATGATGAGATTACACTTGCAAATAGTCTTCAAGTATGTTAAACCACCAGGTGGAAGATGAGATTATTTTGGATAAAAAGTTACTTTGGCTAAGAAAACTTTTATCCAAGTGACTTTATGGGTTCAAATGGCTAGTAGAAACTCTGCACATGAGCATTTCCTTCTAAATTGCACAAAAAGTGTACCCTTTAAGCTGTGGTGCAGGATTTTCCGAAGACTGGTAATTGTGCAGGTCTCTATTCAGTGCATGTTCCAAAAGGACTCACTTTTCTTTGACTTTATGTGACATTGGTAAAGAATAGGTACTATCTATCATTTTTTCATTTTAAACTTGAAACTGTGAATAAGGTAAGAGAACTATTTTGAATAAATAAGCTATTTATTTAACATACCTTGGTATTTCCCACTTGCATTCTTCACACTGCTGTGATTTGATTTGCTTGTGATTAGCAAAACTTGACGAAGTACAGCCTAGACAATAATGTTCAAGGTAAAGGTCTGCCACCCATTCATGCTCCTGGAACATTCTGCTTGTGCCATGCTGCTCTGGGGATCTTGCCCACTTGCATGCATTCATCCTCTCCCATTACCAAAGCTGACTGCATATGGGGCTGTGACTAATAGTTTCAAGGAAGTGTGCAGCCTGTAAATCAAGCAGACTCTTCTGCTTGGGTGACACTCTGCTGTCCAGTCGCTGTGCAGCCTCTCCCACACCAGCCACGCCTGCAGCTGTGGGTTTCTCTCACTTCAGCTGGCCTCCATTGCAGCAAAGGCAGATTCTCTAGCCATTTGTCTAGTTCTTGTTTAGTTTGCATTGTCCTTGGAGCACATTTTCGTCTGTTTACAAGAATTAATCACTGAAACCCTTAAAGTTTTGGTGAAATTGTAAAACTTTTGAACCAACTCAGCAGTCCCATTTCAGGACTACTGTGTTCCTTTGCCCCTGCAGTGAGTGTGAACACAGTAACACACAGCCCTTCCTCGACCTGGCTGCTTCCACTGAGCATAGCACCTCTGGAGCAGATGAACTCAACAGGATTTCCCCCTGCTTCCTTAGAAATGAGCTGGGGTGTTAGGACTGCTTGTCTCCTAGCCCTTCTCCTCAGCTGAAAAGCCTTCAGATCGAAGGAAGATGGTTTTTAACCAAGGAAGTAGAAATTTGGCTCTTTCCCTTGTCATAGCAATAACATGAAAATTTCTGCAGGAAAAAATAAAAGATCCTTCTCAAATGTGTTGTAATTACTTATGTTGGTTTAAATTAAAGTTTCCTGAAGTACATGTGTTTTAGCTGTTCCTTTAGAAGACTCTGTGGCCTGACCACTCAGGTTTCTGAACCTTGTTCAGTTAATTTCATTGTACAGATACCATCGTTTTATGACAGTGGCTTTGTGTGTTAAGAAGTTGTAAGCCAGCTGAGCAGTGATACACACCTTCAATCTCAGTACTCTCACTTGGGAGGCAGAGGCAGGTCAGCCTGTTCTCCAGACTGAGGTCCAGGAAAGCCAGGGCTACACAGAGAAACCCTGTCTTGAAAAAAAACAAAAAATTCATAATCCCTATTGTGTAGAAGATAAAGGATAATGCCTGTCCTAGATTAGGAAAATCAGTTACCCATCTAGCTTCCAGAGCCCTGTTGTGGCGTGGCCTGGCCTGTAGGACATAAACAATTAAGTGTTCACTGCTTTGCAGGGAGAGAAGACCACCAAGCCAATTAGGGTGAGCCAGAAAGGCCATGCATTCAGAGCCACAGCCAGTTGGGGTGAGCTGTGTGCACAGACAAGTTGCATTTGGCAGCAGGGGGCAACCACTGCAGGGTGCAGAGATGTAGACCTGACTGTTGTGCCAGACACACAAAACTAAGACACATTGGGACCTTTGGTTCATGTCAAATGTTAAACACGTTATTATAACGTGTTGTGCAGTATAGTTAATTTCAATTCTGTGTCCTACCCTAGACCAGTCCTCAGTTTAAGTGCTGTGAAAGCAAAGCCATTTCTGACAATGCTGTGACCACTGGTGGTACTATTGGGATGGCAGAGATCATGTGGAATTGAAAAGATGGGGATTCCCTAGGGTAAATTATTTGATGTTTCTAAAAGATACTTTCCCCCCAAGTAACTGATCCTTAAATCTATTTTTAAAGTGCAAGTAATGCTTTCATTTTCAGTTTTAGCCTGGGAAGCCATATTTGCTTTAGCCACTAAGAATCTGGCTGCTTTTCTTTGCAAAGAAGTCTGACTTTCTCTTAGAGCTGTTTCTAACTAAGTCCTAGCACTGTCTGAATTGTCCTGATCTCATTACATGTTCAGTGTAGAGGTATGGACATCACAAACATCAAACCACTTCTCTGAAATTGATTTTTTGGGAAATAAGCCATTCAGAGGAAGCTGAGCGTTCTGTTGTCTGTCCTTGTCACTAACTACTTTCCAGTATGAGTTGCCTTTGAAAAAGAAGACAGAGCTGTGTGCATAAGAGTAGTAAGCTGAGTCGATGTTTCTGAATGGATGATTTTGTGGCATTATTGCTGGAAACACTTGGCTCATCTTCTTTGGATAAGAATTAAGTACTTGGTTTTGGTTGACATCAAAAGCAAATACCTGCAAAGTAAAGCAGACGTACACTTTTCTGAGGATTGTTGACTCTGAACTTACAACAGCATCTTGATTTAATCTGACTTTGCACTGAATTCTATAGACATGAATGAAGTTCTAAGTATTTTCCCATCTGGTGATCTGCCATTGTTGTGTAGATCTGAAGTAATGAGAATGTCTTTCAACTAAGAACTTGGATCTAGTGATACTTACTAGAGACTCCTTGAAGAAGTAAATTAACTGCTGCCTCCGCTCATAAAAGGCAGTGTCCAGGGGACTGGGGATGCCAGGGAAGCCTTCTGAAATCAATTTGGGGTACCTCCTTCCTTGTTCATCTTCTGTGTGTGCCTGGTCATTCTCGCTGTCATATCTCCAGTATTGATTTCCTGAGAGCCAACCCAAAACTGTTAATGTGGTTTATTAATACCAGACCACAAGAAACATGGCATGGGCCAGAAATACAACCCAGGACTCCTGAACTCCACCCAAGTGAGACTTCACCCACCATCCCATGACAAACTGACATGCCACTTCATGTCATTCCAAAGGGTAGCTTCCAATAGGACCTAAGTCAGCCCTGTGTGGTGCTCTGCCATGATTCCAGAGAAAGGTTTTCTCACTCAAACATCTCCTTAGACCTCCCATGACTTTTCAGTTTGACTCCACTGTTTGTCCTGTCCATCACTGCTCTCTTAGAATGCTAGATGCCTCTCAGTGAAAGCCCACAAACATCATGGAATATCTTGAGTCTTAGTCTACAGACCATTTGTGGTGGTTTGAAGGAAAATGGCATCCAAAGGAGTGGCACTATTAGGTGTGACTTGGTTGGAGTGGGTGTGGGCTTGTTGGAGGAAGTGTGTCATTGTGGAGGTGGGCTTTGAGGTCTTCCTTTGCCCAAACTATGCTCAGTGTGGTAGAGAGTTCACTTCCTGTTGCCCATAGATGAAGATGGAGAACTCTCAGCTCCTTCTCCAGCACTGTATCTGCCTGCATGCCTCCATGTCCCATCATGCTGGTAACAGACTAAACCTCTGAAACTGTAAGCCACCCACTTAAATATTTTCTTTTATAAGAGTTGCTGTGGTTGTGGTGTCTCTTCACAGCAACAGAAACCCTAAGACACCATTCTTTTCCATGCTAGAGGCATCTAGCCACGTTTACTCATTTGGTGACTTAGGAGCCTTCATAAGATCAGGATACAACCCACCCTGAGCCTGCAGTCTTGCCTAAGCAAACAGGAAAGCCAGTGGTCACCAGCACTTAACAATGAAACCTTGGTAAGTGCTGGAAACATCCTGAGTGCAAGTTGAGTAAGAGAAATAGAGCCACGCCCAAAGCATTGTTACCTTTAAAAAAGTATCGCTCATCTTTTCCCCACGACCAGACATGGACGAAGGCATCGATGCTTTGCATGGGGATTCCACGCCAGCCAGTGAGAATTTGGAGAGGGTCCCCATAGCGAGTCCTGTTGTTACGGTTTTCATAGAGCCAGTACCAGCTACTGCGGAAGAAGTAGGTGTTGAACCTCACCCTCACCTCACCATATTGGTTCCTCTCCTTGCGAATCCAGTCAAACACTGTATCAAATGATCCCTCACATGACCCTGGAAAGAGAAGAAATAATTCTAGCCATTTGTCACTGCAAACAGCAGCATTCATAATTGTCTGGAATGGGGACGACTACATGGCTAGCACTTCCTGTTGGAACGCCCTAAAGCACCATAGAGACTACACAGGGAGTAGGCTGTTTTAAAAAGCCGCTCACAGTTCCCAGACCCAGTCTGGATGCAGTTCTGTGACCACTCTAGTGCAGCTGGCCCATGCCTCTTGTTGGTCCATCTGATCTCATGAGAGGAAAGACATTTGATTTGGTTCTGGACACACAAACAGCCATGTTTCCACTGGGGGAAGGTCACATGTCTGCAATAGGCTTTGAATGTCAAGAATGGGAGCACATGAGAGCAGACCTGGGATGGGCCCAGTGAGAGCCTAGGAACGGAAATGCTTTCCCTGTCTTGGGCATCTGTGCTGTAACCAACCATCAGTTCTTTTTCTTTAAAAATAATAATAATAATAATAATTTTTTAATTACATGTATGTGTGTGGGTGCCCATGGGGGTCAGATTCCCGGAGCTGAAATTGCAGATAGTTGTAGGTGCTGAGAATTAAACCTCTGGAAGGCCAGAATGCACTCTTCACTGCTGAGCCACCTCTCTACCACACCGTTTGTATTAAGCAGCCGTAGGTGCCTGGCATAACAACTGAAAGTGGGTGGCGAAGCTGATGTGTGGCATCACAGCTTCTTACAGTGGCTCTGCATCCACACAGCTCTGTGATGCCGAGGTATGGGAGCTCTGTGTATCTAAAAGCCACGATGTCCTCGGTCCTCACCAGTGTGTAAGGGTGGAGAGAGAAGGCACAGAAGGGATTGTTGATCTTCACCTGTGGCTGTCTGTGGTCTAGTGTGATTACTTTAAGAGCCTGTAGATGGAGCTTGGGGTTATCCCTTCAGCCATGCAACCTGTGCTGTTCGGGGACCAGCCTCCAAGTGAATATTGAGTGGAGCCTGCTGGCTTTAGCCCCCTCAGTACCTTGGCTGGATCTGCCCTAGATGCATCTTACCATATAGTCTTTGAATTGCTTTCCTGTCTGACCAGTCCAACTCAAACGCAGGCTCCTGGGGAATGTAGTTTGGTTGCATTATGGATCCCGCCCTGTAGATGTGAGGCAATCCAAGGACATGGCCAATTTCATGGACAGCTACCTAAGAGGGGAACACAAACCACAGGTGTGGAACCAAACCTCAGTCTCTGATGATGCTGAGACCAATCACTAAATTATAGCGGTCTGGCCTATGCCCTGTGCAGAGTAGTGCTTGCTTAGGAGGGAAACAGGGTGAGTACTGGGGAACCACCATCAGAGACTTGCTAAACTTTCTAGAAGGTTATGCACACACCAAGGAAAAGCTGGGTTTCTGAACTTGTGCTGGGTGCTTTGCCTTCCCATCAGAGCAGTTGGAGCCTCTTACTTTGAGAAGGCTGATGCCCGTGTCGCTGGAGAGAGGGGTGAAGTGCTCATCATCATCAAAGTGGATCTCACCGAGACGCCAGGCATGTGCAAACTCCTGTCCACTCCCGTCAAACAGCCTTGGACAACCCAAGTGCCGGCCTGGTGTGGGGAGAGGGGTGGGTAGCAGTGAATGAAGGTCCCCATCTTAAGTCCCTTTCTGACAGTAAGACTTTGACAACACCAGTCTCCAGGAGCACTAGCAGCAATGGGCTCTGCGTAAGGTCCATGGAAGCAGACGGAGCTACTGGGCATCTGTGAACAGTGTGGCTATCAAGTCTAGAAACAAGCTGGGTGCAGTGGTGCACACCTTTAATCCCAGCACTCAGGAGGCGGAGGCAGGTGGAGTTCTAGTTTCTGAGGACAGCCTGGTTTACAGAGCAAGTTCCAGGATAGCCAGGGCTACACAGAAAACAAAAAGACTAGAAACATCTGGATACTAACTGGTTGTGTGTGTGTGTGTGTGTGTGTGTGTGTGTGTGGTGTGGTTGTGTGTGTGATGCCAGTGCTGATGGAGGAGACAACATTTGGGGCTGGGTCACTGTAATGGGGAAGACCTCAAGGTCACTGTCTCTTACCTCTATACTCTTATAACAAACCATGTCTTGTGTACTCTAGAATTAGGAAATTAAGAGAGAGAGAGAGAGAGAGAGAGAGAGAGAGAGAGAGAGAGAGAGAGAGAGAGAGAGAGAGAGAGCGAGAGCGCATAAGAGAGTGAGCAGCAAGGTGAATGGGAACACTCTAGTTCACAGATGGGCCATAGGAGTCAAGGTATCCGTTGAGTATGTCAGCAAGGAGGTAGTGGTGCCTTTATGTGTCTTCACACAGGTCAAGTAGGCTGTACCCACTACTGTTCCATGTGCCCAGGAGAATGGGGGTGGGTGATGGGCTAGGATGTGCTCCAGGCAAGTGAACCCCAACAGCGAAGACCTTAGAATCTGCCGAGAGCAGATGCTACCCCCTCCTGTGGGTGTCATCTCTGAAGAAGCCCAGCAGGTAGGAGCTGCAACCACACCACTCTGGGGGACAAGGCAATCAAGTTGTGATGGGCCCGGGTTGCCCTCGGCACGATACTGGGCATGGGGCCCTGGGGGATGACTCAGAGGCGGCCTGCAGAGTAGGCAGGGAGGGATCCCAAGTCCGTACCCCTCTTACCTCTCCCAAAACCTAGCTTTATGTCCACCATGGTGCCAGGGGCAGTGAGGTCCTCCCGGAAGTCCAGTGGTGTCACCTCACTCCACATCCTGAAGGCCAGCCTAAAGATATACCTCTGCTCTTCCACGGAGAGCTGGCTGCTGTAGGCATCTCCCACCAGCCTCCAGGTCAGTGTCTTCTTGGAGAAGGCCCTGCTGGGCCCAGTGTCTGAGGTGCCCTCATGTTGCCCACCTGGCTTGGGCAGCAGCATTTGAAGGAAGCGCTTTTGCCGGGCCCTGGGCTGGAGACCTAAAGGGGTCGGCAGGGCAGCCTGAGGTGGCAGCTTTGTGTCAGGGATGCCACAGCGTGGCCTGTTCATAGCTGCCAGTGTAGGCGAGTCTAGTTCCCCGCTGGCTGGCAGTCTGTTCGCCCTCTGGAATCTACGCACAGCTTGAGCCAAGGTGGAGCCCACAGGGACCCCTGCTGACTCCTTTGGGCGAGGCTCCTCTGACCAGCCATATTTCAATAGGAATCTCTGTGGGAAAGAAAAGCCCTGAGTTCATAGGTTGCCAGGATTTTTCCTGTACTGTAGGGGGTGTGGAGGGGCACGGGATACAGAGCGGAGTTCAAGATGAAGGACAGTATCCAGGGCCTGCCAGAGTGACGTCATGGGTGCCGCATGCCCTGTGGAAGAGTGGCTGATTTTGCCTAGACACTGGTGCTGCAAGGATTAACATCAGATGGAGCTAGGTGCAGCTCACTGCTAGAGGTGCTTGCCTGGCTTATGCAAGGCCCCAGGTGTCATTCCCAGCTTTACAAAGATGACACCAGGTTAAGCAGGCTCTCCGCCTCTGCACAGCCATCCTTCTGTTATGCTCCGGCCTCTACATGTACGTGTGTGTGTGTGTGTGTGTGTGTGTGTGTGTGTGTGTGTGTGTGTGGTGTATACTGCCTGTGCACGCAGATGCTGCTGCTCCTCGGTGGGTCTCCTCTTACCTGAGCAGCATGGAGGTCGGCGATGGGCTTGGCCTGGCTCAGAGGAGATGGCTCCAGGTCCGAACGGTCCCGGCTGTGGAAGAGCCTCTCAGGCTGGGTGGGCTGGGGTGCAACCAGCCACCAGAGAAGCAGTGTCAGACGCAAGTCAGAGGCAGCAAGCATGGCTCCACTGGGACTCTGGTCCTACCTTGCTGCGTCCCCGTCTCCCCTCCTGAGGAGCAGGCCATGGTGGGACCCTTTTATAAGCAAGCAAGCATTCTTCACCCAGCTCTGAAGTGTGCCTGCTAGGAAGCTGCTTCTGAGGCCCCGGTGAGCTGCCTTTGAAGACCCCAGGGCTACTTTTCTCATGGGTGTAAGAACTCCTCTTCCTTCAGTCTGTGGATTGCTCTCCTGTGTTGACTTTCCTGGTTGAGTTTGCTCCTAAATGAACTGAGGGAGACGTGCTGAATGCGTCCACCTGTGCTGCTCTGAAGGCCCAGCCTAAGCCCTAACAACATGCCTTTTAGGACTGGGCTTGCCGCTTTAAAACCATACCCCTCAGTTTGCTCCTATTGGGGTCTCTTTTTGCTGAGTGGTCTGGGGCTTAGGGCAGGTTAATTTGTTTCTAGGCTTCGTTTTCATATTTCTTCTACTGGTTGTTTTTCTTTAAAAAAAAAAAAAAAAAAAAAAGGAATGTCTCGGGTAGGCAAGATGGCTCAGAAGGTAAAGGCAATTGCTGCCAAGCCCGATGACCTCAGTTCAATCCCTGGCCCCACATGGTAGGAGAGAACCAATTCCTGCAAGTTGCTCTCTCACCTCCGTGAGCATACTCACTGCCCGCTGCCCAAATAAATAGTAAATAAATAATGTAATTTAAAAAATAGAATGTCTAATCAGCATATAGAAAAGCAAAATTTAAAACCAGTGCAAGAAATGGGGATTGAGCTCCTGCGGTGGGGCAGTGCCATGGTGAATATTCTTGCAGACACATAGGTGTATGTCTATAGAGAAGTGTATGTATGGGTCACACCTCCACAGAAGCCCTGGGTGCCTGAGTGTTCCTGAATACAGGTACGTTTTGTGGAGTCCCACTCTGTGGTGAGTCGGTGTGAGGATAAACTAGAACCACTGAGGCCTACAACATACTACATACAGCCTGAGGGAGTAAGAGGCAACCCTTCAGTCCCTGGAGTCTAGAGCTGAGCCTGGACTCTCATGCCAAAGGCCATGCACAGGTCCCCATCTGCACCCAAGCCCTGCCTTGCCCCTCTTGAGGCCTTGCTGTGACCAGGGCCATTTGGCACCAGGGACTGAAGACCATTCATGAGGCATTTTTAATTTGGAGACAACATTCAGTAAATACTCCCCTCCCCAGATGGTGAGGACCCTCCTGTTCTGCTGCCTGTCAGTGTGTCTGTCTCTCCTCCAGCTTCCCTAGGAGCAGTGGAACCCCTTTCCACCCATCTCTTCTTTCTTTTCAGCTGCTTTCTCTCCCTCCTCCTCCCTCGGCACCTGCCATGGTGAGTCCAGCATCCGACAGTGAATGCCTCTCATTGTCAGGTGTTGAGCCTATTTGAGAGCCCTGAAATGGTGACTTCTGAAGATGCTGCCATCCCTAGCCTGCTTTTGGAGAGGACGTACCTGCCCTTTCACTACATTCTGCTCTAAGGTGACCACTGTCAGAAGGTTCACAGGTGACTCCTGCACCGTGTGCATCCGTGGTCACTAGGAGACCTGGAGACCCATGTCAACAGCCTCCAGCCTTGGAAACACTGGAAGAAAGGGAATGGTATAGAGGCTGGAGAGATGGCTCAGTGGTTAAGAGCGCTGTCTACTCTTCCAGAAGACCTGGGTTCAACCCAGCACCCACAAAGCAGCTCACAGCTGTCTGTAGCTCCAGTTCACACAGACATGCATGCAGGCAAAACACCAGTGCACATAAAACATAAATTATATTAGCCAGGCAGTGGTGGCGCACGCCTTTTAAGCACAGCGCTTGGGAGGCAGGTAGATGGATCTCTTTGAGTTCGAGGCCAGCCTGGGCTACAAAGTGAGTTCCAGGATAGGCTCCAAAGCTACACAGAGAAACCCTGTCTCAAAAAACCAAAAACAAACAAACAAACAAAAAATAATCCCCCCAAAAAAACCAAAGCCATAAATTATTTTTAAAAATGGAATAGAAATCTGTTCACTGAGTGTACTGAGAGAAAACATGCTCCTGTGGTGTAGTATTCCACCAAACAAGGTATTTCTATGGAAAATTTAATTGTATGTAATTTTAGTTTTGTTCCTCACAGCCTTGCCTTAGCCAAAAGTACAGAAATGAAACAAACCTTTCTAACGTGTGTGTGTGTGTGTGTGTCCACTTGTATATAATGTGTTCAGTGTGTGTGTGTGTGTGTGTGTGTGTGTGTGTGAACATCAGAGGATCACTTCTGTCACCGTTATGTATTTCAAGAACTGAACTCAGGTTGGCAAGGCTTGCACGGTGTGGGTCTAAAAACAGACTATCAAGGCCAGCTGGCCCCACTTACATGGCAGCCTGTGTCCAGGGCGCCTCTCCTGCTGCGCCTCAGCTCCACAGGGCCAGTTTGCTGTGGCATAAACTCCATTCTTTGCATGATGGGATGGCACTGTAATCTGATAGTGCCTTCCAGAAAGGGCAGTGTGTGTGTACAGCTCCTGGCCCCAAGGCTCCCGCACATCTGACGACATGCTTTCAGGACAGCTAAGGCTGCACGTGAAAGCTGCCAGCCTCCTTATCACTGACTGTGGTGCCTGCTCTTCCCTCAAGAATAGGCATCCTCCACAGAAGAGGGTCCTTGAGAATGGGGGGTTTGAATGTTAACAGTGAGATGTGACTCTCAAATCAGAAAGTCTGTGTGAGGCTCTGATGCCATGCAAAGAAGCAGGGCTCACCACAGCACCTGTGCTGCAGGCCCTGTCCACGTACAAAGCTCTTCTCAGTTACTGCTTAGCTTGGTGTGGCCTGAAAGTCCAAAGGGCACTCATAGCCTTGTAAGGCCCCCCATTAGTAGTGCCACCTTGAAACCAGCAGCAGTGACGGGAACATGTTTAGGAATACGGGTCGTATTGAAGTAGGAAGCCAGAGACCACAGTTCCCCAGTTCCCTTCCCAGGGCACATCCCAGTGACTCGAGGCCTTCCTATAAGGCCCCATCTCTTTCAAGATTTATTTTCTTCTCAAGATTATGTGTATGTGTGTGTGGAGAGGGGGTATGTCTATATGAGTGCAGATGCCTGTGAAAACCAGAAGAGGAAGCTGTGGGTTCCCCAGAGCTGGGGTTTATAGGCAGTTGTGAGTTGCTTGACATGGGTGCTGGGAATTGAGCTTGGTCCTCTGGAAGAGCAGTACATGCTCATAACCATTGAGTCACTTCTTTGGCATGAGGCTTTTTAAAAAAAAAAATTTTTTTAACATTCATTCATTCATTCATTGAGAACCATTGGAAGTCAGTTCTCTCATTCCAGATTTTTTATTAAGGTTGACATCAAGGCCTTTACCCCATTGAGCCTCTGAACCAACTTGCCAGGCCTATGCCCAACCTCTTAAAGATTCTGTGAGCATCCGGGGACCAAGATCCTACCATACAAACTTTGAGGGACACACTCCAACCATGCCCAGACCACAGCACTAAGCCACGGCACTACACCCTTCCTCCTCTACTGTGGTGATGATGAGGTGGCTCAGGGATTTCAGAGGGGCTCTGGGGATCAGATCACATGCGTAAAACTAACTGCACCAGGCTGGGCATGGTGTGCACTCAGGGAAGATGTCTTCCAACCTGGCCTTCCATGAAGACAGCTCTGCCAGTGCACAGCCATGTTCCCTACCACCAGCCCACAGGCTGGTTTTCTTAATGCAACACAAGTCTAGACCAGGACTGCCTAATACAGTGGTTCTCAGCCTTCCTAATGCTGTGACCCTTTAATATCGTTCCTCATGTTGTGGTGACCCCCAACCATAAAATTATTCTCATTGCTACTTTATAACTCTAATTTTGCTAGATATGAATCGCAATGTAAATATCTGATATGCAGGATATCCGATATATGACCCCTCTTAAGGGGTCTTGACCCACATGTTGAGAATCACTGGCCTAGAAGAACTAAAGTTTGGGGACAGATTTTTCATAACCTTTCTGCAGGGCACTACATTTCTTTCTATCTCTTCCTCCTCTTCTTGCTTCTCTCCCCCTCTCCAAAAGCAGCTAGCCCGATGGATATGCTGCAGTTACATTTCAGAATGAGATAAAAAATCCTCATATTTGAAGCATAATTATCCAAAGCAAAGGAGTCAGAACTTTAGGTCTGTTTATTTTTATTTGGATTTTTGAGACAGTGTCTCACTGTATAGTCCTGGCTGGCCTTAAGATCACCACTGTCTTGTCTCCATTCCCTTGAATGCTGGGATGATGAGTGTGCCACCAAGCTTGGCTCAGTCTTATTTTTTTCGTATTTCACACATAGCGATGACATGTTCACAGTGACATGCTCACAAGCAGCTTCTTCAGAGCCCCTCTGATTCTGGGCTCCATCCTCGAGGCAGCGGCAAGCTGTCCCACGCACAGGGAAGGAGCTGGCCCAGGCCAGCCTCAGCAGCAGCTGTTCGGCTGCAGCACTTGGCTGATGCCTGCAGCCAGGGCTTGTGGTGTAGGGCTCTCTGCTGTGCAGCTCACGGGCAGGCCCTTGGCAGCCATAGCACGAGTTGTACTGGGGCCAATGGCTACAAACTGCAAGGAGGCAAGACACAAGAGACACAGCCTCAGCACCACAGCAAGGGCTGTGTGCAGGGCGTCATCTGGACAGACTTTCCGTTAGGACGCCATTCCTACGTGATGTTTCCTATAAACAACAGTGCCACCTGATCTGAAGCTGGCTTCAGAGTCTGTACAAGTCTCCTGCCATAAGTGCACATAGCCTTAGGATTGGGTGTGTGGGGACAAAGCCTGGGGTAGACACCATCTTTCTCAGGGGCTCCAGCTGCAGAAGTTCTGCTTCAATTTCAGGGGCTCTGGGTGGGAGCAGGTGGGGAGCTTGGGGTGCCAAGGTGGGTCTGGATCTCCAGGAACACAGAACAGCCATAAGCTGGAAGGCCAGGGTTCTGCCCCCACCTTCTTATCTTTAACCAGGCTGTCCACTGGACTCTTGGGGGATTACATGAGGTGGTCAGGGTAAACTATGTGTTCAGTGCTGGGCACAGGCATATGCTCACTGACAGATGTGTGACCTCTCGGTGCACAGATGGTCACCCCACAGGCCATGTGGTCACTGTGAGAAGACAGGAAAGAAAAAGACAATGCAATGGCTCCCATTCATTTGGTGGCAGGTGCCATAAATTTCTCACTGCTCGCATGGCTCCTTTGTGGTAGTCTATGTAAGTCAGCCATAAGCAGCAAGCACAGGTCACAAGTTACCCCTTAACCTTCTGTGAACCCTTGCATTTTAAATAGCACTGTATACACAATGGGTCTCACAAACTCCTAGAGGAAGGAAGGCCACTGTGCAAATCTGGGGTAGAGCTGAAACAAGGATGCTAAGCCGCCCAGTTCATGGATCTCAGGACTCTATCCTCTGTCAACCTCAACAGTACCCATGTGGGCTGGCACTAAGTCCCAGCGATGAAGGAAGACTCCCACAGATTCGTATTGGTCCACAGTTGTGATCAATGTTAGCTCTGAAACTCTTTCTTTCCTAGCAGCTGCAGAGCCCAAGGTCCCAGCAGCATCTTTAACTGCTGGTGTGTTGTACACTGAACCGTGGCAGTATGATGACTGGGGGATGCCAAGAACACATGGGTTACAGTAAGGAATGGGAGAGATTTAAGATGGGCACATTTGCTATGCCCCAGCTGCTCCATGAGTCTAGACAGTACTGGCAGCAAAGTCCTGAGTTGAAATTCCAAGCATCCATTTTGCTCCGACTTGGGTATTCTTAGGATGAAGACAGAGTAAGGTTATAGTGGTATGAGTTCTTATCAAGGTAGACCAGCAAGGTCAGCCCAGGTGAGTTCTGAGGCATGCTCCCATCATCAGCTGCCCAGGTCCAGAGACACCTGTGAGCAGCATTGGCACTGCTGCTAACTCTTTCCCTGTGCCCAAGTGCTCACTCAGTCAGTGACCATGGTGAGCACCCATGGGCCATTTCTCTTCAATCCTGCTGCAGACTCAGGTGCCACCTTCCTGCCCTGGTAACCCTCCTAAAGGTTGCCTTCTAGTAATGCACTATATGATGCTGGCAAGGTGTTGAATCTCTGTGCTCAGTTTCCCCTGAAAGGAGGAGAGTTACCCCAGCCTGCTGGATTCCCCACAACCAGACTAGCCTAAGCTATGACTGCAAGAACTGAGACCACTGCCCGGCAACTGCCAGGACCATGGCTATGTATCACCACACCCCACAGCCTGGCATGCCCCTTTCTGGGTTCCAACCATGATTCTTCCTTTTCAGCTGTGTGACCCAGGGCAGGGCACAGCTGCTCTGCACCTAACATTCCATCTTGAAACTGGGAAAAGTCGGTTCAGGTGGGACACACCTGTGAGATGCATCTGTGATAAGCTAACGTGTTGGAACACCTGACTGAAGTGAGCTCTTGGGGTGGGGGAGGGAGTGGGACCTACTGTCCCTGGGTTCTAGGCCACACTTTGTACCTTGTCCTCAGCCCCTGCAGAGTCTGGTCAAGGGCACTTCTGTTGCAGGTGCCACAAGAGTTGTGTTACTAGAAAACTATTTCAAGATGGAATAAAGGAGGGAAAGGCACCAACACCCACACCAAACCCTGCCAGAAGGGCCTCACTTGAGTCCTCCACTAACCGAGGACAATGCCATGCAGGGAAGGCCAAACAGTTGGCTATACAGGACAAAAAACTTGGGGATAATATCCCCAAATTTGAATAAGAACAGCCCAGAGGAGATCAGCAACATATGCAGAGCACCAGCAAAGAAGTAGCAGGGTCCCTCGGACTCTCCAGGCACCTCATGGGCATCTGACTCAACATGCAAATTCCAGGATATAGTGGAGAGCAAAAGGCTGAAGTCCATAGAATACCATACCTTGATCTGATCAAAGCTGCCACCAGATAATGCCTGAATATACTCCAGGCTGTATTTTAGGCCGGAGGGACTGAAAAATGTGATGCTGGCTGGGATACCCTATAGGAAAGGAGAAGATGAAATCTAGCCTTTGCCCCTAGACAACATTCCTCAGCTCATCAACATCAACCCTTTAAGCCCAGAAGCCAGAAGCCCTAGGGGGTGGGGTTCTGCATCAGTACGATCCCTGGCTATGTGGCATTCTCAGCCCACCAAGGCATAGTCTGAAGGACTTGTTTATATAGCAGGCTGAGGTTGGAGAGGCTGGCAATTCCCAGTGGTTGCTCGGCTAGCCCCCAGTCTGTTTGGCCAGAAGATACCGACTCTGTGGAGCCCAGTCTCAGCAGAGGAGACACCTCCAGCCCTTGGGTTAAACAGCCCTCATGGAATTAACAGTCTTCTTGTTGGCTTCTGTTAACTTCTACCCTCTAGGGACAGAGCAGACAACAACCAGCCAGCCTGCATGGTTCCTCTACACTTGGATTGACCAACAGAACCCCCACAATAGGAATGGTATGCAGAAGCTGTTCTAGTCACATGCAAAGGGATGTGACTTCTGAATGGAAATGATGGAGGTAGCCATTAATTTAAGAAGCACTCTGCATTCTCCTACCCCAGGTCTCCCAATCCTAATCCAGACTCCACAGTGGGCTTTTCCAGTGTTGGCTCAGCCTCTACCTCACAGAATGGAGAGCAAAGGCAGTAACAAGGCCACTGTCTATTTCAGGACTTTGTATATGGTAGATGTTACACAAACAGCTTTGTATGAATTATCTTCTTTAATCTTTGTAACACTTTCACTGGATGGGTCTATTCCCATATCACAGATACACAAATGGAGCTCCAGAAAAGCCACTTGTGCAGTCACATGGCTGGGAATGATAGAACCCCAAGAAGAATCAACACCTGCAATCTCATGTCCCCAACTCATCCTCCTCCCCTGGGGCCTGCCCTGCCAGGACTTGCTCTCCCTGGGACCCCTACATACCTGATTTTCATAGTAGCTCTCCAGGTTCCCTTGGATTCCAGGATGTGGAATTGTCTGATAGACATGCATGCTTTCCATGGGGATCCCTGTGCACAATCAAAACCAGGAGACAGGCTTCATCGTACTGAGAATGGGATGGGGCATCTGCACCCTAGTGTGTAGCTGATGGGGACCATCAACACACCTCTGAGAACCAACTCTTCAGAAATGGGAAGCTCAACAAGGGGGCAAAAGACCCTGCCCAGCCCTCTGTGACCTGCAGAGCACTGTGGAATCAATTTGAAGTCGGGAAGGCTGAGTCAGCAGAGAAAGTCCCAGAAACCACAGCCTTCATCGGTACCCACAGATGCCTTTGGTTCTGTGTGTGTTTGTCAACACAGTTCTGATCCTGGCTGCTCCATGAATCCCACAGACGTGCCACCAGGAAGTGAGGGCCGAGGCAGCTCTCAAAAAAGGTTTAGCATCAGGAGACCCAAATGCATCCCAGTTCTGTCTGTACATGGTCATGTGTGCCTCCTGGGCCTCAGGACATTCATCTTTGGGGATGCCATAGCTGATTCTAGTCACCTTTGTCCTTGAGCATTTTTGGAAGAGTATCTCCTTTGATAGTTCCACAGGGAAAGAGAAGAGGCAGTTCTGAAGATGGCCCTGTGAAGACACAACCAGACACTGTAAGAGCTTGGTAAAATCTCAAGAGAAGAGGTAATACTGAAGACAACCCTGTGAACATACCACCAGACACCGTAAAGCCTTTGTATAATCTCAGAGTGACAATGTGCACAGAGGCACAAGGAGAGCAACTCCCAGGAGGGTGAAGCTGGGGGCTCCAGGACCAGCTTTGCTCTAAGATCTTAGTTCCACCACCTGTCGCCAGGAAGGGCAACTGCTGCACTGTGCTGGCCTTGAAGGGTTCCATGAAGAACTAAAAGGGGAATGTGAGCCTAGAAAGAGCCTAGAAAACTCAGCCACAAAAACAAGGCACCGCTCTCCTACTTGCTGCCTGAGCTCTCTGTCAGGACGTGACTCCCTGGTTCATAGTCCCTATTTGGAATGCAGAACCTGTATTTAACTAGGTAAGAAAGTAAGGACTCGGCTGGTATTAGCACTGGGCATACTTCCTAGCTCTGGAGGGGGTTCTGGCTGAGCCAGGCACATATGCATGAGGTAGTAAGGAACTGGCACTTTGAAGTGGCTCTGTAGCCACCTCCAACAAAGACAAATTCTCTGCCCTTACTATTTGCCCAGCCATGCCAGTAGCCCCTTAAGCAAGTGCCTAAGGGGCATAAAAGTCAGGAAGCTGCTCCAAAGGCCCTGCATCTCACTGTGCCCCACCACCCACCTCCATCTGTGGAGACCAGAGGCAATCAATGTTCGGCCCTGAACACTTTGCAACTGACAGAACAGCAAGCTGCAATAAAACCATCCAAACGAACCGAGGGACTGCCGGATGCAAGAACCTTCCTTAACTGTGAACACAAAGTATTTTACTAAAACCAACCATTTCTTCCATATCAGATCAAGAAATGTAATGGGTGTTGGCCGTGCACAACATCACATATTTCCTATACTGTGATGATCCCTCTGAACACTCCACTGGTGACTGAGACCAGAGGAGGAGTCAAACAAACTCCCCAGCTAGCACTGGCTCTGAGAAGCGGTAGCTAAGTGACAGGAATGGCTGTAGGCCACTGTGTTTGAAGTACAAGCAACAGTGACATGCTGGTGGATGTTTTATTTAAACTGCTCTGTAAATATTGGTACCAACATAGAAGAGCACACGACTTGGGAAATGATTAACTACAGATCACAGCTGCCTGCTGAGTTCTCTTTCCAGTGAAGTGCTGCAGGTACCACTCCTAGGCACCCATTTTTAAAGACATGTTCAGGTGCTGTGCTCTCCACCCTGGCCTAGGTGGCTCTCCTGTGTCTTTTTGTGAGTGCTGTGGCCTGAAGGTGCAGGAAACTAGGGGATAGAGCTCTTTCTTGGGCATCTATGGGAAGTCAAACAGTTCAACTTTCCAGCAAGCCTTGCTCCAAAGGCATGAAAAGAGCTTCTAGATGATTCAAGAATCTCCCCTCCCTTTTATCTCTTCATATTGTTATTCCTAGATGGGTGGGAAACATAGGACTCAAGTTCCATCTTGTATCTCTAAGGCTGGGCTGCAGTGGTGCAGGGCTTCCTGAGGACACAGGCTTGTCTGGCCAAGACCTGCCACGGAAGCACGTGGGGCTCACATATGAATAGTTGGCCAGCTCAGCGGCCTTCCCAGGAAGGAAATGTTGAGTATGTCCACATGGAACTCTATTGAGAGAGATCTAATGACCTACGTTTCCTAAGAGCTCTCTGCCCAAAGTAAAAAACCAGCTGGCTGTGATGGCACATGCCCATGATCCTGGCATGCAGGAGACAGAGGCAGGAGGATCACTACAAGTTTGAAAACAGACTGGTCTGCACAGGCAGACCAAGGTCAGCCTGGCTTGCAGAATTTTGAGATCTGGACTCAAAACTGAACAAAATGGAACTACACCACCACAACAAACCCCCTCCTTTAAAAAAAAACTTAATTTCTGTGGCTTTATTTTCAACCTGATTAGGTCAGTGCAATAGCAAAGCTGGCTGATTTTCAACCTACGTAGGCCAATGCAATGGGTGCAACCACCACCACCACACGCACGCACACATGCACGCACGGTGACTTGTGGAGCCCAGGGCTCTGCTCTCCATCGCTGTAACAGGGTGTGGCCTGCCACTGTGGGCTAACACAGATGACAAGTGACATTGTTGAAGTTCAAGTGATACAATGCTGCTAAGGAGGGGCCTGAGGAACAGTCTCCACAAGACAGTGAGAGATGCAAACAGGAGCATCCCCTGATGTGGGGAAGAACTGAGTTGTGCACGCAGGCCTCAACTGCAGATCATCAGGGCATCGAAGCTAACTGGAGCATGGGAGCAGGAACTCTACATCTAGGTCATTTCAAAGAAAGGCAGTCCAGTCTGCCTTGGCTTCTGTCTCTTTAAATGTGACTATCTTTGCTTCTGTACCACTTACCTTGTAGTTACTCTCTCATTCTGAGAGAGATGGGAGAGGAGGACAGTTGTCTATAATGAGTGATCTGGTTAAATGGGCTAACAGCTTTAAGTGCCCACAATGATGCCTGACGCATAGTAAATAATCGTTAAGTAAAATAATGAGCAATAGCTAGGAGTTGGCCTTGTTATGTATCACACACTGGAAGTACATTTGTAACTTTAAAATTGGACTGTGACTGGCAGTGGTGGCACTCAGGAGGCACAGGCAGGAGATCTCTGTGAGTTTGAGGTCAGCCTAGTCTACAAAGCGAGTTCCAGGACAGCCAGGGCTACAAAGAGAAACCCTGTCTTGAAAAACAAAACAAAACAAAACAAACCGGGGTGGAGGTGGGCTGCAGTTTACATCAAGGAAAATCATAAATGTCTTCTTGGTTAAAAACCCAGGTACAGGTCCTTATTAGAAGCAGTTAACTAGGACTTTATCTGTATATTCTAATTGCAAATGGAAGGTTTATTAGGCCTACAGACAAGGTGGTGATAAGCTAGAAGTAACAATGGCTTTGCAAAGACTGCATCCCCTGGCTGACGACAGGGCTGGGTAAGGGTATTTGTATCTAAGCCTGATGATCTGAGTTTGAACCCTAGGACTCACAGGTAGGAGAGGACCAATCCCCAGAGACAGGGCACAGCATGTTACTATCCAGCCTGCCAAGCTTGGGCCGATCAGCTGAAGCACAGTGGCACTCACAAGTGGCACTGACCCTCTGCCTTGTGCTTACAAAGCAAGGAAACCAGCCTGGTGGCCCTAGGCCTTATAATGAGCATGACTCAGGCACTTCTGTCTCCTTCCAGAACAGATGCATGGAATTTGAGTAGTGCTCAAGACCTGCCCTGGAGACAGGTGGATGCAAAATGTCCTATTCATGGAATGGGCAATTATCTCTCCTAAATGCTGGCAATCCCAAGAGAACACCACGATCTGTCCTTTATATTTAGGTCGACGTTTTTAAAAGACAGGCTTTGGTGCTATGTACAGCTATGCTTCAGATCCCGCTATGCATCTAAATCTGGCTGGGCACCTGTACCCCTATCATGCCCTTTATAACAGACCAGTGAACACGGGCAGAGTGTTGCCCTGAGTTCTAGAAGCCATTCTTCCAAGTTTACTGACCCTCAGGAGGGGGCTGTGGGAACCAGATCTGTAACCCAGTTGGACAGAGTGTGAGTCCCTTGGACACTCAATATTTACGTCTAAAGTTGGGGCTGTCTTGTGGGATTGAGCCTTTTCCTGTGGGTCTGCACTTACTCTGGGTTGATTCAGAACTGAATTACATTATGGGATTCCCAGCTGGTATCTGAGGAGTTGGACAGTTGGCTGTTGGTGTGAAGAAAAGCCTGTTTGGTACAGTAGCCTCACCACACCAACTGTTTGCTGCTCTTTTTCACTACATAAGTCACTTGCCTTCCCAAGCCCAGCTTACACTGGGAGCTCCCAGTAGGCAGGAGGGCTGGAGGGCCCTAGCCCTATACTCTAACAGCCCTGGGTGTCTGGCTAAAGATCTGCTATGGAAGACTTAACTGACTTGGTGTTCTATGAAGTGGCAGAGAGTACAGAAGTTGGAAAGAGAGGTTCAGTTCAAGCATCAGGTGCCCAACAGGCCTCCTCAGCCAATAAACACGGGGTTTAGGAGAATGTAGACTTGGTAAACCATCCTATGGCTAGAGCTCCCTCTTTGAAGAAGAGTGATCAGAGGGGACCCTGTCAGGCATTGCAAGCTGGAGGCCCCCAAAGCTCTGCCACACCAGGGTCAGGCACCCTAGAACTCTCACTTCATTGGGGTCCCCTCACTCTGAATCTGGGTGGTACCTAGCCAGCAGCTCCTTGAAGGCAAGTGGACACAAAACAGAGTTCAGTTAGGGTTGCTGAAGGTGATAGGCCACATACATCAATGGATTTGCAGGTTTAATTCTGAATTCTAGCCATTACCTCACAGCCTGAGTCCTTGGTCTCCAGTGCCTCAATAACAGCACATGAAAAAAGGACTTCTAGTGATGACAGGAATGTTTCATTGTCCAATGCAGGGTCACTGATGAAATGTGCCCAGCACATCTGAGGAACTGAAAGTGGCATTGTATTTAGTCTGGACTACTGTAGCTACCATCCTGGACAGCACACTTGCCACTAAAAGGCTCTTTCCCTGGTGGCTGTGAAGACTGGCTCCTGGGGCACACTGAGCACTCGTTAACATTAGTTTTCAGTGTTAATGCTGAGGTCTAGTTACCGAAAGGTAGTTAAATGCTTATTTATTTATTTATTTAGTGCTAGGGAATGAACCCAGGACTTCACGCATACTAGAGAAGTACTCTGACACTCAATTATACCCCCAGCTTTGAAATTGTTTTTAAAAGAAACTGATATGCCACTAATATGTGTAATTTTTTGTATCAGTTAAACAATTTAAATAGAAAGATGCTCTAGATTCATTTCCGTGGCTACGATAAACACTCTGACCAAAACAACTTAGGGAGAAAGGGGTTTATTTCAGCTGACAGGTTATAGTCCATCACTGAGAGAAGGAAGAGAGGACCTTGAAGCAAGAAACTGACTGTAGAGGAAAGTTCCTTGCTGACTGGTTCACAGGCTTAGTTAGGCTTGGCTAGCTTTCTTGTGTAACCCCGCACTACCTGCCCAGGGAATGTTGCCACCCACAGTGGGCAGAACCCTCCTACATCAGTTATCAATCAGGACAAACTCCAAAGCCATATCCACAGTCCAGTCTGATCTGGGTAATTCCTCAATTGAGATTCCTCATGTCACTAGGCTACATCAAGTTAACAGTCAAACCTAACCAAGACAGATGTCTGTTTCCATACTGAAAAAAAGTAGAGAATTGGCAGCTTGGGGAGGGCCTCTGCCATCCCCTGCTTGCTGCTGAAATCTGCAGGTGGTTCTGCCCAGGGTCTGTCTGGATCTAGGAAGCCTTAGTCGAAAGTTCAGGATTTTAGGAGCAGCTTCCGGAGGAACACTAAAATGTAAAAGCTAGAGAACCTCTTGGCAATGGAAGTAGCTTATGGCATGAGAACCTCAGAAGACTTTTGCATGCAAGTTTACAGATCACAAAAGCCAATATGACTTCCTGAAGGCATAGGTTTTAACTAACGTAGTTTGTTTCATCCATTTTTGTTTGAGAAGCCATAAAAAGATCCATTGAAGGTTCTTCTCTCTTCACCCTGATAATATGCTAAGGGGAAAAGAAGATGCCCAGTTCCTACAACCTTTGAGGAAAGCCAAAGCCATGTCAGCACTCGCTCCTGCCCTCCTCCCAGCCCAGCAGATCCCAAAGTAATTTCTCAAGAGGGGTCAGCACATTACAGACCGGGTCAGAGCCAAGACCCAGGGTTTACATTTCCCCAGATGTTCTCCTGTTTCAACTATAGAGTCTGGTAGCTCTGACAGAGACCTGCCTGCAAAACTGTCAACGCCCAGCTGGCTGACCTTGAGAGCAGGTCCAGATTCCCTCCCCTGACATAGAGCAAGAGGATTCTAAGTCCTGGGGCTGGGTGACACAGCTGTAAGGACCTGTGTCTGCAGCTGGATTTGACACACAGGAAGAGGACAGGAAACACAGCACAGAGGCAGGCATTCTCAATCTTCCAGCCCTCATTCCAGAATCTCCATTCTAAAACTCTCCTCTGTATCCCTCAGACCCTAAAACCCATAATTAGCTTAAGGCAAATCACCACCTAAGTCCAAACAGCCCTAGGGCTGGTCCATGTGCTGACCAAAGACAACCTTATGGGGAGCCAGTTCTTTGCCTGGGAGCATGTTTTGTGAGGGAGGGTGGGTTTCATGCGAGGCGGTCTTCACTTACTGGAGCAAATATATTCAGCAAGCTTTTCTGCATTTCCACTGTGTGCTCCTTCTGCATCCAGGCCAATTTTATTCACTGGAAAATGATGAAGAGGTGAATTCCTTTGACAGTTACGGAAACCCTTATGTTCCTACATTACTTTTAAATTGCAAATGTACAGGTACTGTTTTCCCACTCATGGAGACATGTCCTTTGGAAGCCAAGTAGAAAGACCACGGCTATCCTTCCCAAGATGAGGGCGCCCTGGGCACACCTTCCCTAGACAGGGGTCTTTGTCCTAACTAGCTTTTTTGAACCCCACTTAGCTTATCTACATGAGCCAAAAACACGGGCCCTGTAGGACTGTCTTAGGCTTATGTGATAATGAGGCCAACTGTTGGCATCTGCTTATCAGTCAGGAGATGGTGAGCATTTGGGAGCCACTAAGTTTTGCAAGCATCTCTTTAAAGAGCCCTCATTTCATAGGGAGATGTGATCAGCTCCCATCCAGAAAGGGGTAATGGGCTGACGTGGCCAGACTGGAATGGAGGGGGCAGAGGAAAGGTTTCATAACCACCGACAAGGACCCATAGCACTATGGACAGGTAGCTTAGGGAGGGTGCTGTCCTAGCCGCTCTCTCAATGCAGTCCTGGAGCTCTCTATATAGACTAGGCTGGCCTCCAACTCACAGAGATCCTCCTGCCTCTGCCTCCCGGGTGCTGGGTGGGATTAAAGGTATGCGCCACCACACCCAGCCAAGCCTTCTTGAAGAGAACAAGAAGCAGACAGATGAAGACTCCTTGCCTTCTCCAGACAGTGAACGTGTGGCTACTCCGCAGAGGATGTGAATGAAGGTAGGGCCCACTCAGCACTGCTACTTGCGTAGAGGAATACGTGCCTTCCAGAGGAAAGATGTATGGTGGGTATTGCATTTAGGAGCCAAACAACTGGTGGCTATGTTATCACCAATGACAGCTTCAATGGGAACACCACCAGCTTTTCATTCATGGATCATTATAAATGTACTGTGCCTGAGGAAAAAGCCTCCTGCAGGTGTAAACTCTGTTCAGCACCAAAGCTGTCCCTGCACTGAGCTGCTGACCCAGGCTACCAGGGACAAGTGAACCAGGAAGCCTGAAGTCCCCAGGAACTGAACTGAGGCAGGAGGACTTACTAAGGCTAGCCCCCAATACAGGAGGCACGTGTGACCCCCTCATCCCTGCTTTGCCATTTCATTTCCCTCCACTTCGGCTACCCTTGGCCAACTATGTCCTGAAAATACTATATGAAGAATTCCAGAAATAAGCAGCTCATAGGTACCAGGCTGTATATGGTCTGAGTATGAAATCTCATCCATCCCACCTAGGATTCGAACCTTCATCTTCCCATAACCCCTTACCTAGAGAAGCAGTGGCATTTCCAACTACGTACACAGACTTGGCATTCCATCTGTTTTTCAGAGACTTTTCCCAGTCTGCAAAACATGGAGTTACATATGAGCTATGCATACAAAGTGGCCATATGGATGCTGTTAAGACAGCTTGCTTCTTCATTCTAAGGCCCCAGCCTTCATTTCAGCAGAAGACTGAGCACTCAGTCTCCAAAGCAAGCCAGCCACTTGTGCAAGGAGACGACAGTGACAGCACCACTGTCCTCATTCCCTCACTGACCACTCTGCCCCTGGCAACGTCCTGGATGTTCCTCTGTGGGACTCAGACTATGTAGTGTACATCAAAAACCTTTGGATCAAGACACTGGCACAGAGCAGCCACGACTTGTTCCAGCTAGTAGGAGAGTAACCCCATGGTTTGGGTGTTATGGAGCTTTCTCCAAGGTCAGGTCACCTAGGGGAAGAATGGTCAAGGAGCTCACAGTGGCCACTATGGCTGCATGAATCCAGGCCTGCAGGACTCCCAAGCCCCAGCACTAACCATCTTCCAATTGCTTCCCCTCACTGGAAGAACTCCCCATGCCTGTGTTTTAACTGTAAATGAGGTCACAGTACTATGCATGCCTCCGAACTGTAAATGAGGTCACAGTACTGTGTATGCCTCCGGACTATATTTAGCACTCAGTCTGGAGCCTGGGTGTCAGGAAATGGGTTGGGTCACTACATACTGCTGTAATGGAGAACAAGGAGCAGCCATGTCGAAAAGGACGTTGGCAGGGCCATGAAGCATTTCCTCACTTGAGTAAAGTGTCACTTACCCTACTTTCAGAGGAAGAAATTGGCACAACAGATAAGTAAACATTTAAAAGGCAACTGAGGGCTTGTCAGATAGTTCAGCAGGTAAAGGCGTTTGCCATCAAGGCTGAGTTTGATCCCTGGGACCCATGGGGTGAAAGGAGAGAACCAACTAACTGTCCTCTGATCTCTACACACATATCATGGCATATACCCAATAAAGAAGTAAGTACATAATAATAAAAAATGATGAAATAAAACAAACGAATAAATGGGAAGTGAGAGCACCCTCTCAACCATGTATGTGTGGGGACTCAGGGCGGCACCTGTAAGCCAGCATGCCCAGGCACTCAGGCATGTAGCCACCTCTGGACTGCAGTGACTCAGAAAAGAAAGGAAAATAAATAAGTCTGGTGGATCCAGAGCAGACCCACCCTCACCTTCAGTTTTATTGTCCTTCTCCAAACACAGCTTCACTGCTTCCACTGCCCTGGGGCTGGTGAAAATGAGTCCTCCAAAGCCTTCGGGATGAGACAGCTGCACCAAAACCAACAGAGGCTGGCTCAGTCTCAGCCTCTCTAAGAGCTATGAGCCTGAGTCCAAGTGCATCTGCAAAGAAGTGGGCAACCAGTCCTACCCTGCCTTCCCTGCACCCACCTGACACCTGTGGGCCTGGAGCCATGCTGGGCTTTGGGTAAGCCCCTTCACTGTCACAGCCCTTTCCTCCAGAAGCTCCTTCTTGGGCAGAGACATATACCTGCAACCCAGGAGATGAGCAGAGCAGAGGGGCAACCTGACCCAGCATGGGATGGGTCAGTGGAGTAAGATGCAGGCAGGAAGGCAAACTTGACCTATATCCATAACACAGCTAGACTATCAAGGAGGTAAATCCAGCTGAAGCCTGGGTTCAAACACAGTACTGTGCTGAATACCTCTGAGCCAGGCATTGAGCTGCTGCACACCCCTGACTTTACTCCAGGTGTCCACACCAAATCTTTGTTTATTTACAGTACTGGGTACCCAACATGCATTGTGCACACCCAGCACACCCTCAGGCCACCATCAATCTGAAAGATTTGGTGGCCTCACTGCCTGACTCCTGCAGTAGCTGCCAAGCCTACTGAGTAGAGCAAAGTGGTGGGCAGAAGCGGGGCTTACATTTGGCCTTCCTTACTGGCTAGGTGCTTGGCTTAGTTGCTACACCAGAGTTCACTCTAAAATCAGAAACACCTCCCTAGGCTTCTGTGCACAGGCAGGGATGGACTAAAAAGGCCCTAACTCTGAGAGCCATGCTGGTAGGGCCTTATCTTCGGGGCCCACAGCTTCCTGATGAAGCCGATAGGGGCTCAGGGAGAGAAGCCTATGGGGAGTCTCCAGCATCCAGGTGAGTGTGTACTGCCCTTGTGTTCATGTCTAGTGGTAAAATGAGGCTGACACTCTTGTGGCTTGGGCTGCCAAGAATTCTACAGAGGGCAAGCCCTAGCATGGGGCTCTTACCTTTTCTGACAAACTGGGAAGAGACAAAAACTCAAAGGACAGAACAGGAATTAGCGTAGCTTCCAGTCCATACAATCCCAGTTCCTACAAATGAAAGAATGGCATTCTTGGTTGGCCAGAGCTGTCTTGAAAATAAGGTCATGAAATCACATTAACTGCTATCTGGAAATAAGGGAGCATGCCATCACATTAGCTATGCATCAAGTTCACTGAGTTTTAGCATTCTCACCCCTACCTCCACTAGCAAGAAAGTTCTAGTTTAGAGGCGAAGGAATAAGGCTCAGCCACTTACCTGGATATATGGATCCTGGCCACTGTCATCATCCTTGGCATCTTTCAGTAAGAGAACCTTCATTGTGCTTGGCAGCCCTTATGAAAGACACAGGGACAGAGCAAGGAAATCGCTCTTAATTAGATCTCAAAGACCGTTCCTAGGCAGTGCTGGAAAGGGACAGAGGACAAGAATGAGGCAATCATCCACCGCCCCTGTGGTGCTAAATAGGTGTGGTCTTTCTCAAGACCCCTGTCACAGATAAGGCCAAAGGAGAGCATGTTAGCAGTTGATACTGCCTGGAAAGGCAAGTCACAGCCATTAGTGAAATCAAGTGACTAAGCCAGACTGTGGCCACCAGAGAGAGATGGTGAGTTCTGTGTCAAACCAGTAGCAAATAGAGAAATGAGTATCTTCATTTTAAGGAGGTAGATAAATAACTGAGTAAGGAGGTAAATAAATGATTTCCTTTTCAAAATGAACTAAGTAGCTTATAAGCCCTTCAGGTACATTGACTTTCCACCTCTCAAGCCATGTTTATTAAATGTTACCAAGTTTCCTGAGGTAATCTATCAACCTGGAAACAATTTATCAACATGTACCATCTATAATAATGTACCATCTTACATAATTCATACCTTTCCTTCCTGTAATTTCACCTTTAAGAATGAACACAAGACAAAAATCAAAGCCATGCACGGCCAGGCCAGGTGGTGGTAGTGCACGCCTTTAATCCTAGAACTCGGGAGGCAGAGACAGGCAGATCTCTGTGAGTTCAAGGCCAGTTTGGTCTACCGAGTGAGTTCCAGGCCAGGCTGCAAAGCTACACAGAGAAATTCTGTCTCAAAAATAAATAAATAAGTAAGTAAATAAATAAATAATTCTACTCCATGCTGGATGTGGTGGCATATGCTTTTAATCCCAGCCCTTGGGAGGCACAGGTAGGTGAGCTGAGGCCACCAGGGTCTAAATAGCAAGTTTCAGGCTAGCAAGGGCTACACAGCGAGACTCGGTCTCCAAAAAAACAAAAACCAAACCAAAACAAACAAAAAAACTTCTTGGTCATCTCTATAATTTCCAGTAACTGGAAACAATATAAGCATCCAATGAGAGGCTGGTTAAGTAAACTATGATGTAGGTTTTAGAAAATCATTAAATATTGACAAATAAGCTAATTACATAGGTTATCTAATCAAACATGTTAAGTAAAACATGCAAGAACAGTTAGATAAGTAGTTTGGTTTTATGTACAAATACATGAGAGAATACACACCCAAATATTAATAGTACTTACTTCTGAATAGGCATTAATATGATTTTTCTTCTTTTACTTCCCTTATTATCCAAAAGTGTTATGAGCATTATATTCCTGGTTATATGGGAGACATTAAAAAAATCACTCAATGGTCTCACAATAAATGGCAGGCAATACCTGCAGAATAAATTTGGCTCAGAGGAGGACCATCACACCATAGACAGTATCAGACCCACCAAGAGAACACACTGGGCACTGGAAATGAGTGAGCTTTGGGAGCCGTGATTCACATTACTGATTACACTGACGGCTGGGGAACATGGAACACTAGGAAATCTGGCTCAAACTGAGCTGCTCTACATCTAAGTAACCAAATCCAGCTAATGGATAAGAGTTATGAAAGAATGGGCTAATTGTTGCTGCTGTCCAGGGGTCAGATAAATGGGCAAGGGAGAGAAAACAGATGATATGGTTTCTATCACTTCCTGGGGTTCTCAAAGTGTCTCACCCAGAAATTAGGACCCTTCCCCTCTGTGGTGGTCATGTCTTTGTGTCATTTCAGTTTTCCCAACTTAGGATAGTAAATCTTACTTTTCATTTTACTCTGTGTCTTGATTTGTTTTTTGGAGATAGATGCCACACTGTAGTAGATAGCTCAGGCTGTCTGGAACTATGTGGCCCAGGTTGGCCTTGAATTTAAGCCTTCAAAGTGCTAGGATTATAGGCAAGTACTACTTGATTCAACTGAAAAGAGCTCAAGGGATTTGTGAAGCACACCCCCAGGTGTGTCTTATGAGGGTGTTTCCAGAGAGGATCAAAGGGGAAGACCGGCCTTTGAATGCAGGTGGCACCATCCTATAAAGTAGAGGTCTGGATGGAATAAGAGGCAGAGGAGAACGCCCATACTTCCTGCTGTACAGTACCAAGCCATAGCCCCATAACAGTCTACCCTCTGAAACCATGAGACAAAAAGAATGACTACTTCCTCTAAGTTGTTACCTTGTGTCAAGTCACAGCTTTGGAAAACCACTCAACATCCAGTTTCCACTTATTTACAAATGTTGACTAAAGTGCTGTTTAGAAGGTACTTAGAGATTGACAAAGTCCACTAACTGATGGTATTCATGGACTTTTTTTTTCAAGACAGGGTTTCTCTGTGTAGCTTTGGAGCCTGTCCTGGAACTCACTCTGTAGACCAAGCTGGCTTCAAACTCACAGAGATCCACCTGCCTCAGCCTCCTGAGTGCTGGGATTAAAGGTGTGTGCCACCACTGCCCGGATCCTTTTTGGTTTTTTGAGACAGGGTTTCTCTGTGTAGTCCTGGCTGTCCTGGAACTCACTCTATAGACCAGGCTGGTCTCAAACTCTGAGATCCACCTGCCTCTGCCTCCCAAGTACTGGGATTTAAGGCATGCACCACCACCGCCAGGCTTAACTTTTTTTTTCTTTTCCTGATGGACTTTTAGGAAGGAAGATCACCCCAGATAACTTTAGGGAGCCTGACTCAATCAGTCCACAGGTATTACTAAGAGCAGCATGGGGGCCCTCCAAAGCAGGAAGATTTTACCTCTAGACCATCTTTGGCTTGAACAGCATCCCAGCCTGCATGTCCCATTGGCCTGCCCTTCTTATTGGTTTGCCTTGCTAGCCTCACAGTTATACTATATGAGATGACTAGCTGAAATGGTCCACCATCTTACACCACTCTAGCCAGAACTTCACATAAACTTTACCCATTACTGAGACTGGCTAAAAATGTTACAGCTAGTCCTCATAAGACTTAATCATTGTTTCAGTTTTTACAGGATCTCGCAGAGATAACATCACCCCTAGACAACAGGGAGATGCTCCCTTCCCCCAACAGGTTTTCATTTTCTCAGGGTTATGGATAACTGTCATCTGTTAGGGGTTGGTTATAATTTGTTCTAGGGTTGGGGTGGAACAATAAAGATTATACTTAGGAATCTCATTTAGAATAGAAAAAAGGGAGATTGATAAGAAGGTAGATTATTATATCTACTTGTAAATCAAAACAGCAACTATCAGTTTTAGATAATTTGCATTGGCATAGATTCTTGTATATTGATACAAATTCAAAGTTATTTTTCTATTCCTGTCTAAGATAATTTGTATATTGACACAAATTCAAAATTATATTTGTCATACTGTATGCATGTTCTACTTCTGCTTAGGATATTTTGTATATTGATACAAATTAAGGATTTTTTGTCATATTGCACTATACATTTCTACCTCTGATTAAGATATTTTTGTATATTGTCACAAATTCAAGGTCATTGTCCTTATACTGTACATCTGTTTACAGATTGTTGATTTTTATAATATGAAGCCTTAGTCTTTAAGCTATATAGGTTGATAAGAATTACAGGTTAATAGTCACCTATGCTTATCATACTTATAGTCATATCAGTTAGGTTTTCTGGACATACAGAGACATATTTCAGATGGATAGGTAATCTTTAAACACTTCAAAGATCTAGAGAATATGGCATTTAAATGTTTTAATAACTTAGAATTCAGTTGACATGAGACACAATTGCTCCTGGCAGTGCCAATCTACTCCTGAAAAGATGATGAGCATCAAAGACACTCCATTATGGAGGTTGTCTTCTTGGCAAAACTGGCCTGTTGGGCAAAGAACTGCCCTTGCCTCGACTGCTGACAGTAAGCATGCTGTACAGTCCGGATAAGCAGGACATAAGGAAAAGCAACTGCTGAACCTTGCCAAGACAGGGTAGGACAGTCTTTCAAATTTTCCTGCTTCTAAAAATGGTCTGTCAGATATTCTAGGCCTATAGCCAAAGTAGCAAGGCCCAATGTTACAGACATTGGGTGACTGTCCAAGCAGCCAGCTGTTTCTGTCGTTTCTTGCATTTCTGGAAGTTGCCTACTTGCACTTCCTGTTTACTTAGGTATTATTATTTTCCTTCTCAGGTCTTTGATGGGGTTGAAGACTAGATAGTTACATACAGTTACAATCTCTCATATTTTATCTAAGCACATTTCAGGTACAAGATTTAGATTCTTCAGGATAGAATAGCTATTGGCGTAATCTCTGTAATTTGCCAATTACCTATGGTCTGGACATTAAGTATGTGTTTTTTTGCTTGATGTTGTTCTTGTTGGTTGTAGTTCCATTTTTGTTTATGTCATTACCTTTTCTTTCTTCTGAACAATACTTCATAAATGTTCTTATTGCATATAGCTTTATGTTAGGATTAGAACCCTTTTATTTAGACAAAAAAGGGGAAGTGTGGTAATTCATTCCTTTCAGCCAGTGGCTTTGAGGTAGAAAGCCCTAAGGCATGGCCTTGCCTGTTTTAGAGCAGAAAAACAGGGCTCATGCACTCTCTCTTGGGTGGATGGAGCAGGATGGTTGGTTCCCATTGCCCCTGGAGAACAAGGACAGCAGGATAAACGGCGGTGTCTACTTTGTTCTGTATCAGTGAATGTATTATCCCCATTTTATACCTTAATAAATTCTTGAGATCCTTTAACAGACGATCATGGGTTCATATAACACAAGTCAATTTCTTCTAATATATCTCCTAATATATATCTCTTCTTAGCTCTGTTTCTTGGCTCAGGTTCTAATGCACCTTCCACTGGGAGCTCCAGGAATCTGGTATTAAATTTAGTGGCAAGTAAAATCTAGAGTTTTCTGCTGAGGAATGAATTCCTCAGAAGTCCACAATGTAAGCAACAAGAGTAGAGAATAAAAAGCCAAAATATGATACTGTGGAAAACAGGTAATCGTGTGGCCTTGCAGTGCTCTTCAACCTGCTTATGTCCCTGTCATAGCCCCAGGCTCTGGCATACAGGTCCACAGTTCTACAGAGGACATTTTAGTAATGCTTAAAAACACAAAGTCAACTTCTCACTTGTCTTTCTAGTTTGTTGTCAAGCAGTACAGCCTAATCCCCTGGGCCTGGACGCTTTATGAGTCAGGTCTGTAGGATTTTCTTGAAGTTGAGTGATAATTTCAGGTACTAGCAAGTGCTGTAAGGTGATGAGATAGTAAATAGAGTTCTGACAGTTATGAGTTACCTCTTCAGGTACCAGGGAGACTGTTCTGGGGAGATGGCATCTGAATGACAATAGCAGAGGCCAGAGGAACAGACAAAGCTCTGCCTAGCAAGCACCAGATCCTGGATTTGACCCCTGACTACTACCTGAATGACACTAAGGAGAGATGTTCAAGTGTCAGGAGGGAATCCAGGGTGTCTCCATGAAAGAACAGGTTTGGCTCAAGAATAAAAGTCAAAGAGAGCTTTGGATTTCTTTCTTTTTCTTTTGGTTTTTTGAGACAGGGTTTCTCTGTGTAGCTTTGGAGCCTGTCCTGGTGGATTTCTTTTAAACCAGTGAATGGCCTTATTCCTAGGAGCTGGTTTCCTTGCTCTTTAAGGAAATGCAATCGTTTCCCCAGTTCCAAAGATGCTGGGTAAATTTAAAGTGTTTTTCTACAGTGTGAACAAATACTGCTAGGAAGGAAACTTTCAAAAAGCCAGTGTCTGGGGCTGGAGAGATGGCTCGGTGGTTAAGAGCACTTGTTCTTGCACAGGACCCAGGTTCAGTTTCCAGCACCCACGTGGTTTACAGTCACCTGTAAGTTCAGTTCCAATGGCTGATGCCCTTGTCTGGCCTCCTCAGGCAATACATGTACTGCATACAGATGGTGTATGCTTCTAATTACATAAAATAAAAATAAAATAAATTGGCCTTTAAAAAAAGCCAATGTCTGAAAGGCCACCAGCTCCAATTTACCCATAAACTTTCTGGACTAATCCTAACCTGGAATCCAGAAACAACAAGCACCTATTACAGATTGCCCTCCATGCACAAATGTTCCCACGTCATGACGTCGTTGTCCTACCCCTACTATTCAGAGCCAATGCTAGTTCTATGTAAATAATCTGCTTTCCTTTCTCATATTTTTATTATAAAAATGTTCTTAGCTGTCTTGTTGCTGGTAATTACAGAACGTGTCCTGGGACCTGGTCCTTTTCTGGCTAGCACGCATATGGCTCAGCAAACCCTTTATTTCAGAGAATGCTTGTTCACAAAACTTGCTGAGCACTAGACATGCAGAAGAGCAGCCACTGGGTATCTCACAATCCAGTCAAATTGACAGATCAAATTGTCACAGTGGACTAAGCATTTTACAGTCCTCACTTAAGCCTGCAAAGCAGCTATTATCCTCATTTTACAGGAAGGGAAACGATGGCTCTTCATTTCCCCAAGGTCAGCAAAATAAATGTTAGCGACACAACCAGAATCCAGATCTGAAGCCCAGGGCTCATCCACCTAACCACTAAGACCTTTAAGACAAATCCTGTATTAAAGAGGAACAAGTGAGCCAGAAGTTGTCAATCCACTTCCTACATTCTCTGCAGTCAGTAAAGCAGAGGTAGGCCATCTGGTTACAGTTGCTATTCTAATGCATACTCTGCCCACAGGCTCCAGGTTAAGAACTAATCTGAGCCTTTTTTTTCCACCTTATGAAGCAATACAATATCCCAGAGGAAAATTTGCAAAATTAAAAAAATGCAATTATTCAGAAAATTAAAAATAGAATTAATTGAATGATTATGCTATTGCACTTCTAGGCAGATCCCAGAAAAAACAGAAGCAGAGACTTGAGTGAGATATTTGTACACTTATGTCCATGGCAGCACTGTCTAATAGTATGAGCAAATCCAGTGTCCACAGAAATAGCTGAAAATGAAGACCAGGTGTACAATGGGACTGTTCAGCCTTAGGTAAGAAATTGTAATGCATGAGTACTGTGATTCCAATTAAAGTCCTTCGTCAAATTCACACAGATGTAGTAGGAGGTAACTGCCAGGGGGCTGTGGAAATTGATACTGGGGAACTGTGTTTTTCTGTGTGGGGATGTGTACCTGTTGATGAGCATTGTCCTCTATCACTCTTAAGCTCATATTTTAAGAACAGGTCTCTCTTGAACCTGAAAACCACTGATTGGTTAGGTTAGTTGGCCAGTGAGTCCTGGATCCACCTGTCTCCATCCTACCCATTACCCAGTGCTGGGGTTATATTTCCCAGCATGTGGGTGCTGGGAAAGGCTGGTACATCCGGCATTTCACCCACTAAGCCATCTTGAAGCCTGATACTGGGGAACTGTTTAATAGTGGTAATGGCTATGAAACAGTATGGGTAAATTTAAGCCAAGAATCATGCACTTAAATGTTAATTTGTTATGCATATTTTACCATGACAGAAAAAAAAACCATAATGCATTGGGGGAAATTGTTCTTGAGTCTCAGTGCAATACTATTGACACACTTTAAATCGTTTTTTCTATTATTAGCCTTGTAATAGGTATGCATTACAGGAACTTTTTTTTGACAATTACAAAACCCAAGGCAGTCATTTTAAGTTACTCTATCAGAGGTGGAATACTCTATCCTGGTGTCATTACTGTCCATGATATAACCTGGTAGACAAGAAACTCCCGGGACACCTGGATCTCACAGGATACCATCATGGGGACTCTCGGTTAATGGGGGCCTTCGTATCCTGACTATCTCCTACTGATGAAGGTTCATTGGGGTTATTCACATTTTTAAATTTCTCTGGCAAAGCCTTCCTTACTTCCAGGGCAGCTCATTCTGGTTTGGGAATCAAACACCTCATTTGCTGACGTTATTTTACAGAGAAAAAGGAGAACCACGGAGCTTATTGTCAGGAAGTTAATGTTTTCCCTAGTTAATGATCTTTCTCAATAACCTTTACAAGGAGCTGCAAGTCTGTGCAAGACTGTGGGATAAACCTGACTGGTAGACTTTCATCTGACACAGGTTTTAATCATCAGGATATTCCTTGCAAAAAATCTGGCTTCTCTTGAAATCTGAAACTTTGGGCCAGTACTTTAGGCACAGGTGGTGGCAGAGGAGGAGAACTCTCGCTAACTTGCCGGAATCCCCTTCCTCCTGTTGTATTCTTTTCAAACAATTCTTTTAACGACACCGTGCGCCCGCGGCAGCAAAGGTCGTCTAGTCTACTTGGAACTTTGTTAGGGAGATGGCGCGGGACCGGCCCATCCCTAGTTGGCAGCTGCACCGGGACCCCTCCCCGCGGTGTCGCGGATCGCTAGGGCCTGCGTGCAGCCCCGCAGGCCGGTGTCCTAGACCCGACACCTACCTCGCGGGCTCAGAGGTAGGACCGAATCTCCCGGTCCCAGCCGGAGCTGCGGAGTACTGACAAGTGGGAGCCGCCCCTCACCCTGCAGCCAGCGGTCCCTGCCTTCTTACCTCAGGCGCCTGGGCCGCCCGCCCACATCTGGCTGCGCACGCGCACAGGCCACTAGGCGCCGGCGGAAGGAGCGCAGCGGGGTGGGCCAAACCACTGCGCACAGAGGGGGAGATCTGGGGAGAATGAGGAGGGCGGGAGGGTGGAGGGAAGAAAAGAAGGTCAGAACATGACACCACGCTGGAGATAAGACTGTCAGATTAGCTCTGTGGGACTCACCCGGGGCGCTCTCTGGGTCGCGCCGACTCCGCGGCGAACTTCTTGGTACTGTCTATCCCTAGTCTGACAAGAGAGAGTCCGGAAGGAGAGGGGCGGGACTTGCGCAGGCGCGGTGTGACCGGCAACATGGCATCCAAAGCTAAGAGGCGAGCGGTGGGAAATGGGGTTCAGCAGCCGCTGGGAGCAAAGGGCCAGCGCGAGGAGGAAGAAGAGGATGAGGTGGAGGATGAGGAAGAAGACGATGAAGACAGTGACGACGAAGAGGATGAAGACGAGATCGTGGACGAGGTGAGGCACACGTGACCGTATTTTGGATGTAGATCTGAGAGGGGAAAAAAACCATTCTGGCAACCGAAGCGGTGGGAACTGTGGTTCAGGAGCTGAACCGGACGTGGCACACTTTTACTCAGGTTCTTCCCTCAGGCTTTTCTACACATTACTCCCTGAAGCCCTTCCCGGCTGAGTTATTTCCCCCAGAAGCCCGCCAATCTCACACACACCTTCAGTGGTCCCAAGGCTTTACCAGGCCAGCAGAGACCTGCGAAGTTTCTTCTCTCCCCTCCCTGCAGCAGCTCTCCTCCACCATCTACGCAGGCACGCTCACTCTGGCCCTCTGTAGTTTCTTAAAGGCCACCTGCTCTGTCCTATACACTATTCAAATGCTCTTCATCCTGCATAGTTTCCCCTTCTTTATAGACGTCTCAGCTAGACCATATTTCCTGCCTCCCTGGGACAGCCAACCTGGTCAGATTATTTGGTTTTGTGGCCTCACAGAACTGATGTCCTTTCTTCAGACTTTTTTTTTTTTTTTCCTGGAGCTGAGGACCGAACTCAGGGCCTTGCGCTTGTTAGGCAAGCGCTCTACCACTGAGCTAAATCCCCAACCCCCTTCAGACTTCTTATTACCCACTTTTCAGTGGCTTAAGCACTTCTTTCTAGGTGAATAATTAGGGATTGAATGATTATTCAAGACAGTTGCAGTCTCAGTAGGTACTTCAGGCTTGACTGTCCAGCGCAGGGTTTGTAATTTATCCCTCTCTTCATCATTTCTGTAATAGTTCCCCAATTCTGTTAACTTTTATTATGCTTCCTTTCTCACCCCTCACCCATTCCATCAGTAAATTCTGTTAGCTTTTCCTTCAGTATCCAGGCACAGCTTATCATACTCTAGTTCACAACTCCATTGATCTCTTGCCTGGTTACTATAAAGGTTTTCCTTTTTTATTTTTTTTAGATGAAATTAAGTCTGAGATAACCACGGTGAAATCGCATGTAATTTTATTTTACTATTTTTGAAGTGCTGAGAATCAAAACCAGGATACTGTGCATGCTAGGCAAGTACTTTACCACTGAGCCACACTCCCAGCTTCCTATAATAGTTCTTCACTGTCTTGCCTTTCCATTCTTGTCCTTCTACCATCTGTACTCTATTTACTGCCAGAGAGATCTGGTTAGCCTATCCTACTCTCCCTCATTGAATGCTCCGATGGCTTCCTATTTCTTTCTTTTTTCCAAGACAGGGTTTCTCTGTAGTTTTGGTGCCTGTCCTGGATCTCACTCTGTAGACCAGGTTGGCCTCACAGAGATCTGCCTGACTCTGCCTCCCAAGTGCTGGGATTAAAGGCCACCACGGCCCAGCTGGCTTCCTATTTCTTTTATAGAACAGTCCTAAATCCTTTGGGAGGAGGGATTGCCTCCATCACATTGGCCTGTGTGCTTGTCAGTGGCCATTTGCTTAATTAATGATTGATGGGGAAGAGTCCAGCCCACTATGAGTGATGCCACCCCTGGTCCTGGGTGGATAAACAAGCCAGTAAACAGTGGTTTCTGTGGTCTGCTTCAGTCAGTTCCGGCCTTTAGTTCCTGTCCTGACTTCCCTCCATGAGGAACAATTACCTGGAAGTATAAGATAAAAGAAACCCTTTTCTTCCCAAGTTGATTTTGGTCATGCTGTTTATCAGAGCAACAGAAAGAATGTCATCGTTGATAATAGTGTAGCAATATAAGCTTGTACATACTCTGTTGGTGGGAGTGTGTTGGTGCACTCTCTTTGGAGGGTAATTTGAGGGTATTTATCAAAATTTAAATTGCATATAACTCCTGACTCAATAACTTGTAAGACTTTACCCTCTAGAAATTGACAGTAATAATAATAATGAGACTAAATATACCCCCAGGCTCTGCATTATGTATTAATTCATTTAATTCTCATATCAGTGCCATGAACTTAGGAATTATCACTATTTTACAAGTGGGACCACACAGTAAGTTCAGGGGAAATGTGTATATATAATTATGTGAAGGAAAAAAGAAACAAGGTGTGTGGGGGCGGGGCAGAGATCCATCAGCTTGTGTGTGTGTGTGTTATTTGACAGTAGCTTTAGGAGAATAGGAATATGATGCTAAGGCTAGGAAAAGGGTTTCTCACTCAGACCTTAGCAGTCAGGGTAGCTTTTGCCCCTCACCTATGCCTATAAATTTCTTTATGTGTATGTGTCTTTGGCCTGCATCTACATGCATGCTGTGCCCACAGAGGCCATAGAAGGCGTCAGATCCCCAGGGCTGGAGTTACAGATGGTTGTGAGCATCCATGTAGATGGCTGAGAATCAAACCTGGATCCTCAGGAAGAGCAGCCAGTGCTCTTAATTGCTGAGCCATCTCTCCAGCCCAGAGAGGAAATGGTTAAAGCTTTTAGGGCAGGTCTCCATTCTGAAATCCTTAGTGAGTATTTCTTCCTTTATTTAATTGAAGAAGGCTTTTGTTTTCTGATACATTTATTCACCCACAATTAATTTCTCTGATGTAAAAGCCCATGAAAATTGTCTTGGAAGATCAGAATCAATCTCAAATTTTTTTAAGAAGATGTATCAGGAGTGAAGGAATGTGCATAGTTCAGGTCCAGCCTAACTTAAAGGACAAAGTGAATTAGCTGGCTTTTCCTCTTAGATTCTGTTGCTGGCTGCTTATCAGAGGTTAGGGGACTGAGAGACATGTGCCCTTTTTAAGTCTCATGGCTCCACCATAATTTCTCCTGCCTTAGGCCTTGTATTGGTGTCCCCCGTGCCAGGAAATCTCTTCCCCTGTTCTCATTTTTTTTTTTCTTTTTTAAATGTGCTCTGGGTATCTCTGTGAACATGCCAGCTCCCCTGGAACTGGAGCTATAGACAATTGTGAATTGCCATGTGCGTGCTGGGAATTGAACTCAGGACCTCTGGAAGAGTAGCCAGTGCTCTTAACCGCTGAGCCATCTCTCCAGCCCCCTCATGTCACTTTTTAAAGCAAGCTTTTCTTGACTTTCTGATTTCCTAGTTTTAAGCTGTAACAACACAGTATATCTTTTTAAATATGTATGTATGTATGTATGTATATATTTCAATTACATTTATTTGTATGTGTATGTGCCGTAGTCACATGTGTAAATGTCAGAGGGCAACTGCAGGAGTGGGTTCTCTCACTCTACCACGTAGGTCATGAGGAAGGAACTCTGGTTGTCAGGCTTGGTGGTGAGTGCCTTTACCCCTGAGCTATCTCACCATCACCCCCATTAACTTTTTTACAAAGTTCATTTACAGCAGCGCCCCCGAGTGTGTGTGTGTGTGTGTGTGTGTGTGTGTCTGCCTCCCACAGTACACGTGTGGAAATCAGAAGACAGTTTGCAGAAACCGGTTCTCTCCTTCCACCATCTCAGTCCAGGGAATTGAACTCGTGCAGTCAGGCTTGGCAGTGCATGCCGTTACCTGCTGCACTCTCTCCAGCCCGTCTTCCTCTTTTTAATGGCACATACAGTTGCAACTTTAGACTTACTTCCTGTTGCCTGTGTCTGCTCCAGAAGAGCAGAGTCGTTCACATCCGCTTTGCTCACCATTTTCATCTCCTACTTTTTATTTATCTAGAGACATGGGCTTGCTATGTCACTTTGTTTGACCTTGAACTCACATTGTAACCCACCCTTACCTTGAATTCCCCATCTCCCTGCCTTAGCCTATTTAGTGCTGGGATCACAGGCCTGTGCCACCAGGCATGGATTCACCATTTCCTCTCAAGTGCTTGGTACCTGCTGTTACTTAGTAAATATTTGCTAAGTGAACAAAGTATAGCCTCACATCAATGGGTAAATTAAACTCTGGGCAATTCCAGGGACTTGAAGTGATCTTGTCTTTATGAATGCTTTTGAAGCTAGGTGAATGACCATTTATTCCTTCTTTGTGGCTTTGTAATATGTACAGATAGCAATCTGAAAGTATTTACCTATTTTTTCCCTTTTTCTTTGAGAAAGAGTCTCCCTGTGAAGAACAGGATGACTTCAAAATTGAGATGTTCTTGCACCCCTCCCCCAACCGGCAAGTTGGCATTGCAGGCCTGTAGTACCATCCTGATTTTAGGTTTGCCTGTTTCAGGCCTGACAGTGATAGTTGTTTAGGTAACATTCCTCACTCTCCCTTCACTGTTATGAAACAACGTCTTGCTATGTAGCATAGGCTTGCCTCAGATTATTGATTTTCCTTCCTATGTCTCCCAAGTTCTGCTTTGCACCACCACGTTAGACTAACATTTCATGTTTTTCTCAACCCCAACTCCCTGAAACATTTTCTGCAGATAGAGAGCAGACCTAAAAGAATGGAAACTGAGGGAAAGGAAAAATTTGCAAAATGGAAGTACTACCTGCATCATTTCTAAATCTATGATGATCTGTTTCACCTACTATTACAGGAAGTGAATATTGAATTTGAAGCTTATTCCATCTCAGATAATGATTATGGCGGCATTAAGAAATTACTGCAACAGGTATGGTCTTTCCAGAATCCCCATGCCTGTCTTCTGCACTTTGCTGAAGGAGTCTCTCCTTTTCAGGGGTGACTGGCTCTTTGTGCCTCTTCTCTTGGCCCCGCCCCTGGTTACTGTGTTTAAGTTTGCCGTGTCCTGGAATGCTTTCCTTTTTATGTGCTCACTGCCTGAGATACTAGTCTCTTCCTTATAATCCACATCCAAACTTGGTGGGGGGAAAACAAAACTTTTTTTTTTTTAAATAAAGGAGGAAGAGTTTGGCTTACAGTTCAGAGGGGATGCTGTCCACTGTGGCAGGGAAGGCAGGGCAATAAGGGCCCGAGGCCAGCCTCCCTAGATAGCATCAGCAGTTCAGAAACAGAGCGTCAGTCCTTATATATAACAGCCACGTAACTGCACCTGCTGGTGCCGCACAGTCCACATTGCTGCCTGTACTCTGCCTTTACCTCAAATATCATGACCTGTGTTCATCCTCTTCCCATCCCTGTTTGCTAAATGCTACTGGCTGTGTCTTTTCTGAAATTTCTTCACCTCTGGATTGTTGTTTTCCTCCTGGTGTTACTTTTCTCAGCCATCTTGATCAGGTCATTACATTTTATTGTTGTGGTTTAGATACCAGAATCAAAGTGTTACTAGAAACTTTGCCTTGATCTTTATTTAAAATATTTCTTTTTCTCCTTTAAGCTTTTCCTAAAAGCTCCTGTGAACACTGGAGAGCTAACGGATCTCTTGATTCAACAGAACCACATTGGGAGTGTGATTAAGGTAAGCGGGTGATTGGCACTGTGGGTTCTTTGTCCTCTTCAGCTCCGACTGAAAGAGAAACTGGGAGGCCTGCTCAGAGGCCTGCAGCGGTCCAGGATGCTAATGTGCAGGAGTCTAGGCACAGTGTAGGGAGGGGAGAAGAGGCCTGACTTCGAAGATACTTGGGAGGTGAAATATGATATGGCTTAGTGTACTCGGTTCTGAGTAACAGGAAATAGTCAAGGATGACTCCCAAATTTCTGCTAGAGCAAGGAGGTTAGCAGACATAGAAGATAGGTTGAGAGGATGAACGCCATCATGGGATTTGTACACTTTGAGTTTGGGGTGCCGGGATGTGTATGTGAGGTACTGAGCAGCAGCTGGAGCCTTGAGTTTTCAGCGGATGTCAGTCACTGAAATCAGATGTGATTGGGATTGCCAAGAGAAGGCAGAGGACAGACACCCTGGTTATGCCAGCTGTGCTTGTCTGAGCCAAATCAGTGGCAGAGACATTAGAGGAACTGATAGGAATGGCTGCAGCAGGAAGGGGAAAGCAGTGCCCGGGTTCATAGAAGCCAGGAAGGAGTATTTAAGGAAGGAATTATCTAGTGGGGTTAGAGAGCCGAAGGAAATGAGGAGCCGGCATGGACCTGGCTCTGCTACTTGTCAGCTGGGGCTCTTTTGGTTTCCTCTTGCTGTATTACAAATAACTCCACCGCTTAGAATTATCACAGGCATCTGTTTGGGTTGTGGACCTGCCATTTGGACAGAGGTCAGATTCATCTCAGTTCCTCTTGCTTTGTGTTCTATGTGCTGAGCAGGCTCTGGAGTAGGGGCATTATCACATGAGTCTTGGCACAGTTGCTGAGGGTCTTCTGAAGTACAGGGAAATTGTCGGATATAGATAGTGGAGGACCAGGGCTGGCTCATGAATTACCTTCTCATTCTCCATTTGTGTCATTGAGTTTCGATTAATTTAAGACATCTTGCCAGCTGGGCAGTGGTGGCGCACGCCTTTAATCCCAGCACATGGCAGACAGAGGCAAGCAGATCTCTGTGAGTTTGAGGCCAGCCTGTTCTATCAAGCAAGTTCCAGGACAGCCAGGGCTACACAAAGAAACCTTGTCTTGAAAAAAAAAACAAAAAAAAAGGAAAAGAAAAGAAACCCCAAGAATCTTGTATAGAGAAAGCAGGATGAGGTCACCCAGAATGTGAAGGAGGAACAGGTCAGTCAGGAGGTAAAGTGATATGAATGCTGCCACATGGCTTTCAGGACGCAGTGCTTTGGGAGCAGACAGAAGAAAAATAAGCTTTGGTTTTGAAAAGTGAAAAATTAGTGTTATACTTCTTCCCAACCAAATAATGTAAAATTCAAGCACTCTTGTAAAACAGCAAACGGATGTTTCAGAAGACAGCGGTGATGAAATGGATGAAGATGAGATCTTCGGCTTCATAAGCCTTTTCAATTTAACGGAAAGAAAGGTTAGTTTCCCTGGGTGTATTTGAAGCCTTGAATCTGTGGTCAAGATGGAGTCTTCTATGTGAGAATATAATATTAACTATTAGGGTTTGTGCTATTTATTTCTCTGCTCCTTTTTCAGCGTGGCAGTGTTTTGTTTGGAATCACTTGTATCCAGCTTAAAGCTGATTGCTCCTGCTGGCACAGTCACCAAGCATTTTAGTGGCTGGGGTTGAGATGTTGGTGCTGATACAGGATCTGTTTGCAGGGTCTCTGCAGCTGGTCTCTTTGCTCCTAGTATAGTTTAGATACAGAGGCCTTGTTCAGCAGCTTCCAAAGTTTTGGGTGGGCCCTTAGCATGTACTTGTGTTCTATCATCTCTCTTTATTGACTCAATAATGAGTTCTAATAAAAACTATGCCAGCTCTTTATTCTCCGAAAAAGGTGCAGCCCACAGTCAATCTTCAGTTTCCAAAGGACTGTTCCAGTTAATTTCCAACTGTTTCTGTGAGATGGAGTAGAATTGCTATTCCAGTGTGTGAGTGTTAATTGTAAACTTGATTTACCACCAATCATGGGATGGTAATTAGGTGTAGTTACTTTTGGGGAATTCTCCAGCAGGAAACATCAGGGTTTAAAGGCAATGGGAGGAACCCCTCTACTTGTGAGGTGAAAAGAAGCCTTCTCTTTACTTTCTAGGGTACGCAGTGTGCTGAACAAATTAAAGAGTTGGTCCTAAGCTTCTGTGAGAAGAACTGTGCGAAGAGCATGGTTGAACAGCTGGACAAGCTTTTGAGTGACACCAGCAAGCCTGTGGGCTTTCTGCTAAGTGAACGATTCATTAACGTCCCTCCACAGATTGCTCTGCCGATGCACCAGCAGCTTCAGTAAGAGACTCTGGACACTGCTGCCTTCAGTCAGTTTTGACCCAAGTAGATTCAGAAGTGTAACTTGTGTGAAGCATGTGTAGGTTGGTACAAAATGTCCAGCCTGGGTTGTGCAGATTCCGAGTGAGGGGAGTGGAATAGTATACGAGGGGCACTCATTTCTAGCATTCAGCCCCTTGAACAGTTTTGATGATTGATGGTAGTAATTGTGATATTTTCAAAAATTCAGATGGTAGAAAAGTTGAATTTTCAAGACCTTTTACATTTGACTGACAGTTTCCACATACACAGATTTCTGTAATTTCAACAAAACATTGAATACTAACAAAACCAGAATCAAGCGCCTACCTTCTGTTTTGACTAATGAAACCACATCCTTCACTGGCTCTCCTTCCTGGTCTTTTGTTGTTCCTTAATGCAGGAGAACAACAACATTGAGACAACTAAGTGAACTAAGGACCATACGTCTGTGCTTTGACTCCCAGTTAAAGTGGAGACAGAGTACCCTAGCTCTGGTATGGTCTCCCTCACGGAGCACCTTCTCCCCGTGTCCATATGCCCCATGCTCCCTTTCACCCTCAGCTGCAGCTCAGACTGCTCCTGTATCCTAAATGGTTTTATGTATCTTTGGTTTCTGTAAGCAGCTGGGGCTCCTGCTTATTTGGTCTCACAGGGGCTTGATCTGCTTTCTGCTGATTTTGTGTTGGAGCTAAAGTAGACTGTTCTGAATTTATTAGTTTGGTTTAAAGGCAGTCAGTCAGTTTTGGAAGGAGAAAAATTCCATTGCCATTTCACTGATGATTCTAGAATTTAGGGTATCCATAGCTGTGCAGTTCCTGCAGTGTCAGAAGTCAGCCCCAGACTGGTGATGCAGCTTGTGTATGTAGTCACATGCTCTAGTGCCATCTGCTGTGCCTGTGTGCATTTGAATTTTGCAATTAAATGTTGATTGTTTTAAATTTGCACAAAACAGTGATATTGAGGGAATCTGAGATCAGCTGTTGTGGGTATGTGTCTTTCTGAACTCAGGTTCTTCACTGTTTACTGCAAAACCCAGTGTCATCACATGCTTCAGTATAGCCAGTAGCATAAGTGAGAGGAATGTCCAGCCTGTGTTCAGCAGAGCCCCGAGAGGGTGCTGTGTCGGTTTCCTTTGGGCTCTAAACAGATTTAACCCAGCAGTAACCAGTATGTGTGTGGATGCTTGTAGGAAAGAACTAGCTGAGGCACAAAGAGCCAATAAGCCATGCGGAAAGTGCCACTTCTATCTGCTGATTAGTAAGACATTTGTGGAAGCAGGGAAATCCGGTTCCAAAAAGAGGCGGGACGGCCTTCAGCAGGAAGCCTTGATGTTCGCAAATGCAGAGGAAGAGTTTTTCTATGAGGTAAGGATGGCTTGCTTCATCTCTCTGTTAGCTGTCAGTAGAATTTCCTTGAAAATAAGACTTATCCACAGGATTTATGCCAAAGACCTGCTTTTCTCTGTGGTCCCTGGCTATCGGCTGACCCACTGTCCGGTACATGGTGCACACACAAAGGCTTCCCATTACACTGTGTAGGTGGTGAGGGTGAGGTGGTAGGCACTTAGAGTGTTTTTACAGTGTGATGTTCAAGCCACATTTGCCTGTTTAGTTCTAAGAAGTTGCCCATGTGCAAATGTGGATGAGTGAAGGTGATCACAGCTGTTCTGTGCCCTTAGATCTGGATATCATCCTGCTGGTGGATCTCTAGCACTTTCTATATTGGTGGCTCATACTGTGATGGGCAGCCAAATCCCAGACAGTATTCCTCTATTCTTTCTTACATGGCCCTCTATGGAAATCTTGAAATTTTATCTCTTAGGGGTAACATTTTCCTTAATTGGATGATAACACAATTTTAAAATGTATATATGTATGTATGTGCAGATGCCTATGTGCCATGGCATGCTTGTGGAGGTCATCTTCCACCTTGCTGAGACTTTAAGGTGCAATGAGGTAGGTCTCATTGCAGATGCTGTGCTGAGAAGCCTTGTCTGCCTCCCAGGGGTGTTGGGACACCTCTGCATCCATTGTGTAGGTGTTTTCTAGTGATCAGACATACAAAGCTAGGATACTGACCCTTTGGGCTAGGATACTGACCCTTTGGGCCATCCCCACTTACTGAAGCAGTAGAAATTCAGCTATGCCTTTGTTTTATAAGAAGTAGATAGCAAAATGGGGTTAGGGAGAGTCAGTGGTATGCAAGTGCAAGGACCTGGGTTAGAATCCCTAACATCCACATGAAAAAACGAGACATGCACAGAGACAGGAGAATCCTGAGAGCTCACTGGTCAGCTTCCTGCTCAGTGGTGCACTCTGTCTCAAGACAGTACAGTCAACCTATAAGGACACCCGATGTCTTCTTTTGGCCTCTACTCAGACACATATCCACATGCTTACATGCATGTACCACATGCAGGAAAAAAGCCAGCAAAAATGTATTTTTACAAATGGAGACAATTTCAAAGAAGTCTATGGGATTTCAGCATGCTCTGGCTATGCAAGCACCATACTGACACAGTGTCCCCAAGCTAAAGAAACTGCCAGGCATATGAAGGTCAGCTTTTGAGGACAGTTCTAAGTTTCACTTACCTGTCACAGTATTATCTTAACAATCAAGTGATCATGAAAGTGACTTTGAAATAGAAACAGTATCACCTCTATCACTTGACTGCCTGCTCCTGCCTTGGAAATGGCACACCTTAATCCGTGATCCTCCTGTGGGTTGAAACCCGAAACAAATTTCATAATTTCCCCCCAAGTGTCCATTGGAACTTAACTTTATTCAGAGTGTTGCTTCCTTCCACTGGTTTTCTTATTTGCACGTATACCAGACAGTATGCTTTATTGTGGGTTAAGTGAGCTCTGCCTTTGAGTTGCTACATTTGCCTTGTCTCTTTTGCTGCAGAAGGCAGTCCTCAAGTTCAGCTACTCGGTGCAGGAGGAGAGCGACACTTGTCTGGGAGGCAGATGGTCCTTTGATGATGTGCCAATGAAGCCCTTGCGAACTGTGATGTTAATCCCAGATGACAAGATGGATGAAATCATGGAAAAACTGAAAGACCATCTATCTGTCTAGTCCATTTCCCCCGGACAGTGATGGACTTGTTTATGTATAATTACCAAGAAACCCACTGGAGAGATACTGAAAAACTCATTATTTTATTCAGATTCAAGTCCTCTACAAAAAGTAGGGTTCTGTTCCATGTGTCCGTGACACATTTACATTTCTTATTTAAATTTTGGTCAAATTATAAATGATTGGTTAAAAACTTCCAATAAGAAAACGATGGAATAGTAATTTTAAGAACTTAATAAAAACTATTTTTTTATTTTAAAATCATACTTGAAGTGTTAATGTCCAGGACTGTCCTGGCTCCAGCAGCCCACTGCCAGTCTCCCCTTGGTGTCCTTATTGCACTCTGTCTTGGAGAGGTCACTGGATCATGCATCTCTGCTCAGTAGCATCGGGGCACTTCTCACACACATCCTGGTCCTTTTTCACAGCTGTGGTGGGTAGGTGGCATGAGGCTTGCTGTAGGATGTCCTTGCTTTCACTAGGAGGCAGGTTACTGAAATAGTACTGTGGCACCAGCTGCATAAATCTGTTCATTCAAAACAAACAATAATATGAGAGCAGGGGACTGGCAGACATTAGGAGGATACGTGTAGACCTGGTATTTCATTTGAAGACCTGGTACCTTGTTCTGCCTCTGTAGATAACAACACTGGTTTTAGTTCAGTCAGTCTCACTGCACTTCCCAGTGTTCCTTCTCTAGTACGAGGCCATCACGAGGGGGATCAGATCATATGCTTGGAGAGAGCTTTGGGTAAGCAACAGCAGAGCGTCGTTGCCTCTTAACCTCAGTAATACTGAATCCACTCGTGTGAGCTGTGACCTTGAATACCATGAGGTGCCTTTAGTCTAAGTCTGGAGTCATCTCCGAGAGTCTCTGGCCTCACTGTTGCCCTTCCTGTCCTTTCTCCACTTAGCAGCTATACAGAGATCTTTATAGCATAGAGAGGCCTTCCTCTTGCTTAAAACACCAATTACTGTGCATTGCACTGGGGATAACATCCGAGCCCTTCTGTGGCCTACAAAGCCCTACACCCTCTGGGAACTGCCTGTCTCTTCAGCCTCACCTTCCCTCCTCCCCTGAGTCACCCCCTCACCTCCAGCTCCGACCAGTGGCTTATCTGTTCCTAAAAGCTGGCTGAGTCCATTCTACACGGCCAGTGCATTGGTGCTTCTCTCTTGCATGGTTCTGGATGACACCATAATGTGTTTTATATTTCTCCCTAAGCTGTAATCTCAGGCAGGCATGCGTATTAGGTGTCGTCCATGTAAAGACAGGCACCAGGAAAAAATCTGAGAATGAAATAATGCAATGTGTGCTTCAATTCTACAAGGGTGAACTGAAAAGAAAGCCCTTCCTTCTCAATTAGACTTACAATTCAGGGGAGACTGCCGAGGTCACCCTGATGTAGTTGTTCTCGGATATGCTGAACTGGTGGAAGAGGACCCACTCGGGCATCGTCTTCGTGATGGAGTAGCTTGACAGTGGATGCAGCTGAGCAACCTGCTTGTGTGTGAGCATTAAGTAGTTGCCAGACCCATCAACATCCCGAGCAATCTAAAAGGTTCAAAGAAAAAAGAAATGTTTGATACACAAACATTTTAGTTGAAAAATTTTATACAGAACAGCTAAAACTAAAATTTGTCACCCATGTTTCCTGTTTTCAGATAATAGAAAATAAATCACAATGACTTTTGTGGTGATATTGCTTGTACTCTTAATAAAGCTTGCCTGAAGATCAGAGGACAGTTAGCCATAGAGGTCAGGCAGTGGTGGCACACACCTTTAATTCTAGCACTCGGGAGGCAGAGATCCAGCTGGATTTCCTTGAGTTCAAGGCCACAGTGGGCTACATGAGATTAATCCAGTCTAAAAGAGAAACAGAGCCAGGCTGTGGTGGCACACACCTTTAATCCCAGCACTAGGAAGGTTGACACAGGAAGTGATATGGCTGGGCGGAGAAAGGAATGTAAGGCAGGAGGAGAGAGGAATTTGCGTATTCAGGCTGAGGAGTTGGCGAGGTAAGAGGTGGTGGCTGTGGATTCGTGCAATAGACTTTTGTCTTACCCCTTGAGATAGTGATGCTGTTAGCTTCAGCACCTTAGGGTAAAGTAAATGTTGGGGTCATGAAATAAAATGTAGAGTACCATCAGCTCTGCCATGAACTGTCCATGCTACCAAGGCTTTATGCCTGGTGTTTAGCTCAGTTCATCCTTACTGTACCCTCTTACATAGATAACCTACTTTTCCTCACAGATGAAGAGATCTATCCTGACTCATCTATCTCTCCATTAAGACTGCTCATTAGGTACAGTGTTGCCAGTTCTGATCTGAAGAACATACTTACTTCTGTCATGGACATTAATTAGCCTCTCGATGGACATGAAAGAAACAACTGAGGCAGTACTTTGACTCACTGGGCATTCAGATCACTAGTAAAAGGGAAAGAGGAGCTGTGGTGTCTACTTCCCTCTCTAGGGAAAAAGATCCATCCCCCTGGACAAAATTAACAGAGTATTCTGGCATGAGAAGTGTGCTTAAATACCAAATCTTAAATAACATCTTTTTAGTGTTGTTTTAAAAGTTAAGGTCAGTAAAACCATCACCTAGGTGAGATTGCTAGCTGAATCTCCCATGTATGCGGAACTCACTCCACACATACCAAAGCAGCTCTGCTCCTGCTTACCTGCATAAAGTAGCCAGAAAGCAGCGCTTTCTTGATGTTCAGACTATTTTCCTTGGAGCCAAAGGCAGGCTCTGCATAGGGAAGCTCGATCCGCTTGATAATTTCTAAGAGTTCTGTTCGGATAACATCTGCCATCCTGAGAGCAGAACAGTTGAGGAAGTAATCTTGACACCATTTCTCCACACAGTCTAGAGGGAGATCAAAAGGCCACTCAGAAATGATGTGTTAGTCTTCTTTAAGCTCTATTGAAGGTCGTGTGAGTGAGTGCAGGAAGGCAGCTAGGATAGGGCTCTCCATTGGCTGTTGGATCGGCCACACCTGTAGCAGCTGCTGAGGTTCTGTGAACCCAGCATACTGGAGACCGGGGCACACTGGAGACCGCATTAGCATCTGCACTTGCGTCTCTGTACAGCAAGGATGTATACAGCTGGAGACCCAAAGCTAGAGGAGAGCTGTTAGCGTCTACCCCTCTGATCATCCCATACTTCATCTAGTAAGGCCTTACCAGGCTGACCTGGGAGTTCATTATGTCACACTTGAGCTCCTTGTCTACCCTGGGGGCCACTTGCTTGTAATCCAAATGTACTAGTCTGATTTTGTTTCAAGGTACTTTCTTGGCGTCTGCAACTGCATCTTGACTGAAGAATGCAGATGACCTTGGCCCAGTGGACATGAGACCCTCATCTACCTGTCCACTTGTCCCACTCAGAGCAGCAGGAGTACGTACTTGGTCGGACACCATCACCCAGCCTGGTTCGCAAAAGCTGACCACAGTCCTTCCAGTCCATTTAGGAACAATGACCCCTGCTCCTGACATGATCCTACTGCCTTGCAAACTGACCTCAAGATTTTTCCACATCATTTCAAATATTTTTCACATTATTTTCTGGACCAAAGGAAGTAGAGGCTGGTCTGTGGGAAGCAGAAGAGCCTTCTGTGGGAAAGGGAGCTGATCCAGTTCCAACCCCTGACCTCTCTTTTCCCTACTCTGCAAGAGGTGATGCCAGCTTCCCCAGCAGTGGGCCTCTCCTGTGATACTACGATATCCATTGCAGTTCAGGGACACCGAGGGCACCAGGGGTGTCTGCTCCCCTCCCCACCCCAACTCTATTCCGTTACTGTGCTTCAGGCATGCTGCTCTGAAAGCTCCAGGGTACTAAAGCTTCCCAAACCCAGACCCCTGCTGTAACATGTCAAGCCTCCCAGTGGCTAATGGAGCTATCGGAAAGAAGGCTAGCAAATAACAATTCAAGTATCTGAGCCTCATTTGGGGAAGGGAGAAGGAACGGGAAGGTGGTTTCTGGGGATCATGCTCACGTACGCTCATTGGTAGAGTTCAGAGCTGTGTCTTGGTAGGCCCTGTAGACGTTGATGAGTGTAAAATGATCACCTTCAGGGTGCAAGAACGTTTTCCAGCAAGTCTCAGCAGCCTCCTCAGCACCATGAGACACGTGCAAAAAGCAACTGGGAGCTTTAAGATGCAAGAGGTCACAGTCAGCAATGCAGAGGACACTTCACCCTGGCCCAGCGTGCCCAGAGGACCCCTGTCTATGAACCCAATCCTGTCTTGGTTCTCTGAATCAATACGTTGTTCTTAATGTTCTTGTTTACTTGGAAGCCAAAGAAATTGAGAGGGAGTTGTCTTAATTCTTTCTCCTTTGTGTGCATGTTGCTTTGCACGTGCTCGTGCTTAGTACCCTGCTCACAGTCCAGCGGAAGCAGGGTGTCAAGGGGCCCAGCGGGTCAGACACAGGATTAGGACTACGTTCCGATGTGGCACAGCATTTAGTCCATGCTGCTGTCAAAGGATATATGAAAATAGATGAGCCAGAATCAGCGGAGCTGGCAGGAAAGACACAATCACAGGTTCTTTGGGAGGCGCTGTCTCATGACTGTTGTGGTGTTGGTGTTGTTTGCACTTCCCTAGTCCTTTTGGCAAGAAACCAGGCATGACCTTTAGAATTTCTGCATTAAGGTGATTTTAAAAATCTCCTCTTGGGTTGGGGATTTAGCTCAGTGGTAGAGCGCTTAGGCAAGCGCAAGGCCCTGGTTTCAATCCTCAGCTTAAAAAAAAAAAGTCTCCTCTTTTCAGTCTATTGAAACACTTCACCACAGGGCTGTTGTGGCCCACGCCTTTAATCCCAGCACTTGGGAGACAGAGGCAGGCGGATCTCTGAGTTTGAGGCCATCCTAGTCTACAAAGTGAGTTCTAGCGCAGTCAGGACTATACAGAGAAACCCTGTCTTGAAAATAAAAGCAAAACAAAAACAAAAACCCACTTCACTATTATCTGCAAAGTTAGGTACATCAACCACTGTCCCTGCTGCACACTCCATTTAAATCTATACTCGGCGTGGATTCATGGTACAAAGGAAGGGTCATTAAGGAATACCTGTTACCATGGCAGCGATGGTTAGCATTTCATCTACACAGTCAAATTCACAGGCTGCTAAGATAGACTTTGAGAGCTGTGGATCCAGAGGAAACTCAGACATGATGATTCCAAACTCGGAGAGATTGCCATCATTGTCCAGGGCTGCCAGGTAATCTAAATCTTCCAGTGCTTGCATCAGGCTTTCTGGGGCTAGGAAAGAGAGAAAGAAAAAAAAAAAAAAAAAGGAATACGTTTTGCACAACTGAGATGGAGCAGCGAGTAATGATTTTTAATTTTTGTATAAAACAAGTAACCAATGAACAAAACCTGTGAAGCAAGAATGGGCCAGACACTAAGTCAGTAGATTCTGAGGGGCTGACAGGGCCCTTATGGCTATATAGATAAGGGCCCTGACAGAGTGGCAGGCTGCTGTGCAGAGGACAGCCAGGGACTCCTTGCATTTCGATGTTGTCCTGAGGGATCAAAGATGACTCTGGGGATCTGAGACCTCTGCTGACCAGGCAGCAATGCTCCAGTCATTGTGACTGGAGGGAACATACCTGGTGCTCACAGAGCATCCAGAGCAGAGTCTGATCCCACCAGCCGGCCAGCCAGTGAGCCTGCTGCAGGCTCAGAATGCTGGCTGTGTGAGCAGCCCCTGCACGAGCCTACAAAGCCAGCCCCGAGTGTACTTAAGGGAACGCAAAAATATCCATTGCTCAATAAGGCAAAACACACATGGTCTACAGCCCAGTAAACTGAGGTATGACAAGGAGAATGGGCAGAACAAAGAAGTCAGAGAAAGCAGAAATACTAGACACAGACACTTGAGGTTACTGCAAACAGATTGACTTTCCCCATCCCTCATTTCTTTTAGATAACATGGGCACCACTTCCGTGTGTGTGTTATAGCCACTCAATTTCCACAAAGAAGTCCATTTAGTCTCTGACCATGTGGAACCAAGTTCTATTAAATATGCTTTTTCACCTGTCTGCTATCTGGTATCCCAATAACGGCTACGCAGGGAAGCCAAATCCTGCTGCACCACCTAAAACCAAAGGCCTTGAGAGAGCCGCAGGCCAGCTTTCATCGGTCTCAGTCCTGAGATGTACGTAGTGTGTGGGAGACGGCACCCATAGGCCTAACCCAAGAAGCAACTGAACCTGCCTGTGCCTGAGAGTTTTTAAGTGACTGACAGGAAAAAATGACTTATTTGCTATTTATAATTTGAACTCCGCAGCCTAGTCACAAGCTCTGGTTTGATCAGATTCCCACTGTGGTCAGGAAGCCAGGAAAGCTTTTAGAAACCATGAATGTGGTCTGGGATACACCAATGCTGTCCTGCAGCCTTGCTGGGGGAGAGCAGAGCAAGTGAGTCAAGAGACCAGAAACAGAGAGGGTGGTGCAGAGCCAGCACAGGGAGCTCTGTTGGGAGTGACACCCCCGGCAGGGAGACAGGGCAGCCACCTATTGTTTCTGGGTTTTTCTCCAATCAAAATCTAATACTAAGCAGAATGGCCTTCTCTTTATCCCTGGGGACTTGGGGCCTGACCACACTGGTGAACACAGAACCTTGAGAGGTTGCAGTACCAGGAAGGAAACCACAGGCTACTTAGAAAAGTAGTCCAAGACTTCCATCAGAGAGCTGTGGGTCCTCAAAGGGACCGCTGATGTGCCACAGAAGCTTCAGGCAGGAGCCTGGGGGATGCATAAACAGCAAGGAGCCCGGGAACGCTGGTCTCATCAGGGAGCACCTCAGACAGCAAAGCTGCTGTGTGATGAGCTACAGGCCCCAGGACAACTGCCCACGAGCCTATGGCTAGACAGACAGGCTCTGTTCCTAAAGAGCACTGACTACTCATTTTTGTGTCCTGAAGTTGAGCTGGCTACACACAGAGTTAACAGAGGGACAGAAATGACTTCAGGACTATACTCCTGGGCTTCATGCAGAAGCTTTTCTCGTGTATTTATCATAAAGGAGGAACGGGTTAATGATCATGGATGGCGTAAGTGAGGCGCTCTAACACCGAACCCATTTGCTAATACCACGTTCTAAGACATCCCCCCAGTGCTGTCCATAAAACTACGTTTAAGAGTAGAATGGCCCAGATGAGGGTTTTTCAATGGCAGTGTGCCCTGAATGCAAATTACGGCAGGCAGTGAACGAATGGGACCAGAGCAAGGCCTCCTCATAGCCATGCAGAACAAGACTGCTTTATTCTGCAGGCAACTTCAAGAGGAGCAGAACAGCCTTCCTATTAGACATTCTTGTTGACGACAGCTCTGCTTTCTGTAGAATGTCACTGCAAGCTCACAGGCTTCCCTTACTGTGGTTACTCAAGGTCATCTGAAGGGCTATAATCACATATCCTCACTGTTCCATGCATTCATTCGATCCAGAAGGAACCCCAAACAACCCACACATGTGCCTGCCTTTTCCTCCTACCAAGCAGCAGGGCAGGTCTGGAACAGGTTAGCTGGCGATTGGTAACAAGGCTCAAGTCCCTCTGTGGAGAGGAGCTGACTGAGCAACGGCACCAGTTATGTGAGGAGTCCAGGGTTAGGCTAACGACGGCCTCACACAGTCGGTGTCCTCTGCTCTTCCAGTGCATGCCCAAACACATCTATGAGAGATGGGAGGAATCCCAGGCTGGCCTCTTTCTCTTGCAGGACATCTGTCCCACACTCAAGTGCTTGGGGTGTGTGTCGGGGGTGGGGGTGTCTCTTCCAGTCAGGGCTTCTTTGCCACAAATGATTTCTGCTTACTTTTGGCCTCACTTGCTAGCTGATAATATACAAGTTCATGTCACTATATTTATTTATATTCAACCACAGGCAAAAGTTTTCAAATGCAGTTACCCCTGGGAACATTAGCAGAACTCCATGGCTCTTCTTGTCTGGGATGGGTAAGTACTTCCAGGTACACATTGAGACAGGAAGTCTCTTGGTAAGCAAGCCTCAAAGCCAGTCAGGCTTTCTCCTTCAGCCACGCTCTTCAGCCTGTCTTACCAGCAAGGGTGAAAGATGAGGGCCCAATCTGTCACCTGAGATGGGAAGGGTTTGAGCAAGGGAAACTCCCCAACCACTAGCAGGACACCAGGAGAAGTCATGCTATGAGCCTGGCTTTCAGATGATGGCTGTGGCCAGACTTTCAGAAGCTCAAAGCTAAGGGTCACAGCTCAAATGAGCTCTTGCTGGGTCCAGAGACCTCTCACATACCAGCTCAGCTCCCACCTGTGGCACAGAAGAAAGAGTAAGTGGACAACAGACAGCCATGGGCCCCCTCAGGCCTTCTTTCCTAGCAAGCCACATCAGCACCTGGCCCAGTTAGGTCTCAGGGAGGACCAAGCAGGTGAGAAAGAACTGAGTTCATCTCCACACAAGGCTGTGCCTCCTCACACTATGCTAGGGAAGACTACTGGCCTTCCTCAAGACACATCTGTCAGTCTGTTCCTCAGGATAAGGCATTGTGAGTGTTGGCTCTTACCAAACAACAGCCCTGATAGATGTTCTGAGGACTTCAGCTTCTTTGCAGTGTAACTAGAAGTCTCTGCCACCTTACAGCACCTAGGACCGATCTTCAGACAAACAAGGCTTATCACTGTAATAAGACGGCATAGCATTGGCTATTCCAAAAACACCTGGGGAGTGGGGGGGGGAGGCCAAAAAAAAATGCATGGAGGCTGGGAAAGTGGCTCAGTGCTGAAGAGCACTGACTGCTCTTCCAGAGGACCCTGGTTCGATTCCCAACATCCACACAACAGCTCACAACCATCTGTAACTAATTCCAAGGGATCTGATATCCTCTTCTGGTATCCAAGGGCACTGCCCATGTGGTGCACATATCTCCATGCAGGCAAAACCCCCATCCACATAAAAATAGTAATTTTAAAATGGCTGTCCAGTGAGTGGCTTCTCTGTACACGAGGGCTCTCTTTGCTATCGCCTGTCTTCTTATTAGACTGATGCTCACCATCCATTCCCTCAGTCCAACTTCAGTGTCTTGTGCTGCTGGCACTTGCAAGGTCCCCAGGCAGGTGCACACTTGGGGGTAGTCCTAGTGCTGATCCCTCTGGGGTTGGGGGGAGAGCTCATTGCAGGCACAGACATAAACCTGGACTCACACTGTTTCTTAATGATCCAGCAGTGAGACATGGCTTTGCGTTACTGACCGTCCAATTGCCCCTACTAACCCAGTCACAGTGATGGCTCAGGGTGGGCTCCTTCTCCTTGGGAGTTTTATATTTTGTACCAAGACAAACAGGGGCCTTTCAGGGGCTGAGCATGCATACATCACAGAGTTCAGGTAGAGAGCTGCTGTGCAGATCCTGCTGTGCAGATGGGAGGAAGGCGGCAAGGAGGGGAGGTGTATGTATGGAGAACCAAGCAGTGAGGCCGGAGGATGGCCAATGGGGAAAATGCTTGCAGCACAAGTCTGAGGGTCTGAACTCCACCCCAGGAACCCACATGGTGGAAGGAGAGAATTGATGCCTACAAGTTGTCCTGACCTCTACAACTAAATGTAATAAAAATGAATAACAACAACAATGTCCTAGCTGTGGCCTTTACTGGTACAGTGGTTGAACAATTTCTTAGCTCTGGGCTGTTCTGGAAGCAACATGCAGCATGCATCCTGCCTGTAAAAAGGAGCCCCTCCCTATCGAGAGCCCCAGGTGCAGCCGGTGATCACCCAGCCAAGCGAGCAGGTGGCTTTCTCTCTCTCTCCTGAGAACAGATTGTGGCACTTTAAGACCAATCTGTTTCAAAGGAGAATCTCTAGCTTACAGTGCTTTACAGACTTGCAGGCATCCTCACAAACATCTCTGGGTATGTGACTTTGATGTCAGAAGATCCAGGTTCACTGACTCAGGAATCATCTAGTGAAAAATGTGTACCCAAGCCCTGAGGGGACCACTGCAGAGCTGGATCCCCCTTTCCAACTGGCCTCTGCAGCCAAGAGTCGGCCTTGTCTGTACTTTGTGTTTTCTTCAGGCCCTTATCTTGTCCTTGATGCTAAGCTGGAAGTTCAGGTTGAATATGGTTCATTTTTCTTTTCTTTTTTCTTTTTTTAAATTTTGAGACAGGGTTTCATGTAGCCCAGGCTGACCTGGAAATTCACACACAGGATGATCTTGAACATACAATTCTCCTACCTCCACTTCTATTTCATGAATGCTGTGATTATAGACACGGACCATCAAGCGTGGCTCTCATTTTTCTTTTCATAATCCCAGAAATCCTGGCCAGTCTGCTACCAGTAAAACAAGTTTTAGATATGAGCATAGAGATGACATTTGGCATAGTCTGAGACGTTTTGCCTGGTTTCTCTCCAAATCCCTGTCTAAGTACCTTTGCCTTCCAAGGACAATAACAGTCTCAGCCATCTGTTTCTGCTAAGGCACTCAGCTGGTCCTCAGCTTCCTGACCCAGATCAACAGTGGCTGTGACACTTTCATGGAGGTCTATCCTCAGGCAGCCAAGGAAGAGGAAAAAAAAAGCCTTGATTTAGCTTTTCAAAAGAGATGTCCATGCCGAGGGAACTCACTTAACTGCCGGTAACCTAGTCATGCCAAGTCCATTTCCACATGGTTCACAGATCCTGAAAAGGGCAGAGAGTGTGCTGCGCTCATACATTTCAATTATAAGTTGAATTAAATGCATCGACTGCAAGCAGCTTCTTCTCCCCCTCTTCCTCCTCCTCCTCTTTTCCAAAATGATGAGCCAGAGTTTATCCACAACTACGTTTCCCCAAGCAGAGCAGAAAACAGTTGTGTGTGTATTGTCAGGAGCCAAAAATAAACAATGAGTTTGACACCTTTGTTCCCAGTTATCAGCTTGAAGCCTCATAAAGTAAGAAGCAACCAGGAGCCGGGGTCCCAGCACACAGAGAGAGCAGGGGTCCCGGCACAGAGAGAGAGAGAGCAGCAGTCCCAGCAGAGAGAGAGAGAGAGCAGGGGTCCCAGCACACAGAGAGAGAGAGCTGGGGTCCCAGCACACAGAGAGAGCAGGGGTCCCAGTACAGAGAGAGTAGGGGTCCCAGCACAGAGAGAGAGAGAGTGCAGGGGTCCCGGCACACAGAGAGGGCAGTCCACAGTCTAGCCTCCTGTTTCCTTTCAGGTATCTCTGACGTCTGATTTCTTCAGAACCCTCTAGCAAGCCTGCTTTTTCTTCTCCCCTCACATCTAGTTCACCAACCACCCCCTCTCCTGAGCAGGAGGATGCTGAGGGTACCAAGACATGAACAGTAGAGCTGGATGGGCAATGTTTATGGGTAAAATGCATGTGGGGCTGGTAGTTAGTGGTAGGGTAGTTGCCCATCATGCAGTCTCTAGGTCCCTCCCTACCATCATGAACAAAGAAAGTCAGGTCTCGGATGTGGCTCAGTGGTACGACACTCTCGGAGCATGCCCGGACTCTTGCTTCAATCTCTAGCAACACCAAAATGTAAAAACAATAAAAAGGTGGAAAAAAAAAAAAAAACTGGAGGAGCACTTCTGGGAGGACTCTTGTAGCAGATCCATCTGTGGCAAAAGCCAACCAATCTCAAGTTCAGAGGCCATCCGGTAGAAAGAAGGAAGGCTGATGATACTCTCACCCCTAGATGTCATCCTCAGGGCCAGGACAAGGTGAAGGACAGCACATGGACAAGTCTGGGTTACACGGCTCCCACTTTAAACACTCCTTCTACCTTGATGGCCTCTTGCTGACTTCCCTGTCCTACAAAATGTGACAAAGGACACGGACGTCACAGGCAGATTGCCACTTACTTCTAGGGTAAGCATGATGGGAAATTTTAACCACTGGCCAAAAGTGGAGAAGAAATGCTATTTTCACAAAGATATAAGCAAAAACTAAGAGCAACCAATACTTTTTAAGTCGGAGACCTTTATACGATGATCCAGACATTTGCCTGCTTTGTGGAAGCTAAGCTTCAAGTCACAGAACAAAGTGGGCTGGAGAAGCAGGACCCTGCTCTGACAGTCTAGTGTCTCCCTGGCCATGGGGCTAGGTCCCCGTCAGCTTCAGGAGCATGATGGGTGAGGAAACGGGGAAGCCCCCTGGCTGTGTTCCTCGACTCATTATTATTTATAGGCACCTGCTGCCCATGCTTGGCAAGGAGCACCAGGGAGAAAGGGAAAACCCCAGGACTTTCAGCAGGGCAAGGCAGGACAGTCAGACCCCGGCCACTGTCAGGGCAGACGCCACCCGCCCCATTTCTGTGAGTTGCCTTGTTATCTAGTGACTCCGTTTCTTATCTGTAAAGTGGAGCAAATAATAACATCCAGTCACTGGGCTATTGTCACAAACGATTTAACACACCAGTAAACACATATAAACGACTGAGAACAGGTTGGGGTTTAAACAGATATGATGCGCAGACGGTAGCTGCTGGCAGACCTTCCTCACCAGCTGCTTGTGGACATGTACAGCTTAGCTGGGCTTAGCCAAATGGTGGTGATGCTAGCCTTTAACCCCAGCACTCTGGAGGCAGAAGCAGGCTATTCTCTGAGCTTGAGGCCAGCCTGGTCTACAGAGTGAGTTCAAGGTCAGCCTGGTCTACAAAGCAAGTTCCAGGATAGCCAGGGTTATACAGAGAAACAGTGTCTCGAAAAACCAAAAAGAAAGAAAAAAGGTTAAGACATGTACAGCTGCCCCCACCTCCCAGACACTAGAGGGGTTTAACCTCAGCCTGCCACACAGGGGGTAAGCCAACTGAGGGTACAGAGAAGCCACAAGCTGGTTTCCTTTTGAGCATGTAACACCAATCTGCTTTGGGCATGGTGGCTGTCACTCAGGTAGCAGCTGTGTGGCCTGTGCTTCACTGGCCTTTCCCTCAGCCTTTCAGAAGCTCTGGGGACAAGAAGAAATCCAGGGCCAGTAGACTGGGTAGACCCCTGGAGGAAACTGATCAGATGAGGGTCAGTCTTGCTCAGGAAACTTACCTCTCTTGTATGTTTGCCCTAATTGCAGAGGAGTGAAATCTGAGTGGACTTTCCCCAGGTGCTAATATAATTAATGAGGAGGACACCAAGCCACTTCAGGAATGTATCTCCAACTTCTGCTCATCTTGTCTTACATACCGGTGCTCTACTGTCCCTCCCTGAATTTATTCCTGATAATATACAATTAACTTCACTATTTATACAATTATAGGAAATCATCAGAAATAGGAAAAATCTTATATATATAATACACATCAGATCCCATACGGGTCTGCCAGGTCTTCTAATGCAAGGTGATGATGAGATTGATCAGTTATTAATCAGTAATGTGCTAGAAGCCTCAGAATTTCATAAGAAACACCATATAAATAGCGAAGGTTTGAAGTAGGACTTTTCCACCACTTGGCAATAAGCCAAGGAAATTGTACCTATTAGAAGTTATGGCCATCATGTACAAATTAAGACTGACAATGCCCCAGCATATGTCTCAAATGAGACAGTTTTTTGCTTATTACAATATAAAGCATATTATAGGTATACCACACAATCCCACAGGCCAAGCAGTCATAGAAAGATCTAATTGAACTTTAAAGGATATGCTAAATAAACAGAAAGAGGTAACAATGACCCCTAGAAATAGGTTACACAATGCTTTATTAACTTTGAAATTTCTCAAATTCATGAGAATTTCTGATGAGAAAGGAACAACAGCTGCAGAGAGACACTGGACAACAGAACCAGAGTCCAGAGATCATCAAGTAAGAAACTGTAACAGCTAAAAGGTATTTACACCCCCAGACCCAAAAGTGTCTGGGCTCTACAAAAACAGACTTTAATATAACCATCTGTTACTGTTAAATGCTCTCAACAATTGATCACCTGTCTCCTGGATGCCAAACTAGTAAAGGAAACAGGTGCCTTAAAATAATCTGTCTCTGATAAAGCTTAACATGTTCCAATCTCTTTGTCTCTCCCATTAACACTAACCAATATAAGCAGAGTACTAAACACCACATATGGTCACTAATCTTCTCATGGCTGCTTTTTAACATGTTTCAAAACTTTTCCCAAGCTCCAGAAACCAGCTTAAATCCATCTGGACAGGTTGGACCTACTTCAGGCTTTTCCTGTCTCATCAGCATCCTGTCAGATACAAAAGCAGCCAGAGCACCAAGCCAAGAGGGATGCATGTCTCCAGAGCAATGAACAGCACACAGCCCATCATTCAACAACACCTGCCTACCTCGGAAGACCCCCACTTCCCTATCCCCCCCCCAAGAGCCAACTGATGCCCTCCAAGTCAGCTGGAAGTAGTTTTTCCTGGGAGAAACGACGCTCCTATTCCTATGTGCTTGCTTTTTTATAAAAAGCAAAAGTCTGGAATGTAAGGATTCTGTATATGCGCAGCTCAGTGGTATTGTCTGGTGCCTTATTACGTCATCAGCGGGTGACTGTGCCCCAGCCGAAAAGCCGGACATGCACCCCCACTCACTCTCTCAGTCTCTGTCTCTCTCTCTGCGTTTCTCTCTGCCCTCGGTCTCTCTCTGCATCTCTCTCTCTGTCCTATCTCCTCTTCTCTCTAATAAAGCCCATTCTAACTCTGATAACCATGGCTCGTGACTCTTCTGCTGCTGACCAAACCAGCACCGCCGAGGCATCCACCTCCAACCAAACCAGCGCCGTATACCCTTTCAGCCGGAACAACGTTCCAGAACCTATATCAGTTCTGTTCTGTACAATGAGTTTTTCCCCTTAATAAGTCCTTTGCCCCTTAAACAGACTCTGTGGATTTCTCGTTATACCTCCCTATATCTGCTGCTCTTGCCAGTCCTTCTGACTCCACTGCCCAAAAGATAAGATATTCTCTGGGCTGGGGAAAAGGCTCAGCGGGTAAAATGTTTGCTGCACAAGAATGAGGACCTGAATTCAGATCCCCAGCACCCACATAAACAGCCAGGCTCGTGGTGCACAGCTACAGTCTCAGGACCTGGTGGGTGAGGCAGAGCTGGGAGAATCCCAGGGACTTGCTCACTGGCCAGCTAGTTTAGCCACTCAGGGAGCCTCAGGTTCAATGGCAGACCCTGTCTCAAAAAAATGAAGGCAAAGAGTGATACAGGAAAATGCCAGATGCTGAGCTTTGGCCCTCGTGCTGGCTAGTCTTATCTCAACTTGACACAAGCTAGAGTTATCTGAGAGGAGGGAACCTGAATTAAGAAAATGCCTCCACAAGATCGGATTTTAGCCTGGCCAGTAAGGCATTTTCTTCACTAGTGATTGATGTGGGAGGGTCTAGCCCATTGGGGTGCCATCCCTGGGCTGGTGGTCCTGGGTTCTATAAGAAAGCAGGCTGAGCAAGCCAGTAAGCGGCACCCCTTATGGACTCTGCATCAGCTCCTGCCTCCAGGTTCCTGCCCTGTTTGAGTTCCTGTCCTGACTTCCTCCAGTGATGAACAGCAATCTGGAAGTGAAAGCCAGATAAACCCTTTCCTCCCCATCTTGCTTTTGATCATGGTGTTTCAGCACAACAAAAGTAACCTTAGCCGGGACCGCCCTCGCCGCTGCACACCACATGCACCCACACACCCCCACACACGGTTTTTGTGCCTTTAGGTTTTCTTCAGAGAATTTCTACCTGTGATGGTGAGGAGGTGTCAGCAATGACCAAACCCCATGCTGACTGACACTGGCTTACACTGACAGGTGCCACGTGCTCCCGGGTGCCACAGAAGGAAGAAGTGGCAAGAATAAGAAGAAAACCTGAGTGTGAAGCTACCTGGCCTGTTCATGAAGTCGCAGCGGCCCAAGCCCGCGATGTCCACCCTCTTCATGAAGAGCACCATGCTGGTCAGGTTGGCTTCTTGCATTTCTGCGGGCTTAAGCGGCCTCATGTCTTTGGAGGCAAATTCTTCAGTGTACAGACAGAAAAGTTTTCCTGGAAGAAGACAAGGGAAATGGCTTCAGTGTTGCTGTGGCATCCATCCCTGAGGGACTTCACTGGCTGGCTACCGTGCCTACCACACTACCTGAGGGAGAAGACCCGAGAAGCTGCTTGCGGGTCTCTGCTTGGCTTTGGCTGATGGGCTGCAGGACGAGGGAGTTGGCTCTGATTCGGGGATTGTACACCTTTAACAGAAAGAAACACAGCATGTTAGCTCCTGGACACTCAGGTGCAGTCACCCGCCTCTCCAAGGTGACAGCCCTGCAGCATGCCACCACAGAGAAGCTGTCAGGCTCTTTTCCTTTGTTTGGTGTCTATACACACCATGAGATGGAAACAGCAAGGGCCTTGGCAAAGGGATCTAAAGCTTCCAGCTTCCACGGTACCTCTGGAACTATGGGACCTCAGTATCACCTGCCACAGTACTGAACTGCCAGTTCCAGGGCCTCAGGCTAGTGTGGGGACACCCTTCCCCCAAATGCCACATGAAAGAGGGTTTCCACTCAACAGGCCTGTCATGCTTTGACGTTTTGTTCAGACTGTTACCTCAGTGGGCCCACTTGTATGGCACATACTTGGATTTTCTGGGTGGTGTACCTACTGCAAATGCCATACAGAACTAATGGTTTACTCTGGCGTGTGGCTTAAAAGGGCAAGTGACAGCCTGTCCGCTAGGAATGATGAAGTAACCGAAGATCAACTCTAATAAGCCAGCTGTGGCAGTGTGCAACTAAGACCCTAGCACTCGGAGGCTGAGACAGAGAATCTGAAGTTCAAGGTCAGCCAGGCTACACGGCAAGACCCAGGCTCAAAAGGGACTACCTCCAACTTGTTTCAAGGGAACCTTCATAACCACTGGACACCATGGTGTCACGGTGAAACAAGGACATTCAGGAAGTGCAGAGTTTCCTCAAGGGATAAAGTCTGGTAGTTTTCTCTCTGTCTCAAAAGCTTTTTTTTTTAGTTCCAGTAGTTTTAGAGTTTAACAAACCATATCTTCATTTTTTTTATTTAAAGGGAATGACAAAAATATTTTGTATGAGGTTATTTCATTTATAAATTTATTTTATTTATTATTATTTATTTATATAATGTATTTATTTATTTGATTTTTTTTGAAACAGGGTTTCTCTGTATAGCCCTGACTGTTCTGGAACTCACTTTCGAACTCAAAGAGATCTGCCTGTCTCGGCCTCCCGAGTGCTGGGAATAAACGCATGCACCACCACCACCTGGCTTTAATAATTTATTTTCTTTTTTTCACTTTTTTGTTTGTTTTTGCTTTTTTATTTTTTATTTGTTTATTTATTTATTTATTTTTTAGGCAGGGTTTCTCTGTGTAACAGCCTATTTTTTTTTTTTTAAGGCAGGGTTTCTCCATGTAACAGCCCTGGCTGTCCTGGAACTCACAGAGATCTGACCGCCTCTGCCTCCCAAGTGCCGGGACTAAAGGTGTGTGCCACCACCGCCACGCCTGGCACTAATTTATTTTCTAAAGAATTTAGATTTTAAAAATTTTGACCAAGTATTTGCAAAAGTTAGTCAATTCACTTGAAGCTAATTTCCCTGAAGTAATATGCTAATTATGCTAATAAACAGATAATCAGACATGATGTACCAGAGAAGCTTCAGAAGCCAGAATAACGTACTGTGCTAGCAGTTTACCTACAACACAAGGGTTAGGGTGCTGGGCTAGTATGTGGGAGGCCCTGGGCTGAACCCCCAGTTAAAGGGAAGAAGGGAAGGAAGGGTGGGAGGAAGGTGACGGGCAGTCAGGTAGTCAGGAACCAACACCTTCATGCTAACGTTAGGTCTTTCCTCAAAGCCCTGTACCTCAATTAATTTGCTTCCAGACTACCAATATGCTAATGAGATACAGCCACGGCTTTAACTGCTGGCTGCAACCACTCTGTGCACATCTGACCAAATAAAGAAAGCCCTGGGTCACTGTGCACCTCATTCTCTGGCCACTGGTGTGGCAGGGACCCAGCAAGTGGGTGCCGGTGATGGCTGGCACCCTAGACCCTAGGACAGTAATTACCTGTCTTCTTTCCACACCAACATCGATAACAAATCTGACCGTGTGGCTCCAGATCAGAGATTCCCCGCAGCTGGTGGTCAGCACCACCCTTCTCTGATAGACTTGGCATCGTTTCTCGGATTCATCCATTGGCCTGAACAGGTTGCATTTCTCTTTGGGATACAAAGGAATGACCACTAGCTCGCCCAGGTCTGGGTTTAAGTTGGAACCTTCCTGACACACAATTTCATAGGTTTTTTCAATATCCTAAAGTGAAAAAAAATCCATGAGAATAAAGAACAATATTTCAGTACAGAAATATCCCAGAATTCAATAATTTTTTAGGTAATAATGCAAATAGGGAAAGAAACACTTATGCTGTTGCCTTAAATGAAGAAAGAGGACATACTCTTTCTTTGGGCAAGTTAAATGTGATTTCTACACAATTTCATTGCTTGTAGTTCAGAATGGTTTTCCTCTCAGGAAATGTCCTACCTGCTTCTATGCCTTCATTCTACTATTTTTCCAGCTTGATGCCATTTCTCAGACACATTAACATGAGCAGAAAAATCAAATTCATCCTCACATCAGTGGTGGGGGCTCACTGTTCTTCGAGCCAGCGGAACTAAGCATTACTCAACATCATCTAGGTTTTCTATAAAGGAAAGTGTACCAGCCAGGTCCGCGGTTCAGTGGGCTGATGCAGGAGGATTGCTGTGAGGTCAAGTCCAGTGTGGACTACAGTGTGAAATCTCATCTCAAAAAACTAAAATAAAACATAAAGGGCCATACAAAAGCATAATTGGGATCCTCACCTAGGGTCACCTTAGAAATCATCTGACCCATGTGTGGTTCAAAGTGGTGGCAGAAAAGCCGTAAGATGGGCAGGAAGCAGTTACACCTCGCATTTGCAGGTGTTTAGAACGATCAGTTCAAATACACATCAAACATGTTGGGAAAGAATATAAACCACCTGCCAGGAAATTACTTACAAGCAAATGGGAGTGCCTGAAGGTAAAGTATTTTAGTTTGCATATTTCTCAACTCCCAGCTAGTTTTTGAGAACAGATGTTACTTAATCTGAATCCTTTTATAATTTCAGAATTTCCGTCTTCTTTTTTTTTTTTTTTTTTAAGAATATTTATTGTGTATACAGTGTTCTGCCTGCATGTATGCCTGCAGGCCAGAAGAGGGCACCAGATCTCATTACAGATGGTTGTGAGCCACCATGTGGTTGCTGGGAATTGAACTCAGGACCTTTGGAAGAGCAGCCAGTGCTCTTAACCTCTGAGACATCTCTCCAGCCCCCGTCTTCTTTTTTTGTATGTGTTTTGTTTGCTTTTTTCAAGACAGGGTTCCTTTATGTAGCCTCTGCCATCCTGGAACTCACTCTGTAGACCAGACTGGCCTAGAACTCGGAGGGATCCTCCTGCCTCTGCCTCCTGTGTGTTGAGATTAAAGGATTCATGCCTATACTCGCCAGATTTCGTCTTTTAAAATATAAAGGAAGACAGCAAATGGGAAGCTCGCCTAGCTTATCAGAGTCATCAGAGTTCAAAGTTGTTTCCTGTGACCTCTGCAGTTTTTCAGGATCCATTCCCTTCTCCCTCTCTCTCTTTCTCTGGCCTCAAGAGAGGTGCCTTCCTTTCTACACCACTAGTAGAGTGGCTCCAGCACCTTGGGGGAGGGAGGGGTCAGGCATCAGAGGCTCTGGGAGCTGGGGTGAGCTTCTCCCAGGAGGCCTATTCTCACACTGCCCTCTCCACCACATATGTGGCTTACCAGGACAAAATCTTTTCTTTTTAAACTAAGCAAAGAGCACAAATGTTTACATCCTAAATAATGACAAATGTGTTAACTAGAATAATAAGAGCAAACTATTTCTTGCTGATGTTTGGGAGGGGGCAGGATGATTGAGAGGTTGTTGGCTCCCTGTCTTAAACAAGAAATGAACGATCCAGATTGCTCACTTCATTTATTGTGCACATTTTCTTAGGACAGCCTCAGTGAGAATGCCCACATTCCACCCTGCTTCAGGCAGATGTCACTAACTCTCAACAGAGAACACAAAAGGAGATTCAGCTCTGTAAGCCCACTTAAGAGCAATTTCTTACCAATATATACCTTCAAACAGCAGTGAATAATTATTCCCTCTTAGAATATTGTTGAAACACACACACACACACACACACACACACACACACACACACACACACACATATGCACACACACTTTTTTGCTGGAGGAGAAATAAAGGAAATGTTCAGCAGGAAAAAGGCAGAGGTAATAGAAATGGATGCTATGTATAGTTCCCACTCCTCAAGCACAGCTGACATATGGATTTGAGGCCATAATCTTCAAAAATTACAAAAGGCAATCCTGAAACATGCATCTGGTGCTTCAAGTCTACTGTCCACTCATTTCCTTGAATCCTTCTTTTCTTTTTAAGACAGGGTCTCTCTCTTTAGCCCTGGCTACCCTAGAACTTGCTATGTGAACCAGGCATGGAGATCCTGTCCCTGTCTCTCAAGTGCTGGGATTAAAGGCATGTTCCACCATATCCAGCTTATTCCCTCAGTTCTTAATAGTTTGCAGGACTTCGCTGTGACCACTTGCAAAGCTATGGAGACCACAACATCCATTGAAAGGAAGTATCAAACATCTGCCTAGGCTCTGAGACCAAAGAGGCCCTGTAGCCATGGAAACCATTTCCCAGGAAACTCCAACCCTGGCACACCTGTCTGCTGATCTTTACAGAGATCTGGTTGGACTACATAATATGAACTCAACTTGTATTTTGTACTTAATTTATTTCACTTTTTGTTTTCAGGTTAAAGGTGGCTGGGAGCAGTCAGGGTTGAGTCACAGGGAGGCCTGAGTATTATGGGGATCAGTTCACAGCAGGTGTGCAGCTGTGTCAGCAGAATATGTAACACACCTAACAAGAGTGTGCAACTGACTCGTAAAACCAAACTGTTAGTGGAAATGTCCCAACTTGAATTCAATTTCTTAAAAAATGGCTCCCGGTCACCTACGTTTGTCTTACATGGTACTGAAGGACCACAGCAGGTTTTAATTGCAGGTAGAAATCAAGAGGGTTTTGAGTTAGCAAGCGGGGAGTAACAATCAACAGCTCTGAGCAGGGATTTTAAGGTAAGAGCACTGAAGAGGAATGCCCAGCAGACCCACAACTGGGTACAGCTTGGAAGGTGGGGGAAATGGAGACCCAGACCTGGAGAGCTCAGGATGGAACTGGAGACAAGAGTGGGGCAGCGAGGACAGGGCAGCTGCTGTGTCCATGGACACGGAGTCCAGCCCCGGCCAGGCCACTGCAGCAGCACCTCCCACTCTCCAGGCCCAGGAGGGTGAAAGCTCCCTGCAGCTTTCAGGGCCATCCCTTCCATGGCAGACGACGTCATGGATGGCGTTTCTCAATAGGAAGGCCACTCTCTATGTTCCATGGCCTGTTACAGCTCACCAGTTTAAAGGTCACATGTCACTGACAGACAGGTTCCACTACATTTACAAGAACTAAGCACTCTAAGATAACCTATCCCCTAAATCTGTTATGACCTTTAGTTTCCAAAGCATTCATTTAGGATGCTTTTTTTTTCCCTTTTTCTTTTTTTCTTTGTTGAGACACAGCTGCCTGCCAAGGCTGGCTTCCACCTTCTGATTCTCTGATCTCACGCTTGAGCCTGGTGGGTACTGTGACTACAGGCCCGCACTTGGCTCTGGTCTGAAATTTCTGACTGCACCCTCAGAGATGACTGTTTATCCTGTTGGTCCCCGTGCCTTTTTCTGGCTCCATTGGCAGTTTCAACTCTCAAATGTTTTAGATTCCTGACTTTACTGTTGTTCCCTTCCTCAGGCTCTCTCTGCCTCTTAATCATTTTATTACTTTGGGCCTTCATAAACATTCTAAATCATGCAACTGGGGCAGGAGGATAGAATAAATCACCATCCTAGAAGATTAGTATTCAGGAGAATGTGTATCATCTACACAAACATCTGATAAATGTCCTTATGCAGATGAGACTCCAATTACTCTCCTTAAGCAAACAGATAAAGTTTAAGTCTCAAGAACTGCCCTGGGCTACTTAAGTTCTGAGCCTGAGTTGAGGTCACATCTCCGAGCTATCCCCTGGAAGACCCACAGTGAGGCAGGGGCTCAGCCCTTGGTAGTTCAACCTGTATCAAACACTTTGTGGTCCCTGTTACTCACTAGAAACACTGCCCGCCTGCCTCACACTGAGAGAGGCTGGGGTAGAACAGGCTGCTAGTCTTTAAGAATGGTCTACTTCAGGTGATGCCGAGGAGGCAGCAGAGTGTGGAGCACTCCTGTGTCCAGAGTGGAACAGCTGTACCAGAGGCTTCCATCAAGCCAGGCCCTGGCGGAGGGAGCTGGGGGGATGGCTTCTCAGAACTCAAGATGCCACTGTTGTGGAATAATCTTTCTGTACACTGTGAGATGTGTCACTCGGACTGGTTTAATAAGATGATGAACGGCCAATAGCTAGGCAGGATTTTCGGGGCAGAGAGAATGCTGGGAAGAAGATGGAGTCTCCAGCCAGACACAGAGGAAGCATGCCATGTAGAAGATGAGGAAACAAGCCATGAGCCATGTGGCAGGATGTAAATTAATAGAAATTGGTTAATTTAAGTTATAAGAGCTAGTTAGCTCTAGTTAGAAAGCTATCAGATGAGCTTTTATAATTAATAAGAAGTCTCTGTGTTATCTGGGAGCTGGCTGGCAGGACAGTGAAAGACTGGCTTACATGCTACCCCACTCCTTCTGAGAACTGAGAGATCTGGCAAGGTTTCCAGCACTGGTTTTGCTTATCCTGTCTGTGCTGCAGCTTTTGTGTAGAATGAGGTGTGGTGAGGGAATATTTACATGGCAGCTGTGCCATGGGAGCCGGGAGTTGGTGATTAAAAGTTTCCAAAGGAAAAGCTGTACCACAGCACTCGGTTAGGTCGGAACACCGCTTAACTTACTTGTTCACAGGCCAAGAAGACCACCACGTCACCCTTCTCGCCCGAGCGGTGGATTTCAAAGATAAGGCATGAAATGGACTCGAAGGAGTCCCGCTGAGCCCCACTGAGGTACACGACCTCCACAGGATGCTTGTTTCTCACTTCTATGAGAGGCACGTTTCCATAGTAGGAGCTGAGTTTGCTGATGAGGACCGGCGAGCAGCTGATTATGAGCTTCAGTTCAGGTCTTGCTAGTAACACATCCTTAAGGAGTCCAAGCAGCACGTCGGTCGCCATGCTTCTCTCCTGGACGTCGTCCAAGATGATGACCCCATAGCTACCCAGGAAAGGATTGGACATCATTTCTCTCTGCAGCATATCATCAGTACAGTACCTACAAAGAAGACGTATTAGAGAATTCCCTTGAAAATCCTGTAAAGGACTCCCAGAATACACACGCCTGCCCTGCCCTGCCCTTCTTTGTGGCACTGGTTTTTTCTTGGAGCCAATATTTAAGGTGACAGAATCTGTAGGGCCACAGCACACAACCCACACAAACCCATTTGAATTGTTCTTTGTACATGCTCAATGACTCAAGGATCATCCCGGAACTCCTGGTCAGAGGCCTCTACTTACACAGAGGTCTGTGTGACCAATGTTCATCAGAAACGAGCGTCCTGCTTCTGCAAGCTCACTGGTACAAACGATGACAAATGCATTTAACATCTGCCTTCAGCTTTGTAAAGCAAACAGTATTATATCATTAAGCATCCTTACTGGACAGTTACCTCCCTTCCTGACATTAGTGGAACTCTGGGTACCGGCATACACTTTCCAAAGAGAAAACTCAGGCTCACGATCCAGCCACCCACATGAAGACTATCACTGTGGGGGTTGCTGCTAGGAGGCTGGGTCAACAGGGTGCTAACATCAGTAAGTTTGAAATGTTGCTCAAAGAACAGAAGTATCTACACAGTTTGGAGCACCTGTGCAAACTGGCCAACATGCCTGATGGTGTGGGGCAATATTAGCGATATTGTTTATTTGTTTGAGATACTGGACTCAAAATCTTCCAGCCTCAGCCTCCTTCATTGGTGATTTAATGGATATTTGCCCCTCAGGAGCCCTTGAGATGTTTTTAAAATTAAGAAAGAAATTTAAAAGCCACCTGGTAGTGATCCACTACCATAAAGATTTCTTTCTGACACAGTTTATATATGCACACAGAATACTGCTTGAAGAAGGCAGGTTTATGGATTCTCCACCTGTACCAGCACTTAACACTGAGGCCGTTGATGTCTGCTGGTGAGGCTGGCATTTAGAAGCTCAGGTTTGGGGAGAGCTTCCACTCTGCCCAAACCTGACAGGAGCAGCTGCACCATCGCAGGGCTCGTGTGAACATGTGCTTTCCTCTGGGGAGGCTGCAAGCTTGGGACATCCTGGGCAAAGGGTGCTTACTGGCCAGCCCCTAGTTACAACTGGGCAATGAGTCCCTGTTGGGTTCCAGGAAACTTCACACATGTCACAGCCCCCTGCTGGGAAACTGCAGTGTGTTTAGCCTGAGGGCGCAGGGACGGACTCTTGAAGCTCGAATCTGACTTCCTCTGAGGAACCAACCCCCCATCCTCCATTTCACTTAGCTGCTCTGCTGTCTGCTTTCACTGTGATAACTTCAGTTGTGAGGAGATGCAGTGAGGCCCTCTGACATACCAAACCCCGCTACAGTGCTCAATACACCCTTTCAAGGGAAAACAGAGAGAAGAGAGGCAAGTTCCTAGTGTGTTTGGACCCGGGACCAATACATACATTTCTCATTTACCCCTCAGAATAGATCCTGAGGGGAGACATGGCCCCTCACATTTATAAGTGAAGAAAATAGGTCAACAATTAAAGTTCTCCAGCAAAGGTCACAAAGCTAGGGTCAGGCTCAAGGTCTGATTGTTTGTTTTGTTTGGTTTTTTTTGAGACAGGGTCTCACGGTGTAGCCATGGTTTGTCTGGCACTATGTAGCCCAGATTGACCTCCAACTTCCCACCACATACAGGCACGCACCGCCATAGCCATATCAGGTCGAGATTTGGACCAGATGGCCTAGCACACCTGATACCACAGACTGCTCCTTGCCTCCAGGGTCAGGGCTAGGACTACATTTGGTTCTTGCTCTGAATTTATGACATCCAAGGTTTACTTTCTGCCTTTCTGTTCACACAGACTCACCCCGGGTCTCACCGGATGAGCAGTAACAAACTGTGGATCATGCCTACAAGAGAAAATGATCTAACCTAAGACTGGAGTTTTCCTGAGCACAAAATTCAAGATGCAGACAAAGGCAACCAAAATCTAGCTTTCCGGTCATCTTCTGCAGAGGTTAATTAGGACCCAATGACCTAAGCTACTTTGGCCCTATTTTCAAGCAGATTGTGTTTATGTCTGCTCCTTTCACGTCACTGATACAACCTTGTTCCTTTTCAGCAAAACTCAGCTGAGCAACCATCCCGTTGGCACTCAGTTTCCTCAAAGCCATGCTTCCCACAAAGGGAGGAGGTATATGAGTTATGTAAAGAAATTCAAGCTTGATTAAAAAGGGAGATGATGGTGACCTATTTAAAACTCTGCTAGACTCAGCATGATGACTCAATACTTAAGGAATCACTAAGCTTCAGCCTTTCCCCTACAACACAGATCCCTCTCTCTCTGTCTCTCTCTTCCTCACTATGTAGCCCTGGCTGGCCTAGAGCTCACTATGGACTATCTTGACCTCAGAGATCCACCTGCCCCTGCCCCGAGTTCTGGGATTAAAGGTGTGCACCACCAAGCTTGGCAAGATTCATTTCTCATTTTCACATTAATGAGATTCCATGTGAACAATGCTTTAAAAATGTTGTCATAGCAACTACATAGATAAGCTGTCAGTGTTCTAGGCAATGTAACACAGTCTGTACCTTACATTTCCAAGACTTGTGAGAGTCAAGAAAAACATATTAAGAAGTTGTATTCATATTCGTACGTTCTGGAAGGTTTGTACCGAGTTTGACCCTAATGAAAACTGGGAACTTTTCAGTTCTGAAAAGAGCAGAGGTTTAAGATCCACAGCTGCTGCACAGGAGGCCCGCTGCACAGGAGACCCGCTACATAGGAGGTCCACTGCACAGGAGACCTGCTGCACAGGAGACTGTGGCATGCAGCGAAGAAAGCGCTTTCAGATATGCAGTATTTAGGTGTCTACTGTCAGGAAAGGCCAGAAAAAAGCCTAAAGAACTAATTTTTTTAGAGCATTAAAAAAAACAGGAAGGAGGGAAGGAAGGGAGGGAGGGAGGGAGGGAGGAAAGAAGGAAGGAAAGAAGGGAAAGTTATCTTACCAGGTATCTATGATATGCCCAGTAGTGTTACAAAGAAAACATAAAAGGTAATATAGCTTCTCTAGTAATTAACTTTAAAGCTTCTGACTGAAGGGCTGGCAAAGCAGCTCAGTGGTAGAGCACTTGCCCACCATGTGCAAGGCCCTGGCCCAATATCATTAGGAAACATCTGTGGTTTAGATCGCTATTCAATCTGAGGGCACTCAAAATCATAGCTAGCATACCTCTCCAGGAAAACAAACTGATTCTGGTAACGATTCTAAAGATATAATTACAAATTTAATTATAACCATAAAATAGTCACCATCCACACTACGTTTCAGTGCTATCTATTCAGCCATTTAGTCCTTACAACAGCCCTCTAAACAGCCATTGGTTTTATGGGTAAGGAGGCCTCAACACAGACAGCTCTGGGAGGGAACCTACGCAGAGTCCCGGCTAGAAAGCAGGAGACATTGGCTGTAAAACCACATAGCCTCCTAGGCAGGAACTTTTGGATCTTCGGGCCTCCCCGAGGCTCAGACCCTGCTGGTTTAGGAGGAACATCGTGGAAAGGGAAGCCCTGTGTCCTGTCCCGCTAACAAGGCCTCACAGTGAAGATGGAGACAGGAAAGGACAGGCAGTCCAGTAGAGGCAGAGAACAGAACCTACAGTAGCCAGAACATTCCATCCACAAGAGCCACGGCTTACCGCAAGCCCCAGGGCTCCCACTCAGAAAGTTAACACGTGAACAAGGAATCTCAGACCTTCCTCTGCCTGATAGAATCCAGTGCTTAAGATAACCCCATGAAAACCAACAGATGTTTAAAAAGATGTTGCGCTCCATTCTTACGTTAATAGATCCCACTGGATGCACCTTTGTGACTTTCTCAATAATAATAATTTAAAAATATAATTCCATATTCATTAACCTAAAAACTGCTACATCGAAGAGTTCTTTCTAAAGGCTAAGTCTGGATGGCATTAAAGATATAAAGACACAAACAATGACTACAGAATTTAGCTGGAGCCATTATTCAGTTAAAACAGACAATTCAAAAGGCCACTTTAAAGAATAAAAAGAAAGGGACTGGAGAGATGGCTTGGGGGTTAAGAGCACTGACTGCTCTTCCAGAGGACCCAGGTTCAATCCCCAGCACCCACATGGCAGCTCACAACTGTCTGTAACTCCAGTTCCAGGGGACCCGACACCCACGGCAAAACACTAATGCACATAAAATAAAAATAAATTTTTTTAAAAAGGGTGAAAAATAAAAGCAGTATGGTGGTACACACGTCTAATTCCTAGATTTGGGGGCAGAAGCGTTGGGGGCTAAAAGCTTTGGGCCAGCCTTGGCTACATAGCGAGACTTTCTCAACCCCCTTTCTAAGTTGAAAATAGTGAATGGAAATGCTAAGTTTAAGCTCTCCTCATCCTTCTTGTTGTTTCTTTTATCCTGTTTAACCAGTCCTCAACTAGTTTGTGAGTTCCTAAGAGGCAGGGGAAGGGGCACCTTCCTTTTGTATGTGCCCTGTATGTAGTGAGTAATTTATAAACACAAATGCATTCAACGGCTTCATTCATTGTGAATTTTCACAAAGGTAAAATAGCCTCAAGAACTTTCTTTTTTTTTTTTTTTTTTTGGTTTTTCGAGACAGGGTTTCTCTGTGTAGTTTTGCGCCTTTCCTGGAACTCACTCTGTAGCCCAGGCTGGCCTTGAACTCACAGAGATCTGCCTGCCTCTGCCTCCCGAGTGCTGGGATTAAAGGCATGCGCCACCACCACCCGGCAAATAGCCTCAAGAACTTTAAGTCAAGGTGTCCCTGGCCTCAACATCCCCTATGGCTTGATACTTGATACCGAATGAGTCACAGGGGCGGGCTTCGTTCTGAACGACCTCCAGGTTTGGGCCAGGGCAGTACTCCCTCCTCCAAGTTAGTGAACATCCTCTATGGGACAAGTGTATCATCAGACATGGGCTAGCAGTGTGCAGAACACCACCCCTGCCCTGTAATTCTGCAGCAGCACTCTTCAGAAGGAGAGCCACACCAGCATGCCATATGAATGGGTTAAGCATCAATATAGTCTGATCTCTTGAGCTCCTAGAGGGGAAGACAGTGCCCTGGGCATCTGAAACCCACTGGGTGGTCACCTCTGGCTGCAAGCAGCTTTGGCCACTCCTTGCAGTGTGAGATAGGCACAAGCTCTGTCGTTGTCTACAAGGGTGCTATAACACTACTAGAGAAGCCTTGGCTCTAAGCACTTTTCCAATCTCCCCCCCCACCCCACCCCGCTTCATTTTTCCCCTTTTGCATTTCTCTTTTCTACTTTGTGTCAAGCCTTGGAAACCTCTGTTAAAGCTAAACACAAACATCTGCTAACGTAACTGCAGCCTCAGAGAAGGCTCCTTGGAACCCCTAAGACTTCAAAGTATATCTAGAAAAACAGATCCCAAAGGCCACGTGGAGGCTGAGGGTGGGTGTCACAGAAGCCCACCAAGAGCCTCTAATGCCTGCCTCTACAAGGTCAGGGAAGCCTTCCTGGTGCAGGTGACCCTTGCACTGAGTCCTGAATGACTAGAAAGAACTGGCCAATGCCGGGCGGTGGTGGCGCATGTCTTTAATCCCAGCACTCGGGAGGCAGAGCCAGGCAGATCCTTGTGAGTTCAAGGCCAGCCTGGTCTACAGAGCGAGCTCTAGGAAAGGCGCAAAGCTACACAGAGAAACCCTGTCTTGGGAAAAAAAACAAAACAAAAAACTGGCAAACCCCAGAAGAGTCGTAGACAGGCCAAGTACACGATGGGAAGGCCAGGTATAAGGTGTAGAAGTGTGGAAACATAGGTATCACACAGAGCCACAGGGGGTCACGTGGCTGGCACAAGGCCAATGGTGATGGCCTCACCAGGAGGCACAAATCTCTAAGTACCAGATGGAAGGTCCTGGGTGAAACTAACAAGTTGTAATTCTCCCCCCGAGGACTGTAATCATGGAAGCTTAGACAAGGAACAAGTGAGGACAGCAGGGAGGGAAAACAACCGGTGTGTGTCAGGCTGGAGAGGGCAGTTATTACACCATGGGTGCTTGACATGTAGATGGCAAGGACAATACTCTGAGGATTGCAGAACCCAAGCCAAGAGGCACCTAGGCCGAGATGAAGCATCTATGTACAAACCTCAGGATTGTCTCACTGGTGCAGCAGTTTTCAAAAGGAATCACATAGCCCACTTCATGACCAATGTTAACATCCATTTCGTCGGCTACCCGCAGAGCCAGCTGGACCGCCGTCTGCTTGTGGACCTGTGTGCAGATCACGCCCCCGTGCTGGTAGTGGATGGAAAGGCAATATTCAGCACACCACTGAGGAACCTTGGACAGGGAAAAATGACACAGGATCAGCCCCTGTTGGAAAGACAAACTCAGAACACAGAGGAGCAGCTCTTTCTCAGACCTGGCTTCATGTGCTGTGAGACCTTTTTCTTTCACCGGTTAATTACCAGCAGACTGTATTAAACCTTACTTAGTGAGGCTCTGAGTGATCAATACTGTACACTCTAATCACCAGTAAATGATGAGTATGCAGGTGTTACCAGGAAACCGGAAACCATGAAGCTTTGACTCCCTGCCTTTAGAAAGTCAGTTTAGGACATTTAAAAAAAAATAAGTGGATGCTAAATATAAAGCAAAGAACAATCAGACTGCAACACACAGAACCAGGGAGGCTACATAGCAGGGGGGAACCCTAGGATGACTGGCTTAGAATAAGTTTTGGTTTTACTCAATCACTGGGCAAGCTTCAGTGAAACATTTCACTATTAGGATAAGAATTTGTACTGTATCAAGCTGATAATAGAAAATAAAATAAAATAATTTAAAAAATGGTCTAAACCTATGCCTCTTTAATTTTTTTAGAGGTTTATTTGTTTTATGTGTATGAGTATTTTGCTCATGTATGTGTACCACATACAGTGCCCACAGAGGCCAGAAGAGGGCGCTGGATCTCTGAGAACCGGAGTTACAGATGACGCTGGGAACAGAACCCAGGTGCTCTGCCAAGTGCAGCAAGTGCTCTTATTTGATGGGCACTGTCCAGGCCCAGCTTATGCCAATTGTGAAAGACTCATGCAGACACAAGTCATTTTTTTCTGGTAATAAGAAGGCCTCATCAAAAATACAGTTTCTGGTGTGAGCGATTATGTTTTAAAGAGTGTAATATTAAACAACATTTAAATGAAAAATAGCAACCCCGAATTAAAGCATTTACATTTAAATTTAAGCAATCATAACAATATCCAAATGAGCCTGCTTAACATGGTTCTACTAATGAAAGCTAAAATGTTCTGCCAATTTATTGTCTGAATGTAATTAAAAATCAACCCAGCTTGCTTAGAGTCAATTTCAAGCAAAGCGGCTCTTTAGCCATTTTATTTTCAAAATCCTTTTTATCTAAAATGTGTTCCATGGCTGGAGAGATGGTTCAGTAGTTAAAAAGCACTGGTTGCTCTTCCAGAGGACCTGGGTTCGATTCCCAGCATCTCTATAGTGGCTCACAGCTGTCTGTGGTTTCAGTTCCAGAGGATCTCATGCCCTCTTCTGACCTCCATGGGCACCAGGCATGCATGAAAGCAACACACACACACATACAATAAAAAATAAGCCGGGCGGTGGTGGCACACGCCTTTAATCCCAGCACTCGGGAGGCAGAGCCAAGCGAATCTTTGTGAGTTCGAGGCCAGCCTGGACTACAGAGCAAGATCTAGGAAAGACGCAAAGCTACACAGAGAAACCCTGTCTCGAAAAACAAAAAATAAATAAATAAAAGTAAATAAATAAATTTTAAAAATTAAAAAATAAAATGTGCTATGGATCAACTGAGTTTTAATCAGGTTCATGTGTGCAAGAGTTATAGTAGAAGGTATCAAATTCATTTTGTACTCTATAACCTTAAGGTGCTATTAATAAATTATGCTTTGGTACATGCATTAAAAAACCAGTCCAAAGGTGTTTTTAAAACTGTTCTGGGTAGAAAAAGCCTATTAACATTTTTAAATTATCTGGAGGTTGCTACAGAGACTCATCATGAAATTCTTAGATTTTAATTTTCACTGGAATTTGAAAGTGTTAGTGATTCCAAAATGAGCATATTGGCCATGACTAACTGTATAGCGGCAATCCTTCTACATTAAGGGGCCGGCCTTGTCCCTAGGCCGAAACTGTCAGTCATTATTTAGTCCCTGCCTAGTCTGCTCTATGAAAGAAAGTCTACGATGCTGCACTGAGGAACCAGGCTGGCTGGTTAGTGCTCTGTCTCACACAGGGCAGTTTTCCTATAACTCGGGGGATCAGGCTGGCTGGTTAGTGCTCTGTCTTACACAGGGCAGTTTTCCTATAACTCAGGGACCAGGCTGGCTGGTTAGTGCTCTGTCTCACACAGGGCAGTTTTCCTATAACTCAGGAACCAGGCTGGCTGGCTAGTGCTCTGTCTCACACAGGGCAGTTTTCCTATAACTCAGGGACCAGGCTGGCTGGCTAGTGCTCTGTCTCACACAGGGCAGTTTTCCTATAACTCAGGGACCAGGCTGGCTGGTTAGTGCTCTGTCTCACACAGGGCAGTCTTCCTATGTGTTAGTTTCCTTATCTATGAAACAATGAGTTGAACAGAGGCTGACTCCTCCTCCCCCAAGTTGGAACATCTCTTTCATTTTCTCCAGGGCTCACTGCTGTCCGTGACTAAGTAAATTAGATCCTGCTATGCTGACCAGGGCAGGGTGTGGGGGGCGGGGGGCGGGGCAATGCTTGTCATCACTGAGCCACAGGCTCCTCATCACCTCTGTGCCACACCCCCAGACCATGAGCTGTGAGAACAGAGATCCACAGTCATCGTCAGCAAGTTATCCCAGTTATCAGTTAATATTCATCAACCAAGCAAACCAATTTCTTGTATCTTCCAGAAATATTTAAAATGTCTAAAATCCTAGATAGTTTATCTTGAGTTGTTTCAAAATCACTGGCCTAAATAGAAATTTACGTAAAACCTGTTACCTTCATTCCTTAGTGTAATGGTTAAAACCTTCATGAACAACTTGATAGGATTCAGAATCACCCAGATATGGTGAGATTTTATTTGTGCTGAAATGTGATTTTATTTGTATGTTAATAAAGCTAATAGCCAGCCATTTGGCAGAAGTCGGGCAGTGGTGGCACACACCCGATCACAGGACAGACAGAATCTCTGTGTGTTCAAGGACACAGCCAGCATGGAGACACATGCCTTTAATCTCAATACCAACCATAGAGACCTGGAGGTCTGTATAGACAGGCAGTGATGAGGAGGTCATGTGGTTGGGTTTACAACCAATGAGAAGGCAGAAGAGAAAGTCAATAAAAAGGACAAACAGACAGGAAGTAGCTCTCTTTCTCAGGGGAAGGACGTCAGCGAGGGGTAAGAAGGTGGTCTTAGCTCTCAGCTGCTGCTCCATCTCTGGGCTTTTAACTTTGTGTTTCTTATTTAATAAGATTGTTCAGAACTACATCTACACCCAGAGGCATGGCTGTCAGGTTTAGCTGAGGTGGGGAGACCTAAACATGTGTAGAACATCACCCTCTAACTGGGGACCTAGACTGCATAAAAAGGAAAAAAAGGGGGGTCCATGGTGCACTTGATTCCAAGGATAACACGCTTGCTGTGTATGCCTGAGCCTGGGTTCACGCCCAGCACTGATGTGAGAAAACACTCCTCTGTAATCCCAGCTATGGAGGCAGAGACAGGCAGATTTCTGAGGCTCACTGGCTGGTCTATCAGAATCAGCAAGGTCCAGGTTTGTTGAGAGACTCTTTCTTAAAAAATAAGGTGTAGAGTAATTCAGGGAGATAGCTGATGTTGACTTCTGGCCTCCGTAATGTTTGCATACCTGTACATGTATACTAAAAAAAGGAAAAAAAGAAGTGAACTGACATCCATCTCTCTCTACTCCCTGAATATGTATACAATATGACCAGCTGCCTCAAGCTCCTGCCACATTTTCCTGCCATAATGGACTGTTCCCTTAAACTGTGAACTCAAATAAACCCTTCCCTTTTATTTGTTTTGTTTTTTTGAGACAAGAGTTTCTCTGTGTAACAGCCCTCGCTGTCCTGGAACTTGCTTTGTAGACCAGGCTGGCCTTGAACTCACAGAGATCCACCTGCCTGCTGGGATCAAAGGCGAGCACTTCAGGGCTAACCCTTCCCTCCTTCAGCTGCTTTTATTGGGTGTTTCCTCGTGGCAACAGGAAAGTAACTAACACACCCAACAGATCATTGTACCCCTCCAAATCCTTCCCTTTAAGTCTGATTTCTCTTGCCAGTGTCTTCTACCTAGGGCCCTAGCCAAGACCTCAAACAGGATTCTTATGCAAGGTGAATAAAATAACATTTTGAATCTTTTGTCTCCCAACAGACTGGAAAATCCATACTTGTGGCTTAGTATTCGAGAAAGGGTCTGACACACAGTGGGGCTAACACATATTTGAACACTGTGAGACTCTGGTGACCAAGAAGATGGGTCTCTGCTCTCTCAGCACTCACAGGGTGGTGGGGGTGTGGGGGCGGGGTGGGCAGGTGGCTCTGGGACGGAAAAGGACCTCATAATAATGAAGAAAGGACAAGAGCCAGGCTGGAGAGTAAGCATAAAAGGAGTAAACCGAGGGCCACTTAGCATAAAGGACAACAGCAGAACCTCTAACAAACTCAGTATGCTCAGGAAAGAAACAGACATTCCACGATTTCTCATTACGACACTGGGATAACGCGTGATTAACATGAACAGCACCTGAGCAAGTGAGGGAAGAGGCAGGGATGAAGCTTAGAGCAGCATGGGCGTCAGGCATGAAGCAGGGAGGGAGAAAACCTCTCTGAAAGCCAGGAAGATTGCCACTGTCGTGGTGATTGATGTGCAGAAGACGTGAGGCGTGGCTCCCCTGATTGCCACTGAAAGGCAAGCCAGGATCCTGAGGCAGGGAGGGCTGTCCCAGAGTTTCAGAGCTCAAAGGAACCCAGGAAGTCACAGCCTTGGAACTGGGAAGGGTCCTTCCACAGGTCGGATAAAACACCCAGTGGAGGAGGGAACCCACTCGCTCTGCGGAGTAGAGACGTTTACTCAGTAACCAAGTTTCACAGCTGAGCAGAAACCGCAACTAATTACAGAGCCTGGAAGACGTGTCCATTGTAGATGCCTGTAGATAATGACAGTAAGCCTTGCAATTGCAGGCTGCAAAGTTCTCCCTCTGAACAGAAAGGGGAGGGGTCCTGCTGTTAGAATTCCTACCCTCCCCTCATTGCTCTAGGTCAGTGGTTCTCAACCAGTGGGTCGTGACCCCTTTGGGGGTGGACTGACCCTTTCAGAACAGGGGTCTCCCCTAAGACCATCAGAAAACACAGATATTTATGATTCATAACAGTAACAAAATTACAGTTATGAAGTAGCAACGAAAATAATGTTATGTTTGGGGGGTCACCACAACATGAGGAACTATATTAATGGGTCCCAGCATTAGGAAGCCTGAGAACCACTGCTCTAGGCAGACCAGGGGCATTCTGAAGTGTACGTCCTTGACAAATGTCAAGTACTGCTGAGAAGAGCAGAAGTCAGGAAGAGCTCGAAGTCTAGGCACTTAACAACTTCGAGGTGCAGAAGGAGCACTCCCCAAGAGAGCTTTGTGTCGCTGTCTGCAGTGTGGGGACACTGCCTACATCTGTGCTTACGGCTCCTTCTTGAATCTGTCATTCCTCCAGGCAACGCTCCCCGGGGGGCTTTTTACTGTCCGGAGAGGACCCTCATCTGGTCATCCCACAATCACCTGCTGGACAGAGCTCTCAATTCTCGATACAGTTTCTCTTTGGCAGATCTTTCCCTATCAGAACGTCCAATGGTGGGTAGGCTAGGAGCCAAGTCGGACCTGTGGGAGCCACAGGCATGCAGAGAGCTACGTCTTTCCACAGCATGCAGCGCTTGCTCTCAATGGGGAAAGTGAATTCCGAGACCCTGTAGGACAACAATGACACTAAGCACTTGGCAAAAATTGTGCAGTACAGTAGAAAAAAAATTAGGCAACTGCTCCTTTACCCCAAGGGAGACAAAACCCTACTTACAAAGCAGCTCATCTGGAGTTTCGGAGCAGACAATACCCACGTGCGTGTACTCGGTCTAGAAATTCTCACTAGCTGGAAATCAATCGCTCAGAACCCATCTATCGAATAACCATATTTTCTCAATCCATTTTCTAAAAGTGGTTTTAAGAACTGTCAGACATACCAACTGTGTAAAAGTCCTTGCAGTGAGGCATGCTTCTACTCTGCCCATAACCTCAACCACTTCAGGGACTCTTAGGGCAGGAGCAAGTGTCAGGGTAGGTGGCAATATGTGTATCTCCTGCCATGAGGGCAACGAGGCGGGTGGCCAACTCTAGTTCTCATTGGCTTTGTGGACTTTGGTTACTGACTGGTGCAAATTCATGAGGTGAGGTAAAAATGTTCCAGTCCCCATGCTTGACAGCATAGCCCATACAAGAGCTCAGGCTGTGGGATTCTGGGAGACTAAGAATCCATCAGCCAAATGCAGATCAGAACCTGAAGTAGCAGCAGGTGGTGGCGGCATTGTATACGGCCTCATCAGTGCCAATCTGGCAAGACTCATCAGTGCCAATCTGGCAAGACGACATCCACAAGAGCAGCACTGGTCGGGGGCGCCCTGCCCTTTCCATCGATGCTCCAGATGGCTTCTCCTCTCAACATTGGAAAAAGAAGGAAAAGGCCCCCATGAGACAGAAAATGGCTGCTGTTCCTGACCCCCAGGTCCCCAAGCCCTTGCTGATATCTCTAGCCTGTGCAGGAGACTCCTCTTTCACATCTTCTCCTGGAGTCCCAAGGACACTAATTATGCAGAGCACCAAAGTCCCTTCAGTACCAAGATAACCACAGACTTCCCAAGGAGAAAGGAGTCCTAAGGACTAGCAATCCACCTGAAGACGGGAATCTCTCTCACAATCCCTGCAGAGGGGCCATGGAACTGATTCCCCAAGTAGATCACTCTGCTGCTGCCAACCAGTAAGTCAGAATCCTTCACCATGGAATCTATCTGCAGAGAATTGTGGACAAAGATGTCCAGTCAAGACAGGAGACATCCCACACCACCAGTGTCTCAAACGAAATCTTAGCTGTTTTGTGCTTAACGTCACTGACCCATCTGACTCATGGGAGACAAGGACAAAAGCTGGAGGAGGCGACACAGTAGGTAGTTCTAGAAATGCTTCTCTTCCCTCCTGGCTTTCCTAAGTCTGTCCTGAAACAGTAACAGGAAAGGGCTCCTCCAATGGATGAGAAATTGTCTTTCTCTTCCCCAGGGCAGTCACTAAACAGCCCCGGTAACATCTGCACCAGAAAGAGAAGGCAGTTGGAGAGACTTTGGCTTTGAAGATAGGTTTTTCTTTAGACGACTTAAAACTGTGGGGAACAAGAACGGAGTCTTGGAAACAAAACAAGTTACTTTCAGAATTTAAAACACAAATGAACTGATGGGATACAGGTAAATCACACTCACTTCCCAGCAGGAAGAGCCAGAAACACAAGAAGCCACATACTTCCTGGTAGAAAGAGCCAGAAACACAAGAAGCCACATACTTCCCAGTAGGAAGAGCCAGGAACACAAGAAGCCACATACTTCCCAGTAGGAAGAGCCAGGAACACAAGAAGCTACATACTTCCCAGTAGGAAGAGCCAGGAACACGAGAAGCCAACAGCAACAGGCAGACCTGCTGCCCAGGTCTCAGTTTCTAAATGCAGTTATCTGCTAAAGACACCAGAGCTCCTTGAGAAGACCAGCTGTTCCCTAGGCTGGTACAGGGAATGTGCCAGAGGAGCCTGGGACGTCTTCCTGTGCGAGCAACGAAATACCCAAGAACAACACAGGTGAGTGGCAAGGACAGGGTCCTCCTGAGGTGTTCTAACCGGGCTCGGAGGGACAGAATGAGCAGCACAATGGGTTTATTAGTGAATGAGAACCCACAGGGTAGGACTGGGTCTATGCTAACATAAGAAATGGAATAAATAATTAAGAATAGAAAGCTAAGCCAGGTGTGGTGGCTCACACCTACAACCCCAACACTTAGGAGGCTGAGGCAGGAGGATTGTTGGGAGAGCTTAAGGTTAGCATGGGCTACAGAATAAGACCCAGTCTCAAAAAAATAAATAAATAATTTAAACATTTTTAAATAGTAAGGCTGGGCATGATGGCACATGCCTTTAATCCCAGCAGCTGGGAAACAGGAGGATATCTGTAAATTTGAGGCCAACCTGATCTATATAACAAGTTCCAGGGCAGCCAGGACTACACAGAGAGACTCTGTCTCAAAACCCAAACAATAAAGTAAGAAATCAAGAGCTGAGTCTTCAGTCAATTTGAAGGCAGAATTAGGACCACTGTTAGTTGCCACCAGGTGTGTCAGAGTTATGGGGGAAGGTGGGGGGAGAGACAGGACACAGCTAGGCTGCCATCAGGGCCAAGTGGCCATCCCAAAGTAAAGCAGGCTGACACTGTGGGCTAATGTGTGACAAGGCTCGTACTTCACGCGGTCTATGAAACCATAAGGGGAACATGGAGTTCGAGGCTGAGAACCGGCAGCTGCCATCTCTCCAAGAGATCACGTTCAGCACCAGCAGCATGGAGGAAGGATTGATTGCTGCTGCTCCTGACAGCATGCTGAGAAAGCACCAGGGCAGCACTCCTCGGGAGCCACCTGCAGCCGCCTGCCACAGGCAGAGCCTGAACCAACCCGAGGACACCTCAGACACCATCAAAGTTCCACAGAACTCACTGTGCCCTGAAAATGCCAAGGTCATGAAGGACAGGGGAGAAGCTGTTTCAGGTTGAAGGAGTTTTAAGTGACAATGAATAATCCAGAATAATTCTGGATCCTTTTGGAGGAAGATTTCAATGTTTTTATGACATCCCAGCTAGTAAATAGAACACCGAGGAATCAGTACAAAGAGGGACATCAGCACTGCGCTCCCTTTTCGGATCCTTTTGTTGGTACTGTGAGAGAAGGGCATCATGCCACCTTCCTTCCTTCAGCGGTCTTGTTCTGGAGCCCATGCTGGCCTGCCCCTGCTCATCCTCCTCTCTCAGCCTTCCAAGTGCTTGGATTATAGGTGTGGATCATGCCTGGCTTTGCTAACTTTATTTATTTATTTATTTTTCTTTGAGACAGGGTCTCTCTATATAGGCTGGCTGTCTTGGAACTCTCTCTGTAGACCAGGCTGGCCTCAAACTGAGAGAGCCACTTGCCTCTGCCTCCTGGGTGCTGGGATTAAATACATGGGCCATCACATCTCAATTTAGTCTTAAAAGGTGCAGAATAGGGGCTATCGAGATGGCTCAGGGGTAAAGACAGAATTAGAGTTTGGTTCCCATACTCACGTGGGGCAGCTTACAACCACCTGTAACTTCAGCTCTCTTTTGGCCTCGGAGGGCGCACGCACACAAGGCACATATTCACTCAGACACAGACACACACACACACACACACACACACACACACACACACACTAAATCTTTAAAAATTTTGGAACAAAAATGTGTGTGTTCATGCATGGAAGTGGCGGGGGGATGCTGAATCAAATGTGGTATGGCAATATCTTTGGAGACTCTGGGGACAGTTGTGAAAAACATCTGTACTATTACTGAAAATTCTTTATCAATCTGAAATAAGCACAATAAGCATAAAAACAAGATTTGAAAAGATAAATTTTAAAATAAAAAATGTCCACTTGTCCACAGAAACCAGAAAAAATTTCATTTAGTTCTTATAATGAATTAAAGTAAGTCGATATAAAAATAACTCATCAGAGTAAATAAAAAGTTACAATAAACTCTTGACACTGGCAGCTGTAAACCAGATATAAACCAGCCCTCCTCTTTCCAAAGTACATTTCAGGCGACTTGGAAGAGGCAGGCACAGTGTGAGTGTTCTTTTCTGTGTTTTTTTGTTATTGTTTTGTTTTTCAAGACAGGGTTTCTCTGTGTAGTTTTGGTACCTGTCCTGGAACTCGCTCTGTACACCAGGCTGGCCTCGAACTCACAGAGATCCGCCTGACTCTGCCTCCTCAGTGCTGGGATTAAAGGCGTGCACCACTAACACTTGGCTGTGACTGTTCTTTTCAACCAGCTCAGGACTGTGCAACTTGAGCCAGCACACTGTCTAAGGCTTCCAGGCCACAGTTCTGTCGTCTGAAATCCCACTGTGCCTTCTACCAGCTAATCTGTGTGGTCTAGTCTAATTGTTTCATTACAAGAATCTGCTATGTAAAACACAGACCTCTCTTGAGTTAAAAGTTGAAGTTCAAACAACAAACTGGACAGGAAGTATTCAGTAACTATCTTTGGAGCTCGGGACCCACCCCCCAATACAATTATATTCACAACAAAGCACTACCTTCTGCCCAATTCAAAAATCCTCCTTGGCTCACATCAACACTGGAAACATCTGTATTCCTAAATTTATCATTTTAGCATGCTAGAAATCAAACCTAGGGCTCAGATGTCTGTGGCAAGTGCTGTACAACCAAGCCATACTCCTAGCTACTATATTCATCCTTGAATAGCCCTACTTCTTTCCTAGGGGAGACGATGTTTTGGGGATATGGAAATAACTTGCTAAAGGTGTAAACTGGAGAACAATAAAAATGCCCTTGGCTAAGGGAGGGGGTCTCAGTCCAACAGAGGCTGAGTCTCCCCCTGCAGCTGGAAAAGGCTAAAATTCATCCTGAGATACCTCTGTCTCATGATTTTATGGACCCACGTGAACATCCACACCCAATATACAACACTTTCCTCTCTCTATTGTCCCTGATCTGGATATTTGGCCATTCTGGTATTTCTTACTGCAAGGCAAACAAGGATTTCTGCTGGACACTGTGGCACATACTCATGATCCCAGCCCTGGCAGGTAGAAGCAGGAGGATCAGGCATTCAAGGTCAGCCTGGGCTACAGGAGACCTTTCCTCCAAAACAAATAAATAAAAGAAGAAAATGATTTACTGTGCATTTGGCTTCTGAGCTCAGCCAGCTTCACACATAAGAACAGTCACAGGCTGAGAGATGGCTCAGCAGTTAAGAGTACTGGCTGTTCTTCATAGGGCCTGGGTTTAGTTTGAAGCACTCACATGATGGCTTACAACTGTCCTTAACTCCAATTCTAGGGGATCTGGCACCCTCTTCTGGTGTCCTTGGGTATCAGGCACACACACAGTGGTGCACAGACTTATATGTAGGCCAAACACTCATAAACATAAAACTAAAATAACCAAAAAAAAACCTTTAAAAAAGGAAAAAAGCAAGAAGAGTCAGAGGTTGTGATTATCGCCACTGGCACATAAACAAAAATCAACGGTAATCCTCTAAAACCGGGAGGGTTTTAACACCGACTTCATCTTCTAAGACCTCATCTACAAATGAGATCATCTGAATTATTATTCCGGGATAATCTAGGTACACTCCACACAGTTTCCTGTCTGTAATAACCAAGGTTGGTTTACAGCACCCAAGCTGCTAATGTTCTTTTTGTTTGGTTGCAGCATTTTACACATACAAAAAGCTCAAGGCCACGGGCCTTCCTAGCGGCTCCTCACCTGAGAACTCTTGCCACACTTGGCGTCTCCTGACACGACCACAACCTGATTTTGCAGCAGACTCTCCATGAAGGAGTACTTTTCTCTCCATATTGGAAGCTCTTCTCTCTCTTTCAACAGTTTATAATAGCGCGATGAATACGGCAAGCCATCAAAAGGGTTCAGCTCCAGATCCTCACAGGCCAGGACCCCTTCCTCGTCCCCATCACTGGAATCTAGGGATTCGGGAAAATAGCGCTTTTCTGGGGAGGAGCTTGGATGCTCCAGTTCCTCGTCGTCCATTTCTTCCCGCAGTGAGCTCAGGCCGTTCACATTCCACAGTCCAGTTCTGTCAGCAGCCCATTGCAGACAGGATGTGAGGCCCACTCACACGCTCAGCCAGGCTCCCGGGCCCAGCTCGGGAGTTCAGCAAGTTAATTCCTCAAACCTGTGTTCCTCGTTGCTGGGTTACCCTCTGTGCCGGCTCACTTCAATGCTCTTGGTCTGTTACATGGCTTTCAATAAACCGTGCTAAAAACAAACACATGGAAGATGAGTGTAAAATCTGGTAACATACAAGGAGTTAAAAACAGAAACACAGACACACTCAAGGCCAACAGTCAGCCTTTTCTGTGAAGTGGTTACTCTCTGTGCCGGCCGCTGCCTGCTTCCCACCGGGAATAATTCAGGCCGGCTCTTACAGCAGAGCGCAGCGCAGCTTTGGAAAACGATCCTCACTGAGCCTGCTGCTCTCTCCCTGACCTCTGTTCAGGCCTCTGCAGCGCCGTAGCTGTGAATGGAAAGCAACAGGGAAGCTCATCGGAATTGTGAGGCTAATCAGTCACGTGGTCACCTAATCCCCTGACAAAGAGACACGGTCTTTATAATGGGCAGAGTGGTACGGGGTGGGCCGGTGGGCCTGGAGAGTGGTCCCCAAACACAGACTACCAGAAAGTCTATTACCCAGCATGCCTTGGGAGTAAAGGACTGCTCATGCCAGTTTAGAAATGCCACGGAGGTATGTGAATTTATTCTTTTCCCCCCCATATTTTGCTAATAAGACCTTCATTTAATTAAATTAGTCTCCAGAATATTTCTTAAGATTCCTGAGTGTGAAGCCTCACAAGCTAGAGCCAAAATAATAAAAAGATAACTTTTAATCTAAGTAAAGAGAGCTTGCCTATGGAAAGGTGAGATTTACACCAAGAACATATTCCTTACATATCAAGTGAGACATTGTTTCTCTTCCTTCTCCAATTACTAGAGATTAACAGGGGGAAATAAGCCAATTGGTGATGTTAGGGAAAGTCCCTTCTCATATCAACCAGGTGGAAATTAAAAACAAAGCAAAACAACCAAACAAACAGAGGAAACTCAAGTTAAAACGAACAAGTCATAAAGCAGGACCTATGGTCACCTTGTACGCACGCTTTCACAGCTTTGTGCTACCTGAACTGCTGTTTCCCGGGCTAGCCTCCAGCTGCTTCCAGGACTGGCCCCTCATTCATAAGGAAGAAGAAAAGATCTGCACACTGGCCCAGGGGGTGCCTGGGAGCCAGCCATTCAAGAAGGATCTGTTGGGCACCAGGCACTAGACACACACATAGGGCAGAGGGCACAGGGAGGGGAGGGGCAGGCTGGACACTTCCCGCCTCTGTCTCAGTAGGGTTCTGAAAAATGCATCCTGCTTCCAAACTAAAATGCAACCACAATATTGCATAATAAAAACATAAAAGTACACTGTGGATTCTCTTCATGGCCCTTTACACTGCCTATGGCATGAGATGATACCCCAGACAGCTGCAGGAAACTAGGCAGCTAGAGATGCCTGGCAGGCAAACTCTGACGTCAGCAGGTCTAGGAAGCAGACCCTGCTGAAGAAGCTAAGGTTTAGTCTTAGGTTCACATTTTCTTTCCTTCTAACTAGAATCACATCTCAGGGTTCTCATTCACCCTTGTAATCTTTGAAGTTAAGCTGCCATTACACCATGTCCCTGATTACCTTAGGGACTATTTCTTACCAATTTTACTTTTTAAAAAAGCCTAAGATGCTGGAGAGAGAGCTCAACAGTTAAAAGCACTGGCTATCTTCTAGAGGACCTGGGACTGATTTCCAGCACCCATATGGTAGCTAACAACCATCTGTAACTCCAGCTCCAGGGGTTCTGATGCCCTCTTTTGGTCTCCATGGATACTACATGCATGTGCTACATAAACATACATGGAGACAAACATTTATACATAAAAAAATTTTAAATTAAAAAAAATAAAATGAACAAGCATAGCACAGCTATCATCTTTACTGAATACATTTCTGTTAATTTATGGCACACCCTTGAGTGTAGTCAGTTGTAGCTAGAGTTTTCCTGCCTGGCCCACAGTCAGGACAAATCTCTGACACCCGCCAGTCCCACAGCCGCTCAGACCCAACCAAGTAAACACAGAGACTTATATTGCTTACAAACTGTATGGCCATGGCAGGCTTCTTGTTAACTGTTCTTATATCTTAAATTAATCCATTTCTATTAATCTATACCTTGCCACGTGGCTCGTGGTTTACTGGCATCTTTACATGCTGTTTGTCATCGTGGTGGCTGGCAGTGTCTCTGACTCAGCCTTCCACTTCCCAGAATTCTCTTCTCTGCTTGTCCCGCCTATCCTTCCTGTCTGGCTACTGGCCAATCAGTGTTTTATTTACTAACCAATCAGAGCAACACATTTAACATACTGAACATCCCACAGCAATCAGTAGTCTCACAAAGCATGAGCCACAAGTGTGTTGAAGATCCTGAAGGCTGATGACTGGAACTTTTCGATTGTGGAGAGACAGAATGGTTTGCATAGTCAAAATCCTCTTGTTCTGCCTTTAGTCCTCTTAATAGATACTCATTACCAGCCAGCACATCTGACCTAACTTCCTGTTTCTATTAAGCAAAGCTTGGAATGCACTGTCACACTGCTGAACAGACCACTGGCTTCCACGGAACCCAGAGCTAAGGATGTCATCGGTTGTCATCTGGAGCCTGGAGGAGAGATTCCCTGGCTCTGCTTGGGTGAACCTGATGTCCTCACCCATGTGTTTGGTAAATGCACTTATCTGATTTCCTTTGTTCTGAGGAACACATCATTCAGGGCCACCTAAACCTGTTACTCCTGGTTTGTCACTCACAATTGGCTTTGGATAACTATCTCTTATTGCCTTGAAAACCAGTGTTTGAACATGACCATAGGAGTGACCACTATGAACCCTTGGGGAATAGACACATCTTCTGAGCATGCTCTTTTTATGACCTAAGGCTCACCTGGCCACTCTGCCATACAAGAATGTGTTCACACCACTTCACAGTTATAGTGGAACAAAAGATGGCCAATGCGCCAATGGAAGAGGCCATGCTGTGCCAAAGGGATGCAGCATAGTCATGCGGAGTCACTCCCGGGATTCCCATGCTGGAAACATTCCTCTCTGGAGCTGGCTATCATTCTGGGGTGCTCAGGCCACAGCAGCAGAGAGTTAGGAAACCCTCCAACCTGAGAGAGCTGGGGAAGGTGCCCCAGGGCTACCAAGCATGCCCGAGCCCTGAACAATACACTCAGTAGCCCGCTCAACCCGAGGAATCTTAGGATTCCTAAGGAGCTACCATGCTCCTGAGTGGTGTGCCTTGCAGCTTTGAATAACATATATCCACAGTTTAACTTTCCCCCAGTGAAACTCAGGTCATTTTTAGTGTAAGCTACCAGAGCAGAACGTTGTCCTCACACTCCCTTGAGCAGAGAAAATTCAAAACCAGACTGCTGCCCTGGAGTCCCGCTTGTCTCAGTGACTCAGAATCCATGCCACCCCATCATCTGCACACTCAACCAGGGGGGTGATCCTCCCTGGCCCTTAGAAACCAGACAGGCTTGTTTGAAAACCATTTGGAAAGCTTGGGTCTACAAAGGGCTTCAGTGTAAACTGGTGAGTTTGAAGAGCCAAGCTATTAAATTCTCAGACTCTGGAGCAGTCAGAGTGACTTCTTGTGACTGTATGTGGCTTGTGCTGGACAGTGGAGACGCCGAGACCCAACTGGAGGCTGAATTTAAGGCCCAATGATGTTCAGATACCTGGCTTCATTTGGCCTGCATCTGTACTAAGCTATGCAAATCCATTTTTTTTTCCCTAGCAGTAATTAAAAATATATAAGTGATCCATGCCCTACATTAGCAAACTAACACGGGAAGAAAGAACATGGAGGCTAGGGTTATAGCTCAGCTGGCAGAGTGCTTACCTAGCACAAAAAGTCCTGAGTTCACGCCCCAGCACTGTATAAAGTGGGCACTGGAGGGGTGGAGGCAGGAGAATCAGAAGTTCAAGGCCATCCTCAGCTACATGGTGAAATTTAGGCCAGCCTGGGATAAAGGATACTCAGAAGGGATAAAGGAAGGAAGGGAACGAGGGAGGGAGGGAGGATAAGCAGGCAAATATGGTGGGTTATATGTCACTCAAGTAAAATTAAAATTAAACTGAAACTGCTATCAGAATAAACCTTTTACTAGAAGAAATTTGAATGTGAAAACATCCTTTTCAGAGCGATCCTACATATACACTGTAGGCTGCAGTTTCTCAGGGCTGCCCTTTGAAAACGGGCCTGTAACAACTTGTAATTGGGTATTAAAAATACAGGAAACAAAAACAAACAAACAAAAAACCCACATGTACGGAACAGCCTTGGTGAGCAAGAACCAGAAGCTGAGATGAGAAAAGGCCATGCTTTAATCATTTAGACATATGAGGTCTGGTCAGATCATTCTAGAAACACAGAAGAGCAGGAACGGAGGCTGAGGGCACTCAGGTTTGCTTTCTCTTGGGTTAGTTTGTTACAGTATTCTGAGTTCCTCAGCTGCATTCTTCTGTGTTTGCATCTTTCCCAACACAGTCCCTGGCCCTCTTCCCTCCTCCCTTGATAACAGGGTAGTGTTCTACCGCCTCCCTGGACTCCAGTCTCATGTGTTCAAAACATCTTCCCATCACTTCCCATTTAGACACTGAATAAGCCCTTCAAACTCTGCATGTCTGAAACTGAGCTCCCAACATGGCCTCCATGAAGTTATCCTTGAATCTGTTTCCCAGGGTAGGGATTCAGGCCGGGGGCTTTATGCGAACTAGACAAGCACTCTACCACTGAGCTACACTGCCAGGACCCCTTGATTTTGTTTTATAATCTCAGATCCTCTACTTGATCCTTCAACAGATGTGGGCAGTGAGCATTCACGCTTTTCTCCCACTGAGCTCGACAGCCCCTATATAATATTTTTAACCTTAACTCATAAAGGGACACCAGACACCAGCAGATTTGGGGAGTGGAGCAGCCTGCAAGACAACTCTCCAGGTCTCAAAAGGCCAGTATCAGGTACCTAATCCCAGAAATTCATGAGCATGTGCTTTGCACAGCAAAGGCAGTTGTAACCATGGACCTTGAGCTCAGGCTATCCTGGGCTACCTGGGTGGGCTCTGTCTAAACCTTCTCTGCTGTAGTCAGAGGGAGGTAAGAAAGACTACAAAGACCAAAGACTATTGAAGATGGAGGACATGCTTCCTAAGCTCAGGAACAACAGTGGTGACCTCCAGAAGCTGTGTTTGACAGGGACCTGGTGCCACTCTGCCCCATCTCCCTCAGCTGTCTTGGTCTCCCTCAGCCCTATCAGGGCTCCTTCACTGTGTCTCAGGCCCTGTACTTGTTCTTCTGTGTCTGAAATGTTCCTCAGATAACCAGTGCCTCACTTCCTTATTTTATAAAGGTTTGCCAAGGGTCAGCTCAGTAAAGGATTCCCTGGCCACCTCCTCTCCATACATCACAGCCTTTCAACATATGTACCTCTGGTGTCTGAGATGTCCTCCAGATGGCAAGCTCTGTGAAGTAGAGCTCTGGCTCTATTTGGCTCACTACATCTGTAACAGGGCCTGCCTGGGGCATAGGAGACATTCAGTAAATATCTGCTGATGGATGAATGATGCTAACGCTTCAGAGATATTTTTATCAAGTTCCCCCCGCCCCCAACAAAGCCAGTCAACAAGTCCTTAACAATTTCTCAGAATTCTATTCCTTTCTTTTCCTTAGGCCATCATGCCCAGGATCTGTGACCACTGTTCCCCTGAACCCCAACCCCTGCCTCCCTGCAGGCTGTCCTACATCCTGCTCAGCTGCTTTTTGCCACATCACTGTTCTGAGTTCCAGATCCCTTAGCATTGCTGAGTAATGTCTAATCACCTCATCAGGAAGTCATTATGGTGACACTTGTGTCCTCTTTATCAAGGACATGCTATACACTCTTGCTACCCTTAGAAAGGAGGAATGGGCAAGTGGGCAAATTCATAAACTCAATAGCATCCAGATTTTCCTTGGTCCCTTCAGGAGTTACTGTTGGAAATGAAAAGGCTGCCTTGAGATTCAGAAGCCAGCACATTCCAGGTCTCTGTGGCTGAGAGTGAGCAGGCAACAGCCTCACATACCAGGGAGTTAGTTACCCACCCATCCATGTCTTGACTTGGACTATTGCTGGAGCTTTGCTTCAACTCCTTCACTGCTAATCCCTATGATCCAGAACCTTGATTACAAACTGTAATTGAATAAATAATGATACATGTTGTGGTCTTTAGGAATTTTATGCCTTTAAGACATCTGATGCATTGTATCACAGGCACCTCTCACAGTCCAATCAGTCTCATTCTCTGTGTCTACATTTCCAGGTTTCTTCACTCATTCAGCCAACATTTGGCCTGATGCTCGCCTGCATGGTGGCCATGCTGAGATGGTGTGAACATGCAGGCTGGCTTCTCTCCCGGGGCTCCAGTCCAGCCAAGGCTGAGGGGGTGTTGAAACAGAAATTCTTTGTTCATGACATATGCATGCCCTTCATCTTATTGCTAAGCAACTAAAAGGAAAGCAAGGCTGGTCCATGCAGGAGAGACAGGCAAATTTGGGCAGATGATTTCAACAATGAGAGGGAGCCACAAGTGTCCTGACACACTGGTACAAAGGCTGTTCATGTGCGGGATAACTCGGACACTTCTTGACCAACTTTTTCAAAGTTCTCTGCTTTCCTGGCAATCTTCATCTGAAGTTTGACAGTGCACTCTTGTCTTTAACCCCGTCTATCTTTTCATCACCTGCCTTTAGTTTTGTTAAAGTTGCCCTTGAGATCCAGCTCTGGGGGAACCAGTAGGAGGTTAAGTTAAGGCACAAGGCACAATGGGAGTGGTTCTAAGCAGGGACACCCAGCAGGAGAAACCAGTAAATGCAATTCATGCAACAATAAAAACCCGAAGAATTATTACAAACTAAGGAACATTTCTCTTTATTTTTTTTTATATTTATTTTATGTGTTTGGGTGTTTTGCTTGATGCATGTTTATCCTGAGTCCTCTGGAAGAGCAAGTGCTCTTAACCACTGAGCCACCTCTCCAGTCCCCTGCTAAGGAAAATTTCTTGACAAAAACCCTTTAATATCATTTTCTAGTAGGTCTGAAAGATCAGTTGGCCCCAAGATTGGGTCTACAGGACAGGTATAAAATATCTCACCTCTTTTAAGTTACTCTTTTATGTGATGCCCAGCTTCACATGTAGCCAATGCAAAAGCTCTCCAGGATTTTAATTTCTCTGAAAAATCCTAAATATCTACAACAGAGCAGTAAATCACTCATGATCCATGTGTTTGCACATAAGAGCAAATGATTAGACAGGTCTTCTATAAGGCTTCTTAGTGTTTTCTGCTCATCATCCCTTTATAACCTGAGAAACTTTGACGTGACCCTGGTTATACAGGTACGCAAAATCGATATATAAATCAAACATTTACTGATCATAAAGAAATTCACTTTTGAAACAATTCTTTGGCATGTATATAGTATCATTGTTTATTAAAGCCAAAGGCAAATCTGCATACTAATGAGACTGCCATGTTTGCTTATTTTTGCACAAAGAATGAATCTTGGCTGGATACCCTGAAGGACATGAAGCTTCTTCAGGGCTTTTTAAGGTTAACTGACATTTTGATTTTAGAATTATTAAGTGCTGAGAATGTCACTTTGCACCAATACATAGTATAAGTGGCAGAAGTATATTTACGGAGACTTCAAAATCAGGAAATTTTATCCTTATAAGCCAAGATTTGTTTAATTTTTTCCCACGAAATTCAAGCCAGCAACTCAAACAGCAGTTTTTAAAACCAAGGACGCTAATACAACAGAATGCAAAGGCACAGTACTTTGAGGCATGCTGAGGAAAGATGGTACAAAGTATTCAGTCTTGGTAATTAAAGCACTGTTTTATAAGAGCAGAAATCTCTGGGTGCACAGTGAGAGCACTGTAAATCAGGAGCTGTGGAGCTGGCTCAGTGGCTTGCTGCACAAGCACGAGGACATGGGTTCGATCCCCAGCATCCACGTAAAAGCTGAGTGTGGGGGTGCATCTGTACTCTCCTCCTTGGGGGAAGAGGGACAGAGACAGGTGGATCCTACAAGCTCGCTGGCCAGTTTTAACCAAGTTGGTGACCCCAGGTGCAATGAGAGGCCATGTCCCCAAAAATAAGGTGAAGAAGTCACTGAGGAAGACATCTGACAGTGACCTTTGGCCTCTACACTTACACACCCATGTGCACAGACACCTGTACACATATACCACACACACACCAAACAAACAAAAAGTACTGCCATAGTAACACACAATGGTTTAGAATCTGAGCCCCAGTGTTTCGGGCAGAGCTTGTTGGTACAGAAAGTGTGAAGCGTGCACGTTGTATGCTCAGAACAAAGGCTGCTGTGAAGACGCATGATACAACATGGGAAAGCAGTGCCAGAAACACCTAGATTCATTTCCAGTTCGATTTTGAATTAATCTGGGGTTGCTGTGTGCTTAGAAAACTTTTCCTGTTGCCACAGTTTTTATGACTCCCACTTTCAGGTACAAGTTACAGTGTAAGAAGATGGGCTCTCAATAGTAACCTTTAAAAGTTAGTTTCTCACCGGGCGGCAGGGCAGTGGTGGTGCACGCCTTTAATCCCAGCACTCAGGAGGCACAGGCCAGCCTGAGCTACAGAGTGAGTTCCAGGACAGGCTCCAAAGCTACACAGAGAAACCTTGTCTTGAAAAACCAAAAAAAAAAAAAAAAAGTTATTTTCTCACTCAGATGCTTGCTAGTGTTGCATATTTCTAGAACAGTCAAATCTTGTTTTGAAAACTGGGAACACTGACCTCTGTGACAGACACCACATGATGCTAGAGTACAAATAGGTATTCTGCTGTCCTCTCCGGGATGCAGGAGCCCAGGTGACCAAGCTTATAAAACCACTGCAAATACTAACTCCCACATTTACCCAGATTGCTCTTGCTCTAGCATAGAGATGGTTTCAGAGTTATCTTTGCAACTCCTAGAAAACAGACCCAGGGCTGTGCATGGGCACTGTGATCAGTAAGGCTTCACTGAAGCAATGAACAATATATTTACAACCCACAATGCTAATGTTTAGCAAGAGAGAGAATGAGGACTGCAAGCGAGAGCTAGGATAAAAGGCCATCTGTTTTTCTGGAGCACATGATCCTGGGTCCAGTATTCCATGGCAATTTTATGCCAAGTGGTGACCCACAGCAGCCAGTCTCTGTGTAAATGCACACACTGCCTCTCCCACTGTAGCCAAAAGTCCTGGTAGCAACTCCTCTCCTCACATGACAGGAAGGCTGGGGCCAGCACCCATCTGCAGACCACAGCTGGAGAACACGGATCCACAATCTCCTGAAGTTGGATTAATGATGATGACGATGATAAGTCTACTGATTAGCACTTACAGCATGCGTATTTTATGCCAGATGCTGTTAAGCATTTAAGCACTTTACATGGATTATTTCATTTAAACCCTTAAGAACCCCCTGAGGGTTTACTTTATCAGTCTCATTTTTTTTTTTCAAATGAGGAAGTTTAAGCTTTCAGAGGTTTGGTTAATTTACCCAGTTTTTAAGCACCTTGGCTGTGACACAGCAGGTGTCTGAAGTCAGGCAGTCTGGCCCCAGCTTGATCCTGGATTAGTGTATGGTGCCTGCTGAGCCATGCAACTGCTCTTCCCAATTTCCTTAAAAGCACAGGGGCTTGGCTGGGTGAAGTGGCCCACCCCTTTACTTCCAGCACTCAGGTGGCAGAAGCAGGCAGATCTTTGGGAGTTTGAGACCAATCTGGTCTACTACAAAGTCAGTTCCAGGAGAGTCAGAACTACACAGTGAGACTGTCTCAAAAAAGAAAAGGAGTTTGTATTATATCAGTGCAGGCTGAAGAAATACTTTACTCCACAGGAGATGTCAGATAGTGTTTTTAAAAGGGGCAGGGGAAGATACTCTTTTCCAAGCCTGCTGATCTGAGAACAGAATCCTGAAAGATGCCCTGTGACTTCCACAAGTGTATGCTGTGGTAGGTGCGTTGCCTGCATACATACATATACAAATAATACACACATAATAAATGCAAATAGAATGACGTTTTTGAAGTAAATCAGGTACAGATCTGTTTGCAGATCTTGTTTATGTATTTGAAAGGCATGGTTCTAACTGCCCTCATGGGGCTACAAGTCAAATACTTAGCATGAGTGCTTTCTCAGCTACAGAAAGCTTCCATTGACACAATGGAGTCACGTTCCTGAGATTTTTCAGAAGGCTGGGTGCATTGGCACAGGTCTGTAACCCCAGCGTGCCCAAAGCTGAGGCAAAACTAGAAGTTCAGGCTAGCCTGGGCTGCACAACAAGGCTCTGTCTTTTTTTTCTGCCCATGTTTTCATAGGGCTAGCCTTCTCCAGAATGTGTTTGCTTTCTAGGAGCTACTTAAAGTCTCTCTGGAAAAGATTAGGTCAAATTTTAAATTTTATTTTTAAAACCTTTCTAGACTTCAAAAACATCGACATCTAGTTTAAGTAAACAAATGAAATTGATCATCTTTGAGACTGGAGAGATGGCTCAGAGGTTAAGAGCCACTTGGCTGCTCTTCCAGAGGACCTAGGTTAAATTCCTAGCACCTACATGGATGCTCACAACCATCTTAAACCATTTTTCCAGGGGGATCAGATGCCCTCTTTTGGCATTAGGCACATGAGGGGTCCAGACGTACATGCAGGCAAACCACCCATAAACATAAAATTTAAATTTAAAAAAAAATTCATCAGCTTTTGGAAAAGCACCTAGAAAACCAGTCAGTCTTTATTCAACATTGTTCCATATCAAATGCATCATGAATAATCAATTGCACAATTAATTTAAAAATGTACGTATTTATTTATTTTGTATGGGGGCCATGAGGGTACTTGTATGGAGGTCAGAGGATAACTTACAGGCGTTGGCTCTCTTTTTACCATGCGGGCTCTGCGGACTGGACTCAGTTTCACAGGCTTAGTGGCAGGCACCTTTACCTGCTAAGCCATTTCACTGCTCTACATGGATTTCAAAGATTCATACATTATAATTTAAATATTTTTGGATTTAAACTTTTATATTGGTAAGGTTGTTTTTTGTTTTGTTTTGTTTTTTGTTTTTTTTTGAGACAAGGTCTCTCTATACAGCCCTGACTGCCCTCGAATTCACTACATAGACCAGGCTGGCCTCAAACTCACAGAGATCCCCTCTGCTTGTGCTGGGATTAAAGCTGTGCACCATGGTGCATGGCCAGAAAGACTTCTTAATGTTCACACTTCAACTCCCCACAGTGAAGTACTTTGTCTTTCCAATATTATTTTTTTAATCACTTCTGATTGCATAATAGCTTAAGGGCTCCTTAAAGCAGAGTCAATACACTAAAAAATACTAACTTGGCTTACTCCTTCGTGCATGGGGTAGAACCCAGTACAGCTAAGATCTGAGGAGCGTACACCCATCAGTCTCCCTAAGAAATATGACATTTATTTTACCTCTGAAATTTATAAAATGAACTTTTAGTCATCTTATTGAACTTTTAAAATTCATTAATTTACTTACTTAGAAGACAGGGGTTCACTATGTAGCTCAGGCTACCCTCTACCTCCGGCCTCAAGCATGTGAGTGTTGTGATCACAGTCAATGGCCACCGTGTTCTGCTGACACTCCCTTTCTCCCAAGCAATCAAGCAACAGAGCAAACATACAAGTACCGTAGCCTACTACCGACCCGAGGCATCGTGAGTGCCAACTTCTGAAGTTACATTTTTCATGGATTATTGTCCTAAATAGAGACCCTGAGCCCTAGAAATGCCGAGCGGCTTTCTTTTCTTGTGGACAAACTGTAGGCACTCTGCATTCACTTTAATAACGACCAGGAGCTGGGTTGAGGGTGGAGAGCACAATGATTTCAGGGAATGGCCAGACCTGCATACCTCAGGACCCTTCTCACAGGTCAGCTTACCTTTGTGGTCACCCTTTTCTTAGTCTGTGAGGGTCTCCCACCGCCACCCTCCTCCATTGTAAAATACATGTGCCCCAGGGTCCTGGATCCCTTTCCCTTACTAAAGACACTGTGAGCAAATGGTTCTGAAGGCTTGGGTGCAGTTTCCCAGCTTCCTTGCAGGCTTTTGTGGTTGCGGATCCACGTGTCCAACTATTGCTTATGGGGCAGCACAACAAGCATGTGCTCATGCTTCAACCTGAACTCAGCACACAGTCCACAGTCATATCCCCTCCTCCCTCACACACAGGGTTTCTTTGTGCAGCCCTAGCTGTCCTGAACTTGCTCTGTAGACCAGGCTGGACTTGCTCAAACTCAAGAGATCCACCTGCTTCAGCCTCCCAAGTGCTTGGATTAAAGGTGTGGGCCACAACTGTCCGGCTCCATTGTCATATCTGTTTTTGTTGTTGATGATGTTTTGTTTTTGAGACAGGGTTTCCGTGTAGCCCTGGCTGTCCTAGAACTCACTACGTAGACCAGGCTGGCCTCAAACTCAGAGATCCCCTGCTTCTGCCTCCTGAGTGCTGGGATTAAAGGCATACGCTACCACTGGCTGGCCCATTTGTCATATTCTGTACAAAGCTTGCTTCCTTCTTTTGTGTTCTAGACTTCAACAAACCGCTGACATCAGACATTGGGGAGTAGCCTTGTCTTCTCCTTTACCCTGTGTCACCAAGACCTCCAAGTCTGCTCTTTCCAGTGGCTCCCCTTCCCCAGGACACTGGCACCACAGTTACCAAAACCTACTCCTAGTGATCTCCTCTCCATACCTTAAACAAAAACAAAGCTAGGCGGTGGTGGCACACGCCTTTAATCTCAGCACTCAGGAGGCAGAAGCAGGTGGATTTCTGTGAGTTCAAGTCCAGCCTGGTCTACAGAGTGAGTTCCAGGACAGCCAAAGCTATTACCCAGAGAAACCCTGTCTGGGGGAGAGGGGGAGTTCTTTTACAACATGGAAGATATCAGTATTCGTTATCTATTAGCACTTCCCTATTATTATTATTATTTGAAATAGGGTCTCATGTAGCCTAGCCTGGCCTTGAACTCACCATGTCACCAAGAATGGCTTTGAACTTCTGATCCTCTTCCTCTACCCCACCAGTGCTGAGGTTACAGTTGTGGGACACCATATTTAGTTTACACTGGGTGGGAACTGAACCCAAGGCTTAGTTCACACTAAGTATTCTACCAACTGAGTTATATCCCCTGTCCCTAAAATTACACACAATGTATTCCGATTCTCACTAAACTATCAGACAAACCACCACCTGATTATGAGCAAAGAGCAGCTCCCAGCTTTCCCAAAGAGGTGTACCTAGAAATACAGACTGGTAAAAAGCCTGCAAGCTGTCCTCTCTGCTACTGTCCCTCTCAAGACCTCAGATACAACCAAAGCCCCTCTGCACTAAAGGAACTATGGAAGCAGCATGCTGTGGGTTTACAGAAAAGAAAAACCAAAGTTTTATCAGAGGTTCAAGATCCAAAAACAAAAGAGAGAAAACTATTAGAAGAAAATGTAGTTTTGGAGCTAAGAGCTCCACTGTAGAGTCCCTCCATCGGGAGAGAAGTTCATTTAGTGGGCATGAGCCTCCTCCTGGAAGATGTGCTGGCAAGCAGGAAACAGCCCGATCCCGGAGCACCATTACACCACGGATGAGGAGAAGAGCAGCGTGGCAAGCATTCAGCGGGGTCCGATAGTTTGAGTGTGGTTTGTAACAGGTTTGGGGACAACCCGAAAGCAGACATGGAAATCAGGTTGTAGTCTACCTGTGACCGGGCTCCTTTATGAATTCAGAAAGTAGCAGAGAGGAAAAAAGACCCAAACCATGCTAACAAAAATAAAGACAAAAATTCTTCAAAGCAAAAAAGAAAACCTTCTCCCAGTTATGATAGTAGGGGAAGGAGACAGAACCTACATACTCAAGTGATGTAATTTTGGCTGCCCTATTTGTGCTAAATCAAGTTAACCTCAACTGAGTTGTCTTTACTTTTCATTCTGAGAGTGGCCAACAGATCTAAGAAAAAGAAAGGGCTGCACTTTTTTACGTCTTCCTGGCTACCTTGTTATCCCATGCTAAGGCTGCTTTGGTTTGCTACCTTGAGTTACACATCAGCTAAGTAGTGACGTCTCCCGCTCTGTGCACAAAGAAACTTGAAAATTTAAAAACAAAGTACCCCATGCCCCCCATGGAGTGCCTTTTGTTTTCCTATGACCACCAATAATACACTGAACATGGTAGCCAAAGTTAATAGACATAATAGCAGGGAAAAAAAAACCCCAAAGTTACAATAAAAACTTTATCATTCATTTCCAAGTCCTAACCCATTAACAGTTTCTGGCCAGGAGCATCTTCTCTGATGATAAAACTCCCTACAGGGAAGTTCTTCTCATCCCCTGAGCAAGTGTACTGTGCTAGGTGCTAGAGGGGAAATGGCAGATACTGTCCCTCTCCGATGTCATTTCCTAGCCAGTTGTTTCTTTCACAGGTATGACATCCTTAAATTTTGCTTTCACAGTTAGCTGCCTTTATGGATTGAGTGAGACTTCCTCAATGCCCACTTCAAGGATTCGGTCTCTTCCAAACCACTATAAGGTATGCCATCAATTCCTATTTATTTCCACCATTCTTAAAATCCACATGCAATCACTACATTTAGTCTTTATTACCTTAGCATAGAGATCTGTCATTTTTCTTAAAAAAAAAATAATAATAAAGAGCCCTCCCCCCAGTATCTAGCCTACTGTTTGGGACAGTTTATCTTTTTTGTGTGTATGTCAGTAATGGCAGGCTTGTCTGTGACATTTGCTATTGCATTACTGACAGGCATAACCCTGTCTTGGATGAGAAAGCTCTCATTCTGATTTTGTCCATGTGAACCAGAGTTTGGGAAATACTGTGTACAGAAGCACCCAGAATCTTACCCTGGCTCCTCCTTCTCTAAGTTGCAGGGACATTATGGGAAATATCTCACGATACATTTACTTCCAACCTGAATTTCTCAGTTTGGTACTTTAACTTAGGAAGTATGAGTTCTGCATAAATCACACTGCTTGTCAACACCCACACATAAGCCTCCTTGCTTTGACAATCACCCTCATAGAACCAGAGAGAGGAGCCTAATTTGGTAGACTATAATAAATGTCTGTTTCCATCGCAGAATAGATGCTTCTCGGGTTCAACGAAGCTTTGAATGTTTCCCTTAGTGGAAAGTAATTCTCCCCTGTGTCCTTGACACCCACAGAGTAGAAATCTCTCCTCTGGCAAAGATGAGTAATCACTTATATGACCCCAATACGGCTGGGCCTTCCATTTTCCTCTAGTACTGTCTATGGCAGCAGTGGGAATTGATGGAGGGGCTTTAATCTCCAGACCTGAATGTTAAATCAATTCTACAATTTCCCCCTGCTACTCTGCACTTTCTCATTCCCATCCTTATCTCTTCTCCATTTTTCTTCCTTCCTTCTGGCCTCTTTTTTTTTTTCCCCCCCTCCTTAACCAGTGACACTCTCTGGGGTGGTTTGAAAATTTTACAGCATACAGGCTAAAACTCCCTCGTGATTTTCACACCTTTCTTCAAGCAAAACCTGGATCAGCATCTTTGAAACCAGTGTCCTACACAGTTTGGTTGATTCAATGACTCCTCCCCGCCCCCCAAACAGGAGTATTGTAACACATCACACACACACACACACACACACACACACACACACACACACACACACACACACACACACACACACGCCCAAACTAAACCAGTCAGCAAGATCCCACCTCCTGAAATGTGATAGGTGATAGTAGGGATGACTGAGCAAGACTGGGGGAGGAAATGCCCAGGGTTTCAGGAGACAGGCTTGGCCTACTACTGAGGTAGGAGCTGTTTTCACTCTCAAACAGTCCCACCCTCACCTAGGCCAATGCGGTCGGACACCCCACTCTGGAACATGCTGTGCAAAGGGCGAGTCCTTCAGGCAGAGTAGAGGGCACCCAAACCCAGGAGTCTCAGGGTCATCCTGGCCTTGACCTGGGGCAATGTCCTGGTGCAGGGGAACCCATCCTGGAAGGGGGCTGCCACGCAAAGGCCCGATTCTCTGCCCCACCTCCCCAAGCAGGAGGACGTCCTCCAGGGTGTTATCAAGGGGCCGTGACCTGGGGTAACATCCTGGTGCCATGGACCCTCACCCTGGGGAGAGGGTACAGCTGTGCAAAGGCCAGGTCCTCCAGCCGGAGCAAGGTCTCTCCTGACTCTCACCCGGGCGTCTCGGGGGTCATCCAGACCCTGGACCTGGGCCGACGCCAGGTGCAGGGGAAGCCCGGACTCTAGTTGGGGTTACTGCGGTGCAATGGCTGGGTCCTCCAGCTGGAGCAGGGTCTATTCTGACTCTCACTCGCGCGTCTCGGGGGGGTCCGGTCCCAGACCCTCCCGGGTCCAGGGGAGCTCAGCCTAGAGCTGCAATCCTCCCTCCGGAGCTGAGGCGCCCTCACCCTCAGCTGTGCCGTGTCGGGCGGGGCTGCAACAGGTGCGCGGCCTCCCAGCTCCCCCGCCGCCTGCCCTGCCGTTACCTGCAGCGGCGGCCACCGAGGCCGAACGGAGCCAGTGGGAGCTTCCCGAGCTCGGCCGACGCACGCGTGGTCCCGACAGAAGCTGACGGCGGCTTCCCGAGCTCGGGGCGCGGCTCCGCCTGAGCAGCCGAGGTCCCCAGCCCCGACCCCCTACGCCGCTCCCGCCCGTGCGCGGCTCCGCGTTTCCACGTCACTTTTTGGTCCCTCCCTCTCGCCGTCTGCCGGGCCCCGCCCGGCCCCGTCCGCGGTTGTCAGGACAACCCGAGCGACGCCCGTCACGGAGAACAGGCGTTAGGAGGGCGGCGCCGCCAGGGCTCGGCCCGAGGGGCCCGGGGAGCAGCTGACCATGGAGCCCTACAGTAAGCGGAGGGCTGGGGCCTGGGGTGCAGGCAGATAGGCCAAGCCCGCCGGGCCAGGTCTCGAACCCAGGGCCATACGATCCGCAGATTCCACAGCGCACTGCTGAAGCCCTCAGGAGTAGTGGGTTCATTAATGGTAAATGGTGCTTTCTGAGTCTTAATGAACCTGCAAGGAGCCTGGGCCTAATATTTATGCGATCTTGCCTCCCCTCGACCTTATTCCAAAAGTCTGGGGTATATATAACTCATGTGCGTCCTCCCAGCATAAGATACATAACAAACTTTCATCATTTTTTTTTTAAAGTTTCCTCGTTCTTCGTTGCTTGTCAGTGTGCTTGTGCATGTATGTGTTCGTGCACATGTATGCAGGTGCCATATAGGTGCACGCTTAAGTGGGTGGTGTCATTTCTTTTTGTTGTTTTTGTTTTTCGAGACAGAGTTTCTCTGTGTAGTTTGGAGCCTGTCCTGGAACTTGCTCTGTAGATTAGGCTAACTCCGAACTCACAGAGATCCACTTGCCTCTGCCTCCCTGTGCTGGGATTAAAGGCATGCCGCCACCGCTGCCGCCGCCGCCACCACCACCACCACCACCCAGCTCAGGTGTCATTTCTTAAATGCCACCCACCTTGGTTTTTTAATTAAATTTTATTTTAATGTGTGCAGATGTTTTGCCTACATGTATGTCTGTGCACCACTTGCGTGCCTTGTGCCTGTAGAGGCCAGAAGAGGGAACCAGATCTCCTTGAACTGAAGTTACAGCCTGCTGTGAGCAGCCATGTGGATACTGGGAATCAGACATGGGTCCCCTTGAAGAGCAGTAGGTGTTCATGATAGCTGAGCTATCTCTTCAGGCTCTCACCTTAGTTTTTGACACAGGGTGTCTCACTGGTCTAGAGCTCTTGTCAACTAGGCTAGGTAAACTGGCTAGTAGAACCTCAGAGGGCTGGAATTACAATCACACCACCACACTTGACTTTTTATATAGGTTCTGGCTCTCATACTTTCTGCAAGCATTGTATGCATGGAGTCATTTCCCCAGCCCTGGGTTGTTGTTGTTTTTTTTTTTTTTTTTTTTTTTTTTTTTAATATTCCAAGTCTTATTTGTCTCATGCAGCCCAGGTTGACCTTGAATTCCTGGCAGGCTTCTGACCCTCCTGAACTGGTGGCAATCTTCATGCCTCAGCATTCTGAAAGTGCTGGGGTTACAACTTTCTTTTTTTCTTTTCGTTTTGTTTCATTTGAAACAGGGTCTTGCTATATCTCTCGGGCTAGCTTGGGACTCACTGTGTAGACCAGTCTGGCTTCAAATTCACAGGTCCACCTGCCTCTGTTTATGGAGTGCTAGGATCAAAGGTGTGGGCTACCAAGAGGGACTACGGTGTTGTGTTTGATAGGGTGTGCTGTTTACAGTTGCTAGAACTGATAAGTGCTGGAACTCACCTGACTGTTGGTTGTTGTTTTTTTTGTTTTCCAACCTTTCCAGGGACTTTGTCCTAGGTGCTCCTTTCCTCCTCCCCACCCAAACTGTTTTATTGCCTCCTTTGTTCTTACAACAAGCACACTGTTTGACAGGAGACTTGAAAGGACTTAAACCTTTACAGGGTTCTGTGCAATACTAAAATAAATCAAGACTTTTTTTTGCATAATTTCAAAAATAAAATCCTAGGGGTAAATTCTGGCATTTAAAAAAAATCATTTCTTAATAACAAGAAAAATTTAGAGACTTTCTCCCCTTTCTTTTAACTTACTTGCTGAACAGAAAGCCTACGAGTTGGGAGTTACAATTGCTTTGGATTGGTAGGGTTTTTATCCAATATCTATCATTTGTTTTTAAAACACACTGGATTGTACATTTTATCAAACCTTCTGGAAAAATAATGAACATACAGCAATGCTAGGACTTTTAGTCTCATAAACTGATGTCAGGCTGTGTGTGATCTTTCCAGAGAGAAATGATCCAATTGATGTGTGTGTGTGTGTGTGTGTGTGTGTGTGTGTGTGTGTGTGTGTGTGTGTCTGTGTGTCTGTGTGGATGGGGGTGGGAGGGGGTCTCATGTATCCCCAGGCTGGTCTCATTTGCACTACGTAACCTTGAACTTGTGATCCTTCAGAATGTTGTGGTTATAGGCCTTGGCCATCCACCCCCACGGGTGCTATGATAGAATATCGATTTGGTGGTTTATAGAAAAGCCCTCTACCAACTTAGCTACACCTTTAGCTGTGAACTCTCTTCTAAAGACAGCAGCTTTATTTCTGTAAGTTTGTGTTACTGTTGAAAGGCATACACTGCAGACTACAAAATCTTCAATGCTCTATGCTTTTATCTGTTCTCTTTCCTGGTTCCTACTGTGTTGCAGCCCTGTGTGGGAATTAAACACAGAGTACAGTGTCTGTTTGGGTCATCTCAAGGGTTGCATCATCCCAAAGACTCATTTAGGAACTACTGCAACCTCCCAAGGTCTGAAACTGGGTAAGGAGAGATAGACAGAGGCTTCCAAGAGAAAGGATGAAGTAGTTGGCTTGCACAATAATCTAGTTAATTATGAGAGGTGGTTCCCATGCGATTTCCCTAGTACATAGGCCCTAAACTCGGGGAAGAAAGGTCCAGGAGCAGAGCAAAAAAATTAAGATATAGTCAACAAGAAGAGACAAAGTTGCCTGGGCAGGGAGAAAACAGATGAACCTGAAAATCTCAATGAGAACAAGCCCAGGAAGGCTTTGAAAGATGAATAAGAAGTTTTATTACATCTGGGGCTGGAGTGGTATCCTGGCAGTTAAAATGCTTGCCTTGCAAGACTGAAGACCTGAATTCCACTCCCCAGAACCCACATAAATGCTGGGTGGGCATGGCAGCTGGCCTGTAATCTCAGCCTGAGAAGTCCCCACAGCAATGTGACTAGCTGTTTGGGCAAGCTCTGGGTTTGATTGAGAACCCCTGACTCAATGAATAAGGGAGAAAAAAAAAACAAACCCCAAAATTTCCAACATCAAACTTGGACATCCAGGCACATGCATGCATCCACACATACAAATATGCACACTCACATAGACACATGAAAGAGTACTTTTAAAATCTGAGACAGGGTCTCACTATGTAGTCCTGGCTGGCCTGGAAGTCAATATGTAGACCAGGCTGGCCTTGAACTCACAAAGATCTACCTGCTTCTGCATTCCAAGTGCTGTGACCAAAGACGTGCCGCCACAACTAACTAATATAAGTTATTACCTCCATGACTTAATGTTTGTTCCCCATCCCATTAAAGTAGAAAATACACACCAAGTTACTTATGCAATATAACTATGAGATTTATCTCCTTTCACAATACTAAAATGTATCTGTATTCATTTTAAATAATTCAGAAATCACCACCTTAGGAAATCTTTCACAATCTAATAAATGCTATTTTGAGTAAGTGTGAACCATAGTCAGTTAATATTTAAAAGGCCTAGTCTAATCTCTGGTCAATATTTGTATCCAACCAGATCTCATCCAAGACAGGAAATAGTTGATTCTTTCAGAGGTAACAGAAGCATGAGGGATATGATACTAACCAGTGCTAACTATAAATAATTTCAATCATACCATTAATGGAATTACAGCAACATTGAGTTGTTAGGCCAGGATTACGGAGAGCGTTTGAAGTCTGTGGATACACTATTCCTTCTGATACTGAGGGGTCACAATAACACCAGAGTAGTTTTATGTAGCACTAGTGAATTGATTAAGAGGGAGGATCCTTCTTAATTACTGTAAAGAATTAGTTGTATGTCTAAGGGCAGCGCTAAGGAACTGCTAGGAATAACCTGCCAGTCCATTCGTTCTGTTTCCACACTCTTAGCTTCCTATTACTTTTAGTAATGATCCCTGTTAGCTGAGTCATTAAAAGCCAATAAACACAAACCTCTCAGACCCCACAGCTGGCTTAAACTCTGGCACTAAGCAAGGGATGGTGGGGCCTTCCGCTGTGCTACAGAATAGTAGCAAGGCAATGAGCCAAGAAATGATTCCCCAGGGAAAGGGCAAATGAAATCAGCTCATGACCTTGGGTTGCTCAGGGTGGCTTGGAGTCTTGGCTTGCACATTTACCTCTAATTATTTTCTTTGTAAACTAACTTTACTATTAGGCAGATAACCTGCATATAAGATCACACAGGGAATGTGTGTCTTCTTTTTCTTTAAAAGTAATTTAAACTGAGCATTGTGGTATACACTTTTGATCCCAGCACTGGGTAGGGATGGGGCGGCACTGAGGCAGATGGATGTCTGTGAGTTCTAGGCCAGGCAAGGCTAGATAATGAGACCCTGTCCCAAAACAAAGGACAGCAAAACCCATTTAATTCCAACAGTACCATTCTTTCCCTAATATCTAATACCAGGAGTGGATTTGGGTATCTTTGGCACCTTTAGAATAAACAGACAAACCTGAAGAAACCCACAACTTGAATATAACCTGTGCATAATTATCAGATGCAAAAACTGAATTTGTTTATCAAATGAAGCAAGATAGGCCCCTCCCTCCTGCTTCCACTCTCTACAAACCCTGGGTCAGTTACAAATACTGAGTCTGATAAGTGTCAGGTGGATGACACAAGGCTGTGTGTGTGTGAAAAATTTGCATAATTCTATCTACATATATAATTTCTTTTCCTGTACATATACAGCACATCCTGAAGTAGGCCAGGCTACAAAAGCCAGGAGTGTGCCATAGGCCTGTGATCCTAACACTCAGGTGGTGGAGGCAGAAGGATCAGATGCTCAGGGTCATTTGGGTGACATGGTGAGTTCAAGGCCAGCCAAGGATAGAAGAGACCCTGTCTCAAAAACACAAAAAACAAACTCCAAACAGAGGTGTAAAGGCCGAGTTTACTAAGGGGCTGGGGCATCATCCACTAGGGGAGTGCCTCCTCCCTCCAAACCTGTTTGTCCACTTGTCTCTGCCATCTTCCTACTCACTCCAGCAGGAAGTTGGAGTCATCTTAGATTCTTGTTCCTGCACCAACCCTCACACATGCCCTTGTCACCAGCCTTCAAGATGTACCCAGGATGTGCCCCCCTTCCTCCCCTCCCACTGCCATCAGTACTGCGAATAACCTTGATTGTATGGTCCACTGATTTCTGCCGTGCCTCTCTTTCCCCACAAAGCCCTCTAAAGTTCTTATTATGGACTAGGTGCCTCTCACACATCACATTTGGATCTGAGCTCTATTATGTTTATTCAGTTCTTCCCAACACATTAGATACCCTCTGAGCCATCAAGAGCATCACCCCTCCCTCCCACTCCCTCCTGCTCCCCTGCTCCAGTGAGAAAGAGCCTTCATATCCTTCTAGTCTTTGCTTGAGTATCCCCCCTTCATCCACTCCTTCACCGACTTCCTGATGTAGAGGTGCCCCCTCCCTAATGCTATTCCTATCTCCGAACAATAATCACAATTGTTTTGTTAATTAAATAAATCTACTTCTCCTACCATGTTGAATAGGCTAAAGAAGGCAAGATCCTGTCTGCGTTCTTTATCACTCTGTCCCAGGGGCCTTAAACAAACATTTGTGGAATGGATGATATTGCCTAGTTTTATTTCCCCCAGGGCAATGCATTTACAAAAGAGGGCTGTTTTCTTCTCCAGCAGGAGGGGCTGTGCTGCTGATAAACTTCAAGGCCCTCTTGGGCAAAGTTCATTTAAGTCAGGTGCTTAGAAATGTCAGGTTAGTTACAAATACCTCAGGAATTCCACCTTCCTTCCTAACCTAAATGGATGTTTTGAGAGTCTCATTTTATCTGGTATGATCAAGGAAATAAGTCATCTTCTCAGGATCAAGGGAGCTCCAGGTCAGAAGACCTTACAAAAGGCTCGCATTAGCACGGAGTCCAATCATCCATCCTCTGGGAGGCCAATGGGAATTTAAAAGTCATTCTTACTTGAGTACAGGAATCGTTTAACAAATCTGTGGTGATTTTTTTTCTTAAGTAATGTTAGTCCCTAAAGAATAGCAATTATTTCAATTAGGTTACAATTCAAACCTTATTAAGAAGTAAATGCTTATATAAATCAAATTTAAAATTTTTAAAAAGCAATTTTAAATTTGAAAACACGTTTAAACAGTACTGTTTTAAAATCCCCACCAGAATACTGAAAATCAAGACAGTCCTGACCTGTGATGCCCACTCAGCCACAGAAAGGCTCCGTGGTTGAAGCCGTGTCCCCAGGAACTTGGGTGCACCCAGCTTGTCCCCAGACAGCGTCTGCTTCCTGCTAATTTAGTTGTCCTTGGCCTTACTGTGCCAGGGAAACACTGTTACAACTTGTCTCCTTCGAAGCAGCCAACCAGATTCAAGGAGGGGCCCCATGCTTTCCAGCTGCTTCCAAGCAAGCCCTGTATGACTCAGTAAATTCAGGTGAAAGAACTCACTCAGTAAACAAGGCCCAGCTGAGGTAAGGTGTTTGCTTGGCTGAGAAGTCAGGAGTTCTGGGATCCTGCGGGCCCTCTTGTGGACTTTTCTCTAGGAGCTAAAAGGCAAGCCATTATCAAAATTCAGGCGCCCATTCTTTTATCTGTGCTCCTGACCTCTTACAGTTCGTCCAGAGCCCTCACCCTTCTCATCTTCCTGTCTTCTCTCCATCCATCCACCTGTTCGTCCTTTACAACCTTTCCTGGGGCTGCAGAGATGGCTCTCACACAGGACCCGGTTCAGTACCAAGCACATGGTGGGTCACAGCTGCCTGCTAAGTCTAATTCCAGGGGATCCAACAGCGCCTTCTTCTGGCCTTTACAGGCTCTGCACACACGTGCAAGCAAAACATACACACAAAATAAAAAGAAATAAATATTAACAACAACAACCATGCTCTTGGGTATTATGAGTTTACATAAGTGGGGAACCCCCAGCGGGCCGGGCCAGAGCATCCCATGAGTGCAGGGAAACATGGTGGGCAGGTGCAGCGGTGTGGGGAAAGTCATTCACACCCAGGCGCTGCATCCACGTAGAGAGTTTATTATAATAGAGAGATGAAGAGAAAGATAGTAAAGAAGGAGACAAGGAAGAAAGAGAAAGCGGAGGTGTGCACGCCTCCTGGGAATGGGGAGGGAGAGGGGGGAGAGGGAGGAGAGGGAGGAGAGGGAGGAGAGGGAGGAGAGGGAGGAGAGGGAGGAGAGGGTGGAGAGGGAGGAGAGGGAGGAGAGGGGGAGGGAGAGAGGAGAGGAAGGGGAGGCGTTTTCCTTAAAATGAGGCTTTTATGTCAGGACACAGGGCGGCCCCAAGGGGCGGGGCTTCAAGGGGCGGGTCGGGTCAGAATATTAACACTGGGCACCACTATTTCTCAGAAACTTGGTACAGCAGCTTAGCCTCGCTTAACCTCTGACCCAGAGTTGATCTGTCTCCTTGGTACTGAGTCTGCAAGTTTTGTTTTTTTCTCTGTCATGCTGTGATTGGTCTGTTTCTTCATGAGAAACTTTCTTGAAACAGGGTCCCATGGATGTCTGCCTGGCCTTGAAGTCTGTATGTAGCTGAGGTTGATCTTGAACTTCTGATCCTCCTGTCTCCACTTCTCCAGTTCTAGGATTACAGGTCTCTGCCACCATGTCCAGTTTATGGGTTTATGCAAGCACTCTACTAACTGAACTGAAAGTCACATTAGTGTGACTAAATGAAAGTTATGGGGTGGGGGAGATCAATCACAGGATCATAGTCTCAAAAATGACTGTATAAGCTGGCCAATGTAGCCCAGATGTAGAATGCTTGCTTTGCATAGAGGACACCCGTATTCCATCCCTTGAACTTAAAATGGCTGACAATAAGATGAAGTGAGCTTATAGGGGACCAGCAAGACGGCTTAGCAGGTAAAAGTGCTTCCTGCCAGACAACCCACGTTCAGTCTCTGGAACCCGTGTGTAGAAGGACAGAACCTACTCTCCAAAGTTGTCCTCCTGCCTCTGTGTATATGCTGAGACATGTATGCAACACCACTCACTCCACAAATAATGTGAATGTAAAAAACTTCTTTCAATGCCCTTACAGACTGCTGATGAAGCTCAAGGGTAGAACACTTGATTACATGGCCAGAACTGTGAAAGTCAGACAAAACAACGACGTGACCTTACAGACACGGTCAGTGAGACCGTGTTGCGTATTTGTGATTACACAAATTCTCTGGTGAACAAAATCAACCCATGTTGGAAAGAATGCTGCTTTCTGAGTGGATTGTTCCTCTCTAGAAATCAGTGTTTATTTTTATTTATTTGTTTGTTTGTTTGTTTTGTTTTTCAAGGCAGGGTTTCTCTTTGTAGCCCTGGCTATCCTGGAACTCACCCTGTAGATCAGGCTGGCCTCAAACTCAGAGATCTGCCTGCCTCTGCCTCCCGAGTGCTGGGATTAAAGGTGTGCAGCACCACCGCCCTGCTAAATGTTTATTTTTAATAGAAATATGTGTATACAATAGAACATACAAATCCTGCCGGGTGGTGGTGGCGCACACCTTTAATCCCAGAACTCAGGAGGCAGAGGCAGGCAGATTTCTGTGAGTTCGAGGCCAGCCTGGGCTACAGAGTGAGATCTAGGAAAGGCGCCAAAACTACATAGGGAAACCGTCTCAAAAAACAAACAACAACAAAAAAAGACTATACAAATCCTACAAACACTGTTTAGTTAAATTGAAAATTTATCACATCCATATGTGTTGATTAGTTTTTTGTCAACTTAATACAAGTTAGAACCATCTGGGAAGAGGGAACATTACTTGAGGAATTTCCTCTATGAGATTGGCCTGTGGGCAAAGTCCGGAGGGCATGCTTTTGATTAATGACCCAGCCCACTGTGGGTAGTGCCATCTGGGGCAGGTGGTCCTGGATGGCATAAGAAAGCAGGCTGAGCAAGGCTGGAAGCAGTCTCCTCCGTGGCCTCTGCTTCAGTGCCTGCCTCCAGGTTCCTGCCTCCAGGTTCCTGCCTCCAGGTTCCTGCCTCCAGGTTCCTGCCCTCCCTCCCTTCAGTGTGACAGCTGGACTGTGATGTGGAAGTGTAAACAAAAGAAACTCTTTTCTCCCCCCAGGTGCTTTCGGTCACACTGTTTATCACAGCAACAGAAAGCTAACGGATACACCATGTGATCACCAGCCTACAGATGTTAGCACAACTGCACCTTTAGGGTCTCTGTCCCATGCTTGTCACTGTGGTCCATAGGTGCCATAGCTGGGTAGGACTATTGATTGCCTCCCTCCTTTGGAAGCTTGCATGGTGCCTTCTGGTACCATGAGAGCTAGTCCTCACTGAGGACGTTTCAAGTCAGTTCCAGCTCAGGGGCCTCTGGGCCCAGTGTCTGAAGTGCATGATGTCTTCAGCAGTAGGGACTTACTTTCCACCTCGGGGTGGGGATGGGCTGGATTATCAACCAAGAGAAATAGCAGTAGCCTGTACTGTCATGGGAGTCTCTTGGACAACGGAGACCAACAACTCAAGAGGGCTTCTGATGTCTGGTATTAGAATTTTTGTTAGGTAATCTTTGGCTCTTGGAGGGAGCAGTGTTGGTCCAGATGTGAAAATTACATTTAAACTATACATTTATACATAGACATATGTGTATTATAGTATTTTTTAGGTAGATAGTTAATAGCATGGTTTCTGATGACTTTCTCAGACACCCTTACTGTTATTTTACCCTCCTCCATCCTTGTCCTTATTCTGTATTTACCTCCCTCCTCCCACATAAAGAGCCCCCTTTCCCATTCCCGTATGCTGTTATTCCCCTCTCTATTGCTCCCCTACCCCCCACCACAACAATGGTCCTCTTTTACTTTCCTGATTTCTGTAGTTACTACAAGCTCACATCTGATGATTTGGAGCTAGGAGCCTCCAATGACAGAACATGCCACATTTGTCCTTTTAGGTTTGGGATACCTCGCTCAGTATGACCTGTTCTAGTTCCATCCATATACCTGCAAATTTCATGATTTCATTTTACAGCTGGATAGTGTTCCATAGTGTACATGTACCACATTTTCGTTATTCATTCATTGGCTGAAGGACATTTTGGTTGTTTCCATTTCCGAGCTATTGAGAATAGAGCAGCAGTGAACGTGGCTGAGCAAGTATCCGTGAGTAAGATGTTGAGTCCTTTGGGCATATGCCAAGGAGTGGTATCACTGGGTCATTTGGTAGATTTACTTTTAGCTTTTTGAGAACTCTCCACACTGATTTCTGGAGTGCCTGGACCAGTTTGCAATCCCACCAACAGTGAATGAAGGTTCCCTTTTCCCTACACATGTGCATTTCACTTGGAACATGCCCAGGAGTAGAGCGCCCTGCCAAGTGGCACAGTTTGCCCAGGTCCACGCACCTCTGGTAGCGACCACGTGTGCAGCAAGGCCCTGTACCAGAGGGCCTGGGAGCCCAGCTGTTCTCCATGCTTGCTGACGTTTGCTGACGTTTGCTCCGCCCTTTCTCCTCTCAAAGCAGATGTGTCTCATTATACTTTCCACATTAACTAATGCTATGAAGTTTGTAAATGTATTTTTATTAGGCTACTTCAATGTATTTACATGAAGTGCCCATTCCAGTCTTTCACCCATACTTTCTTTTTGGGTAGCTGTCCCCCAGAACTCATTCGAGGTGACTGTTTGCAGGGTCAACTGCTAGTTTATGGAAATTGGTTATGTAGCACTGGAATCCTGTATGATCTAGAATGGTTTTTTGGTGTGGAGTGTGCCTCTTACATGTTGGTGAGTATGCCCCTGTTGTGCACTAGCCCTAGCCATGACCTGTGGCTTTTGCCTTGAGAGACCCTGCCTGCTAGCTTGGTTCCACCTGCCCTGCACTCTCCATCTGTCACTATTTTTCCTCTTTGATTTCTTTTTCCTCTTTTTAGATCTTGTCTCACTTTTGGGATAAGTGCTACAGTTACGAGGTTCAGAAACAAAATATTATGGAGCATTTAGTGAAAAGTCATTTGGTAATGTTCCTACTCCATTCCTATCCATTACTTTCTAACCTGATACACCTTAATAATAGTAGGAATAGAAGCAGATGGTTTATGTTGCATTTCTTTCCCTGGCCTATGCCTGGCTCTTTTCAGTTGAACATTACATTTTGGAGAGCTTTCTTTTTAGTTCATAATGAGTTTTCTCATTGTTGGTAGAATGATGGTATTCTATTACAGCAGTTTATCTTAATTTATTCAACCAGTCCACAACTGATGGAGACTCACTTCTAGTTATTTGCTACTGAGCCAAAGATAACCACAGCCTAAGGCCCTGAATCTGTATGTATGTCAGCCTGGAGCTGAAGGAGGCTTTGTGGTTAAGGATGGGCAGAGGGAGAGCGTGCGCTGTCTTATCCAGGTGGGCCTCATCTAATCAACCACGTGTCCTTATTAGAGGGGAGCAGAAGGCCAGGCCTAGCCAGAGCAGTCATCAAGAATGAAAGCAGAGGTTGGCGTGCTGTAAGGACCTGAATCAGGGCGTCTGGGACACACCAAAGAGGTACAGAAGAGGGCCTGCAGGAGGAGCTAACCTTCAGCTTGAACCCTTTAAGATGCAGTTTGGATTTGTGACCTTCAGAACTGTAAGCCAAAGTGTCTCTGTTGTTGTTGTAAGCAACTGTTTGTGGTTACAGTGGCAGTGGGAGACCAGTGTGGTCATTTTACTTAAAACACTAAAAGTGGCAGCCTTTTGAGTCTGACATTGTGTGTTTGTGCAACAGCTGTATCTAAGGGGAAAGAGTAAGTATTGAGTGGTTAAGTTTTGTATTTAAGTTCTTCTGTTTTCAAACCTTGTTTTTAGATTTAGTGTATAAAAATTTTGCCTGCATGTATATCTTTTTGTGCACCACATGTGTGGACGGTGCCCACAGAGGTCAGAAGAGTGCACCAGATCTCCTGGAACTGGAGTTAGAGTTGTGAATCACCATGTGGGTGCTGCGAATTGAACCTGGGTCCTCACCAGATTCTCTAAACCACTGAGCCATCTCTCCAGCCCCCAAATTGTTGTTCTTAAATCAGCATTCTGTCCTGTAAGCCATCTGGGGGATTAACTCGGAAGAAGAAGGTTACTCTGTTCTGTTCTGGAAACTCCGTCTAGGATGGAGTAGAGCCATTGCCTTGGGTCCTTATGGGGCCCCAGATGGCAACAGCAGGGCATGCTGGGTGGAGCAAACTGTTTACCCACAACTAGGGAATGGCAGAGGAAGAGGGAGGGTCTGGGGTCCACAGTTTCCTCACAGGCACACTTCCAGCGACCCAAGACTCCCCCACAGGCTTCACCTCAACTGCATCCCCTTGCTGGGGACCAAGCCTTCAACACGCGGGCCTTAGGAGGGCACGGGCGTCCAAACTCTAGCAATGGTTCACAGGGGTTACAAACGTCATTCTCAGCAGCGACAAGTGTGAGCTCACCTTTCCCCACAGCCAGTTGAACACAGTGGGTTATTTGGATTTTTGCCATTTTGATGGTGAAAAAAAACTTAAGTTATTATTAAGTTCCCCCTCTGTAACTTGTTTGGACTTTCTTTGAGCATTAGGGGTGGATCCTCCTTTCTGCTTTTGTTCACGGCATTTATCTTTGTTTCCCTCCAACACCTCACACTGCAGCATCTCTTTATGATGAGAGGAGACACTGTCCCCAAAGGCATCTGTTAGTGGACAAGAAATGGGTTCTCAAACATATTCTGTTGAGTTCTGTTGATGGAAATGGTTCCTTTGTTTTGGGCCCAAACGCCACATCAGTCAGAGACTGAAGACATGGGTGCCGCCGTCAGTGTCCTGGTCATTGTGGGTGTTGACTTACACGGATGCTAAGACATACTCACCAATCGCACTGCGTCCTACTCTCCCTTCATCCCCTCCGCACCCCCCCACCCCTACACACAACCATGGGGAGCTTTCTCATGCAGGTCAGGGGAACCTAGGCTTTTGGATGCCAATGGTGAAAATTATTTACACACAAGAAAAAACCTGTTTGCTCTGCCACTTTAAAGGATTAACACCTATGTCACAACCTATGTTTCCAGTGGAAAAGGAACAATGAATCCAGACTGTCACTCTCCCTCCCTTAGTCTGGGGACCAGTATTGCTATTGCCAACTCATTAACATAACCTCTTCTGCTCTTTTTTTTTTTTTTTTTTGTTTTTTCGAGACAGGGTTTCTCTGTGTCGTTTTGGTGCCTGTCCTGGATCTCACTCTGTAGACCAGGCTGGCCTCGAACTCACAGAGATCCGCCTGCCTCTGCCTCCCGAGTGCTGGGATTAAAGGTGTGCGCCACCACCACCCGGCCTCTTCTGCTCTTTTTAAAGATGGGTCTCACTATGTTGGTGTTGAGATTAAAGGCATGTGCCACCAAAATGGGCACTGCTTATTTATTTATTTAATTTTTATATTAACTGTCTCCATAATATAACCTGAGATCATTGGCAACTTGAACTTCTTGCCTTTTGTAGTCCAGCTGTTGGAAATTTAATTGATGTGGTGAAGACATTAATGAGACAAACATCTGGTTACCACTTGTGCTCTTGGTTGAGATGTTTCATCTATTTAACATGCTGCTGACTTCAGTATGAACCAGTACTAGCCAGCTATTTGGACCCCTGTCTCTTAGAGTTTTTATTGCTATGAAGAGATACCATGACCACTGCAACTCTTATAAAGGAAACATTTAATGGGGTGGCTCACTTACAGTTTCAGGGGTTCAGTCCACTATCATCATGATAGGGAACATGGCGGTGTGCAGGAAGACATGGTACTGGAGTAGTAGCTGAGAGTCCTACATCTTGAAGGCAACAGGAAGTCCACTGAGACACTAGGCTGTATCCTGAGCATAGGAAACATCAAAGCCCGCCCCCACAGTGACACACTTCCTCCAACAAGGCCATATCCACTCCAACAAAGCCATACCTCCTAGTAGTGCCACTCCCTATGAGATTATGGGGGCCAATTACATTCAAACTACCATACCCTCAAAAGCTTCTAAGAGCTTTAAGTGAAATGGCACATGTCTGTAATCACAGACCTTGGGAGGCCAGCTATCTACCTACAACTCTGTCCCCTCAAATCCCTAAGGTCCAGAAACCACAAAATGTAATGAATTGTGTCTCTTGGGAATACAAAACAGTGACCCATTATTTGTTTGATTCTTGGAAAGGGAAGAGGACACACATAGATCCAAATAGTTGGTGCTGACTGACAGTCGATTCTAGAGCTGTGCCAATGACTTGCTACTCTTTCATGATTACGAACTTCTGTTTCAAGGGTTGCTTGTTCTGTCTGACACCTACACTCAGTCCTCTAGTGGCTTGTCAGGAGCTGGGCATGTCCTAAAGACTTGGTGTCCTGGGAGCTTTCCTTCCAGGTCCCCATCAGAGCCATTTGATTCCAGATAGTGTCAGCGTGAGTCAGGCTGGCTTGCCACAGCTCTTTTCTGCTAAATGGGTCTCTTTTGATGGCGCTCTGCCCCTACTACCTTCAGCTGGCATCTGCTTACTTTGAGTTAATTTTAGATAAAAACAGACTAGTCATTGCACTGCAGTGATGCCAACCACACAGTTGGTAAGTCACGGAAGGGCACGTCAGCTCCTGCTTTGCTCAAACTGGTGGGTAAGAGGAGAGACCTACATTGTGGCATCCCTGTGGATGAACCGAGCTGCACGGTGCATGGTGCCTGCCATTGGGCGTGGCCTGTGATGACTGTTCATGCTCCAGCAAATCACTTAGTAGAAACAAGATCCAGAAGAGGCCGGGCAGTGGTGGCGCACGCCTTTAATCCCAGCACTCGGGAGGCAAAGGCAGGCGGATCTCAGTGAGTTTGAGGCCAGCCTGGGTTACAGAGCGAGATCCAGGACAGGCTCCAAAGCTACAGAGAAACCCTGTCTCGAAAAACCAAAAAAAAAAAAAAAAAAAAAAAAAAAAGATCCAGAAGAGGACAAATAGGATGTAGATCTGAGCCAGGCAGCTGAACGCCAGGAAGCCTGGATAGCACAAGTGTGTGGGGGTGGTATGGGAAAGACCTGTTCTCTTTCCCAGGGCGGTGGCTATGTGACAGCACAGGAGCATGTCGGTGATACGGGGCAGTGGGCTGTCCTCTTTCCCAGGGCGGTGGCTATCATGGACATCACTCTATCACTATCACTGACTGTAGCCTTAGAACCATTGCTTCTCAACTCCTTAATACCCATGACACTGTAGAACAAGGATATAACTCCTTCCCCGCCCACTGTGTGGAGGGCGTGGTTTCCAGCATCATTCAGAGCAGCCACATTTACCTTATAGATTTGTGTTATTTTTTCCTTCGTTTACCAAAGGTCCCTGTCAGCATCCTTTTCTGCTTCCCTTTATTCTTTCTGGTTTCAGTCATCTTGGGTTGTCATCTCTGTGCCTGACCCCCACTGGATTGTAAACCCCACCAGGCCAGAACCAGGTGTGCTACCGTGCTCACAGGCAGATGAGTCACAGGCACTCAGGTTATCAGCTGATTTAGGAAACAGGAGGAGGCAGGGCAGAAAACTGGATAGAGAGTACCACATAACACTGGGAAGGAGCGATTGACCAAAGCAGGGGTTCTCTGCTCCCTTTATTTTTCTCGTTCTCTCAGGGCCTGATTCATGCCGGGCAAAGGTCTATACTACTGAGCTATGTCCCAGCCCCCAAACTAGTGTTTCTTAACTGTATTTATCAGTATTAAAGTTTAAAAACTAAGTTCTCCATAGCAAGAAAAATTAAATGTGAAAAAGATTTTTCATCTGAAAAGCCTCGAGGGATTTTCGCCATTCTCCCTGCCCTTCCTAGCCTTGGGAAGCAGTCATTCTCCCTGCTATGGCCCCAGTGGAGAAGCAGTGAGCTAGAGGCGAGTGCCCTTTTCCTCCCTAAAGGGAGGTCTGTGAGCTCAGGGCTGGCTTCCAGAGATGGGTGCTGGCAGTGAGCTGTGTGATTATACCAAGGAGGAGACAATAGTTGTAAAGCCTGGGAAAGGCGGGGTAGCCGGGTAGATCTGGTTCCCCCACACCGGAGGTCAGCAGGATGTGTGCTAACCGGGCATGGCTTTAACCCCCATGTCTGGCTAACAGTCCTGTTTCCTGAAGAGTGTCCCAGGGCTGACCGGGCTGCTGCTCCACAGGACTCCTGGAGAAGCAAGAAATCAACTCATGAATGGGTGTGACTTAGCCTTTGTTACATGATAGTTTTCTAAACATTGAGAAGGTGATGGCTGTCATACAAATGTAAAATGATATTCAGCTTATTAATGAACTAACTAGGAAGGTGTTCTTAACCCTCCAAAGGGAAATCCAGAGAACAGGCACATCTGTGAATCAGAATGTGGAGATAAACTTGAGAATAATGCAGGCAAAGAAGGCCCTAAGTGGAGCCAGCTGATGTCTGTGCTTAGATCCCTTCACACGTGTGGCCAGTGGTCCTAAACTCTAACATGTGGAGCACACGAGAGACATGATTGGAAGTCAGACAAGTGTGAGCCGAAAGACGCAGAGTGGTCCATGGTGAAGGGATGTATAGGTCTACCCTGTAATTTGTAATCCATGGGCATTTCTAGATCATTCTGTATGTTAACGTGTGGTGATTGCTACACACTCTATTGTTCCTTTAGTCACAGTCTGTTTCATTACCCTAGTTCACTCATCCAGGGGATAGGAAAAGCGAAAGGGAATTCTCCAACAGGACTTCACCTATGGAGAGCAGCCCCTGACCATGTCCCAGAAGGAGGAAGTCAGTTTACAAAGAGAACACTTGTCATGGCCCAGGGACATAGCCTTCTGTGAGAGCCTGGGTCAAGCTCTTTTGATTGCTTATGTATATTGGTGTAAAGATACGTTGTAAAGCATATGTTATTACTGACAGTCCCAAAGTGGAAGTCACCCAACTGCCCACTCACAAATCACAGACAAAATGTGATCTGTACAGTGGAGTATCATGCAGCCTTGAAAAGGAAGACAATCCTGATACATGCTGTAAAGTGGATGAACCTTTATTTTTTTATACATACATACATATATACATACACATATATGTTTTGAGACAGGGTCTCTCTATATAACCTTGGCTGCCTAGAAACTTGCTCTATAGACCAGACTGACCTCAAACTCAGAGATCTGCCTGCCTCTGCCTCCCAAGCACTAGGATGGATTAACCTTTAAAGATGCAAAGTGAAGTAAGCCAATCATGAAAGTACAAACACTCTGTGATAATGGGGGATGAGATGTGCCCCCTCCAAATGCGTCTCCCCCATATGATGTGTCATTGAATCTTGCATGGAAGAAACTTGAGAAATGTTGAGACAATCTTAGCTTCCCACCACCTCTTCCCTGTGAGAGGTTCCCCTCCTACAAGGATATGGAGCAGGTCCTGCTGTCCCTGGCTTACACCTTGAATACCACATTGTGCATTACACTGCATGAACCTCTTTGTCCTATCATGTTTTCTATAGCTTTCCACTCCTCATTAAGCCTAGTATGAAAACACTGCTTCCACAACCCCAGAACTCAGAAGGCTGAGGAAGGGGCATCAGGATTCAAATCCAGCCTCATTTATATAGTGAGTGAAAGGCCACCCTGAGCTAAGTAAGACCCTGTTTCAACAGCAGAAACCTAGCTTTATTGACACAGGCCTTCATTACATATAAAGACTGGTGTGTGAAACTTTCATCAAATACATTTGCATAGTCCCCTGGTTTTTCTGCCCATTGTCTGGAGTCTGGTCTTTTGGAAGGGGAAGGGGAAGACGACATTTTTCTTGACCATGTATATGATTCTACATAGGAGATGAGGTACCAAGGCTGGTGTGGGAGCTGCAGCCCAGAGCAGCCACCAGCTGTGGGAGATGCTCCCTTCCTCCTTAGGGACCTGCACCTAGTTGTAACACCAAACCCTTCGACTTGCCACAGAGAAGAATTTCAGAGCAAGACTGAGTGAGGCCATGCTGGTTTATTACATAGACACAAGAGTTAGGACAAAATTGAAATAGAAGTGGAGGCATTTAGAGGCCATCAGGAAACAAACAGCACATACCAAAGACATGGGGATGGGCTTCTCAAGAGATTTGCACCTGCGTGTCTTTGCAATGGCAGCATACATGACCTGGTGGCTTTTAAGGTCACGTTGTCCAAAGCAGGTGATTTACAGTAAGTTTAAAGATTAAGCAGAGTTTAGTTTTATTTCTTCACAACATTGTCTACAATGAAGACTAGAGTTTAAAAATTAAAGTTCACAAAATGTCATTAAATATGAACTGGTGGGCGGTGGTGGTGCACGCCTTTAATCCCAGCACTTGGGAGGCAGAGATAGGCGGATCTTTGTGAGTTCGAGGCCAGCCTGGGCTACAGAGTGAGTTCCAGGAAAGGCACCAAAGCTGCACAGAGAAACCCTGTCTTGAAAAAAACAAAAAAAAAGAACTGGTTTACTTTTTGTTGTTTTGAGACAGAGTCCTTGGGTGGCCTAGAACTCACTATGTAGACCAAGCTGGCCTCAAACTCAAAGAACTAAAGGTGTGGCCACAATGCTGGATAGTTTTCTTGTTCTTAAAGAATTTTCTTTTAAAAATGAAGCTAGGGGATGGGCGGTAGTGGCGCACACCTTTAATCACAGCACTTGGGAGGCAGAGACAGGCAGATCTCTGTTAGTTGGAGGCCAGCCTGGTCTATAGAGAAAGTTTCAGAACAGCTAGGACTACACAGAGAAACCCTGTCTCAAAAAACAAAAACACAAAGAAACTAGGGTCTGAGGAGATGGCTCAGTGGATCTATTTGATTCCCACCACCTACACGGTAGCCCAAAATTGGCTGTAAGGTAACCCAAAATTGGCTGTAACTCCAGTTCCAGGGGATCTGATACCCTCTCTGGCTTCCATGGGTACTAGGCATGTGTGTGGTACATAGATATTTATGCAGACAACACACCCATGCATATAAAAATAGAATGAAACTAAGGTGGTTTTCTCAGGTGCATTGTTTGGGCTTGTGGATGAGAGAGAGGCAAATGGGCTGAAGCTCAAGGTTGGACGCTGGCTCAGACATGGTCTGCTCTTACATCTTAGTCAAGAAGTCTCTAGGAAAGCAAGCTCCATCTCTGTAGGCAATTTGATTTTATCTGTTGTGTTAAAGTTTCTGGATTTTGGCCAGATACCCCAAAGGACGACTTTTCCCTTTCTGTGTCCCCATGTTTTCCCCATCTTTCTGTCTAGTCTCGGTCACACTAAAGTAGTTAGTAGGTCCTGGCATCCAGGAAATACCGGTGAGCTCAGATACAAGCAAAAGAGTTTCATTTGGTTGTCGAGAACTGCACACCAGGAAATGCAGGCTTAGGCCAGGTGAACCTGCATTTCAGTGAGGCTTGTGAGACACATGCGGCAGCTTGCTGCTGCTTGAGGGGAAATGAGCAAGATGCTGGAGTGTGGAGTTAGAAATGGGTGTGCATCAAAGGTGAACGCTAAGTCCATCAGCGTGTCCAGGTCAAGAGGAAAAGCTGGTTTGTCTGGCATTTTCCAAATCTTCCAGGGTGTTGCTAGATTCTGGAAATGTCCCTCTGGTAACAGTTCCCTACATGGTATATGTGTAATAAACTTCCTATTGTCATCGAATCTCTCAGGCTCAGAAAAGGATTCTTGGTCCCCTTTTTGGACATTCTGTAGCCAGTTAGACTTTTAAAGTGTGTGTGTGTGTGTGTGTGTGTGTGTGTGTGTGTATGTGTGTGTATGCATGCATGCATGCATGCATGCATGCATGCAGGGAGGCCAGAGGAGGACATCCAGTGTCCTGACTGATGTTTTACCTTATTTCCTTAAGGGAGGGCTTCTCAGTGAACCTGGCGCTTATGCTGGCAACCAGGAAGCCCCAGTCTTGCTCCTGTCTCCTCCCCTGACCACAGCACACACACACCTGCCATGCCTGGCTTCTCGCAGAGGTGTTGGGGATGTGAATTCAGGCCCTTAAGAGAGTGCAACAAGTGCTTTTACCCGTAGCTCCCATCTTGACTGTTAATAGCATAGAGTTTTAGTTGGGGATGACAAAGTTGTAGAGAGAGATGGTGGCCGTGCTTGATTTGATGGCAGCTCAGTTAATCTTCAGTACCAATGGTAAAATGTAAGGAAATTCTTTGTGCATGCATGTATAATATGTGTGTGGGTATGTTTGTGTGTGTGAATGGGCAGCAGGTGCCAGTGTGTGTGGCCATCAGAGGACTACTTGGTGCTAGTCTTTACCCTCCCCACTTGTTGGAGGCAGGCTCTCTCGTTTGCCACTGAAATGCCAGGTGAGCCTGTTCCTTGAGCTTCCAGGGATGCTCCGAGAGCAGGTCTCCTCCCATCTTGTCCCAGGAGTGTTGGCTGTCATGTGAGTTCTGGGAATTTGAACTCTGGTTCTCACCGTTTGAACTGTAAACACTTTACCTGAGCCATCTTCTCACCCCTCCTGGTAAACATTCTCATGTCAGTTAAACCCTTAGCCTCACAAAGCACTGGCCAGTCCTTAAAACATTCTTGCACAGAAAGCATGTCTAGCTCTTGGGAAACTGAGGCTTGGAAGCACCACAGGTGATTAGGACATGGGTCTTCACAGTGTCTGGTCCTCACTATATCCTGTTCCTCCCTACACGGTTAGAAGAGATGCCGGGGTAGAATCTGAGAAAAAGAAAAGTACAGGGTTTTGATAGAGACCACTGAAGAGGCCTGGAATTGTGAGTCTGCTTCTATGAGGAAAGGTGAAGGGATGAGACCAGGAAGGAGTTTCCAGGCTTGGGGTGAAACGGAGATCTTGAGAATTAAAATTGAAATCCCAGTCTGTGGAAGAAGACTACAAGTTGCTATGGGATGTCTTCACAACAGCTGGCTGTCCTCAGCCCAGGGAAGCATTTAAAAAGTTCACCCAAGCTCCAGGAGGTGAGAGGTTCCTTTAACTCACTCCCCTTTGACCCAGCCCGGGATGGGGAGAAAGAAAGGAATCACATGCGGTTGAGTCAAAGGGCACACTGGAGACTAGCCAGCCCTGGAGGGAAGTGGCCACTCTGCTGCTACTGTAAGCAGGAGCTAGGACTTACAGACAGTAGATGAGTCTGAGGTGACTCACAGGTGTGAGCCACGCCGACCACGATGACTTCTGGAGACCTGTTTTCGCTGGGTTTGATAATTTTTTTCTTTCATATTTGTTTCTGAGATAATGAACAAATATATATATATATTTATTTATATTTATATTTATGTGTTTTGCCTGTGTGTATGTCTGTGTACCGTGTGTGTGTGGTGTCTGCACAGGCCAGAAGAGGGCACCAGATTCCCGGAACTGGAGTTATGGGTGGTTATAATCCACCGCCTGTGGCTACTGGGAACTGAGCTCCGGACCTCTGCAGAAGCAGTCAATGCTCTTAATCCCTGAAGCATTTCTGCAGCCCCTGAGCTAACTTTTGAGCCAACCCCAAAGCTAGTGGTTTTACTTCTGAAATGGTATCAGTTCTTTTGGGATTGCTCATTCCAGAATCCTTATTTGTGATTGAAATAATCACAAATTCTGGAATTAAAAAGGTTGACTAAACTACTTATTATTCTTAAAATTTATTTATTTATTTATTTATTTATTTATTTATTTATTTATTTATTTATTTATTTATTTTTGGTTTTTTCGAGACAGGGTTTCTCTGTGTAGCTTTGCGACTTTTCCTGGAACTGACTTGGTAGCCCAGGCTGGCCTCGAACTCACAGAGATCTGCCTGGCTCTGCCTCCCGAGTGCTGGGATTAAAGGCGTGCGCCACCACCACCCAGCTATTCTTAAAATTTATTAAGACAGGGTTTCATGTAGCTCAGGCTGGCCTTGAACTCACTATATAGCCATGGATGACCTTGAACTTCTGACCCTTCTGCCTCTAGTCCTGAGTGCTGAGATTTCAGATATGTGCCCAACAACGTACTTATTACTGTATTACTACAATGTCATAATAAGTGTACAATTTTCTAGTGCTATAATCAATACTGGTACAAAGTGTTGATCTGTGTAATAAAGGGGAAGATTTGGCTCAGGAAAGAATTCCTGCCTCTTGCTTGACTCTGATTGTGCCTTGGTTAACAGTTTTAACTCATTATGTTAGTTTGGTTCCTTTGCTGAGGGACGCAGTCAAACATAGTACATAGTCTCAAGCTCCAGTGAAGAGGGTGATGGGGTGTGCAGGGGAAACCATTTTTGGCTTTGTCTTTTTTCTGAACTTTTGATAGAGAGCAAATCCGGTGATTACTGGCCTTTGAGTCCAGAACTGTGACAACATGTTAGTTCCACCTGACAAGTTTGATGTGATGTTGGACTAAATGTTCCCTTCAAGCTATTTTCACAAGGTGTCCAGGTAAATTTATGCAGCTTGGCACACTTCCCTGACTTTATTAGGTAGGAAGACTTTTTTTTCTTTTTTTGTTGAAAATGTTTTCCTTGTTTTATAATCTCAAGCAAGCTGTGCTAACGCACATCTATAATCCCAGTATTCAGGAGGTAGAGGCAGTAGGATTATAAATTCAAGGCTAGCCTGGGTGACATAGCAGGTCTCATTCTCAGAAAAGGAAAACAAAATAAAACCTTGTAATGCCACCTCCAGGGGTCATCCAGCAGTGTGCAAGCAGCCTGGAGCGATGGCTTTCAGCAGAAGGCCACATAAACATCCCTGCCTCTCTGTGACATATAGGCAGAATTGACACATGGTTAAAAATAATGACCATAAATAGAGAATGTGTCAGGCCTGGGCTCAGTCACTGACTACAGTTGAAATGGAAAGGGCCCTGAGATCTATTCCCTGGGTAGGTACGTCATATGTAGACATGGTTGCCAGGAGTCCTGAGCTCCAATCTGTTAGCCCATTCAATGCTGTGGAAATAGGTGAAGCTTGTGCTTAGAGGAACCGATTTCTCCCTTTCTCCTTTGTTCTCTCCTTCCCCCTTCCTCTCTCCCTTCCTTCCTTCATTATGAATTTATACTATTTAAAAGTCAACTTCTAGTACATTAAAAATTGTGTATTTATACAAAAATACCTCTGGGGAATGCTTACATATGCATACAGCCAGTCTTTGAGGTGCTTTAGGATTTTTGAGTAGTGCATACTAATTTTGTTGGCTTTACTTATTTCATTCACTAGTCAAAAAGTTCTATCAAATTTCCTTGCTTTGTCTTCCTTGATCTTGGCCTTTCTTGGTCTTTTGCAGGATTTTAGAGTTGATTTATCAGTTTTCACAAATTGAGGGATTTCCCTTTAAGACTGTGAAGTTCCTTGTGGTAGTTTGAATGTAATTGGCTCCCATAATCCATAGGGAGTGGTACTTTTAGGAGATGTGGCTTTCTTGAAGTGAGTATGGCCTTCTTGGAGGAAGTGTGTCACTATGGGGGCAGGCTTTGAGGTTTCCTGTGCTCAGGACACTGTCCAGTGTGTTAGTAAACTTCCTGTTCCCTGCAAGCCAAGATGTAGCCAGTACCACATCTGCCTGTATGTCACCATGCTTCCCATCATGGTTATGATGGACTGAATCTCTGAAACTATAAGAGAACCACTCCAATATATATATGAGTTGCCATAGCCATAGTGTCTCTTCACAGCAACAGAAATCCTAACTAAGAAGCTGATACTAGGGACTGGGGTATTGCTGTGATACTCCTGACCATGTTTTTGTTTGGAAGAATTTGAACTTCGGTACTTTGGGGTAAGAAAGCAGTGGAATGCTTTAAGTGCTCCTTAATGTGGGTCATACTAGTAGGAGCATGGAAGACAGTGGTGCTGAATGTGATTTGATGAACTGGGGATCAAGAGGTTTCAGAGGAGAAGGATGTTAGCATGTGGCCTAGAGACTGGTCTTGTGATATTTTGGTGAAGAAAGTGGCTGATTTTTGCCCTTGTCTGAAGAGTCTGCCTGAGGCTAAAGTGAAGAGTTTTAGATGAATTCCATTGGCAGAGGAAATCTCAAAACAACCTGGTATAGACTTGTTGTGTAGTTTATAGTGGTAACTCTAATGAAGATTTATAATGAAAAGGAGCAAGCTGAGCAGGGTAAATTACAAAATATAAATTTTGAGGAGAAAAAAGGAAGTGGAATGGAGGTAAATCCTGTGTTTAAGGAAATAAATGGATTAAGAAATGGAATAAAAGGAGTGGTGACCTCAGGGTAAGATCCTATCCAGCTAAGTTTCCAAATTTGTGGAAAGAAACTAAAGAAAAGCTTAGAGTCAGTGTATAAAAGCTTAGATACACACCTTTAATCCCAGCACTGGGAAGGCAGAGGCTGGCAGATCTCTGAGTTGAAAGTCAGCCTAGTCTAGAAATCTAGTTTCAGGACAGCCAAGCTTAGGCAGTGAAAGACAGGAAGCTAGTGAAGATATAATTGAACGGCCATGTTCCAGCCCCAGCAAACATTAGAACTTGGCAGCTTTGGCCACATGGTTCTGGCTTTAGAGTTAAGGATAGAAGAAAGAGTTATGGAATTTGCCCCTAAGGAAAGCTGCTGAGGCCAGGCATGGGTCAGAGATGTCTCTGAATGGAGTTCTACTAGAGAGGCCATTGCGTGAACCTGTGAAGTTGAAGCCTGGATTGCCTTGGTGAACCCAAGATATTAGAGATGCCAGAGTCGTGGCTTACCTGCCGAGGAGAGCTGCTAACAGGGAGTGGAACCAGCCCAAGAGAAAGAAGTGTGTTGCAGTCAACAAAGCTGAAAGGAATTGGAGATCTGGAGCTTTTTGACATCAAACATGGAGATGCAGAGTTTAGAGTTTGCCCAGCTGGTTTTTGGCCTTGTTTTGGTCCAGTATTTCCTCACTATGCTCCCCTCCCTGCATTTTGGAATGGTAATGTATGTCCTGTGCCATTATGTGTTGAAAGTGTGTGGGGTGGTATATTGTGTCCCCAATAAACTGTGTACCCTAATAAAACTTATCTAAGGGTCAGAGAACAGAATAGCCACTAGATTAGACATACAGGCTGGATGGTGGTGCACATGCCTTTAATCCTATCACTTGGGAAGCAGAGATCCATCTGGATCTCTGAGTTCAAGACCACACTGGAAACAGCCAGGCATGGTGACACACACCTTTAATCCCAGCACTTGAGTTCTCATGCCTTGCTTGGAAAAGACACACGCCTTTAATCCCAGGAAGTGATGGCAGGAAGCAGAAAGGTATATAAGGCATGCAGACCAGGAACTAGAGGCTTTTAAGCTTTTAGGCTTTTTATCAGCAGTTCAGCTGAGATCCATTCCAGTGAGGACTCAGAGGCTTTCAGTCTGAGGAAACAAGATCAGTTGAGGAGTTGTTGAGGTGAGGTTGGCTATGAGTTGTTCTGTGTCTCTGATCTCTCAGAATTCACCCCAGTATCTGGTTCTGGGTGTTTTTCTTTAATTAATAAGACTGTTAATTAATTAATTAGCAATTAATCTTACAAGTATGTGTTTTCCTTTCTGATTTTGATTTTTACATGTGATTGCAGTTAAGAGATTGCATGAATCTTGGAAGAGACTTTGAACTTTAAAATATTGTTGAGACTGTGATAGAGTATGGGGACTTTTGAAGTTGGACTAAATGCATTTTGTAGTATGATATTGTTACAAGCTTATGGGGGACAAGGAGTGGACTGTGGTAGTTTGAATGTAATTGTCCCCTATATTCTCATAGGGAGTGGTACTATTAGGAGGTGTGGCTTTTTTGGAGTGGGTATGGCCTTGTTGGAGGAAGTGTGTCACTGTGGGGGTGGGCTTTGGGGTTTCCTATGTTCAGGAAACCACCCAGTGTCTCAGTCAACTTCCTGTGACCTGTATATTAAGATGTAGCCAGCACCATGTCTGCCTGTATGCCGCCATGTTCCCACCATGATGATAAGGGACGGAACCTCTGAAACTATAAGTGAGCCACCCCACTTAAATGTCTTCCTTGTAAGAGTTGCCGTGGTCATGGTGTCTCTCCACAGCACTAGTAACTTAACTAAGACAGTCATTAAAGGTCAGTTTTAAATGAACATCAGTTTATTGCCCCATTTATGTCTTCCTTGTTGTTTCTCCAAGGGATAGATTTTTCTCAATTAAAGTGTTCCATGCTTTGTTTAGTGCTGGATTCTGTGTCCCAGTTCAAGCTATGAAACCATAAAGTCATTTTATTTGGGTGTTTTAGGAATGACAGTGCTGAGGAGGTATTCCCATGGAGGCAGGAACAAAGGAAGCTGGCAGAAGTGAGCAGGATGATTAAAAGGAAAACAGGAAAAAGTTCTTTGTAGGTGACGTCATTTCATGTTTTCACAGGAGCAGGGCTATCTGGTAGTGAATATGACGGATAGTGGTGAAATAACTGGCAGAAAATCAAGAGTGGAGATAGTCTTACTGTGCAGACATGGCTGCCCTGCTACTCACTATGTAGACCAGGCTGGCCTCAAGCTCACGTAGATCCACCTTCCTCTGCTTCCTGAGTGCTGGGATTAAAGGGCCTGCTCCTACCCTGACATTTTAACCCTAGATAAATTCCTCTTCTTCTGCCACTCTCCCTCTGTGTAGCTGGCCTCTTTTCTCTACACTGGGTGTGTGTGCTGTGGCCATAGCTCTGTACCTGCAGTCTACTTCATGTTCACTGTCTGGGGGTTCTACTTCACTGATGGTCCCAGTGTGGTCTGTCCTGCTTTTGGCATACATCTGTTTAGCAATGCTTCTACAGATATGTCTTTTTGGTGCACACATGCGTATGCTTCCATTGACTATTTTTTATTAAGGAATTTTTTTATTCATTTTACATACCAATCACAGATTACCCCCTCTCCTCCCTCTTCCCACCCATCCCACTTTGTCCCCCAACCCACCCCTCATTCTCTCTTCCAACAAAGCAAGGTCTCCCATGGGGAGTCCACAGAGCCTGGTATGTTCAGTTGAGGCAGGTCTAAACCCCTCCCCCTTCATCAAGGCTGTGCGAGGTGTCCCACCATAGGTAGTGGGCTCCAAAAAACCAGCTCATGCACCAGGGATGGATCCTGATCCTACTGCCTTGGAGCCTCTTAAGCAGATCAAGCTATACAACTGTCTTCCTTATGCAGAGGGCCTAGTCCAGTCCCATGGAGACTCCACAGCTGTTGGTCTAGAGTTCATGAGTTCCCACTAGTTTGGTTTGGTTGTCTCTGTAGATTTCCCCATCATGATCTTGATGCCCCTTGCTCATAGAATCCCTCTTCCCTCTCTTCAACCGGACTACTGGAGCTCGGCCTGGTGCTTGGCTGTGGATCTCTGCATCTGCTTCCCTCAGTTACTGGATGAAGGCTCTATGATGACAGTTAGGGTACTCACTGATCTGATTACTGGGGTAAGCCAGTTCAGGCACCCTCTCCGTTATTGCTAGTAGTCTAAGCTGGGGTCATCCTTGTGGATTCCTGGGAACCTCCCCCCACCTGGCCTCTCTCCATCCCCATGACGTCTCCCTCCATCATGGTATCTCCCTCACTGCTCCCCCACTTCATTCCTGCTCCAGCTCAACCATCCTGTTCCCTCATGTCTCATCCCCTATCTCCCACTCTCCATTGCCTCCACCCCATCCTGAAACTGAGAAGCTTCTGTAAGGCAAAGGACACGGTAAATAAGACAAAATGACAGCCTACAGAATGGGAAAAGATCTTCACCAACCCCACATCTGACAGAGGGCTGATCGCCAAAATATATAAAGAGTGATGCCTTTTGTAAACCATGCTGTGTTTGCTCTTAGGACAGCCTCTCACAGGGCTGCAGCAGCTGTGAGTGACATTCCAGTTGTTTCCTCCCCATTACATCAGCTTCTCAAAGTTTAGTCACTCTGGTGGGTGTGCAGTAGCATCTACTAATGTTTTTACTTTTCTAATGCCTAGTTAAACCAAACATATTTCCATACATTTTTAATACCAGCCATTTGATTATATTTCTTGGGGAAGGGATTGCTTGTATTTCTTGCCTGTTACCAGATTATCATTGATTTCTAAGCATTTTTAAATGTATTCTGGGTCAAAGTTCTTTAGTTCTTCTATTTGGTGGCATGTGTTTTTATTTTTATAAAAATTTAACATTTAAGCCAGATGTGGTGGTGCATGCCTTTAATCCCAGCACTTGGGAGGCAGAGGCTGGTGGATCTCTGTGAGTTTGAGGCTAGCCTGGTCTACAAAGCAAGTTCCAGGACAGCCAGGACTGTTACACAGAGAAACCCTGTCTCAAAAAAAAAAAACAAAAAAAAATTTAACATTTAATTTTATGTATATGAATGCTTTGCTTGCATATATGTCTATACAGCATGTGTGTGCAGTGCCCACAGAGGCCGATAAAGGGCATCAGATCCTCTGGAACTGTAGTTACAGTTGGTTGTGAACCACCTTGTGGGTGCTGGGAACTTAACCCAGGTCTTCTAGAAAAGCAGCCAGTGTTCTTAACCTCTGAACCCTCTCTCCAGTTCATTTTCCTTCTTAAGGTTTCTTTTGGTGGCCCACGCCTTTAATCCCAGCTCTTGGGAGAGAGAGGGAGTTGGATCTCTGTGAGTGCGAGGTCTATATTGTGACTTCCAGGCTAGCCAGGGCTACAGCATAAGATCCTGTCTTAGAAGAGTTTTAATTTTATACAGTACAAATGATCAGTTTTATAAGTTTTAATACTGTTTTATAAGTAAAGTTTTGTTTGTATTTCTGTCTACTCTATTTTACTGTTTATCTGAAATTTGTCTAAGATATAAAGTAAAATTTAAAAATAGCACCATTGCATTGATTTATCAGTCGTTAACTGTGTTCACTGTTCTTTTTTTATTGCAAATTGCACATCATGTATTTAGGGGTGTGTGTCTGTCTGGCTCTCCACACTGATCTATTGGTTGATTTGTCTGGATTTTGGTTCTAGAAACAAGCATGATAAAACACAGCCCCTGATGTGAACATGCTTATAATCTGAGGGAGGAGTTAGATAGTTAATGTTAATATGATGCAGTACGGATGAAAAGTCAAAAGTCCTGCCTGTGTTTAAGATTTAAGTCTGTTAAAGGGCATCTTTTTCTGCAGTAGGAAAACTGTTTTCATAATTGAAAAGAACTTTGTTTGATTATGTGGCTTTTCCTTGCAGTTTAACATACATAAATCTATTTCTAGACATATACTGTTAGAAGCATCTACCAGCCAGCCCCGTGAGGGCCGGAATGAGCAGGGATCTAAGAGAGTCCAACCTTGGGCAGTAGGTGGCAGTGTTGGTCAAGCAAATGAAGGCTTGAGATGTCTGACTTCCTAGGGACTGAGTCAGGGCAGAATTCCGGTTCTGGATGAATGAAGGATGGTGTCAGGACATGAGGAAAGAATAGAACAGACTGAGGGAGATGGAAGAGGGCCAGGAGGAAGGCTCTGTTTATTTATGTAGACCTGGGTCCTCAGCTCTGAGCAGGGCACGTCACAGCTTTCTTTCTGTTCGGTCGTCAGCCTCCTTCCTCTTCTAGGTACCCTTAACCTTCCTTTAACTACAGAAGGGAAATCACAAAGGTAGCTGGGATGCAACTCAACCAGGGCTCCATTTCGGTCTATCTTCACAGTTTACCCTCTCAGTCACCAGTCAGTGACAGTCGTTGTTTTTGGAATTGCCAGTTGTTGCAGCTTGGAAGGGTTGGCTCTTTATTACAGATGCCCTGCCTAGGCCTGGTTGAGTTGGCAGGATGCTGGCTTGTCCTCCAGGTCTGCTCTGGAGCTGGAGCTGGAGCCAGGCTGGGTTCAGACACAGCTGTCTATATCCCTGGTCCTGTCTGTCAGGGAATGTGGCAGAGCTTCTCTCCTTGTTTGGTTGGAGACTCCTCCTGCGCTGACAGAGACACCCAGCCATGGGGCATCCAGGACCCGTTCCTTTGCTGAGACTGACCCTCTTTCCTCAGTGGTACTGTAGTCTTCCTTAGCTGTGTTGACTGTAGTTTGTAACTGGGTGCTTATTGGACCTCTCACTCTATCTCATGAAGCTGTAGCTTCAGGAAAGATGAGGGGCCCTGTCTGTGGTCACCAAGGTATCCTACTGCTTAGGACTGAGCCTAACATCCCTTGATGCCCACCAGAAGAAGGAATAATAGCCAACTGACCTTCTTAAGTTGACTCTGCTTCTGGGTTCCTTCTGAGTTGCCAGGTGGTGTAGAGATCCTGTCATATTTATTTAGTATTTAACATGCTAAAAAGAAAAATCGAAGACTTAAATGAACTTAAATCTCTTTCAGGAGTAGAATGAGGTTTGTGATTATCAAGCAATTCTTTTTTAAAAAGAGTGTAAACCACAAACACAAAATTGATTATGAGGGTGAATGTTTATTTAGAATGATGGAAAGTACAACTAATATAAAAATATAAAACAAATACCACAAATGTCACAAAATAAAATGATGACATTTTCTGACTGCCTAATACATTGTAACTTTTTAAAAACACATGTTTTGACTGCCTGTCATGGTGTTTGCATAACACTTTTGTAATAACGTTTCAGGATTAGGATAGGAAGGTAATTTTGTTTGCCCAGTAGTCTAGTTAGTAAATTTTTTTCTTCAGTCTGAAATTGTTTGGCTTCTTACATAGTTTTCTCTTGGTGTTATATAAGGTCTGCCTCTCTACAGTTAACGAGGGCCACCAGAGGGCAGGAGGTTTGCATGTTTCCACATCTGACTGCATTATCCTGTCAGGAGCATGCTTGAGAGGTTTTCACACCCTGGGGACCTGTGCACCTTTTTCCTGGCTCACCACTTTGACCTTTCATGACACACATAGAAATACTGTTGTGTTAAGATAAGTAGAAATGTCAGAAAAGGATGCACATATTATGAAGCTCGAGTACCAGAGTCCAGAAGGCTGTAATTTTGAGCTACTCGCTCAATGTATTAAAATCTAAAGCAGTCATTTTGGTTTCCATGACTGTTCTTCCACTTGTCTTTAGGTATTTAGTTGAACTGAGTGATTCTGCACTTTTTTTTTAACAACTGAAATTAGAGCATGTTTTTTTATAGAAGTAAACTATACACACAGAAAAATGTGCATGTTGTGTGTGGCTTGCTGGAATTTTACAAAGCAACTCTTGCCTGTCCACTACAAGTCTAGATCAGCCTCAGAAGCCTCCTCATGTCCCCTTCAGAGGTCCACCTCCGCCCTGCAAGAATAGTCAGTACTCATTGCCAACAGCATGCATTAGTCTGCCCACCTCTGACGTAAGGTGTGGCTGACTTCTCCCCAGCACTGTGTTGGTACAATCCGATTCTACTGTTGATCACAGTTGAAGATTCTTCTCTTTCATTGCCAATCTCATTGTGGGAACAGACCAGAATTCCACTCTCTGAGCACGTCTGGGCAGTTTCCAGTGTGGGCCTCTGATGAATACTGCTTTCATGAGCTTTCTAGTAAAATGTCTTTTGGTGACCATATGTGTGCATTCCCACTGAATAAGTTTCTTTTTTTTTTTTTTTCTTTTTTTTGGTTTTTTGAGACAGGATTTCTCTGTGTAGCTTTGCGCCTTTCCTGGAACTTGCTTTGGAGACCAGGCTGGTCTCGAACTCACAGAGATCTGCCTGGTTCTGCCTCCCGAGTACTGGGATCAAAGGTGTGCACCACCACCGCCCGGCCCTGAAGAAGTTTCTAAAAGTGCAATTATTGATGTATGTGGTTTGCATGTACTACCTATGGTTAGATAGTTCAAAAGAGTTGTTCAAAATTGCAATTTATGTCTTCATCAGAAGTGTGTGTGAATTCTGTGTCTTTCTACATCAGAGTAGATTCTTGGTATTTTGATCCATTTATATTTGTTTTTGGAGGCAGGGTCTTTTGTAGTCCAGGCTGGCTTCAGACTTACTGTGTACTAGAGGGTAACCTTGAACCCCTCATCTCTCTGCCTGTACCGCCCAAGTGCTGGGCTAACAGATGTGTTCCACCATTGTTGGCATTTCTGTCCTTTTAATCTAGACCTTCCAGTACCTGTTTAGTCATACCTTGTATTTTAATTTGTATTGCTTTGAATTTAATTTAGTGTGTATGTGTGTGCGTGCATGCGTGCGCCTGGGGGATGTCAGGAGCCATGCATATGGAGGTCAGAGGACAACTTTGTGTGGGGTTGGTTCTCTTCTTCAACCTTAAATTTTTAAAATTTATTTTATGTGTATGGGTGGTTTGCCTGCATGTATGTCTGTGTACCACATATGTGCCTAGTAGCCATGGAGACTAGAAGAAGAGGCATCAATTTACTGGACCTGGAGCTACAGATACTTGTAACACCCCCATGTGGGTGCTGGGGATTTAATCTGGGTCCTCTGAAAAATCAAAAGTGCTCTTAACCTCTGAGCCATCTTCCCTACTTCCTTAACAGGTCTCTTTCATGTATGAGCTTAGGATCTTGGGGTCTTTCCCATACACAGGATTCTTGTTGAATAAACTCTAGGACACCTTCACAGTCTGTAGCACACGACTACAGGAAGATAAGAAACTAATCTTAATAAACCCATGAAACGGGGAATGGTTTTTCTATGATACCTTATATAAATGAATCAAGCTGGAAGAGCATAGCCTGGGATATCTTTTGTCTATATTAGGCATATTTTCACAAGAAAGCAACATAAAACAACCCACTGCATGCCATGAGACCCAGCACACTGATCATCCCTGGGAAGGGGGCTGAAGACAGACTGCAAAGGCATATTGAAAGTTTCTCTGTTACCAGTGACTTGGGTACTAGTTTGTATATATTCTGAGATTGGGCATTTGAGAAAATGTCAGTGCTGCTGGAAATAACTGTCAGGTTAGAAGATGGAGTATAGAAATAGAGAACGAAAATAATGTCTTCATGTTGGATTCAAATTACAGTGATCAGTCTTGAGCAGAGAACAAACTAGCCCAATGGATGATTGACAAGTCTGGATGATAAGGACTCCCCGGCAGGAATGAAAAAGCCCATTGAGAGATCTTAGTGTCTAACTGTATTTCCCAGTAAAAGAATGTAGGGGAAAGGGCTTGATGGTTGCACAATTCCACTATTGGGCCTGAAGAATACATAGAGTTTAGAATTATCAAAGCAAGAACCTGCTTGAAATCTCTGTGACTCCAAGAAGACATAGAAGCTCCCTTTGCAGGCTCCCAGGGGCCACAACTGACTGGAACATTCTGAACATCGAAATAGAGAAACCTGTCGAATTCTGCTGTAACCAAGCAATTAAAGTCAATATTGCTAATGATCATGCTGGCATTTGTGCCACCGGTTGTGAGGCCATGTGTTTTATACATTTGTATTTTCTCCTTGCTGAAACATGTTCAGTATGAACAAAGCATGAAGATGCAGTCAGACAAACTTGTGACCCAGTCTGAAACAGCTTACCCGGACTCCTAGAATGTGAAGGTCACAAAAGACCAGAAAAATGGGAGCTGTTCAGGATACATGGACTGAAATGACAAGGCAGCTAATAAGTGATTTGGGATTCTTCATGGAATCTGTGATGAAGGAAAAAACAAACAAAATAAAACCTTAGCCAACTAGAATATAAGCAGAGCAACTGGGGAAATATGAGCACGAAGTAGCATGAAGTCAGGGGGCAGCTGTGATGGGATTGGCTTGTAGGGAGGTCATCTTCTGGAGACAGATGCTGATGAATGTAAGAAGCTCCAACTTTGCATTTTCATGGAAATGATTTGATGATAAGCAAACTATACACACACATACAGAGAAAGTAAGACAAATGTGCACCTCACAAAATTTAAAGTGTTAAAAAAAATCACCTGTAGGCTTGAAATCTTTGAGATACTGCTGTGGGGAAACTTCCAGGGAATTTCAAGTGTCTGGTGTGGCATCTAATCCCCATATTAGTTTACACTAGGATACTAATTTACTATTGTGTTATTGATGGTTCCCTAAGAGAGAATCTGGTAATATAATTCACAGCATCAAATCAAAACAAGAATAACAAGATGGCATTTGATAAAAGTCAAAATCCTTTCCAGCTTTAACACACTTTTAAATGGAGTAGGAGTACACAGCTGCTTCTTACCCATGGCAATTGCAAATTTAGTTCTGAATGTCAGCATCACAATTGGCAGAGTCATGTCTTGAAGTATTTTCACTAAAGGCAGCCTCAAGAAAATTATTCTTGCTTCCACTTACTTTTAATATTTGGATGATAGTAGCCAAAATAGATGAGAAAAAAATTGAAATAAAATTTACCAGTAGAAGTTATGTTTTTCATTTGTTTGGTGATAATGTGAATATTTAGCTGGAAAAACCATGATAACTAACTGATAGACTATTATATATAGCTATGAAATGCTACTTCCAATAAAAATTAACAGCCTTCTGATCCTGAAACTAAGGTATTTAACATAATAACTCCTTTTGAAACTACATAGTGAATTCCAGAACAGACAGAGGTACATAATGAGACCATTTCAAAAGCACGAAAGTAAGTCTGTATCCTTAGCATAAACTAATATGGGGATTAGATGCCATACTAGATACCTGAAATGCCCTGAAAGTTTCCCTGTTTTATTATCTCAAAGATTTCAAGCCGGGCTGGAGAGATGGCTCAGAGGTTAAGAGCACCAACTGCTCTTCCAAGAGGTCCTGAGTTCAATTCCCAGCACCCACATGGTGTCTCACAACCATCTGTAATGAGATCTGGCACCCTCTTCTGTATACATAATAAATAAATAAATAAATCTTTAAAAAAAACAAAAAAGATTTCAAGCCTATAGATAGACTTAATTTTTTTAACACTTTAAACTTTTAATATTGAAGAGACAAATACTAGTAAAATGTATAAATGTTACCACATTAAAGATGAAAAAAAGGTGTGTGCCAACACACCCTGCTCCTTAAATATCAGCACTTGGGAGGTAGAGAGGTAGGTGGATCTCTGAGTTTGAGGCCAGCCTGGTTTACAGAGTGAGTTCTAACCAAAAGAATGAAAATAGGGCTGGGATATAGCTCAATGGGTAAAATGCAAGCATGAGGATTAGAATTTGGATCCCTAGCACCCGTAGAAAAAGTTAGTCACGACAGGATGTGCCTGTAACCTAGTACTATGAGGCAAAGATACGAGATTGTAGGGCCATGCTGTCTACTCAGCCTTGCCAGTTGGTAAGCTCTAGGTTCAGGGAGAGACCCTGTCTCAAAGGCTAAAGTGGAGAATAGAGAAAGATGCCTGATGTCAACTTCTGTCTTTGACATATGTCCATGCATACATGCATGCAAAGACTAAAAAGACATTTGATCACTTCAATGGAAGCAGAAATGATGTGCTGAGAATTAACACTGAAATGTGATTAAAAAAAAAAACTTTTAGAAAACTGCAGGTAGGATCTTTGGCCTGGTATAAAATAGTATGTCCCAGTTAAAAGTAACTGCTCCCCCAGCGGTCCTAGGGATGGAGCGTCATAGGGTTGGATGAGCAAAGACTGAAGGCTGGAGGGGATGACCCCATTGTCTTTTTCTCAGTTCTTAGGACTATTTATTACAGAAAACATGGAGGATGATCACGCCCTACAGAAACTGAGGGCAAATGACTAGGAAGATAGTGTCATAGTCCTGCTGGAAGTTAGCTGGCAAACATTAAATAATGCATTTTTTTACTTATGCTATTATGAGGACAATATTTTTTATCCAGCAATTTTTTATTTTAGAAGTTTATATAAATCCAGAAGGAATGTAGGAAAACTTCTAACAAAACATGTATAAATCCCATATCAGGAACAAATAACTTCATTGAAAGACACTGAAAAAGCCTGGAAAGTTCACAGGTAGGTAGACGGATTGTCCCCAGCTAAGATCCATGTGTAAAGCAAGTCCAGCCTGAACGGTGCTGCATGGCTGGTGTCGATAGACACGAAAACACTCAGGGAATTGGACCTCTGTCTTACTCTAAACACAACCGTCAATTCCAAGTGCGTTATGGACATGAATGGCAAAACTTTTTTTTTTTTCAGAAGGATATAGGAAAATGTATCTCTAATGTAGAAATAGGAGGTAATTTTAAATAGGTAATCTTCCCCACAGAGGTAAGCAGCAGATAAGGAAGTAATCAGCAATCTTGTAGAAGTTCCATCTTTGTTACATAACTGACAGAAAGTTGGATTCAGAACATTTAACGAACTTCCAGAACTCAAATTTCAAAACAAACCCTGGGCTGGACCTGTGGGTCAGCGGTGAAGGGCACTGGACCTGTGGGTCAGCGGTGAAGGGCACTGGACCTGTGGGTCAGCGGTGAAGGGCACTGGACACGTGAGTCAGCGGTGAAGGGCACTGGATACGTGAGTCAGCGGTGAAGGGCACTGGACCTGTGGGTCAGCAGTGAAGGGTACTGGGCCTGTGGGTCAGCGGTGAAGGGTACTGGACACGTGAGTCAGCGGTGAAGGGCACTGGCTACTCTTGGCAGAGGACCATTGTTTGGGTCCTAGGACTCACATGGTAGCTCACAGCCATCTATAACTTCAGTTCCAGTGAAGTTGACAATGATAAAGCAGAACACACTGCATCCTTCTCAGCCGCCACACATGGACACATGGACACATGTGTACACACAAGAAATAACATGACAGTGTTAGCTTTAGGTGAAGGGGATCAGGCCTACCCACTGGTGTATTGGCAGTGTCCTGGAAGCCTGGCCGTAGCTTTATCACCTATCTGTGCTGCATGTGCTTGTGATACCAAAACAGCATGATAATGGTGAAGAAGCAATAAAATTACTAATAAAAAGTAACTTTCATGTTATCTCCCGAAGACAATGATCAGAAAGGACATCCCCAACAGTATTAGAGAGATCTTAGGGGAAATATGCAAGATGAGCATGAAACAAACTTTGAAAGATACTGGCACTCATGAAAGGAGATGTGAACAAATGGAAAAGCATGGTCGCTTCTAGAAAAATCTCTCCTTAGAGGTCAGCTCCCCCGAATTTAAAAAATTTAACCAAAACTGTACAATCATTTTCAATGTAGACAAGCTGAAAATTCTCAACCAGCCTGAACTTGGAGAGGGAACCATTCCTTAAGGAAAAGAATATAAAATATGATGAAACTGGATGCAGAAGTTAATAAGTAACTGAAGTCTTTGAGTGATTTCCAGTGTATATCATATAAGGGGCTATTGTGCCATTCACTGTGACAGCCCCACACTGCACCAAAGCTGGCAGTCTCTCCCTCTGTCACACTTTCTTACCTCCTTCTCTATTTCCCCTTCTGCATCCCCAGTAGTTCCCACTTCATTTTCATGATTCCTTCTGCGGAGCCCACACATAAGAGAAAACGTATTTGTCACTCTGAGTCTTGCTTATTTATTTCACACAATAATCTCCAGCTACATTTTCCCACAAGTGGAGACCTTCATCCTTCTTGGTAGCTGATTAAAGCTCCATTTTGTATGCATCCCACATCCTCTTTACCACTTTATCACTTGATGGACATGCAGGCTGATTCTATAGCTTAGCTGATGGGAGGAATGCTGCTGCAAATGCAGATGTGCTGCCTCTCTAGGCCAGTGGTCCTCAACCTTTCTGATGCTGCGACCCTTTAGTACAGTTCCTCATGTTGTGGTGACCCCCAACCATAAAATTGTTTTCCTTGCTACTTCATAACTACAGTTTTGCTACTGTTATGAACTGTAATGTAAATATCTGACATGTGACCCCTATGAAAGGGTTGTTTTGGGGTCTCGACCCAACACTGCTCTGGAGTACGTTGACTCTGGTTGCTCTCTGTGTCTAACCACGGTTGGGATAGCTGGATCGTAGAGAATTCTATTTTAAGTTTTTGAGGAGCCTCCACACTGCTTTTCATGTGACTGCCGGATTCATTCACCTGATATGAGCGGTGTAGAGATTCTTCCTGTGCTCTGGCCCATCCTTCCCGTGACTGTTGTTTGCTATGGTAGCTGTTCTTCCTAAGGTGAGATGGAACCTCAAAGCAGTTTTGATTTTCATTTTCCTGATGGCCGAGGATGTAGAAATCTTTTTTTTAATGTTATTATACATTTGCACTTCATTTGAAAAGTGTTTATTCAGTTCATTTGTCTGATTATTGATTGACTTTTATATCCTATAGCATGAATCTTAAAAGGTCTTAATAAAAACAAACCCAGGGCCTGGTATTGGGGTGAATACTGGAAGATCAGAGAAGCAGAACAAGCCACTGCTTCCTCAACTTGGCAATTCCTCAGCTGATCCTGTTTCCTCAGACGGGAAGCCTCTCAGTCCTCATCCAAATGGATCTCAGCTGAACTGCTGCTAAAAGTCTAAAAGCTTAACCAGCTCTAGTTCCTCATCCTCATGCCTTATATACTTTTCTGCTTTCTACCATCACTTTCTGGGATTAAAGGCATGAGTCACCATGCCTGGCTGTTTCCAGTGTGGCTTTGAACTCACAGATGGATCTCTGCCTCTGGAATGCTAGGAATAAAGGTGTGTGTGCCACCATTTTCTGGTCTCTGTCTATCTAGTGGCTCTTCTGTTCTGTGACCCCAGATAAGTTTATTAGGATGCACAATATATTAGGGGATATAATATATCACCATAATATCCTTTTACTGTTTAATTTCTTAATTATTTTACATATTAAGCTCCTGTAAGATAAATAGTTGGTAAATATGCCCTCCCCTCCTGCAGGCTGCCCCTCTCCTCCCCTCCCCCCCTGCACTCTCCCTCTCCCTTCCCCTCCTACAGGCTGCCTCTCCCCTCCCCTCCTGCAGGCTGCCCCTCTCCTCCCCTCCCCCCCTGCCCCCTCCCTCTCCCTTCCCCTCCTCTCCTGCAGGCTGCCTCTCCCTTCCCCTCCCCTCCTGCAGGCTGCCCCTCTCCTCCTCTCCCCCTGCACTCTCCCTCTTCCCTCCCCGCCTCCTGCAGGCTGCCTCTCTCCTCTGTTTCTTCTGTTGTGCAGAAGTCTTTTAACTCTTACCCTCCATTTTGTCAACATTTGCTATTTCCTGAGTCTTATCCAGAGATTCATTCCCTATGCCTAGATTGGGAAGTGTCTCCTCCCCCTCCCCCCTGTCTTCCCTCTAGTGGTTGCATGGTTTCGGGTCTTATATGAAGGTCTTTCATTCATTTTGAGCTGATTCTTTTGGATGGGTAAGAGATAGGGATCTAATTTTGTTCTTCTGCCCCTGGCTGTCCGATTTCCTCAGCACCACCCGTTGAAGAGGCTCTTTTTTTTTTTTTTTTCCATGTATGTGTTTGGCACCTTTGCCAAGAAACTAGATAGGTCTAGCTATGTGGACCTGTTTCTGGATCTCCTGTCCACTGACTGCATAGAAAATGCTTTTCTGCTTGCAGTGGGTATCTTAGGGAGAAACAATTTATCTTGGCTCATGGTTTCAGAATCTCATCTGTCAAGGCGGGAAGGTGTGGTGTGGTATTCACAGGGGCAGAAGCCCGTGGTGGAGGCTCTTCACATCACAGTGGACCAGGAAGCAAAGAGTGAAGTCAAAACCATGGGCTGGACCACAGCCTTCAAAGGTCTTTCCCTAAGTGGCCTCCTTCTGTCAGCCAGGCCTCATCTCTTACAAGGTTCTACAGCTCCTCAAACTGCCACCAAGATGGGGACAAATGCCCAAAACACGGTCCTGTGGGGGGACATTTCAGATTCAAGCTATGGTAGTCACACTTGTCTGTTTTCATGGCGGGACTCTGGAGCTTTCATTATTACAGCTTTGTTTTTATTTTGGTTAGCTTACGCATTAAGTAAGGTCATTGCGGCCTTTCTACATGTGTGTATCACTGTATGTTGTTTAATCCTGTAGAGCAGTTTGAATAAATTATGATTCTGCAGTGTGGTGTGAACAGAGGCCAACAAAGAAATCTTCCCATCTAAGTCCAGATTAGTGAGCCACTGAGGTCACTGGGGTCACTTACAGGGGGCTGGGGGAGGTTGGTTGCCTACAGAGGACAGTGACTGGGGCATCTCACACAAAGAGCCCAACTCACACATAAGGGTGCAGGCTGGGTCTCTGCAGCTCGTAGGCAACTATGCCACTGAGGAAACTTGTTGCTTCTGCAACCCCAGGAAAGGTCCTGTGAGTCCTGTTAGTTTATTAGCTTTGTGAGTTTCCCTCCTGCCTCCAGGAGAGGATGTCCCAGGACAGGGGAAATGGCTACACAACACTGGAGAATTTTCTCTTTCCTTCGAAGAATTTCTCCAACTCTTTGGGGTCTTTTGTGCCTTCATATGAAATTTAGGATTGTTTTGACTTTTTGTGGAGACTGTCACTGGCGTTTTGAAGGGCTTACATGGAGTTTGTAGCCCGCTTCTGGTAGGTAACATGACTGTTTCAGTAGTAGCATTTATGTTTACCCATGAATATGAGAAGTCTTTCCAACATCTAGTGCCTCATGGTTTCCTCAGTGCTTTGTAGTTTTCACTGTGGAGTGTGGTGATATATTGTGTACCCCAATAAAGCTTGCCAGAGGATCAGAGGACAGAGCCAGCCACTAGGTTAGACATCAAGGCCAGGCAGTGGTGGCATACATCTTTAATCCCAGTACTGGGAAGCACACATGCCTTTAATCCCAGGAAGTGATGGCAGGGTGGAGAAAGGTATATAAGGTGTGAGGAAACAGGAACTAAGGCAGTTCAGCTGAGACCCTTTTGGGTGAGGATTCAGAGGATTTCAGTCAGAGGATTCGTGGAGTTGGTTAGATAAGAGGTGGTAGCTGTGGCTTGCTCTGCTTCTCTGATCTTTCAGCTTTTTCCCCCAATAACTGGCTCTGGGTTTTCTTTTCTTTTTTTCTTTTTTCTTTCTTTCTTTTTTCTTTTTTTGGTTTTTCAAGACAGGGTTTCTCTTTGGAGCCTTTCCTGAAACTCACTCTGTAGCTCAGGCTGGTCTTGAACTCACAGAGATCCACCTGCTTCTGCCTCCTGAGTGCTGGGATTAAAGATGTGTGCCCCTACCACCTGGTAGTTCTGGGTTTTCTATTAATAAGACCATCTAAGATTTGAACAGTGGAGGTCTTTAGAATCTTTGCTTAAGTGTGTGCCTTAATATTTTTTTTCCCTTTGAGGTTATTGTGGGTTTTGTTGTTGCTGCTGCTGGTGGTGGTATTTTTGTTGTTGTTTGTTTTTGTTTTCCAAGGCAGGGTTTCTCTGTGTAGCCTTGGCCATCCTGGTACTTGTTCTGTAAACAGGCTGGCCCCAAACTCAGAGATCTGCCTGGCTCTGCCTCCCGAGTGCTGGGATTAAAGGTGTGCGCCACCCCTGCCCGGCTCTTTGAGATTGTTGTGAACAGGATGATTTTCCTCACTACTTTTTCAGCAAGTGTCTGTTTTATATCCTACTTCTTTACCGAAAGTGTTTGTTAGATGCAAGAGTCTTCTTCACTCTTAATATGGTGTAATACCATCTGCAGAGAGGAATGACTCCATTTCTCTCAGACTCATTTTTATTCTTTTTATTGCTTTCTCTTGCCTTACTGCTGTACCTAAGATTTCATGCACTCCATTGAATAAGACGATGAGATTGGGCACTCTTGTCTTATTCCTGATTTGACAGAAAATGATTTTCAATATTCACCATTCACCTAGTACTGGGTGTTAGTTTGCCACTTACAGCCTTTATTCTGTTGAGGGTGAGCTCCTGTTTCCAGGTTCTCCAATGCTGTTATCCTGCAGAGATGCTGGTTTTCTCAAAGGCTTTATAAACCCTGTGGAGACGGTCATGTGACTTTTGTCATGTTCTGTTTGTGCTGTATGGAGCATCCACTGAGTAGCATGTGCAAGCCACCCTTGCATTCCCAGTATGAAACTAGCCTTATCATAGTGTATGAATCTATGTGGATTTTTAACATACATGTTCACCGGGGGGGTTAGTTTATAGTTTTCTTTTTTTGTTGTGTTCTTGTTGGGTTTTGGTGTTAGGGTAGTACCGGATTCATAAAGACAGTTTGGTAACATCTCTTCCCTTCCTATTTTATAAAATAATTTGAGGAGCATTAGAATTCTTTTTTTAGAGATCTGATAAGAACTGGACACTAAATTCTTCTAACACTGGCTTCAAAAAATTGTTGGGAGGTTTTATTTCTCCTTCAATCTCATTGTTTATTATAGATACATTTATTACAGATATCAGTTTTTTTTATACAATCTTGGTTCAGCTTTGGTCATGTCTAGAAACATATCCATTTCTAGATTTTTCAATTGATTGAAATATAATCCCTATTACAAATTATCCCCTAATGGTACCCTGAATTTCAGTGCTACTTACTTTAATATTACCCTCTCATCTAAAATTTTAATTTTCTATTTTTATTTGCTGATCTTGTTTATCTTCTCAGGGAATCCTTTGTTTGACTGATGTGTCATATTCTTTTGTTTTCTTTTCTTTCTTTTTTTTTTTTTTAAGATTTATTTATTTATTGTGTATACCGTGTTCTGCCTGCACATATTCCTGCAGGCCAGAAGAGGGCGCCAGATCTCATTACAGATGGTTGTGAGCCACCATGTGGTTGTTGGGAATTGAACTCAGGACCTTTGGAAGAGCAGCCAGTGCTCTTAACCACTGAGCCATCTCTCCAGCCCATTCTTTTGTTTTCTACTTAATTACTTTCAGCTCTGATCTTTTTTCCTTTATTCTACTAACGTGGGGTTTAACTTTTTCTTATTGTTTTCCAGCCCTTCTGGTATGCATTGTTAGGTTGTTTTGAGTTCTTTCTGGTTTTTAAATGCAGGCACTTATAGCCACAAACTTTCCTCTTAGATCTGCCTTTGTATCTCATAGATCTGGTTTCATTTCACAGTAGGAAATTGCCCTTCCTCCCACATTAGTTACTTTTCATGCTGTGATTAAAACAAAACAAAACAAAACCCCCCCCCCCACCATTCCTAAAATCAACTTATAGAAGGAAGAGTTTATTTTGGCTTATGGATCTAGCAGTGAATTCCCTAATGGCAGGAGAGGCATGGCAGCAGGAAGCTAGAGCAGGAGTTGAGAGATCACATCTTCAACCATAAAGCACAATTCAGAGAGCAGACTGGACGTGGGATGTGCAGGTGTGTGCTCCTGTTTGCATGCCGGTGAAGAGCAGCAGAGGAATTAGGGTCCTCTATCACTCTGTCATATTTCTTGAGACAAGATCTCTCATTGAATCTAGAGTGAGGCTAGTCACCAGCAAGTGCCCATCAAGCCTCCTGTCTCTGCTCCGTACAGTGCTTGGGTACAGGCACCCGTGGCCATGCCTGGCTTTCTATGTAAAGTTGGAATCTGAACCCAGGTCCTCATACGGTCACAGCAAATGTCCTAATCCACTGACCATCTCTCTGGCCCCTGCTTTAAACAATGTTCAACTTTGTAGCTCTTGTTGGGGAGGTCATGCATATTTTTAGGGTTGCTGTCACACTGGTTGGAATTTCCATTGCTTACACTGGTTGGAATTTCCATTGCTTCGTTCTCCATCAGCAGCAAGACTCTCGGTCTTCTTGGTCTTCTGGTCAAAGTACAGCTCTCACTACATGAAGACCATTCCCCCATTTGTCATCAATGTCTCCATAACAGTGACAGCTAGGAACTCCATTTTGTCTTTAAGTGTTTTATGGAAATTCAACCAAGTTTAATATCTTCCCCATGTGGTCACATGACATAATTTTTCATTAATTAAATTACCAAATAATCCAAGAACCTATTCATTTATCTCTGTAATTACTGCTTTTAGCTCTGAAAATTATCTTATGGTTTGCCCTATCATGTTAGAATAATTTGTTAGCTTCCTTGTTCATTTAAGTCACTTTCATTTAATAGTTCAACTACTTTTTATGTTTTATTAAATGAGTAAATAGAAATCTTTCATGTCTATCTACTGCAGGAATCTGAAATTAAAAAAATATGCACTAGCGTGAAATTAAGTTGCAATTAAAATGACATACTTAACCTTTCAGACTTTAAAAATTTTTAAATATCGGGGTTTGAGAGATGGCTCAGTAGTTAAGAGCATGTACTGATCTTGGACAGGACCTGAGTTTAGTTCCCAGCAACTACATTAGGCAGTTTACAACCACCTTAACTCCAGCTCCAGCAAATCCAACGCCCTCTTCTGGCCTCTGAGGGCACTGCATGCATGCGCATCCACACACACACACACCCCACTCACATACTTTCTGTGACTTTAAACTACAGCAGAAACAAGATTCACAAAGTTTTTTTTCAAAAGGTAAAGCTTATACTGAAGATCATTGTAGCTAGAGTTTTCCTGCCTGGCCCACAGTCAGGACAAATCTCTGTCACCCGCCAGTCCCACAGCCGCTCAGACTCGACCAAGTAAACACAGAGACTTATATTGCTTACAAACTGTATGGCCGTGGCAGGCTTCTTGCTAACTGTTCTTACAGCTTAAATTAATCCATTTCTATAAATCTATACCTTGCCACGTGGCTCGTGGCTTACCAGCATCTTCACATGCTGTTTGTCATCTTGGCGACTGGCAGTGTCTCTCTCTCAGCCTTCTACTTCCCAGCTTTATTCTCCTCCTTGTCCCGCCTATACTTCCTGCCTGGCCACTGGCCAATCAGTGATTTATTTATTGACCAATCAGCAACACATTTGACATACAGACCATCCTACAGCAGATCACATCCTGTGAAGTTGGAGAGATGGCTCAGGAGCTCAGCATTCACTGCTCTTCCAGAGGACCAATTTCATTTCCCAGCACCTGGGGCAGGTGACTCGTGTGTGTAAATTCAACTCCAGGGGATCTGAAGCCCTCTCTTGGCCTCTGTGGGTGACTTCACTCATGTGCACATACCCACACCTGGACAAACACACACACACACACACACACACACACACACACACACACACACACGATAATTTTTAAACAGGAAGATGCTGTATGATACTGTTTATAGGAAGTGGCCCAAATAGGCAAATTGATAAGAGACAAAAACAGATTTATGGCTACAAGAGGTTAGGAAATGAAGAACTGAGGAAGGCTGCTAACAGGCATGGAGTAACTTACGGGGGTGAAAACACACTGAAGTAACACAGTGACAATGACTGCTCAGAGTCAGAGGAAGAGTAGAGTCTTCCAGTTGTCTTGTGTAGAGTCTTCCAGTTGTCTTGTGTAGAGTCTTCCAGTTGTCTTGTGTAGAGTCTTCCAGTTGTCTTGTGTAGAGTCTTCCAGTTGTCTTGTGTAGAGTCTTCCAGTTGTCTTGTGTAGAGTCTTCCAGTTGTCTTGTGTAGAGTCTTCCAGTTGTCTTGTGTAGAGTCTTCCAGTTGTCTTGTGTAGAGTCTTCCAGTTGTCTTGTGTAGAGTCTTCCAGTTGTCTTGCACTTTCTAGTGGGAATCATTTCACTGTCCTTAGATTCTTCAAAAGAAATCCAGTTAGATATCTAATGTAAATGGACCCAAGAGCAGTGTGTAACTCTCATAGAACCTGAAATAGTTGACAGCGTTGAGGAACAGGAAGGGAGTGCTCCATGAGATGGCCGCATGATTAGCTGAGCTTCGTCACGATGTGTTTGGGACTTACCAATGTTTTATGCTATGTCACAAGCTATGGAGAACATACAAGACAGGCCATGGTTATCTGGAAGTTACTCCTTTGAACAACACCAGGTCACATTTGAATTATTGCCCTGTGTGCTTTAACATCAGAGGAACTTTGATGAAAATAAAAGATTTGTTCTCTGTGTAGAAAGTTGACTTTCTACCTCAGGGTAGCAGATAACCTCTGTGAAGCAATTTGCTATTTGCAGCAATAGTATTATCTGGTTTTTAGTTCATTTACTTAATTGGTGTCTCACTTAATTTTGTACAGTTTTTGCTTAATCTCCATGAGCTGATTTGTATAAATAAGTCACATTTATCTGAATAAAATATTTAAGAATATACAAGTATGCCTGTTTGTGGGTTTATATAAGTGAGTGCAATGCCCATGGAGGCCAGAAGAGGGCATCAGATGCCCTGGCTCTGGAGTCACAGGTGGTTGTGAGGTCTCTGATGTAGATGCTGGCAACGGAACCTGAGTCTTCTGCAAGAGCAGTGTGTGGTCATAACTGCTAGGCCATCTCTTCAGCTCCCACACTTACCTTTTTGTCTTATTAGTCTTCCAGGCATCATGTACAATTGATCTAACAAGCAATTAGCCTGAATCTCTGAGATTTCTGTTGTCTGAAACAATACTATATTATCAGTCTATTTTGTGATGGTAGGGATGGAATCCAAGTCTTGTATATGCTAGATGTAGTAACACTTTCCCACTGTGACCTCTGAGGGGCGAACCCTTTCCATTTCACAACTAGAGACCTTCTGCTACCCTTCATACTAACCGAAGAATAATAATACTCTTTGCTCATTCTTGTCTGTCACTCAAGCCAATGTTAAGGTAAATTTTAATTCACTTATGTGCAATCTAAGTGAACATAACATCGTGTTCTGTGATGTCCTATGATTTTTAAAAAATGTATTTTGGGGCTGGAGCCATGGCTCAGGAGTTAAGAGCACTGGGTGCTCTTCCAGAGAACCTGAGTTCAATTCCTAGCACCCATATGGTGGCTCACAGCCCTCTGTAACTTCGGTTCTAGGGGATCTGATGCCCTCTTATGGCCCCCACAGGTATTGCATGTATGTGGTACACAGGCAAACATGCAGGCAAACCACACATACACATGAAATAAAAAAAATCAAGGGAAAAAAATTTAAACTTATTTCATGATTTATGTTTATGGGTGTTTTGCTTGAATATATCTGTGCACCATGTGCATGCCTAGTGCCTGCAGAGGCCAGAAGGGGGCATCAGATCCCCTAGAACTAGGGTTACAAATGGTTGTGAGCTGCCATGTGGGTGCTGGGAAATGAACCCAGGTTCTCTGGAAGAGTGGCAAATGCTCTTAATCAGCGAGCATCACTCCAACCCTGTCCTTTGACTTTTGTTGTGTGGGTGCTGGGATCTGAACTTCAGTCCTTCTATGTGTGGGCAGTAGGCTGTCTTAACTGCTGATCCATGTCCCTGCTCTCTATACATATGATCTAGTAGGAAAAGCTATGCATATCTTGTTATAAATAATAATAAAAACTCTACTATGATCAGTTTTTACAATCTTTCGTTCATATGTAAGTTTGTCTTATCTGTTTTTTTTGAAGAATTTTAAACAAATCCTTTGTGTATTCTGCTTGACATTTGTAAATTGGGATTCTGATTTTGGGGGTGAAATATTTGTGTTCATGGTGTCTCTGTGAGTTCCTCATGGTGACCAGCCTGGGGAACACTAAGTCAACACAGTCATTAAAATAAGGTCATTCCATAAAAATGGCGTTTTTCCTCTGGACAGTTCTGTTTCCTGTTGGGGGACTTTTCAGAGTCTGTCTTGCTCATCTCCTCTGTTGTCATATCCATATCACATGTCCTCCTGGCTGTCCTTACGTGTTCTGAAACAGTTCTGCCTGCCATTCAACCACCAGCTTTTGGACTCCATCATTTCACAGATTTTTTGATATTTTGAAGTACCTGCCCATCTTTATTCCTTCAGTTGCCTTTCTTAATTTCAATGATTCTTATTTTCCACAGAGCTTGAATTTTGTAGTGATCGGTGGCTATAGAAAAACATAGACCGTTCATCTGAAATGAAGGCCGACTTGAGGGCAATGCCAGTGCTCACAGAGGTGCCACTGTTTGGGCAGAGCCCTGCAGTTCTGCAATCCAGCCGTCCTTTGAGTCTGAGTGCTGCACCATCAGTGGGGTCTGTGTGGGAGTCTCACAGCAGTCCCTTCCCCAGGCTGCTCTGCTGTGCTGGTGGCAATTTTGCATGCTCTTTTATCTGGAACTGTCAGCCTTTGTGAGGACAAGATGCCTCAGACTGATCTGTTTGTAGTTGTTCTCTGTGTCTGTGTCCTACAAACCCAGGGATTTTATCATGTGCGATTCCCTGCAAAAAAAGTGTGATGTTTTCAGAACTGCAATACTGTTTGAGTGCTTTTCTGACACATGAAAGTTTGCTTTAATGGGCACCAAACCCCCCTGCTTACAATTGAAAACTGAAAATTCAGCAGTTAGAAAGAGATCCCAGACTAGCTTCCAGCATGTCTCGAACACTTTGCCTCTTCTCCACTGAAGGACCCACTGGGCAGTGTGGCCTGTCTGTCACCTGTGGTGGGAAGTAAGTGTCATTAGTGAAGAAGTATCCCAGGAAATGACATTTCCAGAGGGAGTTCCAGCACTCCCTCACACACAGAAGCAACTGCAAATGCATAGAAACCACATATCTTCTCCACTTGGCGTCCCTTTAGTCAGTTCCCAGGAATCCCATACCTGTGCTATTAGGGGACACAGAGTGGACAGGGATTTGGAATGAGAGCAGAACACTTTCCGAATGTGTGGGAGTCTGCCAGAGTCCAGCTCTGAACTGTTGAAGGGTTCTTAGGGGGAGGAGAGAGGAATGAGGAAATGATAGAAAGATAAAAAGAGACATAAGAAAGACAGAGACACAGGATAGCTTTAGAGGGCCCTGGGTCAATCTAAAGGACTTTTTATACAATGCCAAGAAGTGAGGTGGAAAACCTCCCCCTATCAAGACCAAAGCACAACGTACAGCCAAGTGTAGACCCTTCAGAACACCTGGTAACCATGCCCATGGACAAGTCATCCCATTATGCATCCCTGCTGGGTAAAAGCAAGCTCAGATTCTTTGACCTTGAGTAAGGTCTTATTAGGAAGCCTCTGTGGGCCTCCACACTAATGCCAGGAACTTGAATATTGTTTGGGAATTTTGCAAAAATATTTGATTGCATGAATACATTGTTGGGAGCCCTTGTATCTTTGGAAAAAGGGTCCAGGCTGATGAGAGACTGGAGAACTAGCCTGACACACAAATGTTTCTGTAGGGATCTTTTACCTATGTGTTATAAATATGGGTTTGGAGCAACAGTATTTTTTTTTAACCTAATCTACACTGTTTGCAAAATTCAAAAGTTGCTCAGTTCATGAGGTTGGGTGTCTCAGCTGGTCTTTAGTGTATATTGGAATCCTGAAGAAGTAGGCTGTAATGCCAGTGAAGGAATGAACTTTCAAGTCAAGAGCAAGCAGGCAAAGAACAAAAGCTTCCTTCTTCCATGTTCATAGGTAGGCTTCCAGCAGAAGGTATGGTCCTGATTAAAGTAGATGTGTGAGTCTTCCCATCTAAAAATCTGGCTGTACGTGTACAGTGAACCTTTCAGGGGTCACATCCCTGAAGAAAACTTGTTCTCTTTCCCCAGGGGCCATCAGTTGCCAATAGCTTCTCAGCTAGGGGTTGGGACTTTGGGGGCCCTCCCCAGTGTGTGCTGGGATTTTGGGTGGTTTGACCTTGTGTGGGTCTTAAGCATGCAGTCCCAGCTGCTGTGAGTTCATGTTTTCAGTGGTCCTGTCATGTCCAGAAAATACTGTTTCTGGGCAGACACCCACTGCTTTTGGTTCTTATGATCTCTCTGCTTCCTCTTCCTCTATGATCCCTGAACCTTTGAGGGAGAGGGTATGAATCATATAGATGTCCCATTTAGGGCTGAGTAACCCACAGTCTTTTATTCTCTGCATATTGACCAGTATTGGTCACCATCTATTGGAAAAAGAAGCTTCTCTAATGAGGGTTGAGAGATGCAATGATATATGGGTATAAAGATAAAAATGTAAGGGTCAGTTTATTACTTTATCATTTTGACAGAATTCTAGGCCTATGACCTAGTGAGTCGTGGGATTTTGTTTCAGTTAGCACTACAAGGCATGAGTTCCTCTAAATCCAATGAGAAAGTGGTTGGTTATGCCCATGCCATCTGTGCCACGATTACACCAGTGCATGGATCTTAGCCGCCCAGTTGTTATTGTAGCTCACAAGGTTCACAGTGGGTAAGATGTTGGATTGATTTTCTCCTCTAGTAGCATGCACGGCACCTTCCAGCACTATGAAAGCTAGCCAGCAGGCAGAAAGCTTCTAGGTCAGTACCAGCTTGTTTTATCTATGTCCTATGAGTCAAGTATATGGGTTTCTTCCCCAACTGGCTCTTACTATCAAGTTCTGGAGAGTCATATAGAGCAGTGGCAATAGCTTCTAATGTTGGAGAGGAGGCTATGGGACTGTAGAGATCAATAACTTGAAAAGAGGTAGCCCACAACTGGCACTAGTTTTGTATTTGATAGCCTGTGGTGTCTGGGATAGTATATGCATTGCCTCCTCCTCCATTACAGGTTAAATACATTTAAACTTCTTTGATATGTGTACACACACACACACACACACACACACCTTAAGTTTCTACAGTAGTAGTTTTTTTATATATGACATTTTAAAAAGGTCTTTAGTATTAGTTTCCCTCTTGGTAATCTCTCCTCTACTCTGCCCTTCCACCCCTACCCACTTAACCCTTCCTGTTTCTTCGGCCCCTTTCCCCACTTTGTATCGCTGGTGTTCTGTCCCCTTTGTGGCAATAGATCTACCCTATGAGCCAGCTGGACAACTCCTGGGTATATTCCCAATTTATCCTACTACAGAGATACCTGCTCATCCATGTTCATTGCTGCTCTATTCACAATAGCCAGAAAATGGAAACAGTCTAGGTGTCCACCAACCAATGAATGGATAATGAAAATATGGCACATAGATGCAATTCAGCTGGAAAGAAACATGAAATCACGAAATTCTCAGGCAAATGGATGGGGCCAGAAATAATCATTCTGAAGGAGGTAACCCAAACCCAGAATTGTTTTATTTTCTCTCTTACATGTAGATGCTGGATTTGAAATTTTAGATATGTATATTGAAATTGTAGTACCCGTAAAAGCCAAGAACCTTGTAAGAGACCCTGGAGTGTTGTGTGTGTTCAGGAGGGGGTGATTTCCCAGCTACAGGCATCTGACCAGGTTTCTATGAAGCACTAAGCATGAGGCATGTGTTTCCTCCAATGGAATATGCATCAGAATCACCCAAAACGTTGTTTATTCACTGACTTCTTGACCCCAGCCTTCCTTCGGCAACAGAGGTGCTGGATTCAGAACCTACAGACTGCATGTCTGACCCTGCCCCAGGCTACCTACACACACACACACACACACACACACACACACACACACACACACACACACACACACACACACACAGAAGGAGAGGGAGAAGAGGGAAAGGGGAGAGAGACAGGCAAGCAGGCAGGCAGGCAGAGACAGACACACAGAGAGAAACTGACACAGACCAGAGAGACAGACAGACAGACAGGCAGACAGAGAGACACACAGAAGGAGAGTGTTTAGCATTTGCTCTGGGAGAGGCTTGCCATTTTGGCCCTAGTGAGGTCCTCAGGCCAGGCACTGTTGGAATCTGAGGGACTATCTAGGGATGTTCACATTTTGCTTTCCAGATTCTTTGCTCAGACCTCAATGAAGTAGGAAAGGGCTCCTCTTCCTTCCTCATGTACGGAAGGCTACAGACCCAAATTTGTCATCAGTTCTACTCTGGGGGTTCTGTCTGGAGGGTGAGTTACAGAGCAGGGAAGATACCACACCATAAGGCCTTTTATTCAAACAACCTTCTAGAAATAGAGCAGCCTGCTGTTGGACTGGGGTCTCCTCAGAAGTCCAGACACTGGAGTGCTAACTTGTGTCTTCCCCCACCATGGGAGCCACCTCCAGATCCAGCCTGGCTTTGTGGGTTGGATTTTTGGAGTCAGAGGCCCTCAGCCTGGCTCTGCCCCACTCGCTGTGAGGCCAGCCTCCTGTGTGGGAGGCTCTGTGTCTGCAGCAGGGTTGCAGAGAGCCCAGAATGAGACAGGTAGTAGATGAAAGCATTCTGCACGGGGCCTGCTTGTTGCCAGTGCTGGCTTAAAGAGTATTAGTCTTGTCATGGCAGGCTTTGTGATTGTGGTAAAAATCGGAAAAGTATTCACATAGAATCAGTTTAAAAATGAATTTGTGAGTTTGTCTGAAATCTGAGAGAATTCTAGTAATTCATGCAAAACAAAATTTTAATCTAAAAAGTAGAAAGTATAGTAAGTTAAAAGAACATTAAGCCAGTCATGGTGGCATACAACCTTTAATCCCAGCACTTGGGAGGTATAGGCAGGTTGGATCTCCACGAGTTCAAGGCCAACTTGGCCTCAACTAGCCATATCCAGGACAGCCATGGCTAGACAGTGAGACTTTGTCTCAAAAAGCAGCAAGCTGACAGCTAACATCAAATTAAATGGAGAGAAACTGAGAGCAATTGCACTAAAATCAGGAACAAGACAAGACTGTCCACTCTCTCCATATCTATTCAATATAGAACTTGAAGTTCTAGATAGAGCAATAAGACAACTAAAGGAGATCAAGGGGATACAAGTCTTTGGAAAAGAAGTCAAAGTATTGTTATTTGCAGATGACATGATATACATATCATGTATATCATGATATACATACATGGTATACATAAGTGACCTCCAAAAATTCTATTAGGGAACTCTTTCAGCTAATAAACACTTTTAGTGAAGTGACTGGATACAAGATTAACTTAAAAAAAAATCAGTAGCCCTCCTATACACAAACGATAAAAGGGCTGAGAAAGAAATCAAGGAAACAATACCCTTCATATAGTCACAAACAATATAAAATATCTTGGGGTAAGTCTAACTGACCCAGTGAAAGACCTGTATGATAAGAACTTCAAGTCTTTGAGGAACAAAATTGAAGAAGATATCAGAAGAATGAAAGGTCTCCCATGCTCATGGATCATTAGGGTTAACATAGTAAAAATGGCCATATTACCAACAGCAATCTCCAGATTCAGTGTGATCCCAATTAAAATCCCAACACAATTCTTTACAGACCTTGAAGACCTTGAAAGAACAACACTCAACTTCATTTGGAAAAACAAACAAACAAAAACCCATGATAGCTAAAACAATCTTGTACAATAAAAGAACTGCCAGTGGTATCACCATCCCTGATCTCAAGCTCTACTACAAAGTTATAGTAATAAAAAACACATGGAATTGGCATAGACAGGTGAATCAATGGAATTGAAGACTCAGCCGTAAATCCACATATCTATGGATACCTGATTTTTGACAAAGAAGCCAAAATTATACAAGAAAAAAAGAAAGCATCTTTAACAGTGCTGCTGGTCTAACTGGATGTTGGCATGTTGAAGAATGCAAATAGATCCTGTCTATCACCTTGCACAAAACTCAAGTTCAAGTGGATCAAAGACCTCAACATAAATCCAGTTATACTGAACCTGATAGAAGAGAAAGTGGGAAACAGCCTTGAACACATTGGCATAGGAGACAACTTCCTGAATAGAACACCAGTAGCATAGATACTAAGGTCAACAATTAATAAATGGGATCTCCTGAAACTGAAAAGCTTCTGTAAGGCAAAGGACACTGTTGATAGGACAAAATGGCAGCCTATAGAATGGGAAAAGGTCTTCACCAACCCCACATCTGACAGGGCTGATCTCCAAAATATATAAAGAACTCAAGAAACTAGACATCAAAAAACCAAATAATCCAATTAAAAAATGGAGTATAGACCTAAACAGAGAATGCTCAATAGAAGAATCTCAAATGGTCAAGAAATACTTGAGATGTTCAACATCCTTAGCCATCAGGGAAATGTAAATCAAAATGACTCTGAGATTCCATCTTATACCTATCAGAATGACTAAGATCAAAAACACAAATGACAGCTTATGCTGGAGAGGATATGGAGCAAAGGGAACACTGCTCCATTGCTTGTGGGAGTGCAAACTTGTACATTTTGAAAATCAATATGGCATTTTCTTAGAAAATTGGGAATCAATCTACCTCAAGACCCAGCAATACCACTCTTGGGCATATACCCAAAGGATGCTCAATCATGCCACAAGGATACTTGCTCAGTTATGTTCAAAGCAACTTTATTTGTATAGCCAGAACCTGGAAACAACCTAGATGCCCCTCAACTGAAGAATGAAATAAATAAAGAAAACATGGAACATTTACACAATGTAGTATTACTCAGCTGTTAAAAACAAGGGTACCAGGAAATTTGAAGGCAAATGGGTAGAACTAGAAAAAAAATCATTCTGAGTGAGGTAATGCAGACCCAGAAAGACAAACATGGTTTATATTCATAAGTGGATATTAGCTGTAAAGTAAAGGATAACCATGCTACAATCCATGGACCCAGAGAGGCTAGATAATAAGGAGGGCCCAAGGGGGGATGGATCTCTCTGGGAAGGAGAAATAGAAGAGATCTCTTGGGTAGATTGAGGGTGGATGGGGATGGGAACTTGAGGGATCAGGTTGGGTGGGTGGAGGGGGAGAATACTGAAAGAGATGACTGGAAAGTGGGGGGTGCATTTCAGGGTCAGGTAGAAATCTGATGCAAGGGAAACTCCCACGAATCTACAAGGATGACTCCAGCTAAGACTCCTCACAATAGTGAATGCATAGCCTGAACTGGCCATCTCCTGTGAGCAGATTGGTGACTACCCCAGTTGTCATCAGAGAGCTTTCATCTAGTAACTGATGGAAACAGATACAGACCCACAGCTAAATATTAGGCCAAGCTCTGGGAATCCTGCTGAAGAGAGGTAGGAAGGATTCTAGGAGCTAGATGGGTCAAGGACATCACAAGAAAACCCATAGAAATAACTAACCTGGCTCATAGGAACTCCCAGAGTCTGAACCAACAACCAGGGAGCCTGCTTGGGACTGACCTAGACCCTCTACATATGTGACAGTTGTGTAGTTGGGATTCCTAACAGTGAGAGCAGGGGCTGTCCCTAATGTCCCAGCTTTGGCTGGCTCTTGGGAACCTATTCCTCATACTGGGTTGTCTTGCTCAGTCTTAGTAGAAGGGGAGGTGCTTAGTTTTACTGCAACTTGATATGCCATGCTTTGTTGGTAGACCTGCCCCTTTCTGAACAGAAGCGAAGAAGTGAATTGTGGATGGGGGGAGGGGAGGGGAGAAGAGGAGGGAGAGGAAAATGTGGTCAGTATGTAAAATAAATAAATAAAAAACAAAAGCCAAAAAAAAAAAAAAGAAAAGAAAACCCTAAAACTAAAATAAAAGAACATTTACTTAGAGCCTTAAACCCCACAGCATTCATACAAATTACTTTGTTTTCTTTGTGTCTATTGTTGTGAAAATACTTGAAACCCTTAAATTTGCATCTTGGTTTTTAATGATGCTTTAACCTAAATTCAGTTGTCTTTGTGTCCGGTGGTATTTATCTCAAAAACAAACCAAGTTTTGCCCAGCTGTATCTATAAAAAATGTGTGTCCTCTAAGGTCAGGATGGGAGGTGGTCTCAAGTCAGGGATGAGCTGGAGGAGGTATTGAAGGATCTGCAAGTTTCCTCCTGGGGAGCAAAGGCCTGGGACCCCGTGGGGGAGGAGCGGATGACAGGAACCCCAATTCCCATCCAATTGCAGTTGAAAGGGAGAGTAAGGAAGGAAACAGAGATTAAAATAATTTTTGCTGCCTTGTGCCTCAGAGGTGTGTGTTTTATGGAGCAAGGACAAATGTTTTACACAGACTATCAGCTCTCCAAAGCTCAACCCAAGCTTTATGTTGCTTTGTTGGAGCAAAGTGGGAAACAGCCAAGATGAGGCCTGAATGTATTTGAAAGTGGATTCAAAGTGAAGTTTATTGAGCATTTCACTTTAGAAAAGCTAAGAACCGGAGATTTTCCTAAAGATTGTACAGAAAATATGATTTATTGGTGATATCCCTTGCCTGCCAGGGCCCATATATAATGCAGGTTTCACAGCTCCAGAAGGTGGGCCAGAGAGGCAGATTTACTGTTCTCTGTGAGCATGAATAATTCTGACTTTTAGCACTTTCCCACTCAGATCAAGTTGGATTTTTTTTTCTTTTTAACTTTGGACCCAAGGTTTAGTTGGGTTTGCAGAAAATATGGCACAGATGCATGAAGGGCAACGTATTTATTGTATGTATTTACAGTGGTATAAAGGAATTAATCATAAAGTTATAGCCAGGCAATTTTACCCAGCTTTAAAGTCCACGCTTCATAATGGTAAGAGTGAAATAATTGGTGATCTAAGTGTGTTTGTTTGCCAGTGAGCTTGCCGAGGCTCTTTAGGAATTTGCCTGAAGAGCTGGAGGGAGGATGGATTTAATTAACGAAACATGGGAACTCGCTGAGGCCGTGGGTTCTGAGTAGACACACGTGAAGCCTGCAGTGACTACTCACTAGTGGTTGCTCCGGGATAGGTTAAAATGGATAGGTTGGCTTACTATCTCAGCATTATGCAAAAAGATCTCACAACAGTTAGACCCTCCTGCTCTGTCCTGTATGATTGTTTACATCTTGTTTCTTCTTTTCCTCCTTACCGCACAACATGTTGCTATTGTGCTTGCCTGGGGAGTGTTGGGGTTCGAATGTGAACTCTCCTCATGGGCTTACATGTGTGGACATTCGGTTCCTGCCTTGGGGCACCTGGCTTGGTGGAGCCTTGCTGGAGGAAGAGGTCACTGGAGGTGGGCCTCAAGGCTCTAGAGTCTGACCCTACTTCCTGTTCATTCTTTGTTTTCTGAGTGCAAATGTTGCTTCTTTTCCACTGGATACTTCCCGTGACTGTCATGAGTCCTTCAGCATTCTTTCATCTAAGAAGGCCTTTATTTTTAAAAATTGTTTCTGTGGACTTCATACAGGAACACCCCATCTCCATCACTGTTGCCCCTCCTTCTTTCCAGCTCTTCCCCTGCCCCTTCCCAATCCCAAATTCATGCTCTTTATTATTGTTCGTTCTCTCTCTCTCTCTCTCTCTCTCTCTCTCTCTCTCTCTCTCTCTCTCTCTCTCTCTTTATATAACCTATTAAATCTGTTTGGCATTGTTTGGATGTACATGTCACCTGGGCTGACCACTTGGGAATGGACAGCCTGTGTGGGGATTCTTCCCTGGAGGAAACTGCTTCTCCCCGTCCCAGCAGCCACTGAGCATCTGTAGCTGGTCCTCTAGAGGTGGACCGTGGAGTCCTCTGTCCCCACTGGCATGTCAGCTGGTAGTGTCATTACACTGGTCTTGTTCACGGGTGCATTTTACCTGTCATGTCTCACAAATTCAGGAACTGAAAACTGAATTTAGTAAAGCAGTCTCTCATAATTGGAGGGAATTCGTACCTGTCCTAACCCTCTCTGGCTACCCTTGACTGGTGAGGATATGAATTCCTAAACCAGCCCGGCAGTTCCCTAGTCCATGGTAGCTGGATCCTGTGGTGAGACAGTGTATAAGTCTGTAAGAATCACCAGGCTGTCCTCTAATAAGGACCTTACGTTCCCTTCAGTGGTGGGTGAACGGGGCCGCTGCTGAGTGTTTCTTGGCATTTGGTGGTCAGGTCTTTGAATCTTATCTCTTTTAGCCATTGAAACTGCATTGTGGTATCACCTCCGTGTCATTTGCGTCTCTGAATGATGTGATATGGTGCCCTTTACATATATTAATTTTCCATCCTTGTTTCTCTTTGCTGAGGTGTCTATTTAGATCTTAACTTCTTAGTTAGGCCATTGTGTCATTGCTGAATTTTAACGAACGCTTTGTAGACTTGGGGTTTGTCTTCTAGCAGATATGTTTTTGCACTTTTTTTTTGGGGGGGGGAGGTTTTCAAGACAGGGTTTCTCTGTGTAGCTTTGCGCCTTTCCTGGAACTCACTTTGGAGACCAGGCTGGCCTCGAACTCACAGAGATCCGCCTGCCTCTGCCTCCCGAGTGCTGGGATTAAAGGCGTGCGCCACCACCGCCCGGCTGGTTTTTGCACTTTTTAATTGGTGGTATGCTCATTTCAATCTTGTTTCTGAAGGGAATTTTTGCAGAGTTTACACTTGTAGGCTGACAGCGATTTTTCTTTTCTCTGAAGGTATTATTGCACTGTGCTCAGGTTTCCATTGGTGTCACTGGGAACCTTGGTGTCATCCCAACATTCTTCTTACCTGTTTCCTCTCTAGTTGCTTAGGGATCTCATCATTGCCTCTGATGCTCTTCTGGCTCATTTTGACATGTCTGGGCATGTTTTATTTCCTAAGGTTATGTTATTAATATTCTGTGGGGAGCAGAGGAAGCCCCGAGTGAATGTATGTGGTTGACAGTGGGCATGTCAACGGTCATGGCCATGTCAAGACCTCATAGTCTAAAACCCTTGGGAAAATGGTAAAGCTCACTCCCACCCCAAATTTCAGAGGCATGGCAAAACCTACCCTTCTGGTCTCCATGTGGATGTTGCTGGTGCGTGCAGAGCATGTCCACTGTAGCTTTCTCTCCTCAGATATCTGTGACCAGAATCCACTATTCCCTGAGACACTGCTCCTATTGAGGTAGGCCAAGCCTGTCTCCTTGATCCAGCTGTATACCATAACCCTACTCCTTGTTATCTGTATGTAACAATCCCACCTTTTTGTTTAGCTGTATGCAATAACCCCACCTTCTCTGTTCAACTCTATATAATAAACATGCTGACTTCCAGGATGCTGAGGCTTCTCCATCAGAGAACCCAGTCTAGGTAGGTTTTTTCCCCCTGCTGTGTGTGTGTCTTTTCTTCGTTCTCTTGATACCCCCCAGTCAGGTCTATCCCTGGAAGCGTGCAAGAATAAGACAGTATATGTATCTTAATTAGTTATGATGCACTTTCCTTTAAAATCTTGTCTGTCTTCCATTCCTATCATCATCTTTTCCTGTCTGGCTCACTCTCCTCATGCTATTTTCATATTCTATGTTTTATATTTTTAGGTGTTATTTTGTATCCTGAGTAAATTCTTCAGATATATAATTATCTCTCCCTTCCCCCTCTGCCCTCATCTCCTCCCCTCTCCTTGCCTCTCCCCTCCTCCCCATATCTAGCCTAGGCTGATCTCTAGTTTCTTGTATAGCAGTAGATGACCTTGAACTCCTGATCCTCCTATCCCCACTTCCCAAGTGCCGGGATCACAAGTGTGTGTCGCTACTGTTTAATGTGGTGCCAGGGCTTTGTACATGCAAGGAAGGCATTTCGCCAACGGAACTGCAGTCCCAGCCCCATGGTTATCTTTTCACCTGTGCCAATTTTCTGTTTAACCTAACAACATAGTTTCTTGTTCCAACGATTATTATTATATGTACATAATTTCCATTTGCATTTTCCCTCAATTATTTCTGGCAATTCTTACCTTTTTCCTTGAATATTCAATTAGTAGTTAGAATTCCTATTTCTTTAGTACATAGTTCATGGGCCTCTTGAGTCTGTCTGACGGTCTTAATTTCCCCCTTTCTTGGTCTGTATCCTGGCTGCATGGTTGGTTGCCTTATTTGCTGTGTTACTCTTTGCTCATAGTCTATGTGGCTAACACTGTGTCTCCTTCAGTTGACATGTGGCTCCTCGTCTACAGATAGGAGGACCCATGAACCAGGGCCACTTTACATCTCCCTCCCAGACACTTTTATTGAGGACAAGCTAGTTCTTGGTGCTTGCCAAGCCCGGAGTCCTCACAGCATGGCCGCACGTGGAAATGTACCCCATCTTCCTCTCACACACTGGGTCATTTTTGGCTCTTCATGCTCTATGATTCCCACCTTTCCAGTGTTCCTGCGATGGCCTCTGTGTGCGGAGACATCAGTTCCTATGCTTTCTAGTCCCAGGTCTGAGCTCTGCTCAAGTTCTTTCTTTCTATTTGGCAGAGGAGGATGTAAGGAGAAAGGGTGGGCTGTTCCTCGGTGGTTCTTCTACATTTTGTGAGATCAGCAATGTCCCAAAGGGAGTGTTCTGCCCCAAGCATGATGCTGTGGCCAGACTGTGCACATGACTTTATCATTCTTTTGAAGGTACTTCTACTCTATTCCTATATTACTTAACAATACTGTACTGATCAGTCAGTTCTTTTTTATTAGTATGTATTAATTATATACAATAACAGGCTTCAGTGTGATAGTACATACATGTGGATGATATATTTTGATCTTACCTTTCATTATCCTCTTTTGTTCCTCTCATATATTTACCGATCCTCATCTAAACCATACCTCCATTCTGTTTCCATGTATTTATTTATTTATTTATTTATTTATTTATTTATTTATTTATTTATTTATTTATTTATTTATTTTTTGGTTTTTCGAGACAGGGTTTCTCTGTGTAACTTTGTGCCTCTCCTGGAACTCACTTGGTAGTCCAGGCTGGCCTCGAACTCACAGAGATCCGCCTGCCTCTGCCTCCCGAGTGCTGGGATTAAAGGCGTGCGCCACCACCGCCCGGCTATTTTTATTATTATTATTTTTTGTGACCCAATGTTGCTGAAATTTCTTCCCAGGGGAAGATGTGATGTAAGTGGCATCTACCACTTCTAAGGTCCCAACAACCAACAGAGGCACATTTTCTTCAAAGGTCATTCTGGAAGAATGATAAACTTAATTAATCTAATTAATTAAGCTAATTTAATCAATTAAAAATTAACTGACTAAACTAATCAATAAACAAAAGTTTATTAAGCTTCCTTACAGAACATAGGTGAAGGGTTACTTACAGGGGTGTCTGTGTTCCTCACCCTAAAAAGCCAAACCTGGAAAGCTTTTACCCAGCAGGGATGAGGGCTTTCCTGTAGCTGTCTAGATAGACTCCCTTTGAGTCTCTCCCCTCCATCTGTTTGCTCTAGCCCTTCCTCGAGGCCATGTACAATTAAGGCAGCATTGAATACAGGAGGAGGAGGTAGGGGGCAGCTGCACACTCATGACCCTTTCGGCCCCTCCAGTGTGGGGTGTAAGCACTCAACAAGCCCAGCTATGATGATCTTTTGGCAAGGGGCACCACCAAATATTCCAAGAGAGTGGTTGCTTGGCTCAGAGGACAGTCACTCACAACACCCAGTGAAGTTCATCAGAGTTGCTTACAGGAGCATGGATGAGTGGTTGTTTACAGAAGGATGAACACCTTGCCATTGGTTACACCACTGAGAACACACTGGTCATTCTTGGCTACCTGTTCTTATGCTCTTATGTGGATACATCGCTAGCTCTTATACCTGGTAGCAGAAGACTAGTACTGTACCTATTTGCTTACACAGACAGAGATCTTTGCATACAGGTGGCAATATGTAACCAAATGAAAACCCTATGCCAAAGCTTAGCTGTGCTTCCAGGTCTTTGCCATAAAATATTCGGCACCATAGTTGTATGGCTATGCAAAGTGAAATGCACAACTTTGGCTGAAGTTTTGTCTATAACAAATTACTGTATGGAGAGTTTATTTTTAAAGGTTGAGTTGAAGTCACATAGCCCATTATATAAAGTATACATTTATAGTCCATTAAATTAAAAAGACAAGTTGCAAAGTATTACCTCTTTGTGAAATGTTGTCCATACTAATAACTCTTTGAATGGTTTTTCCCCCAAGTTATTGCTGGTGGTCATCCCTGGGTGGGCATGTGAGCAGGTGTGATCAAATTCTTATTTCTCTTCATAATTTCATGCCTGTAAACCTAACACTCAGGAGGCAGAGGCAGGAGGATTGCAAGTTCAAGATCAATCTGTGCCACATAGCAAGACCCTGTCTCAAAAACCAAGATGAAACAAACTAAATTGCTTGGTTTTTCTTTTCTCAACAATGAATAGGGGTTGTTTTTATATCAGAAAAGATGATAAAAGTATTGCCATTTTTTGGGTAAAAGTGCTAAATAAGAAGGAAGTATTTTTAAAGTTTCTAATTCTGAATATCTGTTTTTGTTTTTAAAAGGTAAGACAACGAAGCATGCTTTCTAGAACTCCACTCACTGCCTGGCAGCAGTGACGATCCTAGTTGAGCGAGGTTGTACCTCACTGCCACACATGCCAGCTTACATTCGGAAGATTCTCTGCCATTTGAGCTTTGAGAGGGACGTGCGATTCCATACTGCAGAGAGTGCTGTGTAAACAAAATTCCAAGATCATTCCAAGTAGAAGCGTTCTACGCATTTTAAGAACGTTTAGACGGAGAGGAGAGGCTGTTAACTGAGAGAATCAGGAGAAGGGGTTGAGGATGGAGGTTGGAGTGGGTGGGAAAGGGAAGCAATACCTGGTGGGAAGATTAAAAAAGATTTATTCATACCCAATCTGAGAGCAAAGCTGTACACTTGTAACCCGTGCAGAGAAGGGAAGTAAATCTGTTTTCCAACGGCTTTATACATAGGCGGGGAGGCTTTCTGGAATGATCTAGTGGCTGCCTTTGAGTTCTGTTTGCAGAGCAGGTTTAGTTACTGCCTGCCACAAAGGGTGTGGACATGAATCTTGGCTGTGGAAGACTTGCCTGGAACCAAGCAGCAGATAAATATGACAACATTGCCCCAGTAGGAGCAAGGGGTTTCTTATACAGGACATTGTTCTGATAGATGCAAAGAACAATGGCCACTGTTGATAATTAATGCCTAATTTATGATCTTGGTTCTTTCTATATTGGCTGTGAAAGGTTGTTTATTTTTCTGCATATACCCCATAACCTGCTTAGAATGAGTGTGCTGGGGGGAGGGGAAGGGTCATCATATAGGCATAGAATTTGTTCTTATGTGTAAGTAATGTCACCCAACCTTTCTGTCTGTCCTTTTGTTTTGATTGCAAATGGTTGTAGCAAGCTGTAGGAAGCAGGGGTGGTTAGACTGCCCATTTGTATGAGGCAGGGAAATGATACAGGTCGACACAAAGGCAGTTCTCAGTCTATGGGTCTTGACCCCTTTGGGGGTGGCATATCAGGTATTCCACATGTCAGATATTTACGTTGTGATTCACAACAGGAACAAAATTACAGTTATGAAAATAATTTTGTGGTTGGGGTCACCACAATATGAGGAACTGTATTAAAGGATCGCAGCATTAGGAAGGTTGAGAATCACTGTTGTAGAGTTTCTAGTGCCTTTAGAGGTTGATGTTAATCCAGCCTGATGATGATGGTGGTGGTGGTGGTGGTGATGATGATGATGGCTGAACCTTTCTCCAGAGAACTTTCTATTGGCCAGACCATTCTGTTGCTGGTACAATGATGGGATTTGCTTTTAGGTTTCATCTTCATTGGATAAGTTTTCAGAGCACGTCACTGGCAGCAGAAATGGAGGAATGGTCCTCATCCGTGTTAGGATGTTCTTCATGTTCTCTCTGAGGGGTGGACTCACATGTCCACCGACACCCTAGTCTTTCCCTCTCACTTCAGTGACCACAGTGTGGTAAGCTTTTGACAGGCAGAGGGCTCCTTAAGGTTTGTGTCTCCTGAGGACCACTGACTCCGTGAGTGCTGGAGCTGACTGTAGTCAGCAGAGGCCCACCACACAGTGACATTGAAAAAGAAACTGAGGACCGGAGAAAGGGCTCAGCTGACAAAAGTGCTTGCCACAATCTGAGTTCCGTCCTCAGAACCCATGTAAAAAGCCAGAAGCAGTGGTGTGCATCTGTAATCCCAGCATGCCTATGTCAGGATGGGAGGCCTAGACAGGAGACTTGGCCAGAAGCTCTCAGGGCAGCTACCCTGGACTGAAGCCACAGAAACAAGAGAGAGACTGCTTCAGCAAGATGGAAGTCGTTCTGGCCTCCATCCATGTGCTGCAGCACACGGATGCTCTCCCCACTAGTTTTGTTTTTCAAGATGGGGTTTCCCTGAGTAGCCCTGGCTGTCCTGGAACTTGCTCTGTAGACCAGGCCAGCCTTGAACTCAGATCCACCTACCTCTGCCTCCCAAGTGCTGGGATGCACCACACTATTGTGTTCCCCAATATATGGTGCACCCTAATATACTTATCCGGGGTCAGAGAACAGAACAGCCACTAGATATAGAGGCCAGAAAATGGTGGCACACACACCTTTAATCCTAGCATTCCGAAGGCAGAGATCCATTGGATCTCTCTGAGTTCAAAGCCACACTGGAAACCGCCAGGCATAGTGACTCACACCTTTAATCCCAGGAAGTGATGGCAGGAAGCAGAAAGGTGTATAAGGTGTGATGATCAGGAACTAGAGTCTGGTTAAGCTTTTAGGCTTTTAGCAGCAGTTCAGCTGAGATCCATTTGGATGAGGACTCAGAGGCTTCCCGTCTGAGGAAACAGGATCAGCTGAGGAATTGGCAAGGTGAGGTGGCTGTGGCGTGTTGTGTCTCTCTGATCATTCAGCGTTCACCCCAATACCTGGCTCCCAGGTTTATTTTTTTTATTAATAAGACCTTCTAACAATTCATGCTACACTACCCAGCTTTTTTTTTTTTTTTTTTTTTTTGGTTTTTCGAGACAGGGTTTCTCTGTGTAGCTTTGCGCCTTTTCCTGGAACTCACTTGGTAGCCCAGGCTGGCCTCGAACTCAGATATCCGCCTGGCTCTGCCTCCCGAGTGCTGGGATTAAAGGCGTGCGCCACCACCGCCCAGCTTATTTTTTTTTTTTTTTTTTAAGAAAGCAAAAGGACAGAGAATTTGGGATGGGGGGCACAGAAGGAAAACAGCAGTGAAGGCAATTCCGGACAGTGGCTGCTAATGCAATCACAGTTACTGTACTGCAAAACTGGGCAGTTTTCAAGATTTTTGGGTCAGTATACACTACTCCATTTTATTTGTGTGGATTATAGAGGTTCCCATTGTGTGACTGATTTCTGTTACTCAATAGATTAAGAGTTTGTAACAGGTACCTTTGAAGACACTTGACTAGCCCCAGAGTTAAGGAGACCATTGTCATCTCTTGGGAAATGACTCACATGAACTGCCTGATAGGCTCACTTAAGTTTTTGAACTCTCATGATAGAGGAATTGGGAGTGTCTGCATTTAACTATGTCCTGACATTCAGCACATAGTTAAGGCTAGCATCAAACTCAAAGCAATGCTTCTGCTTCCTGAGTGCTGGGATTACAGGCCTGTGCCATCATGCTTGGATCTCTGTGCATATTGGAAGTTATTCTGTGTATTTTTCATAACTACTGATGAATTATAAACACACAATCTACATGTGATGAGGTCTGACAGCCATAGGATAAAATGTGGTGTTTCTCATTGTATGTTCAAACTCTGCTCATCTCTCATGGTTAGATTAACTGTAAGCACATGTAAAACAGAATCTCCTATCAGATGAGCTGAAATCAGGCATGCACTGAATGGGGGGGAGAGTGAACGATCCTTGTGTACTGTCCTCCAGGGCCTGGCTTCCACCTGGATAGAAGTGTCGCTAAAATACAGGGACACCCAAGACAGGCAGCCCTCCTGGGTTTCTGAGTCTGACCTTGACAAGAACGCTTGAGACTCTGGGAGTCTGGTTTGCTGGTGTACCCATCTAGGGCATGTGCATAAGGCAGAGCGAGGGTATCGACTCCTCAGTGCACCTAGGACCTTGTTTTTCTGTAAGTAAATCACACCAAGTACATAAAGTGTTCGCATGCTGCCACATGAGTGGCATGTAGTTTAAAGAATAGTGTTGCCAATTAAATCACTTTTCCTGTGTTATATTCCTTTGGTTTCTTTCCCTGATAGAGATTCCATTTTAATGGTTAAAATTACATTTATTTTGTGTGCATGTGCATACCAATTAAATCACTTTTCCTGTGTTATATTCCTTTGGTTTCCTTTCCCTGCTAGAGATTCCATTTTAATGGTTAAAATTACATTTATTTTGTGTGCGTGTGCATACACACATGCCATGACACATGTGGAGACTTTTAGAAGTCATTCCCTCCCCCAGCACTTGGGTCTTGGGAATCAAACTCCTCATCAGGCTTGGCAGCAAGCACATTTACCTACTGAGCCATCTCTCCAACCCTTATAGATGTTAAAACCCAACTTTATGTACACTGTATCATTTTGTAAATATTGTTTTATAACTCTTAGCAACTCAACCTCCCAGTTATCTTTAGAATGAATGAATTGTAACTTTATCTTAATGGCTACATAGTATTTGAGTATACAGACCGTTCATAACTCATGCTGGCCACTTAGGTAGTTTTCAGTCCCATCCCTCAAAGCTGCTGTGACCCCTTTTGCACATGTTGGGGTTCTCACCGGCAATGGGATTGTGAGCTTATGAGAACAGGAATCCTGAGCAGCCCTAAGTTGCTTTCCCAAGAGATCTCCCAGTTCACACAGTTGGGCATGGTCTAACCCTTGCCTTCCTCCTCCTTGCTGTTGGGAAGTTCCAGTTTAGCAAGTTCACCCTGTGTGAAACATGCTGTTTGGATTGTGCTGTGTCAACTGTGTTGAATGTCAAGAAGGACAGTTACATTTTACTGTCACCCCTCTTGTGTGGAACTCTTGGCAAGGTCCTCAGTTGCACCTTCCCTAAGGATTTACGCAAACAAGCCTTACACATTGAGACATTTTCCTGTTGCTAGGAGCAAGACCATTTCTCAGTGTGAGTTAAACTTCAGTGACACACTGTGTCAAAGGAATGTATGTGACAATTTGACTCTTCACATCTAATTTCAGAGATGACTTTACCAGAGTCATCCATTGTTCATCTCACAGGAAAGTGGTCAATCTGGGAAGGAACACAGACTTTGGAATTAGGGACCTGGCTTGGAAGCTCCACTCCCTACACACCAGGTGTGTAGCCTTGAATGAGCTGTGTTCCCTCTTTGATCCTGGTACTCCAGCTCCAGGTGAATCAAGATTGCCAAGTCCCCAGCAGGTCAGACACTGTGATGGAGTGCCCTGCATGACTCCATGCTTAGAGTCAGTCTGAGCATCAATAGAGAAAAGAAATGCTTTGAAAGCTCAATTTCTGACTTTGCCTATGACCTGTTACTCATATGGAATTTCAAGTAGAGCTTCTGTGTAGCAAAAACATTCACCAAGTAGGTCTGTGAAATCCTTTGTAAACTTTAGTAACTTTTCAATGTCTGTTGTAGAATATTAAGGTGTGTTACTTTTGTTTATGTTGCATTTGTTTAACTCTATGAAGCTGTGTTACTTTGCCTGTCTAAAACACCTGATGGTCTAATAAAGAACTGAATGGCCAATAGCAAGGCAGGAGAAGGGATAGGCGGGGCTGGCAGGCAGAGAGACTATATAGAAGGAGAAATCTGGGAGGAGAAAAGAAAGTAGCCAGAGAAGGAGGAGGACTCCAGGGGCCAGCCACTCAGCCAGCCACAGAGTAAGAGTAAGAGAATGGTAAAAGCCCAGAGGCAAAAGGTAGATGGGGATAATTTAATTTAAGAAGATCTGGCCAAGCTATGGCTGGGCATTTATAATTAAGAATAAGTCTCTGTGTATGATTTATTTGGGAGCTGGGTGGCAGGCCCCCCCAAAGAGCAAAAACAAACAACAAATGTTTTTGTTATTTAGTTTTTCAATGTAAACTTTAGTAAATTTTCAATATTTTTGTTTCTTATTTTTTCTTTACATGAAGTCTGAGAGGGAGGCTGTGGAACATTGAACGAAAATGTCCCCCCATTGCCTCAGGCATTTGAACACATGGTCTACATTTGGTGGCACTGTTTGGGGAAATGTAGGAGCTCAGCCTTGCTGGAGGAAGTGTGTCTCTGGAAGAAGGCTTTGAGATTAAAGCCTCACACCATTTTGCATTTTCTCTGCCAGTTTCATGCTTGTAGTTGAGGATGTGAGCTCTCTCAGCTTCTTGTTCTGGCTGCCATGCCTGTGGCCTGTTGCCACACTTCTTGTCCATGATGGACTCTTATCCCTTTTGCGCCGTAAGCTCAAATACATCAGTCTTTCTATAACCTGGTCATGGTGTTTTACCACAGCAGCAGAAAAGTAAGACAGAGGCAGTATCTTTATTCATGTCCATGTTCCTGGTGAGGAAAAGCTGTGCAGGGCCCGCAGAGGAAGCAATGTTAGAAGCCAAGGGCACTGGTGTAGTGGTGTACACCTTTAATTCCAGCACTTGGGAGGCAAATGGATCTCTGTGAATTCAAGGCTTGCCTGATCTATATAGTGAGTTCCAGAATTGCTAGGGGTATGTAGAACCACCCCCCCTTTTTTTTAAGCTAAGAGTGCATGGAGATGAAAGTGCAGATTAGACATATTGCAAAGCATCAGGTCCATGGTGTGTGCACTCTGCCTGCAGATCCTCTATACCAGCAGAAACGCTTCTCCACTATCTCCTTGCATATAGTTCATGTGTTCAGACCTTACAGAACTTCACTTTATAAAGTCCAGTGGCAGACTTGGTGAATCAAACTTAATTTAGCTGTCTTATTTTTAATGGAAAGTTGAAACCATCTTCACCACATGACTGTTTTTGATATCTGAGTTACATTTTCATCCTTTAATAAGTACTCCTGCGAACATTTTTGACACACACACACACACACACACACACACACACACACACACACACACTCTTACACTTGGTTTTTCCAGACAAGGTTTTTCTGTGTAACAGCTCTGGCTGTCCTGGAACTCTCTCTGTGACTAGACTGGCCTTGAACTCACTGAGATCTGCCTGCCTCTGCCTCCTGAGTACAGGGATTAAAGGCATGTGCCACCACCATCAGGCCACTTTGGATATTTTTAAGATCTAACCTTGGGGACTGGAGAGATGGCTCAGTGGTTAAGAGCATTTGTTGCACTTGCAGAGGACCTGGGTTCAATATCAACCACCCAAATGGTGTGGTTGATGATCATCTGTAACTTCAGTTCTAGGGGATCCTATGCCTTTTTCTGACTTCCACAGTTACCACGCACACGTGTACATACATACAGGCAAAATGCTCACACATAAAATGAATAAATCTAATAAAAAGTTAAAAAAAATCCAACCTGTGGAAATGCTGGTGACCCCCGTGGCATGCTGATTTTGAATATGTTCTGGTTGACAGTTGCTATAGGTACATGCCAAAGCCATGAGGAATTGTCTGCCTGTTCATGTAACCTTCCCTCAGTATACTGTCATCCTGATGGACCATCTGCCCCTGGAGGCCCGGTCACAGATGTCCCCTGCTGATGAAACCTGATTCTAGTGTATAGTCAGGTGTGTTTTCCAGAGACGAGTTAAGTGATATATCTGCTTTATGGTGTATATATGCTTTATGGTGATATATCTGCTTTATTCACATGAAAAATGGACTAACTTGTTTTTCATCTTTATAATCTATTTTTTGTGGTCCTAATCATAGATACTAATTTCAGAGTTCAAACACCCTAATCTCACCGTAGCTTTGAATTGTGGCCAGCAGATTGTCATAAGAATGCTTTGCGGCCTGGTAGTCACTCATTTATTTATCTTCTCCCCTGAAATTGGCACATTTCTGTTCAGGACACTCTAACAATCCCTTTAAAACCTCAGGAAGTGAAGGCCTAAAGCTGTAGCGAGGTTTGCATGAGCCATCCTTTTCTGCACTGGGGCCTGTGGTTTGTAAGTAACGGCTTTTATCACCAGCTTCTCATGGCCTTGGAGTGATGCCTTGTGGGCTTTTCTGAGTGCTCACAGGGACTGAATGGTGACAGTGAATGGAACTGTCACGATTTCATATTCACTATTTATCACTTGGCAAATGGCTCCAGGGGTATAAAATTGTTTTATTTGTCATGTTTTCTGGAGGATTTTATTACAGAAAGCTTTTATGGTGCGTAGCATACATCCGTTACGATTGTCCTTTGGAGGGGCTTGCAGTTGATTTTTCCATCTTTTCACTTTTTAGAGACTTTTAAGAAAAGTTGGATAATCCTACCAGTTATATAAAGGAATCATGAAGAATTGAGTACGTCTCTTTTTATCTTTGTCTGAAAACTTTAGAAAAGTTCAACTTTAAGCCTACATTTGTGAGACAACATTTTAGGATCAAGTCTGGTTATCACATGTGAAACAAAATCACCTTTGCAAAGATCTGGTACTTACACCAAGTTTTCTCTATAAAAATAGAGTATCATGGCCTAAGGATGTAGTTCAGTTGGTAAATTACTTCATTATTTATATTTATGATATTTAATTATGTGTATGTGTGTATCCATGTGAATGTATGGCACTTGTGTGTGGTGCCACAGAAGTTAGATTGCTTATAATAAAGATAATAAAAATATTTACATCATATAAATAAATTTGGCAAAAGTTAAGTGAATTGCAGGCATCAACTGCTTACAATAGTTCCTGGTGCAAACCATCAAAGAAGCTTGTTGCTGTTGCTGGGCCCATGGCTTGCTGTTTCTGTCAGTGCTTACCAAGGCTCTAATCATGGCTCTCTGTCCCAGCGATACTTCACATTGGCCACTGTAATGTTTTACAGTCCTAATACAAGCACCTAAAATGTGTGAGCATGAGAGAGAGAGAGAGAGAGAGAGAGAGAGAGAGAGAGAGAGAGAGAGAGAGAGAGAAAGAGAATAAATGCATGTCAGTATATTAGGATGGAAACTCCTGGTTGGTGTGTATGTATTTTTAATTGTGTATATGTATGTGTGTCTGTATGTGGTTTGTGCAGTGCAGGTGCCATCAGGGGCCAGAAGAGGGTGTCAGATCTCCTGGAGCTGCTGTTACAGGTCTTTGTGAATCACCTGACATGAGTGCCAAGAACAGAGCTGGACTCCTCTGGAAGAGCAGTAAACACTCTTCACTGAGCCATCTTTCCAGTCCTATTTTTTTTCTTCCGTGGCGGTTTGGGGAACAGGTTCTGTACTGTATGTATTCCAGGCTGAGTTGAAACTCATGATCCTCCACTTGAGTGCTGAGGTTACAGGTAATGTGCCACTATGCCTGGCTGACACCACTGTTCTCACCATGGGGAAAGCACACACAGCCTTGGCATAATACTGTGAGGACTAAACAACTTGTCACATTCTTCCAGGTTGCCTGAGAAACAAAGCAAAACAATAGTTTTATATCACCTACTATTTCTCTTGTAGAAACCTTAACTACCACTTCCCCTTGCCCAGGACTTCTATTCATGCCAACTACTCAGTTTCTGTCTGGACTTTGTAGTGTCTGTGAAGCACATTTCTCTCTTCTGAGTGGATGCTGCTAACCTTTGCTGGTGGGATGGGTGGAATTGGCAGTGGTCTTAGGCTCCCTGATTAGACATTGGGGTCACGACAAGGATAGTTGATGGGGCTGTATGGGGTTAACAGCCTGAGACTGGGGTCTCTACTTGAAGGGTGAGCTAGAAGTGGGGCACAAAAAAGGCAGGCACAGGACATGTGTTTCTTAGGCTGGTCACAAAGGTGGTGCATCTTGCTAAGTTTAGTGTGAAAGCAAAAGACAATGGATAATGCCATTGATGGTTAGGTTAGCTTGACAAGTGGTGGTGTTCTGGGCCAAGCATGTACATGTATTTGTCTTACAGAAGCTTCTCAGTTTCAGGAGGTCTCATTTATTAATTGTTGCTCTCAGTGTCTGTGCTACTGGTGTTATATTTAGGAAGTGGTCTCCTGTACCAATGCATTCAAGGCCACTTCCCACTTTCTCTTCTATTAGGTTCAGCGTAACTGGATTTATATTGAGGTCTTTTCACTTGGACTTGAGTTTTGTGCATGGCAATAGATATGAATCTATTTGCATTCTTCTGCATGTCAACATTCAGTTATGCCAACACCATTTGTTAAAGATGCTTTCTTTTCTCCACTGTACATTTTGGCTTCTTTGTCAAAAATCAAGGGTTCAGCTGGGCGGTGGTGGCGCAAGCCTTTAATCCCAGCACTCAGGAGGCAGAGGCAGGTGGATGTCTGTGAGTTCGAGGTCAGCCTGGTCTACAGAGCGAGTTCCAGGAAAGGCACAAACTACACAGAGAAATCCTGTCTCGAAAAACCAAAACCAAAAACAAAAAAAAATCAGGAGTTCATAGATGTGTGGATGAATGTCAGAGTCTTCAATTCGATTCCATTGGTCCACATGTCTGTTTTTATGTCAACACCAAGCTGTTTTTATTACTATAGCTCTATAGTAGAGCATGAAGTCAGGGATGGTGATGCCTCCAGAGGTTCCTTTATTGTAAAGGATTGTTTTGGCTATTCTGTTTTTTTTTTTTTTTCCTATATGAAGTTGGGTATTGGTCTTTTGAGGTCTGTGTATAATTGTGTTGGGATTTTGATGGGGATTGCATTGAATCTGTAGATTGCTTTTGGTAAGATTGCCATTTTTACTATGTGATCCTACCTATCCAAGAGCATGGGAGATCTTTCCATTTTCTGATATCATCTTCAATTTCTTTCTTCAAAGACTTAAAGTTCTTATCATACAGGTCTTTCATTTGTTTGGCTAGAGTTACCCCAAGATATTTTATGTTATTTGTGACTATTGTAAAGGATGATGTTTCCCTGATTTCTTTCTCAGCCCAGTTATCATTTGTATATAGGAGGACTACTGAATTTTTTGAGTTAATCTTGTATCCCACCACGTTGCTGAAGGTGTTTATCAGTTGTAAGAGTTACCTGGTAGAATTTTTGGGGTCACTATGTATACTATCATATCATCTACAAATAGTGAAAGTTTGATTTCTTCCTTTCCAATTTCTATCCCCTTGATCTCCATTTGTTGTCTTATCGCTCTAGCTAGAACTTCAAGTACTGTATTGAATAAATATGGGGAGAGTGGACGCCTTGTCTTGTTCCTGATTTTAGTGGAATTGCTTTGAGTTTCTTTCCATTTAATTTGATGTTGACTGTGGGCTTGCTGTAAATTGCCTTTATTATGTCTAGGTATGTTCCTTGTATTCCTGATCTCTCCAGGACCTTTATTATGGAGGGGTGTTAGATTTTGTAGAAGGCTTCTTTTTCAGCATCTAATGATCGTGTGCTTTTTTTCTTTCATTTTGTTCATATGATGGATTACATTGACAGATTTTTGTATGTTAAACCATCCCTGTATCTCTGTGATGAAGCCTACTTGATAGTGGTTGATGATTTTCTTTCTTTTTTAATTTTAAATAAACATTTTTATTTTATAATCAATTTAATTTTACATATCAGCCACGGATTCCCCTTGATGTGTTCTTGGATTCGGTTTGCCAATATTTTATTGAGTATTTTTGTATCAATGTTCATGAGGGAGATTGGTCTGTAATTCTCTTTCTTTGTTGCATCTTTGTGTGGTTTGGGTATTAGGGTGACTGTAGCCTCATAAAAAGAGTTTGGCAATGTTCCTTCTGTTTCTATTGTGTGGAACATTTGTGGAATATTAGTATTAGTTCTTCTTTGAAATTCTGGTAGAATTCTGTGCTAAAACCATCTGGCCCTGGGCTTTTTTTGATTGGGAGACCTTTAATGACTGCTTCTATTTCCTTGGGGGTTATAGGTCTATTTAAGTTGTTTATCTGGTCTTGATTTAATTTTGATAAGTGGTACCTATCCAGAGAATTGTCCACTTCTTTTAGATTTTCCAATTTTGTGGAGTACAGGTTTTTGAAGTATGACCTAATGATTCTCTGGATTTCCTCAGTGTCTATTGTTATGTCCTCCTTTTCATTTCTGATTTTGTTAATTTGGATATTCTCTCTTTGCCTTTTGGTTAGATTGGATAGGGGTTTGTCTATCTTGTTGATTTTTTTTTCAAAGAACCAACTCTTTGTTTCATTGATTCTTTGTATTGCTCTCTTTGTTTCTATTTTATTGATTTCAGCTCTCAATTTGATTATTTCCTGGCATCTATTTCTCCTGGGTGAATTTGCTTCTTTTTGTTCTAGAGCTTTCAGGTGTGCTGTTAAGTCACTAGTGTGAGATTTCTTCAAATTCTTTATGTGGACACTTAGTGCTATGAACTTTTCTCTTAGTGCTGCTTTCATAGTGTCCCATAAGTTTGAGTATCTTGTGCAATCATTTTCATTGAATTCTAGGAAGTCTTTAATTTCTTTATTTCTTCCTTGACCCAGTGGTGGTTCAGTTGAGTGTTGTTCAGTTCCCATGAGATTGTAGGCTTTCTGTAATTTGTGTTGTTGTTGAATTCTAAATTTAAGTCATGGTGATCCAATAAGATACAGGGAATGGGGCTGGAGAGATGGCTCAGAGGTTAAGAGCACTGACTGCTCTTCCAGAGGTCCTGAGTTCAGTTCCTAGCAACCACATGGTGGCTCACAACCATCTGTAATGAGATCTGGTGCCCTCTTCTGGCCTGCAGACATACATGCAGGCAGAACATTGTATACATAATAAATAAATAAATCTAAAAAAATAAAATAAGGCTGGTCCTTTTTAAAAAAAAAAAAAGATACAGGGAGTTATTCCATTTTTTTTTTTTTTTTGGTATCTGTTGAGATTTTCTTTGTGACGAAGTATGTGGTCAATTTTAGAGAAGGTTCCATGGGATGCTGAGAAGATACATTCTTTTGTGTTTGGGTGGAATGTTCTATAGATGTCTATTAAGTCCATTTGAGTCATAACATCTATTAATTCCCTTATTTCTCTGTTAAGTTCCTGTCTGGCAGACCTGTCCATTGGTGAGAGTAGGGTGTTGAAGTCTCCCACTATTAGTGTGTGGGATTTGATATGTGATTTAAGCTTAAGTAATATTTCTCTTACAAATGTATTTGGGGTATATATGTTCAGAATTGAGACTTCATCTTCATGGATTTTTCCTGTGATGAATATGAAATGTCCCTCTCCATCTCTTTTGATTAATTTTAATTTGAAGTCTATTTTGTTAGATATTAGGATACCTACACCAGCTTGTTTCTTAGGTCCATTTGATTTGAAAATCTTTTCCTAACCTGTTACTCTGAGGTAGTGTCTGTCTTTGAAGTTAAGGTGTGTTTCTTGTATGCAGCAGAAGGATGGATCCTGTTTTTGTACCCATTCTGTTAGCCTTTATCTTTTTACAGGTGAATTGAATCCATTGATGTTAATGGATATTAATGCCCAGTGATTGTTAATTCCTGTTAATTTTTGGTGGTGGTGTTGTTGTTAGTGTGTATGTGTTTCCCTTCTTTGGGATTTGCTGGTGTGAGATTATCTATTGCCTGTGTTTTTGTGGTTGTAGCTAATTTCCTTGGGTTAGAGTTTTCCTTCTAGTACTTTCTATAGGGCTGGATTTGTTGTTAGGTATTGTTTAAATCTAGTTTTGTCACAGAATATCTTGTTTTCTCCATTGATGGTGATTGAAAGCTTTGCTGGGTAGTCTGGATTTGCATCTGTGGTCTCTTAGTGTCTGCAAAACGTCTGTCCAGGACCTTCTGGCTTTTAGAGTCTCCATTGAGAAATCGGATGTAATTCTGATAGGTCTGCCTTTTCATGTTACTTGGCCTTTGTCTTTTGCAGCTCTTATTATTCTTTCTTTATTCTGTATGTTTAGTGTTTTGATTATTATGTGGTGAGGAGACTTTTTTTTTTTTTTGGTCCAGTCTATTTGGTGTTCTGTAAGCTTCTTGTACCTTCATAGGCATGTCTTTCTTAAGATTGGGAAAGTTTTCTTCTATGATTTTGTTGAATATATTTTCTGTGACTTTGAGCTGGAATTCTCCTTCTACCCCTATTATTCTTAGGTTTGGTCTTTTCGTGGTGTCCCAGATTTCCTGGATATTTTGTGTTAAGAATTTGTTGGGTTTGACATTTTCTTTGACTGATGAATCTATTTCCTCTATCCTGTCTTCAATGCCTGAGATTCTCTCTTCCATCTTTTGTATTCTGTTGGTTGTGCTTGCATCTGTAGTGCCTGTTTGTTTACTCAGATTTTCCATTCTCAGAATTCCTTTGTTTGTGTTTTCTTTATTGCCTCTATATCAATTTTTAAGTCTTGAACTGTTTCCTTCACCTGTTTGATGGTTTTTTTTTCTTGGCTTTCTTTTTTTTTTTTGAGGGATTTATTGATTTCTTCCAATTTTTTGTTTGTCTTTTCCTCCATTTCTTTAAGGGTATTTTTCATTTCCTTTTTAAGGGCCTCTATCATCTTCATAAAGTTATTTTTAAGTTCGTTTTCCTCTGCTTCATCTGCATTGGGGTGTTCAGGTCTGGCTGTTGTAGAACCACTAGGTTCTGGTGGTGCCATGTTGCTCTTTATGTTGAATGTATTCTTATACTACTGTCTACCCATCTGGGTTTGGGCTAATTAATAGATACAGGTGTTGGTTCTTCCATGGTGCTCATGGTGCTTTGCCTCTGGGGTGCTCTTCCTCCAATTAGTGCGGGTGGTATCTATGCATGGTAGGGGGAGTGCTCTTACTCCAATCAGTGTAAGTTGAGTCTGTCGGGGGTGGGGGCTCTGATGCTGCTGGGGATGGTGGTACAGCGGTTTGGGGCTGGGATGGGTGGGGGAGGGGCGCAGAATGTGCCCTGAGACCTAGGGCCTAGAGAGCTGGGCTGCCCAGCCGGGAGACCAGCCACTAACCTCTTTCTCCAGTCAGTGCAGGTGGAGCCTGTGCCTCAGGGTAGGGGGGTAGGGGTAGGTTCTGATGCCACTCTTCTTCCAATAGGTGCAGGTGGGGGCTGTGCCTAGGAGGGGGTGGGCTCTGATGCCTCTGGTGGTGGTGGTGGTGGTGGTGGTGGTGGAGCTATGGCTTGGCTGCAGGAGACTTGCCTGCTGCCCAGCGGCTGGGGCTACCCAGTTTCATTCATTCTTAAAGAGTCAGCCAATTGCTGTGCCACAGTAACCCACTTTCTGGAAGGGTCACGTGAATTATAATATCAGTGAAACAGTGCACACCTTCAGGACTGTCGGGGCGCTCATGTGCCTGCTGAGTTTTGTAGCCCTTTGGCTTCTCAGGTGTCACCTTTATTTGAGTGTTCAGTGTGTGGGAAACTGTTGGGTCACCAGGCAGCTATGACCTACCAACTCTCTCTCCCTTCTGGAAATAGGGTCCTGAAATCCCATATTTATCCTTTCAGAAATTGTGCCATCCTCAAAGCCGCATCCTCCTGTCGTGGGCAAAGTGACTCATCACAGCATCGAACTGTACTGGGATCTGGAGAAGAAAGAGAAACGTCAAGGACCACAGGAGCAGTGGCTTCGGTTCTCCATTGAAGAGGAAGATCCTAAGATGCACAATTACGGTGTTATTTACACGTAGGTGCAGACACAGCTGCTCACCTTGCACCTGCTTTCTTCACTGCAGGATGGTTACCCTGGCTCCTCTGAACTTAAAGAATGAGTTCATGAATTTTTGGTAAATGAGCATTAGTGGTTAACTTGGAAATGAACTCTGAGAGCTTCTGTGACTCCTGAAGTATGCTAGTGTATATCACCTATGTCTGAGATGTAGAGGCAGAAAAAAACAAAACAAACCATACTTGGATGATGTGAGCCATGGTTCTTGTCAGGCTGTTTTGTTCCCTTTTTTTGGAGCTGAAACTGAACCCAGGACCTTGTGCTTGCTAGGCAAGTGCTCTACCACTGAGCTAAATCCCCAACCCCGTTTTGTTTATGGACACAAGGTGAAGCAAAGCACTTTTTGTCCACGCCAGCCAGCTGCTCTACTCTCCTGTGACACTGTTGTCCCCTTTATAACTCTCTCTACACAAAACGGCCTCCACTTCAGCCTCGGAGGAGCTAGGCTTGTCCTTACATCAGGGCCTTGCTCTTTATAGTTTTCCTAGCATTATCTTATTTGGCCAGATCCTTCCCAGAATATGAATCCTAGATGAAGCTCCTTCCTCCATACTCCCTCCTCTATGTAAAGGCTGCAGACCTTGCCAGCCTACCTGCCCCACCAGCAACCTTACCTCAAATCCTCATTCAGACACCTCGCAATCCAGCACTGCGCTGGGGATTTCCCACTGGTGGCTTATTCTTTTCTGTCTCACCCCACCCCCACCCCCATGCACATGTGCGTACACACACACACACACACACACACACACACACACACACACACACGCACACTGTTTGGGGTAATGGGAGATGGGTAAGATTTTTGCCTCATGCAGCACTCTGTCCCAGCTCCTAGATAGACCACTGCTGTCTGGCCACAGGCCCTTGCAGAGCTGTGGCTTTCACGAGAATAAGTGCCGTGGGGAGTGGGTCCTGGAGTTGGCTTTCCTTGTCTTCCTGTGTGTCACCTTTGCCTTGACTCCCCTTGGCCACTTAGCCCATTGCCAAATAAAGTCACTTCTTTCTGTGACTTAGGAATGTCAGAGAGATTGCAAGTGTGAGTCTTGCTTAGCCTTCACTGTGGGTGTGGGGTTTATCCCAGAGGAGCCCGGGGACCTCCTCCTACCTTTCTCTGGGGCCCCGGGACATAGAACTGCAGAAACTGACAGGCAGCAGGCTGGCAGCGATGCAGTCGGGATCCAGAATGTTCAGTCAGCCACTCGTCTGCTCTTTCCTCCAGGGCAGTGTGCTGATGTGGGGAGATGGGGGCAGCCTGGATGGTGATGGTGCACTTGGTAACTTTTCTGATCTCATGTCATACCGCTGCCCCCTTCTCTCCTCTTCTATGCCGTGCTCCCTCTACTCCACTCTTGAGTTATTACCTAAGTGGTACAATCCTGATATTTGAGAAGCATTTCTCTGTGTCCAAACAAAAGATAGCGTTTCCAGAGTTGCCATATGAAAATCATTTTGGATCCTGAATCTCTGCTTCAGTTAGGTTTGTACTGCAACAAACACTGTGACCAGAAGTAACTTGGCGAGGGAAGGGTTGATTTCAGCTTACAGTTCCACACCTCACTACATCACTGAAGGAACCTGGAGGCAGGAGCTGATGCAGAGGTCATGGAGGAGTGCTGCTTACTGGCTTGCTCCCCCATGGTTTACTTAGCTTGCTTTCTTACACTCCCAGGACCACCTTCCCAGGGCTGGTCTCTGTGCTCTCCCATAGCAATCATTAGTCAAGAAAATGCCCCATAGTTTTGCCCACAGGCCAAGCTGGTGGGGCATTTTCTCCCAAATAATACCTTCTTCCCAAATGACTTTAGCTTATGTCAAATTGACAAAAAAATTAGCTATCACAGTTCCTAAGATGTTCTGTAATCATGTGATACATTCTACTATTAAGGTGACTGTGGGGCGTTTACCCAACCACCCCCACAGTTCCCCAGAGTTTTCTTGAGTGCGAGCAGCAGGAAATATTAGATAGAAGGATTTATTGCGGAGAATATCGCAGAGAGAAACAGATAGAAAATAAAGGATAGCCTCGAGAGGGCCTGGAACCTATTCCAACGGGCCCCGACTGTCTCTGCCCCAGGGTTTTTATAGAGACGCCAAGGGGTGGAGCAAAAGACCTCCTCCCCCAGCACAGCCAAGTGCAGACCATCTCAGACACCTGCACTCAGGCCCGTGGTCTAATCATCCTCTATGCGGACCTGCTGGGTAAAGCCACGAGGAACCCGAGAACGGGCTCCCACAGGTCCCCCTTTCTTAATATATAAAAAAATAACTATTAATGGCTTACAGCAATCTCCATAGCTGTTACACCTCCCAATATGGGAGTAGAGGATGATAAAGATGGCATTTCTCTTTTGAATATGAATAGACGTTTTTCAACCCAAATTTTTTGCAGTTAACAATTTTCGTTCAAACAAGCGTCTCTGAACTTTTATTCTCAAGCCAGAGACCTTTTTAGGTACAGTAGTATTCTAAACCACACCATTTTTGATGTTAGCTCAGGTTTTTCTGTGTTGCATCGATTTTCCATGGATCTCAGCTGCGGATGCCTTGTGCTGGTTCTGGCGTCCGCCATTCTTAGCTTCTTAGCTTCTTAGCGGCTTCTGGAACTTTTGAAACCATTCAGACTGCCTACTTTGCAGTCTGCTAGGACACTAACTCTGTATCTCAGGTTTTTTCACCATATACATTAAAAATAGACTCACTCTTAACATTTTTTGCCTTGCAAAGCATTTAGACTCACATTCAACATTTACATTGTACAAACTCACATATAACGTATCAACATCTACTTATTTATACTCCTTAAGGAAACTATAGAACGACTTTAGCAAATATATTTCTTATTACTTCTTATATACTTCTTATCTTCTTAATTAAACTTTCATTTACAACTAGTATCTTTACTTCTTACAGGCTTATTACTACATGTCTTAAGACTGCCTTAGATATTTTTTGCAAGCTTATATTCTTAAAGGAACTCTATAGATCTATTTTACAAACTTATATAGGGCTACCATTAGCATATATTTAACTTAGCAAACACCCAAAGATTTCTTAACACAGAGATCTAACAAGAGAATAATTTCTACAAACTCACATATCTTATTTTCATCTTTTTCTACTTCTTACTCTTAATTATCACTATCTCTATTAGAAAAATTCTCTTAACTAGACAGGAAGTACGTACATCATTTCTAAAGTTTAGAATTTATAGTCAGCTTTGTTATAAAGCACTGGGATTTAGTGAGTGTTGTTATAGAATTGTGATAGTTGTTGCTAGGGGACTGTAACATTCTCGGGACAAAGTCACAACCCAAAGTTGCCGAGTTCTCTCGGCCTTTCTGAACCAGCAGAGATGTACTGTCAGCGGTAAACGGTTTTTAACTAGAGGCTGTCCATTCACCCAAATTCATAATAGCTCCCCTAAGTGCTTCAATTCAGACAAATGTTTCTATTACAGCAGTACTTTTGGTTTGTTCTACCAAAAAACTTCACTTCACGCTGAGGGTGAAATTACCGTATTTAGCTGCTGTAAAGCTCTTCACCAAATACTGCACAGCTATTAGGTGATATAAAGTATTTTTCTAAAGGAGCTAGTAAAGCCAAAAGCCGCACAGCTCCAAACTGTACTTAGTATTTTCACTTCATTAGCTTTAACTCCTGATATATTAGCAGCTGTGATATTTAGCATTGATTTCTTATAAGGAACTTTCAGGTGAAGCAACTCTTTTGTAAGACAGCTAGATTTTCTGAAGTTTGTTTCCCATCTATAAAGCAGTCATTTCTTTTTGAATGCCTGTTTCTTATCCCCTTAGTTAGATTTGCAAAAGAATCACTCATTGCAGGCTGTTTGTTCAAGAGGTAAATAATTTTCAATTTCACATAAGTTTCTTCATATCTAAGACAACGTTCAGTGTATAAACTGCTTTCCCTTGCTTTCTTATGGATTTTAAAGTGGCTTGTTTGCTCTTAAAGGTAGCTTTTTGTCATCCAACTGCCGCAAAAACTTTGCACAGCTATTAGGGTAAATAAGGCATTTTACCAATGGAGCCCCAAACCGCGAAGCACCTAGTTCCGTATCCTTTCAATTTTTCATTGGAACTGACACTTAAACTCTTAGATGATTTTCCTCCTTATTCTTTTAAAAGCTGTATTTTAAGTTTACCATGAACGTATTTTCGAGCTGACAAAAGTGTTTCAGGGCAATGTCGCCATCTTTAGCGGAAAAACTACCTTTCCCAGAATGCATTTCCCTTATATCAGTCCATAATAGTATCAGTACCTTATATCAGTCCTTTATATCATTTCCCTTTTATCAGTCATTTCCCATAGTTCTTTTTGGGGCTGAGAGTCAACTGGTTCTTTTACCAGACTTCTTACAAATTCTTTCCCGGGAGGTTTGAACAAAGTTTTTTGCTTTTGCAATGGGAGATTTGAACAAGCATTTTACATTTTCAATTATGGGACATTGGGAGGTTTCTGGTCTCTTAGCTGGCTTCAACAGGTGTCTCTCCTTCATTTGACACTGACCCCCAAATCAGAACCGCACCTGCCTCATTAGCGCGCATTGAGGTGGGCAATTTCTGATAGCAACTTTCCTTGGGGCTTGTGTTTGTCTTAGCCAGTCAGTGAAAAACATTTACAACAGAGCTTTTCCATAGCTCCTTCAGAGATTTTCTCCCACTGATTTTATTCTCATTTTGCTTGTTCCTTCCTTCCCCAGATGCAGAGCTTCAGCTATCTGTTTGTGGCTCTGTTCCTCTGCTAGCTGCCTTTGAAAGTAGGGGCTTTTTTTTTTCCTCCCCCCGAATCTGCCTCAAATTCTAGCAGCTTTTTCAGGTCATGCATTTTCTGGGGAGGAATCTGTCCCTTCTGTTTCTTCAGAGTCTTTCTCCCTGACAGTTCCCAGTTTGGTCTCAGTTTATCCCTTCTACCCCAGAAACAGTTTCTGACACTATAGTGACAGCTTTTTTGCTTCTGAAGGTAGGGGCTTTTTGTCCGTTTGTTTTCCAGGTCTGTGTGGTTTGCGTACAGACGGAAAATCTAACAAGGGATGTTTTTGCCATCTCTAAATTCCCATTAGGACAGGTGTTTTGCCTTATCAGGCCTTCACCCGGCCCAGTCCCCCAGTGGGTTGTGTTTGCTTGTCTGGGTGCTCAAGGACAGAGCTTATGCCAGAGGCAATCACCCCTTAGGGCTATACTCCCTCATCTCAGGGAGTCAGTTGAAACAAAGCTTTTCTCAAAAAGATGCTTTCTCTGACAGAAAAGAAAACTTTACTCCTGGATAGTTCTGTCCTGCCCTGACTGGGCTCTTTCCCCCAGACAGCATTCTGACTCAGCAGCACAACTGCTTCAGACCCAGTTCAGCTTTACTGTTTTCCCAGAAAGGTCCTTACTCTGATAGGAAAGCTTTTCTCAGATTTCTTTTTTTCAGCTGTGGACCTATCAACCGGGACTTGTAGGAAAGCGGGCAACTGTGCTTGTTCCCACTGGCTTTAGCTTTGTTCATTGGCAACCTTCCCCTGGGTCCTGCACCTTCCTGCCTCAGCTCTGTGCTCCTGGAAGTTTACAACTGCAGGAACCCTAGTATACCCGAAATGCACTCCAACTCAGAGACGCTGGCCAGTCGCCTCTGGGTATTTGGTCAGAAGTGAGGATACAATGCTAACAGAGTTTGCAATGCTTCAGGGGATCTTTGTGTAGGACAGTTAGGAGCACCTTTTCATTCTGAAATGCTCAAATAAAACCCTTGATGCCTCAGCTCAGCTGTAACTGAAAAGCTTGGCTTTTTTGCTTTTCTCAGGTAGATTCCTGCCCTTTTGGGCTCTGTTGCCCTTTACCCACACTCTCCCAAACATTTCCCTCAGGGTACTCTGACCCACTGTCTTTTACTTGCTTGAAGAGACAGAGCTTAGAAGAGAGGTTTTTAGAAACTTGTCCCTGCCTCCTGCATTGCAGGGAGGATTTTTAAAGCTTGAAAGAACTTGGAGAGGTTTTGCTGTCTTAAGAGGTTTGTTTTCCCTTTGAGCTAATCACAGGTGGTCCCCATACTAATATCTTCAGGTGATTCTAATTTTTGTCCTTCTGAGAGAGAAAGTTAAAGGCTTTAGTTTTTAAGTTTGAGAGCTTTTAGTTTGAGAAAGATTGTTTTTTAGAGAGATTTTTCCCCAAGTTTTCCAAGAAAAGCTTTATAGTTTAAAAGATTTTTCCTCCCCAGGAGAAAGACCAACTTTTCCCAAAACTTCCCAACTTTAAACTTTTTGGCTTTTTACACCCCCATTTTTGTCTCAGGGAGAAATCACTTTCTCCTGCTGCTTGGACTTAGCATTTCAGCTGTCCCCAGGTCAAAAAGCTTCCAGAGGAAACTTTTTCTTCCCCATAAGCTCAGAGAAGAGTTTTATTACCCGTAAAGCCCAAAGAAAGATTTATTTCTCCCAGTTTGCATTCAGAGCCCCCAAAGTTAGAAAATTGGGGAGTTTTTCTGTCTAGTTGCCTTACTTATTTTTTCCTACACAATCTTACACTTCTAAGTTTTTCCTACCCTATGTTACTACCCTATACCTTATTTTTCAGATAGAAATTGAGAAAGGGATAGAAGATAGAAAATTTTGACAGAAGAGAATTTCGCTGCAGCATCGGACATCCTTCCAGTCCGCTTTCCTTTTCTCTCGAGGATAAAACCCCTGCCTCTCAATATATATATAAAATATATATTTTCCATAACACCGGCATACCTTATCCACTGGCAGGGCTGAACTCAGCACTTTCGCCAAAAACTCTAATAAAACTATTACTTTCCTTTATCTTTAGTCCCTATTACTTTGTCTTTAGTTCCTATTACTTTGTCTTTAGTTCCCCCTTTTTTTATTTTTTTTTTATTTTATTTATTTTTTTTTTTTTGGTTTTTCGAGACAGGGTTTCTCTGTGTAGCTTTGCGCCTTTCCTGGAACTCGCTTTGGAGACCAGGCTGGCCTCGAACTCACAGAGATCCGCCTGGCTCTGCCTCCCGAGTGCTGGGATTAAAGGCGTGCGCCACCACCGCCCGGCTCCCCCTTTTTTTAGTCCCCCTTTTTTTTCTTTAGTCCCTGTTCATGGCGCCATTCTGTGGGGCGTTTACCCAACCACCCCCACAGTTCCCCAGAGTTTTCTTGAGTGCGAGCAGCAGGAAATATTAGATAGAAGGATTTATTGCGGAGAATATCGCAGAGAGAAACAGATAGAAAATAAAGGATAGCCTCGAGAGGGCCTGAAACCTATTCCAACGGGCCCTGACTGTCTCTGCCCCAGGGTTTTTATAGAGACGCCAAGGGGTGGAGCAAAAGACCTCCTCCCCCAGCACAGCCAAGTGCAGACCATCCCAGACACCTGCACTCAGGCCCATGGTCTAATCATCCTCTATGCGGACCTGCTGGGTAAAGCCACGAGGAACCGAGAACGGGCTCCCACAGGTGACTTCCTTCTAAATGCATACATATGTAATATAAAATGCATTGTGTGTGTGTGTATGTGTGTATGTATGTGTGTGTATGTGCACATGTGAGTGTGTGTGGTGGATGCATGTATGTGCAGATATATATACCCATGGAGGCCAGAGGAGTATGTTGCATGTTCTGCTCTTTCGTCCTCTGCCCCTATTCCACTGAGACAAGTTCTTTCACTGGGCCTGGCTTGCCCTCTGTCTGTGGCTGCCTGCTAGGCTGGCTCACCAGCAAGTCCCAATGATCCTCCTGTCTCTCCCCACCTCGGTGCTGGGGTTACAGGCCAGCTTTTTAATGTAGTCCTGGGGATCTGAACTCAGGTCCGATGCTTTTATGGCAAATGCTTTCTTACCTATTGAGCCATTCTATCCACTTTAAATTGTTTTTTAGGTATTTTTATGGAGGAAGAGAAAAATAGAACCCTCTACTTGTTTGGCTTGTGCTTGGCCAGAGCTGTCCTGGCTTTGTTCCTCTGCTACCTCTTGGCCTCCTTCCCTCCCTCTCTCCCTCTCTCCCTCCCTTCCTTCCTCCCTTCCTTCCTTCCTTCCTTCCTTCCTTCTTTCCTTCCTTCTTTCCTTCCTTCTCCTCTTTCTTCCTTTCCTTTCCTTCTTTCCTTCCTCTCCCTTCTCTCCTCCCCTCCATCCTTTCCTTCCCTTCCCTTCCCCTTTCCCCTCCCTCTCCCCTCCCCCTCCCCTTCCTTTTCCCTTTCCTTTCCTTTCCTTTCCTTCCCCTTTCTTTTCTTTCCTTTTGCCAAGTGCTTGGGCTTCATTTAGAGACAGCAGCCGTATACACCAGCCTCCAGCCCGATGTAGTGCCTGCACAATTCACCTTGGCCCTGGAAATATGGCTGCTGTCAGGCCAGAGAACAGTCTTGGATGATGGCCTGCCAGCCTGAGCTGGTGGCATCTCCTGCAGACCCTGGTTCCAAAAGGGCCTTGGTAAAGTTTTATCCCTTGGAAAAGTCACGCACACTGCCTGAACGCTAGGTGGCAGGCTTGGACTGTAGTAATCCCAACCTCATTTGCCAACTCGTGCCTCTGCCTCCAGTTAACAGGAAGACTAGCAAATGCCTTCCTTACTAGAATGGTTATCTAGTGCTCACTGGGCTGGTGGACTTGGCCATGTCCTCTCGTTTTGGCAGTTTGGCTCTGGTCCATCACCAGGTGGTCTTCATCACACTGGAGTAGGTTTTGGCTTGGGCTTTCCCTGTAGTTTTTGGAAGTAGTTACTGAGTTTTGTGGGTTCTTCCTCGGCTGCCCTTCTCGGGACCAGGGTATTCCACTCCATTTTCTGTCAGGTTTGCAGACATGCCCAGGCCCTGCACTGCCCAGACATTTTCCAGTAGGAAGAGTCTTCTTGCTGTCTGTCTCTCCTTTCTGCCCTGAAGGTTGGCTTTCTTGTTACTCTCTCATTTGTCGCACAAGCAGGTCTTTGTGTGGAGGACGAAGGTCCTCATGATCCTTGGAGTCTACTCCCTGAGTGTTATTTAATCATATCACATGGTCCTCTGTGAAGGTAGTTTCCTTTTGAAACTGTGTGTGTGTGTGTGTGTGTGTGTGTGTGTGTGTGTGTGTGTGTGTGTGTGTATGTGTGTGTGGTGCAGTTTGCCCACATCTGCCTTATTAGCTCTCATTTCTGAGCATGAACTTGCTCTGGTGTAGGGAGTTCCTGTCTTCTGACTAGACCTTGCCTTTCTCTGTGTGTTTCTTGTCCTTCCTGTGGACAAGTATTGTCATCACTCTCTTCCCCCATCCCGCCAGTGTGACATTCTAAATCAACTGAAAAGCTCCCTTGCTTTTTCTTACTGTTGCTCCCCCTTACTGTGATACTTGGTACCCTATCGTGGTTTTTATCCATTCCATCGTCATATATTAATGAATTCCATGACACACTGAACACTGTTCTAAATGCCAGAGGTGTGGCTCTGGGGTCAGATAGAAATTTTCGATGTTGCAAAAAAAAAAAAAAAATAGATAAATGAAGCATGTAAGTAAAAAGCACAGTCAGTTCAAAGGAGGAAAACATAAGATAAGCTGGGGTTCTGGGACGGGAGTAAGGAGCCTTCACTGAGGAGAGAGCTTATGGGAGACCTGAAGCAAGTGTGGGATACTGAAGGCGACTTTCTGAGCCAGCGCAGTGTCAGATGGGAAAGCACCTGGAGGAACTCAGAGGAGAGGAGTGGACAGTGGAGAGTATTGGTGAGGTTGACAAGGCAGTAAGAGGTGACGGTGTGGCTGTGGCTTATCCAGACAACACCAGCTTTTACTGGAAAGCTGTCAGGGGAAGGAAAGGAGGTTGTTAAGCCGGGACAGGCAGGATCTGTATGGTTTGTGAGGGCTGCTGTGGCTGCCTGAGATGAGGCTGTGGGAAGGCAAGGCTGTAGGCAACAGACAGAGCTAATTAGGAAGCTCATGCAATAATTGAGGTGGGAGATAGCAGAACAGTATGTGGACTAGTTGAACATAAGACGCTTTTAATGGTAGATTTAAACCATTTGCTAGTAGCACATGCCTGTGGTCCCAGTGGCTTCAGATGCTGAGACACAAGGATCTCTTGAGTTCAGGAGCCTGGGATCAGCCACAAGAGAACTGCAAGGCTTCATCTAAAAAAAAAAAAACCAAAACAGAACACCTTAAAAATTGTCAGGGGCTGGGCAGTGGTGGCATACACTTTTTTTTTTTTTTTGGTTTTTTGAGACAGGGTTTCTCTGTGTAGCTTTGCACCTTTCCTGGAACTCACTCTGTAGCCCAGGCTGGCCTCGAACTCATGGAGATCCGCCTGCCTCTGCCTCCCGAGTGCTGGGATTAAAGGCATGCACCACCACTGCCCGGGAGCACACACTTTTAATCTAGCACTCAGGGAAGTAGAGGCAGGTGGATCTCTGTGAGTTCAAGGCCAGTCTGATCTACAGAGTGAGTTCCAGAATAGCCACAGCTACCCAGAGAAACCCTGTCACAAAAAAGAAAACAAAAACAGAATTGTCAGGGCCCTAGACCTACCACCTGTGAGGTGTGAGTGTAGGTGGACAAGCAGGGAGATTGTATGTGTGTAGCCGTGCATGTGTGTACGTCTCTCTCTCTCCCACATGCCCACCCCTGTACTTTAGAGAATCAACCCTACCCAAACTGTAGTGAGGATGTTCACTTAGCAATGTAGTCCACCTACTCATAAGAATAGTCTGTCCCAGTCTGATATGTTTTTATTTTCTAAATTATAATTTTCAGCCCATGTAGTATTTCAGGGCATTTATTGGTTCAGAGAGTTCACATTGTGATAAGTATGTTTATATTTCTCACATGTGTCTGCTTTCTTACTCAAATGTTTTTCATAATGCCACCAGAACCATTTATTATCTTACATTGCTGTATAACCAACCGTGGGTCGGTTGGTCTGTCTGTCTGTCTGTCTGCCTGCCGGCCGGCTGGCCTATAATGGCACTGGCTTCTGCTCCATGTACTTTGGCAGGCACAGCTGCAGTGCTTCTGCTGGCTGGAGGTTGACATACAAGATGCTGCCGAGACATTTTTCTCTCTGTCACTGCCTACCCCCCTCCAGGGGCTCCACCTTACCATGTGGTCCCTCTACAGCAGGGAATTAGAACCTTTCACACGACCAGCTCCCAATGGCACCAGCGCAGAAGCTACAGGCTTCGCATCACCCCACCCCAGCACTACCCAGCTCTCCTCCCGCCACCTTCCCTCCCATTCCAGGCCACAGGATTAGACCTTTGCCTGTGTTTCTGCTTTGCCTTCCTGATCATGCACCCTCTTTTGAGTGAGGAGAGGTGGCTTCACAAATAAAAGACACCAGAACGGGGCTGATTTGCCAGCAAAGATCAGGGAATAGGGCCTGATGTCAGATAGATATAATGCACAGATGATTTTCTTGGCTTTGTTGGATTTTGTCACCTGAAGTAACTTTGTGGTGCAAGTTACTGACTTCTCCTGGAATCTAAATTTTGGATGCAAGCCAAGGGGAAAGAGTCTTGGTAAACTTAGAGTTGGGCGATGTTGCTAGACCTCGCTGAGACATCTTTCCTCACATGCCTTCAATCTGACACATCCTAGGTTCACGCTGCTCCAGGAACGCAAGCCCTTCATCCTGGGGCTGGTGTCCTTTGGACCCTACATTTCATTCTGACACATCTTGTCTGTTGTGGAACTCAGAGAGACCTTTCTTGCAGGACACCATGCAACTTCTCTCTTCTTCCATCCATCATTCCTCATGCAAGGGAATGAGTTTAGGAGGAAACCAGAGGCTTCAGGCTCTGGGAAGGGGGTAGAAGAGTGGAGGTTACTGCTCCATCCAGGGCCAGGAGTTGGCTCTATTTTGTAGCTACCCCTTTCATACCACACCTTGGTGAAGAGACTGATTTTCCAGTGGGCTCTGGGGATGAACACGTGAGACCTTGTGAGTGACAGGTGTGTCCTGTCATGTTACCACCTCTTCTCTGAAGCCATGTTTTCAGGTGAGCTTCTGTCAGCCATAATGCTGACTCTAGGAGTTAGGGTCTGCAGAGGATGCTGGCTGATTCAGCTCAGTCTTGAGACCATCCAGGGCTGCCTGACCCAACACCTCACAAGAAATGGGCATGGGATAAGTTTGAGTTGTATGGAACAGAACTTGTGTGTAAATATTTAGGTTGAGCATAAACTTCCTTGAACAGTTAGTTTGTGACTAGTAATGTATGGCTTTGGCTTCTGTGGAAGCTCTGCTGAGAATGAGAGAGAAATGAGAGGAAATAATGATGAGCGTGTTGTGCACAGAGCTCTGGGGAAGTATATTGAAGGAAAGAGGACAAGAGCAGAGTGAAGTGGAGAAAAGCCTTGGAGATAGTACGTGCCTACCAAAGGTCAAGCCTTTGAACCACAAGGGAAGAAAAACTGGGATACAGAATTGAAAGAGGCATACTTGGGATCTGCTCAAAACCCAGTAAGGATTCTGGGAGTAGAAAGAAACTGAGAATTCAGCCCGATCAGGAACTACATGTAATCCTGTCCCTTTTGAAGGGTTGATATCTTGGAATCTGCACTGAGGTGGGGCCATCCCTTCAGCCTGCCTCTCAGCAGAGAGCAGGGACCTACTGGTCCCAGCATCCTGAGAGGACAGGCCTACTGGCTAGCCACTGCACTCTGTTTCCTAAGCTCCAGATTACTGAACTTAGACATCTTCCCTCTGGAGCCATGGGGTCTTCACTGCAAGCCTCTAGTCCGATGTCTACTGTAGAAACCTTTACCTCCTGCTGCCCACCAGCATTCCTAGGTGAACTTACCCATGATGCAAGATGTCGTAGTTGGTTAGTACTGTGTCGCCTGACTTCCTTGCTAGAGTGTGATTTTTGTTTCTGAGCAGCAAGCCATCATTGACTTGACATCTTTAGACTGGTTCCCTACAGTATTTTGCTTGCAGTAGATGCAGTAGCTATCAATTCTTTAGCCCCATCTACCTGTTGGAAGACTCTACATGAATGCAGTCATCTTTCAAATGTGAAACTTTGTCATCTGAATATGAATTTTATGGGCTAGTATGATTCTTTTTTTATTGAGAAATTTTTTTCATTCATTTTATACACCAAAGATCCCCTTCTTCCCTCCTCCCACCCCTGAGCCTCCCCTTCCCAACCCACCCAACACTCCCCCCAATAAGAAGGCAAGGCCTCCCATGGGGAGGCACATCCAGTAGAGGCAAGTCCAAGTTCTTTCCCCAGCCTCAAGGCTGCACGAAGTGTCCCATCATAGGTGGTGGGCTCCAAAAAGCCAGCTCATGCACCAGGGATGGATCCTGATCCTACCGTCAGGGGACCCCCAAGCAGATCAAGCTACACAATTGTCTTGCCATGCAGAGGGCCTAGTCCAGTCCCATGCAGGCTCCACAGCCATTGATCCAACTTTCATGAGTTCCCACTAGTTTGGTTTGGTCGTCTCTGCAGGTTTCCCCATTATGATCCTGATGCACTTGCTCATAGAATTCCTCTTCTCTCTCTTTGACTGGACTTCTGGAGCTCTGCCTAGTGTTTAGCTGTGGATCTCTGCATCTGTTTCCATCAGTCATTGGAGAAAGGCTCTGTGATGACAGTTAGGGTATTCACCAATCTGATCCCTGGGGTAAGCCAGTATAGTTCAGGCACTTCTCCACTATTTCTAGTAGTCCAAGGTGGGATCATCCTTGGGGATTCTTGGCAATTTCCCTAGGACTGGGTTTCTCTCTATACCCATGATATTTCCCTCTATCATGGTATCTCTTTCATTGCTTTCCCACTCCATTTCTGTTCCAGCTCGACCATCCCATTCCCTTGTGTTCTCATCTCCTACCCTCCACCCTCCATTGCCTACCCCTCATCCCCAGTTTACTCATGGAGATCTCATCTATTTTCCCTTTCCAGGGCGATCCATAGCATGATTATTTCTATGAAGAACACATGTGCATGCCAGCCGTGCCCCAAGCACTGTTATGTGAAGCATTTTTTGTAGGGGTGGGGAGGAATATAAACAAATGTGTATTTACTATAGATAGCAAATCACTGACACAGTAAGGGAACAATTTTATCAAAGTTCAACTTGGTGAACCAAGGGGATTTTTTTTTCTGGGAGGATGAGTGAGGGGTTAGTTACAGGAGCACAGAGGACTCAAAGACAGCTGTGCCAAAGGTGCTGACTGACAGAAAGCTGCGATCCTGAAGCTCTGAAAAACTTTCAGGCAGCTCTACAGATCAGAGAGTCTCCACTCAGGCAGCTCAGGTGGTGGGAGAGTTCCTTCTCTTTTATATCCAGGCTGGAGGGAGAAATCCCTCCCCTGGCCTTCTGAATCTTACTAGTTTCAGGAACTTGCTACGATTTGTGAGTTGTTTGCTTCCAGAGTCTCATGAGCTTTCCCCATTCCTTTCTGGATGGAATGTTTCAATTGGGAGGGAAATTGCTACGCAACACCTGGCTAGGCCCTGTGGGACTAAGAGGGTACATGCCACAAAGGTACAGAGGGCACCACCTGTGACATGTCCACTTTTCTCAAGGAATTCAATAAAGTAGGATCAGATCTATACTGGAAATCGACAGTACTCAAAAGTTGCTTCTACCCATTGTTACCTGCTGTTGGAAAATGCTGCTTAGGTGACCTAGTATATGGGCAAGGCAAAAGCTACTCTATACAACTGAAAACTAACTTTACATGTGAAAAGGTTTTCTTTGTGCAACCCTCTCCCCAGACAAAATCTATCCTGCATTATCAGTGAAAGGGTGTGACTATATAACATTTCACCCTCAAATACAACATCAGATACACTTATCTTTAAATGTTTTAAAATATCAGTCTTTGGAAATGACATCAAACAAGGGCAAGGCTGAGGTGTCAGAGGCGTCCATGTTTGTCTTCCGTCCAGGGGTTATGCGACAAAGCATGTGGTTGAAGGTCTAGAACCAAGGACACTGTACAGATTTCGACTGAAGGTCACCAGCCCCTCTGGAGAATATGAGTACAGCCCAGTCGTCTCGGTGGCTACGACCAGTGAGTACACTCATGCTCAATGCTCGCTTTTTAGAAATATGAAAACCACAAGCAATGTAGAGATAAAAATAGACTGTGTTCACCTGGGCTCCACTGGAAGCAGAGAGGACTCCATTTGTAAGCCCTGTGATAACTTTGCTGCCCAGGCCTCTCTACAGCATTCCATGAGGAAGGCCAGCTATGCTTTCCAGAATTGGGAGAGCTGGTTTGGTGCCAGGATTGTCCTGTTCATGGGCATTTGGCACAGGGTAGAAGTCACCTTTCTCAGGAAGTGGGTCAGCAGGGATGGGCTGAGCATTGCTTCCTCCACACGTGTCTACTGTAGATGCTTCCGGGCATGTGTGCATCCTGTTTGGTCACAGACTTCTGGTTCCCTGGGTTCTGAGACTGAAGAAAATCCCGATCAATGCTTCCCCAGCCACAGGGAGGTACTGCTCCACAGAGGTGGACAGGGGTCTAGCCCTACTCCCTCTGACCACCCTGGCCTTGTCCTGGTTTTATGTCATTTCCTGAGACTGATATAATTTTAAACACTTAAAGGTATGTGTATCTGGTGTCGTGTTTGAGGGTGGGATATTTTATATATATTCACACCTTGTCACTGACAGTGCAGGTGAAATTTTGTTTTGGGGAGGGTTGCACAAAGAAAATCTTTACACAGGTAACATAAATTTCAGTTTTATCTACTGTGGCTTTTGCTTTGCCTGCACATGTCCTGTGGTTTGCCATTATGCCCTCGTGACTGAAGGTGATTCAGATTTTGAGCTAGCTACTCTACTGTGCCTTTGGGTGCAAGAATGGCAAGAGGGGCCTGGCTCCGGATGAACAGATTTCCAACAGAGTTAGTTAAAGCTGAGAAAGGCGGGACCTCACCTGTGGGCCTAAGTGAGGTGTAGTTAGCCACGCAACAGGGTAGGAGGCATGCTGCCGTCAATTGTGCAGGTCAGGCAAGAGGGTCTGCACCTTAATCTGGTGATGCTGAAGGCAATTCTCAGCCCTGGAGTCCAGGGGGAAGGAAAGAAGGCAGAGGAGAGAGACAAAGAGAGACAGAGGGGGGAAAGGGGGATGGGAGAAGGGGGGAGAGAGAGCACACTGGGAGCACAGGAGGGCAAGGGCAGGGAGCAGCAGGCAGGGGAATTGCTGGCATAGAGCCTGCCTTTGAAAAAACTCTCCTGGGGACACAGGCAGCATGCTCCCCCAGGTGGCCTCTGCACTTCCTCCTGACTTCCCCTGTGGTTCCAGCCTCCCACAGTCACCTCTTTGCTCTCTGCTCCCTGGAGTACCTAGTCCCCTGCTCTGCCCACTGCACATGCTCCATGGCACGGTTGGTGCAGGGCTGGTTTCTTGTGCAGGCTTCCTCCCTGCACACACTTGAGCTCTTCCCCACTTGGAGGCAGGCTCAGCACTTCTCCCATCCAGCTTTACATATTTACCTGCCTTTTACTCCCACTTACAGTGCAGGCTCTGGGATGGAGGGAGGGGGATGGGTTAGCCATCTCTCACATTCGGGACTGGCTCAGTGGGTGGATGATTAAGTAAGATTTGGTGGAGGAAGTAGGAACACAAAGAGGCACACTGGCTGGTTATTTTTCTTTTCTTTTTTTTTTTTTTTGCCCATTGTCATGTCTTGGGGACAGATCCATTTCTCACCAACTGGATGAGTCACCTCACTTGAAGGTAGCTGGAGAGGTGCACACAGCTGGTTCTGCAACTATCTATGGTGGGCTCCAAGTGACCTGCTGTCCCCTGAACAGCACATCCAAGCCAGGGAGGGCTTCTGACTTTTTAGCCAGAGTTCACACAGAGCCTCTTTAAGAAGGTAGGGAGACTGGCTTGACTATGCCGGTCAGCTGATAAGGGCTGTGCCTGTGGCTAGGTTTGCTTTTTGCCCAGCTGTCTTCAGAGAGGCAGCTGTAGATATCTGGCCTAGGAATTTGTCCTGAGAGTTCTACGGCTTCTATAGGAAATTAGATAAGATCTCTCAAGGGACAGGGGTATGCTGGTAGTGACCGTGTGCATGCCTGCATGCACACCCATGCTCACACATTAGCACTCCCAAACACTGCGCTTGACTGTTTCTCTGCTAGCCTCATGGGGCTATGCTCAATGAAGGGACTAGGGTACTTGGCAGAGGCAGGCCTCTGGTTCAGCTGATTGATGGCTGCTCCCTTATTCTCTTCTACTATTCAGTGTGGGCTGTCTTTAGGAGGCAGAAGATGCTAAACAGAGAATCGAGAATGCTCATATTATACAGAGCAAGCAAAAATGCTTCTGTGGCTTATAATTTGCATTCAGTTTGAGAGCATTTTAATGAATCACAAAAGCCTGCACTTTGTTTGAATAAAGGATGCTCAGCCTTTTTTTTTTTTCTTCCCAGGTAAAGTACATGAGGCTCTTGCTTAAATGAAGCATGCAATTTTAATCAGCCAGACCCTTAAAAGGAAAGAAAAACAGCTGCTACTTGTTAATTGGCAAATATCTTCTCCAATGAGTTCATGATTTATTCACTGCTTTTAATAAAGACCTAAGTTCTACCAAGGAAGGTGTCATCACCATGTTATACTTGTAGGCACTTCGGCAGCTAGGTGACCCTCATCTAGAGTGAGATGGTTTCTTAAAGTCCATCCTGCCCATCCCCTCCTGGGGTACACTGAAGGTACTGCATCCAGCCCAGATGGATATCCCAGAGCATCCTTGACATGATGCCTGCAGTCAAGACACTCAGTGTAAGCACTGTGTGGTCAGACCCGCCAAGGCCAACCTGTTTATATTCAATTGCACATATTGAGGCCATTCTCCTGGGCCAGGCCTGCAGAGTCTTGACGAACTCCTGGTTGGAAGGGTGGAACATGTTGCTCACCCTGGAATTTCCTCTCTGTTCTCTGTGACTCCTGCCTACAGTGGAAGCAAAGCGGCAGACAAGGCCTTTTCACTGTCTTGTGAAATTCTCACTCACAGGGTTTCTTTGTAAAACATTTTTTAATATCATGTGTGTATGTCAAAGGACAACTTTATGAAGCTGATTCTCTCTGTCCACCTCCTCGTGGGATCTGGCATGGCATGCAGATTCCCAGGCTTGTGTAGCAAGCGTCTTTATCCTCCTAGGCATGCCACCAGCCCATGTGAATAGGTTTTCCTGGGCTGACCCACATGGTTCCAGTGGGATTCTCAGCTCGTCTCTGTCTTCCTGGTTCAGCACCTTGGTAGCTGGGAAGTACTGACTGAGCTGTCACTGAGAAAGACTCTCATAACTGACCAGTGGGTTTTTTGTTTTGTTTTTGTTTTTTCCAAGACTCAGCAAGTAAGGTGTAATAGCAAGGATGCTGCTTTCCTCTGTCTCTGTGAGGGAGTCCCTGTGTCCCCAGAATCCCACGTAAAGCACCAAGGATCCCTAGCAGAAGTGGGAATAGATAGCTCATTTATTTTAGCTGTGTCGTTACACCTAGACATCTTTGCTCCACACAGCCCTCAAGCTCATAAGCATGAAATGAGCTTGCTTTGTTTTTGAATATTATTGTACACCAGCACTTCCTGGCTGTGGCGGGAAGTGCCTCCATCAAGAGACCTTACTGTGCAGTGAGGAGGGAGTGCAGTGAGGGGGGACACAGTGAAGCAGAACACAATGATGCAGTGAGGTGGGGGTACAGTGAGGGGGGCGGTGCAGTGAGGGGGGCACAGTGAGGGGGGCACAGTGAGGGGGGCACAGTGAGGAGGGGGCGCAGTGAGGTGGGGCCGCAGTGAGGTGGGGCCGCAGTGAGGTGGGGCCGCAGTGAGGTGGGGCCGCAGTGAGGTGGGGGTGCAGTGAGGTGGGGCCGCAGTGAGGTAGGGCCGCAGTGAGGTGGGGCCGCAGTGAGGTGGGGCCGCAGTGAGGTGGGGGTGCAGTGAGGTGGGGGTGCAGTGAGGTGGGGGTGCAGTGAGGGGCAGCGCAGGTAGCCAGTGCAGAAATGGGGGGCTGCTACAGGTGCTTTCAGACCTTGCTATGAATATCACAAGTCCACACTCCCTGAAGCTTTTAGGCATCCACTTTTATTTGTTGGGGAGGGCAGAGGGAATTAGATTTATTTTAGATTCTGCATTTTAAAACATAGAATAGAAACATAACTACGTATCGGTCAGATGCCTCAATGCCTGTTAAATCATGGTCCCAGGTGAGACTTGGCGAGCTCTAGTGCCACCTACTCCTAACTCATGACCTTGGACAGCTTAGTGTTGCTCAGCCCTGATTTTGCAGCTTGGAGGAGAATTTTGGAAGAATGTAGAATCCTTATTAGTAAGTGTAGATTTAGAAAACTCACCACGTTGGAAAATTCAGTAGAGACCAGATAAACTTCCAAAACTCCTGTGCATGACTCTGTAACATGTTCTTGTGGCATCTGGATCCTGAGAGACACAAAAAATGTGCTCTTTTGTAGACAATAGGCTTCTTATAGGCATACTGTCTGTCCCTTTATGTAGGAAGGAAGGAAGGAGGGGAGGGAGGACAGTCTACTGGTTAGTTTGCCCCCTGAAGTGTAGTGGTCACACAATGGTCTATGGATAAGTCCACTTCAATGTAGCTGGGGTCCTCAAACACGACACTGTTGACATTCTGGATCTGGTTAGGCCCTGAGTGGTGGCAAGCTGTCCTATGGTTACGGGATGCTAAGCAGCATCCTGGACCCTTCTCTGCTAAATGCCAGCAGCATCTCCCAAGTTGTGACAACAGAGGTCTTTAGACATGTGTCAAATGCCCTTGGGAGTATAACGTCCCTCTAGTGAAATTCCTGGGTTGAGTGAGACCTTCCTTAGAAGAACAAGGCTGGCCAGGGCCTTAGCTTTGAAAACCCAGCACAATACCTTGATTTGAATGAAGCCTTTGGTCTAAAGATGTGTGAAATGATGAAAAAGATGTATAACATGACTGAAGAAATCTTTCAGAGCTTGGTAAACTTTAGAAGATAGTGCTTTCAAAGTAATTTAAGTTGATATCAATTGATTTCAACCTAAAAAGAGAGAAGGAATCAGCTGTGGCCAATCTGACCCACCTGCTCCAAGTTTTACCCCCCCATCCTCCCTCCCACCTCCTGCACCATATCACTTGGTCACTTTGAATGTCGGTCACCTACTGAGGACTCCCTTGCCTGGGAGCTGATGTCCCAGAGAGATTTCCACAGGAAAAGGATTGCCAGCTGGTTCTGCAGGTGGGCTGTGAGGGGGAGTGACAGGGTTAGGGGCACCTCAGGAGGGAGTCTGGGTTCAGAGCTGTGTGATGGGGAAGGACCAGCTGCTTTTCTTTAGAACTTAGAATTGTAACAGTTTGAAATAGGTGGTAATGTTAATCAGAAAAGTGTGTGTGTGGGGAACCCCATTTATCCCGTTTTCTCAGAGACCCCTGTGGTGCTATTGATTGACCATCTAGTGGTATAACTTAGATCAGGAGCTGCAAACTGAAGCCAGGCAGGCATCGCAAGTGTGGGAGGGGTGCTGGACATGGTGGGATGTGAGAGGGTGAGGGAGTGCCGTACTAGACGGCAGTAGGTGTGTGGGCATCTGCCACGCATCACTTATTTACCTTTGAGCTCAGCCATGCTGATTTGAAAGGTGTGGAATGTGGAAAAGGTGAAACCATAGACAAGTAGTTGAAGAGAATATCTTCCTGTGGCCAGCTGCATTGAGGCTGAGCCTGTGGATCTGCCTCCCCTCGCCCCGTCAGAGTTGACATCCATGTCCCTGTCCATTGTCCCTCTCAATTTCCCACTCATCTCATTGTCTTCTTAGGCTTGTTGTCCTCACCATTTCCCCCTTGGCAGACTGCCATCTCCCTTTAAGGAGTTTCTCACACGTTCCCCACCTCCATGTGGGGATGAGCCCCGTTTGCTCTCCAAACACAGGGAGCTAAAGCAATTGTCTTTGTTGTTGAAATGTTTTAGCCACGTTGGTAAAAGAAAGCAACATGTTGTGACACTTGCTGGGGTTTCCTTAGTCACAAGAGACATTAGGAAGGATTATTCTGATGGTGGCATTCATGAAGAAGTACCTCACAGCTTGAAAATGTCCCAGTTCTTTGGATCAGTGTGTGAAGTTTCTCCTAACATGTGAAAAACAGGTCTTTCCCAGTAAAAGAAGCAGTTGAGTAGGAAATGTGAGCCGGTGGACAGGGACAACTCCATGCCTCCTTGGAAGTGAAGATGAACATCCACCCAAGGCCACAGGAGAAAGAGTGAGATCGAACCTCCCACCCCTGCCTTGTGGATGACTGCTCTCCATCTGCTTTCTCTAGGGGAGCCCATAAGTAGCGAGCACTTCCACCGTGCTGTCAATGTGAATGATGAAGATCTCCTGCTTCGAATACTGGAAGGAGGGTGAGTGAGTGCGGCCAGCTTTTCTGTTCTTCCTTCCAGTGCCCAGGCCTACATGGCACAGCTTTATCTTGTTTTCCTAGACAAATTCTCTAGTGCCTTCAAAAGCACCTCCTACGTTTACCTCAGGTGACTGGTATGAGTTAGGGAAGTCTAGTTAATAAAGAGTCATGGAGACCCCTGTAAATGGTATGGTTTGTGATTTTTTAATGAAAACTGTAAAAGAAAATTACAGGTCTGGGCATCATGCTTTGGCTCCAGAAGCAATTATTATCCTTTGATTATCCAGCCCAACATTTAGTACAGGACAGTCTGAAATGACCGCATGTAATACCAGGTGATGCCAGGAATCAGCAAACCAGCTGTCTTGGCGACTAGAAGGTTGGTAGGATGCTAGAGAATAAAGGGGGCGGGGAGGACACGGTTGCTGCAGGAGGGATGCTTGAGACCACCTCCCATGTAGATGTACTTTAGATTCATCTGTAGTGTGGTTTTGTGTACCACAGAAGGCAGTGGTTTCTGAGCTGGGGTTTGGTAAGTTGATGAGAAGCTTCCACAGAATGCCAGGCTCCTTGGCTGACAACACAGGATGTGTGTTCTTCTCTGAGCCAGTAGGAGAGTAGGAGCTCTGGCCGTACCTGCTCTTTTGGTGGAGCTGCGCGTTGGTGCCATGCTGTTCCCAGCTCATGCCAAGAGGCTTTGCTGGTCACAGACTATTCAATGAGAAGGCACAATGATTTTGAGTTGAAGGAAGCTTCTATTCCCAGTAAAATGACAATGCTTTTCATGAAAACTTGAACCTTTAAAACTATTAGGGCGTTTTAAGACAACAAAAATTTCATGGCCCAAGAGAAACTGTCAGTTTTGGTAAATGAACCATTTCAGCGCCCCCCTCCCCCATGGGCCCTGCAAAGTGCTGTTAACTTGTGGGATCTCTGCTGTGAATGACGACCTCTTCTCTGCTTTCCTTAAGCCATGTAAAGGTGGACGTGCCTAACAAGTTTGGCTTTACTGCCCTCATGGTTGCTGCTCAGAAAGGCTATACCAGGTAGGGTGTCTCCCTGTGCCTGCAGGTGTAGCCAGCATGGAATGGCAGCCTCTTTTCTTGCCCTTTCCCAAGCTGTCCCCTGGAATGGCTTCCAGTCAGGTGCTTGTGCTGGGTTAGGCAGCACACAGACAAGTTTGTATTTAGTCTCTCACCGAATATTGTACATGTCTTGCGAACAGTCAAGATTGGAATTTGAGTTTCTTTAAACGGAGGTGAGTGAGGGCACTTTGGGAACAGGCTTCCCCTGGAGGTTGCCATTATCTATCCCACAGGGATGGCTGTAAGTGCTAACATCTTATCTTTCAATCATATTTGTCTTTTAATTGCAACAATGCCATTTTGAGCGACAATAGAAATGTGTTCTCATTAAGTGATCCTCTATTAAAAATGGCCATTAAAATGACATGAACTATTTGTGCCATGTGGGCAGGGTTGGGTGTGTGAATGGTTCATGGAGGGTTGGGACCCTGTTTTCAGTGGGGATCAGTGGGCTTCCAGTTTAACAGTGCCTGTCTTCAGAATGGGTGGAGGGAGGTGTGGTAAGGATGCCCTGAATGTCAGATTACTGAGTTTCGTTGGGTTACCATGGGCTCCAAGTGGCCAAAGCCATTTGTCTCACTAATTTCAGCTTTGTTCCTTCAGGCTTGTGAAGATCCTAGTTTCCAATGGCACGGATGTGAATCTGAAGAACGGAAGTGGCAAGGACAGGTAGGAGGTGGGGTGACGCTGAGAGCTGGCACGCTTGCACTGTGTTATTAGACTGTACTCAGTGTTTTTTGCCTTGTACACTTTGTCCAGTTTATTGTGAAAGTTCTGAGAGGTGAGTGGGCCCTTCTGGGGAGATGGAGGGACAAAGGCTGGCTTGTTTTTCTGTGGTTTCACTCATCAGATACAACCTGTCCAACCTTCTCCAGCTCAGTAACCCATAGCTCCAAAAATAGTACCACCAGCTCTGGCGCATGGTTCCTTTCTTACATTCCTGCCTTCCTCTACGGCCCAAGAAGCCAGGTGTCTATAAAGAAGCAGTCAAAGTCAGGATCAGAGATACTACTGCAAAACATTGCTGTGGTTTCCATCACGCCAGTTGGGGTTACAGCACAGGTTCTCAACCTTCCCAACGCTGCGACTTTAATACAGTTCCTCACTTTGTGGTGACCTCCAGTCATACAATGATTTCATTGCTACTTCGTAAACTGAAATTTTGGTACTGCTATAAATCACAATGTAAATATCTGATATGCAAGATGTCTGATATTTGGCCCTTTAAAAGGGATCACAACCCACAGGTTAAGAACCTCAGTTTTCACAGAGAGTGCTTGGTATTCATGGACAGTTGAAGGAACATTTTGAAATACTTAAATATGAACTGTTTAGCAGCTAGATATAACTATTTCAGCACATCCAGCATTTATTTGATGATGATTACATGCCAGGTGCCATGCATGGGTCAAACAGGGAGACAAACACAACACCTTTCCTCAGGATGCTCACAGGATACATGGTATACACAGGCTTAAGACTTGGGCACTGCATGCATGCATTTTTTGTGCCATATTTTGTTTTTTTTTTGTGTGTGTGTGCGTGCATGCACATGGGCATTTGTCAGTGCACATGTGTGTGAGTGCACATTTGTTTGAGTGTGGATGTAAAAGTATGTGGAGGCCTGAGTTAAGGTGTTAAAATTGGGAGACATCCACCTTGCTTTTTGAGGCGGCGTTGCTCATTGGCTGCTAGCTTGCTGATTCAGCTGGACAGGCAAGTTCCAGGGAGCCTCCTGTTTCTACTTCCACCACCAGTGACGAGGTACAGGTGCATGCTGTCATAACTGGCTTTTTACCTTAGTGCAAGCACTTTACCCACCCAGTGATCTCCACAACCCCAAACGTGGCTTACTGAAGCCAGAAAGCCCATCTAGCCCATTCCAATGCGGTGACAGATAACATTTGGACACCATTTTTAAAATTATCTTCCAAGTGACTCTTAAACCGATCTAGAACTAAGCCATCAATTGACTGAAGATTTTGAAAAGAATAATACCAGTTTACAAAGGAAACATTTTAAGGAAGGTAGAAAACAGGCAAGAATTGAAAGAGAGAAAGGGATTAGTGAGAATATTTTCATGTTGCAAAAATGTATGGGACACTTCTTAACAAAAATCTTCATGATAAACCAATGTCTTATACATCAAAGAAAAGAGAAATAAAATTGGACACTGGGAAGAGAAATAATGGTTATAGAAGGCATTTGAAAATGAAAAGAAAATGATGCATTGTGTCCCATAATAGGTTTGGTAATTGTGTTGAAATGTATACTTTTTAGAGAAACTCAAAGCCACCAGAATCAATCCAAGAAGAGGAAAATCAAAAATGAACAGTATCCATGTAGACCATGAGAAAATGTATTCCAGTGCTCACTCCTTAGAGGCTCTTGCTTCCGATTTGCATGTCTGTACTGAGCTTGGAGTTTCCATGGCAAAGACAAGCTGGAAAGCTTCAGGGAACATCAGCGTTATCGATAACATGAGAAGGGCTGGGATGCAGCTCAGGGTTTGCCTAGATGTACAAATCCCTGGGTTCAACCCCACTACTGGAAAAAAATGGCAGCAAGTCCTTTGCATGTCTGTAGGTATTTATATTTGTAATCCACTTCCTCCCAATCAGAAAGATATTTAAGAAGGCAAGGAAATTCCTATTAGAAGGCTTCTAACATAAGATTCTTCCTTAGTAGATTCAAGGTGAAGGGAGAACTCGGGTGCAGCTCGGGACCTTGTCAGAATCAGCTGGGTGTCTGTCAGCAGAAGAACATAGGGAGAAATGTGTACACTCACAGTGGAGTTTTATTCAGCCATAAAGCACAATGAAGTGACACCTTCTGGGAAATGGATGCATCCAGGCATGATCAGATTAAATGAAATAAGCCAGATTCTGATAAATGTTGCATGTTTTCTCCTATTTGTGGACTCTAGGGTTTCTATAGATACATACAGTCATTTATGTATAAATTATACAAAAGCAGAAGCAGGACAGGGCAGGGTCAGATGGGAAACTAGCCCAAAGGAGAGTGAGGAGAGTGGAGGGTATGCATGTGGAGTATGTGGTCTACTTGAGAGAAATTGTCCTTATGAAACCCAACACTATGTACAATGAATATACATGTGCTGGATAAATTTGCTTTATGTCAATTGGACAGGCTAAAGTCATCTGAAAAGAGGGAACCTCAATTAAGAAAATGCCTCCATAAGATAGGGATAAAGGCAGGCCTAAAGGACATTTTTAAAATTAGTAGTTGATGTGGGAGGGCCCAGCCCTTTGTGGGTAGGTGGTGTCATCCCTGGGCTGATGGTCCTGGGTTCTATAAGAAAGCAGGCTGAGTAGGCCATATGGAGCAAGCCAGTAAGTAGCACCCCTCCATGGCCTCTGCATCAGCTCCTGCCTCCTGGTCCCTGCTCAGTTTGAGTTCCTGTTCTAAGTTCCTCCAATGATGGACTAGGTTGTGGAAGTGTAAGCCAAATAAACCCTTTCCTCCCCTACTCGCTTTTTGGTCACGGTGTTTTGTCACAGCGATAGACACCCTAACCAAGACAATCTATCATTTAAAAAAAATATTTTATGGCCAGATAGATGGCTCAGTGAACAAAGTCCTTAATTCCCAGCACCTATATAAAATGCCAGCATGAGGGTGTGCATCCATAATCCCAGCACTGTGGCTGGGGCCTGTGGAGGCAGGAAGATGACTGGGGATTATCCGCTGCTGGCCCAGCTCCAGGGTCAGTGAAAGACCCGCGCCAAGGGGGTAAGGCAGAGAGTGCTAGTGTAGAAATCCTGTGCATATATGCACCCCAAACAGACCCTCAGCCTTTGGACAGCGCCTGACACAGAAATAGCAGGGAGTGTCAACGTCTATGATTTGTTATTTTTTGAGATGGCGGGTGAGTTGGTCTCTTAGTTTAGGTTTTTATTGCTGTGAAGAGACACCATGACCACGTTAACTCTCATAAAGAAAACATTTAATTGGGGTGGCTTGCTTACAGTTTCAGAGGTTCTGTTCTTTATCATCATGATGGAGAGCATGGTAGCATGCAGGCAGATGTGGTGCTGGAGCTGAGAGTCCTACATTTTGACTCAGGCAACAGAAAGTCGACTGACTGTCACACTGAGGGAAGCTTGAGCAAAAGAGACCTCAAAGCCTACCCCACAGTGACATACTTCCTCCAACAAGGCAACACCTCTTAATAGTGCCACTCCCTTTGGGAGCCATTTTCTTTCAAACCACCACAGTCTCACTGTGTTGCCCACGCTGGTCTGGAACTCACATTCCTCCTGCCTCAGCCTCTGGAGGAGCTGGGATGACAGGTGTGTACAGTCCTGCCTATCTCTATACAAAATGGTTTATTTATTTACTTTTAAATTTTTTTAAAAAAACATTTCAGTTCTCCAGTGTCATTTGTTAGCCCTAGTAAATCCTCCTGAGTCCCAGAGAGTTGGGTTGGGGGTGTGTTGAAGAGCACAGGCAGCAGACAGTGTGGTGTCAAACCCCAGTCTTTTAAGGACACAGTACACAGTCTGTCACCCTGGACAGCAGCCTCAGCAGCCGTCCTTATGTAAACCGCGGGGTTATTGCAGGCAATGAACGGGTTAATACAGGGCATGTGTGAGACAGGGTCTGGCTCTTGGTGAATGCACCTTCTATTCTATTCATGACTGGACAGTATTTTGGAAGATACAGGGGTGAGAGGTGTGCTTCCTCCTGGCCTGCAGAATTCAAGAGACAACTGTCGAAGACTTGAAACTTAGTAAGGAGGTTTCCTGGCGTGGCAGTTATAAGATAATTAAAAAAAACAAAACCAAAAACAACCCTGAATGCTAAGTGTGGTGGCACATGCCTTTAATCTCAGCACTCAGGGGACAGAGGCAGGAGGATCTCTGTGAGTTCCAGGACATCCAGAGCTATGAAATGAGGCTCTGTTTAAAAAGAAGGTACTAACTTGTTTATAGCTAAACACAGTAGAGCAGACTAAACCCCCAAAGGCGCAAGAAGCCTGATGAAAATATCAGCTACAGAGATCTGAGAGATCCAAAGATTTAAAAATTGAGAGCTAGGCCACACTTCAGAATGGCAAGACTATGGCACCGTTTTCCATTTTCCTCCAATTAGCATATAGATTGAATATAGCCTCAAATGGAATTATTCTTGGGAACCCGTCAAAATGATTGTAACTTATCTGAGAGAACAAATAGATGGTAATAGACACTACAGCTTTGTCAGAGACTATGGAGACAGTTATTAAAATGCCTTAAGAGTTAAACTAGTTAGTGAGGTGAGCACCATGTAAAAGATTAGAAGACAAACAGGATAGGCAGGACTTGATATATGGTGGTAGAGGTGCTACAGAGAAGGTACTAGAAATAGGCTATTTGAAAAAAAGAAGTAAGACCTTGACCTTCCAGCGAGCACCAAAGCACATGTCAAATGAATAGAAAATTACATGTAAAAAGTCATAAAACACCACTAGGAAGTAGGAATGCAGTCGTCTGACTTTGTAATGTGCAAGGCACAAAAGTGGGGAGGAACTAACCAAGGAGAAGGCATAGAGTTGAGGGCTGTCTGAGCAAACACTGAGGAATGTGCAGGGGACAGACCATGTGAACGCATGTCCACAGCCAGGAATGACTCACTCTGCCCGGTAAGATGAAGAGCGAGTCACACACAGAGACAGTGTGCGAGGTTTGCGCACAGCGTTAAGTAATTCACATGAACTGCAGTTAGTCTCACTGCATAAAGTGCCTCCTGTGTATTTGGTAATTAATAATGGTAAAGGTGAAGTAAAGTGGACATTTTCAGAGGGAGTTGCTAGAAGCATGTCATGATGCACGCAATTTGGGAATATATGTGGGCTAAACCCTGAGTGCTGGGGTCTAGCTCAGTGGTAGAATGTTTGCTGTGTGCTGTATGTAGGTGAAAATTTGAGCATCTATTTCTTCCCATTTTATGTGAGAAAACACACAATCTGAGATCCACATACACACAAATGATTTAGACACACAATCTGAGATCCATGTATATACAAATGATTCACAGACAAACACATAGTCTGAGATCCATATATATATATATATATATATATATATATATATAAAATATATATATACACACACACACACAAATGATTCACACATGCACGTGCATACACACACACACACACACACACACACACACACACACACACACACACACACACACACACACACGATGTAAGAGTAGGAAGAAGACCGGAGAGGAGGGGGCTGGCAGAAGGTGGGAGGTGAAGGAGAGGACAGTGAATATATGCCAATACAAAGCTCAGAAAGGCCATGGCCACTCACACATGGATTCCATTCTAGGACTTCTACTCCCAGAAAATGGCCATAAGTGCAATTAAGATTTTACGGTCAGGGCAGCATCTTAGGATGATCAAGGATTTGAGTATTCCCAGTGTCCTTGTGTGGTCATTTAGGGACTACCTTTCCCTACTGAAATGATCCTCCATTTTATTTTCCAACTATTTATTTAGACCATTTTCAAACATTTAGAAAAGATGGAAGACTAACACAGAAAACACTTGCCCATGCTCTACAAAGGCTTGATGTAGGCAGACTTTTCTGTCTAGTCTGCCTATCTGCTTTGTCCCACCAGCCGCTCCCCAAATAACCACAAAGAGACAATATTAATTATAAATGCTCAGTCAATAATTTAGGCTCATTTTTAGCTAGCTCTTATAACTGAACTTAACCCATTTCTATTAATCTATGTGCTGCCCTGAGGCTTGTTTACCTCATGTAGGTACTTCTCATCCTGCTCGCTTTGCGTCTCATGGCATCTCCGCTGACTCCACCCTTCCTCTTCCCAGCATCCTCCTAGTCTGGCTCTCCTACCCAGTCTCTTCCTGACCAGCTACTGGCCAGTCAGCTCTTTCCTAACCAATGAGAGTATTACATATTTACAGTGTACAAAGATGGTTTCACAGCAGCTTGGCAGGCGTTGACATTGGTCCATATTTGTAGAAACCCCCCTCCCACCCATGTGCCTCACAGTCACCCTCAGTTGTGTGCTCCTGGATGCAAGGTCATTACTGCACACCTGCCATCACATCACACTTGGGGTACTTCTCACCAATTGCCTGGTGTCACTTGTCCTTCAGATGTCACTATTTGTGGTGGATACTGGGGCAAGATCATGATCCAGCCTGTGTTTCCACATTGGGCCTGCTGGTTCTGCCTCTGTGGCTGCATTTTCTTTATTGAAGATCTGTTCTCTATCAACTCCCTTCCCTCCATCCTCTCCCTCCCTCCATTCTTGATGCCCTTTCTCATTTTCTCTCCTCTCTCCATTCTCTCTCCCTCTATTCTATCCCCCTCTCTACCGTCTCCCCTTCATTCTCTGTTTCTCTCCTCACAGCTGACATCTGAGGCTGACTACCTCACTGCATGCTGTGTTCTGGGCTTGTCTCTGTCACTCCCAGTTGAAGGGTAGCATCTTAGCTTGCTCACCTAACCCTATATTTCCAGCAAAGGTATTTTCATGTTACGATTATAAAGGTTTGGCCGAACACAGGGTGCCCTCTTCAGCAGGAACCTTGAGAGCTTGTGTTGTTTCTGTTACAGCTATGGGATGCCCTACAGGTGGTGATTCCAGGTGATTCTGGTGGTAGTGGTGATAGCTAGATCCCATGGCAACTAGAAAATAACCTATAGGGTAATAAATTTGTGTGATGTGACTACATCTATCCCCACTAACATCTTAAAGCTGCCCAGCATCTGGGAGTGCTCTCTGCCCATACAGTTATCCAATTAAGAGGTACACAAAAGAATTTCACAATTCCATATTAGTTGGCAGTCTCTTACAAGGAAGAACCCCCCCCCCCCCCAGCAGCTGGAATGAATCAGTTTTGTTCTCTAAAGGAGAACGGCTGTAAATGAGCGAACTACCTGTTTTAGAGTAAGGAATTGGTTTAATAATGATTAGTGACAGCATGGCCCATGGTCCTTCACTACTCTGTTTTGCATATAATCTGGGTTTTATGGATGTTTTGAAATCCAATAGTTTATACTCAATCACAGACAATATTCATTTTCAAAACACTTTTACATTTTGTGAATGTATGTATGTATTAGTGCTCATGTGCCTCTGGGATTGAACTCTGGTCATTATGCTTTACGCGCTGGGCCATCTTACTCCAGTACTTTTTTTTTTTTTAAATTAAGACATAATCCAAATACCTTAGAATGCAGTGCTTTAAAGTTCATTCACAGGACTGTTCACCCATCATCACCACCATGGGCCAGTTTCATGACTCTAGAGACACAAGTGTATTTCCCCTTCTTAGCCCAGGCAGCTACCAGCCTACTTCTGTCTTCCTCATTAGGTTCTCCAGGATGTTTCACGAAAATGGATCATATGCTATGACTTCTGAGGCCTGGTGCCTTTTATTGTTCATACTGTTTTAGGATTTTTCCTACTGTAGACTTGACTTCCCTTTTGTGGCCGGCCCGACATTCCACTGTACAAATTTACTACATTTTCTCTATCAGGACATCTATATGTTTTGTGTGGATAAAACAGTTTTTTGTTTTTGTTTTTTTAAACTCAGTTGATGACTTTTTGATTTAATCCGGGTGGACAAAATGGGGCCCCGAGGTCCGCGGTGGCACTGACAGCAGACTCTGCTTTTTCTGTGTGTTGCAGTCTCATGCTGGCTTGCTATGCAGGGCACTTAGATGTTGTGAAATACCTCCGAAGACATGGAGCTTCTTGGGATGCTAGAGACCTCGGAGGCTGCACGGCTCTGCACTGGGCTGCAGATGGAGGCCACTGCCCTGTGATTGACTGGATGATAAAGGACGGCTGTGAGGTATGGCCTTCCTTGCTTCCTTGTTAACCACACTGTCTTAGGGATTTTATTACTGTGAAGAGACATCATGACCACAGCAACTCTCAGAAGGAAAACATTTAATTGGGGTGGCTCACTTATGGTTTCTGAGGTTCAGTCCATTATCATCATGGCAGGGAGCACGGCAGCATGCAGGCAGACGTAGTGCTGGAATAGCTGAGAGTCCTATGTCTTGGAGGCAACAGGAAGTCAACTGACTCACTGGGCTATATCCTGAGCATAGGAAACCTCAAAGCCCACATCCACAGTGACACATTTCCTCTACAAGGCCATACCCTCTCCAACCAAGCCACACCTTCTGATAGTGCCACTCGCTATGAGATTATGGGGGCCAATTACATTCAAACGACCACATACACCATACTAGTAAGAACTTGAAAGCATCCTCTGGGGTCTTGAAGAGGCAGGCAGACCTTGGTCACTTGCTGTGAGAAGTCTGAGAGGAGTCTCTGGCTCATGAGTTTGAAAGGCCTTGGAGGATCTTGGGGATCTGAGGCAACAACCAGGCTTCATCTCATCATGGAAGCCAAGGGAAGTGGGTCGAGCTCAGAGCTGGCCTGATGCATCTGTGCTGCAGCTCTGTGCCTTCATTCACTGCTGGTGTCTGTTTAGTTGGTCAATGACACCTTCCTGAGCACCTGCTACATGCTGGAGATGCAGAGATGTGCACAGGTCTAGCTGCTTCTAGTAGCTTTCAAAGTTATTCTTGGTCTCAGTCTCTCTCTCTCTCTCTCCCTCTCCCTCTTTCTCTCTCTCCCTCTCTCTCTCTCTCTCCCTTCCTCTCTTTCTCTCCCTCTTTCCCTCCCTCCTTCCCTCTCTCCCTCTCTCCCTCTCCCTCTCTCTCTCTCTCTCTCTCTCTCTCTCTCTCTCTCTCTCTCTCTCTCTGCTGTGGAGATGGATTTCTGAGTTTGAGGCTGCCTGGTCTACATAGTGAGACTGTCTCAAATTAAGAAAGCAAAAAAAAAAAAAAAAAAAAAAATAAACACTAGTGAAATTACATCCGCGGAGCTGGAGAGATGGTTCAGTGGTTAAGGGCACTGGCTGTTCTTCCAGGGGACCTGGGTTTGATTACCAGCACCCCCATGATGGCTTACAGCTGTCTGTAACTCAGCTTCAGGGGTTCTGATGCCCTCTCCTGGCCTCCGTGGCCACTGCATGCATAAGGTGCACAGATAGAACATACAGGCCAAACACCCACACATAGAAAATAAAACTAAAATTTTAAAATAATTAAAAACTACAGCTAAGGAAAGCAGATGGGCCCAGTATGAGGTATAGTTGGGTCCCTTCCTAGCCTGTCTTGTTTCCATTTTAACAGTGAAGATGAGTATTCCAGTAGGGGGTCCTTGAGCTGTCTCAGCAGAGGGGGACCCCCTATGAGATTCAGTATATCCCCTCCCCGAACACAGACATGAATTCAGCTAGCTCACCCCAGGTCTAGAAAATCAGGGAGCCTGGGGAAGTGCACACCCCCTCTGTATGTCTGCCCAACGATGCCACAGGAAGAAGTGGTTGAACTGAGGCAGTTGTCCCTTTGGTAACATAGGTAGATGTTGTGGACACTGGTTCAGGATGGACGCCGCTCATGAGAGTCTCTGCTGTGACGGGAAGCCAGAACGTAGCTTCACTTCTCATCGAGGCTGGGGCTGACGTGAATATGAGGGACAAAGATGGAAAGACGCCTCTCATGGTATGCCCTTCTCCCGGGGTCTCAGTTTTTATTACCACTAAACAGGGCTTGAGAGTTAAGCTGTTTATAACCGAACCCTGGGTTTGGTTGCATAATATTACTTATCCATTAACAATCGGGGGTGGGGGGTGGTCACTATTATATTTAAATGGGACTTATCATATTGCCCATGCCAGCCTCAAACTTCTGGGTCCTAGGGTCCACTTGAGCCTCTGAGTAAGCACTGTCCTGTGCCCCACTATATTATTTTGTCCATCCCCCCCTCCCCCCAAGTACTTCTAAGGACTCTCAACCCCAGTTCCCAGGGCCATTGTGGGATCAAAGTAGACCTGTTTAAACAATGAATTTGCTGCTTTTCTGCCCTGGGCTGTCTTGTGTCATTTCAGTGTGGACAGAGGGAAGAAACATTTTTTTCCCCTTTGCCACTGAACAGTCAGCAGGAGGCAGGCCAGAGCGGAGGTGCAGTGGGCAGTGGCCTGGCCCAGGGCTGCCTTGTGAGGAGCTACCTGAGCTTGTGCTGGAGGGGAGTGCTCCTCACGCCATACTTTTCTGTTTCCAGATCGCTGTCTTAAACAATCACGAACAGCTAGTTCAGTTACTTCTTGACAAAGGGGCCGATGCAAGTGTGAAAAATGAGGTAATGTTTATTGGGAGATCTCCCTTAGAGAAGAAAGACATGCATGAGACTCGCACACTCCAATCTGTAATTAAGTTCTGCTTCCTTCCAGTTTGGCAAAGGTGTCCTAGAAATGGCCAGAGTTTTTGACAGACAGGTGAGGACCTCCCTCCTGCCTACCAAAGCTGACTTTTATAGTTCTTTCAGACTCACAGAACCTGCCCAGACCTCCAAGGACATCTACCTGTTTGTTGTGGTTTTTCTAGAATGTACTCTCCTTATTAGAAGAAAGGAAAAAAAAGCTGCCGAGGAAGTCCTCTGTCCACTGACTGGAGCGTCACCCGTCTGAGAGACCGACCAGAGCAAAACAGCAAACCCTGACTGCTGGGCCAGACATGTGATGTGCCGAGTCTCTGAGGATGAGACGTTTATTTATTTAGTTGGAGATTCACAGTGACTTTTATGTAACAGGCAACTCTTCCCACATTGAAATACATCTTTTTACCTAAGCACATGCATATGTGGTCTCCTCACTGGGCGTCTACAGAACTGGAATGTTTCCTTGCCCTGTGCCTTTGCAGTTAGACATGAAACCAAATATTTATGTGCTGGTGCTCCACAAATGCGCACGCGGGTGTCCACTCCCGCCCCCCCCCAGCTGTCCTCAGGATGCTCCAGGCCTACTGGCCTTCTTCTTCTCATGTGTTTCTTATTATCTCTCCCACACCACAGCCGTCCAGGCTGCTGTCGCCTCCCGCAGCGGGGTGCCTCCTAAGCACCCAGGCGCTTTCTCTTAGGCTCTTGGCCTCACATCAAAGCTCCAGAATATATATCTGAAGACGGTGCTGTCTGTTAGCAGTGTTGAGTCGAAGGACAGTGCTGGGAGGACAGGTCCATCAGTTCATGTGTTTGCACACACTCACCTCTTCGGTCAAAGGTCCCAGCCCACAGGTGCCTGGACAGCTTCAGCAATGAGTCGTGTATTGCATTTAGTGTAGAGAGCAGACAAGATTTTTGAGGCAAATTGTATAGTTTGTAGACAAAGAGGGGCCAACCACCACCAAGACCGTTGGTTAGGAGTCCAAAGAGAGAAATGTGGGAAGCTTTAGGTAGGCCAAGCTCAAAAGCGAGCAAAGTTAGAGACACCACATGCATTTTATGTCTCTTGGGACAAACTGAGGGCCTTCTAGTAAAGCAGCTATAAAGGCCCTCACAGGAGTGGACTATTCTTTTTTTTTTTTAGCTAGGGAAGGCCCATGAGAAGGTAACCAAGGTTTAGCACTAGGGAAGCCACAGAGAGCGCAGCCACACATTGATGCAGATGTGAACAGCTATCAGCTGTCAGCCTTCTCTGCAGAGGTCATAGAGCATTCAGCTGAGGACTGCTCTGTGGGCTGTGTGTAATCCTGCCTGTAGACGTTGCAATGGCACTTTATCTTTCTATAAAGGCTTATCTTCTGCTTTGTTGGTGATCAGCATTGACACCCACCTTACAGTCCTCTCTGGGTCTGATGGAGATGGCATTCACCAGCCCCTCCATGGGGAAGGAGTACATCTCACATCCTTCCTTGCCAGCATCAAGCTTGGCGACATTGTCAACTGTCTGGCCTTACTACTGAACCATGCCTACATTCCTGAGATGGTCGCCCTGGGTTCTGGAGGACAGCTGGGTCTGCATGCTCAAAAGCCACATTATTTGCCATGCATTTGCCTGATGATTAGAAGGTGGTTTGCAGCCTGCTTATTTTATCCCCCAAGTAACTCATGGTGCTGTTTTTCTAACTCATTAAATTACATGCTTTATTTTTATAAATTTATTATTTATTTTTATGCAAGGCTTTTTGTTGTTCCTTTTATAGAAATCGAGCTCACTTTGTCTCAACTCTTTTGTTTAGTAATTTATGTATTTAGGCCTCTGAGTTTTCCCCTGGGGAAAACTTTGTTCTAGTATCATAAGGCTTTCTTTCACTGAACCTTCCCGATCCTAAGACACTATGGGGTCACCTGTTAGTCACCTTTGTGGGTTTCTTTCAGACCTTCTGAACTGGATTATCAGAGACAGGGCAGAGGAGTAGATTTTAACAAGCACAATAGGTAAATGCTTCTAATTCTGGGAATTTGAAAAATATCCCATAGTATAGACATTATTTCCAGTGTTACATTTGCTGTTCTCCAGGTGGCTGAAGAATTCCTACATTGCTCGGGCATACAGTTGTTTTGTTGGCTTTTGTTTGTTTGTTGACTCTTTGATCCTGAGAGGCACTAGGGCAGAGGTCAGATGCTGTGCATTTGGAAGGCCTGTGTGTGTGTGTGTGAATTTGATTTGTTAGTCACCTGGTGACGTCATAAAACCTACTCGCTTTGTCTTGGGTTAAGTAGTAATAACAGAGATTCCTTTATTTTTGCTATAATTTTGAATATATATATATTATTTTCTGCAGTTTTATGAAGTTGGATGCTATTTTAAAAATGTGTAAGTGTATGTCAATCATTTAGATTTTCTTTGCTGATAATCTGATACTCCTATGACTGCTTACTTTTTGAACTTTTCTATAAGTAATATGAAGTTTTAAAATGATTTTGATGGGTTATGAATTCACATTGTTCAGAATGGTATCGGTTCCCCACTGTCTCACCAGTGCTGTTTTGACAGGCATTTTCTCTCGTCTTTGTTCCCAGGACTGGCAACATGAATACCTTGACCCTTCCACACTTCTCCTCAGCTGTTTGTCCAATGCTCCAAGATGCCCTTACATTTATAAATGCATGAAAACATGTTTTTCTACACAAGACCATCCCTTTATTTTTGTATCAATAATCTTCTGAATAACAAACGAGACATCCAATGTTTATCTGTTTACTGTTTATTGGATATAATATTCTTAACAATGACATTTTCTACTGAACTAGTAGGCTGTATTTACTTGTAGATCCTCCATATGAGAAATGCGTACAACAATAACAGCATGTAACATACAAATGTGAAAACATGAGTTTATCAAAGCGCTATCAATGGATGAAGCCCTGCAGAATGACTCTGCAGGTTGACCGAGATGTAATGTTAATCAGAAAGGAGCTAAGCAGCTTGTGGCCAGTTAGAGCTATCTTGCTTGCTGCCACAAACATCGAGATGGTTGGCTTCCCAATCACTACCATGTTGCCCAGATAGGAATTTTAGTTCTAAGGGTCCTGCCTTGGAGTCTCATGACATTTGTGTGCGTGTATGTTTTCTGGCCACTGCCGTATGAAGTACCAACATACAGGCCAAGGAAGGCAAACCAGCATTTGACTTGTTTGTAAAAGAAGTCACATGATACTGAATCTGTCTCAATTTAAATGTACTAAATTAAGGACTAGAATGTTACCTTCTTGGAGAATTACAGATATCACAGAACATGCTCTTTGAAAGTAGGCAGGTGGTGGGGCTCTCAACTTGCAGAGGCCCAAATCATTTTCCAGCTGAAAATGACTCTTGAGTTTTAGGCCTTCTGGCAATCTCATCCATTATTGAGCATCCCAACAAGTCCACATGCGGCGTTTCTGTTCCTAGTTTCTCTCATATGAGAGAAGCTTGCAGTGGTTTGATAATAAAGGGCTATTACTTTCCCATGTGTGTGTGTGTGTGTATGTATATATGTATGTATGTTGTTCTCCACAAAAGGCACGGAAATGGTACATTCATGTCTGTGCAAATGTCTCCTGCAAGGGTCCCCACTGCCCGGTGGTTCTGAGCATGGGGCTCACAGATCTGGGAGAATTACTTCATCAGAGTTGAAAAGCAAGAGATCAGGTTGCAGCAACAGCATTTTGCCGTCAGTGCTAACTTGATTTTCGATGTCCAACTTCACCTTCTAATCAGAGCAAGGCATTAGGAGGGAGGTCACTGTGGTTGACATGCTGTGGGATAGGTTCAAGGCTGGTGTGTGCTGGGGGGTTGCTCTGTACTATGGCCCTGGAGAAGGTTGGACTGTACTGTCTAATAGGTGAACCTTGAAGGGTAGCCACACCCCGTAACAGTTGCCACTTCGGCATGAAGTAGTGACAAAGGCAGAGCGTGGCTCTCTCGGATGAGAGAGACTTTGGCATGGGGTCGGGCCAGAATAAGGCATTTGTGATTGGCAAGAGAGAAAGGCAAACTGGTGCCTATGTTTTCCTGTGTACTCGGTGTGATGGAGTTGTGTGGCAAAACTGGGAGTGGAGGGCTAGCTTCCAGTATGAGTGGAAGAGACAGAAAAAATGGCCTCTGTAGTATCCTCCCTCACTTGCCACACTGCTCAAAACACCCTGCTTTCAGTTCTGGGGAGCTTCTGGGACTGCTGGTGTCTCTTAGTCTGGGTCATTTGTGTATGACTGAGGCCATTTGAGAATGGTGGGGGAGGATCTGTAGACAGTGTCCCCGGGCTGGGGCCGGATCTAAGAGAATTCAAACGTGAAGCAAGCCTCGGAGGAAAGAGCTGCAAGTGGCCAGGCGCCCTCCTGCCCAGCCATTGTCCTCCTGGGTGTCAGGGTGGCGCTGGCTCAGAGTGCTCAGTAAACATCTGCTGAGAGGCAGGAGGATGCTCAGGCCTTCCCATTGGCCCAGCTCCAACCTCTTTGTAGCACCGTGGGGATCACAGGCTCCTAAGAACATTCAAACACAGATCAGGGTTTGGCAGTTCTTAGGGAATGCATTGATGGGTTGTATTGATTTGCTGGAGAACAATGACCCATAGCTTCAGCCTGAGAATTCCTAATAAAGTTAAGAAGGCATAAAAACGCCTCCTCAGAGACCAGTCGGGAATATTTCTTCCCGTGGAGTTTAATTTGTTGCTTGTGTGGTTTCTGTGATGTCATTCCACATGTGTAAGCTGGGAACACTCACAGAGAGTGCGAACCCGGCATGCATATTTTGAAATGGAAAACTGTACTGTTGCTCTTCATCTGAGTCCATGTGCTGGGAAAACAGACTTGGGAATACTGTAGGTGACCAGCTTTTATATGGAATGCCTGCGAAGTTCACCTGCCTGGAAAGTGGGGTCACATCACCTCTAACTATTCCTTGATACAGGAAGGAAATGAGAACATCCAGCCATGCCTCGTGTCTAGGCACTGGACCACTTTCCTGGACCTTCTCGGGGATGGTCTCACGAAACTCAACCAACTCTAATCATGTCTATAGTGTGTTTAAACATAAGATGGGCTGCAATTGAACCGTGAGTATTAACTTTGGTCTCTGTCATGTAAAGGATGTAGAAAGGGAGAGAAAAACTACTCTCTTTCAAAAAACCTCAATGCTAGTTATTGGTTCCTAAGTTTTGTTAAAATTGAGGTTGTTGCTAAACATGCTTCATTTGATAACTACTATATCTTAGAGGTATTCCTTTAATAATACTGTCTGTCCTGTAAGGGATATCAGGATTAAATATATTCTTATTCAGAAATGGATGCTGGTTCTGGAAAAGCAAGCAGCCATCACAGCTCAGCTGAGAAGGCACCACTGGCACCCTTGGCAGCCACTGGGGAGATGGCAGAAGATCACAGTTCCCACTTCATTTAAGCCAAACTCTCCCTGATCCTCCAAAACCAAGGTACAGAAATGACAGAAGAAATATGGGTTCCTAGCTTCCCCCTCACTCCCACCCAAAATGGGCTTACATGCCCCAGCTAGAGCTTTGAGTGTCTCCAAAGACAATGCTCACACAGCTCTGTAACTTTTCCAGTTGTGTGTGTCTGGCCTTAATACAACTACTCAATATCACATCAGTTAAAACAATTCTGGTGGCAGCAAAATGGTCACCATGCCATGAAAAGAGGCAGGCTATGAGAGTTCTTTTATGTATCTGTGATGTGGATTTATTTATCCACCATCATGAAGGCCATGTTTCCCAAAGCTGAATACAGTTTTGAACTCTGGAAAGAAAACCAAATTCTAAGCCTATATTTCCCCTTCTGCTTCAAGGTATAGGCCAGTCATTGATATGACCCTTCCAAAGAAGCCTGATTCTAAAATACTCAGACGTTACAGAACCTCAGTTACCTTCTATTGTGAACGCTGGTCATCCCAACACTCTGCCAGGACACAGTGAAGGCCTCTGGCACTTTGCCTTACATGATTTTTTTTAAAAATGTATCTTTCATAACATTAGGTTGAGGCATCTTAAAGATCTGCTCCTGAAGGTGGCTTTCCAGACATCAGAAGAATAAAAGATGGAAGGGTTGCCTGGTTGGGTCTTCCTTTCACGAGCCTTCAGCATTAGGGAACTGATTTCTTTGTCATCTTATGATACACTAACAGGTATGTTCCTAGTGTGGGAAAGACTGAGACTATGCTGAAGAGACCAGGATGCCCTGAAGGGAGCAGACAGGTGACTTTGGGTTCTTTGTCCAATGACTACTAATAAGGACAGCAGACATAGGCTGTACAATGAGAATAGCATTCCATGTGGTTATAACTTTTGCAAGCATATGGATTCTACCTAATTTTTAATAAGCTGAGCCTTGCAGTAAGAAGGAGAGTTTGATCTCCAGGGTTGATCGGCTAGCTCTGGTTACCAGTTCACATCTGAAAATGTTTATGGTCCCATAGAAAGCCTCCTCTATCTGTCAGAACACAGGGTCATTGTCTGACAGTCAAGAAGACAATGTGGTAATTTGCTTAGCTCTAAAGGGGGCAGGAGACAGGGCTCTGCAGTGCCTGGCCAGTGGCTTTCCTGCAGAAACACCACCGTTCCCAATGTAAACAACACGCCCATGCCAGCCCTCTGCAAGAGGGCACCCAGAGAGAGACTCCTCCCGCTCTGGGAGCAAAGCCTCGTATAGCACCACAGACTTCTTTGCCCTCCAAAGGTGTTCACAGCTGCTCAGCTCAAGGTCAAATGTCTGCCTGGACTAGGGTTCCAGTCTCTATTCCGGTGTGGCCACACCTCAACCTTCTTGCTTGCATCCCAGGTTTTCTCCAAAGCTGCTGGCCAGAACCAGATACTACCAGTTGTCTGAGAGCCTCAGGGTGCAGGGCCTGAAGCCTTGTCAGTATGCCGAGCCCAAGACCTTCCTGAAGGCCCTGGCTACAGCCCAAGATCGGGATTCCAAAAAAATAAAAACAAAAAACCCATTCCAGGTTCCGCTTGGGGTCTCCTGAGCTGTGTGTCTGGTGCTATAACACAGCCTTGGGGAGCTGGGGAGCTGTTTTCCAATAAGGCCTCGAACAGAAAGTAAACATCTCGTCTTGGATCCCATCAAGCAGGATATTTCAAGTCCGCCAGAAGAAGAAAAGCACAAGGAGCCTTCTGTAGAAACCCCCGTGATGGAACAAATGCCTGCTACGGCGCCCTGCGCAGTAATAGACACTTTGCATAAATTAATAACTTACAAGTACCTGAGCAAGGACACAAAGCACCACAGCACAGCACCGACGGCAGCAGCTCAAAGTTCTGGAAACAACGGCGTTTGAAACACTTTAAAAATTCTGCAAGTTGGTACAAAAAAAAAAAAATCACTCCGATGGAGTTGACAATAGTGCAAACTTGTGTCTTCACTGTTGAGGACCAGTCTGGGCTTGCTTGTCACTTGATGTAGGCATTGTGGGAAGATCTGGGCCCTTGATGCTTAGGAGCAGGTCTGAATCAAGAGCAAGCCAGAGAGAAAACAAAACCGCAGTCACACTCTCAGAAGTCATGCTATAGACACACAAACTTGGAAGGAGTCTGCTCCTGTACGCTGGTGAGTCACCCACTCCCGCCTCCTGAGATCGGAGGCCAGGCTAGCTTTTGCGAGAGAATGCAGATCATATAAAGGACCTCACTGCAGAACTTCTACTGATTTATGACAGGTCACCTCCCCTCTCTGGAGCTGTGCCTCCCATCCATGAGTTGATTCTAGAACAGCACCATTTGCAGAAAAATGGACATGAATCGCTCAGGTAATTTCTAGTTTTTATTTATCTGTATGTCTCTGCATATAAGTGCAGGTGCCTGTGGAGGCCAGAAGTGGGTGCTTCTGATCCCCCTGGAGCTGTTACTGTCATTTACTGGGTGCGAGAATGGACCACAAGATACAACAAAACCCACTTTAAGAGTTTTATTAGGGGGATATGAAAGGGGCAAGTGCTGCAGGCCCGCTGGAGGGAGAAATTGTGGCTGAAGGGGGCAAGGAATGGGCAGAGTCGGCTTTTAAGGATAACCTTGAGAATGTGTACAGGGGCTTACATAGCCACACCATGCATGCATGTGCATAGATTACATGGTCACGCTGTGCACAGATTATGTAGGACGTAAGACCGTGGGGTGACGAGGCATTTTGCCTATATGCTGACAGTGCATGCATGGCCATGGGACTCTAGAAGCAGCTGGGAGGATGTTGGAAATGATAACAATTACAGATAGTTGTGAGTCACCCAATGTGAGTACTGGGAGAATCGACAGGGGCAGGATTAAGTGTTCAAAATCTGGCACATGTTTACACTTTCATTTATTTCAATTTTATTTTATTTATTTATTTTTTTTGGTTTTTTGAGACAGGGTTTCTCTGTGTAGCTTTGCGCCTTTCCTGGGACTCACTTGGTAGCCCAGGCTGGCCTTGAACTCACAGAGATCCGCCTGGCTCTGCCTCCGGAGTGCTGGGATTAAAGGCGTGCGCCACCACCGCCCGGCTCAATTTTATTTTTAACCAGCTCCAACATAACCCAGTGGCTACTTGATTACATTGCACAGCTCAAGAGATGGAGAGCCAGGCTGCCATCAGTTAGAGGTTAGACAGAGCATTGCTTAGGAGCATTCTGAGTGCTCCTCCTGTCAGCCCTATTATATCCATGTAGTAGTTTTATCTAGTAGAATATAAAAAGTTACTCAAATGCTATGCAACCTTTTCTGCATTTCCACAATGGTGAACTAGATGGTTCTCCTGACCCTCTGACCAGCATTATCTCTGAGATTTATGAGGCAGCCATTTCTTTCCTAGGCCAACATTCTTCCCAAGAGTTGTAATGAATCTGATGTGTATCTTCCCCTGCAGAGATGCGAGTTACTAAGCATGCAGCCTGGCCAACAGTCAGAAGAACCTTTGGTTCTCTGGTGCTTAGAGCGCTCATGGCCTGCTAAAGGGCATGTGAGTCAGAAGAGTGGGTTGTGAGTTTAACAATCTGCAAGCTAGGCCTGGTGGCTCCTTCCCATCACAAAGGAGGGTGAAGGACCAGGAGGCTCAGGTCAGCCTGGGCTATGAGGGAAATGGAGGCTGGGGATATGTAGCACTTGCCGAGTATGTTCTAGCCCAAGAACAGAGGAAAAACAACAACAAAAAACCCACATGGGAATGATTTCACCGAGGATGAGGATGAGCTGCAGCATTTGCTAATTTCCATGTTGTCAATGTTCCCAGCTACACCGTGGTACCAGCAGAGGTGGAAGATGGGAGGGCACACAGCATGCCATGGATTCCACCATAGAGATACCTGATGTGAGTAACCTCAGCAGCAAGTATCCGGGAGCAGTGTTTTGAGTATTTATTACCCTTGTTTTAAATGCAACTTGATATACTTTACTATTTAATATTGGCTGGGTTGCAAAGGCACGAGCCAGCTTCAGCCCAGCTGTGGGTTCCCTTTCCCTGTGTAAGTAGAGTTTGGGCTACATCTGCCTCAGCTCCTGTGGGGGAGGGTGGAAATGACCACAACCAGAGAGAGCCTGCACAGGTCACTCACTCAGCTGCAGAGAAGCCCCCAGGTGACCCTAGAGAGCAGCTGCTTAGGCTTCATTTCTCCATAGTCTCCCAACCTGAACTAGTGTCTCAGCCCCTGGAGTAGGGAGAGAAGGTCTTGGTGAGGGAGGTCCTGCCTTCATACAGATATTCCATTTTCCTTAGTGCCTGCAGGAGACCAGGCTGGGCCTTCAGCGGCAGCTCATCTTTCCTGGGTCATCTTGCTATGATCTCTCAAATAACTGAGCCATTGCTGAGAGCCCAGGGTGATGTTTAGGTATGCATAGGTATAGTTAGCATCAACTGCTTCCTGGTTACTTTTATACATATCTCCCATCCTTCCCAACTTGCGGGCAAGTAGGAAACATGGCTTAACGCCTGATATCTGCCTTCCAGTATGGTTCCTTCAGCTACCCTACACCATTAGGGAACACCCACCTGTTTGGGGCTGGGCGGAGCCCAGGCTCCTGCTGCCCTGGGGTCCTCAATAAGGCACTAGTGAGCCGAGATGTCCTGCTCAATGGATCAGCAGGCAGAGGCTTCTGAGGAGGGCTGGGCTTGCGGCTGCCCTGCAACAGACAAGAGGTCACATGTGACTCCTCAACTCTGTGGCCAGAACTGGACCCTGGGACCCAGCAGTCTTCTGGAAGGCAGTGCACATTGCTACACAGCCCTGGCCTCATCTCTGATGCACAACCCTTCTTCAATACTAAGGACAGCCTGTCGTTAGCCTTCACGTGGACTTTTCTGTACCATTAAAAAGAATCACACAGGTACACTCAAATGTGGGTCATCTATCAGTACCCCAAAGGATGGATATAAATCTACCCATGCCTTCAGACAATCTCCAGTTTACAAAGGACTGGCTAAACTGGATGCACAGGATCCAGAAGACAGCCGTCTTTCTCCTGGGGTCAGGATCCGAAACAGATAGTGCAGCATGTTGTACCAAGCAGCCCAACTACTTGTGGAAAGGAGCCATGCAGTGACTTGTGAGACAGTTAAAGATTGGGGAAGACACTACGGGGTGATGCACTGCTGGCCAAGGGGTCACAGTGAGAACTTGAAGGTTAGTCTCCATTGAGTTACATCCAAAGGCCACTGATCTGGGACTCACTCAAGTCTACCTCTCTGGAAAATGGAGCAATCTATCTCATAGCCCTGTTATGAGGCTTAAATAAAAGAACATGTAAGATGTTCCCAGCACATAGATAATAATGATTCCAGCAGGTATTCACGTGGCAGCTTTAAATGCTTAATGGAAACACAAGAACTCTTAAGCCTCCTCCTGGAGTACCTTCCTCTCTGCCCCTGGAGAGGGCCAGTCAGCAAGTGCTGGACACACTCTCCTGAGGCCCAGGGTAGGTCTGGTCAGCACGATACTTTCCATTCTTGGCCTCATCATTGCAGGGAACAGAGTTAGCAGCTCCTACAGGAGGCCCTGACAATTAAAGGAGCTGGTGCACTTTCATGACTAGGCATGGTGGGGCACACCTCTAGTGCCAGCCATGGAGGATACACAGCAAAACCCACCCAAAACCTGCACTGTCTCAGGACTCGGTAGGCCATGGGTCCAGTAGGACCCAAGCATTACTTCAAGTGCTTGTGATGTTTTCACAGGGCTTGTACTAAAGCCGGATCTCCTGAGCCACAGACTACAGCTCAGAGGATGCAACACCAGATTCCCCGTCCAACAGCTCCCTGCAAAATGATGGGGCTACTACAGAAGTCAGTAAAGCACAGCTGTGTGGGAGATGTGCCAAGAATGAACATTAGACAGACTGGGTTCGAAAAGAGCCGCTGAACAGGGGCCAGACATACAGGTGACACGTCTCTATCAGATTTCATCAGAGGAAACACGAGAAGGCTCTGGAATACAGACACCCACCCTGGGTAGGTGTAAGGACCACACCGGCTGTACACACTCAGGCCCTGAGCTTTGGGCATGTGCAGAGATACCAGCCCTCCCTCAGGGTTGGTCCGAGGACTGACACAGTAAAGCTCTTAGCCCAGGGCCTGGCATGCATTCACCCATGGATAAGAGCTGCTGCTGTTTGACAGCTCTGATTGACAGCGATTTCACCCTAGCAACAAGCCCTGGGTAATGAGGCCACACACAAATCAAGCTCCATTTCTTAACACGGAACAGAAAACTACAAGCACAATGTCCATGTGTAATATAAAAATGAAAGCACATACTCAACATGAGGAGGCTCAGGTTATGGAATCATTCCTTACAAAGCAATACTAATTTTGCTGCTAAATATGACTAAGTTTCCAGTATCTGCAGGAAAGATAACAGCAGGGTTTTATTGGTGTGTGGAAGAAAAGGCTATGTGTATGTTACAGTCTGTGTTAGCACATTTGGATTTATCATGGAAACTCAGAAGATAATTATGGCTTGCCTGAGATAGTCTCAATTTGTGCTCACAGTCTCATTATTCATCACATTCTCTCAGATGGCTCTCAGCTTTGAGGACAAATGGTGTGTTTATCCCTGTGATAAAACTCCAAACAGCCATGATGCCGAAAGTTCTTGAGCCCTGGGGACAGCAAAGGACCCATCTAACCCCCTTTGCCATGGTCAGGACATGATCTAGCCTAGATGGTTGAATATGAGGTGTCGAGCCTTTGTAAAATGCAGCTCCCTCTGCAGGAGTTAAGAAAGAGCTCCAGGGGGTGCAACGCAGGTACATTTTTCTTCAGTTTGTATTTTCAACAAAATTCAAACATTCCTTTTCCCTTAGGCCCTGGAGAAAAGTACCACTCTACCCGTCACGTGGGATCCTGGACCTCTACTTCCCACCTGTGTTCTAGCAATAGCAATGCGTTGTGACGTTCTCTCCCTCCCTCCCCTCCTCTCTCTCAACTTTGAAAGCAAACATGCCAAAATCAAAATATAACCCTGTTGCCTTGACCATCATCCTGTTACCAGCTTGCACATAATCTACAACAGCAAGTATGTCCTGCTATCTGAGGGTTCTGTGCAGGAAGACTGGAGCCTGTCACCACAGAAAGCCAGAGTTACCACCAAGGTCCTAGTGTGACATTAACACATTTCACTGTAATGAGTGAGTCTGTCTCTGGCTAAAAATATTGTGGAAATTATGACCATAGCCAAGATTGTAACTATTACCACCACAGTGATGTAGGCATCATGGAACTGACCAAAGCTGCCATACTAGTGGGTCTTCCTTAGCCAGAAACATGGCAGGGAGGGCCACTGTGCCCTCCCTTTCTCCAATGATTAGATAAAATGAATACTTCCAAATTTCCCTTTAAAAATAACCCAAAAAAACTGGATAGCTGTATGAGTAAGATATTATTGAATCAAAACACAGTGCCAGGAGAAGGAAGGAGGAGACTGAAAGAAGGTGTAGACATCTGACTCCTTAAGAAAACCTGAGTCTGGATTCCTGTCTGCAGAGAGTAACCCAGAAATCAAGTCGAGACCTTTGGGTGGAAACCAGATGCCCTGGCTTAATGGGATGACATTCTCTCCCCAACCTCTCTGCAGCAAAGCTCTGGTGCTCTGTAAAGAGAGGCATCAGGTTAAGAGCTGTCAAGACAAAAATGCACACTATACTGACTGCGGAGTGCATCTCAATGCTGCAGGTGAAGCAGGTGGGTTTGAGCCCTTGACTTTCCTCTGTGGTAGTTTAAATATAATTGACCCCATCCGCTCATGGGCAATGTCATTATTAGGAGGTGTCGTCTTATTGGAGGAAGTGTGTCCTTGTGGGTGTGGGCTTTGAGGTCTCCTTTGCTTGTTTCACTCACTGTGACACTCAGACCACTTCCTGTTGCCTGTGAGTCAAGAAGTAGGACTCACTCTCAGCTCCTTCTCCAGCACCATGTCCCACCATGATGATCGACTAAACCTCTGAAAATGTAAGCCACTCTAATTAAATGTTTTTTCTTTATAAGAGTTGCCATGGTCCTGATGTCTCTTCACAGCAATAGAAACCCTAAGACACTACCTTTACTTCCTTGTTCATGGAATATGCAGCCTTAACTGTGCTCTGTTACCTCCATAAACTGGAGTGTAAGGTAGCAGCCTCTCTCACCTCCCAGGGGACAGAAACACCTGCCAAACACTCAGCTCTGTGGTACCTGCCACGTATTTAGTGCTCAGTGTGTGTTTGAACGATTTTATAACCATTCAAAGCACAACCACAGGCTCCTTGTACCAAAACAACATGCACACTTGAGTGTACACACACACACACACACACACACACACACACACACACACACACACAATTTGGTGGTAAATAGAACAATGACAGTGAATCCTGCCATTGCTCTTTGGCTGAAATTTCTGCAGTGTGGGTAAATGTTGCATAAACCAGGACTGATAATTCTCTTGGACATGGCAGCATTTTCTTCAAGAAAGGAGCATGATGCAGTAAAAATAAATCTTCCACAAATGATGGGTTTAATTTTTAAAAGTCCCTGCTTCTCTAACGCACCTGGGGGCATACTCTCTGCCCTTAGTTCACTTCTGTGATTTGCTGAGAAGACTTTAAATAACCTAATTTCCTGGAAAATGCTAGGAAGTAAAGCAAAATGGATCCTTAAATCAAGTGTGCCCACACATCAGCAGGCATCATTCTATGGGACAGATGTTTAGCAAAGCAAATTTAGGTAAGTACTGGGCCAATGGCACCCAGGTGAGGTTCAGCTTATTAGGAGAATGGCCACTGATGAAGACAACACTCAGATCCTTGGAGGACCCAATCCCATCAAGTCTAACAGTAGAAAACTGTAGATCTGTCATGACTTAGCCCTGTCTCCTTGACACACAATTTTCTGTGAGCTAAGAAATGTATTTCTTTTCTGGGACATGGAGTATGTTTTATTTAAATTGTAAGTGATGCAATTAACCCAGTAAATGAGACTTGTCTGAACAATGGGTTTCAGCTGGGGTGTCTTGGGAGACCGGGGATTCTCCCTGTCATGGGCCTTGTCTCTGGTCTCTTTCCTCCAGGAGTAACACTGGGCACACTGTAAGGCTATGGCCATGACTCAGTAGGTGAAGTGATGGCCACTCAAGTGTAAGGACCTGAGTTTGAATTCCTAGGACTCACGTAAAAAATCCTGAGGAGTTAGTGCACATATGTAACCATAGCACACCTGCGAAAAGAGACTCACCCTACTGTCAAAACCACATGCCTCAGCAAGGTGGAAAGACAAGTAGTCCTTGAAGGCTGTTCTGATTGCCACATGTGTGCACACAGCATGTACAAGAAGGTACAATTCAAGGACTGAGCATAGGAATAGAAGCTCACATTCCAAGAGGCACATTTGTGGACAAGAGAATGAGTTGAGTTTATGGAGGATGAGATGTTTTCTAGAAAGACAACACTTAGCCGTCAAATGTAAGGTTAACCAATGTAACTCTCATGATGGTACCCCACTCCTGGAGTGTATCTGTGATAAATTTGGACAAGCACTACAGGGTTAGCCATGCAGGCACATCTGTGCCATGTCATGTGGGATGATACCCAGGGAACTGTAAAGTGTCAGTGGATCCAATTCTTGCTGCCAAGTGAGAGTCACCTCTAGATACTGCCCACACCTGCACGGAATGGATTCCAGGTCCCTATGTGTGACGAGAGGGAAATCATGCAGTTATTTGTGCCACATGTCTCCGAAAGGCTCCAGACATAGTTCAGAGTCAGAATGTGGAGTTTTCAGTAACTGGTGGCTAAATGAGATGACTTCCTTAGGTTCACAAAAAGGCAGCTTTTAGGGTGGCTGCTTTGGAGGAGCCAGTTCTGTGGGCATAAATTACTGTGCACAACTCCTCCTGGATCACATGGCCTATTAGTCCCAGTTTGGCACTGTACAGAGGTGGCATTGCTAAAAAGGACTAAGAAGCCTCAACATGAGGGAATCCACTGGGTGGATGTTTACAGGCTCTGGGAGTACCCGAAGTATGTGTGCAAGGCACTGAGCATTGGTGCATATCCTGGGGTTCACAGCTCCTGTCAGATTCTCAAGTAAGTCCACAGCCTAGATACGTTTGGGATGTGCCTGTTGCCCTACAGCAAGATAAACCAAGGCAGGCCAAAAAAACAAAACAAAAAACAAATGGAAGAGAGAACTGTCAGCAGTCCACAAAACCAACTGAAGACACATCTAAGGATCCTAACTGGTAGTGAGTATGAAGAGAGTGTTGTGAGCATGCAAGGAATGAGAGATTCACAAAAGGAAAGCTACATTGATTTGATATTCAAAACCAGAGTTCCTGATATGCCAGAAGTCAAGATAGAATTATAACAAAGGATGGAAATTACTTTGAAAAAGAAACTTGTATTTACATCAGCAAAGAAGACTCAACAGTGAAGTTAAAAAGGAGCTATGGACAGCACCTGATAATTCACAGAGTGCACTGCTAAGGCAGTGCCATGGAGCTTATGGATATGAGCTCATGATGGCCAGTTCTGGACTCCTTGTGCAGTAACATGTCGATAGCTTGAAACTGGCCAGGATACAAGTTTTCAGAAGAGAAATTAGCTGAAAGCTCCCCCCGCCGCCAAAGAGCTCCTAGATATGAACTAGTTTGAGTGTTATCGGCAATAAAAGAAAAAGGAAGTTAGGTTGTGACAAGATGGAATAAACATAGCTTACCTTATTCCTTTTGGTGCTTGCAACAAAAAGATCATCAAGCAATTGACAGAAATTGAAAATTAAAGAAAAAGACTACCTGGAGAACTCTGGACTCAAGGAACTACCCAGTGGTGGACCCTTCTGTGTGCACATGGGTGCACGCTAGAGCCCCAGCCAGGATGTATAAAAGGAACAACAAGAAAATATGTAAGTCTATACAATCTGGAAATAACTAAATGGCTCCAAAGAAATAAAAATAAACTCAAGAAAGCCTCCCCTCTGTGGTGATAAGCCTGGGAAGAATGATGTCCAGAAAAAAAAATTGACCATATATGATTTTAGTCCAGCTCAACTCGAGACCCTCCTCCTCCTCAAAAAAAAAAAAAAAAAAAAAAAAAAGATCAGTGACACTTTTCTTGGAACAGAGACTGTGGAAAGAACTCTTGGTGGATTTCTTTTTGTTTTTTTTTCAAGACAGGGTTTCTCTGTGTAGCTTAGGAGCCTGTCCTAGAACTCACTTTGTAGACCAGGCTGACTCAGAGAAACCTGCCTGCCTCTACCTCCCGGGTGCTAGGATTAAAGGTGTGTGCCACCTCTGCCCAGCTCTTGGTGGATTTTTCATCAGTGCAGAGTCCAGATGAAATGGGAGGACTCCCTCACCCCCTGCAAAGTCAACCTAAACTTCTATACCCAGCAAAAATATCCTTCATGAATAAAAAAAAGACATCCTTAGATAAAGGGATGCTAAGATAATATGCCAACAATAGGCTTGCTTAAAAGAACAGTGAACTGAAGTCTTTCAGGCAGAAAGAAAATGATGGGATGTAGAACATCAGGAAGGGAGAAGAGCTGGAAGGATCAATATTGGAGCACATATAATCAGCTCCTCATTGGTTTTAAAAAGTCTGTTTTGCTGAAAGCAAAAATTCCATCTGAAGTGGCTCTTGATGCCCATAAAGACCACTTAAAATATTTTTACATGCATACATGTGTCCAAGTGTGTGCACATCACATGTAAGCCTGCAGAAGTCATGTGGGTTCTGGAAATTGAACCCAGGTCCTCTGCAAAAGCAGTAAGTGTTCTTAACCTCTGAGGCATTTTTCCAACTTCAAAGGCCATGATTTTAAATCATCTGTTATTTAAAAATGAGGTCAATGAGATCTAAAAGCTGGGAATTCTGCATTTCTCCTGAAGCAATAAAATAGTAGTACAAAGACAGATTGATTTTCAGAGAGTACTTTTTCTCAAGGCAAATTTTGACCCTCAGGAGATAACAATAACACTTGTAATCATGTTTTCATTATTGCTGATTGAAAGAGGTCAGTGCTGCTGAGCCTCCCACAAAAAACCAAGGAAATCCTATATAACACCCAGCCCCAAATTTCAAAATGCAGAGGTGTAGTGGGTAACTATTCCAGCTTTGACCTGGAAGTACTATCTCCAATGAGGTTTCCGGTAACTTTACTTGTTGTAAGTAGAACCTCCAAATAAACCTCCCTTTTAACTATGTGGAGTTGCCTTCAGCAAATCCTACCGGCATGATGTTGGCAGGGAAGTATGGAAAGCATGCCACAGCAGCCACAGAGGAGACTGAGGGTGGAAGCCACCCAGGCCTTTGGAGTTTGCCCCATGTTGGGTGCAAATATTGGTGGAAAATATTAAGGCAACTCCACGTAGTTAAAAGGGAGGTTTATTTGGAGGTTCTACTTACAACAAGTAAAGGGATAGGTTACAGGGTCCAGGAGAGGTGAAGTGCAGTCCAGCGGTGTTCTCTGGAGAACTCTGCTTGGTCTACCATCCAATATCCAGGATTACCAGGAACCAAGAGAGCTGGCACATCCGGATCTCAGGTCTTAAGGACTCCCGTCTTGGCCCCGTCTCAGGGGCAGGCCATAGGTAGGTGTGATAGTTACCGGAAACCTCGTTGGAGATAGTACATCCAGGTCAAAGCTGGAACAGCTACCCGCTACACAGAGGAGACAACATCCTAGATAAATAAACCTCAAATGCTAAGAAATGTTTAAAGCGAAACAAAAACTGATGGGCTCAGGCACATTTATCCTTGGCCACTTCAGCAACCCCACCTCTCAGGAACTGATTAAACTACTAAACAGAAAGAAAATGGAGATGTTCCATTTTATCAAACAAGCAAAACTTTGAAATACTCATCTTTGTCTTTCTCATCATGACCTTGCTGCTATCAATATCAGAACCTAAATATATGTAATACTCTAACTGAACATTGAACTTCATCCAGCCACTTAAAGATTTGTGTTTTCAATTTGATATTTCACTTGAATCCTCTCTAAAGGAACTCTAAAATGTACCTGTCTAGATCTTCCAGATGATAACTGTTTATAAAGCAAAACCCACAGCTATCAAACATACCCACTAACTTACAGGTACTTCACAAACTTTTCCACATCCAAGCAGCATGCTGCTGCTAAAGAGAACATTTTACAGGCTCTGCAATGCCAAGGTATATACAAACAACTTTAAAGCAGAAACACAGGCTGTAAAGCTATGTGCATAGAGAATACCCTGAATTATGTTAAAGATATGATTATAAATATATAAAATCAACACCATAGGAACATAAAACAATAGCATTTAAAAATGACTGTTTCATTATGCAAGTTGCCAACAGTACCCATTACCATTCTCAAAATATTATGGTTGAAATCCCAGCTTCTTCAGCTGTGAGTCATTAACTTAACGTACAGCAACCAAAAGCCAATTCAAAGCCAAACGTGTACTGAATCTGTGGTGGTCTGGCAGCGCTCGCCCATGTCGCATCCCATGACTTCACTGTAGCCTTGGTTCTGAACATACAGTGCAAACTATCATATCATGTACCACTGACAAACACTGCCAAGGATGCCTCATCTCAGATTCAAGACTGATAGGAATTGTCATGCTTCCACTGTACAATAGAAGGTTTTCTGCTCCCCTAGAAACAAAGGCTTAGTTACAGGAAATACAGACTTTCAATATTTTCCTATCATTCCTTACCTATATACCCAGAGTCCTACAAAAATTCCGCAAGTAAAAAGCACTTACAGTAGAAAAAGTTTTAAGTCCTGGCTTAGATGATAAATTATGCGGGCATGGAAACAATTCTGAATATTTAAAAAAATTACCTTAGGCACTGTGCTGGGGGATGTCTTTCTGTGTGCTGTGAATATATGTTGTTCCTGTTGGTTAATAAATAAGCTGTTTTGGCCTATGGCAAGGCAGCTTAGAGGCAGGTGGGAAATCCAAGGAGAGAGACAGGAAAGAGAAAGGCAGGGTCTAGAGAGATGCAAGCCACTGCCACAGGAGCAGCAAGATGCCAGCAGACCGGCAATACCACGACCACGTGGCAACTTATAGATGAATAGAAATGGGTTAAGTTATAAGAGCTAGCTAGCAAAAAGCCTGCCATAGGCCATACAATTGGTAATTAATATAAGCTTCTGAATGATTATTTTATAAGTGGCCACAGGACTGCGGGGCTAGTTGGGACTGGAGAAAACTTATGGCTACAGCACTGTATGTGAGTTATCTCCATTAACCATATGATTAACTGAATTCCATGTCATGCAGCCACTATGTTAAACAATTTGCCCAAGTTTACACGTTAGCAAGTAGCAGAGCCTGGATTTGAACTGCATCCCACCCAGTCAGCATGGGAGGCATACCTGGGCCTGCCTGAGTGCCGGATTGGCAGGCAGGGGCCTGGCAGGGCCATTGGGTACACGTGGGGCCTGGTAGAGAGGTGGGAGCACTCTCTGAGGTGACTGAGGCTGAGGGACGGCTGGAGTGTTGAGGGGCCTGCTGATGTCGATGTTCTGGCACTGCAGCGTCCGTCTGTCCTGCATGGTCAAAGCAGAGAGTCAGCCCTGATGGAGTTCACTTCCTGAGGAAAGAACTCTTAATCAGTCTGTGACCAGTGGGAAGGCAAAGTCCAGGGTGGCCATACAGAGGACTGTATTTACTTATTTACACCTCAAAATTCTAAAGGAAGCACCCCTAAATCTACAATAGAAACGTGGTTTTTTTTTTTTTTTGGTCTGTTTGTTTTTTTTTGAGACAGGGTTTCTCTTTCTTGGAACTCAATCTATAGCCCAGGCTGGCCTCAAACAAACTCACAGAGATCCACCTGCCTCTGCCTCCCGAGTGCTGGGGTTAAAGGTGTGCACCACCACTGCCAGGCAAGATGTGTTTTTTTTTTTTTTTTTTTTTTTTTTTTTTTGGTTTTTCGAGACAGGGTTTCTCTGTGTAGCTTTGCGCCTTTCCTGGGACTCACTTGGTAGCCCAGGCTGGCCTCGAACTCACAGAGATCCGCCTGGCTCTGCCTCCCGAGTGCTGGGATTAAAGGCGTGCGCCACCACTGCCTGGCCAAGATGTGTTTTTATGTAGATTAACAGAACAAACATTAAAAACCAAATAGGTGACAGTAGCCCTCGGAAGGCTGAGGCAGGAGGATTGAGAGTTTGAAACTAGTGTTTGCTAGAAGATTCCACCTCGATCAATCAGTCTTCAAGCTGTCTTAAGTAACAAATAGATGAAATGGACTTGAAGTCCCAAGTATGAAGACACAGACTTGATCATAAGGACGTTATGAAGACGGCGTGAGCTCAGTGTGCACAAGGCTCAGGGTAATGTGAGAACTAACTACTGGCTCCAGCAGCAAGGTGCTCATCTCTGAACAAACTTCCCTTGGGCTTTGAAGGAGGACCAGAGCAGGTGCAGCTTGACCTGGTACTTCACACTCTTTCTCTTTATAAATAACTTTATTGATGTAGGATTAATACCCAATCAACTGCATGCATTTAATGTGCACAACAGCGCTTTTTCTTTACCCAATTCTTTGTTTTGCGTCTGTGTTTTTGTGATTTGAACCGAAGATGCTTTTCATGTATGGGGATTACAGGCGTGTGCCACTGTGCCTGACTTGCCTGATGCCCATACCCATGGAGGTTGTGTGGTAACCCCGACAATGTGTCTGTCACCAGCAGAGCTTCCTTGTCACTTCTGCCTCCCCTCCCTCATTCCCTCTAGACCTTGGCATCCTCTTGGTGTCATTCTAAATGAGTTTTCAGGTTTTAAAGTTGTATGTAAGTGGCACCATAGACTATGTGCTCCTTTTCTGACTGGCTTTTCTGGCTTGGAATGGCTGCTCTGAGCTTCACCCCTGATGATTTGTGAGTCGGTGGCTGACTCTGTCTTCTTGCTGAGTAGCAACCACTGTGTAATATGCCACTGTTAATTCTCTCATCTGTTGGTAGACCTTTGGGTCATCTCCAGTTTTTAGTTCTTGCTCTTGGCCCCCCTAAAACACACCTTTCTAGATGGTGGTTCCAGGTTTGGGGATGAAGGGAGGCACATTTACTGGGAGTGATGGCTTCCCTTTTAGAGGCCCAATCTCTATTTTTTAGACCAAAAGAAGTAAAACAGCGCATTGCCTGCTGAATTGGTGATAATATTCTTTTCAGTAATTCCTTATTTCTCGGCATCTATCTTGTTCTCTGTTATCATTTGTCCGAGTTTGCACCAGTCAGACAGTGTATTGCTGTGACAGAGTGCCTGGTGTGAGCAGCCCGGAAGCAGGTTTCGTAAGGCTCATAGCTTTAGAGGTTCAGCCCGTGGCTGCCTGGCCCTGCTTCCTTAGGTAGAAGAGCACAATAGAAGTGTGTGCAGAACCATCTGATGGACAGGAAACGGGGAGAGGGAGTGACAGAGGACCAGTACAGCCTTCGAATCCCCTCTTGTTGCCTTGGGTCGACTTCCTTCCAGGAGGTTCGACTTCCCGAAGTTTCTCCCATCTCACCAAATGACACCATCATCCAGAGATCAAGCATGCAACACACGGGCCAGTGTTGAACTCGCATTCAAACCACAATGGAATTCAATATTTAAGAATTCTTATGGGCAAGCAAAACACTGAGACATGGGGGAACCATTGGATACCTGAGCATAAGGACAAAAATTTTTACAAGAATGGAATGGTCATGGATTCTACAGTTCTGGGCAAAGCTGAGGCTCAGCAGAACTTAGACACAGGCCAGAAAGCTCACCTAGACATAGCTGGTGGCCCTGAAACAGGAGTCTGATCTGGCTGTGTTCCTAGTGTGGCTGCTGAGAAATGGCAGGTCTAGGTCACTACAGAGGATTGATTATGATTTGTAATATCCACATACTCCACTATGTGGGGACATTGATTGTCTTATCAGAATCTTTTAGGGACCACAAGGGGTTACTCTGGGGCCTACCTCTGGGCTCTGAACATTGTAGTGGCAGTGGGGTATGGTTGAACCAAAGGTGCTGACTAAGCATTTCACAGGCATGATGGAGCCCCGTTTCCCCATGCAATCTTGTTCTGTAAAACTCATACCTTTACAGCACACTAAGTCCTTGTATGACCTACCTTGGGGGTGTTGGAATGTGGTGGCCGGCTCATCAGCAGGCCTTTTCCGAGGGTGGGGTGAGCCTGGCCAAGGTGAGAACCACTGTGTGTCTGGGAAGGGTGCACACACCTGCAAGGCAACCCAACACTCGCTAAGCAAGGGCTTGTCCTCCTTACTACAGCTCCTCATACCCTGTGCCTGATTCTTAGACTGTCACTCTTTCTTTTTAAACTTCATGGACAAGCATGCAGGGGGAAAATGATCTAACATGCCTATGAGTTGAAAAAATGAATACTGACCTCCACTCTCCAGCCACTGTTCTGTCAAATTATTTAACTGAAAACCATAGAAACTTAGCTTTGGGCACATAGGGGATGTTTTGCATGATGCTGGCATTTCAGCAGTAGTGTCTCCAAGCACATTTGGGCCTGAAGCTCTGCCATGTGAGGAACACATTCCAGTGTCCGCAGGCCTTGTAAAAAAATACTAATGCAAAGATGAGAGAAGACCCGTCTGTGGAATTCACCAACACCCTGCTTATTTACGTAATGGATGGCACGTAGTTTGAAGGGGGAGTCAGAGAGACAGCTGGCCTGGCAGACATTTACAAAAGCAAAAACAAACAGACCCAGAGACCCAGTGTTACTATCCAGAAAATCTGCCTCCCTCCCCTGCTGAGGGTGGCACAGAGAAGCAGTTGGTTGGACATTCTTTCAGCCGTCATTCCTTGAGATGACATACCTCAGCTTTTCTATGGTGGTTTTCTTATGTGTGAACAGCAGCCGCATCAGGGTCTTCCTTTTGAGATACACCACAAATCCAGCGGCGAGCAGACACAGGATGCTTACCAGGATTCCTACAGTCAAGCCCTGGTTATCTGAAACAAAACACATTTGGCTCAGGGGAGGAGGCCGGTCCAATAAAATACGGAAGACATCGCACTGTGACATTTATGGCCGAGCGAGCTCTAAAGGAACAAACAGAACCAGAGCACGTAAATCCCTGAACGATGTCCTAATAAATTAGTCTCTCTCCAAAGGTCGAGTCTGAGTTCTGGTCTATGCCACCATTATTCATCTGTGACAGCTGTGGAACTTGCTAATGCAGGGACATGGTCTGGTAGGTGGGACCCTGGCTGGACCACACAGAGTCCCCTAGGCACAACCACAGCAGAGTGAACCGTGGAGCTACACAGAGTACCAGGGGACCGTCCTATCAGGATTGGGGGCTCCCAAAAGGTCATCTGTGACCTCTCCCATATATCCTTGATACTAGGCTCCTTTCACACTTCAGTCTGAGTTTACTTTTATTCTTCATTCATTTATTCATTCTTGAATCAGACTTCATTTTGAGGCATCTCAATTTAGAGAGTGAAAAAAGAAAAAAAATGAAGTTACCCCTGGATTTGGTTTCAGTGCTAGGGACTTAGTACTGCCTCTGGGGGCAAGCTCCCTATTGTTGGGAGAATGCTGTGCAAATTCTTTGTGAAATTTAACCTGTGGGGCTGAGGCTGGGCCTGTAGCCCAGTTGGTAGAGTATATGCAGGAAGCTCTGGGTTTGATCCCCAGAACCCCACAAACCAGATGTGGTGGTATACATGCCTATGACCCTAACATTTGGGAGGTGGAGGCAGGAGGATTAGAAGCTCCAGGCTATCCTTGGCTACATAGCAAATTTGAAGCTACTTTGAGATTAAAAACATTTTTTTTCTCCTTTTGTAATTTGATGCCTTTTTATTTAGCACATGTGGGAAGGAAGACACATAACCCATCAGGCTACCTTAAGTCTTAAAGTGATCCAGTCAAAGTCCTGCCAGGCCCTAAATAGTACCTGGGCACCTCAGGGTTGCCTGTTGCCATGAATAGCCATCTACTGAACTGTCCAAGCCAGTGTCCCAGGTAGTATCATGACTCTACTGTCCAATCTGTATCCTGGGAGCTGCCTGATGTAGCACAAATCTTAAAAGGTCTTATTAATAAAAACAAACCTGGAGCCAGGTATTGGGGTGAATGCTGGAAGATCAGAGAAAAAGAACAAGCCACAGCCACCTCACCTTGCCAATTCCTCAACTGATCCTGTTTCCTCAGACTGGAAGCCTCTAAGTCCTCATCCAGAATCAATCTCAGCTGAACTGTTGCTCAAAAGCCTAAAAGCTTAACCAGTTCTAGTTCCTGGTTTTCACACCTTATATACCTTTCTGCTTTCTGCCATCACTTCCTGGGATTAAAGGGTGAGTCACCATGCCTGGCTGTTTCTAGTGTGGCTTTGAACTCACAGAGATCCAGAAGGATCTCTGCCTTCAGAATGCTAGGATTAAAGGTGTGAGTGCCACCATTTTCTGGCCTCAGTATCTAGTGACTGTTCTGTTCTCTGATCCCAGATAAGTTTATTAGGGTGCACAATATTTTGGGAAACACAATATCACCACAGCCCTCAGTGACTGTCATCTGTCCTGCCTGACCCTGACCCCATAGATCTCTTTTCTGAGATAGGGTCTCATAGAGCCCAGGATGACTTGAAGTTTGCTAGGAAACCTAGGATAGCCTTGAACTCCTGATCCTCCTGCCTCCACCTCCCCACTGCTAGGATGACAGGTGTGTCCTACTGGGGATTAAATTTAGCCAGTGGTTCTCAACCTTCCTAATACTGCACCCCCTTAATATAGTTCGTCATGTTGTGGTGATCCCCAACCATAAAATTATTTTCATTGCTTCATAACTACAATTTTGCTATTGCTTTGAATCATAAATATCTCATCTGCAGATGTTCTCAGGTGACCCCTGTAAAAAGGTCATTCAACCCCAAAGGGCCATGACCCACAGGTTGAGAACCACTGAGCTAGGGCCGCATTCATCCTAGGTAAGCACCCTGTTGACTAAGCTCCAATCTTAGCCCTACCAGGGGTCTTCTTATCTCTGCTCCCCACTTCCTCCAAGCATGCACTACCATGTTCAGCTTCTTATGTGGGTTCTGTGGCTCCACGCTCAAGTGGCAATCAGTTTCCCAACTGAGCCATCTCTGGTGGTAACTATTCTCTTTATTAAGAGGTAGCTGTCATATTTTTGTTGTTCTTGCTTGTTCCTCCCCCCCACCCCGTGTGTGTGTGTGTGTGTGTGTGTGTGTGTGTGTGTGTGTGAGAGAGAGAGAGAGAGAGAGAGAGAGGAGAGAGCACTATCACTCTCAGAGATTTAAAATGCACTGGGGTGGCAGTACACAAAAGCTACCCTTTACAAAGTCCTTTGATATGACAGTGACATTCATACACACTTGGCAGTTCACCGTGGACATTGCCTAAGCTGAGAAAAGTATCCCAGGGAGAGAAAATGGCCAATGCAATGCCTCAGCTGCACTGAGGGGGATCCAGGGCCAAAGGAAAAGCCAGGGGGGAGAGGGAGCATTTAGAACCTGAGAGCTTCGGGCTGGGACAGAGGCATGCAGAGTCCTCACTGAAGCCTGCCCAGTATCCGCAGCCTCCAGCAGCTCAGCATCCACTCCCAAGGAGCCCCACTCACCTGCTTGCCGGATGGGACCGCTGTCTGTGCTTCCTCCAAAGCCAAACTTGTCACAGAAGGGAGGGGCCCAGTGGGCCTCACAGTGGCAGTTCTTCCGGTTGTTACACACCTTTGGGGTAGAAGTGGAGATAAACATCCAGAAGGGGCATGGTTGGGACACACAAGACAAGGATACTCTGCCAGATCCCCTCAGCAACACACGTCGACTCAGTAAACACCAAGACCAGGAGACTTGGCCCCAGACAGCACCTCACCGGTGAACTGGAGCCTCAGGGGGGGAGGTGAGAGCAGTACAAGCTGCCTGTGCTCAGGAGCTGCTGCTGAGAGCCAGCTCCCCTTTCCTCCTCTCTGCCCTTCTCTGTGGTAAGGAGGAATCCACTTAGGGACCCAGAATCAGACTACTGTGGCATAAACCTGTCTCCTCTGGGAGGTTCAGGGAGGACCCCAGCAGTCTGGGGTGGGGAAGAGGCCAATGTTGGGTCTCTTATTTTCTGATGTCCATGGAAGGACGCAGGGGTCTGCCAACATTCCTGTGAGTCTACTTTTATCCCCAAATGCCTGTTCTTTCTTTCAGCCCCATTCATTACCTGGCTCCCTGTCACTATACATGATAGGCAAAGACAACAGAACTCTTCCTTGTGAAGCAGATGGCAGGAGAGGGTGCTTTTGCCCTCGTTGTTCCTGGATAATGCACTCTAATGGGAGAGCAGAGTTCCAGTAGGAGGACCAGGAGTCTCTGCATCTACTTGCCAAGGGTCACTCACAGTGATTCCTCCGCTTAGATTCACTGTTGATGTTTACATAACTCACCAGACTGGACATGAACCAGTTGATTTTGAGAGTGAAGAATAGAAGATTTTCTTTCCTTTTTTAAATTTTTTGATACAGGGTCTCATTCATCCCAGGTTAGCCTTGAACTAGTTATGTGGACAAGAATGGCTTTGAATTTTTAATTCTCCTGCCTCCACCTTTTGAGTGCCGAGAGATTATAGGTGTGCTCCACCATGCCCACTTTATGAGGTACTTGAGATCGAACACAGAGCTTTGTGCATGTTAGGTGAACACTCTCCCAAATGAGCTACATCTCTAGCTGCAGCAGTCTGTATGTCTGGTTTTATGAAAAGTAGGCTAAGCTGTGGGAGCATTGGATAAAGGCCCACCTGACAGAGTAGGAGGGGCAGGACAGTGGTCAGGTGACTGGGTCGAGCTGCCCAGATCAAGGACTGTGAGCCCAGACAGCTCTCTGGTATCTGTACTTCCCTTCCATGTAAACACTGTAAATCACAGGTGACATATTTCTGGGTGGCTTGTTGTATAGACGTCAGTGGAACTAGCAAACCAACTTGAGGGCCCTGCATAAGAACTCTGGAGCCTCTGGGTGGTGGTGGTGCACACCTTTAATCCCAGCACTTGAGAGGCAGAGGCAGGCGGATCTCTGTGAGTTCAAGGCCAGCCTGGTCTATTGAGTGTGTTCCAGGACAGCCAGGGCTACACAGAGAAACCTTGTCTTGTAAAAACCAAAAAAAAACAAAAAACAAAAAACAAAAAGCAAAACAAAAACAAACCAAAAACCAAAACCAAAACCAAAACCCACCAAACAAAACAAAACCAAACCCATTGGGGTCAAACATATGCCTGAATATCTTAAGGCAAACAAAACATTTGCAGCCTGTGTCTTGCTTGTGGTGGCTCCCTGCTCTACTTGGCTTCTGTGAAGGATCCAATCTCTGGTCCAGTTGCTTCATCTGTGAGGCCAAGAGTCAACAAGGCTGTGAGAAGCAGGGATGCACTTTCTAGGACACTCCTATTAATCAGGGCTCCGTCTTTTGTAGAGCACCTCTGACCAGCGGGTTACAGATTTCTTTCTAATGGTTGTAAGGGATGGATGGATTAACCCAGTTCTTTCGCTTTAGTGATGAGGCCAAGGCTCACACGGCAGGGTTATGTATCCACAGTAACCTGGACTGGTCAAGAGCAAGTGGGACAGGACCGCTCTCTAGTGTCTGTGGTACATCCTGTATACATGGCAAAGATGCTGAGGCTGGCAAACCGCCCATGAGACTCGCACCCTGCCTCCTGTGGTCTTGGCTGGAAGCAGGAAACTGCAGTCCAGATTTCCTGCTTGGAAGTACTGGTGGTGAACCCGGTCTCATCATAGGGGGATTGGGGCCAAGCAACTTGTTACCAAATGTCTTAGTTTCTTTTCTGCTGTTGTAATAACATACCCTGGGAAAAAATAAACTTAAAGAAAAGAGTTTATTTTGACTCACAGTCCTGGGTCCACTATGGTAGTCATGGTGATAGGAGCTGAAACAAGTGGTCACATTACATCCATAGTGAAGAATTTGAGAGCTATGAATTCTGTGCTCAGCTCACTTTCTCATTTTTATATAGTCCAGGATCCCAGCCCAGGGAATGATGCTACCCATACTGGGCAGGTCTTTCCACCTCAACCTAGTCAAGATAATCTTCCACAGGCATGCCCAGAGGTCCATCTTCCAGGTGACTTTAGATCACCTTTAATTATCAAACTAAGTCATAGCTAACTATTCCAAAAAATACGGGCCTTGGCTTGCCAACATGTACCCATAGATACCAGAGAGGCCTCTGTCCTACTTTCTCTGAGCCAGTAAGGTTACTATGGACACACCCTCACTACCACATTGGCCTTGACCTCATCACTGAAACAAAAGGACCAGGCTTGTTCATCTATCACCATTAGAAAAAAATCTATAATCCAGTGAAGACAGGAAGAGATTCCTTTTGATACTGAGTCAGCTGAATACAACATCAACTCGTCTGTCTGAGGTGGCCCAGCAATTTATCATGGTCACAGCATGGCGATGATTTTGCAAAGGCCTCCATAATCCCAAGTGTGTAGGTCGTCTAAAAATTACAATTTAAAGCATGGTTTCTGTAGAAAAAGCTTCAGGAGAACAAATGAGCCACTGGCACAACTAATCAAGATTAATATAATCCCATTGGGAAAAAAATTAACTGCTTCAGGAAAAAAATTTACGTTTTAAACAATTAGAGTACGTTTCTTCCCTAAAGCATCTCAGAACTCAGCAGCGTGTGGTAGTCAAAACCCATGGCAAGGGCATTCAAGAGCACATGGTTGGTAGATCTGATGTCCTCATTTTTATCCCTTTTGTAAGTATCTTGGTTGAGACATATTTGGGCTGTTGGGAGCAAGAGGGAGAGCCCTGCTTGAAATGCTAATGTGAGCCCTTCATGAAGCAAGGTTAGCTTCGAAATTACTTTGAAGATGACAAAATTCTTTCTTTATATCACAGAATGTTAATTCAAAAGATAATTACCTCTCAATCTGATTTTCTTTGTTAAATGAAAGTGACATTTCTCCTGCTACGTAAAGGTCAGAGACAGTTAACGCCTCTGGAAGAAAATGTTGAGGAGCTCCTCACTGGCTATTGTGGTTTTTAAGAAGCTATGGATAGTAGGGGCTGGAGAGATGGCTCAGTGGTTAAGAGTACTTGATGCTCTTGTAGAGGACCTGGGTTTGGTTCCTAGCATCTACATGGTGGCTCACAATCATCTGTAACTCTAGTTCCAGGAAATCTGACCTGCTCTTTAGCCTCTGTGGGTAGCAGCATGTACGTACACCCCCGCCCCCATGCAAAACATTCATGCACATAAAATAAATAGATGAGAAAAACGAAATGCTATTAGCTTGCTGTGTGCTGGCTGAGTGAAGGAGACTAATCCTACTTACCCCTCGGCCATGGCACTGCATTGCACACTTGTGAACTCCGAAGACGCTGATATTCTGACACCGACGATTGAGGCAGATCTGTAGGAGACACACAGCACACGCCTCAGTACCTCTGCTCCCCTCCCTTACACAGGTGCATGAAAAAGAGAAAGCAGGACTGGTGAGATGGCTCTGTTGGTGATGTATTTGTTGTGTAAACCTAAGGACCTGAGTGAGTTCAATCCCCAGAGTCCATGTAAGAACAAAAAACAAAACCCAAGCATTGTCATGTGTGTTTTAGAAAGGTGGATCTCTGGCGCTTGCTGGTCAGCCATCCTAACCTATTGGCCTGGGTTCCCGTGAGAGACCCTGTCTCAAAACAACAAGGTGGATGTCACCAGACAAATGAGACCAGAGGTTGACCTCTGGCTTCCGTAGGTCACAGACAAACATGTCCACATGTTTGCACACCCTCCATACATAACATGAAAGAAAAAACTTGGAGAAGGCTCTCATTTCAGTGAGCATGGATGGAGCATAACAACTTGTATTGTTTGCTTCAGACAAGGCTACCGGGGTCTGACTGGACACTTTGTTCAATGTGAACAGTATTGATTGAGTTCTTTTCTGTTTACTGGCATTTAAGATGGTTTTAGTGGAAATGAGAAATTATAACTGATTTTCTCATGAGTTTTGTTTAGGGCTTTGTGGGTCAGTAGCAACACAAAGCATCCACAGGAATGCTCCCCAGGGTCCTGTTTATCTACTCACTGCAGAGGCTCCTAATTGCTGAATGGCCTTGGCTGCTTGGAAGTGGCTGCCTTTTTCAGCAGTGCTCAGCACCTTTCTCTCCTGCAACTTTACAGATTCATGGAGAGAAAGGAAGAAGAGTTCAAGGTTTAGAAGACAGAGCGGATTCACCAAGAAGAACCTTCCTGTGGGCAGGTGGCCATCTCCCCTTAACAGTTCACAGAGGGCAGAGTGAGTGCCCTTAAGAGAAAACAGTAGTAGGAGTCAGTGGAGGAGAAGACAGGCTCAGTGTTCCTGGATAAACCCCAGGGGCTGGGAGATGATTCTGCCAGTCAAGTGCTTGCCCTGAAACCAGGAGGGCTTGAGTTAGAGCCCAGAACCGGCATAAACACCAGGGTATGGTGGCGTGTGCTTGTGACCTCACAGTTGGGGACGTGCAAGCAGGAGGATCCTTGGGGCTCACTGCCCAGCCAGTCCGGCCTACTTGGCAAGTTCCAGGTAGGTGAGGAAAAAAAAAAAGTAGACAGCTCAGGAGGATCCATATGCAAGGCTGTGTCCACATGGATGTGGCAAGGAAGGGCACTGAACACAGAACCTTTCCGCCAGGAGTGCCCTGTGTAGTCACGATCTCATTGGTAAGGTTCACATGCTGCAGCATTCCTGGGATTCCAGTGTGCTGGGCTACAGCAGCCCAGGCTTCTCAGACCATAGTTTATAAAAACGGGTGTTGTTTCAAACTGAATACTTGACACTTTAGGTTGGCTATATGCAACAAGAATAGTCCAGCCAGTTCTCACATGTTCTATAGCCTTGTTGGCCTTCATGGGACTTAAACATCCTGACTTTCCATAACAATCTAGATTATACTGAAAATGACGTGTTTTTTTTTTTTTCCGATGCAAGCACATAAGGGTCCTTTTATTGTCAGATTCAAACCTGGGCTACCACTCGGCAGATGGAGGTAGGCCCAGGGGTATAGAGTTTTTATAAGGAAAAACCACAAGCCAGGAATTACATGCTTTAGCAATTTGGGATTTGGTAGAAGGGACATGAGGCAAGGTGATTTTTTGAAACTATTGGTCTAGACTTTTAGCATGAAACCACATTTGAAACTATTGGGTTGGGCTTTTGGGCAGGGAACTACAACTTGTTGGACAGGATTATCTGGGCTGCTCAGCAGGATTATCTAGATAGCTTCAAGGGCCATAACTGCAGACTGCTCTGTATCTGTTCAAGTTGTCATGGCACAATCCTGAAGTCCTTTGTGGAACCAAGCACAGCAAGCGGCCTAAGATGGTGGTGTTGTGCCCAGATCATGGTGACCCCCAAAAGGCCATCATGGAGACTGAATCCCACATGTAAAAGCAAAGAGCCTTTATTTCAAGCTCTGGTCTCTCTGTCTGTCTGATGCAGCTGTGAGAGCAGAGAGCCCTGAGCTCAGATGGAGTGGGTTTTTTTTTTTTTTTTTTCCCCTTTTCTATTTTAATAAAAAGGAAAAAAAAGAAAAAGGTTATAACTAACAAAAGAAAAACTATATACAAAAGTACAATGACTATATACAATATATACAAGTAATAAATGTCTAAACAATGTCTAGTCCATTTGTATTTGACAAATTCAGAGAAAATAATTTCATTATCTATCCTATTTTGTTAAGTCCAAAATGTATCTAATTCACTTTCTATCCTAATTAATCTTCAACTATAACTAACTAACCTTCAACTATAACTAACTAATCTTCAACTCCCTCAGAGACCCAAGAAGGAAATAATATTAGCTAACAAAAATAACTACCTTTCAATAATGAAAGAGGGAGAAAATTAAAGGACTTCAGTAATTTCAATGTATTGTACATGCATTTAAAATTATAAAATGAAAGTCATTTATTTATTTGTGTGTTGGGGGTGGCACTTATGGGGGCCAGAGGACAACTTGTGGGAGACAGGTCTCTCCTACTATGTGGGTTCATGAGATAAAATTCAGGACATTATGCTTGCCAATAACACCTTTACCTGCTGAGAAATCTTAAAAAAAAAAAAAACAAAAAACAAAAAACGGGTGTTGTAATGTCAAGGCCTGAACAGAAGCTAATGTGCCTGGGGGATCAGAAGGGTGTGGAATCTTCCTCAAAGGAAGTGTGTAGGGCTGGAGAGATGATGACTCAGCAGTTAGGAGCACCAGCTGCTCTTCCGGAGAACCCAGGTTTGATTCCCAGCACCCACATGGCTGCTTATAACTGTCTATAACTCTAGCCCTAGGGATCTGATGCCTTCTTTTGGCTTCCGTGGGCAGCAGGCATGTTCATGGTGCATAGACATTCATGTAAGCAAAACACTCATACACACACACAAAAAATAATTTTAAAAAAGAAGCGTGTCTGTGGCTCAGGGCATGTGGGGACATGTGTAGAGGACATTTCTGCCTCCAGGATTTTGTGAGGGAAACCCTGGGTTCTGTCCTTTCTTCACCATGACCTTTGAGAATGATTTCATGACCATGGGAAAAATGGGTCCTGAAAATGTGAGATGATTTATCATGTTTTCTTGAAACATTTAATTAATTTGCTATCATCTAATCTGATGGAAAATTTGATGAAAAGACAAACAAGAGCAAAACGGACACTGGGAAAGAGCTCAGTCTGTAAAGGACGTGCTGTGCAAGCATGTGACCTGTGTCAAAAAAGAAAAAAGAAAGAAAAAAAAAGAGACAAACAGAAAGAAAAAAGATGGCTGAGGAATGTAGTTAAGATCGCCCTTGGTACACACACGTGCGCACGCACACACCTTGCACATATGTAGACTCACATGCTCACCCATGTACACACACACACTACACACAAGTATACACATATACATTTAAATCCGCCCACACTCATATTTGCACACATGCCTATATATGAACCAGTGTGGCAGAACACAAAAATCCTAGTATCTTCCCTTAAAATTTCTGATCTTGTTTTTAACTCTCAAAACATCCCAGCCTTCCTCCTCTTTGTTCTTCCAAAGGATCCGTGTCCATCGTCTCTCAGCTGCTCCCCTCTCCTGTGCGCCTCCTTCCTTCCTCACCCATCTCTCAGCTGCTCCTCTCTCCTGTGCTGCTCCTTCCTCATCCATCTCTCAGCTGCTCCCCTCTCTTGTGCTGTTCCTTCCTCATCCATCTCTCAGCTGCTCCTCTCTCCTGTGCTGCTCCTTCCTCATCCATCTCTCAGCTACTCCCCTCTCCTGTGCTGCTCCTTCCTCATCCATCTCTCAGCTGCTCCCCTCTCCTGTGCTGCTCCTTCCTCACCCATCTCTCAGCTGCTCCCCTCTCCTGTGCTCCTCCTTCCTTCCTCACCCATCTCTCAGCTGCTCCCCTCTCCTGTGCTGCTCCTCCTTTCTCTATAGTCTCTGAAGATGCAGCTGACTTTCCATTCTGCCCAGGTGAGAACAGGCCCCAAGAGCTTTAGCACTTCCCCAAAGCAAGACACTCCACTGTCCACTGCTGTGTTTCTTTCTGAAGTGACATCCTGGCAGGAAGCCCCCCTGAAGCCCAGGGTGAAAAAATATCTTATGCTAAAGGGAGCCCATGTCCCCCCATCCGTGTCTCAGTGGTCAGACTGGGACCTCAGCTTGACTGTTTGGATTCCAGAGACAATCTTTTGAGAAGATTTAGGAAAATCAGCTGTCCTCACCCCCCAGTTCCTAAGCAGGCTCTTCCGGTGGGCTGTGTTCCAGACTTACGTTAGGACGCAAGTGAGAACTGGGTTCTTACTTTTCCTTCCGCACACTTGGTTCCTGAAAGCACAAGCCCTGGGTCCGGCATGTCATCGCCCAAGTACACATGGGTCCCCCGGCACAGAATCCGACCTCCTTCCTGCTGTGGGATATTTGTTTCTATGGAAACCGCATTGGTACCAATGACTGGTCGGCTAGCACCACCTTGACACTGGATTTTTCCACACTTGGCATCTCTGGAAGGGTAAGAACACACAAGCTCAGAAGAGGGGCCGCGTGGAGCGGCCTCTGCCATGTGGACAGGCTCAGTGCCACCGCGGCAGGGTGCGTGGCCTCATACCTCATCTCACACTTGACGAAGGCACTCTTCGAGTCTTTGCCACAGTTGCCGTAAGGATCTCCTGCAGAGTTGACTCTCTCAAAGCAGATGCCAGGGGCTGGTTTAGCACCTGGAACAGAAGCACAGTGGCACCTTCCTCGTGGCTGCTTCTGGGTTCCTCCAAACAGCACTGGGCTTTGGGGTTCAGGGGAGGGGTAGCCCGTGTTTAGAGAAGTGGCATACGGCACCCAGCTGGCTCAGGAGTTGGCTGCTGCAAACCTAGAGGACCCACAGTTGGCATCCTTTCCTGGCCCAGCCCAGGGAAAGCCCACTCATTTTTCTGTGTTGTGTTGTAGGCTTGGATCGGGACCCAAGGCATGTGCAGACCCTCAAGAGATTAGGCCGGACTGTGCAATCGGATCTGGTCAGGAGCAGGAAGGAGTTGGCTGGCTGGCTGCAGACAAGGGGAAGCTACTCTCTGTAGCAACATCCCACACAATTCCGGTGAAAAAAAGACAAGCTAGATGGCTAATGTGTGGGGGTGGGGTGGGGTGGGGGTAGGGGAGAGTGGGAGGAGGAAGAGTGAGAGGGATGCAGAAATCTTTTGTTTTCATCCTAGAAAGCTCCAGGAGTAAGCACTGTCTTCAGTGAATGGTCATTTCTGCAGAGATTGTTCTCGCAGACCAGAGCCTTGTCAGATCCACCAGTCACTGTGCACAGCAGGATATGCCATGGTGTGTGTGGGAGGGTGATAACAGGAGCTAGAGAACCCAGGAAGTGGCCAAAACCCACCTCTTCTTGTCAGGGAAAGGGAACCCATGACTGAGGGCTGCAGGGCCAAAGCTTTGGCGGGCTCTTATATGTCAGCCACAAGGGTAGCTATTGGTAACCGTGAGGAGGTCAGGAGAATAGGGCAGACCAAACCATGCCTGGCCACATGGTCTTGATTGATTTCCCTCCCAGATCTGGTTTGGATATTTCCTTTCACAGCACTTTCAATGACTAGGAGGTGACTTCCCAAAGTCCAGACCTGCCCCATGTCCTTCTCTGCTCCCCACTCCCCGGGAGTCTCTGTTGGCATTCGAAGGTGACAAGGCAATCTAGATCCCAATCGGACTTGGTCCATGGCCAGGGCTCCCTTCCTCCTCCCCAGTGACGCTCATTGTTCTTCAACCTGTGCTGGGTCCTTATCAGCGACCAGCAGACCGGCCACCTCATTCAATAGCAAAAGCACACAACTCGCCCCGGCCACCTTCTTTCCATGTGAGATGTGCCGTGTCTGCCCCCGACCTCTGTACTAGCCACTCCAGACCTTCTGCTTCCTCTTTGGTGGTTTGTTTTGAGACAGGGTTTCACTATGTAGGTCTGAATGTCCTGGAACTCATTATGTAGACCGGGCTACCTTTGAACTCACAGAGATCCACCTGCCTCTGCCTCCTGAGTGCTGAGATTAAAGGCACGAGCCACCACACCTGGCATATCCCCTTTCTTTATTCCTAATAAGCATTTTTAGACAGGCCTCCTGGAGCTCCCAGCTAAGTTACACCAGCCCCAATCAGAACTAATGTTACAGAAAAAGACCACTGGGTTTCTGCAGTGACACCTTCCTTTTCTACCACAGACTCTCCTCTCCTTCACTCGATTCTGTGTCCGCCAGCCCTTTTCTGAAGCACAGCTTGATGGATCATGATGTGGCTGCTCCCTGCTTCCCTCTGATCCTGACCATCAGGGTGACACTCCCATAGAGTCTGTGCGTGCCCAGAGGAATTTCCCTCCAACTGGAAGACACTGCAGAGAGGTACCAGATAGTTTTAAGCTTTTGGTTGACTCTCCTCATCCAAGAAAAGAAAAAAAAAATCCCCCAAAGATGACTTTTAGAGAAGGGGCTGGAGAGATGGCTGGAGTTGGTAAAGTGCTTCCCAGGACCTGAGTTCAGATCCCCGACATCCCTTTACAAAGCCAGGCATGCGCCTATGATCTCAGTGCTGAGGAGGCAGAGACAAGAGAGTTCCTAGAGCCTGCTGGCCAGTCAGTCTAGCTGAGTCGGTGAATTCCAGGTTTAGTGAGAGGTCCTCTTAGAAAATAAAGATTGGAGATGACACTAGATATCTTGCCCACATGCACAAAAACATGTATATAAACACACAAACATGCCACCCCCCCCACAAACCAACTTGTGAGGAGATGTCAGTTTCTAAGATAACACGCTACATGGAATTTGGCCAATAAAATTTTCTCCACAGTAGCTTGAACAATAGAGGGTTCTGGGGTTAACTTTGTTTCTCTACCAGGAAGTGTTGAAGGAGCAGGAGACTCTAGGTCACAGTTTGCTGCTGACTCGGGTACAGCCAGGATGTGTCTCTGTCAATGACCTTAGCAATGACTTGTGATGAGGCAAAGGAACTGACGTGGAAGGGAGTGAGGCCACGCCTTCCTCTACTACTGTAACTGGGAGACAAGATAGAGCAGATGGCACAGACGAGGTCTATAGTCCACCCTGTATCCGTTCTGTGTTCCTGTCTGTGGAGAGCACAACATGATGCTTTACCTTCCCCATCTTCCAGCAGTCATGGACTGGCAGTTCCCATCAATACCCCAAAACTGCTCTTTTAACTGGATGATGGGGGAGGTCCAGGAAGGCAGAGGGAATGAACAGAGCTCTATGTGAAATGCTGGTCCTCATCTAATTACCTAATGTTTCCTACTGTAGATAGTCTTAGGGGTGTGAGGAGATACCCCTTACAAGAAACAGACATTTCAAGGCTAAAGATTAATCAAACTTACAATGATGCAGCCAGTTGAAACTTAGTTCAATTCTCATGCCTCATCTGACCACCTCCAACTTTAGACGGTAGGATGATGCCATGAAGGGCTCTGGGCTGCTTTCTGGGACCAATATTCTCCCAGCTAGAGCTCATGGGCACTTCTTAGCCCTGTTCCCCCCCTTCCCGTGTAGCTCACCAACCACACCCTTCTATGGAGTAACTAACCCCCTTATCTAGGAGAGTCAGGGTAGAGGGCTTTCCCCTGATGATCTGAAGCAAAATCTGCTTTATTAATAAGGAGTTGCAGTGCAGAAGATGTGAGACTGTTTGATGGCTGTGCCTAGTATGTCTACTCTACACCTGCTTCCAGGACCAATATGTTTTTCTTATAGGAAGTCCATTTTACATGGTCAGGGATAGCTGACTTTTGCATGCAATGCTGGAGGGATGGACATTAAGACTCCCTTCTGGCCAGAGCAATCTGTCTCACAGGTCACATGATAGGGTCCATGTTGGTCTAGACCAATCGGCGTATTTTATGGATCTAGGGCTGCTGGGTCCCTCAGGGCCTTCTTCTGTTTCTCCCTTCCCATGGAGCTGGCTGGGCATGATCTTTGCTCCTTTTCCTCTTTCTCCCATGAATCTTCCTTGTATTTACCATATATATTGCCTGTTGACTGCAAATAGCATGGTATTCATGAAGAAATGAGCATAAGGCCATTGGGCCAGCCTCCCATCTCCAAGACTCCCAGAGGTAGCCATTTGTGCTCTGCAAATGAAGCACCCAGGGCTGTGGACACATCTCCCCAGTGTTCTGTTCTGCAGCTGTGGATTTTCACGGACTTCCTGGCATCAAATGAAATGCTGCTGTGCTGCCCTGTGTAAGTTGCATGAAGGCAGAGGCTTTGCTTTTGGGAAAGATAAATTGCTGTTCTCTCAGAGATGAAGGCCAAGTCTAAAAACTCAGAAGAAAGGGTGGGGGGAGGAGGGGACTCTAAATGGGATGCATTTTGACATTCAAAGGACCCACCATTAAGAGAAAGGGATAAAAAGGAACCCAAATCACAGATGGTCTTCTGAGTTGACACTCTCAGCCTCTCACTGAGTCCATGAGGACAGTGACATGCTAGTGTTCGGCATGGTTTTTGTATGTAAGCTGCCAGCTGGTGCTTGTCTTTGAGGTAGAATGGTGAAGAATTTGAAAAGTCTAAGTCTTGCTTGTCCACTTGTTTGCAAGATATAGCAGAGGCAGAGATGCAGGCTCAAAGTTGTTGCACTTAAAAATTCTGGGCTGTATATCTTCACGAAGGTGAGAGACCGTACATCTATCTCTCGGACAGAATGGCAACAGTTTTCTTATCGCTCCAGTGCTACATCAATTAAAGCCTTTGAGTTCTTAATAACGGAACACTCAGTGCTTGGCCACTAGCAGGAGATAAAACAGCCTTTCGGAGGGAGTCTTGACACTGCTCTGCATTTTAATCACCAGCTTTGGCTTCGAGCGCTGCAGCTCACACTTGTAACTGAGTCTGGAAGTTCTCAATGTCATGATGTCCTTTGAAAAGGAAGCAAAGATGACAGCATCTTGAAGGAAGCCCCAGGTTTACTCATTCTGAGCCTCTCTCTCCTTGAGATGATCTTCATCTACAAACACACTGCTCTAGTTCAGGCCAGTCAGCAAACTCTCTTTGTCACTTAAACCCACAGACAAAGGCATTGACAAAAGCTGGTGGCATCTGCCCTTCCCTTCTCTCCACGTTGGCCTTTACCTTTATCAGGAAATGAAGTTCAAGTGAACAGATGCTGTCACTTCCTTCTTACACGACGGATCATGTTTTCCTGGTTCCCTAACAATATGCCTCTTGGCAAAATATCTTTTCTTCCCCTCCGTAAACATCAGTTACAGTAGGCGAACAGTTCACACAAGGCCCCGAGTGGATTTCAAGTAAACCAAGCTCATTTAAACCAGTCTTGTAGATAAATGCTGGATATTTATCAGCCCATAAAACTTCTCTGGTCAGCTGACATGGCATAAATCAGAGGACAGTAGAATCTGGTGAGTGATAAGGTCGATAATAACAACATGTTTGGGGACCCCTCCGAGGAAAGGCAGTGACTCGGCGTGTGACGATCGGGTAACATACCTATGATGTTAATAGTCAAATAATGGTCTCCATTGCTAGGACAGTGGTCCTGGCCAAGCAACATTGCTGAAAGTAAATCTGCAGCCTGAGGAAACACCCCAGCTGTATTTGAGCAGAGGTAAAGGTCATGCTATGCCAACGGAGAATCGTCCTGAATATTAAGACTGACCCTGGAGAAGAAACTCAATCCCACTGGAAATGCAGATAACATTTATGTCTGGGATACCGACATCTAAAATCTTGAGACATCGAGCTAGGGAGATAGGCAGCTCAGTGGAAAAAGTATTTGCTGTGCAAGCACGGGGACCTGAGTTCAGATCCCCAGCTCCCATGAAAAACAAAAAAACAAAAAAATCCAAAACAAAACAAAACAAAACAAACCAAACAAACAAACAAAAAACCCAACCAAAACTGAGCCCGGCAGAATATGCCTGTGATCCCGGCGATGGAAAGTAGAGACAGGAGGATCCCTGGAACTCACTGGCTGCCAGACTAGCCATATCAGTGTGCAGGTTCTTGAGAGAGATTGTCTCAGAAAATAATTGAGGATGACATTTGATGTCAACTTCTGGCCTCAACTTGCACACACAAACCATGAGATGTGGTAGAAAATCAGGTAGGAAAGGAAAACTGCCTCAGATAACAGGAAGATCTATAATAATAATAATAATAATAATAATAATAATAATAATAATAATAATAATAATAATACAAGTAAATGAACAAACCCCACAGAAGGTATTCTGAAAGTTTGTCACACTGCCACTTAGGAGTTGCAGGCACATGTTTTAAATTTTCTATGGCTTTATTTATAGGGAGCCTTGGAAGCAGGAGTATTTTATTGAAATCTAATGCTTGACTGAGAAAAGCTCATCTCAGAAGGGAACAGTTAGCTGGAAGGAAGAGCTTCATCCGGTCAGCTTTGGGTAGCCAGCTCTGAGGCATGAGTAACGGATATCCTGGATGTAACTGGAAAATTTGATGTGACTTAACGACTTGGCCAGGTCACTGGGTATGAATGGCATAGCCATCCCAGCAATGACTCAAGGAGTTTTAGAGCTCCGAGTGACCCCCTTCCTTGGAGGTCTTCGATGACCCTTACATAACGTGGTCTAGATCTGGGCTCTTGCTGCTGAGTGGGGAGATGAGACACTGTAAATACATCCTGGACAAAGGCTTCCTTCCTGAATCATGGAAAGTTCATTTGAACCAACCGCTTCAGCACTGTAATGCTCTCAGTCCAGCACATCTGGCTGGCCAGGGCCCCAGCCCAGGAAGTCACCTCTGCCCCTGGGGCCATATCCCACCCAGGGCAGGGTAAGGGCTTAGTGGTAGTGGCGGGGAGGATGGGACAGAGGGAGTCACATCCTGAGCAAAGCATGCAGGGACTAGGAAGTGCATTCCTCTGGCACAAGCAGACTCTTGAGTCAGCATCTCCTACCCAGCAGGACGTCAGCAAATGCTTAACAAGTGAGAGAATGAATGACAGATGAGGATCTCTGCTGCTGTCCAAGTCACAGCTCTATACAAAGAGAACTATCTGCACTTCCTGCCTTGGCCCTGCCACCCCTGTGTTTTCTCTACCCAATCCTGGATGCTGGAAATACTACCTCTTTCAGGTGATCACTGCAGGGCAGTTTCTCTCAGACTCCTCCAACCTGGCTGCTCTCTACTCTGGTCTCTCATGTCTCCACCACATCGTGCCCACTGTCCTGTGCTCTCAGAGCCCTTTCTACAAACCCCCAAGACTTGAGGATCTCTTGAGAACACACATTGCATTGATTGAGTTTAGATTTACCAGGTGCTGAGCACTGGGGCTATCCTTCATACACTCTACTACACAGAACAGAGTATGGGCTACATCAGAGGATGTTACATGCACGGGGTAGGGAAGCGCCTAATTCCACTCCACAGCTGAGCTACAAGAAGGTCCAGGGGTTTTCTGAAGGAATGTTGAGTGCTTCCACATCAGTGTTCAGCACCAGTCCATCCTCTCGGGTCTGGACCCTGTCAGTGTGTTACCTTACATGACAAAACGGACTTGGCAGACATGATTACCGTAGAGATCTTGAGATGCAGAGTTGTAGAGATGGAGACCTGGGTGAGCCTAGTATAATCATCTGAGTACTTGCAAGGGAAACAGGAGGGGCAGGGTCAGAAGACTACCTGTCAGAAGCAGAGGCCAGAGAAGACGGACAGACAACCTCTGTACTGCTGGCCTTGAAGGAGGAAGGGCTGAGAGTCAAGAACACGGGCAACCTCTGAAAGCCAAAAAAGTCGGCAAGACAACATTCTCCCCCAAAGTTTCTGGATGAGCTATGCCCTGCCAGCACCTGGATCTGTGGGCTCTGATCTCTAGAATTGTAAGTTGTGACTTTTCCTGTCACCAGCCGCTAAAGCCATGGCCACAGGGAACTTGTGTAGTGTCATCAACTGGAAAGCTATGTAGTCCCACCGATATGGAGGGAAAAGGCCATGGTGTGCTGCAAGGGATGGCTAAGAAGCTGTGGCCTCAGCCAGCTGGAGGCCTTCCATGTCTCCTCTCTGCTGAGGATGGTTCTTTTCTGATCTGTGTTGAGAAAGGTCTGGTGGGGGCACACTGAAATCCAGGGAGTCACTGCCTGAGGTGGGTCCCCAGACCTGGCCACTCTGATTTCCTCAGTACCCTGTGCAAAGAACCACTCCAGACAACCCCACTGCACCTGTGCCAAGGCCCTCCCAGCCACCAGCGAGAAGCGGGGCAGGAGAGAGAAGTACTAAGCATCCCCTAAGAACCCCCCTCTTTAGGAAGGTATGCAGACTATAAAGCTGTCAGCTTCCACTAGCATGATGGGGAGCATTCAAGAAGGTGGATGCTCTTGCTTTTGAGAAGCTCATCTGTCAGTCAGACTGATTTCTGCATGTCTAGTCTGTATACATCTCTATCTCTGCCTGCATCCCCATTCCTTGGCCCTGCCCCTTACAGGAACCCTTGCATGTGATGCCAGAGGTCAAGGTTGGCTGTCTTCCTCTGTCACATCTCTACCTTATTTTTGAGACAGGTTCTTTTTCATACAGGGGCTCAGTGACTGGGTAAGCCGGCTAGAGCAAGCTCCAGGGAATCCTCTGTCTCTACGTTCCCAGTGCTGGGATTGCAAGCTTGTGCTGCCACGCTCAGCTTTTTATTTAGATGTATGTGAAAACGGATCAGGACTCAGGTCCTCATGTTTGCCTGGTCAGTACTGTATTGACTGAGTCATCTCCCAGCCCCACTGGTCTCAACATCGGTCTGTCTGTCTGTCTCCCCCTCCTTTTTTATTTCCCCACTGATAAATACCTGCTTTGGTCACCATGACAGCCCGCGGAGTTACACAGCACAATGGCTTGGGGGAATACTGTGCTATTCCATCTGAGCTCATTCTGGAGCTGGGGCCAGGTCTCATAGCACAGCTGGGCACTAAAGAGCTCCAAGGGCTGGGTGTGCTGGCCAAGGACAGCTCCCATAAAGGGAGCAGCAGAACAGCCACTGTAACTCTAGATGGCAGCTTCCTGCCTGCAGAAGGGCTGGGAGAGTGGAAGGGCCACTAGAGATGTCTGGGGCCTGCTGCACTAGCCCCTGTCCTAAAGTGACCCTGCGTGGCTAAAAGGTGTCTGAACTCTCTAATCCATGCAGAGTCCTACTTGCCATTTGACATGTGCATAATGAGTGTCTTCCTAGTGCATGTCTCTGTAATGGTGGTATCCCTACCTTTGTCTTGAGGATCTCACGGGTATCAGGTGAGAGGACCAGCACTGAGAGACTCTAAAGAGGAAGTGTGAAGGGCCAGGAGTTTCCGGACTCTTTATTCTACCTGTCTAGGGTACATCCACTTATGGGAGCTGCCAGCCCACACTTTCTTCTTCCCCAGAAAGCTTCAAGTGAGGGGCGTCTTTGCTGGGTAGTTCAGGCTTGGGCGTTGCACCCACATAACAGTTAAAACCAGGCTTCTGTGTTTGGTCATCATTTTCTGCCCTGGTTGACTCCCCTTATCCCTCTGGAAACCAGAATCTTGAGGAAAGTCTCTGGTTTCCCCCAGAGCTGGCTCAGCTTGAGGTCTGAGTCTGGCTGACCATAGCGGCCTTGGTGGCACTGGGGCCTCTGGCCAGGTCTGAGGTCATCTCGTAGCCTTAAGTAAGGACTCAGCCAAGAACAATGGAAAGAAAACTGCAACACACTCAGAAAACATCCCCAATGGGATTCCTAGCCAGGATCCCGGGAGCTGTAAATGGAGTAGATCCAGAATGGTTTCTAGGTAAAAGGCCCTCCCCAGAGTGGCAAGATCTCCTAGTAGTAAGGCCTAGGGTGGTAAAGCCCTAGGGCAGCGAGGGCCCTGGGTAGTGAGACCCCCTGGTAGGGAGGCCTGGGGTAGTCAGGCTCTTAAGTAGTAGGCTGTCCTATGAGACCTGGATCTGACTTCAGAGTAGAGTCCTGGAAGAGATCTATACACAGAGCCTTGAGCTTTATTCTGCTTTTTGGAACTTTAATGGGACTTTAGATCAAGGCCTCATCTGCTCGTGGGGGTGACTGTGCACTGTGGGAGTTACACCCAGATGCTGGGTCACAGTGACCAGGCTTAAATCCCAGCCATGCCTCCTGCAGAAGCAGACTTCCCGTCTCAGAGTGTGAGTTTCATCGCAGAGCAGAATGGGCATGCATGGAGGAATCTCCCCAGGAGCAAGGACAGACTCGAGCACATAGAGCACATGTCTCCAGTATCCCTCACAGAACTAAGAGAGGCCACGTACCTGGTCCCCAGAGTGTGACACACTGCTGCTCATGGGTCTGACAGATGCCGTTGTAGCAGTAACCATCCACTCCCTGACAGGGGTGCCCGTCATGCAGGTACACATTGGCTGGGCAGTGAGGGGCAGTCCCTGTGCAGAATTCTGGGAGGTCACAGGAGTTGCTGGAGGCCCTGCATGCAGTTCCTGGAGGCTTCAGCTGAAATGACAAGGTAGCTTATGACACACGTACCAAGCAGGAGGAAACAGCTCTCAGAAGCTCTCCTGGGGCAGAACACAACAGGCCACCTACAACGGGTAAACAGGTGGGGATTTCAACCCCATCCCCTTTGGTGGCAGAGCCCTCTCCTGAAGTGGTTTTGTACGGTTCACATTTGGGTGGGCAGCCACAGATAGCTCAGATGGGAACTGCAGGGAACACTATGTTCTCCAAGGAGTAGACAAGCTAGCTGGCTCTTGTGGATGCCCTTGTTGAAGAGGTGGACTTTGCTCAGGTTGCTGACACCATCACATGCCTTGTCCTTATCCTTAGGCATCTTCAGGCAAGGTAGCCAAATCAGCAAGCTCGGACTCTCATAGTAGTGCTATGCTGCTATCCACTAGAGACCCAGGGCCCTCCTTGTCACTCTATGGGAGAAAAACTGGAGGTTGGTGGTGGCAGGAAGGGTAGGGGAGGACGAGGAGAAGGACCGGGAGGTGGCAGCGGAAGCAGCAGCGGTAACAGCTAGCAATGAGAGGTGTTAGGGCTCTGAGCGGCAGCTCATCTTTCGGGCTGAAGAAATTAAGGTCCAGGGGAGCTTGTCTGAGTTCCATGGTCAAGGCCACTAAGTCCGGGGCTTGGTTGGCCTGCATACTCCCAAAGGCAACAAGGTAAGTCACCTACCAACTCCTAGAAGGTCTGAAGTTTGGAAGGGATCCAACGTGGATGACAGTTGGGTATCCCCACATATCCTTCCCTCCTTGTGACCATCTTGAGCCTTTCTCTGTGTGGCTCATCTTCTCTCATCCCCTTCCCGGCACCCTCCAGCACTAGAAACTCGGTACTTGGGTACCAGGTACTTCTTACAGCATTCTCCAGAACTTAATGAATATCAGGAGGGGACACACACCCACACCCACACCATTATAACATACTTCTAAATGATGTGCTTGGGTGGGGTGGATAACAGGGTTTCCTGCGATCTTCGTGCCAAGATCAACTGCTTAAGTATCAAGGCATAAAAGTCTATCCTGGGAGCCACTAATGCTCAGGCTTCCCCCCTGTTAGACATGCATTCTGAATAAACAGGATGAAGGGTGGAAATGCCAGTGCAGAATAGATAGCAGGCCAGGCAACGGTCCCTCTGGCAGCTCAGGGTGGCCTGCACTTTCTGTTGGTACAGGCATTCCAGGAACCACCAGCCTGGGTTCTCTGCTACCCACCAGACATTGGTATCGGGCAGGTGGACCTGGCATGAGGCTGAGTGACAGGGGTAGGGTGGCTTCTCCTCACATTGTTCTTCTCATGGAGTTAGGACCTCCCCACAAGCATACGTGGAATATTAAGGTTGAGCTTAGGTTTCTCAGTCCTATTAGTTTGTAGCCCACCGACCACTGATCACAAGAATTAGCAATTCAAATGTGCATTCTACCGGATCAGAAATCTAAGAACAACTAGATGGTACCGAATGGTGAAAAGGGCAGCTTCCCGGTATGAGCTTGGGGGACTCGGCCCACCATACTGCTCCACTTGTATCAGACTGGAGCCACCGGAACCAGTCGGCCACGGCAGGCCAGGCTGGACTCACCTGGCAGTCTTCGCAGCACTGTCCGTGTGCACACACGGCGTCTGGCTTCAGAGTGCAGGTGGTGGCGTTGCAGCAGCGGTTGGTACATTCCTGAGGAGGGGAACGGGATCCATTTGTAGGGTCGTATGGAGTGGTGACTCTCAGAATGTAAATGTCACACCCGAAATGACAGCCAAGGATAAGGTAGCCCAGATTCCGAGCTGAAAACCTGCCCCAGAACCGCTTTCCTTGGCACAAGAGCGAAGTGTCTGTTAAGTGTTTGTGAACCACGGAGTCTAGTGTTGCTAAGAGAAGTCAGGAGCACTCAAGTGCCCTTTGTGGGAGGAGGGCCAGGGGGAGCCGGGAGCTCTTCAGGTCGGCAGCACAATGGTGCTTCCAGGGAATTCTTCCTGCAGGGCATGTTGTACCGAGCTGTGTTGGAATCACTGAAGGACTTGGAAGTTGCTCATTTAAAAATATATGCATGGGCTAGGCAGTGGTGGCACAGGCCTTTAATCCCAGCATTTGGGAGGCAAAGGCAAGTGGATCTCTGTGAGTTTGAGGCTAGCCTGGTCTACAGAGTAAGTTCCAGGACAGCCAGGGCTACACGGAGAAATGCTGTCTCAAAACACAAAACAAAACAAGACAAAACAAACAAAACACAACACCATGTATGGATGTGACCTTTACTCTTCAAGAATGAACTCTTCTGATAGACTGGAGTACAGTTCAGTGGTACAGCACTTGTTTGGTGTACTAAAAAAACGGGAGCGGGGGGTCTACTTTTGATTTGAAGTATACAGATGCACTGAAAGGAAAAAATTCAGGCCAGTTCCCTGTGGGGTAGCCAGGTGGGTGAGGAAGAAACCCATGTTTAGCAAAGGTAAGTTCCTTGGCCTAGGGCATTCTAGGAAGAGGACATCAGAACGGGGCTGAAAGTTCTCATTTTATTACCTTTTCCTCTTTCCTTTCTCCCTCCCTCCCTCCCTCCCTCCCTCCCTCCCTCCCTTCCTTCCTCCCTCCCTTTCCTTTTTGGCCCCTCTCTTTTTCCCTCCCTCCCTTCCTTCCCCTTTTCTCTCTCCTTTCCTCCTCCCCTTTCTCTTATACTATTTATAAAACCCAAGGACTCATGGATGCACTCTACCAACTGGGCTATATCCTCAGCCTTCTGTCTTGTTTTGGGAGATACAGTCTCTATGTGGGCCTGGCTGGCATGGCACTTCCTTTGTAGACAGGCTGGCCCCCAACCCTTGGTAGGTGATCCTCCCTAGTGTGGGGATTATAGGCTCATGCTGCCGTACCTGGCCTGAGCATGCTCATTCTCAAAGGATCTAAATACATAAAAATGGAGCTGTATCATCTTGTCTGAAACAAAAGTGAAAAAGAAATTCAACTCCTTCAGTAGACAGCGCACCATGTGAGCACATGGCTTTCTGACAAAGAGAGACAGGGTCAGCACCCTTCGCCTACTGTAGAAGAAGGCCTGCACCCATCTATGTAGCAAATCTCTGAAGCCCATGAGCTTTGGAACCTCCTGGTAGTTTGGAAATTTGTGCAATTTATAGGAAAATGTCACAGAATGCTTAATGCTGCCAAAGTCCTCAGCATTCCTTTATTTTTGACGTATTCTGAAGAGCTTACACTTGGCCAGCCGGCATGAAGCTAATCGCATCCATATCTAATAGTATAATAGGTTACTCCTGAAAACTATCTCTTGTGAATGAATTTTTTAATCAGGCTTATAGGCAATTAATAAATCTGCCAGTGACTGGGGAGATTTAGGACATCCCTAAATACCTGTTCAGCGTCCACTCTTGGAGCTCCATGAACTGATCTCTCATGCAGTGTTTACGTTTGCTCCTACCATGCATACTTCCAAAGTTGTTAAATTTTAAATCTGTTTGAGGACTTTATAAACATCCGGGACATGTAATATATACAGTAAGATAAAACTGCCAACCAGAAGTCACTGCGGCAGCTTTCATGACAGTGAGGGTTTTTAGCTTATGGGCTTACAACTCTATACAAATCTAGAAACTTTTTCCTCCTTAAGGATCCCATTAATTGCATCCTGGACCAGTGCCACTGAATGTGCAGCAGTGCTGTTCTGCTTGCTGTGGTCTCAATGACTTCCCTAATGTTCTATTAGCTGAGTCAGAGACGTCCTTGCAGCCATCTGATATCTGGGTCTAAAACACTTGCAAGGACTCCTCCTGCCTCCCCTCAAATCACTAGAAATGTAAACAGCAACCCCAAAGGGAGCGTAGCCAAGTGGAATGACTTCAAAGGGGATCAATCACAAGAGAAAGATGATGAAGTTTAAAAGATGTACGAGGGATTGGTATCCTCTTGACTTTAAATGAGGTGGGGCAGCGTTCCCAGCCTTGTTAGTTGGAAGGGTGAGTGGGTTATCAGGGAATCCTTAATGCCTTCTACCAGAAGGTAAAAACATTTTTTTTTTTAACTACCTCAAACCTTTTTCTCTACTACCGTATTTCACAGGAGACAAACTCCTAATTACCCCAAATCCATTTCTGATTACCATATTTCACAGAAGAGATAGATTCCTTGTCTATTGATGCATTTACTATTTTAGGAGTCAGCAGAGAAGCAACAGAGCCAATGAACGTCAGGTCTCCAAATAAGAAAGAAGAATGAAGCCATTAAAGAACCTGTGTAAGGACCAGTCTTTCTCAGGCTGTGGGGAGCAGATGTTGATTTTTAGTACCTTGAGCTGGGGTAAAGCTACAGTGAGGGATCACAAGCTTGTTCCAGCTGTGTGCTGGTGTATATCACACTGACCTGTTGTTCCCTGCTTCCCTGGTGTGACATACTGAGTCCCATTTGGACCAGGGGATGCATGGTTTGGTGTGATTAACATCAGGAGGAGTTTCTTCAGGACCTGGGCATGCGCGACCAGAAAAAAGATCCCAGGTAATAGGTTTGAATGAAAGTCTTGGGCAAAGAAGTTTGGTGTCCTTGTAAGGTTGACACAGCCTAGAGTCATCTGAGAAGGGAGTTTCAACAAGGGGATTCCCAGAACAGATTGGGCATGTCTGGGGGGTGGGGGTTGTCTTGACTGTTAAATGAATTAGGATGGCCCAGCTCACTGTGGATAGTGCCAATCCCTGGGCAGGTGGTTCTGGGCTGAAAAAGGAGGCTGTATAAGCCTGAGCTTAAGAGTGAGCCCACAAGGAGTGCTCCTTGTGCTCCTCCATGGCTTCTGCTTCAAGTTCTTGCCTGAGTTCCTATCCTGACTTCCTCCAATGATGGACTGTGACCTGGAAATGTAACTCAAGGAAATTCTTTTCTCCCCTAAGTTACTTTTGGTCAGAGTGTTTTAGCACAGCAAGAGAATGAAGCTAGAACCCATGGCCAGGCACAACTGACATCTGAACCTCCACTGAAAACATAAAAAATACATTAAAATGACACTGGCAAGCAAGGCAAAAGGGTCACTGTGATGTTAACAGATTCCTTGGGAGGAAGAGCTTTGGATGAGGACAAGGGAGTTTTTCTTAAAATATCAAGAAACCTCTTTATGAAAAGAAGAGGACCCTAACCACAGAAATACCAAGATGGGAACTACATGCAAACAGAATTTGACTCTGTGTAAGGAGGAATTTGTCACCATTAACACTGCCCCACAGTGTAGTGGAGTCCCTGGAGAGAGATCAAGCACCTCTCCATGGCTGTAGGACTCATGTGTGAAGATGGAGGAACAGGACATAAGTAGATAGCAATAGGAACTCAGGGGGGCTGCTTCTATGTGGGTGCTGGTGGTGACGGCAGGGCTAGTGGTAATGGCGATGATGCTGATGCAGGGCTGATGCTGAGGATGCTGATGGTCAGGATGGAGTGACAGCAACAGTGACGGCGGTGGTAGGGGCACTGGTGTTCCAGCAGCAGTGAGTGGGGTGGTGATGCAGGCATGTTAGAGGTAGTGATGGCCGTTGTGGAGATGGCAATTCATGGTGGGGATGGCAGTATGAGGATGATAGTGTGGAGAGGATGATGATGGTGATGGATGTGGCAGTGATGACTATGCTGTGGGCACAGTGACAGTGGTAGATGGTCATGGAGGCAGAGGGGGTGAATGACTGCCAATGGAGTCATTCCAAATCTCAGCATTCATGATTCCATGAAGGACTATTAGATTTATTTGCATTAATAAATAATTATAAGGCATTCAGATCAAAGAAAACCATCTTAAGTCAACATGGCCTCTCCTGAGAAATGTGGGTAATTTAAACTAATTGGGTTGTTTCTTTAAGCAATTAGCAAGGCCTCCAAGGGACTTTTCTCCTTTGTACACACTCTCCCATGATGGCTTCACTTTTCCCTCTGCTAATCCTGAAGCCATTCTGTAACACTATAATTAGGACTTGTTCCTAGCCAGCAACTACTCCCTGCTCACTGTGAGCAAAATTAACCACTGCTGTGGACAAGGCCATTATCACGGATAAGTTCTGAGTTTGTCAAGGACACAAAAACTACTTCTTTCTCTCCTCACTCCATCTGATTCCCCCTACCCCTCCAGTGCTCTGCTTTCTCTCTCAGAACCTGAGAGAGCAAGAGCATTCCTGTTGGCACTGAGCCTCCTCAGGGACTTGGAGACAGGCTGGGATATAGATTCTGTCATTCCTGTGATGAGCACAGGAATATATGGGCTGCTTTGGCTTCCTGCCCCAGTTTTCCTTGTTTTCTGGGTACCTCCTTCCGAAGGAGCCCTCTGAGATGCTGGCTTCTTGAGAACTTGTTAAGCCCACCTATGGACCAGGCTAAGCCTGTCTTAGACCTGATTTCCATTCTGGCTTGCATGTGTTCTCACGGAAGGAGCCCCAGCCTACCTGCTCTAAAACACTTGGCTTTGATTTACTCTGAATACAATCTCCTCTAATTTGTGTGGGGGGGCACGTGTTAGGCTGGGACGTGGCAGCATTCTCTTTGTGGTTCTTTCTCAAGACTGTTTTGAGAGTGAAAAGTGACTTACATGTTTTATGTTGATCAGCTTCATCTTGGGCCTATATAAACAAGAAACTTCCAGAGATCGGCTGGAAAGCAGAGTTCAATAAGCGTGGTGCTGGATGCAAACGCTAGCTGCTTTTTCTTGTTGCTTCTGAAAACTAACAAGCTGAATGGCTGGATCCTCTGGAGCCTCAGCTGTGCACACAGGGGAGGCTGCAGAACAATCTCAGCTAGACAGAAAGCGCTCTGCTCAGCCTGCTTATCCATACTCCCCTTCCACAGCAGGCTTTACAAAGAGAAATGCATGGGAACTTAGGAGCCCTTAGAAGTTAGACTCCTGGGGCTTTGCTTTCCAAGAAACTCTGAGCTAAATGCTTTTTATTGTTCTCATCCTCATCACCCCAAGAATGGGGCACCCTTCAATAGAGGAGAAGGCACTCCCCTGTTAAAACCTAGTGACACAGCCAACCCTGTATTTGGCTAACACTCCAGGAAGCCACCCACTGTGGGGAGCTTGTGCAAGGTAGCCATATGGGACTTTTCCAGAGACTCTCTATTACACCAGCATCCTCACTACCAACTCATTATCTCCCCCTCCTCCCCTGTGTATGTGTAGGTCAGAGGTCAACATCAAGTATCATTCCTCAGGTTCTGTCCACTTTTGTTTTTTTTTTGGGATAAGGGCTCTCACTGGGACTTCTAGGGCTCACCAGTTAGATAAGGGTGACTGGCTAGTATGTTTCCAGGATCTGCATCTCTCTGCCTCTCCAGTGCTGGGATTGTAGGCACATACCATCATATCCAGCTTTTCCATGTAGGTTTTTAGGAACTCAGGTTCTCCGGGTTGCATGGCAAGCTCTTTATCAAGTGAGCCATGTCTCTAGCCGATCACCAGTTTTTAGCATGTTCATTTTGCTGCCTGAGCTTGCCCAAGCTCCCCCTCCTCTCAGTCAGAGGCGACAGCAGATACCACGGAGAATGTCCCCTTACCTCTGGTTCCCCGCAGTCACACTGTTCTCCCTCTTCCACATAGCCATTTCCACACTTCCGGCCTCCAAAGGCCTGTTTGACCTCTGGTAGGTTGAAGAGGCACATCCCCATTCCCTTCTCCAGGCTAGCCTCCAGGTCCTTCCTGCTGCAGCTGCTGAACACCATGGGGAATGGGAACCTGAGAAGGAAAGGCCCCAGTGAGTCACAGGTCCCAGTGGCCTTCTCTGTCTTCAGGTGCTATGGCCCAGGATGCCTTCCGGCAGTGATGTACAGCTGCTCACGGGTATTTCAGCGAGCAGAGTTTGCTTAGACACAGTCAAATGAGGCACCATCAGATAGTCCTGGCATTGGTTCCCACGCGGTGAGGGAAGGGCTTTGTCAAAAGGAAGTGCTGTTTTGACAGTGTCACAGCAATAGCTTTAGACAGAGTCACATCACAGTGCTATCAATAGTTCTTCAGCGAGGCTGTATTAGTTATTGTTCCATTGCTGGGACAAAACACCATGACCAACGCAACCTATAACAGAAATCATTTAATTGGGCTTATGGCTGCAGAGGGGTAGAGTCCATGACGGTGGAGCAAAGGTGTGACGGCAAGCATCGCTGAGAGCTCACATCTGGACCCACAAGCAGGAGGACCCACAAGAGGGAGGGAGGAGGGAGGGAGAGACAGAAAGAGAGAGACAGAGACACTGAGAGAGAGACAGAGACAGGGAAACAGAAACAGACACGAGATAGAAAAACAGAGACAGACTGAGAATGGCAAGCGTGTTTTGAAACCTCAAAGCCCACCCCCAGTGACACCCTTCTTCCAATAAGGCCACACCTTCTAATCCTTCCCAAATGGTTCCAGCAATTGGGGACCAAGCATGGAAACTTAATGAGCCTATGGAGGCCATTCTCATTCAAACCACCACAGAGGTGATGCTATAGGAAATGAAGTCTTAGGGCCCAGAACTTGTAACAATATATTAATGTCTTTATTGGTATGTGCAATTGTGATGGTGCTTATTGGATCTCTGGGTCCAGGGGATACATGGTCTGTCCTACTGTAGAGCAGGTTGATATTGGCATTCACACCTACAAAGAGCAAGCCATGGTCTTTCCCTGGCACTGCACTAAGCAAATGGAGGTGGTCAAGAAACCCAAGACAATATTGCCTTGCCTATAAATTCCAGGGTTACAAAGGATGTGGTGTGGTCAGTCACAGAGTGCTGGTCCCTTTCTGGGATCTAGAGGTGCTGTCCAGGCACTAGGCACCTGAATGGACCTTGTGACTAATTCTTGGCAATGGGCTGTGAGCAGGAGTGATATTGGGTCTGTGGTGTTGAACTGCTATCCCTCCCTGAAGACTTCCTTTCCCTTTCTCTCAAATGATCAGGAAGAGCCACAGGTAGTACCCGGTCCTGACTCCCAGGAAGAGAACATTTTGAGTCCCTGAGTGTCCTCTGGGTTGGAAACACACTTCTGTGAGCTGCAGAGAACTGAGGACTTTTTCCTTCAGCAGCCAGTGTTATGGGTATGGTTTAGTGGCCCCCCCAGGGGGCCATATACTGGAAGAGTGGCTCCAGTGAGCTGTTGCTGGGTGGTGAGGAGCCTTGTACACGTGGGCCTCCTGGAAGGTGGGGTACCACTATCAGAGGGATGTATCTCCTGAGAGACCCTGACTAGTTCCCATTAGAATGAGACATCCAAAGAACAAGCTTGGCTTTGGAATCATTCTTGCTTCCTGTCTTGCCACGGGATTGCTTCCTCTTGCATGCCTTTGGAAACTGTGATGTCTTTTGCCACGAGGCCCCCATAGGGTGGCACAGATGTTGGTACTACGCCTCTGAGCAAGCTCTAAACTATAGCTGAAGAATCCTCTTTTCCTCATATATTACGTACCACCAAACATTTTGTGATAGCAACAGAAAACAGACTAATAGAGTTGCCCAACACAGAGCATCCCATTCTCTCATATATGCATTTTCTGATCTCTCGAGGAATTGAAGGCAAGGACAGGCCTGCCAGAAATCCTGAAGGTTTTATGACTTAGGGAGGAAGCCAACCTACTGTCCAGCACGCCCAGGCGTACCTCCCCATGGAGACAGTTACAGGATGACATTCTTATTGGATCTCAATCAACTGGCCAGGCCAACACAAGCAGCTACATCTCCCTAAATATGGCAGAGTAGCTGCCACATCAAGACTTAGTTTGGCAATATTTCTGGGTCCTGAGGGTTCACACAGCCAAGCTGATGACACCTCTCCTCTGCCCCTCCGCCCGCCGTCACTCTCAGGTTAACTGGAGTCTAATTCAAACCACAAATAAACAAATGAAGTCGAGTCTTGCCAGATGGAAAGGTAAGTTGAGACTGATGAGCAGGGCTGTAACAAAGTTCCCTTGGCAGATAGATTATGGCTGGTATCAAAATAATGCAGAAAGGCTCCAGTGAACGATGGAGTGTTACATTTTCAATTTAGAAAGGCTGGGTGTGGAAGAGACATCACACAGGCACTGAGGGCAGCTCTCCTCTGCAGAGAAGCCGGCTTGGCCAAGGACTGGTGCAGGCCTTCTCTTCCGTTTGAGAGCACCCCTCTGTGAGGATCCTGGGGGCCTGAAGCTCATGCTCAGACACAGGCAGCTATGTGCTGGGGTGACATGCTGTGACAAGCTCCCTCCAGAAGAGACCAGTCTTTGGAAAGTGCCCAAGTTAATTAGAAAAGACTCCAGGATAAGTTGAGGGGAAGGTTTGGTGATGAAGAGCAGACAGAGTCCTGGGGGGGGGGGGTTCAGTGGGTAAAGTGCTCACAATGAAAGTGTGAGGACCTCAGGTCAGATCCCCAGAGTTGTGTTAGGAGGTAGTGTGTGTCTATAGTCCCACTATTCCCATGAAAAGAAGGGAGGCAGAGACAAGAGAAGCCCCAGGAGCCTGTGGGCCAGGTAGCCTGACACAGTACTCAGTAGAAAGCCAAGTGATCCTGTTTCAAACAAGGTGGCAGGTGAGGACCAATACTCAAGGCTGTCCTCTGACTTGCAGGCATCAATTCCTTAGGGTGCCACTGTCGGAACCACAAAACATCGCTGTCCTCCTGAGATACCAGGTAAGGTTTTAATAAAGTTGCTGACCCTGAGGGTCACTCACACACATCACAGAGCTAGCCTTTACCCCAAAGCCTAGGCATGCTGACCTTTAAAGTCTTGCTTGTTAAAACTCCCAGGGATATCTGGCCATAGCCCTCAGCTCCTCCTCCCCCAACCTGGGGTCTTCTGGGCCTTCTTCAGTGCCCACAGTCCTTCCTCAAGTCATTTTTTCTTTTCTTTGGTACTGGATGGTAACCGGGCATGCCAGGCAAATGCTCTAACCCCGAGCCACTTGATTTATAGTTCTGATAACACCCCCACCTGTGATAGCTCTTTGGATGACAAACAGTGATGGGACTGAGGGACATTTTCTGCCTAGAGACAATTTTTCCTAATTCATCTTTTTGTGATTCCCCATGGAAGGGACCACTGACTATTTCATTCTGATAGATTATTCTTAAACCTTCTCTGGGCATTTAGAGGAGGAAAAGCCATGTGACCCTATCATGCAGTGATTCTGAAAATATTCCACACTGAGGAGGTATCAGGCTTGCTGCAGACTTTAGGGCAGGACATGCATAAAACACACACAGAGGCTCCTGGAGGTTCGTTCTGGTGGGCAGAGAGGTGAGGAGATAAGGGAACAATGATGCCCATTAGGAAGGCAGACACTGAGGAGAATAAGTACCAGAGATGTACACTGAGCGAATAGACGGTGGACGGTATTTCCCCCAAGGAGAACTCACTCTGAAGGGAGCAAAGGAGCCTCTCCAATGGGCAAGATGAAAAGAACATGGACACATCCTGGGAAGACCTCACTGTGGGCGTGGGTAGAAGTTACTCTTGGTGGAATATTCATCAATAAAAAAGCAGGCACACACATTGAGAAGCAGCCCCTTCTCCAGAAAAGAGCCCCCAGCTAGTCCTTGTCATTTATACCCAAGGACAAAGTCCTGCTATGGTGAGAAGACACCAGAATGTCCTTACCCATGGCGCTTTGCCAGTCTGTTTTGCAAATGCATTCTCTCATCTCTTCAGGCAGCAAGGATGATATGGATCAGCCTGCCAGAAACCCAGGTTTTGTGACTTTGTGAGGAAGCAGGCCTGCTGTCTAGCATGCCCAAGAGTACCTCCCCCCAGAGACACTTATAGAATGACATTATAATCATCACAGCCTCCACGGAGACACTTTACTCCCCCCCCCCAACTTTCAGCAAACTACATTTGCCCTAAGCCACCAAGGTGCTCAGTGGACTAATGGTCAGTGCCAAGAAAGCATCAAAACTCAAAGCTAACGGGCCCCGACCTCCGCTCCCTGCACAAAGTTTAATAATCTGAAATTATTTCAGGTCTCAAAAGAGAAGGGAAATTGAACAGAACCAAAATATGAGACTGTTCTCATTACAATACTATTCTGATCTACACATATCAGAATACTTTTTCCACCTCAAAGGGCCATTGGGTGCTTAGGGGCCAGAGCACATAAACAAGACGGCTGGACCATGGAGTCATGAGTCCCTTGATTATCAGAATGAACAACGTGCCAATGAACCCTGAATTTGGCTAAGAATCGGCTCTCTGTGGCATTAGCATCCACAGCAGGGCCTGTGGTGTGACTGCTGATGGATGCTGGCACTCCAGTGAAGTCACACCAGGGAAGTGATGCAGAGAATGCTTAGCAAGGCCACAGGCATCACTGCTTCCTAGTCTGCTGCCCTGGGGCTCTCTATGATGGCAGAACAGCCGATCTGGTCATTATCTTCACAAGTCCCAGTTACTTGTTCACCCATCTGAGAAGTAGTTTGCACGTGCCCATTATACTCTAAGCTAAGGAGATGACGATTCAGACTGGCCCGAGTACTGCCCAGTGTTTTCAGGATTAAGTCTTGTCAAGCCCCTTTCCTATCTGACTGCCCCATGCCTCCTCTGTCTTTCCAACTATTTCTCTAAATTCTGTAGGATTCCAAGGAAATGGTCCTAGAATTAGGGTACACGGTTATTTGTGCCACATATGTGGGGACTACAGGTTAATTCTGTCAACTGATCATTCTTTTTCCCTGTCATAGTATTCCCATCACAAGATTATAAATTCCCAAGACTGGTCACTGAGTTAGATTTTGGTCTATCCATTCATTCAAAACAACCCCAGGAGACTATTATTGTCATTTGCAAAGGGATGTGTTTCCAGTTAGGGGCTGAAAGACACTGGGTTTGAACAAGTCTTTTGATTCCAGTGGTTAAAAACTACCCTATTTCCTTGGTTACCTAAGTCAGCATTGGATTACCTGTGATGAACAGCTGAACTGCGGCAAGTGATCAGCACATACTTGATGCCCAGACTTGGAGGCTAAGGACTAACCTGCCTACACCCCAACATGTGCCTAGGTCAGTGCTTCTCAAAGTGTGGCTTAGGAGCAGCAGTGTCAACATCGTATTAGGGACGTGATTCCCAGGCCCCGTCCAGACCCACAGAGTGGGAGTGACGAAGGAGGATCCCAGCACCTGTGTCCTTCCAGAGAGCAGCTTAACTTGATACAAAATTCACAACACATGAAATTCACCTTTTAAGTAATTTTAAATTTGCCATCCAGTGATTCTTAGCTCACATGCAACATTGTAGGACCACAGTTACCTTGTACTTCTGGAACATTCTCTTTATTACTGCCCTAGTCACCTTCAATTGTCAACTTGACATGGCCTAGAGTCATCTGAGGGAGTCTGCCCAGATCACACTGGCCTGCGACCATGTTTGCAAGAGATTATTTTGATTATGGTTCAGGTGGGAGGGCTCAGCCCACTGTGGGCAGCACCATCCCTAGGCAGATGGGCCTGAGTTTTATGAGAAAGGGAGCTGATCATGAGCCCGTAATCATTGCTCCTTGGTGGTTCCCACCTTGACGTCTCTCAAATGTTGACTGTTATCTCTAAGTGTGAGAAAAAACAAATTCTTTCCTTTCCCAAATTGTTTTGGGTCAAGAGTGTTTTATCACAGCAACAGAAAACCAAACTAGAACCACCACTCACACCCGTGGCTATTAAGTAGTCACCTCTGTTCACCGCATGGAGGAAGAAGCACACGCTATGTCCCTTCCTGCAGCTGGGTCTTTCCCTTAGCATAGTGCTTCAAGGTGCATCCACACTGTAGCAGCATCAGCCCAACATCCCTTTCTAGGGCTCAAAGGTTGTTCATGGTAAGATAGCCCTATATCTGGCTATCACTAGATGGCCCAAGGGATGCCAGTTTAAGCTTGAAAGCTCCTCACCTAAGTTTGAGATTCACGTCTTGAGGATACTGAATGGAGCTACCCACACCTACTTATGTCATCACAGGAACACAGTGTAGGTTCCTCAGAGTGCACCTTTCACACTGCTTCAATACCATTCTGGTAGATACCATGGTGCCATTTTCTGAGGAACACTGTACAGCATTGGGAAAACCTTTATTGGTTTTGGGCATGGACTCAAACGTACCTAAGCATCTACCTGTCTCCTTAAGACAAACCCAAATCAAGAATGTGTTTGTAAATATTAAGAACTGCAGCAACATTGGTATAGTTAAGCACACCTTTAGCCCTAGCACTTGGGAGGCAGAGGCAGGTGGATCTCTGTGAGTCCAAGGCCATCCTGGTCTCCAGAGTGAGTTCCAGGATAGTCAGCACTACATAGAAAGACCCTGTCTGAGAAATGGATGAGATCTACATGAACAAACTGGATGTGAGTGGGGGGTGGGTAATGAAGGGCAAGGATTGAGGGAAAGAGAGCTTAGGGGAGTGGGAGATCCCAGCTGTATCAAGAACAGAGAGGGAGAACAAGGAAAAAGAGACCATGATAAATGAAGACCCCATGAGAATAGGAAGAAGCAAAGTGTTAGAGAGGTCCCCAGAAATCCACAAAGATACCTCCACAATAGACTACTGGCAATGGTCGAGAGAAAGCCCGAACTGACCTACTCTGGTGACTGGATGGCCAAACACCCTAACTGTTGTGGTAGAACTCTCATCCAATGACTGATGGAAGCGGATGCAGAGATCCACAGCCAGGCCCCAGGTGGAGCTCCGGGAGTCCAATCAATGAGAAAGAGGAGGGATTGTATGAGCGAGAATTGTTGAAACCATGATTGGAAAAAGCACAAGGACAAATAGCCAAACTAGTGGAAACACATGAACTATGAACCAATGGCTGAGGAGCCCCCAACTGGACCAGGCCCTCTGGATAAGTGAGACAGTTGATCAACTTGAACTGTTTGGGAGGCCCCCAGGCAGTGGGACCGGGACCTGTCCTCAGTGCATGAGCTGGCTGTTTGGAGCCTGGGGCCTATACAGGGACACTTTGCTCAGCCTGGGTGAAGGGAGGAGGGGACTGGACCTGCCTGGACTGAATCTACCAGGTTGAGCTGAATCCCCTGGGGAGTCTTTGACCTGGAGGAGATGGGAAAATGGGGTGTGCTGGGGGGAGAGTAAGGGGGGAGGGAGGAGGGAGGACAGGGGAATCTATGGCTGATATGTAAAATTAAATTAAATTATGAAACAAAAAATAAAAAAAGAAAGACCCTGTCTCAAAGATAAAACAAAACAGAACTGCAGGAATACATGGGCCTTTGCTCTGTATGCAAATCAGGTGCAAGGTGGTGAAATTAGGTGAAGGTGGTGGTGAAATTAGGTGCAAGCTGGTGTCGGTGAACAGAGAGATGCTCCCTTCTGCTTGCTCTGAGAGCCAGCATCCTATTCTTCCTTCCTGTCACCTGTAGTTTTGCTTTCTTACTCAGGAGTCTTATTCCCTGAGCTCCCATGAAGAGCCTACCACATTAGGCTCTGTAGTTTTTCGTGACATCGAAGATCTTGCTCAGCCCATGTATTTAAGCACACAAGTTTGTTTCTTCCATAGCCCTTGGCAAGCTCATCACAGTACACCATTTAATGCATTTAATAAATTATCCCCCAATACGCCAGGTCAGCAGCTAATTGAACTGACATATAGCAGTGACAGACTTGGGCAAAGCAATAAAAGTGGAGAATTACTCAGAAAAGAAGCCATTTCCCACGCTCTGTCCCTGGGCACAAGAACACTTTAAAATAATTGTACCTGAAACCCAGAAAGGAGAGCTGCTTTCAGATCAGGGCAGAGAATTTATCTCCAACACCACAGTCACCCTGCTGTGGTTCCTGCTCAGATATGACCTCTTTTGTTAGAGACGTTTGCCTTTTTCTCTAATATTTAACTACCAGGGACACTTGGGGCACGCTTACCACACTGAATGCAAGGTTAGATATAAAAGGAGAACGAAGTGGAAAGGTGGATGATCTGTAGGAAGATAAAATTCCACTGCTTTTGAAAAAGAGGAAGCCACTTTGGGCTTCTCACCACACAGACAGTCACAGTTTAACATCCAGCTGTCTCCAAACTGCCAAGTAACACATGATTAGGAGCAACTTCTACTTTGAGAAATCTGCAGCCAGAAAAGCCTCTTCTTGTTCGAGCCTATCGTCCATTTCGTGGCTGTATTCTTGGGGTGACTCACACTGAGCCAATTTATCAGCTCTGACAGAAGTCAGGAGTTATCTGCCTCATGAAAGCTCTCTGGGAACTGCTAGGCAACAACCATTTTTTTTTTCCCAGTAAAAAATTAGACCTTCAGGCCAAGCCGCTGGGAAGAGGCTGGATTTAGGGGCTGCAGGTCTCATGGTTTCCTGTGGCCCTGTTTTCTTCCCTGATAATTTGACCCAGTCTCTCAGTTCATTACTTCAGCTCAGAGCTTCAGAAGTGAGGAAGGAAGAGGAAGGGACTATCATAGGCCCTGGATGGAGTATAGCTTAGACACTACACAATTGTGTGATGGAGAAAGTCAGCTCTGGGGAAATGGAGTGGGAAGCCATCCACATTTATCTCTTTAAATTGACTGAAAACACACACACACACACACACACACACACACACAAACACACGAGAAGAAAAATAGGACTCCATTTGCCCAAGAATTAAGGTCAGCAATTAACAAGTGGGACCTCAATAAACTAAAAAGCTTTTGCAAAAGTAAAGGAACAATTAATCAAGTAAAGAAGAGGCCTACAGAATGGGAGAGCATCTTTGCCAGCAATGCATCTGGTGAAGGATTCATATCTAGAATATATAAAGACCTCAGAAAACAAAGACTTGACCCCTGTGCCCAAACCCCAACCCATTCATAAAATGGGCTACAGATCTGAACAAAGAGTTCTCAAAAGAAGAAATATCTCAAAACTGTTCGTCGCCCTTAGGAATTAGGGGATACAAATCAAAACCACTTTGAGATTCATCTTACCTTCATCAGAATGGCAAAGACCAACAAAAACAAGAAACAATAAATGCTGAAGAGAATGTGGGGAGAGGGGAATCCCCCACTTACTGTCGATGGGGTTGTCAACTTCTTCAGCCACTCTGGAAATCAGTGTGGAGAATTCTCAAAATGCTAAAAATAAATCTACCATATGACCCAGCTATACCACTCCATGGCATATTCCAGAAGGACGAGACATCCTACTTCACGGATACTTGCTCAGCTATGTTCATTGCTGCCCTATTCACAATAGGGCATGGAAACAAACAAAATGCCCTTCATTTTGTTTGGCAATTGGAGAATGAAAATGTGGTACATATACATTCTGGGATACTATTCAGCCTTAAGAAAAAAAACAAAATCGTGAACTTTGCAGGTAAATGGATGGAACAATGAAAGACCTTACTGAGTGAATTAACCCAGACCCAGAGAGACAAATGTCACATGCTTTCCCTCATCTGTGGCTCCTAACTCCAAGTCTTGAGATGTGAGTGAGTATACAACATGTGGTGATGGCAGAAACCAGGAGATAAGATGGGATCATGGGGTAAGTAAGAGAGAGGGGACTAACAGGTTATGAGAGATTTGAAAATGGAAATGGGTAAAATTGGGAGTATTTTAACTTGAGGGAGGAGGGTAAAATAACACTGAGGATGTCTGAAAACTCTGTAGAGGAATCATATTATTACTTACCTAAGATTACATACATATAAGTCCATGTATATACATGTACATATATAGTTTAAGTGAAGTTATCCCACTTGGGCTGACAAAGCTCCTTCTAATAGCCATAGACTAAAAAAAATCCCCAATACCAGGCATAAGAACATCTATTGTAGAATATTAATTAAAGATGTGTCACATTTGTTTATGCTGTGGAATATTTGTTTAATGATGCAAAGATGTGCTGCCTTCTTATATGTTGCATTTGTTTAGCTTTGTGAAGCTGTGTTACTTTGCCTGTCTAAAACACCTGATTGGTCTAATAAAGAACTGAACGGCCAGTAGCTAGAAGGAGAAAGGACACCAGGAGCCATCTACCCAGCTACACAACAAACCATGGAGTAAGAAGTAAAGAAAGGTATATAGAATAGAGAAAGATAAAAGCCCAGAGGCAAAAGATCATTTAAGTTAAGAAAAGCTGGCTAGAAACAAGCCAAGCTAAGGCCAGACATTTATAATAAGGAATAAGACTGTGGATTTGAGAGTTGGGTGGTGGGACCCCAAAGAGCCAAAGAGTAAGAGTAAAAACAAACAAACAAACAAACCTAACAACAAACCTCCCTATTGAGTTGTTGGTTTGGGAAGTCCAGGAGACTCCCCAAACAATGTGGGCTTTTGCTGTTGCCCTTCATTGCCTCCCAGAGGTTGAAGGTGAGTTCCTATTGTTGAAGACACCAGGCACTTCAGACCCCAAATCTCATTTTGGACACAAGACCCAGAGGACCCAAGCTAGATCTGACTTGAAAGCCTCTTCCCTAAAGACAAGTTTTCATAGTAGGAGAAGGAACCATACACCTTGCAAGGGAGGGAGGCAACCAGTGGCCTACTCAGCAGTGATGCCTATGAACTACAATGATGACCAGCATGCTAACCCAAGGCTGCAATGGTGGTGCTCACTGCCATTGGTGGTAACAGCTCTCTAATTGGACTTAAGGCCTGTACAACAAGAGCAGTACTGGTACTGGAAACCTAGCCATCTATCTGGGGCTAGTGACATCATAAACCTTGGAGGAGAACCCACAACTGCCACTTTACTAGACTAGCATGGAATTCCTAACTGCATTCTAAATATTTGTCCTTATACCCACAGATTAAGTGCAGCTCTCACCCCTTATCAAAGACATTTTATGGTGGCATTGTGTTCCTCAAAATATTGTGTACCCTAATAAATTTATCTGGGGTCAGAGAACAGACAGCCACTAGATACAGAGGCTAGAAAATGGTGGCACTCATGACTTTAATCCTAGCATTCTAGAGATAGAAATCCCTCTGGATTTCTGTGAGTTCAAGGCCACATTGGAAACAGCCAAGCATGGTGACTCACGCCTTTAATCCCAGAAAGCCAGCGTTTAATCCCAGGGAGTGATGGTAGAAAGCAGAAAGGTATATAAGGCGTGAGGACCAGAAACTAGAAGCATTTGGCTGGTTAAGCTTTTAGCTGGTTAAGCTGTCAGGCTTCTAGCAGAACAGTTCAGCTGAGAGTCATTTGGATATGAGGGCACAGAGGCTTCCAGTCTAAGGAAACAAGACCAGCTGAGAAGTTGGCCAGGTGAGGTTAGCTGTGGCTTGTTCTGTTTTTCTGACCATCCAACATTTCACCCAATAACTGGCCCTGGGTTTGATTTTATTAATAAGACTCTCTAAGATTCCTGCTACAACATTTCTCTTTGTAACACGGGGACCATTACAGAAACCACAACAGGTCAAAATTGGAGAATAAGTGACCATGGTGTTCCCAGACACATTTGATATGTCTACAACACAATTCCTGCACCCACAGGTCAGGGAACATTTCAGAAGATAGGGCAGAAAGATTGTAAGAGCCAAATGGACCAGAAAATCATCTGAGAGTGTGTGTCTCCTAGAAATGACAGGGAAGCTATACCCATGATACTTCAATAATATGGCTGCCTAAATAAGACCTGAACAAGGATGATGCCAATCAACATACTAACATGGAAGGGGGAATCTCAAGGGGGCCCACCTATAGATAAACAACAGGCAACTAAGAACTTCTGAGAGTGGCAAAAAATAGTTTTCCTCAGGGAATATTTTATATTATATATAAATATATACAATATATCTCACAAAACCCCAAACCCCAAAACCCATCAACAACTACAACCAAACTCCAAAATCACATGTCCACAGAGGAGAAATGACATCACCATACAGGGCTACACAACAGCTCTTGGAAAACAGGTTTCTGAGAGCTTCCCACTGACTTCTCATTTGCAGACCAAGATGGAAGCCACAGCAGAGTACAGCTAGTGTGTTCTTCATCTAGGGGTGTGGCATGAAGGAGGTTGGGAGGAAACAAACCAGGATGAGGATGTGTAGGTACTTGTCTGTCAGTGTTACCTTGGGCCTCAGTTTTACATCTGAAGTGGGCATCATCACTTCCCACTCTAATGATGAGGACAATGGAGCTTCAACCAAAACCCCTAGTTTTGGGGTAACCTCACAGTATCCTGAGATGCTAAGTCATCTTGGGGAAAGATGTCTGTGACTGCTTTGCTCCTTCTTGGGGCTTAGAAACATTTCAGAGATGGTGCACAATCCATCATAACTGTAGCCAGAATGCAACAATGTAGTAAAACTGCAAAGACAAATGAGGAAGGGCTACACACCATCCTTGGCAATTTTATACTATACCTGGCAGCAAAAAGACTCCTAGGTTCTGAAGGGCAAACACGAACAGGACTCAGGAGCATAACCAACCATCCAACCACCATCCATCCATCAAACCACCATCCAACCATCCATCCATCCATCCATCCATCCATCCAACCAACACCCATCCAATCATCCATCCATCCATCCAGCCAGCCAGCCAGCCACCATCCATCCATCCATCCATCCAACCACCATCCACCCATCCAATCATCCATCCATCTATCCATCCAATACCCATCCAACCAACACCCATCCATCCATCCATCCAACCAATCAACCAACCATCTGTCTTAGGGTTTCTATTGCTGTGAAGACACACCATGACCATGGCAACTCTTATAAAGGAAAACATTTAATGGAGTGGCTTATAGTTTCAGAGGTTTAGTCCATTATCATCATGGTGGGACATAGCGGCATTCAGGCAGACATGGTGCTGAAGCTAAGAGTCCTATATCTTGATCAGCAGGCAACAGGAAGTGAACTGAAACACTGGGAGTGGCTTGAGCATATATGAACCCTCAAAGCTTGCCTTCACAGTGACACACTTCCTCCAACCCACTGGAGGAACTCCAACTCTACTCCAACAAAGCCACACCTCCTAATGGTGCCACTCTCAATGAGCTTATGGGAGCCAATTACATTCAAACTACCACATCATCCATCCATAGACTAGCCACATTAACATGCTTTTCAGAAGGTTGCTACCTGCTACACCTTGTTTGCAATTCCCTAGAGTTTTCCCACATTTCCCCTAAGGCTCATTTTCTAGGATCATGGTCCCCAAGTCCTCCTATCTTTTTCCAGGTATGAGTTCACCATGGATTATACTCAAATGACATGTAGTATGACAGATTTTTAAGAAACAACTCAGTTCTTTGCAATGTGGAGCATGTCCTATGTTGTCCCCACAGGAGTACCAGCTTTGCCATTATTCCAACTTCTCTTCCCAGATCAAGGTCACATCCTCCCACAATGACAAAGTACAAGGGCTACAGCTGGGGTGGACTTTGCCAGCTTTTAAACCCCAGATTCTAGGGCCATCATCAGAAAAGCCTTCAGGTCTTTTGCAGCTGGGCCTCTGTATAAAACCCTTCATCTCCAGGCACAGAACATATGTGAAACGAAGTGGGCCTCAGAGTCAGGCTGGCTGGCAATGTTGGCACTCCTGGGTGATTAGCCTTGCCTTCATTCAGCAGTCTGATAGGACTGCCATGCAGTTTATGGGGGCCACCACGGTTCAGGGTTCAGGGCCTGTCTTCCTGCCTCCTCATTCTTAAGGGGCTTAGAAATGCTGACAGTAGCTAGGTGGTGGTGGTGTACACCATTAATCCCAGCACTCGGGAGGCAGAGCCAGGCGGATCTCTGTGAGTTTGAGGCCAGCCTGGTCTACAGAGTGAGATCCAGGACAGGCATCAAAACTACACAGAGAAACCCTGTCTCAAACCCCCCCCACTCCCCCCAAAAAAGGAAATGCTGACAGCACTCACCCTTTGCTTAGTAAACCCCCTCACTGATACCCCATGAGTCAGATTTCATCACTGTGGCTTTTCAGCTGAGGAAACTGGAGTTCAGAGAGGTGAGGTGCCTTAGCAGGTCCACAGTGGTGCAGAGCTGGGACTGAACTCGGGGTTTCTGAACAGAAGCCCGCCATCTTCATTCTCTAGGCCTAGCAGGGCTGTCAGGAGCTTCTTCCCCCAACCCCAGGCACAGGCCATGCGGCAATCCCAGATAGGACCTGGCACAGGGGCCTATAGGGGTAGGAGTGGGGGTGACATGCAGGTAATATTTAGAGAAAGTGGCAGTAACCTCAGTGCCTTGGGGCTCTGAGAGAGAGATTAAGATGAGTCCTGAGGTCCTTTCCAATTCCAAAATGCCTGAAGGTCTTTGGTGTGATGGAAAGTAAGGGTCAGTACACCTGAGCTCAAGTATAGGTGAACGGGCATGCACACATCTGAACCAGGTTGTGAGTCATTCTGTCCCTAATTGGCTTCCCATAGGGACAGCCTGGTTATTCCAGGCTGATTACTCCGGGGCAGGGGGAGACATGGGCTGAGTCCTTACTGTCACTAGATGGTGAGTGAGCTGGATATGAAGGACACTGGCTCAGAGGAGGGATTGGACCTCAGTGAAGATAACGGGAACTGCATCTATTTATTCTTGCAAGAACAGCAGTGACTGCATTTGAATGGATGCTGACCCAGTGGGCCTGCCAGATGGGCTACAGAAGGCTAGGGAAGACAGGGGCTTGGTGAAGGCTTCAGAATGTCCTCACCTCCGTAGGACACGGCTGTGGTTAATAGAAAGCACCTGCGACACAGAATGGATCCATCTGCAGAACATTATTGTTCATGGGCTAAACATGTGAACTTTGACCTCTGCTCCTCCTACTGGAAACTAATTAAAGTGCGAATCCAAGTCCTCAGAAGTTTGAATAAAGAGACACTAAGTGTCCTGTGGTGAGCTGAGATGTGCATGGGCGGCTTCTGGATGCTACCACAAGCGTTTCTCACTTCTGCCCTGAGCAGATGTTTCCTCCAGAAGAAAGTCCTGAGAGCTGAGGACCCACAGGCAGGGCCGTGGTGTTTAGACCGAAGGGACCTCTGTTCTCAGTTGGTTCTGCAGAGGCCCTGGGTCAGATGAGCTGCTCAGTGTTTGGCTACATGGAAAGGGTGTGGCTTGTGGGGCTTTCCAAGGCTGGGTGCTGACAGATATAATCAGGTGCCGTGCTTAATGAGGGACGATTTCTGAGCCTCAGGTAACAGGCCCCTTTCTGCTGCTGGACCAGACACACTTGCACAATCCACGCTTATAACGAGGAAGGTGCCTCTCATCACACCTGCTGGGTAAAACAGTCACAATAGAGAACTCTGAACCCCAGCTAGGGCAGAAGTCAGCACACATCCTGTCCTGGCCCCACTGGGCAGCTCCTGCAGGGGTTACCACCAGGGAATAGAGGAATGGTGAGGGGATCTCTCTTTCCCAAGTCCCAGGAGCTGGAGGCTCCAAAGCTCACTGGCACCTGGTGAGGGGGAAGGACTGGACCTGGAGCCAGGAGCTTGGGCTGACAGCCAGAAACGGAGCCTGACCGGGCAGGGCCTGTGTCCTCGCCGACCTGCAGTCTTCTCATCTGTAAGATGGCGCTGAGTGCGTCTGTTCTCAGGGCTGTGGCAAGGACATGAGAAAGATGCCAGAGTTCTTGGTAGAGGGGAGAGATGTCTGGTGGGGGTGTTTCTTCTTATGTTCTAGAACTATTAGACTGTACATGTTTTTTGACATGCCTCCAGGAAAAGCCTCCCTGGGAGGACCCTACATTTCACAAAGCAAATTGCTCTCATCATCTTGCTCTCCATGGAGTGCATGAGATCAACAACAGGCTGGGCCTCCTCACCCTGTGTGTTTACTCAGCTCTTACTTTGAGTTTGTTTTTAAGTTTGTCTATTGATTATATTGAGGCTATTCTTGTAAGCTATTGTAATCCCACTGTATAAAGACATAGTGCATACAAAAAAGGAAAACGGAGTTTGTACAAATGCTAGGCTTGATAAAACGATGATGATCATACAGTTTTTCCTCGAGATTTAGTCATTAAAACATGAAACAAATGATTGTGTTTTAATTGTCACTTACCTATTCATCTAATCATTATCTATCGCATCCATCCATCACCCATCCACCAACCTACCCATCAATCCAACTATCCATTCATTCTCCTATCCACCCAACCATCCACCAATTGCCAACCCATCCATCCTTTCCTCATCAATCCATCCACCTATCCAGCCACTCATCCACCCACCTATCCACTCACCCATTCATCTATCTACTCACCCATCTACCCCCACACCTATCCACCCACTACCTCCCTACTCACGAATTCATTTATCTACCCATCTATCTATATCCATGTACCTACCCCCCCAATCCATCTAGATGCTTACTATCCACCCATCAATCCATTCACCAATACATCTACCCACCCATCAATCCATTCACCAATACATCCACTCACCCACCCACCCTTTCATCCAGGAAATATTTATTGGTTCTAGTATATGCTTGATGCTGTTCTAGGTGCTGGGGATTCAGCAAAGATAAAACAAATATCTGACCTTATGTGGCATAACATGGTTCCTTCCAGATAGCACAGTTAGAGAGAGACCCAGAAGTTACCTGTGCCTTCACGTAAAAGCTTTTGTACCACATTCTAGGAAGAGGAGGAAGCCATGCAGGATACATGCATCGGGGGGAATGGGGTCAGGGAGAATGTCAGTTGTAATGTCTTCACAAATATAATGCTGGATTAAAAAGGCCATGACCCAAGACCGGAGATCACTCTCTGCTGCAGTGATGTAATTTGAAGGAGCTTTGCAGACCTAACCAGTTTTAAAATGGGGCTGTCTCCTGCCTCCCAGAAGTTGCATGGAAACACTGCTTTGTCCTGAGAAGGCCTTTGTCCTTACTGAAGCCCAAATATGGCCATGGCTACTTTCATGTGGCAAACAAACTAGGAGGTGACTCAGCTTTAGATCCCTGGGCTTCTGCTTGGATGATTCGGAAACTTGGTGGCTTGCTGGACTCTGAGTGCCGGTTCCCCTACTTTTAAAATGGACTCACTTGTGTCTTCTTCACTGACCCAGGACAGCACAAGTGCCCTTCACTGAGGTAGGTGGCACACTTCCTGTGCCATTTCCCCTGGACTGGATACTCAAGGAGCAATGCTTATAAAGTGTCCAGCCCAAGAGAAGAGAACAATTCTGCCATGCCCTGGGCCCAGATCATATAGTATTTGAAGTCTGAATTAACTGCAGATAAACCTCTTTATTTTCCAATAAACTGCATCTACTTACCCAGGCAGTAAGCAAGAGCTAGTGTGCTGTATGCTAATGAGGTCTTCTTGACCTGTTTATATTCCTGCCAGGCCATTACCCCCTAAACTATAGTCAGGATGTAGCTGACTCAAGGATGCTGGCTGGATAATTAAATTGATTTTGACCAGTCATATTTCATCTTCCCAGAGGCCCCCCGCCCCCTTTTGTCATTAAGGTTCTTCCTTTTTCCTTTTCCCTGGGTAAAGATTTCTATCATTTATCCCAACACTTTGAGAAAAACAATGAAGATTTTGTTAAACTTTTCACTGAGAAAACAACAAAAACAAAAAATCCCCTGAAACCAACCGCCCCCCCAACCTGGCATCCTCAAATGAGATGATTCAGAGAAATAAGTTCCTTCAATTCCATCTTTGCAAATCCCTCCATGTTCAGAGTGTTCCAAGATCTTACACAGCTGCTCAGAGTTCAGAAGGGGGTGGATTTGGATTGTGTGTGTATTCTGTGTTGATGACTCTTGGGCTCTGGTACGTCTTATCAGCCTCTGGGAGCATTCACAGGAAACCACTATTCATTCTGCCTCCTTGACATGCATTTTCAGACAAATCTTTTCAAAGAGAAATTCCATTTTAGCATGAGACGACCTGGAGATGCTCGGGCAGAGGACAGCCTCATTTCTGCTCAATCTCTTGAAGGCTCAGCCTGACCTTTGCTCCCAGATGCATTCTCAGCTCACCCCCTTCCAACTTTGGCTCCCTGTTCATAAGGAATTAACTTATTGGTCACTCTTATGGTGATCTGAAATGTGGTACCATGGTTGAGTTTGAAGATTTCTCTTTATCTCTTAGAGCAGTGGTTCTCAGCCTAGGGGTCTGGAGCCCCACAGAGGTCACCTATCAGATATCCTGTGTATCAGATATTTATCATAACAGTAACAAATTATAGTTATGAAGTAGCAAAGAAATAATTTTATGGTTGGAGGCGGGGAGTGGGGGGAGTCACCACAACATGAGGAACTATATTAAAGGGTCTCAGCATTATGAAGGTTGAGAACCACTGTCTTCGAGGGACATACAAGTGCCTACAGATGGATGCTGTGGTACCCAGGCCAGCTTAGAAGGGGGAAGAGGATGCTCAGTGAGGAGACCCTCCCATACCTACAGAATCTTCCATCAGAACTCTGCCTTTTTCAACTTGCCACCTCCAGATCCCTTGCCTGTCTCTCCACTACAATGAATACCAGTTCTCTGAAATCAAGGATCCTGCCATCTGTGTGCATGTGCGTATGTGAGTGTATGCATGCATGAGTGAGTGTGCATGTGTGTGGGGAGGTCAGAGGTCAACATTGGGTGTTTTTTTCAAACATTCTCCAACTTACTTTACAATATATTTCACTGAACCTGAGCTTGCTGATTGGCTAGACTAGCAGGTTAGAAAGGCCCAGGAGTCTTGCTGGCACTGAGACTACCCAACATTGTGCTTAGCTTTGTATGTGGGTGCTGGGGACCTGAACTCAGGTCCCTGATGCTTGTGCATAGAGTATATTACTGACTGACTGAGCCATCTCTCCAGCCCATTTGGTTGTTTATAATCAGCACGTATTAATGAGAAATAATAGGTTCCGTATGACATTTTCATATGTGTAGATGTTTTAATCACATATATCCCCTTCATCTTTTACTCCTTGCACTTCCACTGTCCCCCCCTCTTCCCAACTAGCCCCTCTTTCACTTTCGTCTTTTCTTTTTGCTGTTTTTTTAGTGACCTGGTGAGTTTCACTAGGGTGGCTTATGGGAGCACGGGTGAAAGTTTGTTTATATCAAGGACATCTTATCAGAAATGATATACCATCAAGGAAAATGGCTTTCCTTCCTTCATCGACTTCATTAACTACTTGGGTAAATCCTCAGGGAGGGGCGGGGCCCTATGAGCCCCTCCTCACTCCATGGACAGGAGTGTGGTTGGGCCCTACCTTGTGCAGATTTTGTGCAGGTAATCATAGCCACAGTGACTTCAAGAGTCAAACAGTGGTATTGTCTCAGGAGGCAGCATTCTTTACCATTCCCCAGCTTCCTCCTGCTCTTTCAATTCCTTCTGCTTCCTCCTCATCAGTGATCCCTGAGTCTAGGAGGGGCTGCTGCCGATGTCTCATTTATAGCTGAGCATCGAATAGTTGCTTGCTCTCAGCACTTTGACCAGCTGCGAGACTCCAACCTGCAGGGGTTTTGTTGGCTGATTTTCTCATCTCTTTTTACCACTATAATACAAACCCCCCTCACTATGGGCTTTGGTGATTAATTCACCCACTTGCTTAGGAAGTTGCTTTCCATCTGAGAAAATTAAAAACACCACTCTCAGGACAGGAATGTGGGATCATAATGGGAACCACACAGATATGAGTCTGTCCTGCTATGGGTGTATACTCAATATCCATCAAGGAGCACAATGTGTGGCCAATTCCAATGCATTCCTCCCAGACAGCCTAAGTGCCCAGCTCTCAATAATAATTTTTTTTTTGTAAAAATTAGAGGAACCAGTGACTCTATTTTTGAACATAAATCTTAACTTTCCACTCTGTAGCAAGCTATATTTACTATCATGCTAACTCCAAATGTGTTCTTACCACTCCTATATCCTTATTCCTATGAATGCGGCACACTCAACCCCGGAAGACCAAGAGCTGTAAAGAGCTCCTTAATGGATGGATGCTGCTATGTTTAACTCCTACACAACCCCCCAGACACCACACATGCCAAAGAGTAATTTCCAAGGCAGGTCTTATATGCTCAGTCTCCAAAGACATAAAACACAAGGCACTCACAGGCTCCTGGTAATTAATGAGACAAGCCATAGGGAAACTCCCCTAGCTAGTGCTGCTGTGCGCAAGGACCAGGCGCCCTGGTTTGCACAGGACTCTGCTCCATGCTTGAATTTGCAGGCCTTCCAGTCCTATTTGTTAGCGTTGAGGGTTGGGTCATGATTTTAGAGTTGGGATACAAGATACTATGTTAAGGGAAAACTAGGTGGTCTACAGGACACACTCTTTAGTCCACTTCTGGTATTTCTTTCTTTCTTTTTTTCTTTTTTTTTTTTTTTTCTTTTTTGGTTTTTTGAGACAGGGTTTCTCTGTGTAGCTTTGCGCCTGTCCTGGAACTCACTTGTTAGCCCAGGCTGGCCTCGAACTCACAGAGATCCGCCTGGCTCTGCCTCCCGAGTGCTGGGATTAAAGGCGTGCGCCACCACCGCCCGGCTTATTATCAAACCTGTTATTAATCTATCTCTTCCTGAGTCTCCTTCAGGCTCAGACTTCAATTAACCAACATTTTTGACACTAGTTGCCCATGGGTCAATCAGCAGGGAGGAAGAAGTCAGAGGAAGGTTGGTGTTTGGATCAGTTTAAAATCAGTCCCAGTAACACAGTAACCAAAAGTCCTTCCTACAGCTCAGTGGGAATTCTGAAAAAGGTCCAACGTCTGTGCTTGCTGTCTCTGTGAACTAAATGATGCTAATACTCCTTTGTCTTTGGGAGTGATTTATAATTTACAGAGGCAAATGATCTCATTTAATCCACTCCCCCTCCTCTCCCAGGGACCCCATGAGGCAAGGGAACCACCACTATGAGATAATGCTGGAGCAGCCTGGGAAATTCCACCATAGGTGATGGATGATGGGGGATTGTTGGGGCTCCTCGGCTTTCCCCGCACTATGGGCTTTGATGATTAATTCACCCACTTGCTTAGGAAGTTGCTTTCCATCTGAGAAAATTAAAAACACCACTCTCTGGACAGGGATGTGGGATCATAAATGAGAACCAAATAGAAAAAGATTTACACAAAACACAAGCTCAGCAAAAGAGAAAACTCTGACATTGCTAATAAGGAATAAATCAAATAAAGGCTATTAGCAAGCCCCTGGTGTGTGTGGGAAGCCTTCAAAATGTTTTGCTGAGCTCTTAACAATGTCATTTCTACCTGAGGTGTTCAGATATCTCTAGGGTAATTTGGCCTGCACTGTTCAGCCCTGCTGTGGACACCTGCCAGCGAGAAAGACCTCCCCCCAAACCCCAAGAGTGCTAGAGAACATGCCTGCAGATGCCTATGATCTTTAAGGCTATAGGGTCTTCCTCAGCTGAGAACTCCTCAAACAACGCCTCCTATTCAAGAGGATGAGTGGGTGGCCGGCCGACTGGGAGGCAGGGAAGATGTACAGATGGACCTATGCATTTTGCTAACAAGGCTCACAAAGGCCCAGGGCTTCGCATCTCTGCTTGTGTGCCTGAGAACCCTTGGGCCATAAGAACAATCGGGTCAGAATTGGGATGGCAGGATTTCTTCACTCCAACCCAGCGGTCTCTAACTAGATTTTGCTCTTCCATTTTCTCTTATCAAAAATGAAAAAGCACTAGCTATGTCAGCTGGCAACATGGTTGGTCAGTGGGGACCCTTTCTGGAGGTGTGTGGGTAGATGTATTAGTGTCCATGGGATAATCAGCAGAACAAAGCATACAGAGCATTCCCTCTGTCCTCTGGGTGAGTTTGAGAAGACACGGAGACCACCCTGCTGCAGGTCAACTCCCACCAGTTGAACCTTGAGCCACTGGTCATGCTACTCAGGGAGGCTGGCCCTATCTAGGCCCCCTGGGTAGTGAGACAGAAGGTTGCATGCAGGCCTCAGACCAACCTCACGCGCTAAGCAGTAGCTCCTTGCCCTAAATGTCCAGCTAGTTCTTCCCCTCTGTTAGGATTTGTATACAGACAGCATTATGTTTTAGTGTGGCCAGCCTCCCTTTCAGAGAATACCATTTATTAGTCTCTAGCAGGCAGAGTCAACCTTTTGACATTGTGACATGATGTCATCTATAAAGTTCACACTTGAGAACTGCACAATTGAGTTGTAAAAATAAAATTGCAAAAGAAATATCTCATCGTGTTTTAAGTGGGTGTACAATTTTGTGTTGAGTCAAATTCATCTCTATTTTAGGTTGCGTGTAGCCTGTGGGCCAAGGGTGGGCCATGCCTAGAGCTCTCTGATTGTGTTGCTTTAGACTCTCTTCACTTTTAGTCAGGTCCTGTGTTGTAGAATATTATTTTAAGATGTGTTACATTTGTTTATGCTGTGGAATATTTGTTTTAATGATGCAAAGATGTGTTGCATTCTTTTACTTTACAATTGTTTAACTCTGTGAAGCTGTGTTACTTTGCCTGTCAGAAACACCTGATTGGTCTGATAAAGAGCTGAACAGTCAATAGTAAGGCAGGAGAAAGGAAAGGTGGGGCTGGCAGGCAGAGAGAATAAATAGAAGGAGAAAAAGAAGAAAGAGCAAGAGAACAAGGAGAGGAGGATGCTAGGGACCAGCCACACAGCCACACAGCCAGCCACCGAGTAAGAGTGAAAGTAAGATATACAGAAGTAAGAGAAAGGTAAAAGCCCAGAGGCAAAAGGTAGATGAGATAATTTAAGTTAAGAAAAGTTGGCAAAAAACAAGCCAAGCTAAGGCCGGGCATTCATAAGTAAGAATAAACCTCCATGTATTTATTTGGGAGCTGGGTGGTGGGCCCCCCAAAACAGCCAAAAGAGTGAAAAACACCAACAACAGTCCTGCTATCATTAATCGAGGCCTAGGTGACTCTACTGAATCATGTTTAAGGCAGAATCATGAATGAAAGGTGGCCCCTGCAGTGCCAGTGAGGATGTCTTGAGGCAGCAGGAACTTGCTATGAAGGGCACCTGAGCAGTGGCTCACAGGAGGTGGCAAAGCTCTGAAGTGGGCTGTGTGATTTAGCCCAGCCTGTGCTGGTGTCCTAAACACCATTTGGTAGGAGCCCCTCTGGGTGCCATTTGCAAAGGCAAGACCACATTCTTCAACAACCCTCCCGTCTTCGGGGACTTTGAGGCTCACAGGCAGCTGCTTTCTTCCATGATCACCCCATGGTCTCTCCTTACCATCAAGGTTTCACAGCTCCAGCTGCTGGGTCATTTGGTCAACACCTTTTACCCTTAATGTCACAATTCAACAAACTTAGACAGCAGGCTTGGCTGGGGATGCTCCATCATAAAAGTGTCTACACGATCTTGGATTTTAATCTAAGGACAGGGCACCATACCCAGTGTGTCCTTTTTCCTTTCTGAATTTGCCTAAATCAGCTCACCACTCCATTTTGGGACAGGCTCTTAGAGTTGTCAGAAGATATCTGCATCTTTTGTGTGTTTGTTTTTTTTTTTTTCAAGACAGGGTTTCTCTGTGTAGTTTTGGTGCCTGTCCTGGATCTTGCTCTGTAGCCCAGGCTGGCCTCAAACTCACAGAGATCCACCTGGCTCTGCCTCCCGAGTGCTGGATTAAAGGCGTGTGCCACCACCACCCGGCTGGATATCTGCTTGAATCTCCCCAGGTAGCATCTGTGCCCACCTCACTCAAGGACTTCAATGGTGGGATTAGCTTCTATTTTTTCTGTTGGAACCAAGTCTCGGGTTTCAGAAAGTCACTGAGTGAAATGGGATCACCTCATCTTTGAAAGCGGTGAAGTCATTTCACTCAAACCCCTGAGGTCTGGTTAAGTGGTCTGTCAACATGGATATGGTAACCAACCCTCATCCCCATCCAACTGGAGGTAAAAGGCACCTTCTACCTAGCATGCTCCAGGATGTGATCCTCTAGGGCCCATGACCCATTTCAATTTGTAGGGTGAATTCTCAAGGCCCTCAGAAGCCTGGCTTATCCAGCAGATGTCAGCTGAAGCTGAATGCTCAAATCAGAAACATGTGCTGAGATTGTAGGATAATTTTCGATTTCTAAATAATAGCATCCATCCCCACCACATCCCAGGGAAGAGGCCAGCCCTTGTGCTATGTGGCATTAAAGCTGGCTGTCCAGGACTTGCCAGAACACACAGTCTACTCTTGCTACTTGTGCATGAATTTCTTTCAGGAAACTTCTGTGGATACTTCAATCAGAGAACCAGGGGAGGGGAGCATTTCCTCTTTTTCTAAGATGTTTCTCAGCACACAATTCAAGCTGTGCACGACTCACTCTCGGGCCACTGGAGCCGGCCGGGTACTTACCCGGTGGAAGGGTTCATGATGCAGCCTCCTTTCTCTGCAGCCATTCTGCAGCTGCAGCCCCTCTCCAGTGTGTCATGGTTCATTCCGAAATTGTGGCCCAGCTCATGTGCCAAGGTTACGGCAGCACCAAGAGGGCTGTCTGAATGGTCCTCAAAGGAAATACAAGAACGCAGATTTACAGTTCACATCTGCTTGGCCTTTTCTCACCCATCTTCTTGTCCTGTGGCATTTTCCCATCATTAACACTTGATTTAACTGAATCCCCCATAAGGCCCAATGCAGAGCCTTGCTATTAATTCTGAACATGGGAAGTAATTTGGCCTATTTCCTTAAGCCCATTTGGGGGTTCTTCTGGTGAAGGCTGTCTCATGAATACCTGAGGATTCTTTGCCAATCTTTCCTCTGCAAAACATCAGGCAAAAAACTATTCCTGATGATAGAAAGAAAAGGCTACCTGATTAAGACGATGCTAAATGGAGGATGCTTTCAAATCACCCCTGAACAGCTAGACTTAACCCTCTTTCTTCCTTTCTGCATGGTAGGGGAGGATTCTGGGAAAGTTCTTGACAACCCACAGTAACAGCTGGTCATGGAACGTAATTCATTGGAAGGCTGACTGAATTAAGATTATAATTCAGTTATGGCTCACTCTTGCTGGCCCTTTAAGCTGACCTTGGACAAAAGAGAAGTCCCCATTCTCTGATGGAGCTGCTGGGGTTCACGTTAACCTTAGGCCACCAGCAAGCATTGCTGGCCACTTCCAGCTTACTGGAATCCTTGGATAGCTTGGCTCATATCCCAAGTAGACATTTAAAAATAACTGAAAATACAGTTACTTAACTTAACCTAAATCTGGTTAATTAGCAGATGTGATTAATAGAAATTCTGCCAGTGAGTGGGGTTTTGGAAAAGGTGTTTGGACCCTAGTGCAAATGAGTATCTTGCTTGAATTTTGGCTTACGATACCCAGAAAGAGATAACAGGTTTTCCAAAACATATCTAGAAGAGGATATGATAATTTTTGTTTTTTTTAGAAAAATTCTTATTTCCAGTCCTCATGAGGCCTCTGGGTAAAGGTGTGTTTCTGTGAAAGCTGATGGATTTACTGGTGGTATCATCAAGGGCAGGGCTTTCTCACTAGCCCATTGTCTCAGACACAATACCAGGTCTAGGAAGCTAGTTGTTCCTAGATGAAATTCCTGATAAATTACTTCATTTACATTTCACCATTTCCTGTTGTAGGAAGTACTGTAGACATGTTTCAGGAAATAATTCTTAATAATGTGCATTGGTGGAGAGAATGTTGGTGCTAAAACATGTGGAGGGTGGAATTTAGTTAGCACACTTTGGCACAAACTTCAAAGAACTTGTTCCTCAAGAATACTCAACTGCTAGTTTTTCTGTTCTGTGGAACATCAGTTTTGTTTTTAATTGTTTGAGTTAGTTTATATTAAGCGTAAGTGATTATATAGAATCTATCCTAAGGATTACTGGTAATCCCTTTATACCTGCTTACAAAGAGGAAGAACACATATTTTTGTGTGTCTGATAGCATGTCCGAATCAAGAGGTTTTTGTTTGTTTGTTTTGTTTTGTTTTGTTTTTTGGTTAGTTAGATACAAAGGTATGGCTTTCAATTACTAAAATTGACAGTTGATTTTATCGTGAAGAAATGGAGACATGGTCTTAGAAGTCATATTTTTAGCTCTGTAAGGGTTCTTCCCTCTTTGTCAACCACTTCCTTACGCTGTAGTTAAGGGTCATTGGATATAGTGATGATTGACCTAATACACAGGACTCCAACTTCAGGATGCAGTCATGGAAAGCTAGTGCAGATGTTTTAGGTCTGGGCAGGATGTTGTTTTGTTGCCTCATGAATCCAACAGAAGTTAAAGCCACTGTATGATGGCATTTCCACCCTATTTGTTATTTCTCTGTTGGATAAAAAGGGTGTGTGTAAAGATAATAATATCAGCCATCTAATTGGTGGAACCAATTTCTTTGAAAATTTTATTTATTTTTAATTATGTGTGTACATGACTATGTCTGTGTGTGGGTTTGTCCACATGAGTGCAGTGGCCGTGGAGCCCAGGAAAGGGTACTGGGTCCCTTGGAGCTGGAGTTACAGGCAGTCAGGAGCTGCCTGACTTGGGTACTGGAAACCAAGGCCAGGTCCTCCAGAAGAGTAGTACTGTCAACTCTCGATTGCTGAGTCATTTAGTCAGCCCCCTTGATGATTAACTTCCGGCCTTACTTGACTGTCATGGCCTGACACCTAAGTTGCATCTATTCTTACCTTTCTTTCACATACTTAAAACAAACAGGTTTTTTTCCCCCTGTACAATTTTAAAGAGGGCATCTTAGTACTTGTTTCTGTAGAAACAGAGCAAAGGACTATGAGCTGAGGCGCCCCTTCACCCTGTCTTGTGGGACATGGGATGCTTCAGCCCCATGCAGGGGCAGGACCCACTTTGCTCCTGAAGAATTCCATTTTGGCTTCTAAACGTATTTATGCTAGTTTTAAGTGGCACAGTCAGTAGCAACTAACCATGGAACCATGAAACTGAAAAGCACTCCCTCTTAAAACTTTACAGTCTGTTCTATGAAAACATAGCTGCGATCTGACTTGAAGTTAACCCGGCACCAGCAAAACCTAGACTTTCCAGTGACTTCCACGGTGGAGATCACCGGCAGGGCTTCCCTGTTCAAAGGAAACCTGAGAGGAGCTGGTTCAAGCCAGGAAGCCAACGAGTGGGTGCAGGCCCTCCACATAGGCTACCCACGCAGTGTGGGCTTGCATAAATTACCTACCACTGCTCCCAGACGGGAGGAAAATGTTTATGTACCATCACTAGGAAGATTAGATTAGGCAGTATGCAGAGAAAATAACACTCAGCAGAATATAACTGTTTCCACCCCTTGCTACAACTGAACACCCACAGCTGCTCTATGTATGAAGGGTGGGGAGGGAGCATGGCTTCTCTGGAGGGCAACAGTGTATTTGTTTAATGGAGATGGAGGACTGGCTCTGAGGATACTCCCTGTCTGAGAGACCATACCATGGTGGGCACTAGATTCTCAAGGGACAATTTGGTCTGAGAATCCCTTCTAGAACTTTCAAGAGGGCCAGCGTGGGAAGGAGCCTCCTGTTGGGGCAGACGGTCTAAGTTCCTTCCATTAAACTCATAAGAAATCTCAAACATGCTTCTCGTTGTATTTCCTTTTACAAACATATATAGCCCCATACATGACAAAGTTACCCCTGTAAAGCAATAAACCTAGGCCTCTGCCTTCCAAGAATAAGGTTATGATAAAGACAAATTGTACTCTGGCCAGAAGGTATGGAAAGCATTTGCAATGGTACGTAGTGAAAAACCTCAAACTTCTGACTGTTGGGCGCAGAGGCAGAACCATCAAAAAATCACTTGAGCGGCAACATTTGGTGAGACCACAGTCGATCCCAAAAAAAACTGAGCATGGAAGGCAACCCCACGCCCTGGTTCATCCCCACACCAGGAAACATTCCTGGATTGAAATACTTTGACCAATAGTCCCACTTGAGATATGTCTGCCTTCCCTGGGTAGCAGCTGTGTCCCCCATGTGTGGGAAAATAAATCATAAACATGGGTGGAGTAAGGACAGAGGTAAATTTAGAAAGCATCACTGGAAAGGAGCTAATTTCATGAGGTCTGACAAGAGTAGGGATTTCCTGGGGGCGAGGGGAAATGAAACAGGGAAGACACTTCCTGGGCATCTTCAGCTTACCATGACAACGCCTCCAGACTGCTCCGCAGTGCACATGCTCATGATGGGTGCCATGCCGATGGTGGTTCCTTGGAAATAAACCCCACTGGAAAACAAAAGGAAGGACTGTCTTTAATCTCATGCATTAGGGATGCCTTTCCCAACATTTCAAATCTTGTTAGGCAGGCCTGCCACAGAATGTTCAATGATGCGAACAGCCCCAGGACTAGTTACTTGTGACTTTTATCTTTTTTTCATTACACTTTACTTTTCCAGTTGCAAGATGGTCCCATAATTCTTGCAGAGTTTTGTTGCCCAGACTCAGACAGCGGCCAGGCATCACTTTGTATTTCTAAGTTGCAGCCTGCCTCCTGCTTCCTGATGGACTGGAGGGAGCTCTTCCTTTGAAACAATGTCTGCTGATAGAAAGGCTGGGAAGTCTTTGGGAGTCACTGTTTGCTAAAGGAAACAGGAGAGACAGCTTGGGAGATTTTCTGCTGTAGCTGGAGCTTGCTTTCCTGTGTAACTCCTCATCGCCAGACACGAAATCCTTCAAAGCGTTCTGCCAATACGGCTTTTGAGACTGACATCGGCAGGAAGGCGATCACTCTGCTAGAGCCAGTACAGCGAGTGAGTGCCCACAAAGCCTTGGCAGCAGAGGAAGTTTCTGGAAGGGAACTTGGTGACTTCTATGTAGGCGTCCTCCTATCTGGAATCTCAACCTGATCATGAATCTAATCATACCAAAGGACTGTTTCAGGCAAGTGTGTTAATCCCAGGCTCATGCATTCAAACTTTAACATTGTATTTGTTGGACTCTGATAAAGTAATCAAGTGACTTAGTCATGTTTTGTTGGCTGTGTACTAACATAGACAATGCAGTGAGAGTTTGAAAAGTCAAATATGAGGCCAGAGAGATGGCTGAACGGTTAAGAGCTGGCTGCTCTTCCAAAGGACCTGGATTCCATTCCCAGCACCCAGAAAACAGCTCACAACTGTCAGTAGCTCCAGTCCCAGGGGATCCAGCTTCCTCTTTTGGCCTCTGTGGGTGTCAGGCACATACAGTACATAGACATATATGTAGATAAACACTCACACATGAAATAAAATAAAATAAAAATTAAAGTTAGATATCCTCACGGTGACTAATTAGCTAGAGGTAGCAAGCGTATAAATAGTTCTTTCTCTACTTCTGTTTTTTCTTCTTTAGTTTTCTTTTTCTTCCCTTCCTTTTTAAAAATTGCCTTCTTTTATCAATTATCTCTCTAACTATTGCATTAGAGTCATCCCTTGTTATCTATGGGGATTAAACCTAGATCGTCTGAGGGTACCACAACTCACGGATACTCAATTCCTTGCATAAAATGACATTGTGTTTGCAAAAGAACCAATGTATCCATATAATCTAATCTCTTGATTATTTGTCCTTAATGCAATGTAAGTGCTCTGTTAGTCATTATACTGAATTATTCAGGGACGACAGGGATAAAGGTCTGTACATGCTCAATAAAAATAGAACTTTTTCTCTGAACATTTCTGGTTTGAAGTTGGTTGGATCCACAGGTGTGGAACCCTCAGATATAAAGGGCCAACTATACACTCATATTCACAACCATTGTATTTACAGCTGCTCATATATACAGACCATATGAATGGTTACAACTATACATCTGAGTAAATAAGAAGGTTAAAGAAGATGTTAATTTATTTCCAGATGTTTAGGTTGGACAGATTCCTCTAGTGGAAAAAAATAAAAACAAAACATTCCAACTCAAAGTACATGAGATGGACATTTAATAGCGCAGGATCGGTCAGTGCATAAAACGGGAAGCAATTGAACATATCCACAGGGACCCTGATAAAATGGCCAGAGTGAATGATCAGGGAACACTGACTGACTGGAAGTGGATGGAGGTATTTCCTAAAGTGCACACAGGGCAGAACTATCTTGTCCCCCTCTCATAAATGTTCAACAAGCTAGATCTGATGGACTAAAGAACAGAAACCACCGTGTCTGAAGGTTTCACTTAAGTTACATGAGAACAAAAGAATAATAGCATAAAGTGCTTAAAGATTAAAATAAACATGTGCCATTTCAGAAAACATCTGTTTCCTATGGATTCAGGCTAATATAGGGACATTCTCTTCTTTTAAATGCAGAGGTGTCTGGAGTCACTCACCATGCATTGCTGGACAGTCGCCCCACCCCACTTCATTTCACATCTCTCATGCTTTCTATTCTTCTGGTTTTTTTTCTCTCAGCAGACAGACTCGCCAGAGCAAGAACATTTAATACTGGCCACTGTTATATTCAAATTACTTATCTGGGTCCTAGCAGGTGTCCTATGGATGCTGATTGGAAGAAGAATACAACTTCTGGATGATACTTTCTGACTTAGAAAGTCAAAAAAGAACTTCTCCACCAGAGGAGAAAGGCCCTCGTGTTTCTCTGGGTACCTGACAATCTTCACTCATATGCCTTGCTCTCAGATTGTGTAAAAACATAGATTTTTTCCATTAATGATACACTGTTGTTTGAGGCAATCTTATTAAGACTAAGACCAGAAAAATTAGCACAGTGGAAAATGCTCACTTATGGAAAACCAAACCAAATCAAACCAAACCAGAAATGAGAGTCCTGCAGAGGGACAGGAGACTTGCCCATTGGGTCTATGATGCCAGGTGGGGATGTACTTGACCCCTGATGCAGGCTAGGAAGCCCTTTGAAGGAGCCAGTATGCTGTGTAGACAGATGTGGCTCTGGGTACCCACAGGAGGTATGTGCAGATGGAACCGCATCTTGAATAGAGGAGGATAGTACCTCTCACCTGATAAGCTGAGCATTGTCGTGGGATTTGCGAGGTAGAAGCTTTATTTTCCTCCAGTCCAGAAATTCATGGAGACTGGTGAAGGGGTCCTGGCTTATAGAGCATTTGTCCATGTCATTCCACACTTCCACCCCTACCAGCACAATCCGGATGTTCAGTGGTCTGTAAAACTAGGAAAATGGGCATCCTTGGAGGATCACATTATTAGAAACTTAAAAAGAAAATTGAAACTGATTTCACTGTTTGAAGTTCATTGCTGTAAGTCAGGAAAACCCCTCTCTGCGCATCTTTGTTCCCATGGCAACAGGATTTAAGTAGTGCCTGCTGCAAAGTAAAATGTTAGCTGGACTCTCTAATACTGACCAATTTGATGCTAAAGTTATCAGCCATTTCTCCTGTCTGCCCATAGATGTATGGGAGGGTGCCTTTCAAGTGATTTGCTATGATTTAAATGTGGTACAAGCTACCATTTAATATGCTGTCAGTTATTATCTACTGCAAGAAAGAACAATGAGTGGATGAAGATCATTCAGTCACTTCTGCCAAGAGTAAGATTTTTTTTCGTTTTAAGTACAGTGTTCTGCCTATGAGGTACCGAAGATGCATCTAAATTTCTCAGCAAAGACTCAGCTTTGGCTGACACCATCATATTCTGTTACCTATCAAGTTAGGGAGTTTAGTGCCTTCCAGAATAACAAAAGCATAGACAAAACCTTCAGTAACTTCATGACCACATTTTTCTCACCATCCCAAGAAGTTATCTCAGCACTGGTGAGATGGGAAGATCTGTCATATGGAGTTCTTCTCAAAGGAACTTGAGAAAGCTTTGAGCAGATCCACAGTGAGTCTTCTCTTCCATCCCTACATATAGGCAGTAATGACTTCAAACAAAGCCCCCAGTCCATAGGAGATCAGGGGGGCAACTCTTCTAGTTGCCAAAGGATGGCTTGTCTCATGGGCAGTGTGAGTGGCTAGTCAACGTGGAATGCACATCAGTCCATCCCAGGGTTGATGGTGACATTCTTCTAGGCCCACAGTTCAGGACCCAAAGCAACTATAGAGCTAAGAACTGTTATTGTTCCCATTGATAGTCAAGACAATGTGTGTGTGGGGGAAGCCCTGTAAAAATCACCCTTGCTCTACACTTAACAGCAAATTGACAGAGAGGCAACTCTGTGGTCACAACCAAGGTGGTAAGCACATGAGTCACCTTGTGGCCTATAAATCTTTTGATGCCGGTGACATACAAGTCCACATGTAACAAGAAGGTCCCCACCTTCTGAGATCCCGGACACACAAGGAGAAAGGCATTACAGCCAGCTCCAGAGGGAAGCAGAGCCTCTAAGTTTCTAGAAACATCTGGCTAGCAAGGAACAGAAATCCCAGCAGCTCTGCATGTGATAGTTAAGCATCATTCCAATGCAGTGAGCTGAGGCACAAGGAGCTCCCTAAGGCTGAGCCTCTGACCCCAGATTCTCAACCCCCACATGAGGCAGCCCATCCTTTCCCTTGCCGATCTCCAGAGTCACATGGTGAGTGATGGGTCAGCAGCAGAACCCAAAGAACTCAGCTGGGGCACAAATGATGTCATAGGCTACACTGATCCAAGTCGGGGTTAAACAGATAACAGAAAACCATACGAAATCAATACATTAATGAGACAATTACATAAGCAAAATGTTGTCCCATGGTGTGTTTTTAATCAAGCAGCACATGACTTGTGCCTGTTTGCAAACTTCTAGCCCAGGTTATCCAGGAAAGACCATTCCAGGATCGTTCTGAATGATGCCTGCTCATGCCAGTGGCACCCCTCAAGATGATGTTCCATACTGTGTCATATGCAAAGGCCACAGTAATCGGAAAACAAATATTCAATGCTAGTGTTTATGTCAGCTTTCTAAGATATTTCTTTAGGGCCAGGTATCCTGAGTGGTCTTGAGGGTTGTCTTCTGAGAAACGGACACTGTTTGCCTCCCAGAAGTATTGAGTGGAAGCAGGAACTAATGTCTGCCCAGACCTAACCTATCATCTTTCTCAGCACTAATTCACCAGCAAACCAAACAGGGAGGGTTTCATACCAATGGAGAGTTTGTATTTCTCTGCGAGCCCTCCTAAACCACATCCTAGCCCAGATTTCAGACTTAGTTGCTTCTCTAAGGTTGGTACTGTTGGTTAACTTCCACGTGCACTACGCCAACCGCAAGTCACTATTCACCATCCCTTGACTACCTTCTCTGGATGTTCTTCCTTGGTTTACCCACAGGTCATCTTGGTTCTTGTCAGTGAAGTACAAGCAGAAGTACAGCCCTGGCTCAATGCCAAGGTACTTTCTAAGCCCAGGCTTAATCCACAAAGTGACCCTATGTTAGGAACTATTATTGCTCCCATTTTAGAGTCAAGACCCTGAGGCTTGGAGGGGCCAGCTACATTACTCAAGATCATGACTGCATGGCTGGACTGGCACACAGACAGGCTGACTCTGATGTCGTGGTTTGAACCTTTAACACTGCCACCTGCATGCGAATACCGTGACTGCAGACTTTGAGAAAAGCTCACGGGCCTATGTAGGACAGATAGAGGTTGGCAGTTGCCTGCCTGGCTCAGAGATCCCAGAACGTATGGAGACACAGTCAGAGACACAGATGAATGAGTCTCTTATTTACACAACAGCTACAAATGTCTGCTATCAGTTCTTGCTGTGAGCCAGAGCATGGCACAAGCAGAGAAAAGAAAGATTAGGACGGCCTCACCCTAGCTCAGCTGCTCGGAGGTCACCACCAGGCTTTAGGCACGGCGCATGCTACCATGAATCCGGTTAACTGATATGCTATCCCACTGAGCAATAGCATCAACAGGAAGTCCAAGGAATGCTGTGTTGGAGGGACCCAAGTTTTCTGGAAGGAGTGGATAAGAAACGAGGGAGGTAGAGTTCCCTAGGGTCCCAGGAGAGCTGGCATTCTTCAGGCAACCGGCTCAGGAAGAGGGAAAGAGTGTGGTCACATGAGCGAAGAAGGCTGAAGAAATTCAGAGTCATCAGAGGAGGGCTGCTGAAGTCACAGCTTAAGAAGGCTGGCTGGAGTGAGGGCTTCTGGAGTGAGGAAGGCAAACCTTCCTCCCCAGATGCTCACTCCGCTGCTCTGCTACAGTGTAACCAGGACCGGGAACAATGCCTCACAGTTTTTTTTGAGAAGCATGACTATTAGGCACACATTCTGTTTCTGTCATCTGGGACTTTCTGACCCTTTTTAGAACCTCACCTTTGTCTCTGAGTCACTTCTCTGTCTCCCAGTCTGGGGTTTTCTCTCTTTTTTTTCCAAACCAGCACAGCTAAACAGTTGTTAATTTAGAATGCCAAACTGAGCCAAGATGTCAGCAAATGAGGAAGTGGTCACTGAGACAAGTCAATGAGTTGAGCTGAGAGTCTCCTGTGAGTGTAGTTACAAACTGAAACTGGGAAGTCTGATGTTGCCTGGAGCTGTCAGCCAACAGCTGTGGATACAGAGTTGCCCAAAGAGCCTGGGTTTTCTCTCCAGGGTCTCTAGGAGCTGTTGAGAGGTGGGCAGGAATAGCACTGCTAAACGTGTCTGTGTGCTCAGTGACCTGACTCTGCTCTCCCTTCATCCATGCTGGCACACTTGACCGAGCCTACCAGGGCTTCTTGGGGCATACTGTTCTTTAATGACTACCACAAGCCATTAACAAACCCCTAATTGCTCATTTTCAGTTTTGTGAACCGAAGCAAGATATAACCTAAAAATAATATATAAAGAGAGATAAAGGCAGAGGGCCAGATACACCACTTCTTAAAGTGGAGTTTCAGCCATTTCTTGTTAGAGTTAGTGTAGCCCATCATTTCCTGTTACTTCTGAGGCCAGGGATGTGCTCTTTCACTCCTTAGGGGAGTGGGAGGGCTTTTAAATGACAGTCTGCCTGTTGAGGTTAGAGTGCTGGCTTGCCCTTTCACTCTCTGTCACCGGGTCTCCCTCTTACCTCACCTGTTTTAAGGAGAATGCTGCATGGATCTGTGCTGAGCCCCACCTCAGTCACCCAGATCAGGTTAGGAAGGCTGAGGTTTAGGAAGAAGTATTTAAAAGAGTAGTCCCATGAACAAACAAAATGCCCCAGGGCATTCTAATGCCCCAGCCAATTGTGATCCTGCTTTTCTTTTTTTGGACAGGTCTCAGCCAGCCGGTGCTAGCCTCCAACTTGCTATGTAGGTGAGGGTGACCTCAGACTTCAGATCACCTGCCTCTATCTTCTAAAAGCTAGAATCATAGGCAAGGTCCACCACTCCCAGTTTATGTGGTGCTGGGGATGGGACTTCACTTCATGTACAGAAGATGAGAACTCTGCCCACTGAGCTACATCCCCAGGCCCTGTGACCCAGCTTTAATTCCTGTGCTATGCTTGACATATTTCCCAGGATCCATGCTTCACTCTCCTTTCCAAAAGAACGGGTCCCCTAACCAGGATTCTCCTTTATTCCTTGACTTTAGGATACACAGTAATGTGTGAAGAGTTACCACTGAAACATTTAAAAAAAAAACATATTTTGCTCCAGAGTTCAGCCTGCCTCAAGGCCTTGATGAAAAGGAGTCTGAAGAAAGAACTGGGACCTTGGGCAGTCTAAATCCCAATTCATCAGCTCCCATTCTAGCCGTGTGTGCCACATTCACACACAAACACAATCATGCATGCACACATGCATATGAACACTCGTGAACATGCATGTGTGCAATCACAAACACTTGCACACATCTGCATGTGCTCATGCTCTCTAACCACAAGGAACTACTTACTGTATCTGTAAGTGTCGGGAGCAGACCAAGTCCCTCCCTACCCTAAGTGCTCCTCTCACCCACTCTCCACCTTACAAGATCATTTGTCCCAACTGCAATGACCATTGTCCCTATCCCCTGAGGAAGTGAGGAGCTCTCTCATCTGCAACTCCAGAGACCTCTGTTCACAGCATCCTTGCAGGGCTGTCACTTGGGTGCAGGATGAAGGGTTTATTCGTCTACCTCTATGGGTCTGCTGTGACTGCAAACAGAGGGATTACATCTGACTGATGCACAGAACTCAGGACCCTGTGTTCTACAAGAACTTGTAAGATGAAGATGAATTTATGCAAAGACTTTTGCCTTCCTCTTTCTGAAAAGGTTGAAAATTTAAATTGAACAGAACAGGATTTGCTTGAAACGAAAGATGCAGTGAGGAGAACCTTCCAAACTGCCCCGTGTGAAGGGCGGCTTTGTTGGAGAAGCCTGGCTGTGGGAGGCTCAGCTACATCCAGCCCCCGCCCCCTTCACAAGACTGTCAGAGGCAGGAGATGTGTGTCTACTGAGCAGCTCAGCTTTGCCCTGTCTCTCCACTGGTGGCATCTACAGTGCAGCCCTGTACCAGGGGAGTTCCTGGCTTTGGGCCCTGGAGCTGCCAGCCACATAGACTATGAGACTCTCTAGGGGACATCTGAAAACACTCATCTTTGCCAGCAAGCCAGAAGTCAGAAAAGTCTTCGGAAGCCCCCACCCACCAGCACTGATGTGTAAGCCATTGAGAAGCCCTGTTTTAGATGAGAGCCATCAACCCCACACAGTCCAGATTCGATCCTACAGGATTATCACTGGGAGAAGGGTGCTTTAGACAGTCAGAACCTCCATTTCCTTTCCAGCAGGTTCTAGAAGGAACCAGATTCTCAGAGACTCTTCCCCCAGAAATCGTCTTGTGAAAGTAGTGGTAGGGTCTCCCCTGTTCTCACTGAGGGACTTCCAACAGCGGTTGTTCCCAGAGGAATCGTTCTCTAAAATGCTTCTGAAAATGGCTTTGGTTCCCACTGATCATTGAGATGTGATTGGATCATGAAGACTCTGACCTAATCAAATGATTACTGCCTGGATGGAGTAACACTAGGGTGCTATTACCGGGAGGTGGGACCTACTTTAAGGATTACAAGGGTGTGTCCTGAAAAGATACACTTGAGGACCACTCCTTGCCTCTCTCTGCTCCCTGGTCACCATGTGTTGAGCAACCCTGTTCCACCATGTCCTCTCTGCCATGATAGTCCAGAGACTTGGAGTCAGCAGATCTCAGCCTGAAACTCCCAAAGCCAGAAGGTGAAATAAACATTCCCTCCTCCACAGTTTTTCTTACAGGTATCTGGCACACTGACGAAAAAGAAATCTAACATGGTGACTGAGCCAGAAGTCAGCTTCTGAGTTCTGACAGTGCCCACCTTCTAGTCCACATTGGTGCATTGTGAACTTCATACTGGAGAGCAAATAAGAGGCCCAGCTACCACATTCTCAAAGGTTCAATGCACCCTCCTGGGATTCCATCTAATGCATTATCCAGAATTCTCTTAGGTTAGAACACTTGCCAGCAAGACATGATCCTAGAGGTAGCTGAGTCCCCAAGGCCTCCATAGTCTGAACCAGTTAGGGCTGGAGTCTCCTAAAAGCTGCCCAGGGCCTGGAAAGGACCTGCTCAGAGGACTGGACACTCAGAGGACCAGCACAGGACACAGAGGCAGATCTTGGCACAGAGGCAGATCTTGGTCTCTCTTTTCAGTCAGAGGAAGAGCACTTAACTCTCTCAACCTCATTTCCAAACATGGACATGATTTGAGGGATTTAATTACCTGTAAAGGAACTTACCTTGTCAACGTGATTAGCGATCTCTATTAGTCGCTGCTTAACTTTCTCCAGATCTTTTCCTTGCCTCTGAAACTAAACAATTTGAAATGCCAGCATTAATATCGATAAGAATATCAATCAGGATTCCTCTTCCCAGGTCCCAAGATGTGAAGTCTTGGGCTTTGGGGGCACCCTGTACTCTGTGTGTGTGTGTGTGTGTGGGGTGCCCACATTTACAATGCAAGGAGCTGACATTACGCCAGATAGTTTCCCCAGCTGGGGAGTCCCTGCAATTCCCTACAGCTCACTCAAGCCAAAGACGCATACGGTAACTTCTGCAGCTCTTCCAGCCTCATAAATGATGGAGGCAGGGACATGTTTTGGCAACGAGAAAATGGACAACGGGAAGGGCTGTCCAAGGCCACTTTTCATATCATCATCTTGATTTTCACTTCCTGAGAAATTTCCTTTAGATTTGTTTTTAAACATTAAATACGAGAAGCAAGAAAAGCTCATGGCAACATGACCAAAAGGAGAATGGAAAAAAAGTTAACAAATTCCGCATTCTCTCCTCCAGAGAGAATTCTCTCTTCCAGAATGGGAAGAGTTTTCTGAGAAATTGTTAAGCTGGTTTCACTCACATATGTTGAATGAGTTTAGAAGAAAAAATGTCACCAATTTATAATATGTTAATAGGATGGTAAGAAACCACAGGGAAGATAATCTAAAGGAAATTAATTTAAAATGAAGTGAAAGAAAAAAATCAACAGTGTAAAGCCCTATCACAAGAGGGAAGGATTTCTCTACCATGTCTAGCATTCATTCATTCATTTATTCATTAATTCAGATTAAGGCACACCTAACTTTTCCCAAAATGTCAGAATGTAATTTAAAACCATCCATCACTTCCCCTAGATAATTCTCCTTACTTAGAGAGCTTAGCTACAGAGAAACACTGTGGGGTTTTTTTTGGGGGGGGGGGGGTAGGTGGGTACACTTTGCAATTATTTTATTACACTAGATACATATTAAATTATCTATGCTTTCTCAGATTGGGAAAGCACAAATGCTATCTCCACGGTTTCTAAGAACACCTCGGCAATGGAGGTAAGGTTAGTCCTAACTAGCTAAGCACCTCCTCTTATGTCCCTTTGAAACCAGCTGTACTGAGACGGTTCATGGGTGCTTACCTCTCGGTTGTCGGCCACAATAACCAGCTCTACGTACTTGGTCATCTTAAGGGTCTCTCTTTTATGCTGCCAAAAGAGAGAGTTTAGTTTGCCTTAATACTTCACTGGGGCTTCCAGAACATTGTGCATGTCTCTCAAAAAAATAAATAAATAAAAGCAGACAAGACAACAACAATAATATTCGGAGGGTAGACTCTTCCTCTTTGGACTTTGTGGCCTCGTACCATCCAGAAATCGACTCCCAGCCCCAGTGACCTTTTTGTGAAGCCTCAACAGGGGTGATCCCGTTTCCACTTTCATGTGGGAAGTCCTCAAAAGGAGTATAACATTCTCGCTGAATCACTGATTGTGGGCTCGAAAGAAGTCAAGGTCATTTTTTTAAACAAAAGGAGCACCTAAACAACGCCAAAGAACATTCTAGAACCAGAGCCAGCCAAAGGCTTGTTGCTGCAGATTCCATGAGGACAGGAAGATGACTGAAGTAACGCTGGAGTCCAGCTTGTCACTGTGTCCCTTGTTCTTTTATGGCCCACGTACATCTGCTCCATGATTTGAGGGAAGCAGAGGAGAAGACATTGTATAGAGAAATGTGTGATCCCTCTGGGAAAATGCGAAGCTCTTTCTGGGGAACGGATGCTTGTGGCCAACCATTTAAACATCTAGTTTGAAGCAGTGGAAAACTGGGCTGAAGGGCAGAGAGGCAATGGGGTGGTGGTGGTGGTGGTGGTGGTGGTGGTGGTGGTGGTGGTGGTGGTGGTGGTGTATCCAGACAAAATACAAAGGAGCGGCAGAGAGACCAGGAAGAAACAGTATTTTAAAAGTATGACATTGAGGGTTGGGATTGGCAAGAGAGGAGTGGCTGAGAAGAATATGGAAACTGTCTATCCGGGTACAGGAATACGGACACTCAGCAGTGGGGATACGGATGCAAACGAGACAGCCTCTGAGGCAGGTTACATTTTAATCAAGCTTCCTCAGAAAGCATTTACACTCTTCTGTAAATTACTGGGAGGATCCCAAAGGCATGTTTTAGGGGAAATAAACCAATTCATGGAGGGTGGTCTCCAAAATCAAACACTGAAAACAGAAAAGCAAAGCCTTCTGCTTCTGCAATAACCCACAGTTGGAGGAAGTGGGGGTTGATCTCGTCTCTGGTCCTCCCGACTGAAATTGCTGGTTTATGACTTAAGTCTCATACAGGGCTTGAGCTGAACACTCACTGTTACAACCACTTGTCCAGACAAAAGCAAAAGGGATGAAGGCATGCTTTGAATCAGGTTTCCAGTCACATAATCCGGAGGGAAACATCTTTCATAAAACAAATCTCCACCAGGCCAGAATCTTCCAAACAGATTTTTACAAGAAAAATGTTTGTATTAGAGTGGTGTTCCCGCTTGCTGCCCAGCTGTGCTGATTCATGAATTTAGGTGTCCCTGAAGAAATCTGGAGACCTCATGGAGGAAGGGAAATGAAGTACCATGAAAGGTATAATTTCTCACGCTTCTACAGCGCTGCAAGGAGAAACCGTTGGGCTTGGTAACTGTATGTGCAGGCAGGCTTCGCGGTGCTAACTGGGAACTCAGAAAGCCCAAAAGTCAGTCCCCGTGTGTGCTCAAAACGAGACCCTTCTGGAAATGTGCTTCTTCCTTCCTGAGGGGCCAAAGAAGTAGAAATCTCCTTAGCCTTTCTCCCCCTCCTCCCTCCCCCTGATGTATGCATATATGTATGTTTATGTGTTTGTATGTGTGCTCCTTCCTCTGTGTGTGTGTGTGTGTGTGTGTGTGTGTGTGTGTGTGTGTGTGTGTGTGTGTGTGTGTATGCATGTGGAGGCCAAAGGTTGCTGGAAAGTGTCTTCCTCTAACCCTTTCCACCTTGAGATTTTGAGACTTGGTCTCTCAGCAAACTGGGAGTTTATCAATTCAGTTAGGTTGGTCTGCTGGTGAGTCCTTGGGACCCAACAGTTCCCACTCCTCTGCCAGTGCTGGGGTGACAGGTGCATGCTGGGTGCACCTGGCTCTATACATGGGCGCTGGGGGATCTGAACCCAGAACAGAATGCTCTTCACTAATTGAGCCATCACTCCAGCTCCCAGGAATCAATTTCTTTCTCTCTCCTTTTTCTCCCCGCTACGATACCCTGTTCAATTATAAACACAGTCAGCTAATTACACAGACAAAAACATGGTTGTGGAAATGGAGAAATAAATTAATCTCTCATGAAAAACTCATCGAAAAAGGGCTGGTTTACACTCTTCAGACTGCAGAGGGTGAAATCGAGGACCAGAGGACATTTCCAACTGGCCTTGGCCCATCGTCTAGAAAACACACAACCCCAGATAAGGAAAACAAACACACGAATACAATTTTCCTGTCTCTGCAGTTTTCGGAGAAATCCACATTTTCTCATGAATTCAGAGAATTGCAAGCTCAGAGAGAAGTTTAACCACATAATAATGAAAAGCCACAGGGGAGTGGCCGGCTCCCTGAAGGAGAGGCTTAAATTACCTCCATGTGATCGCTACCTATCTAGGCTGTCCAGTTTTAAAAATATATATTTGAAATTTGTGATATGGGCAGCAACACTGGAAACTGCTTGTTTGACTGAATTTTCATTCTGCAGAACTGTGAACAAAAGTTATTCCCAGGCCGGAACCTGAGTCTCTGAGAATGGACCAACAATTTCAGCTCCAAGGTAGGGACAGAGATGGAGACAAGGTACCCAGGAAGGAACTAGTTCCTAGACCACTGCGAGTCAACCCAGCCAAGTGCCCAGTGGCTAAGTATCCTCTGAAGAGCTTGCTGTGATGTCTGGCACAGAGAGTTGAACTCAAGTAAGGAAAACAAGGGGGAGACCAAGGCTACCAATGGGTTTCCACAGCAAGCCTGTCTTCTTATGGCCAGATCATTGGCATATATTTGCTCATCCCTGAGTGTCCTCTGGGAGCTTGCTGTGTGCCACATGATGGGTTAGGTACTGGAGATATAGTGATGGATAAGACCAAGGCCACTCACTGTCTTCATGAAGCAATTCTTTTCTCTGCTCTTAGGATGTATGGTTTGATTTTCTTATTAGCAGATTTAGCCTGTCTCTCTCACAAAGCTTACTAAGGTGGCTGCTAAAATCCCTTTCTATTCTTTTTGTTTGTTTGCTTTGAGATGTGGTCTCATGTGGCCCAGGCTGGCCTCTAACTTACTATGGAGCTGAGGCTGACCTTGAACCCCTGATCTTCCTGCCTCCACCTCTAGAGTGCTGGGATCACAAGCATGCACCACCGTATCCAGTTTATGCGATGCCAAGGACAGCACTTAAAGCCACACGTGTGTGAGGTGAGCGCCTTACAAACTGAGCTACATCTCAAAGCTCCCCCTTTCCTCTCTTGCAGGCACATGGAGAGGGATGGAGTCCAGGCAGGTGAGCCGAGTACCAACACATATTAGGCTGGACTTAAAAATCCCCAGAGAGAAAACTATGACACTCTTGCCTTCCAGAAGCGAATGGGGCTTTCACTACAATCTAACAAAGAGCCTTGTAAAAGTGACAAACAGCTCAGCTTTTTTATATGCTAGCCAGTGTGACCGCCTCCATCAGATGGATTCCTGGTGCTCCGTGAGGAAAAATGCAAACATCTACAGAGAAGCCGAGATAGTTAACACTTAGGGGGTCGGAAAAACGCTGGAGAAGAGCAATTGTGCTTGGTGTGCCGCATAAACAAGATTAATTAGCTGCAGTTATATTGATTTTTTTAAGTATAGAATAAAAGGCAGCATAGTGAGGAAAGTGATGGGCATGCACCTCGAATCTCTGCTCTGCCTGTTCACCAGAGCGCTCCAAAATGACCTTCCAGGTGCCCGGGACTCCCAAGTATTCTGCTTATTTGAAAAACAATTTTTTTGTACCGTCTTTATTATCTGCTCACGGTTTAGGGCAAGTTCTTTCCCTTGTGCAAGATCATCACAGGAACTTTTAGAACAACAGTGGGAGTTGAGGGGAACGGCACCAGCATCCATGCTGTCCCTTCTCCATTTAAAGGTTCATTTACGTCCCCACATTAGCACCCAGCATCATTACGCTGGCTTCCTCATTTCTCTCCACATCAGTGTGACTGGAGATGATGGTGTCGATCGTGGTTCTAGAGAGCTGTGTATGCTCAGGGAATTAAAATACGGTCAGCAAGTACAGACCAAGTTCGTACTTCTAAATGAAATGGGAGCACATTTGAGCATCATTTAAACTGTCAAGTTATAAATCATGCAATGTGGGTAACCGGCATTCAACCAGGTACTCAAAGCCAAGAGCCTGGAAAACAAAATGCAAATGTTCTACTTGTTTATGATGGGTGAAGCTTGGCTCGGTCACATCCTAGCTGGGGTCTGGACTCCAAAGCAGGCATGTTTGAAGAGTGAAATAAACATGAGAGGGACTAGAGAGGCTGTCTCTGATTCCAGCTCTTAACTCTGTCACTCAAGAGAGATGGCGCAGGGGAGGAATGCAAGAGGGACCCTTTAGGAGCTGCTGCTGGGGACATTCTCTCTCCCCTCCCTCCCTCCTTCCCTTCTCCCCTCCTTTCTTCCCCCCATCTCTGTCTTTCTGTCTCTCCCTTTCCCTCTGTTTTGTGTGTGTGTGTGTGTGTGTGTGTGTGTGTGTGTGTGTGTGTGTGTGTGTAGGTGCACGCGCTTGTGTGAGCAGGTGTGTGGAGGCCAGAAGGCAGCTTCAAGCATTCTTCCTCAGGACATCGTTCACAGATTGGTTGGTTAGTTGTATTTTTGTTTGTTTTGCTTTGTTTGAGACAGAAATTTTCACTGAACTTGCCAAGCAGTCTAGACTGGCTGGCCAGGGAGCCCCAGAGATCCTCTTGTCTGCACCTTCCAAGAGCTGGGATTGCAAAAGAGCATCAGTGTGTCTGGCTTTTAAAAAATGTATTAGTATAGGTCCTGGGGATCAAACTCGGGGATGCATACATGCACTGCACTGACTGAGCTATTTCCTTAGCCTCATTTTGTTATTCTGAAATATGGTCCCATGAATTGGCTCTGTAATGAGAATGCCCTTGAACTCTTCATCTCTATCTACCCTTCAAAGTACTAGGATTATAGGGGTACACCACCACCCCTGGCATTTCTGGGTAGTTTTAAGATCCTGGAATTCAGATGGGCTTCCGTCCTCATTCCTTAAGAATCAATGCCAAGGTGAGCAATAGCATGTCAAGGGAGAACTCTTCTTCCTATGAGGAGGCAGACAAATGTTTTGAGCATTATACACGGACAGTCTTGGGAACCATCATAGGGGAAAGGGTGTGGATCTCATGACAGAAAATCTGGATGGACAAGGAAAGGTCCAGAACTGGGTGGCTTAGAGCAGTCTTGGAGAACAGACACTCTGCACAGGTATAAAGAGAATGCCAAGAAAGGGGCAAATACATGGAACATAACTCTTTTTGTTTAAACTTAGAGGGCTAGGGGGCCTAGCACGCATAAGGCCCAAGTTCAATCTCTAGGACTGCTAAAAAGCAAAAAGAAGGGAAGCAAGCAATCAAGGATGGGCTAAAATGCACCAAGAAAAATCTTCACGGAATGTCGACCGTTAGGTATACTGTTGGCTCAAAGTTAGATGACTATTAGCTAAAGCTGGGAAAGACAACATGTGTTGAGGGATGTGAAGAACATGTCACTCTTATGGTCCTCGATAATAAAATGTTAGCATAGGGGACACCATACATTTGATTTTTAAATATTTCTTCTCAAGTAAAGAATAGGAAACACACACATAACACACCCCTACCCCAAATAAAACAAAAACAGCCAAGAAAAGGTTGATAATTTCATCTCTGGTTATAACCTAGCGGTGGAAAAGACCCTTTGCTCCTTGCCAACAAAGCTTCACTGTGGCCCATACAGCCCATGGGAATGACAATGAGCAGGTACCATAGGGCCGAGTTGTTCCAGGGCATTATGGGAAATGTTGGTGAGGGGAATCAGTTTGTAGCACAGACTCTGTTGACAACTCCAGTGCTGCAGCAAAAAGAGAGTCATGGCAGGAGGTCAGAAAGGCAGGCTGCTGCAGAGTCCTGGGGGACAAGGACAAATGGTGACAGTATGGCCTATGGATAAATGAGACCAGTAAAATCACTGGAGAAGACTCCGAGGCCCTCTGCACAGGCAGGTGGGTCAAGATGGTCCATTTTCTATAGCTAGTTCTGAGATCCCGAACTGTGGAAAAGCCCGCGGGTAATGAAATTCAAGGTGGAGAATGGGAAGGGGTGGGGGAACTCATGCTTGTTTTGCTGGCTATCAGGCTGTCCCATCCTGGCTTCACCCTGCTGTCTATGCCCACGGTGGCTTTGCTACCCCCTGACCCTGATGATATGACTTTACTTATCACGTTAATGAATCTGATGCTCACAGTTGCAGGGGTTTGAGTTTGTGACTATACTCTTCCCAGGGCATCCCCTGCCTCCTGAGGAATGGGGCTCACTCCATCCACACTGCATCCAGCAGCAAGGTTGCTTCAGACCTCCCAGCCCTGAAGGTCTCTTCCTTCAGGCCTCAGCTCAAGAAATATGAACTTGGGATGCCCTCTTACCCTTCTTGACCACATTTGAGAGGGTTCAGGGGAGACATCTTCCATGGTGAGGCTGGACTGGTTATGATGTGACCCACACAACCCCTGGATGTTCTTCATGGTCTCAGCTGGGATGAGTTTGTATCTGTTGGTGGCGTTTTTCATCGGTTCTAAGATATAGGTTTTATTTTCAAACACGATAAGTCCCCTGTTGAAAAGGTAATACAAACATTAATTTTTAAGGACTGTTCCTTATTTATGACGAAGATAGATTTTTTTTAAAAAAGATTTATTTTTACTTTGACTTATTTCTGTGTTGGTGTGTGTGTGTGTGTGTGTGTGTGTGTGTGTGTGTGTGTGTGTGTGTATGTGTGTGTGTGTGTGTGTGTATGCTACAATTGTGTGGGGACCTGAGGAGGCCAGAAGACAGTGTTGGTCCCTGGAGCTGGAGTTATAGGTGTTTGTGTGACACCCAGTATGAGTGCTGGGAACCAAGTTCTGGTCCCCTTGAATGCTTTTGGCCACTGAACCATCTCCCTAGCACCCAAAATAGAGTTCTAAATGAGATAGAAAATAAAAAGGGAAATCCTGGTTTATTTATATTTTCAAACTTTAGGAGGAGAAGCCATTTCTATACTTTGTGTTTGTGTCATTCATTTTGAAAATTGTTTGAAAACCAAGTTTGGGGATTTCACTTGTTTCAAATATTTTTATGGTAAAGAACAGACTGCATTATGCCTGGTTTTGTTTTTGTTTGTTTTTCTTTGTTTTTTTTTTTCCTCCCCATCTCAAAGATATATTACTGTGAAAGAGAGTCTGGCAGAAAGACCCCATGTGACAATAAGTCCATTTGAATTAGCAGACATAGTTCAGAAAGCAAACCTTCCCTTCTCTTTGAAAAGACAATTTCTGTTCTGAAATAATTTGTCCTGGTCAAACCTATTTTCTACATCTTTGACGGGATTCAGATATAAAAATGGGGAAAGATTTATAATGTTTTTATATTTTTTCTTATTTAATCTGTGGGAGATGCACCCATCTTTGAATGCACCCATCTTAGAACCTGCTGTGGACAGACTGTGATATGTCCCCCTCAGGCTCACATTATAATACTTGGTCCCCAGAGGGTGGCGCTGTTTGGGAACCTTTAGGAGGCAGAGCCTTGCCAGAAGAGTGGGTCAGGGGAGTGGAACTTGAGGTTTTATAGCTCAGCCCTAATTCCTGTCCATTCTCTACTTCCTGACCATGGTGTAATGTGGCCAGAAGCCGCCAGCTCCTGCTGCCATGCTCTCCCATCATGCTGACTGTGTCCCCTTGAATTATGTCAAAGCAAACCTTGCTTCCCTTAGATGGCTTCTTATTAGGTATTTTCTCATAACAAGAAAAGTAACTAACACAGTACCCAAAACATTTGAACTAATCCTTGTGTGTTTGTGTGTGTGTGTGTGTGTGTGTGTGTGTGTGTGTGTGTGTGTGTGTGTGTGTGTAGGCTAGCCTTAATTCCATTGGGGAGCTCTTTTTTTATATCTTATTGTGTATATATGCATCTGAGTGTTTGCACATGTGTGTGCATGCTGGTGTGTGTGTATATGTGTGTATGTGTGTATGCACTCATGTGGAGGCCAAAGGTGGACTTTAGGAATCTTCTTTGATCACTTTACACCTTATGCTTTGAGGCACGGTCTCAGGGATCACCTGTGACCAGTCACACTAGACAGCTTGCTCCACACATCACATCTGTACACCTTCCAAGGCTGGAATCACAGCTGCTATGTCCATTAGGCATTTACGTGGGTCCTGGGGATCTGAACTCCAGTCTTCTTTCTTACACATCAAATGGGGAGCCCATTAGAGAATTGAAGAACACTGTGAGAGCCTCCCCGTCCTGTGGCTGGACAAGGGCCATCTGGTGTCCAGTAGCTCCAGGTTCAAGCTGCAGCTCTAACACTTCCTACCTGTGGGAGCTTGTTTACTCTCCAACTGTCCCAAACTTGGTTTCTCTACCAGCACAAGGTGGATAACAGTAACTTCCTGTCATGATTGCTACACCACTCGGTGAGAACATTCAGCTCCATAGGTGTCCAAGTTACTGCTTAAATGGTGGCATCTCTCTTCCTTGGATAAGGACAGGTCTACACATCAGGTTGCTATTCACGGGTTATTTCAAAGGCTGACAATTGTAGGCAAGTCTTATACTGCATGAATGTATCCTACCCACAGGAATGCTGGCCACCTGCTGCTCCCTGATATTAAATGCAGCGTTCATAAGATAAACACTCTTCTGGGAATGACAACGACCAAACAGAACCCTGTGAGCCAACACTTAGGCTTAGACATAAAGGTTTAGAGTTTTAAAATACATGGACAAAAGACCTCTGGGTAAGATAGCTGCTTAGAAGCCAGAGCGAACGATTGATTATAGTCAGGGAGACAAAGTGAAAAGGGGTATCTCATCACTCCCCCATCAGCCCCCAGGATCCACCTGGTCAAAGCTACAATAAACTTCCTATGCCTTTGACCCTTCGCTGCTGCCACAGATGCAGACTCCAGCAAACTCCAGCAGTCGACTGCAAACCAGGCTAAAAGGCCTTGTCTAGAAAACTTACAAAAGCTGTGTTAAGAGATTTTATCGATTGGGTCCCAGAGATCGCCACCAGGACCCCATTAATGTCCCAGTGGGAACAGTGAGATAGTGGGAGCCAAGTACAAGCTCTAGACAAGGCTCTGGCACCGCATGGCCACCCCCGCTGAGGCCCGGTGAATCCAGCCAGGCAGCTATCCCCAGCTCAAAGAACAGAGCCAGATAGCTCATTAAGAAAACTCCACGCACAGGTGAAGCTAGGAACTCACAGGAGAAGAACAGGGCTGCCAAAAATCAATATGGAGGACAGCTCGGAGTAGAACACGAAAGGCAATGCAGTGGATGTGCCATGCAAGACAAAAACCAACATCCAGGCCACTGACTGCATCCTCTCCTGTCTCCGCAGAGCTCTCAGCCTCCCACAGCTGTTCCTTATCTCTGTAATACCCCAGTCAGCCTTGTAGACCAGCTGCATCCCCACTGCTTACATCAAATACTTTCTTCTTTCCCTATTCCTTTCCTATTGCTACATCTCCTAAAGCCTAGAGGCTGACCTGGTTTATGATATCAGAGTATATATCTTTATACCATCCTGTTGCCTACCCTTAAATCTCCCTTCCTTTCCCCCCACCTGCCTCTACTATTCTACTCTTCCTCTGCATATGTATTCTCTATGTATTCCTACTCTTCCCCATGTTCTTTGTCTCTAGTTCTCATCTAGTACCAACCACTAACCACTCACTGTGAATTCTCATTTCTCTTTTTCTTCCACTCACACCCACAATAACCGATGCATTAGTATAGATGGTACTGTCTGGGCCTTTACTCTCTCCAACAATTAGTATTTAACAAGGATCTGTTTGGTAGCCGCCTGCTACTCTACTGTCAGAGTAGGTTAACTGCTGGCTAGCGACTATTCCTGAAGTATCAACCCACGGGGATGGACTGGAGATAGATCCTGGCGTCTGTAACACCTGTCTGATGGAGTAAAAACTCGCCCACCATGACTTTACTACGCCCTGACTCTTCTGACCTATAAACCCCTCCACTGAAAGAAGAGAGGTACCTGAAAAGAAGAACAAAACCTTCACTAACCTTCTAACCTCACCTGGCCTGATCCAAGTAGAAAGGCAGAAGTAACATGAAATGTCAGGACTACGTGTCTTCTCCCAAAGCGGCCACTCTACAGTTGTGGCTCCTGATGGAAAGGACTCAGACAAAATTCTAGTCACACCATTCCAAGGAATGATGACAAATATGTTCAAACAACTTGTGCAGGACACAAATATTGTCCAAGAGAGCACAAACAGTTTGCTAAATACGGGAATCAGTTCACGATATGGAAGTAGAAAGTAACGAGATACTGAAGAAAATGCCACTGAAATGAAGATGGACATGGGAAACACAGCAGATGAACTGAAAAGTTGAGTGTAAAGCCTCACGACAGAATCGATCACGATGAAATAGCTGGGTGTGAAGACGAAGCAGAGCAAGTGGGGCAGTCCCTCAGGGTCAATGATGGATTTTAAAAAACGGATGGATGGAACATGCAAGAACTTGGGGGCACACCACAAAATGGTAAAAATGACAAACCATGGACACAGAAGGAGGAGAAGAATTTCAAGCAAGAAACTATTTCACAGAAGAAAATAACCACGGAAGAAAAATCTCCAAATCTAGGGAGAGAGAGAGAAGCCAACCCAGATCCAAGAAGGACACAGGACATCAAAGGGACAAGACTGGAGAAGAGGCTTCCTGTGCACAGCATCACACTTTAAAACAGAGTGTACAGAATGAGGGAAGTACACCAGAAGTTTCCAAAGAGAAGGACCAGGCCACAGGAAAGACAAGGCCATCAGAACAATTGCTGGCTTTTCAATCAAAACCTTCAAAGCACAAAGGGCTTGGGGACGAGGTATTTCAAAATCTGGATGATCACAACTGCCAGCCCAGCTTATTATAACCTGCAAAACTATCTACCATAACTGAAGGTAAAAGAAAACTTTCCATGATCAAGGCAGGCTAAAGGAATTCATGACCATCAACCCACTCCTCCAGAGAACGCTGCGGGGAATCCTTGGGACCAAAGAGAAAGATAAACACACTCAAGAGGCTAGAGGAGGAAAAAACCAAACCATACTAAAAAGAAATTAAACAAAAGAGTATTAAGAGACCCTCAAACACTGTACAATCCACAAGAATGGCAGGGATATACACACACCTGTCAGTAATAACACTGTCTATGAATAATCTCAATTATCCCATTAAGAGCTACAGACTAGAAGACCAGATTACAGAATTCTTATTTTGCTACCTCCAAGAAATGCACCTGATGGCTAAAAATAAACATTACCTCAGGGAGAATGGATGGAAAAAAGTATCCCAAGCAGATGGAACCAAGGAGACGCAGGCATTGATATCCTAATATCTGACAAGATAGACTGAAGCCAGTTCTTGTCAGAGGAGATAAAGAATGTCACTTCATGCTGACCAAGAGAACCGTCCATCAAGAGAAAACATATGTATTTTAAATATGTATGGCCCAAATGCAGGCTCATCCCATTTCATAAAACAAATACATCTAGATCTAAAGTCACAGATTAACTCCAACACAGTAGCAGTGGGTGACTTCAGCACCTCATTGTTACCATTCGACACACCAGCTGGGCACACATTAAAGAAGAAGCCCTGGGATTAAATGACATCATCTGTTTGCTTCAACTCTACCTTAGGTTTTGGGAACAAGGTCTCTCAATGACCCCGGAGTTTGCTGACTTGGTTAGGCTGGCTGTCTAGCAAGCCCCAGGGATGTTCTTGTCTCCACCTCCCCAGCACTGGGGTGTCAGGCTTACACAGCGATACATGGATTGATTACACACGGGTTCTGAGAACACACTCAGGTTCTCATGCCTGCAAAGCAAGCGCTTTATGAACTGAGATGTCTCCTCAGATCACAACTGTTCTTTCTGGCCGTATTTCCATACTCAAATGCTATGGAGGGAAGAGGGTGGAGTGATTAGGTATCTCTTTGGGCTGAGCATGAAATAGATAGTAACTAACTCAAGATGGATCAGTGCTTCTTTCACCAGCTCTGTTGAGGTGTCACAGGCAGTGGGAGGCACAGGTCAGTGCTAGGATATCCACCCCTCTGAGTGAGGGGAGAGCACCGAGGCATGGAGCAATTAGAAGCCAGTGAAAGTTGTGGGCATTAGCAAAAGTCAGCATGCCTAACTGTTTAGAGCAAAGGAGCCAACACAGTTTGGAAGTAACTGAAGAAGTCTGGGCTACATTCATACCCTATGACAGAAAAGACCGTGTAGATAGCTTCTCGCCTCCCCACCCCACCTAAGACAATATCTGTGAGCATGCCTAGATCCATGACCCAGGCACATCTCTGGGTTACAAATGAGGGGCAGCCTGCATCTCCTATGCTGAACTGCCTCATGAAATAAAACTGACATTTCTGAGTGTGTAATGGGTGGCTGGAATTTTTGTTCATTACTGTTGACTTTAGGAAGCCCAAATTAAGAAAAAAAAACTTAAAAAAAAAACAAAACAAAAAAGAGAAAGTAGAAAGAAATACTATTGAAGGGACAATGCAGCCACTTGGCACTATAGCATATGCCATCTGCTATTTTCTTCAATTCTTACCCATCGAGTCAGCTGGGGAGAATGAAACATAGCACCACGCTCTAATCATGAGAAAGAAGCCAATCATTGAAAGTTTGTTTTTTTCTGCTTAGTGGAAAGTTCTAGAAATTGTTACTTGGTCATAAAAATGTTCTCATATCTCCTTTTATCTTTTAAGTCATCCAAAGGCCAGATGTTGAGAAACGGGGGTGAAGGCCTCCCCTTTGCTCTGCACAGTTGGCAGCCTGCAATACAGCATAATTAAATAATTGCTTTGGACTATCCCGGGTATAATTAATCATTTAGCTGTAAAGAGCTCTGGAAAGAACAGTCCAAAATTCAAGCACTCGAGGTTTCGAGATGTAGAAATGTGATGTTCTCACAGCCCTCTTTGGCCCCAAGTTAGATAAGGGAGGCAATTTGTTTTAAGTTGGATGTCATAAATGTTTGATTATAAACTTCAAGTTGGAAGAATCTCGGAGCAGAGATTTTGAGTCTAGCAGATTTTGAAGGTGGGGTTCTACCCTCTCTAGCAGGCAGGGAGGAAAGGCCTAAATCAAGCCAATGTGCCAGTGTTTGGGAAAGAGAGAGACTGTGGGTACCTCCTTGGAATCTAGCCTCCTTATACCCATTCCTGTGGTGATCTTCATGCAGCTGAAGCTCCAGTCATCACTCCCCGTGTCTAAGGTCCCAGGCAGCTCAAGGAAGATCTGGGGATCCAGCCCTGACCTGTGTATCTGAGGCTTGTGTTTTTCGGCACACCCTTCCCCATGGTGATCAGCACTGCTTAGCGAGGACTGAGGCTCTCAGAACAGGGACCAAAGGAGTGAAGTGGAAGGAGAAAAAGGCAGACCAGAGAGATGAGTGGCTACAGGGAAAATCAAACGGCTTTCCTTAAGATTCCAACTTGGGCTGGGAATGATGCTCAGGGGGTGACATGCTTGTCCAGCATGCGAGGATTGTTCCTGTCTTTAGTACCACATCAGCTTGGGCAGTCCTTGCTCTTGGGAGACGCAAGGTGAAGCTGGGCTTTAGGGAATCCTAGGTTACACAGACAGATTGAAGCCAGCATTTGGCTATATGAGACCCTGTCAGAAACAGAACAAAATGCAACAAATAAACAAAGCCCCCATAACAATGGAAATGATTAAAGCATTGTTATTTTCCCCTTGGATGGACACGAAAAGGAATTTATCAGACTGCTAAGTTGGCTCTGTTAGGTTTCATTGGGAAAACACATCAGATCTATATTCCCCCAAGATTAAGGTTTTATGCTGAAAATTCAGACTTTAGTCCCTGAAGCAAGGGTGCATCAGGCAATAATGCAACTTAATGTTGTTATTTTTATCGTTTACTTATTAGTCTCGGACAAGTAGAACTGTGGCACATGGATCCTGAACCACCCCCCCCCTCCGCCCTCGCAATAAGACAGCAATGAGGATAGACTATCCCTGCAAGTTTAGTGGCATGCTGGTCTCTGTATCATGCTGTCAATCATAAGACCTAAAGGCAGCTGGCATGAAATTTCATTTCAATCCCTTTTTCTGGAAGAGCTCATGGGTAAAAGTAATATCCTTTCTCATGTATGTTTGATAAGCTGTGATGGCAGCAATATTAGCTAATATTAGCAATATTAGCATAGGCTTATTTTCACAATGTGAGTATCTCATGCACAAGCAAAACAAGCACTCATTACTATGACTGCCACAACCACGTGCCAAGTACTGAGGTTAGGCACAAAGACAGCCAGCCTGTGGCTGCTGTTTCAAATGTACTGTGCCACCAGCGTGAGATGCATGACAAAAGATGTTGAAGATGAAACTATTACAAAATATTTTTAAAAAGCTATTTATGTGTTGAGTATCCTTAGTCAGAAAGCCCCAAATCCTAAATGTGGGCAGATCAGAAAGAAACACGTCTGGTCCCAGGTATTCAAAAATATATTTATTTTTGTTTTATGTATTTGGATAGTTTGCCTGCATGTATGTCTGCATGTAGTGCCCACAAAACCAGAAGAGGGAGCCAGATCCCCTAGAACTGGATTTACAGACTGTTGTTGAGCACCATGTAGGTGCTGGGAACCAAACCTGGATTGTCTGAAAGAGCAATAAGTGCTCTTAACCACTGGGCCATCTCTCCAGCCCCTTGCTCCTTAGGCATTTTGGATCTCCAGGCTCTTGAATGCATTGTCCTCTCTAGTATTTATAGAAGTCCTGTAAAGCAGATGGCATAGGTCTGTTTCACTAGTGAAATGATGAATGCCCAAGTGAACAGAGATGTTTTAAAGGCTAAACTCTAGTACCGCTGAATGGATCACACTTAAGAGTCTCTGAAGATGTAATTCAAACCTCTCTCTTAAAATGACCTTGTTCTGAGAGTGGGGCCTAACTCTGAGGACCCATCCTTGCAAGAGACACAAGGAAACACACAGGGAAGAAGCAGAGACGGAGGCAGAAACTATGGAATGTCATGGTCACAAGAAGAGGGGTGCCAGAGATCAGCAGAGGCCACCAGCAGCAGGAGGAGAGGCTGAGCTGAGATACATGCTCAGATTTCTCCAGATATGTCAATTCCATTTGTCAAATGATAAACAATAGTATTGTATTCACACAGCAGTTATCCTACAATGGGTGTGTTTGTCTTGAGTCCCAAATTCAAATGATTATTTTGATGATGGTGGGTAGTCTTCATTGCCACCTGGACTGGATTTCAAGTGGGCGAGGAGTCACACCTGAAGGTGTTTCCAGAGAGGTTTAACTGAGAAAAAGTGACCCTAAGTGTGGGTGGCACCACTGCACAGGCTGGGGGCCAGGCTGAATGTGAAGAACAAAAGAGGAAGCAAGATGACTCTACGCCTTCCTTCATCTCTCTCTGCAACCTGATTGTGGATGCAGTGTGACCAGCTGCTCATGTTCCTGCTGTCATGGCTAGGGCTGTGCAGCCTCTCCCACCATGATGGCCTTCAGTCCCAAACTGTGAACCCAGGCTAGCCCTTCCTCCCCTACGTGGCTTTGGTACAGCTAGACTGGATGGAGGTTTCATGGAGAGATGTCCCTTTGATTTGGCCTGGATAGGGGAGTTGACTTTGCAAAGGCCAACTAAGCCCAGGCTGTGGGGAAGCAGGGATGACGTCATGCAGCTCCCTCAGAGAAGAGGACACAGAGCTAAAAGAAGAATGGTGGTCTTCAGTGAGTAAGATGCATGTCACACAAATATGAAGACCCAAGTTCGGATGCTCAGAACCGAGGAGAAGCTGGATGTGGCAGTGCACATCTGTACCCTAGCACTGGGGAGGTGGAGACAGGCAGACCCTGAGGCCTCACTGACCAGCTAGCCTACCTGACCTGGTGAGCTCCAGGCTCAGTGAGAGACCTTGCTCCGAAAAATAGGGCAGAGAGCAACAGAAGGCACCCACTGCCCACCTCTGACCTCCACATGTCCACCCACACCCATGTATAGACCACAACACATACACACACAGACACACACACACACACATGATACATACACATACACATGTACACATGTGCACTCGTGGTTTCTAGGTCTAAATTGTACAAGAGGAACGACTATGAACTGATCCGAATTGGGTATAAGAGTGTACTTTGCCCGTCATTATGGATAGACTGCTACACGCCACACTTGCACAGACACTTCTCTCTGTGAATCGATGACACCCCCCGGTACTTTCATGCCCTTGTGTCTCTATGTTTCCAAAACACACCACACTTAGCAGAAAATTTATCCCCATTCTCTTTCCTAATGTCTATCATGCTGGTGCTACTATGGATAAATACAGTTTTTCTTTATTTCCAGCCCCGATCGATTCTTCTGTCAGAGAGCTGTAGATTGGATGCAACGTTCTGCTTCTTGGCTTGAAAGATAAAGTTGACAGCATGGGTCTGTGATTTCTCTGCTAATGAGTGACCTGTGTTAGAGTGGCAAGGAGATCTGGGGGTTGGGGTGGGGCTTAGGGGCACAGTCAGTGACTGCACAGCATTCCTCAGCTGCCAGTTCTGGAGTCTGTGACTAGGGAAAGGAATGCTTTTCAGGAGCAGGGACGGGAGGTGGGTGCTGCTGCAGACACGGCTGTGTCTGGGTGACTTTGCTCTATGGGGATGACCTGTAGTTTTGTAGGTGTCTGTAGCGGTTAGGCAGTGTGTGGAAATAGACAATTAGTGGGCAGCCCAGGAAGGATGAAGTATGTGGTGGCTGAGTGGCATGGGGGTACCCGGGGCAGCTTGCCCCCTTAGGGTGTGCTGTACAGCTGTTTCCTCTGGGTTGGGTATGATAGCTGCCATCAGTACTCCCTCATGGAGAAAGGGGGACTCACAAGGCCTGAAGGTAGACAGCAGAAGCCAGGTGTGGCATGCACTTGTAATCCCAGCACTGGACAGTCTGTGGCAGGAGGATCACAAGTTCAAGCAAGCCTTGGCGACACAGCCAGTTCTAGGCCAGCCTGGGCTATATGAGATCTTGTCTCAAGAAATAAAATAGCAGTTGGGTGGTGGCGGCACACCCTTTTAATCCCAGTACTTGGGAGGCAGAGACAGAGGCAGAAGCAGAGGGCAGAGGGCAGAGGGCAGAGGGCAGAGGGCAGAGGGCAGAGGGCAGGGGCAGGGGCAGAGGACAGGGGCAGGGCAGGGCAGGGGCAGGGGCAGGGGCAGGGCCAGAGGTAGAGGAAGAATAAAACAGCTAATCAAAACAAAACAAGACAGGTAGACAGTGGGCCATGGGTGAGGTAACTCTTCTGCAGTAGCTATCTGTAAGTTGCACAAAGGATTTCTCTGTAATGTAGCTGCTTTTGAGTCACCCATGTCTATAAGTAACCCCAATGCAGGCACTGGTTCACTCAGCTGGACAGTGGTGGAAGCCCTTCTCAGGTCCATGGATGCCTTCTCTGTCTGGAGTGCATAGACAATTGTAAAGGAGAGGAGCATCTGTGGACACAGTCCTAGATACCCAGTGACAAACCCTCAGAATAAAATGAGATGTGCTAACCATTGGGGAGGCTGTGAAGAAGTGAACCCCCATTCTCTGTGGATCACCATGACAATTGAGGCAGGAGGCAGCTCTTTGAAAAAAATGAAGGGTCAGGAGTGTGACTCCTCCCAGGGAAAGAGCTCTCCTGGGACCTGCCAGCCATGCCCTCTCTAGCCCTCACATGACAGCCAGCTGATGCTGAGAACACTGCTGCCTAAAACTGAGAAAATGCAGAAACCACCAAAACTCACACCCTCATGTGCACAAGTGGGAAAAGTGAGCTATACGTGTAAAATAGAACTTTATGTAGTAGGTGAAGGAACAGACCAACCCTACATGAACCAAAGAGAGCCCTGTGTGGAACGAGAGGAGGCTGTAGAATGAGACGGGTGTGTTTTCTCTCTCTCTCTCTCTGTGCGTGCGTGTGTGTGTGTGTGTGTGTGTGTGTGTGTGTGTGTGTGTGTGTGCATGTGGATGTTGAGGCTCTGTTATGTTTATTGCCTGTGTGTGTTTATTACACCATTTGTGGTGTGTGTGTTGGGGCGGGTAGGCTGTTGATTGCGTGTGTATTGTACACATTATGTCATTTGTGTGTGTGAAGCTGTGCCACACTGTTGTGTGTCTGTATGCTGTGATGTATGTGGGGTCTCATTCTCCCCAAACCCTCACAGAACTCACAGAAGTGGCGGTTACTTCAGACATACAAAGCACAGCCCCACCCTGTCATTTAAGCTGGTACATTTCCGAGGTCCTTCTCTCTCCTCCCTCCCCTGCAGCTCCTCTCTAGTGTCCTGGCTCCAGCCACTGAGGACTTTGAGGATACAAGCTGACAGTTCACAACTCAATACATAGATGTTGTGAAGAAAAAAAAAAAGGCTAGAGTGGAAATTCATCGGACAAGTAGCTTCTCCAGGGAGCACATAAGAAGAGTCCACTGGTGGTGACTGGCTGGGACTTGGAAGGACAGGGCTGAGAGTAGGTAATCCCAGGGTGTCAAAAGGTCATTGGCATTCTCTACATTTATCCATACCTCATCAGTGAAACCCCTCAGGTAGGCCTGAAGTCAACTCCACTCGGTCAATGTTAAATTATTTCTATTCTTTCCCAGTGAGAAGGGGGCCTTTAAATCCGTTTTGATTAAGCCAGCAGCTACAATGTTAAGAAGTGATGTCCTATCTTTTAGCACTTGGAAGTTTTAAGCAGCAGGGCCATGAACACAAAACATCGGCCATGCCTGTGTTCTTTCATTTTCTGGCTGTGCTGGGGACTGGATCTGTGGCTTTGTGTAGCTCGGCATTTTTACCACTGAGCCATAACCCCAGCCTCAGGCCATGCTTGGGTGCCTAAACTCAGTGAGTCCTCTGATTCTCAGACTCCCACCCTTATGCCCCAGCCTGAGAACAGAATTTAAAGAGGGGAAATGAAGGAGATCCTGGGCCAGCTGCGCCGTGATGAGCAACACACAGGCCTCAGCCCTCTTGCCCAGGTTGAGGAGCACTTGAGCTGTGAGGCCAGTGTCTGCTCTCAGGGCCTTCCAGTGAGCACAGAGACAGGGTGGTCTACGGTTGGTTAAATCAGAACGTCCATGGTCATGTCCACTTACCTGAGCCCAGAACAGGTGCTGAGGCTGACCACTGAAGCGGCATCCCCTTGCACATGTCCGTGGTAGTAACAGTGATCCTGAAAGAGAGAGGGGGAAATCAATCCACACATCTTCCTCCCACTTAGAATAACCCAAATTCCTCCAGTCCCCTCTCCTTGCTTCGGCTATTGGACATGTTATACCACATGACACAGGTCGTCTCAATGTTTACTGCTAAGCCCAATGTACCTTCCCAGGGTCTCTGGTTAGAGTATCAGACCTGCTTAGAGATTATCAGTAGGGTTTTGACGTGCCTGACTGGCTTCCACTCTCACCTGTCACCCCCTGGGAAAGCGCTAATGCCCCCAGTTGTACAAAATGCAGCAGCAGAACAAATCACACTGACATCCTTGGTTTACCCTCATGTAAATTGTCTCTGGTAATGGGATGAGGAAATGGATGGGGTATTTAAGCACACTGTGAAATGCAATAAAACCAGGCCTGAATCATGGCTTAGGAAAACAGCAGAGCAGATGGGGGCTAGTGAAGAATGAAAGAAGCCATCTCCAGAATCACCCACGTTTAGCTCAGCAGGAAGGTCACTGAGGGAGGTCTCAGAAGAAGAAGAAAAAAAATCCCTGTAGGATACTTATAACATTCCAAAAAGCAACCACAGCGCAGATGCCTCCTGGGAAGACAGAGCTCTGTCCAGATTTGAGGTAATTATGCTGTTGAAAAAAAGGCTGGGTCACAGCTCCAATTAAGCAGCTGATTGGCAAGGAATGCCTGCTCACACTCAGCACTCCTCATCTAGGCATTCATAATCCTTGCAGCATGCTGGCCCTTTGCAGGAAAGGGACCATCTCTTCTAAGTGACAGGTTTCAGCCTGCCTCACCATACCCATGTCAGCTCATAGGCACCTTACTCTTGGTGGTGACAGTCATTCACAAAAACTATCTCTATTTTGCTAAGAAAAAAGTCAGTGACTAAGAGCATTTGCTATTCTTGTTGAGGACCCACGTTTGGTTCCTAGAACTGGCTTGGTGCCTCATAATCATCTGCAATTCAGCCCCAGGGGATCTAATCTGATACCCCTTTCCAGCTTCCATGGGCTCCTAAATGCATGTGGTACACGTAAACTCGTGCACGCACGTGCACACAGACACAGACACAGACACAGACACAGACACACATTAAAAAACAAACAAACAAAAAAGACCAGATGAGTTTGAGTGACAAAGAGAAAGCCATGACATCATGAGGAATTGCCTAAGATCATCTCAACAATGTAAGAGAGTAAAATTCTTGGTCATCTGAAAGGCAAAGGATGGAGGGAGCTGGGGGGCCTGCAGGGAGACACGTGGTTTCATTTGAATCTTTCTTACTGATTTCAGAGTCTCTCTCTCTCTCTCTCTCACACACACACACAAACACACACACACATATTCAGGATATTAATAGTTTAATCCCATAATTGTGTAAGAAAAGTCTTCTAACTGACCATTATTATCCAGAGTTTCTGGTTTTATAAATTCAAGTCTCTTCCATGCATCCTGCCCCCACAATTTTCTGTATTATTAAAGGCAGTTTTCTTTGAAGTTGAGGGTACATACTTCTGATTTTCTTCTGTTTACATGGTCTTGAGATTGGCTCTTTAACCAAGATTTATTTCCATTCTAGAAGTACAGGGCATGTACAACTTCCCCTACACCAAGGGCAGATGCTATCCACCACAGCTCACCAGTTTTCTCACCGACACTCTGCCGTGTGCTGGGTCCGTGACCTGTCTTGTTTCTGTGGCCTGATAGAAACTTACGGAGAAAGGATTTCTTTCGGCTCCCAGTCCATCATGGCAAAGAAGGCATGGTGGAGTTCTTGGCAGGGGGAGGCTGCTTGCTCACGTGTGACCTCAAGGAAGCAGAGAGTGGCCCAACCCCAGTGACCCTCCTCCGCCAGCAAGGCCCCATGTCTAAAGGTTCTACAACCTCCCCAAACAGTGCCACCAGTTGGGTGGGGACTGAGTGCTCAAGCCCGTGAGACATCCAAACCAAGAGCATATGGGAAAACTCAGGGTATGGCCATGGCCCTTCTCTGTTTTATAGTCCACCGAGGAATGCTCAACTGTCCACTCCTAAGCCAAGACCACTCTTTTAATTACAATTGCTTTCCATGACAACTGGATACCCTGCAGAGCCAATTCTCTTTTAAAGTCAAGACTTAATTCCCATACCACACATCTCACTATTTTAAAGCACACCATGTCAGCACTTTATGGTGTTCCGTTTAGAGTACAGGGAGTACCTGAAGTCCTCCAATGATCACCACTATCTAATTCCAGAGCATTTTAATGACCCCACAGAGACACTTGGAGCCCAGCAGTCCCTCCCCACCACCCCTGGCAGCCACTAGTCTCCTTTCTGCCCCTGTGGATTTGCTTGCTCTGTCCATTTCATGCAAATAGAAGCCCGAGATCCATGGCCTTGTGCCTGGCTTCTTTCATCCGGCATCATGCTTCCCAGGTTCCATCATGAACCCTGCTTTTTCCTGCCTAAGAGCATTTCACTGCACACACTGCAGTACGGACAGCTGGTGTCCTGAGGCCAGGACTGGAGAAGGAATTAACCTGCAGATGGAAAACTGCAGAGGCAGTGGGTAATGGAGAGAGCACACAGTCAGGAAGGAGGGAAGGACATTCAGACACAGGCGTGTGGAGTGCCTGGTGATCTGTCTCTCCTCCATGAGGTTGTCCTCTTCAATAAGCAGTGGCTTAGTCCAAGAAACCTGGGGTGGGGCGGGGGGGGGGGGGGACTGAAAGGGACTGGAGCTGCCCAGCCAGCCACAACGGATATCTAATAGAACATCAAGGAGGAGAGACAAGGCTGCCAGTGTGCCTCCCTGTGTAGATTTTGAATGGCTCTGCCTGCCTCTCTCTCTCTCCCTCCCCTCCCCTCCCCCTCTCTTCTCCCCTCGCCCCTCTCTTTGTAACACTCAGGGGAGTCATGTAAAAATTTGCTCACCACGGTGGATGCATGTAACGGGACTGAATTATTTTGGGGCATCAGGGGATCTTGGTCCCCTCTCAGGCCAGGATATACAGGCTGGGGTGGGGGATTCTATGACCTGCAGGCATGTCACAGCGGAAGGTGACTCTCCATAGGAAGGGACAGTCGCTGCTCTTGGAGTCTAGGATGCCCGGGTGACCAGGATCACTGACCTTTGAGATCCATCTCAGAGTTTCCCTTCTTTGAGGAGAGGGTAAGAAAAGCCAAGTGATGACAATAATTACGGACTTCGGAAATTTGAAACTCGTTTGAGGCTCTGTTGTTAATGGATTATTTATCAAGTGTACGTTCTAATTAAATATACAGGAATACAAGCCCATTAAAGCATGAGCCGAGAACAAATTAGTATCAAATTAATTTCCAGTCCAATAACTTGAAATATTGCTTTTATGGAGCAGGGGAAGTGGGGTTCAGTGTTCATAAACCATTCCTTGAAGTCAACAACCCGACTCATCCTAGTTGTCACGAGAGTTCACACTTACTTCTCAATGTTTCCGAGTTAGACAGCTCCCAGAATCCCTTGCTTACTCCTAACAGGCTTTGATCTCTTCAACTGCAAACCACAGTTACCAGATTCTCCCAGACAATTCCAATTTCCTGAAATTTAGTTTTTTTTTCAACATGACTCACCACATGCCAATGAACATGATTTCATTTTGATGATGCTGTGAGTCACTGTCTGGATAATTTCATGATTCAGAAAGACACAGTTGGTCCCTCCATGTAGCACATTATTGGTTGGGAAAGTGGATTCTGGAAGTGGCAGAGATCACTGGGGAGTTGACTCCTAAGGCAGTGTCAGAGGCAAAGGGGTCCTTACAGGTTGTACTATGATCAGAAACCAGCAAAACCCACTCTGGTCCATAGGCCAGTTTGTGCCGGTGTCTGAGGTCAGGTGGTTCCTATGTAATGATCTCATGTGCAGGAACCAATCAGATCTTCTGGGCTTATGAGATTGGCCCAGAGGTTCTGGATGTGGCACACAGCCAGGAACACAACAAGCAGCCAGTGTTCAGAAATCTCTATCCCATCCAGGGAGCCCTGGGTCTGTATTACCACAGTGGCCCTTGTTGGGTATCTGTAGCTACTGGTCTCTGTACAGCCTTTCTCAGACCTCAGCCTTCTCTTCTCTCTGATTGCCCCCAAAGCATCAAACTGCATGGCCTCCCCATCTAAAGATGTTTCTGAATGAGCCCATGCCCTCCTAGGACCATCAACTTTACTTCGTTCTGCTGATCCAATGCATTCTACTTCTCCCAACAAAACCTCATGTGGAAGAGAGTCCTGAACATGCACAACCACAAAATTACATCTCTCCCTTCACAAAAGCTCTAACTGTGCATTTTATATACTTATTATTTAACCGAATGCATTTCCCCACTCCAGTAAAATACCGTTTTCCTTCTGTTTAATACTATCAATCAAACCTAATGGTGGGTAACAGGAAGCTGGAGTAACAACTCTTGAACCTGAAAATTGGTAGCCCTCAACTCCATGCCCTGCGGGAAGTCAAATCAAACCCCTGCTACCCTCTCTCCATGGACTAGAAAGAATGGGATTTTATATGCTGAAACGGTAGCAAAAGGGGCCCTGACCTTGCAATTTAAAATGACTTCTAGCAGACAGAGTCTGTGAAGGCATGCTGAGAGAATGGTGTTTACAACGTGCTCTCAAGGGTCTGGGCCACCCCTGCCATAGGCAACATGGTGAACCCCTTTGATTCAATGCTCAAAGGCAAGATGTTTTTAGCTGGAAGGAAGCTTGGGGCCTTTTAAGGCCAATCTTACTTTGCTAGCTAACTACTTGCCCAAAGGATGTGGAAACTGAGGTCATGATTGTGAAATTGTCATTAATGGTCACAGAGGTGGCTGATGGCAGGACAGGACCTCAAACACAGACCTCTCCACTCCAGGCAGGCTTCCCACTATGCCTCACTGCTAGAGACATATGCCCTGCCCGCTCCCAAGCCTCGACTTTTGAGAATAAATCTCCCCCTACAATGGAAGCTTATGCTCCCCACTTTGCTGCAGGGCCTCAGCATGACATCACTCATGGAATCATAGAAGAAAGGAGTCATTTCCAAAGGTAGAGAAAAATCTGCAGATGAGAGAGAGAGAGAGAGAGAGAGAGAGAGAGAGAGAGAGAGAGAGAGAGAGAGAGAGAGAGAGAGAGAATGAATATGTGTATGGGTGTGGTGTGTGTGCATGCATTCACGCCAGTCCAGGTCAGGCATTTAGTCTCTCATACAGAACATCAAACTCCTACAAGAGCACATGCCTCCAGCAAAGGGAACCGTGGCTTTGCAGCCTCTGTGTCGGCAGAGCTGTCTGTCCCATGCTTAGCTCTGAGTGTGTGGGCACAGGATGGGACTGTTGAGAAGACAGTGGGCACACCCATGCTCCCAGGGCTATTGCTGCTCCCTGGCTCTAACAAGTACCGTGCTTGGTGACCCACTGCGCAGACCTAACCTCAGGGGTCCCTGCAGTTACCCGGCTGTGCTGGAATCTACACAAGAGGACTAGGGAATCACACACGTGCTCTTTGCGACCTCCTGCTAAGTCAAGCCCAGAAACTGCGGGTCTGATTGTGATGCCACGGAGAGCAACCTGGGCTGTGAGTCTTGGGTTCAGACTCACAAGTCTCAGTGTTTAATTCATAAGATGGGACGGCTCTTAATTGCTTAGGGTTTTAGAGGTCCAGGAAACGTAGCATGGGGAAGTATTCTATAAGATGTAAGTCATTTTCATGAATACCAAAATAAGCATGTACTTAAGTCAACTATGCTGGATGCTTTTCCCCATCAATGGTTTTCTCATGCTCAGTGTGCTTTTATGGGATAAATAAACAGAGGCAGGTGAGAGAAACTGACCTGCTAGAGAGAAGGGAGCACCCTTGACTTACACACTCTCATTCTTTTCTAAGGTCCAGCTCCATATCTTCTTAGAAGTGGTGAGGGGTTTTGTGTAGATACCGGGAGGGAATGGGGTATGGGAGCAGGCAGGGTTAGAAGACCTTCAGGGATAACAGCTTTTGATGGACACTCACAAGCCTCAAGAGTTATGGAAGCACTCATGTACCTACTCCAGCTGCAGCCCCCTCTCTCATCTATCCACAAGATCCGTCTTAGTTAGGGCTTCTATTGCTGTCAAGAGACACCATGACCATGGCAACTCTTCTAAAGGAAAACATTTAAATGGGGTGGCTTATAGTTGCAGAGGTTTAGTCTATTATCATGGTGGGAAGCATGGCAGAGTACAGGCAGACGTGATGCTGGATCTGAGAGTCCTATATCTCGATCAACAGCAACAGGAAGTGGTCTGACTCACTGGGCATGGCTTGAGCATCTATGGGACCTCAAAGTCTGTCTCCACAGTGGCACACTTCCTCCAACAAGGCCACACCCCCTCTAACAAGGCCACAACTCCCATTAGTGCCACTCCCTTTGGGGACCCTTTTCTTTCAAACCACCACAAGATCTAAGAAGAATTTCAGAAGGGGCCCAGGGCACAACATGGCAAAGGACTGTCATAAGTGACTCTCACCATAGTGGCTGGCAGATTTTCCAAAAGGCCTGACTATGTGTAGGCTTCATGTCTGTGCTTCACCTGCACACTGCATGTTTGGTAAAGTACTCCAGCCAAGCTGGGATTTGAACCCAGTCAGAGTGATGCCACAGCTGCTCTCCTAAGGCCTACAGCTACTGTGTCTGAAGGCCCATCTCCAAGAGTTGCCACTAATGCTGATATCTTCAGAGTAGGAAGGCCACCACAGCCTGTACATGGCTTTGGCAGCTCCATTGGTAAGCATACAATGCCCTTGTCCTAGGCATATTTTGTCACTTGTGGTCAGCCTGTGTATTTCCTCAGGAAAGGGCTGTGTCCTCTTCCATTCTGCAACATCAGCAGCATGCTGAGATCTCCTGGAGCTAGGCTAGGATGGGCCTCACAGCCACATTATCAGGGCTCCTCTAGAGATGCTTCTGCCGCCTCACTCTGCATTCTTCATTTCTGGGGTTGCACGTTGTTGACAAAACTGGGGGATAGGTTAGTGCTAAAGACTTCCACTGGGGAGAGAACAGATAGCTACCAGAGATAAGGGCAACTGTCGGAAGATAGCCATGTATGGAATGCAGGGTGTGGAAGATGATGTACACCTGACTGTCTCTATAATGGGATGATGTGTTTATTCACTCTGGTACATGTAGGACCTGTGGACATTCTCTGACTTTCTTCTCTCCTGCAGCAGCATCCTTGCTTCTCAGATGCCCTCTAGCTACAGTGGATTGTGGATGATTCCCATGTCCCATTGGCCCAATATACTAATCCAAACCAAATGTTGAAGACTCCACTCATGTTTCACAGGAAGCAGTTGCCATGGAAATGGATAGGATGCCTCCCAAACACTGCTTTTGATCGAGATATTGCATTCCATCACTTCCTTGATGGTCCATCCTAAGCTAACATTGGCTGGCCGTACCCAGTGTTTCTCAGCAAAGACTTCTACAGTTTTTCCCTCATTGAGAACACAGTTGACACATGGATCTTTTCTGAGTAGACCTCATATGAATGTTTGGATGTCCTGCCTTCTCTCCATCTCTATATGCTTGGCCTTTACAGCAGAAACTGTCTGCCTGACTTGTGGCTCATCCACAAGGACCACTTGCCTTGTCCAGCCATAGCCCCTCTCATGCCCTCAGAGCCCCCAACATGCCCATGACACCCTCAAAGGGACATTTCAACGGCTTCCAACATTCTTCTATCATAACTTTGGTCTCCAAGTCACTCTGACCTTCGTCACCTTGTGCACATGTCCCATCCCTGGGTAAAATCTGTGACAGTGCCCTGGGTATACACCTCCTCCAGCTTCAAACTTTGGTCCACATGCTCTTTCCTTGGTGCAGCTTTCCCTGAGCCCTCAGACCAGATCAGGCCCTCTTGGCTTTTCCTTCAGTGCACTCTGCACAGATATGGTTGGAGCCAGGCCTGTCTCCTCCTTCCTTTCCCGTGGGTCTCCTCACCTGTATTCAATCCCTGCTGTATTCTCAGTGGTGGGCACAGTGTGGGGCTCCAGTAGTTGGCCAGTCAACATGTGTGCAACAGACAGATGCATTTCTACCAAACACTGCAGGCACTGGGAGCCCTGGCCGGCTACTCGAGTCTCCCCAGGGCTTCCGAGGGAATGTGACTAGCCCACATGGCATGCCTATGGTCACCCACAGGCCTTATTAGAAGTGACAGTATAAAAGATAATTCTTCCTTAGATGTAGCCAGCAAAGAACAAAGTCAAATACTTCATCGTGGAGAGGAGACATAGGAGATTGATTCCAGAGTTAAACTCAGCCACTGCTCCGAGTCAAGCAGCTTACCCTAATTGTTGTTATATTAAAAACAACATAAGCACCCCAGCCAAGTGGTTCTCACTCCGCATGCATTCAAGTTTCAATTCAGGCTGACCCACTGGGGGCTGATTATAAGGGGCAAGGAGAGGAGTCAGCGAATTTCCCTTTGTTTTCCCATCTGAGTCAACAAGAGTCAAAGTCCTCAGGCTGCATCTGACTCCTCACCAATGACCATATAAGGCCCAGCGGCCAGGCTGGGGCTTTGTGCAGGGAACCAGCTCTTTGGCTTTGTGTCTTTGCCAGAGCATGGCCATAGCATGCTTTGGCTGGCATGATCAGAGTACTACCACTTGAATGGAACCCTGCCCACACATGCTTGAACATTTGGTGCCCCAGCTGGTGATGCTTCCCCAGCCACCCCCGCCACCCCCACAGAAGGCTGTGGAACCTTTAGGGGGTGGAGCCCAGTTGGAGGAAGTGAGTCACTAGGGGGTGGGTCTTAGAGGCTATGGCGGGGTGGGGTGGGGCTGGGGCTGGGGTAGGGGTGGGGCTGGGGCTGGGGTAGGGGTGGGGCAGGGACACTGCTGCAAGATCTCTCCCTTTGCTCCCTGTTCTGCAAAGATGTATAGAGGTGAAGGGTTTTAGTCACAGGCTCCCATCACATTCCCGGTGCTGTTGGCTTTGGGCCATGGTGGACTGTATCTGCAAACCATGAGCCAAGCCAATGTTTCTTGTCTCTTGTCAGGCATTTGGTCATGGTATTGAGAGATGTAAAGAGTGCATAACAGAACCGGGGAAGGCGACCCATGGGCGAGAAGGGAGATAGCTTTCTTTTCTAGTGAGGAAAATGAAAATGCTGTTGTTTCTAGAGGCCTGAGAGAAAGGGGTCACCCGCTTTTAGTTGCTTCATCTACTAAAGGGAGATTCATCCAGTCAGCTGAAGATTAAACTGACTACGGCATCAGCTTTTGAAAGAGGCGGTCTATTATGGAGGGGCACTGGTCTGGGCAGAAGTGAAGCGTCTAGGAATTTCTACACACTCATCCCTTTCCAACCTTTGGCCTCATCCTGGGGAAGGACCTTTCCACCCCATCACCTGGGAAAGTGAGAAGGAAAGGAGCAAACACATCAACAAAAACGCAGGGAAGCACAGAGCCCCATGGAGGTAATGACTATTGACGTTCTGGAACCTTCCATCCCAGCTATTTTCTACGAGGTCTGGATTTAGAGCCTTTAGCTTTGTGATCCAAGTTCAAACAGGAACTGGCAGATATTGGACCCTCTAGAACATGGTCCCAAATTTGTACGTTTTTCTTACTCTTACCTATTCCTCCTTCCTAGTGTGTATGTCTCTGTGTGTGGGGGATTAATAAGGGAGATGGAAACAGAGCATAAAGCTATAACTGGATACACATCCTACATATTCTAGAACAGTACATTAGAAGAGCATCCTTTATTATTGTGAGGTTGGAGGCACAGCCTTTCTAGGCTCCTTCTTTGCTGTTTCTCTTTTGGGATCACAGTTTATATTGTGGAAATAGCTGAGGGGGTATGTCTGAAACATTTTAAATAAGATGGACGTACAGACTGACATATAGATGGTAGACTTAGCCAGCTCACCCCAAACTCAAGCACCAGGCTTCTATATGAGGCTAGCCCTCAGGTCCTGCCTCTGATCTTTTTCCAGTTGTACAAAACTATGTTCAACTGTCTACTGACTCCTGTGCCTCCTGCCCCATTCAGAGCCAATGTAGACAAATTTGAGGCTTGTTGTTCTCTCTGCCTCTTCTTTCTCACCAGTAACTGCTCTCAGTGGGGGTAGGGAGGACCCCATTGTCTGTCTGTGACCAAGTGGAAAGGAATGCCCCATTGACCAACATGCCCCTAACCAGATATCCTCTGGCTCCTCCATTATCTGTCCTTTTTGCCATTACATGCCAGTTTCTACCAAGAAAACCTCCATCAATAGCAACCCCTACCCTGAACAGGTCTTGTTTTCTATCTACCAGTATTTCTCACTTGGCCTTCGAGTCCCTTTGGAAGGCATAGACCTGGACCATAATGAGTATCTTCTGTGACTCCCAAACTTTCAATGCCCAAATCCACAACTCTTTATTATTAAAGGGTTCACACATCCCTGCTGGTCTTTACCCATTTGTGAAGACATATCAAATATCCCTCCTTTATTGAACCAGGCTTCCAAAGTTAATGTTAAATAGTAATCTATAATACCCTTTATTGTAATAAATACATTCAAAGTCTCATTTGTATGTATTTTTTATTTTTAAATGCCCCAACTTTTTAGTCTAATTTGTGGAGGTAAAGCTGGTAAATAAAACTTGCTAGCATGCTTTAATCTAATTCTGCTGGTTAAACTATAGTAGTGCTTATGTGTTGATGAATGTATTTTATTCAGCAGTATTCAACCCCAAGCCAGTGAATGGGCAGATTAATGACTTGTGGATGGAGACACTGTGTTGATCAGATGAGTCATTTCTTGAAAACTGCTACACACAAGAGGCCATGGAAGGTTCTATTGGAGCAGCGAGGACTATCAGAAACATTCCCATCCATTCAAGCTGTTACAACCTTATTAATAGAAAGAGTGGAGGTCACAGGAGGAGAGAAATATAGTACTCTTAATCTGAAGTTACTAATGTAATAAGCTATACTGTTAGAGTTATAAATGTTGAGCTATTCTTGGCATTCTTCAAAAGGAGCTTGAAAACTGTGTGCTAGGTAGGATTTAGAGATAACTTAATTAGGATATTTACAACAGGGTTCCTAATCAACACTAGCCTATGAGACCCACTTCACAAGTGCCTTTTTTATATTTGGTAACACTTCTTCTTGTCCACATTGTCTAATATTCTCAGGACCATTTATCCCTTATAGGAACGGCAGAATTTACTTGTCAAAATCATTTGTGCCTGATGCCACTTTTGCGGCTAGACTTTAAAAACACTATAATTTTGTTTTGGTTGTTTTGAGACAGGGTCTCATGTACCCCAGGCTGGATTCTATGTGGCCTAGGCTGGTCTAGAACCCTCCCCTCCTGCTACCACCTCTTAAATGCTGGGATTACTGACATGTGCCACTATGGCCAGCCATCATAGTACCATTCTTGATTTGATTTCTGCATATATTTAAAATTTTCTTTTCCCTTAACTAATGCTAATAATTTGCATTTTTCATTCTTTTAAATTTTTTGTGAGTGGGTGTTTTGCTGGTAGGTGTGTCTGTGCACACCATGCATGCAATGCCTGCAGAGGCCAGAAGGGGGCATCAGAGCCCCCCAGGAACTGGAATTACAGATGGTTGTTAGGCATTGTGTGGGTAACAGGAATAGAACCTGGTTCCTCTGCAAGAGCAACAAGCAGTCTTAGCACTGAGCCACCTCTCCAGCTCCTGAGAATCTGCATTTTAAAGATCATGGTCAGTATTATTCACAGCTTCACTGTGATTGAAATATTCTCTGTACAAAAGGTAGATCTTCAATGTTTTCTCTCATTCATTTTGTTAATGTTTTATTATTTTTTTCAAATAGACAGATTTTGGTTAAACTGGTCCCTGTTCTCAATATTTCTTTGTGTGTTTTCATTAGTTTCTGCTCAGTTTCCAAATCCCCTGGGCTGTGTGTGATCAAGGAGATGTTCAGTGTCTTGCTTGATGAATTGAGTCCTGTCAACTTCATTTTGGAGAAACTGTGAAGTTTAGGGTTATGTTGGTTTGCGGGGGTTGTTTTTAAATGATCAAACTAAGAAGTAATAAGAAATGTTTTGGATATTTTGGATAGATATTTTTAGATTTTTAAGAAACCCTGTGATTAGGAGTTGGGCTTAAGCATTAACTGTAGGCAAATCTGTAGGTTTAAAAGTTATAGTCTTTTAAAAAAAATTTTATATATTTTGAGAGTGACCTGCTAATATAAGCAGTTGCACACTTTCTCAATAGCCTTTTGCTTTTTAATATTTGTGTGTTTGTGCACATGTGGTATGTGTATGATGTATGTGTGCACATGTGTGGTGTGTGTATGGTGTGTACATGTGTGGTGTGTGTGTGTGTGTGTGTGTGTGTGTGTGTGTGTGTGTGTGTGTGTGTGTGCATGTGCGTGTGTGCATGCATGTACCACATGTATGTAGAGGCCAGAGGTCAGACCAAGGGAATCAGTTCTCAACTCCTACCACGTGGCGTCTATGGATCAAGATGAAGTCATTAGTCTTGGCCACAAAGGCCTTTACTCAACTGAGCTATCCCACAGGCTCTCACCACCCATTCGACATGTTCCTTTTATCATTATATAATGACAACTCGGTCACTGATATCCCTCCCTCCCTCCCTCCCTCCTTCTCGTTCCACTTCACTAGCTTGTCTGATGTCAGTACAATTGCAACAGCTTTATTGATTGATTAATTGATTAAGCTTTATCTACCCATTCTTACTCTCTTTCCATTTTACATATGGGGGTACAGATCTTGACAAGTTTATTCAACCTATTTACACACAGTACAGTGAGATCCATGTTTTAGTTTGATCTTTTTCCTTTTCTGTTTTATCTTTACCCTCTTTCTTTTTCAATCCTTTCCCTTAATTCTGCCCTGTGCTGGGTTGAAATAAGATTTCCATGCATAGTCTCTTATTTGGAAGCATACATTCTGTTTTTCTGTTCTTTAGATGTTTATTCTGAAAACGGTCAGGTGCCTCATATTTTACTTATCCAAAGCACGCCGCCTATTATTTTTAGTGCAGGACAAACTCTTGAACTGTTTCAAGCCTATTTCTCTGTCTTGTCTGAGAACACCCAAACATAGTCACTCCTGTTACAACTGTTACTTTAAGTAGATTGACTTGGTGCAACTGTTTTGCTTGCTGCTGCCTCTGACATCCTACCCTTGCATTCCGTGTCCTTCTCGCTGAGCTCTTCTGCGCAGGTCAGTCTTGCCTGGGTAGCCTTTGGTAGACTGCAGGAGTAGTAAGTCCTCCAGTCACTGTATCAGCAGGGGTGTCGAGTTCTTAGCTCTGCAAAGTCATTTCAGCACGGAGTCGAGGGGGACGGTGACTGCCCCTCTCTCCCCAGTTTCCACTCCACTGTTACTGATGAGAAATCTACTGACAGTTCAGGTGTCCTTATTTATAAACTCCTTTGTCTCAGGCTGTTTTAAGACATCCTCTTTGACATTCTGCAGGTTCTCTATAAGTCACCCTGGGATATTTCTGTTCCTTCTCCAGGGACGGGTGGGTTTTTGTCAAGATTTCTATCTTTCTTCCACCTGGGAACCCACCATCACACTCCGGTCACTGCTTCTTCCCGGAAAATGGATCTCACCGCAGTTTCCCTTAGATCTCTTTTCTTCTTTTCTTTTTCTCCTCTGGCTTTTCTTCCGTCTCTGTTTTGGGAAGTGCTAACTTTTTTCTCTCGCCTTCTAAGGTCCAGAGGTGCTCCCCAGCAGTGCCTATGTTCACTGTCTGGCTTGTGATTTTTGCCTTGGGGAGCATTTTACCCTCTCTTCCCGTTGCATGGCCATCTCATCCACCTGGGCTGTAGAAACTTCCCTATGGGACACTGTAGCTCGGGCTCCAGCCTGGGCTCAAGCAGACTTCCCTGGTTTGGGAGTAGCTTTGAGGTCAATGTCGTGACTGGGAATTCCAGCCTTATGATGATATTCAGAATCTGGATAGGGGCCAAGGCATCTCTAATGCATGTAACACATGTGAAAGGCTGCGTGGGGTCCAATCTTTCTTTTCTTTTGTGTGTGTGTGTGTGTGTGTGTGTGTGTGTGTGTGAAATCTTTCAATTCATGACACATGGCAGACAATTCTTTCCTGCTTCCTTAGGGCTGGGAGAGTTCTGCTGTCTTCTGCACAAGAAGCTGTCCAGGGGAGCCAACTCTTAGGAGATCCTAATTGCAGACATCCAATTCTCTCTTCTCTGCCTCTAGCACCTGCTTTTATACTCATTTTCATCCTCATTTTTATATCCAGTTATATATATGTATATGTATAACATATACACACACATATATATACATATACATATATATGAGTGTGTATATATATATATTCATTCATGAATATATATATATATATATATATATATATATATATATATATATATATATATATATTCATTCATCCTCTCTCTCTCCCTTCCTACTATGGATTCTGAGTAGTCTTTGGGGTCACATGACCCAAACTTAGTAGCCAAAGCTCTAGCTATCCTCACTCCCACATATCATTTTGTTAATTTTAGAGAGGGTCTCACTATAGCCTGGGCTAGCCTGGAACTCACTATATAGCCCAGGCTGGCCTTAGAGTTGCTGTCATTCTCTTGTGTCCCACGTGCTTGGATTACAGGTGGGAGCCACTACACCCAGCTAATATCCCTTGGACTGATTTTTCTGAATCACCTTTAAGCTTGAATTTTTTTTACAGTAACTTGGAGGTGCTTATATCTTGTTTTGGATTTCTATGTGTTTTCTCAGGGTTGGGAGAGCTGTGGTAGAACTATGTTCCCAGATCATGAAGCATCCAGTCCCAAGTGCCAAGTCCCAAAGCTGGTATGAGGAGCATACTGGAGGCCTAACACCGAGAACAAAGGGGGTCCTACAAATAAGGGATACTACACTAGCTTGCTTTTAAAAACAGACTCACACGCACATAGTTCTTTATACCTGGTAACCTATTCTTCCTTCACAGGACATTATATTTGTCCTCTGCTCTTGGAATCCCATGGAATTTACACACAAGGCTGTGCCAAAAGAGCACACAATGGACATGGATCAAAGCCACGCAGAAAAGCTCAAATATCAGTCTCCTGAGACAGCTCAGCTGGGTAAAGATGCTTTCTGCCAAGCCTGGTGGCATGGGTTCAATCCCCAGGACCCAAATGATAGAATGGAACTGATTACCACAGATTGTCCCCTGACCACCACATGTACACATGTACATACACACACACACACACACACACACACACACACACACACACACACACACACACTATTTTAAAAGTTCAAACAGTAAAAAACTGACAAGGAGTGACAAATGTCATGTTGTGGCAGCTCAATAGAGGGACACGTTATGCACTCCTTTAAGGTGGGTTCAGCAAGTCACTTTTCCTTTAGATTTCTTTACAGAGCTGCAAAGTGTAACATAGAAAAACTCGGCCTTTCAGGACGGCTTTCTAATCCACCTCCAACCCTGGTCAAGCTTTCTGATGAATAAAAACAACCTCCTTCTCCTCCTCCTTCTCCTCCTCCTCCTCCTCCTCCTCCTCCTCCTCCTCCTCCTCCTCCTCTTCCTCTTCTCCCCCTCCTACTCCCCCTTCTCCTCTTCTTCTTTCCTTTCCTCCTCCTTCTCTTCCAATTTCTCATTTAGGCATAGACTCACTATGTAGCTCTGGCTATATAGACCAGGCTGGTCTTGAACTCACAGAGATTCGTGTGCATCTGCATACCAAAGCGCTGGGGTTAAAAGTCATTGTCACCTCGTCTGGCTAAAAGGCTTTCTACAAAAGCTATTTGGGTTTTTATTTGGGGGAAGGTCTCCTTTTGTAGGCCAGGCTGTCCTGGAATTCACTCTGTACCCTATACTAGACTCTAACCTCAGTGATCTTCCTGCCTCAGCTTTCTGAGAACTGAAATTTGAGGTGTGAGCTTGGCTTCTCTGGGAATTCTTGGTGCCTAAATTAAGAATCTGGGGATGTGATTAGCTTAGGAAAAAACAAACAAACAAACAAATAAACAAAAAACAGCTACCAAGTGTCAACACAGATTCCACGTGCAGAGCCCTGTTGGCCCAAACATTCGGGAATTACCGTGTAATTTCGAGTGAAGGAGACGTCAGTACCATCTTGCAGATAATGGGTCTCCATGAAGCCATCGGCAATGAGTCCCCTGTGGAAACAGAAGTGACATAAAAAAATGAGTGTGGCACCGCATGGATCCACTGCTATGAGCATCTCAGGGGTGAGAATGAAACAACCCAGTGAGGTTCCCAGTGGGCTTCGCCTATTCAGGTTTCCAGGCGGGTGTTGTGGGGGATCCAAGTAGAGGACAGTCTGCAACACATGTTTTGAAGAGTTGCCCATGTGGTACCTGTGGGGTCCCTTCTCTCCTCTGACCCCATTCCTCTCAGGTGCACAGCTTAGCATTCACAATGTACCTGGACGGACACCTCCACCCCACCCCACTATACACCCACACATACCATACCCTTCCCACACCATTACCTACCCACCCCCCTACATCCCATACTTTAAAATACTGTTGTATGGACCGATGTCCAAGTTGGGAAAACCCACCCCCAGATATCACATTTCTCCACAAACTAGAAGCAGTAGCAAACTCACTTCGGGGAAACCAGTTTTGGATCCATAGTTGTTTTCCTTACAAGTGAGAGAACCTAGCTATCAATATAGAAATGTCTCAGGAGAGGTTAAAACAATGATGAAATGTTAAAAGTGATGCAGGTGTGAACAAAAAATGATTTGGACATACTGAAATCCCAAGTTTCCAAGATAAGCTAAATTCAGGAGAGCCCCTTGTGTCTCAACTAAAACTACAAAAGTCGTCAGGTCTTCACTGAGGCCAGAGCACTGTCTAGGTAGGTTTCAAACAATTTTGCAGCCCGAGATTATGTGCTCTATCTCATCCTGCTCCATGCAATGCAGGAAAGGTTTCCTATGTACCTATTATGTGCTGTTTTTAGCTGCTGGATCACAAAGATAATTAGACCAGTCTCTGCGTGTGAGGATGCTATAGTCTGGTAGGGTGACAGAGGGGACTGTCTCAGAGTAGGAGAGCTGTATCCGGTGAACCAATGCACAGGAGGTAGAGCATCAAGCAGGCCTTGCAGAAGTGGCTGGACACCACTGTGTGGTAACAGAGAGAGGAGAAGGCAGAAGCGCATCAGAGTGGGTCGGGGCAGAGGCACTCTCAGGTGGAGGATGGTCACGACAGGCTACCTGAAGATCTGGAATCAGGAAGCCAGGTTGTACAGGGCAAGAAAGGGCCCTAAACAGAGTCCGATTTCATCTGTTGGGGCAGTGGAGTCCAGAATGGTTCCAAATTCTGAGTCACGGGAGGTGCAGTGGAGGGGATGGCCTTGTTGCTCTTTATACCACCAGTTCTCCTGGGTGGGGGTGGGGGGGCAAGAGACGACCGCGTGACCCAAGCCCAGCCAATCACAGTTCTCCTTTGCAGGAAGTGGGGCGCTGAGACTTCTAGACTCAGGGTGTAGCTGCAGAGCTGCCTCCAGCCTGGCCTCCACTTGGAGGGGATGCTGGAAGCAGACGAACCTGTTATCCTGCAGTGATGAAGGGAAGAGGAGGGATGTCCAAGTGCTTGGGTGCTGTAGCATCTCTTCTCTCCAATAAGTCCCTCTTTGGCTTCAGCTGCTTCCATCTGAGTTTGCAGCCAGCATCCTGATAAGTACCTCAATTGGGGAGGTGGGGATGCTGGGGATGTAATAGGGGAGAGGAGGAATTTTTCAAACTCAGACTGCCTTAATGTTCTTCTAGCCAAGTCCAGAATGGAGGGCAATATCCCTGCTTTACATGGCTATCAATACTTTCAGGAAACACGCCTGCCTATTTTAAGTCAGCTAGGCCACTGCAGTGGGTCTGAGCTATGATGTACTTACTCATGAGTGTTTCAGACGGGCGCACCAAAATCTAAACCACAGCCAGCTGACAACCACACATGGCGTCTCCTGAGCTCCTAGAGATTAGTTTACCTCCAGAGTATTAAAAAACACATTTGAGAGGACTTCTCTGGTGACAGTGGGGTCTCAATAGCCCAGCCCAAAGCTCTCATCTCTTTTCAGCTGCCCAGGCCTCCTGGGCAGGCCCATTCCCAGGGGCATTGTAGACTTGCTGGCATCTCCAGAGCAGAGCAAATGGGAGCAGGCCGGCCAGGTGGGATGGGGCACCAGGAAACCTTCACGAGAGGCATTTGGAAGTTTTAATTGCCTTTGAAATGTCTTTCAGATCACAGAGAGAATACAGCCACATTCACACCTGGGGCTCCAGAGAGTTCTGAAGTGTCACTGCCTGCTTCTTCCAGTCACGTGGCTCTGAGCAGGCCCTGGGTTGGGCGGCCTAGGCAACTGTGGCATTCCTGACTCCACTCCTCTGGTTCATACTTCCTCTGGCCGACACTTGTCCCTGGATGGTTCTAGAACACTCCACCAAGGCCTGTTGCACTTGCCATGTCCTGAGTCTGGAATGTTCTTTGTCCCGTGGCTGACTTCTTCTCACCCTTCTTGGTGTAAATGCTGTCTTCCCAGGGGCCTCCTCTGATGTGGAATCTGAAGCAGCCCCTTCACCGTTCCCCACTGCAGAGCCCTTTGGTTTCCTGTATAGCATTCCTCTTTGGTTTATTTCATGTGTTTACACTTTGCCTCTCTTTGCTCTCCAGAATGTAAGCCATAGGGGATGCTCATTCACCATTGTGTTCCCAATGGTGCAGACCGCCCACAGAGCACATAGCCTTCTCCTTCCCAAGCTAGTAAAATTTTGCTGAGCACTTCCTTTTTAAAAAAATTTTTTGAGATTATAATTTAATTATAACATTTTCCTTTTGTTCCCCCAAACCCTCCTATAAACTCACCTCACTCTCCTTCAAATTCATGGTCTCTGTTTTTCACTAGTTATTTATTGCATTTGTATATGTATATGCATACATATTCCTAAATATAACCTGTTCATTCCATATAATGTTATTTGTATGTACCAGGGCTGCTTGTTTGGCATTGGACAACCGTTTGGTATGCTCTTCCTAGGGGAGGACCACCTCTCCTGCTCCTAGCTTTCCTCAGTCACCTACAGTTATGTGTATAGGGTTGAGGCCACATTTCTCTTTTCTCTCCCCCTCCCCCACTTTGGCGTGCTCATTGGTGTCATCCTTGTTCCGCTCATGTTGAGCAGTCATGCTGGTGAGACTTCATGGGTGTAGCTTCGGACGTTACTAGGAGACACAATCTCATGGCAAACTCCCTGCTCCTTTCTGGATCTTACAGTCTGTCCTCCCCCTCTTCCGCAGTTACATGAGGAGCCTGAGGTCTGGGAGTGTCCTGTAGACATGTCCATTGAACTGGGCCCCACAACTCTGCATTTTGATGAGTTGTGCATTTCTGTAGTGCTCTCCATCTGTTGAACACTTCCTTTGAGTCAGGCATCTGCTTTGCCCGTGGCATCTCACTCAAACCTTTGGTAGTAGCTAGCTGGAGGGGTGTCTGCTATTCTTTTTGTTCATTTATTTGTTTTCTGTCTCTTGAGAGAGATCCAGCCTGGCTTTGAACTCCAGATCCTGGTTCAGCTTCTGAGAGAACAGGCATGTGTCACCCAACTCAGTTCTAGACATTGTTTTTAATTTTGATTTAAAAACAAAATAAAACCAAAAAAAAAAAACCTCCCAAAACCCAGAGATACAGGAGAGTTCAGGTAACATATGAACGAGAATTGTTGAGACCAAGATTGGAAAAAGCACAGGGACAAATATCCAAACTAATGGAAACACATGAACTATGAACCAATAGCTGAGGAGCTCCCAACTGGATCAGGCACTCTGGATAAGTAAGACAGTTGATTAACCTGAACTGTTTGGGAAGCACCCAGGCAATGGGACCAGGACCTGTCCTTAGTGCATGAGCTGCCTGTTTGGAACCTGGGGCCTATGCAGGGACACTTTGCTCAGCCTGGGAGGAGGGGACTGGACCTGCCTGGACTGAATCTACCAGGTTGAGCTGAATCCCCAAGGGAGTCCTTGCCCTGGAGGAGATGGGAAAGGGGGGGGGGGTTGCTGGAGGGAGGGCAAGGGTGGGTGGGAGGAGGGAGGACAGGGGAATCCGTGGCTGATATGTAAAATTAAATCAAATTATAAAATCAAAAATAAATAAATAAATAAAAAGGTAAAAAAAGACTATTTTTATTTTATGTGTATGAATGGTTTTCTTGCATGTATGTCTGTATGTCACATGCATGCCTGCAGATGTCAGAAGATGCCATCAAATTCCCTGGAAGTGGAGTGATGGATGGTTGTAAGGCAACATGTGGGTGCTAGGAACTGAACCCTGGTCTTCTGGAAAACAACAAATGCTTTTAACTCCTGAGCTCCACAGTTAGTGCTCTTGTGCCTGTGGTGCCACCAGACTTTCAAAGCTGGTCCAGTGATATCTGCTGAGCACATGTGGCAGGGACCATATGAAACAGTGAAGAAATGTGTCCTGAGTGGAATAAGGGATAAATAAATGCACAGATGCAAGGGTCAATCTGAGAACAGCACAGCAGCTTCATCCCTTCACGTGCAGGACCCTCTCCCTCCTGGGTGACTCACATCCCCACCTCCCTCCCTAGCACATTTGATGAAACCAAGCAGGTGCTAGATCGAAGTGTTCCATGATGTATATCTAATTTAAAAGTGGCTGGAAGTCAAAGGCCCCTGGAGAAAATCAAGAGGGGCAGATGGACAATGGGGGTATTGGAAATATGACAGCAATGATCTTGTACTTTTATCCAAAGAGAAAATCAAATTAGATGCTTTCCATCAGCAATGGGAGCAGAAGGTGGATGCATAATTTCATGAGAACATTCCTTTCCTCTGCTTATTAGATTAGCTGACCTAACAAGGCATTCTCTTCCCCTTGACACCAGACAATGAAATGCATCTTAACTGTGCCAGGAGCTGATGTTGCTGGTTCCCATTTGCTTTGCTGTTATTAGTGATACCTACATAATGCTCTCATGTAGCTGCTAATTATTGTGCTGGATCCTGGAGGTAAGGCAGAGCATGGGCTTCCCCATCTGGGGAGAATAGATTTGGAGTGGCCACAGCTGTATGAAGCATATCTAGAGCTCTGCCTGGGGTCAGGGAACTGCTTCCAAGCCTGCAGCTAGCCCCAGGTGGTACCCAGGAGGATTGGGAAAGGTGATGGGAAAGAACCAGTTACCTTTGAACAAATGTGGAGAAAAGCAGATACAGAGGACATTCCAGCCAGGAGTGGTCACATACTGAAAGGCACAGAATACAGAGACAGCAGGCTGGGGGTCTGGGCTTAGTGAATGTGGTGGGCATGCAGTTTCTATGCAGATGTGTGTGTGTGTGTGTGTGTGTGTGCATGCGTGTGTGTGTGTGTGTGTGTGTGTGTGTGTGTGTGTGTGTGTGTGTGTATGCGTGCGCGCCTGCGCGCGCGCTGTGATAGGTAGCTGCGAGTAGATCTTACAGGCTGCTACATGTCACTGTTTTTGTTCCCTACAACAGAAGCCATGACACACAGTGGTGACCTGGGCTGATGGCAGCTTTGGGACGCTCCTCCACTCTGACAGTGATATGGAAAAGATTTTGAGGGGAAGGAAGGAAACAGGAAGGCTGCAGAGGAGGCCAGTGTGAGTATACAAAGGACTAGGCCACACACTATAATATCCAGGAGTCACATTCAGGAGAGGCCAGTACAGGTACTAATAATGGCTGGGGGTGGGATATCAGGGGGCCACCTAGGATGGGACAGGCGCTGGTGAGCTCAGTTCATACACACTGAGTGAGTATGGGGTGCTGAAGGACCTTTTCTTGGCTGTGCCCTTTAGCAGCTGACTGTGTATGTGACTTGGGGGGCATGGCTTGGAGTGGAGACATCATGCAGTGTGGTAGAGGACGAGCAGAACCCCACCCTTTCCATCTGAACACTGTATTTTCTGATTTTAAAACCTTTGGACACACATGGCTGAGAATGGTCATTTAGAATTCTCAGTAAAACGTTACGATGTAAGTAAAGTTCTTATAAAATATGCATTTCTGAAAATGTTTGGATATTGAACCAAAACACAAATGACCTCCAAATGGATTTTTTTGGATCAATATTGAAATTACACTTCCCTGCATTTACCATTAAGTAATTTGGTTATATAGTTTGAGTGAGATGAATTCCATTAAAGGGACATGTGCTTTGCCTACTCATTCTGGTCTCTGGGAGGCCCTCTCTAACCCCACCCTTGAGTGGACTTTTCTCCTGTGTTCTACCAGGATTTGGCCCCAGCACTTTACCTTGTCTATGTCAATTTTTGTTTGCTTGTTTCTCCCACCCTGCACTGGGACACAGAACTGAACTGACGTCCCTCCCAGACTAGCCCAGTGCCTGGCACGTGGTGAGGACGGAACACAAATGACAGACATTGCCACAGAAAAGCTCCTTCATCCAAACTGATTAGAGCCATAAATGGTTTCCACTGATCCTAGGTGGGGATATGGCATGGGGACAGTCAGATGCAGGACCTCATTGTTTTAAGATTCTAAAAATGTGGGGCTGGAGAGGTGACCCAATAGTTAAGGGTACCAACTTCCCTTCCAGAGGACCTGAGTTCAGTTCCCAGTACCCATGTCAGGCATTTTATAACCACCTGTAACTCCAGCCCCAGGGAACCTGACACTTGTGGCCTCCAAGGGTGCCTGTAGTCATGTGCATATACCTACAAGCAGACCCACATGGAATCATATTTACACAACAATAACAAGTGATGATGATGATGATGATGATGATGATGATGATGATGATGATGACGATGCTTGCAGGTCATTTAGATAAACTCTTGACTCCTTGGTATCAATTTCAAAACTGTTTAAAAGGTCTTCTTAATTAAAAAAAAAAACCCAGAGCCAGATATTGGGGTGAAAGCTGAAAGATCAGAGAAGCAGAACAAGGCAGAGCCAACCTTACCTTGCCAACTCCTCAGCCGATCCTGTTTCTATGAATCCTCAGACTGAAAGCCTCTGAGTCCTCACCCCTGAGGGTCTCAGCTGAATTGCCACCTTTTTTTTTCTGTTTCCTTAGGACTTATATACCTTTCTGTGCCCTGCTGTCACTTCCTGGGATTAAAGGTATGTATGCTTTTCAAGCAAAGGCATGAGATCTCAAGTGCTGGAATTAAAGGCATGTGCCACCACTGCCTGACTCTGTTCCCAGTGTGGCCTTGAACTCACAGAGATCCAGATAGATCTCTATCTCCCAAGTGATAGGATTAAGTGTGTGTGCCATCACTGTCTGGCCTCTAGGTCTAATCTAGTAGCTAGCTCTGTCCTTTGATTCTCAGATAAGTTTATTAGGGTACACAATATATCACAACATTTCCCCTTTTTTGTCTAAAATGATAAAAGAAGGTTATAACCAATATAAGAAAAACGATGTACAATAAGTACAATAAGTATATACAATATATACAATCAAGAGTTGCATTAACAGTGTCCAGTCCAGGGAAGCAGAGAAATGGCAGAGAGGCATCAATTACTTGGGCTATAAGAATTCATAGTTGACATGTCAACTTTCCCCTCTATTATTTCTTTGAAGAGTGTGCATAGGACTTGTAGGTTTAATTACTCTGTACGACATTGCCATACAGAAGTGTCATAAGACAGCTCTTGCCTGCCAGTTACCACCAGTGGGCACCATGGAGACTCTGCAACTGAATCCTATGTGTGTAGACTTCAGTGGCTTTGTCCTGGAGACCCATTTCATACTCAGGCAGAGCCTCTGGCCCGAACCCATTTTCTGCTGCAGATTTACTCCATCACAAATTACAAAGTCATTCACATAGAAATGTGGGCCATGGTCTCTTCCTGCCAGAATGTTGGAAACACAGCTAAGATGCCTGAAATGAGAGAGGAAGTATCTAAAGCTTTAACAACACAGCACACAATCAAAATCATAATTAAAAATCAGGATCTGTGTTTGCCTACTTTCTAGGATGGCCATCTTTTATCTAATATTATCTAGTCCTAAATTAAAGCCAAGTAAATTTAGAGTAAATAGGAAGAAGTAGAACAGCAAACACCCTTCTGGACCCCATGGACTTTGAAGGATGTTTTCTGGTTTGTAACAAAAATTCTAGACTGTCCAGAATCACAAACTCACTAACGTGATGTCCGTGGAGGGGATGGCGTACTAGAAATCAGTGTGTGGGGGTGCAGGGTAAGAGAGAGGAACTGGAGATGCCTTGGTTGGTGAAGTGCCTGCCAGGGAAGCATAAGGGCCTGATCTAGGATTCTTAGCACTCACAGAATAGCTGGACACAGTTGTACCTATCTGTAACCCTGGCATTGGCAGTGAAGGGTAGATGGAGATAGGCAGATTCCCCCAGCTTACTGGCTGTCGTCTAGCCAATCAGTGGGCTCTAGGCTCAATGAGAATCCCTGTTTCTAAGCCAAAGGTGGAAAGTGATAGTGAAAGACACCCCGTGTCCACCTCTGGCCTTAATACAGATGTGCACACAAGTGCAGGAGCACCCGTGTGCACGAGTGTATACATACACACTGCACACGGACAACCACATATACTACACACACATGTAATCACACACACTTATACACACACACAGAGGGAGAGGGAGTGGGAGAGAGGAGAAGGAGGCAGACAGACAGACAGACAGTCGGAAAGTGAAAGTAAGGGAGAGGATCTGAGAAGCCCTGTTCTTCCTTCAGCTCGCGTTTGCTGGCGTTTCTGGAACTTGCTCTTTGTAACTACTTCTGTTCCTTGTTGTCCCTGGAGGAGGTCAGTGTCACCTGGTGGACAGGAGTTCTGGGTTCCTTGTTTGGGGGAGGGAAAGCAGAGCATTACCGCTGTCCACTGGCACCTCCTTGTGACTGTCACAGTCACAGCTGTTGTCACTCTCCTTCTGTCTCCTGTCACATCTGCTCTCTTGACAGAGACCCTGGGGGATAAGGACTACTTAGCCCTGCTTATAAGAAACAGGAAACAGCTGGGCGGTGGTGGCACACGCCTTTAATCCCAGCACTCGGGAGGCAGAGCCAGGCGGATCTCTGTGAGTTCAAGGCCAGCCTGGGCTACCAAGTGAGTCCCAGGAAAGGCACAAAGCTACACAGAGAAACCCTGTCTCGGAAAACAAAACAAAACAAAACAAAAAAAAAAAGAAACAGGAAACAGTCAGAAGGATTATGTGTACAAAGCCACATAGCAGAGTTCAGGGAGATGGGACTGGACTGTTGGGTTCCGAAGACTGTCCCCTCCTAACCACTGGTCCACTGTAGTGGGCAGCCATTCCAGCATGGATCTGGAAGTTCCAACCCCCATTGAGACTTCGGCAACTGTCACGCCTACAAGGCAGGGCCAAGGGAGGCGCCTGGGGACCCGAGATCTGGATTGGAGAGCGCTCTCTCGGTGGCGGGACCCTGGATGGTGGAGGTGGCCCAAGCAGAGCTCCAGAGAACATCGCTGGACTGCGATACACTTTCCCCAGACCCTGCGACCTACCTATCCCTTAATTTGTAAGTTACGCCATTAAATAAATCTCCCTTTAACTACATGGAGTGGCCTTAATAATTTCACCAATATCTGGCACCCAATGTGGGGCAAATTCCAAAGGCCTGGGTGGCTCCCACCCTCAGCCTCCTCCCCGGCTAGCGGGTACCTAAACCTGCCTGCAAAGTTCCATATAACCAGGAAACACCTACACGGTTCCATTCCCAAAAAAGGGAGCAGCTAGTCTGGTCTCAGCTCCCTAGCTTAGCCCCGAGACCAGTGAAAGAGGCACTCCCCGGCTTCCTGAGTGCTCCCGCCATCTTGACTCCAGCAAGCTGCAGTCAGCCAAGATCACCAGCAGGCCCTGCTTTGGAGCTGTACCAATGCCACCTGCTGGCTGAAAAGTACTACTACACCCCCCAAAACCACGAAAGGTAAGCAAAAGTACCTGATAATTTTACACCTTAAAATTGACTAACAAATTTTGAGTAATTCTTGTAATATGGCTGACAACATTACCTCACAAGAATTTAAAAACCTTTTTGCCTGTATGATGAATGACATCTTCCTGGAAATATACGACCTTCCTAAGGCATATCTGGCCTGTACCATTTTGGCATTCATTGTAATAATCCACACAGTGTTCAAACACTGGTTTAAAAACAAGAACAAAGATGAGTCATTATTGGGACTGATACAGGCTTTAAGCGAGAGCAATGAAGGCTTACAGAAAAAGATTCTATCTCTGGAATCTGCTTTAATGGATAGCAATGAGACCTTACAAAAAAAGATTCTTTCTCTGGAATCTGCTAACCAGGATTTACAGGCTTTCAAAACTAACAATGAAGGCTTACAGAAAAAGATTCTTTCTCTGGAATCTGCTAACCAGGATTTACAGGCTTTCAAAACTAACAATGAAGGCTTACAGAAAAAGATTCTATCTCTGGAATCTGCTTTAAAGGATAGCAATGAGACCTTAGAGAAAAAGATTCTTTCTCTGAAATCTGCTGATCAGAATTTACAAAACAGGCTTGTACCAAAAATTGATCTTATTCATAATAAATGTGAATATTTAATGGACAGAACACTAACTCTCCAGAAACTACATAAGGAAGAAAGATTATCATTAATTGATAAGATAAGGTCCATGGAATCATGTGTTTCTGAGGAACATAAAAACTTCTATGATTCCATGAGAAATCTGGAGTCCCTTGCCAGAGAGGAGGTTCACTCCATAGAACAGACCCTAGGTGCTCGTTTGCAGGCCTTAGAAGAAACTCTCAGTAAACATGACAAGGGACCTAATAAGCAAAAGGGCAAGACCATAGAGGTTGTAACATCTCCAAATGGCTCTCACACAATGGCTTATCCTGTTATCATCCATGAGAAGCCAGTGGATGACACACACCCCGAGCCATATAATACATATACATTACAACCAATTTCAACAAGGGACTTTAAAAATATAAAGGAAGCAGTAGTTACGTATGGGATACACTCCACATACGTAAAACAATTGTTAAATTCGTGGTCTACCTCACATAGAATCATCCCAGATGACTGGCATCAGTTAATTTCAGCTGTTCTAGAATATAGTCAGCAGCTACAGTGGAAAAGCTGGTTGAGAGAAGAGGCAAAAAATTTAGAACAACAAGGTAAACTCAGAGGTTTTGTGATCTCCCAAGATCAAATACTTGGTGAGGGATGTTTCACTGACAGGAATGTACAAGCCATTTATGATGAACATACAATATCCCTATGCCGTACAGCAGCTCTAAATGCTTGGGAAAAAATTCCAGAACCTGGAAAACCAACTGAGGTATACACAAAGATATTTCAGGGACCGCACGAACCCTTCACTGATTTTTTACAAAGACTGAACACAGCTATAACAAGAGCTGTATCAGATAAAGAATTAAGGAAAGTATTAACTGAGTCCTTGGCATTCGACAATGCTAATGCAGAAGGCAGAAGAATACTTACACCATTAAAGATCAGATCAGCTCCTTTGGAAGAATGGATTCAGTATACTAATGGTGTTGAGTCTCGTAACTACAGTAATGAGGCTTGGATAGGAGAGACAAATCCCAGAGGTGAAAGAAGGCTCCGTGTTACCAAATGTTTTAAATGTGGTACACCAGGTCATATAAGTAAAAACTGTTCGTGGGGTACTCCTAGGAGTAATACTCCTTTTAGGAATAACCTAAACAGGAGACCCCAACCACCTCCCGGATTATGTAGAAGGTGTGACAAAGGCCGACATTGGACCAGTGAGTACAGATCAAAAATAGATATACGAGGTAACCCTTTACTGGCGGGAAATGCCTCAGGGGGCCTCTTGCCCCAAATCAAATGTAGTACGAACATTCCCAGCCACTGTGGAAGAAATTCCTCTCCAAGACAACTGAATAAACCAATGCCTAATGTAAAAATCGATACTACAATGGATGATAAAACAACTCTGATGGATGGATCACAGTTTACAAAGAACACTATAAAACAAATATTTTGGCAGACTTCCATAAATGATCAAAGACCAAAGCTTAGAATTCGAATTAATGGCCTGGTTATGGAGGGACTGGTAGACACAGGTGCAGATGTGACTATAATTACACCAAAATCATGGCATCCAAATTGGCCTCTTCAAGAGGTAGATGTCCAACTTTTAGAGATTGGCACCCTATCTCAGATAAAACAGAGTTCAAGATGGGTTGAATGCATAGGGCCAGAAGGACAGAGAGGAAGGCTGAAGCCATATGTAGCAAATGTAGCAGTAAATCTTTGGGGCCGAGATCTGTTACAACAGTGGAATACCCAGATTAAAATTCCTATACTTTCAAAAAAAATACAGACAAATGCATGTTTCTAGGAATAATATCATCACATGCTATAAAAATCAGGCACCAACCATTCAGGCTGTTCACAAACAGAGCACAACTGCTGTTGAACTCTCAGAAGTACCAACTGCCTTACCTTTAAAATGGCTAACTAATAAACCTGTCTGGGTTGGACAATGGCCTTTGACAAAAGACAAGCTACAAGCTTTAGAACAGCTGGTTCAAGAGCAGTTAAATGCTCAACACATTGAAGAATCTACCAGCCCTTGGAATTCTTCTGTATTTATTATTAAAAAAAAAGCCTGGTAATTGGAGAATGCTGACAGATCTGAGAGCTATTAATAAAGTAATTCAGCCAATGGGCTCCCTACAGACTGGGATGCCCTTGCCCTCTCTGCTACCTAAAGAATGGCCTATAATAGTTATTGACTTAAAAGACTGTTTCACCATACCCTTACAAAAAATGATAGAGAAAAATTTGCCTTCACAATACCTAATTATAACAATTCTCAGCCAGTCAAGAGATATCAATGGAAGGTCCTCCCACAGGGAATGTTAAACAGCCCTACTTTGTGCCAATACTTTGTGCAGAAACCATTGGAGATAATTCGTGTAAAGTTTCCACAATCCATAATTTATCACTATATGGATGATATCCTATTAGCTGATCCAAAGTTAGATACATTAGAAAGCATGTTTAAAAAAGTAAAAAAAGTTTTACCTCGCTGGGGACTGCAAATTGCTCCTAAAAAAATACAAAGAGGATATTCTATTAACTACTTAGGATATAAGATAGAGCTACAAAAAATTAGACCCCAAAAGTTACAGCTAAGGAGAGATCAATTGAAGACTCTTAATGATTTTCAAAAGTTATTAGGAAGCATTTCCAACTTACTGGGTATCATGGGAATACCCAAAGATGGACTACAAAATTTGGCTAATACTCTAGAAGGGGACAAAGAGTTAAATAGTCCAAGAGAATTATCAGCCGAAGCTGAGAAGGAATTGGCTCTAGTAAAAAAGACAATTCGAAAAACACATGTGGATCGTGTGGATCCAGAACTTAAATGCATTCTTGTCATATTCCCCTCCATACATTCCCCAACAGGTATTTTGATGCAGAGGGAAGATATTATATTGGAATGGATATTCCTACCACGTAAACCAAATAAGAAATTAAAGATTTATATAGAAAAGATCTCTGATTTGATTCAAAAAGGTAAACTAAGACTTCGCCAGTTGACAGGAATGGATCCAACAGAAATTGTAGTACCTTTAACTAATGAAGAAATTTCATCACTATGGAAAGATAATGAATACTGGCAGAGAGCCTGCAGTAACTTTTTGGGAGAGATTGACAACCACTATCCCAAAAGCAAGAGAATAGAGATTTGTCCTGACTGTGGGCCAGGCAGGAGAACTATAGCTACAGTCCACACAGCCTTCCTAGGAGGCAGGGTCACCTCATAGTTCTGAAGGTCTGAAAAAAAAGCAACGGTCAGCCAGCCATGTCCCAGAAGTGTATCTGGTACACTGGAGTGAGCATATGAACAAGGAGGCTTAGGATGCCTTTCTGTATTCAGTTCAATTTAGCCACAAAATTCAGGTTATTTTTGGTTATAATTTCAGCATTTTGTAAATTGTAATATTCTAAATATTTAGCACTGTATATTTATAAGAACAATATGACACTTTAATTCTCTTTGTTATTCTTCATTTACAAAATGCTCAAAGTATCCAAACATGTTGTGATTTTTTTCTGAAATAGTAATAGTAATAATAATAAGTTTTCTTTGCCCAGATCTTTCTCATTTAGTTTCTAGAAATTATTATAAATAAAACTATTGATAGAGCATTCTGGAAACTGTAGGGGATAATTAAGTTTTCTGCCAAATAATTTCTTAATATACTGCCTCCGTTTGTAAGTCACAAATGTGCAGACTTCTGGATCAAAGAGATATTATCTGTAAAGAGATATTATGCCATTGCTGTCTTTGGGGATGGGTCTCTTTAGTTCAGCTACTCTCATGCCTCTGATGTTAGTGTCACCTCAGCAGAAATCTCTTTAAAGTCACAGGACTTGCTGTAGTCACCTTTCCTGTTGATGTGATAAAATATCCCGAAGTTTCTAGGGAGAAAGGCTTTGCTTTGGTCCATAGTTTAAGAATATACGTCATGGCGGGGACAGTGTGATGGAATAACTTGGGGCAGCTGGGCAAGTTGCACCCACAGTCAGGAAGCAGAGAGGCAGATGCTGGTTTTCAGCTGGTTTCCTCCTGCTTCTCCTGTCTGGGGCCCCAGCCAGGGAATGGTGCCGCTCATGGTTAACGCAGGCCTTTCCACCTCAACTAACCTAACCTAGATACCCTAATGGTAGTGGCATGCCTGGAGGCTAACCTAATCTAGATAGTGTCTCACAAACATGCCCAGAAACGTGTCTCCCAGATGCTTTTAAGTTCCACCAAGCTGACAACCAGTATTAACATCATGGGATTCATTTGTCAACCATCTGTCCAGACAAAATGTAAAAGTAGGTGAAATATGATGCTGCCCTCCTTCTAATCTTCTGCTTTCCACGGAAAGCCTTAAATCCTTGGGCAACTGTCTGTTGTTTTAAATGATCACATGGTTTTTGAAAGTCTTTATTATGTGAGACTGTGGCTGTCTTTATTATGTGAGAATGCTCAAGTTTAAGTAATACAGTTGGAGGGTGAGGTGGGCTACAGATATAAAAGCAATGCTGAAAATGCAATTAACTATTTTCACAGATAAGTAAAGCCCCATGACCATTTCTCTGGGAATGTATCACAAGCTCAGAGATAGACTGCCTGCTTCCAATGCTCTGTTGACCTGGGCAAACAGTAGCTTTTCTCAGGTTTCAGAATTTTCCTTTCAAGAAGAAATAACCACCATCACCACCACCATCACCACCACCATATCACCACCATCACCACCACCATCACCATCACATCACCATCATCACCACCATCACCACCATCACCTCCACCATCACCATCACCACTACCAGCAGCAGCAGCAGCAGTGGGCAGCATTGGCCTGAGCTCTTTATCTGCATTTTCAAATTTATGTGTTTTTCAAGATCAGATCTTTGTATCCCAGACTTGCTTTAAGCTAGCTTCATCGTTGAGGATGATCTGGAACTTCAGATCCACATCTTCCTACCTCCTGAATACAGAGAGACTACAGGCATATGCCATCATGCTTGGTTTAAGCAGGGCTGGGGAGATTGAACCTAAGGCTTCACATATTCCAGGCAAGTGCTCTACCCTCTGACCTATGCTCTCCCTGCACCTCACATGTTCAGTTTTCATGTTCACAACACCCTTGGTAGATAGGCACTAGTTTTGAGATGAGAAGCCAGAGGCACGGAATGGCTAGCAACGTGTCCAGGGCCACACAGCTGGTACTGTACAGGCAGTTTGATTTCAAAGCCCATTTTTTTTATTGCTATGCAAATTTTACTTCCAATTTCCTTTAGTCTTACAATGGCCTTTCTGCCCATCTCCCTGTAAATGAACAATTTATGCTTAATGTGGTGAGATTGCCTTTGAAAGCAATTATGAAGGATTTCTAGTTTGTGTTCACTCATTGCTATGGGTCGAAGCTGAAAGATAGAGGAGGAGCAGTTTGAGTCTAGAGGACACTCGGTCAGGTGTGGTCATTTGTGTCAGGTCAGAAAGCTCATAACACTCTATGTAGAAAGAGCTATAACCAGTCATGTCAGGGAAAAATAAAGCCTGCCTAATAGTGATAACAAGCAATACGCTATGCATTTCGGACAACCTAGGTAGTGTCTGAAATAACCAACTGGGTGGACTCCAGAAGACAAGTCAACTTGTTTTTTAAAATTAACTTTTTAATTAAAAATTATTTGTATTTGCGTGTGTGTGCATGTGTGTGTGTGCGTGCGTGTGTGTGTGTGTGTGTGTGTGTGTGTGTGTGTGTGTGTGTGTGTGTGTTATGTCCACATGAGTGCAAGTGCACATGGAGGCCAGAAGAGGGCCTTGAATTCCCAGGAGAGGAGCTGGTGTTGCAAACGTTATAAGCCATCCAAGGTGGGTGCTGGGAACCAAACTCTGGTGCGCTGAAGGAGCAGCGTGCACTCTTAAGCACTGAGCCATCTCTTCAGCCCTGCAACCAAACTTTTATTGCATTTTTAATTGTGCATAGTACTCTATTCTGTGAGTGGCATTCAGGAGCCTCTGCTCCCTAAGCATGCACACAGTTGATGGGATGGGACACGCTATATCCCTAGGTTCTTTAATTCTTTACAGGAGTGCAGCAAGGGCAGTATTTGACAACTTTCACAGGCACAGGAGCAGTCTTAGGGATGTTAGGATGTCTGTCCAAAGTCACACAGCTACTCAGGGGTTAGATGCTAAGACATCTTACATCCAACCCTCGGGCACATCTACTTGTAAGTAGAGAAAAATGTTTCCCTCCCCATCCACCTAACACAAGGCTTGGATGGTCATTTCAAGAAACAATGTATCCAACTGAATAACCACATCTAGCATGCAGGAGGGTTAGAGCTGAGGGATGTGCCTGCTCGGCCTGCCTGGTGCTGCCAGAGATGAGTGTAGTCACTCTGACATCTCTGGTCATCTTTAGTCACTTAGGAGGCCAGCTTTCAGTTCCCAAAGGGTTTCTGTGAGTATCTGAAGGATGTTTGGGAAGAAACAGTTCCAAGGGATAACAACTTAGATGTAAAGACAGATCTATCTTCAAAATGGGTGATATATTCATCTACTTCCTCCAACTAGGCCTCACCTCCTCAAGCCTCTAAAATCTCTCAATGAGCACAAGCAGCTGTGGAGCTGGGCTTTAATATAGCCCATGGGGGGACATCTCATGTGTAAAGCCTGGTAGATGGGAAGAGGAATCAGTAGGGAAAGTGCCTGTCACACAAACGTTAGATCCTGGATCCTCAGCATCCATGCAAAAGCTGGATATTACAGCATGCCTCTAGCCCCAGCACTGGAGGTGGGATGTAGAGACAGGTGGATTCCTGAAGCTCATTGGCCAGCCGGCCTAGCCTGTCAGTGAGCTCCAGGTTCAGTGAGAGACACTGTCCTAGAAAATGAGGTGGATAAAGACACTGATGTCGGGCCTCTACATACATGTGCACACACATACATGTGCAGATACACAAGCATGTACATATATCTCACACACACACACAAATTAAGAATGAGAAAAATACATTGAAGACAGTCATGGATAATATCAATAGTGATAGTACTGTTACTACATTCCCGCTTTGAGGAGGGGGTAGGAGTTAGCCCTACTCTAAAGTTGATAACTTCCAACAGCAACACAAATCCTGAGGAGGTAAGATACTCTGACCCTTAAAAATTCTACCATCTAGAACCTATTTGGTATTCATTTTACACAGTAGAACAAATATATACTATATATATATGTATACATATCTATCATCCACCTATCTATCTGTCTGTCTATCTATCTATCATCCATCCATCCATCTATCTATCTATCTATCTATCTATCTATCTATCTATCTATCTATCTAATTTAAAATGTATCTTCGGTGAATTGTTTCTAAATTGCTAGCATTAACAAAGCATTTAGTAAATTGTCAGGAACCATCAAACCAAAACACTTCTATTGTTTGTTTGTTTCTTGGTTGGTTGGTTGGTTGGTTTGGAGATAGAGTCTCCTCATGTAACTCTGGCTGGCATGGAGCTCAAACATCCTTTAATCCTGGACACACAGCCTTGCACTCCAGAATGTGTGTGTCTGGTATACGTGTTCCTTCCACATACCAGCTACCCTTGGAGAGAACTCAGGTCTGCCGATTGGGTAAGCATTTTCCCAGCAATCTGGATGCAGTTCAGCCCCCCGCTCTCCTCACCCGCACTGCATGAAGAGGAGCTTTTATTAATTGGTACTCAGGGCTGAGGGGGAGTTTCTTGGCCTGGGCGGAAGCCAGCCAGCCAGCTCCCAGGCAGACGCGCAGGCTGGCCAGCTGGGCTCTCTTAGACACTGACCTACATTGAACCAAGCTTGCAGAATGTGTGTTAGATCAAATTTGTTCCTTTCTGCTTGCTCAAAGAGAGTTCTGCTCTGCAAATTTCCATGCTATCGCTGCCAGAGACTGATACAAGACAGAAAAAGACCCCTACATCCTGGAGATTTCTAAATCAGCCCACAGAACTGCTCAGGAGCTCTGGCAGGAGCCACCAAGAAATGCCTCTGCATTTTGAACAGATAGTTTCCTCTCTTCCTGAAAGGGGGGCCCCTGACTATGAACCTGAGTGTACGCAGCCCTCATTAGTGGGGCACACACGCTTCCCTGCTCAGATCCTGGGACTGAGTTGGGACATCCTAGGAAAGCCAGGGTGCCTGGCACCAGTCACACGTCGTACTGCTGCTGGCAAGAGAACTTACAAAAGAGAAGAATGTGTCTCTGAGACCACGGATGGTTGTAAAATATAAACCTGGAGAACAAAACAATAAATCCCACCTGAGTTCTGGTTGCTGGATTCACTCTTCATGGAGGGGGATGTTCTGTCTTCTGTGTTTTATAGAAACTACAGGGACACTGGCTGCTCTTCCAGAGGACCCAGGTTCAGTTCCCAGTACCCACATGACAGCTCACAACTGTCTCTAACACGCTCACACAGACATACATGCAGGTCAAACACCAATGCGCATAAAATAAGAAGAAACAAACCATTAGAGAAGCCACAGGGAGCACCTGTAATCCTCAGGTTCAGTGCGCCTTCCTCTCTGTACTGTTCTCCCGGGACTGGGTTCATCTCCCAGCCTCTTCTCTTTTCAGTCTTGAACAGGGTTTTGCATTTAGGTCTCATGTGGTGCAGAGCCCAGGGGAAGAGCCATCAAAAGCCAGGCCAGTAACAACAGGCTCTCTTTCCAGGATAAAGGCCCCCACAACTAATATACCCACAGGGGGCCCTTTGAATTACCTCCCTCCTCTATATGGACTCTCTGAGAAAAGGGGACACTTTCCCCTGTGACTCCATTCCTCACTCACTCCCAGGCCTGTAGGTTACACGAGAGTTAAGCTAATCCTAATGGCTAATTTTCTACAAGAACTTAAGGAGTGTAGTCAAAATGGTGGTCGGAATATTTTGTGTTCCTCTCATTATTCGTAGGCAAGGGCAATATGAATGACTGTGTGGAGTCAGTTAAGCAACTCCATACATGACAGAATGTTTCCTTAGGTCATGAGAAATTGAAATCTGTAATAAGCAACATGGCCTCAAACTGTAAAATTAGTTAAAAGCCATGGATGGGTGACGAGTGGGTCCATATTTGGTTGAAGCAGTAATCTATCACATTCGCGAAGTCTCTGGAGCCATGTGCTGTACTGGCATTCTAATGCTTGGAGCACTTTTTATAAAAATCTGGCCATTGAGGCAATGACAAAGCATGTGGTACCAGGACCAGAGCCAGAATTTTCTATGTATGTACGTGTGTACATGTGTGTGCCTGGGCAGGTGTGTGGAGGCCAGAGGCCAATATCCAGATGCTTTCCTTAATCTCTTTCCCAGTTTTAAGACAGGATCTCTCACTGAATCTGGAGCTCACAGTTTCAGCTAGCTTATCTAGCTAGACCATAATGCCCTTGGTCTACCCCACCAGTCCTAGAGTTACAGACATGTGTAGCTACGCCACGACGTGGTGACATGGGACATGGAGATCTGAACTCCAGTTCTTATGGTTATGTGGCAAGCATTTGACCCACAAGCTACCTCCCTAGCTCTGAATTTTCTTCTGGTTTTAACTTTTCCAATGCCACATCCCCAAGATGTCCTGGGTACAGGGGGGAAATATGCTTACTCAATGTACCCACCCTGGAACAAGAATTTGCTTCTCTGGATGCATGTTGGCCAGAAAACAAACAAACAAACAAACAAACAAACACAAACAAACAAAAACATGCTTCCAATTTTTTTTTACTTCCCAACACTGGAAAATCCAGTGGTTTCTTCCCTTTCCTTTTTTTTCCTTCAGTAAAGGAAAATAGAAGAAAACTTCCTCTGAAGAACCCAGGAACTCATATTCAGAGGAGATTTGTGGTTTCATTTTCACACAACAATCTTGCATGCGAAGTTGGGAGTTGAGATGACATCATGTGTACCACTAAACACATGCTCCAGAAAGCCGTTCTTCATTAAAAGCTGAATGCTTTCCATGTGTCTGGGGGAAAAAGAGCTAAGTATGCTGAGCAGGGAGGGAGGCATAGTTTAATGACTAAAAAATGTCATTTATAATCATCTGCCTCAGTGACTAGCCATAGTTCCCTGAAAGGAATACTCTAATCACCTGAAAGCTTATTGAATCAATCAGCACTGCCCAAGGCCAGGACAAAACTATGACCAAGTGCCTTTCTCCACACTCAGAGATGGGGGAGCCGAGTCAACATAGAAAGTGGATAAAATACCACCAAAGCTTGTTCTTTTTCCCAGAAACCTGGGTGTTTACAAAACTAAAGAATCACATTTCAACCCCCCGCAGGACAGAACCCTGTTCTACCCTGAACATCCAAATCGGGATGAGCCTGTGGAATTTGTGCTCATTCTGTTGGGTGTGACCGTGGTGCTGTAGCTGTGTGGGATCATGTTAGGCTTCAGAGATGGTTCTGCAGATCAAGTCCTTGCCTTGCAAGCATGAGGACCCGAGATCTGTCCTTAGAACTCATCTAAAAAGAAAAAAAAAAAATCAGAGTGTGGTGGCCTGTGCTTGGAATCGCAGCACTCGAGAGACAGAAATAGGCAGATTTCAGGATTGTTGGCCAAGTCAGGCTGGCTCTGAGCCAGAGAGAGACCCAGTCTCAGAAAACAAGACAGCTCATACATCTCCACCCCATCTCTGTTCTCTGTCTCATGTGTATGTTGTGTGCAACATACATATTTTTTCTAAACCATTGAGCAGTAAGTGACACACACCATGACCCTCTGCCCTCAGATCCTTGGCTGGCATTTCCTTCGAGCAGATCTGTTACTAACCACAACATGGTGTCCCCTGGGATTGTCCCTTTAACCATCCACTCTGGTCTGTGTGTCATGTAGCAGACTCAGAGCAACTTTAAAGATTTTTTTATTTGTTTTTATGTGTGTGTGTGTGTATATATATACATATATATGTGTGTGTGTGTGTGTGTGTGTGTCTGTCTGTCTGTCTGTCTGTCTCTTTGTCTGTATATGCATCACGTGTGTGCAGTGGCCTCAAAGGACAGAAGAGGGTGCCAGATCCCCAGGAACTGGAGTTACAGGTGGTTTGTGAGCTGCCCAATGTGGATTCTGGGACTTGAACCCTAGTCCTTTGCAAGAGCAGTTTCCTTGCCCCTTCAGCAGTGTCCCTCTAAGACCTGCTCCCATATTATCCACTGTGTCCCTTGGCTTTATCTTAAACAATGTTTAGGTACCATTCACCTGTCATGTGACTCACAGATGATACAAATACTTGAGGGCTTTTCAGGATATCTCTTTGCAGACCCGTGTGTCCACCCCACGGCATGATCTGAGTGTACTTCCTCCTCTCCCTTCCTCTCCTGCTTCACTCCAGACCCATCACTCTTGAGACTTCTGCACTGCCTTTTTTTTTTTCTGAAAATAGCAGGTTTTTTTTTTTTTTTTAAATATGTTCACTTTTTGAAACTAAAATAATTTGATGCTGCCTGGCAATCCTTGTACCTCCTCTGAGGTTGTGTGTTCTCCCCTCAAATAACTTCCTAGATGGCAGGCATCCCATCCGAGGGAGACTCTATCCCCCTAGCTCCTCACTGATGGAATTGTGGTCACTTCTACAAGGCCGGGGGGCTGACTCCCCTCTGTACTGTGGCATCAGTGGGTGCTAGTCTAGGCGATTTAGACTGTTTGCTACTTAGAAAGAGAGACATAGCTCTTACATAGGTGCTGCTGCCTGGCTGCTGTGTGGCTCATGCCTGGCAGACACACACTTACAGAGCTGGCCTCCGAGGAGCCCGGGAATTCTTCCCATCTATGTGGCTGCTACCAGCCTATAATTAATGGAGAGTCGGAATGCTCATGATGTTGTGAAACATGGCCCCGTGCTTCATGAATCTTGTGAAATGTCTCTGGGACCCAGGGGACAAAAGGACCATACCTAATAGAAGGAAAAAGACCATCCTAAATGGCCCCAGGGCATTTTGTACCTGTGTGGGAGCACCTAGTCCTTCCATTCAGGTGGCTGGGCAGTGACTTCCTAGGGCAGCCCAAGATTTCTACGTTGCTTTCTCCTCTGCCTTGGGCCTTTGGCTTCCCCCCTAAAATCTCCATGGCAAAATGCAGAGGCCATAGAAGGAAACAGGTGGCAGGGAAGGCGGCTGCTGAGAAAGGGCTGTGGATGAGAATGACAGGAGTCCAGTGGAATCTTTTTCCTTCAGGCTGAAGCAGACCTGGGTCTCACCACTCCCCGCCTCTGAGCAGGAGTGAGGTTGACCCCCGAGACTGCTTAAAGCATTCTTGTTCAGAAGTATGGGGACCTAGCGGGAAGGAGGCCCAGCCAGGGATATCTAAGACCACCTCAGGGGCGTAGTCCTGCAAGGACAGAACAAAACAATAGCCTCACAGTGATCCGCAGCCAAGGCAAACAGAAGAGCACACACAGGAGGAGGTGGACTCACAGCGGAGAGCAGAGAGATGCTGACAGCGCTCAGAAGCCCAGGGGCCACACAGCCAGGTGCGGAGAGCTTCAGTTCCCTAATCTGGGGCCTGTCTTCTCCCAGGGCAACTCCACAAAATATTATTATTATTTAGTCGCAACAACAATAATGACTCACAAAACAAAAACCAAAACAGGCCAACTATTGGAACACCAAGAAGAGATTTCTAAGGGGTTTTATTTTAAACATATGTTTTCTAAGAGAGCAGGGAGGGCTGCCAGGAGTGCAGCACAGAGTGTTTTCCTCTTTCTGTGGACAGGGCTTGCTTTGGAAACCGTCTATAAGTGCCCCTAAAGTTTCTCTTGTCCAAATACTTGAGGGTGGGACATGGAGTTCTGAGCTTAACCTAGTTATCTCATTGAAATGGAGTGAGAGGGAAGAGACGGGATTTTCATGTGATGTGATCGTAGGGTGGTGGGGGTTGGATAGAGGGGTCACTCTTGCCACCTAATCACACAAAAGAACACCACATTCCGTGGTGTTTTGCAAAACCAGCCTAGCCACCAGCCACCCTACCCTACAAGCTGTTGGTGGAGGGGGAGGGAGCCCTTCTACACTTTCCTTTTGGAATTCCATGGGGCCATGTTTCATACAATGGAGCCCGATTGGTATGGAAACTCAAGAGACGGACATGATAGTCACACCCTGTGGACAAAGCTGGGACATGAAAACTGGCACTTGGTGTATGAGCACTCAGCAACTTGGCATCATCAGATGTCTTTCCTGTCCCCTGTAACCACAGATGGCTTCCACAAGGGGTTAGGTCACCATGGTCCCAGGTCGGAGAACTGAGAGGCTCATAAAAAAACAGACCATGTATTGAGTTAGTTCAGTTAAGACCTCAAGCACACACAGCTGCAGACTGCTCCAAGGAAAAGAACACCAGCAGGAGGCCTGAAGAGATGGCTGTGTGTGTGGAGTGCTTGCCATACACTCACAGAGACTGAGTTCAGCACCCATGCAAAAGCCCAGCATGGTGGGGTATGTCTGTCATCTCAATGTGAGGGGGGAGGGGTGGATCCTAGGGTTTTGTAGTTAGCCAGCTAAAGCAGCGGAACAGGTTCTGTAAGAGATCCTGTCTCTAAAAACAAGGTAGAGTGTGGTAGAGGTTGAATCCTGACCCCCATGGGTACACATACCTGCATATACATATACACACTCACATACACACTTCTTCTCCCCCACCCCCACCCTCCAAATAAAATCAGCTGGGTATAGCAGTGCAGCTACTTGGGGATCTGAGACAGGAGTGTCAAGAGTTTATGGCCAGCCACCCTTGATTATAGAGTAAATTCAAGGCCAGCCTGGTCAATCTAGGAAGAGCCTGTCTAAATTTTAAAAACAAAACAGTAGAGTTTAAGGCTGTATCTCAGTGCTTGTTGAGCACGCATGGAGCCCCAGGTTCAATCCCAGCTCAGCAAGGAGAAAGGAAAACAGAAAAAGAAAAGGAGGAAAGAATCCAACTGCAGAAGCTTCCTGGACTCCCAGGCATGCCAGGTCCTCCCCAGGCCCGCTGGCCTTTGCCTCCAGTGAGAGAGGTAAATGGTGATCTCTGCCCAAAGCTATGAGTCAAACTTCTGGCTCTGTTCTACTTCAGGGTGGGATTAATTATCACCAGGCCTCTCAGGGAATTCATTTAAATGATATAAAATAGAGTTTACTGTCATTTTAAATAAAGACACCAGATGAAATTGAAGACATATGAAGAGTAGAGAGAATACCAAACCAGAAACGGCAGGATGCTGTGATTCCAGAGGGTTCTGAGTCATCCAGTGGGTTCTGCCATCAGAACGCGCTGCGAGCTGAGTTAAGGACATTCTGTGTCACGTGTCCCAACAGAGCAATGCGAGTCTTTTAGTCGTAAAGGAAGCATGAGTTAAAATAGGACAATCTTCTCCTGGCCTAAAAATAATGACCTTAGAACAGTAAATGGGGATAGAAACTCAATTCAGAAGGGCTTTGAAGAAAATCTCCTACTGTCCCCAACAGGATAGAGACTCAGTGTTAAGGGTTGGGTGTCACTTCAGTAGGATGAGAAGGGACTGCCTACTGTCAACGCTTACTGCTGAGCCCTGGGAGGAGACTGAGAGAGAGAAATCCTCAAGGTGCCTCCTGCCCTTGCAGGAAAGGGTCCCTTCATTAAAGAATGCACCATCCCATTGTAGAGAGCCACAGTGGAGTCATTTAAAAATGTACACCATCGTTAAAAAGTATGCATGGGCGCGCGCGCACGCGCACACACACACACACACACACTTGTGTGTCAGAATAGAGGTCAATGGAGGATATTTTTCTTTCTATGTAGATGAAATGTCCTGCTCTATAGAAAGGGTTTTTCACTGAACCTGGAGTTAGGCTGGAAGCCAAAGTTCCAGCCATTTCTGTCTCCATGCTCCACAGTACTGGGGCTACAGCTTCAGGTGCAGCCATGTCCAGTGTTTATTGTGAACACAGCCAGCATTTTTGCCCATCCCATCTCAATAATAATAATAATAATAATAATAATAATAATAATAATAATTAATATTTATGTCTTGTTTGGGAGACTGAGTATAGTAAAGTGCAGTGAGGGAGAGGCATGTCTTTGTTGTGCCTCACTTAACGTTCATTCATGGCTGTATGCTGCTGAAGTGCATTGTGTAGTGAAGTTAACGAGAGCATTTCTGAAAGGAGAAGCTGGGCTTGAGAACATACTAGGCAGCATAAAGAATTGCTTTACCTAGGAGGCAGCAGCAGCAGATTGTAAATATAAAAAGGAAGCAAGCATGGGGGCCAGAGCATAGGAGAATGCATACTGTACAGCAATGAGAATTATAATTAAGGACTAAGGACAGTGGCCATCATTTGCTGAGCCCCTCCTCCATGTAACAAAGGGTGCTAGTCTTTTAGAAGCATGGTCTCCTTTAACACTTGAATGTGCTCCTGAGGGCCAGGACTCTGACCATTCTATAGAGCTCAGAGGAAGGCATGACTGAGTTATGCAGATTATCTAGCTCACTTCAGATCACACAGCTAAAAACTAAAAAACACAAGAGTGCACCGGGACTAACCATGTCCCCTCCAGAGTCTATTGAAGATTGGGGACTCTAATCAGGACAGTTTTTCACTCTTTTGAATTAGTTCTTTAAAACACAAAAGTAGACAACTTTTGTTGTTGTTGTTTGAGAATGTGGGAAGGGGGCCCAGGGCAGAGCTGAGATACCACTCAGCAAATAAGCAAACAACAAAAGATAATGATAAAGTCAGGAGTGTGTCCACATTTGATTGTACTACAACTAAGAGAGAGAATTTAGCAGCTACCAATGGCCTTCACAGCCATGGCTTTAGCAAAAAAAAAAAAGGAAGCCAAGTTTGAGCTTGGGTGGGGCTCTCTGGAGTGAAGCGAAGTGCCACTCAAGTCTGCGGCATCTCACTTCAGCTTTACTCCATAGGAAGCTCTTCCTCCTGTGTTTGTTGAGTAACTCATTACCCTCCCTCAGAACAACAGTTCAGACTCTTTAATTGGTACTAAAGAAAATCTTGACCAGAACTGGGCAAGCATTTGTGCTTTGTTTATGGCTGTTACTGACATGAAGATGGCAGTGTTACTATCTTGCTGGCGACATCAGATAAAAGTCATTTCAAAAATAACATTAGGGCCAGGTGTGGTGGTGCACACCTGTGACCCCAGCCTGAGGGAGGCAGAATCGGAGGGATCACAGCAAATTCAAGGCCACCCTGGTCTTCAGAGTCAGACCCTGCTTCAAAAACACTACCCAGTTTTTTTCTACAGAAATGTTTTATTGTGCAGAGAATAAATATGCTCTCAAAGCATCAAGGGAAATGTATTTACCAGAGGAACTTGGCTTATGATATGGTCCTGTTACTAATCCATATTTATTTGTTCATGTTATTTCTGTGAGGTTTTGAGGGTTTTGTTTGTTTGCTTTTGGTTTTTGCTTGCTTGTATGTCTGTGAACATGTGTGTGCAGTGCTCAGGGAAGCCACAAGAGGGCTTTGGGCCCCCTGGAACTGGATCCAATACACTGGAGTTGTGGGTGATTATGAACTGCAGTGTGGGTGCTGGAAACCAAACCTGGGTCCTCTGCAAGAGTGGCAAATACTCTGAACTTCTGAGCCATCTCTCTGGCCCCTTAATCCACATTTTTATAAAATTAAACAATTTTACATCTAAATTCAAATCAATCACACGTGCTTGAAAAATCTAAAAGACTACCCGTATTTCCCTTTGGTTTCTCTCAGGCCTCTCTGAGAGGTGAGAATATAATGATTATTACTGAGAAACCTTTTTAAGAGTGCTCTGTAACTGGCAACCGAAGACATACAGTTTGTCGGAGTCTTTCCTATAAAGACGGATACATAAAAACAATGCATTTCTCAGTGTGCTTATGGAAACAACCGTATCATCTGTGATATTGAAAGGAGCAGAAAACAATGATAGGCTTTAAGTAAGAGGAAAACAAATCGATCAAGAGAGGAGGTTCCCTGGGGGGACACTTTGAAAGGTGGAGCCCGTGATACACAAGATGACCCGTTTCCATTGCATGAAAATTGCAGACTATGACAGGAAGCCGACAGGGCCCACTTGAGCAGTCCCGATCAATGCAACAGTGCCATTTATTTCCCGAACATGAGTGGCCTGCAGGGGAACTCTTCCATGAGTGGCACCCTTCTTGTGTAGCAAGATGCTATGGAGTCCTAGACATTTCTTCTGTATGTTGACTACGCTCAACACCATGCAGGGAATGGGTCAGCTTGTTCATTCTAACAGTAAACACTGAGTACTTCTACATGCCACACTGGGTACTGAGGAAAGAGATAAATTAGATCATGGTCCATGTCACCAAAGTCCTCCAGTTTTGGAGGGCAACCAGCATGAAAGCAAACGTAAATAAAGTATTCTAGATTCTGGACAGTGGTTGATGCATGGCATGCCAGACCTGGTAGAGGAAGCATGGGGTGCAACCAGACAGGTAGACTGGAGATGTGTGAGTACTTAAGCGAGACTTCCTAAATGTCATGATGGTGTTTGAGCATCTGTGGTGACTTGACTAAGAAATGTCCGCCATAGTTTCAGGCATTTGAACACTTGGTTCCCAGTTGGTGGCATTGGAGGAAGGTTAGGGGGTGTGACCCTGCTGGAGTAAATATGTCATTGGGGTGGGCTTTGAGAGTACATAGTCTTGCTCTACTTCCTGTTTACTCTCTCTGCTTCCTGATGTGATCTCCCAGCTTCCTGTTCCTGCCACCATATCTCTTGCTCGCTGCCGTGCCTCTCCACCATGATGGACTCTATCCCTCTGGAACTTTAAATCAAATAGATTCTTTCTTTTGGACATGATGTTTATCTTGTCACATGAACAGACAAGTAACCAATGCAGTATTTCTCCTAAGTCTTCCTGTCTGCAGAAGGAAGTTCAGGCAAGAGCTGGAGAAATAACTTGGTGATTAAGAGTGTGCACTGTTTTTCCAAAGGACACAGATTGAGTTCCCTGCACCTAAATTGAGAGGCTCATAACTGCCTGAGACTCCAGCTCCAGGCATCTGGTGCCCTTTTCTGGTCTTCACAGGCACCTGCACTCATGTACAGAGACATACATACATACATATAATTGAAAATAACAGAAATAAATCTCTCAAAGAAAAGTTCTGCTTTGATTTTTTGGAAATGTGTACAAAAGTTATTCTTCAAAGAGAAGTATTCTTTAGGTCTTTATTCTCAAGGTCTATACAATATACATCTAAATCATACTGATACAATACAGATGATATGATCAGAAATAACACATGATCTGGGATGGTTGCCTTGGCTTTGGCACTCCATTAAACAATTTTTAAATCCCTTCCACAATCACCAGTCACTGTCAGTGCCATAACTCACACATGAAGACTGATGTCTAGAAAGATGAAGAATGTTTTAAGGTCATCCTTCTCATAAGTGGCTGGGGGTATAGTTTAAACCTAACCCCTGTGGCTGCAGGGCTTAAGGTCTATGCTATATAAGGACTGTAGCTAGAAAAATCTTCCCAAATGTTTTCATCTTGTCCCATAACCAAGAGTCAAGCCCTGAACCAGGAAGGACATAGATCTGCAGCTGACCTCAGGAACTAGTTTCTGTGTTGCTGGGTTCTTAGGTTCATAAACTCACTGCCTTAGTCTCCCTACATTCCAGAGAGAGAGAGAGAGAGAGAGAGAGAGAGAGAGAGAGAGAGAGAGAGAGAGAGAGAGAGAGAGAGAATACTGCAATTAATAGAGTGTCCTGAGACAAAAGCCGGAAGAGGGGAATTTAGCTGTATGTTAACAGATGGTTCTTTTTCTGGGTGGAAGAGGACCTGGGCCCCAGTTTGCTTCCACACTCTCTGGTCTTGCTAAGAAGACAATTGTTTACTCAAATCTAGGTTGAGGAAAATGAGGTCTTAAAGATCCCCCATTTTTGAAAGAGCCAAGTGTCTCAGGAGTTTTGTGGGTGTTAAGATGTTCCCCACATTGGACCTGGCAGAGTCTTTTGTTCCAGGTCCATTTCTGCATGCCTCTTAGGATGCTTCTTGTGTAAGTGAAAGAAAATGAGAGTCTGATGGCTAAAAGGAGGGGCTCAAGTGTGATTCCATCCTCCCCAGGATCCACAACTTTAGTGTAAGATAACTGCCACAATGGTTTAGTAGTGAGAGGTATAGGTACGTGTGTATGCATGTATGCACATGTGTGTACAGGTGTCTGTGTACATATATGTGCATGTATGTATATATGTGCATGTGTTTGCTCTTGGATGTGCATTTGTGTTTTGCTGTATATGTCACGTGTGCATGTGTTTACATGCATGAGTGGCATTTAACACCAACCTCCACCCTCATGAGAGAGCAAACATAAAGCACTGAGTTATTAAAGAAAAAAATATGGGAAATCCAAATGCAAAAATATAAGCTTGATAAATAACATCAATCCCCCCCTAAAAAAAGCTGAGTTCCAGGGTCTGTGCAGTAGTTGTTCCAAAGGGATTTAAGACCAAAAAAGGCTTATTTTCTTCATACAGATATTTGTAAGTTTACATTTGATGTTGTTGACTCATTCCCTACTCAATTATACAGCCTTATCATGCACAAAGAAGTTTCTTAAAAAGCAAGCTAATGAAGAGTGAGTTTATTACTTTTCTGTGTTTCAGTTCCCCATGTGGCTCTGTATTTCCACAGTGCGGGTCATCATTGTGGCAATTATACTAAATACTCTTGAATTATTCAACAATACACCAAAAACATTCTGGAATAGGAAGAAGCACATGAGCTTAGTAATATAAGGATGATTAAAGGTAACTACAAAATACAGACTATGCTAACAGGACTCTTGACCATGGTTCTTAATTCTTCAAAAATAATTCCAGCAGAGACACTGACGTATGACATGGCACCCACATCCTACTCAATTCGTTGTAGTTATTGATATAGCATAGGTAAGTATAGTAATATTTGGAAATTTATTGGCTCATTCACTCTTCTCAGCATCCACCCACTCTCACCCATTCTATAATCTACTTACTTATGTTTCTAGCCATCCAATCACCCATCTACCCACTCACCTATCCATTCAAATATCCATACATCTATCCACCCACCTACCCATGCCTTTCCCTAGTTCTCCAATCAGCCATCCGACCATCCATCCAGCTGTTCCTTCAAAAAACATGAATTATATGTGTGCTAACTATCAAGTACTCAGGAGGTAAAAGGCAAATGGGGCCAGGCAAGCGACAGAGCTAGTGAAGGTACTTGGTGTGCAACCTAAGTTCAAACCCCGAAACCCAGGTCACATGGAAGGAGAGAACTGACTCCAGCCAGCGCTCCTCTGACCTCCATGTTGTGGATTGAATTTTCCGCTCCCACGTCCTGTGCATGAACATATACACCAGTGATAAAGAGTGTTAGAAATGATGTAAATCTTCAGCAACAACAACAAAAACAAAGGAGATGAGCAAATCAAAGACAAGCAGACTTTAAAGAGAGAGTCATGAAGGAGACAGACGGTGGGCTTTTCATCCCCATTTTTATTTGGCTGAAATTGGACTTGCCTAATTGGCATTACATTGCTCCACCGACCGTGAGCCAGTGTTGGGCAGTCAGAACAGGCCCTCAACTGCAGTTTCTCTGCACTAACGAGTGGGTACAGGAGCCTCTCCTAACTTAGAAGCAGCTGAGGCTTCCATGGAATGGGGGATTCAGCCATTTTCTGTTGCTTTTAATTGCATGGCATGGTCAGTGCCCATCAGTCTGCTCTACACAGCACCTTTCTCTCTCAGATGGTGGAAGAGTATATGTAGACCTTTAGAAGTAATTTAGGAGGTTGGAAAGGTGGCTCGGCAGGTAAGGACACTTGCTGCTCTTGCAGGGGACTGGAGTTTAGCTACCAGCACCCATGTCAAGTGGATCACAACTGGCTGGAACTCATACTCTAAGGATATATAAGGCCTCCGGCCTCTCGATGGTCACCTGAACTCACTTGCATATTCCCACACAAAGACATGCATATACACATTTGTCAAAACAAAGTACAACTTGAAGTTATTTATAGCACAGGATTAGGAGATCTACTAAAAATTGAAACAAAATGTCACCGGGTGCTGGAAATACAACCTAGTTTATGTAGTGGCAACTCGGTGGATGGCATACACAGGAAGTGGTGGTCTGGGGATGTGCAAGGTAACTGTCAAGAATATTGCTAAGAGCCCAGTGGTGGTGGCGCACACCTTTAATCCTAGCACTTGAGAGGCAGAGCCATGCGGATCTTTGTGAGTTCTAGGCCAGCCTGGTCTACAGAGTGAGTTCCAGGACAGCCAGGACTGTTTCACAGAGAAACCCTGTCTCAAAAAACAAAAACAAAAACAAAAAAACAAAGAGAGAAAAAGAATATTGCTAAGAATATTCCTAATTCAAAACCAAAGGCATGGGTAGGAAGTGCAAGGTTGGGGTATAAGTCTGATACTGAGAGTCTATGATAGCAAAGAACACTCATCTATCTTCAGTGTTGAAGACACAACAGACAAGCGATAAAAAATGTCCACAAGATGAAAAGACACATTCTGGTATCGGAGGACTTTCTGCACATAAGACCTCGATTTATTCAACAGCATTCCCTATGCACGTCCCAAATGCATTCACTTACTTAATGACAATTTATGGAATCCCCGATCTTTTAAAGCACGTTTGTATAGGTAGAAAAGCTATAAAAGGAATAAAAAGAGCAGATTCTGCTTTGGGGGAAGTTTGAAATGTCACTGGAATTGTGAGACTTAACACACAATAGGGAAACTAAGCAAGACCATGCAAGGTCAATGCCAACCATGGCAGAGCAGAAATAAATGCCTCTGAGATCAATGATGGTATTCCTCTGTATGGGTGTGGTAATTTGACGGCAATTGGCCCCCACAATCTCATAGGGAGTGCCACTATTAGGAGGTGTGGCTTTGCTGGAGTGGGTGTGGCCTTGTTAGGAAGTGTGTCAGTGTGGGGGCAGACTTTGAGGTTTCCTATGCCCAGGATACTGCCTAGTGTCTCAGTCGTCTTCCTGTTGCCTACAAAATGTAGGACTACTCTCAGCTATTACCACATCCGCCTGCATTCCACCATGCTCCCCACCATGACGATAATGGACTGAAACTCTGAGCTGTAAGCAAGTCACCACAGTGAAATATTTTCCTTGATAAGAGTTGCCGTGGTCATGGTGTCTCTTAACAGCAATAGAAACCCTAAATAAGACAATGGGTGACTCCAAATTTGGTATCTCAGAATATCGTAGATGGACAAAATCTTGGGAAGGGCCAGTCTATCAGAAAATGCTTCCATCATCCAAGCCTTGTTACTTATGGTGTTTAATCAATGCTTTGTACCTTCAAACACCTCAACCTTGAGATGACTTAGTCTAGACAGGCACACTTCCCCTTCTGTCTTGCCATCTGCACATTCATTTGAGAAAAGGGAAGCAGAGGTGAAACAGATGTATGGGGCAGGCAGGAAAGCTTGACTCTTCTTAAGACAGCTGTAGTAAGTCAGGCTTATCCCTTCCAGTTAAATAGATCCCATGCTTCTACTTCCAAATGTCTATTTCTCTCAACTCACTCAAACGTTTCTTGGATGTCTCTCGTGTTCCCACACATTATCCTGAGTGCTGAGAGCCTGACGGAGACAGAGAAAGGTGGGGTTCATCTCCCTCCCTCCCCCAGCATAGTGGCAGGCATCCCACGATAGCTTTTTCCCAGAGCCATACAACAAGCCCTCAGCATAAGTCATGAATGGATGGACTGCTGGAAAAATGAACACATGAGAGAATGTTTTGAAATCCAAACACAGGGATGTTATGGCAATTTCCATGTAACTGTAGAAGAATCTATTACGGAGTTCTGTGACTAACACTCAAAAACTTGGCACCACAAGGTTTCCTAAATCCACACTTAATAAATGATTGTATATTTGATATTCTTTCTTTACTTCATTACTGTCCTTATATTTTGCTTGGTTTTCTTCAAAAAGAGCATGAAATTTCTATTAGCATCAAGACTCATGAGCCAAGGAATCTGGACTGATTCCTAGCAGCTCTGTACCAGAAACAGGGCCATGTCATGGAAGGTGCACACCTCAGCTCCTTACAATATCCATCCCAGCTTCTCTTCTATCTGCTCTTGGGTCTTCCCAGTTTTATTCCAAAGCACGTCAGGATTGAATGACCAGACAAAAATGAAATTGCAAAGCTGCACTGTAATGGCCTTAGACTTGGTCTTCTGGGGATGGGGAGGTGGTTGATATGCTGAAGTCCTGGCTGTACAAACTCGAAGATCTGAGCTTGACCCCCAGAACCTCCCCGCCCACATGTAAAAGACAGGCATGGCGGCACATGCCTCAAATCCCAGCATGGAGATAAATGGACTCCTAGGGCTCACTGGCCAGTGAATCTAGCCTAATAAGTAAGCCCCAGGTCAGTGAGAGACCCTGGCTCCAAAACTGGGAAGCGCCTGAGTGATGACACTAGAGGCTGATGCCTGGCCTCTGTACACACATACCTGCACATACACAATCCCCCCACACTTCGATGTTCTTAAACTGGCAACCTCCAGGTGAACACACTGACCTGCCACAGGCTTAATTCTCTTGAACACTGCACAGAAGTTGCCTCATATTTTTAAAATGGTGTAAAGCTTATTAAGCTGACTCAGGTTTCACACTTGAACACTTGTTATTAGGTTGGTCTTCTAACTTTCATTTATTTAGACTTAAGTGTCCCAGTGGTTAACTGGGAACAATCTGGATCCCATTTCGCAAATCACAAATGACACGTTCTGGATGGGAGGTAGGGGGTGCAGTAGGGAGCTCAGCCTCCCAGCTCATGGTTTTATTGAAAGCTTTGTGCTTGGGTCTTTGCAAAGCTCCATGGCCACCTGCGGACCTCCACTTCTCAGGGCTGCCTCTTGTTTCCCAGCCTCATCTGTTATCAACTGTGCTGCCAGGGAAACAAGGCCATCAGTCACAACAGTGGAGAGTAAAGTCACCTGGGGAGGCCAGAGTTCGAGGCTTTTCTCTATCCTCTTTGCATCGGACAGCCACGTGAGGATAAAAAAGCTAAACTTCAATAAACAACATCCTCCGATGTGGGCAGAGTTGGGCATCAGTCCACAACGGAGCCTTCTGTAGGACTGAGACAAGTGCCACAGTCAGGGCTACCCAGATTTCCTATTGCACTAAATGGACTCATATAATGAAAGCATGGGCTGGGCCCTCCCCTCCCCCCCTGTATGTAGACACAATGCATGTATAGGCCAGAGGTCCAATTCCAGTGTCATTCCTCAGGTGCCCTCCACCTTATTTTTCTGAGGACTCATCTCTCATTGGCTTAAAATTTGCCAGGTAGACTGAGCTAACTGGCCAGTGGGCCCCAGGGATCCTCCCGTATCTTCCTCACAGCACTGGGATTACAAGCATTTTCCACCACACTCGGATTACAAGCATTTTTTATGTGTATGGGTGTTTTGTCTGCATGTCTGTCTGTGTACCATGTGTGTGCAATGCCTGTGGAAGCAGGAAGAAGGTGTCAGAGTCCCTGGGACTGGAACTACAGATGGTTGTGAGCTGCCATGTCGGTGGTGGGATTTGAACCCAGGTCCTCTGGAAGGGTAGCCAGTACTTTTAACCACTGAGCCATTTCTCCAGCCACCAAATGCTTTGATTTTTTTTTTTAAAATGTGAGTTCTGGGGATCAAACTCAAGTTGTCAGGTTTGTGAGGTAAGCCTTACTGACAGAACTTTTCCAGACCTGGATTCTGATATATTTTTCTTTCTGGGTCTTATCTCTTTCCTGGACCGTCTCACTCAAGGGTCACGATTTTGTAAGATGAAACCCAATCCTCCTCACACTTGTGGGTTAGGATCGCTGTAGAGATGCTGCTCTTTTCTCCTCTAGGTTATAAACAGTCCTTGGTTCTATAAAGAGACATCACTATAGATCAGGCATCCCCAATCTTAAGATCAAATTGGTCCAAAAATCTGAGTCCCTGAGTACTACTGAGATAACACAGGGAGAAACTCAAACACCCGGCCTCCCAGTCAAGATGCGAAGGCTGTAAATGCACTGTATAAAGTTGCTTCGTGTTAGCTCAGTGATCTCGTGTTTAGACCTGGGTCTCACTCTCAAGTACCTTCACAATATGTGCAAGTTACAAGATAAAAAGTTATAAACTCACACCACTTCTGCTCCTGCACATTTTTTTAATGTTTTGAAGACAGTTTTCATTTTTGAATGATGTCACACAATGAAAGGGTTTAAACTTATTACCAGACTTGCCATTACTGAATTTCAGTTTAAAATCCAGGTTGTGTCCCAACATTCCAGTGAAATGACCATTGGTAGCCTTACAGAGGCAGGCGACGCCTTTCTCTTTCAGCATAATAACACTCCCTCTTGCATTAGACAAGGTTTCTGGGTGTCTTAGTCAAGGTTTCTATTGCTGTAATAAAAGACATGAGCAAAAGCAATTTGGGGAGGAAAGGGTCTGTTTGGTCCTGCAGTTATAATCCATCACTGAGGGAAGTCAGGGCAGGAACCTGGAGGCAGGAGACAATGGAGGAGTGCTGCTTACTGGCTTGCTCACCAGAGCTTGCTCAGCCTGCTTTCTTGTGGTACCCAGGACCACCTGCCCAGGGGTGGCACCACCCCCAGTGTGCTGAGCCTTTGTACATCAATTATCAATCAAGAAAATGTCCTGTAGGCTTGCCCACAAGCCAATCTGGTGGGAGTATTTTTCTCAACTGAGGCTCTGTCTTCCAAAAAGACTCTACCCTGTATTGGTGAGACTAGGCAGCACACTGAGACTCTGAGTTTTTGTTAGCATCTGTTTTTCTCTTTTTGTAGAGGAGCAACAATTCTACGAAGAAAGCATAGCCACGGGTCAAGTTTCCCTAACCTTAAAATCAGCTTGGGCCCACTGTAGCTGTCACGTGCTTCATGTGGGCTCTAAACCACAGCAAGAGGATCCTCCAAACACAACAAGGCACTCAGGAGCCCCTTCCGGGGATAGCATCAAGGATTGTGAAACGGCCCAGAGGCATCCACAAGGACAGTTAGAGAAACAGTGATCTGAGTGAGAAAGAGCAGGCCTGACAGTGGGTGGGGATGCGCTGGCAGCTCACTCAGTGTAACTGATAACTTTATTTGCTTCTTCACTGTCTCTTGAAGCAGCTGTCTCCAGGGAGAGCAAGACTCGTAGCCCAATTATGAAGGAACTCCCGTGGGAATGCTGTCAAAGGTATTCAACAACTAACCGGAGGACAAACTATTGCCTGTCCACATCTCGTGTCATTTGGAAGTTCAATGACAGTTTAGATAAAGGGCCACCCGGACTTGCTTTGTCACTGGGATCCACTGACCGCTACCTGGAAGGCTAGCTACTTCCTACACTGGCTGACTCAAGCTGAAGAGCTGAGCAATGTGCTGCTCTGCTCTGTGCTCCTGGGATCCCACAAGACTGATGTCGAGGCGCCAGGCATGTCTGCACAAAAAAGCCTCTCTTTTCCAACTGGACACTCCACACTACTCAGCTGCCAAGGTCCTTCATGCGGCCACCCCCAAAGGACAGCAAGATCCTATTAACATACTTAGCTAGTGTCACCTCAGAGGGTATCGGTTACAGTATGGAAGAGGCAGTGACAATCTGACTGCAGAGCAGCCATGTGGAGCTCTCCCGTTTGAAGCCCTCCAGCTCCACGCCAGGTCAGCTCCATGCCAGGCTGGCAGTGTCCTCCATACATAGGCGAGCTTGCACCAGATGGAATGCCTCCCCGTGACTCTATACTGAGGGATAAGTCCGAGTCTTATGTTTGTAGCAACAAACTATTTTTTGTTTGTAGTAAACATTTATTCTTTTGTTCAAGTTTGTGGTTCCAGGAGCGACGATGTGTAGGGAACTAGGAAAGACCACTTGTTGCATGTGGGGCTGGGTGGCTGCTGAATATTCAGGAATTGCAAAGACGAGGAAAAGTAGACATTGCAAAGGACAAGGGCTGTGGAGATAGGGTCCAGTGTCAGAAGGTAGACAGTAGAGTAGACCACTGGTAGAGATGGAGGGTCAAAGAAACAGAATGCCCAGGGCATAGACATAAGATAACTTTCTCATTCAGTAAGGCAACTGGTTCACATTCCTGAGAGAGTGCAATGCATTTGTCCTTACTGTTTTTCTTTGACCTCCAAACAAGCCCTGGAAAACATGTTTTTATTCCAGAGGTGGGGAGACTGAGGCACAGTGAGGAAACATACCTTCCTAGCCATACAGTGAGCTGGAATGAATAAATCAATTCCTGACCTTGGATTTCAGACTGTACAATCTTCCTTGGGTACCACTGGCTTCTCCCTGCCTGTGCTCATTCAATGGGTAACATAGTGATTTCTCCACCCTTTCATTCTAAGTGATATTTATGTGGAGAAATCTTTGCATATGAATGCACAGATTTTTATATTCTTTGTCTAATTTTATGTAATTTTTATACTTCTTAAAATACAGATACTATAAAGAATAGTTTCTGAGAATTCGTCCATTTGGGGAGAATGGTCTTAACCTGGTCTTTGTTATTTTATTTCTATCTTTGTTTTCTTTTTATCCCTGTGATAAGCATTATGACCAAAACAGTCTAGGGAGGACAGGATTTACTTCATCATATAGCTTACAGTTCATCATGAAGGAATTCAGGACAGGAACTCAAAGCAGGAACCTGGAGGCAGGAGCTGAAGCAGAGACCATGGAGGAGTGCTGTCTACTGACTCATGGCTTTCTCAGTCAGGTTTCTTGTTCTACAGGGATGCCACTGCCTACAGTAGGCTGGGCCCTCCCACTCAATCATTAATCAAGACAATACCCTATAGAGTTCCCTACAAACCAATCTTATGGAGGCATTTTCTTAATGAAGATCAACCAGAATCAGCAGGCACCTCTGGGATGAGCTAGAAACCTAGTGCCATGGAAACTCCCAGGAATCAACGAGGGTGACCCTAGCTAAGACTCTTTGCAATGGAGGATACAGAGCCTGAATGGGCCATCTCCAATAACCTGGCTAGACTTCCACTGGAGAGATTGGGACCACAACCCAGCCACATAACCATTGACCTATAATTTGCCCTGCCTACAAGATGTGTTGGGGCAAAGGTAGCACAGAAATTATGGGAGTAGCTAACCAATAACTTGTCCAGCTGGAGACCCATACCATGAGAGGTGCAGTGCCTAGAGGGCCAGGACTCAGAGGCAGGACAGCCCAGATAACCAGGATAGAACCAAACATGACTGGCAGAAAAAAAAAGTCCACGAAATGACTCCTAATGATATTTTGCTAGACTCATAGGTTTTTGCCTAGCCCAGTTGTCATCAGAGAGGCTTCACCCACTAACTTAGCAGAAACCCACAGCCAATCATTAGGTGGAGCTTGGGGAATCCTGTGAAAGAGGAGGAGGAAGGATTGTAGGAGCCAGAGGGGTCAAGGACACCACAAAAACAAAACAAAACAAAATAAAACAACAACAACAACAACACAGAATCAACTAACCTGGGCTCATAGGGGCTCACAGAGACTGAACCACCAACCAGAGAGCTTGCATAGGACTGACCTAGGCACTCTGCTTATATGTGACAGTTGTATAGCTTGGTCTTCTTGTGGCACTCCCAACAGTGGGAGCAGGGGCTGTCTCTGACTCTGTTACCTGCTTTTGGGACTCTTTCCTCTGGACTAGGGTTGCCTAGTCCATTCTTAATAGGAGAGGGGTGCCTAGTCTCACTGCAACTTGATATGCCATGGCTGACTGATATACATGGGAGGCCTGCCCTTTTCTGAAGAGAAAGGAGGAGGAGTGGATGGGAGGTGAATAGCAGAGGTTAGAGAAGGGACTGGGAGGAGAGGAAGGAGGGAGGGAAACTGGGATCAGGTTGGAAAAAATATTATTAAAAAATTTCTCTTCCTAGGCTTGTGTCAAGTCGATTAATAACTACCAGTATACCCATGGACCATGTTCCCATGGAACTCCATGACACCCAGCATGTACCCGTACACCCTACAATTCTTAGCTAAGTTAAAATTGAAGAGGCCTTCAGGACACAGTATAGTCTCACATTATTGCCCAGACACAATGTGTGTGGACACTCCCCATCCAAACTCACTGAGTGAGTTCTCTGTAGGTCACTGTGTCTGCCTGTCACCCAGAGTTACTATGGTATATCAGATATCCTGTTAGGTGTCTGAAAGGCACTCAAACAGGCCTAGCCTTACCACCTAAGGTTAAAAACACAATTTTCTAGCTTGTGTTTCAGGGATCTTCATTGGTCAAGGAAAATTCTGTGTATGGAATCTTCTTCAGCTTGACCATTTTCCTCTTATCTTTGGGATAATTTATTCATCTATCATCCATCCATCATCCACCCATCTATCATCCATCCATTGTCCATTCATTACCTATTCATCTGTTGCTCATGCATGCATGCATGTATACATCCATCATCTATCTATCCAGGTAGCCATCCATCAACCAGCCACTCCTCAATCCATTCATCGTTCATTCACCACCCATGAATGCATCTCTCTATCATCCACCCACCCTCCATTCATCTCCACATGCCACTGTGAGCACTGTGAGCTCTATTTCCTAGATACTCCTTTAAGAGGCCTGCAGCCTAGAACAAGGAGATGCAAGCAAATGTGATGAGAAGTCTGGAGAGATGGCTCTGGGCAGAGCGCTTGCTGTGAAAACACTGACCTGAGTTTGGATCCCCAGAGCCCATGTAAAGCTAGTCGGAGTGCTACACACCTGAAATACAGTATTCTTGGGGTGAGACAGAAGGCAGAGACGGGAGTCTCTGGAAGCTTGCAGGTCAACTAGTTTGAATTATGCAGCAGTGAACACCAAATAGATTCTGTTTCAAATAAGGTGGAAGGCAAGGACCCATACCCAAGGTTACCTTCTGCTGCCACACGCATGTCATGGCAAACATATGTCCATACTCACCAACACATGAATGCAGCGTGCACAGATGCACTCCTGCCATACACATAAACACACACACACACACACACATACATGAACGCACATATATAGCACATACATCATACATACACACACGCAGACACATATGTTATGATGGCGGAGGAAGGAGCGCTGGACTTACTCAAGGAATTAACAGTCGTTTCCCCCCCTCCCAGCCCCCCACCAGAGGGCACGGGGAAGGATGACAATGAAGGGGACAGCCTCAGCAAGTCTAGAAAAGCGAGCAGCAGGGTGCTGACCATGGGAACAGCACGTGGGGAGAATGAGAGAAGGAAAGAGGACTTGCTGTTCAAGGACTGGGGCGTTCCCTCAGCGTGAGGCATACGTCACACAGTAGGGTGACATGAGGCAGGAAGGACAAGTTGGAGCAAGAGCACAAAAGCCTCCAAGGCTGATGTCAACCGCCAAAGCCTGACCTTTTCTAGCAACCCACGCTGTAACCCTCACGGCAACAGTAGCTCTGCTCTACTGTAGACCGTCACAATTGTTGTTTTTGTGTTGACAGTACACCGGGCATGTGTTAAGCATGCGTTGTGGTGTGAACACCACACACAGTGAGATATGAGTAGATGGGATTTCAGTCCCACTTTAAAGCTGATAGAGGTTCCCTGTCCCAGGCCACAGCTTATACCTGCTGGCACTGGGTCTGTGTATGGGTAGGGACATGCTTTCAAACCCTACATGTATTTCCTGTGTTTGGTCATACCCTTCTCCATGTCCAATCTCAAAAGTCTCTAATCTTGCTCTATTTTGTTAACTCCAATTTCCTGCAGAGCCTTCCCGGAGATGGCATTGTAGACCCAACACCTTTGAGGCACCTCTTGTCACTGTTCTCAGAGTCTCGCGGGTCTTTGTCATTGTTTACAAGATGTTTACCAACAGCCATACCCCAAATGTAGCTGTGACCTTACTCCTCTAAATGACAGGTGCCGCTCCAGACAGGCACCAAGAATGGAGACCTGCCTTCCCCACTGCTGAGACATCATCAGCATGCGCTTGGTCCTTCTGTGGTTGAGAGACCTGTGGTATGTCTTCATCTACATCTCACCTAATTCATTCATTTAGCAAAACCCAACCAAGCACCAATAAGACACTGGAGGCCAGAGATTTCACAGCATTGACATGTATTTTTCTGCCCTTGTTGACTTTAAAACATTGGAAGAGTTAATACATTCTTGTTAAAAACGTACTTCAGGTAAGCTGTGTTCCCGCCTGTGATCATATTACTATAGGCAAAAGGACGAGAATTCTGGGAGAAACAGGCTTTGAGAATCTACTACCCGGTTGTCTGTCTCCATGCATGACATTTACTTGTTAATCTCCAATTCTCCACTTTGTATTTCAGTACACGGGACCCTCGTTAAGAGCATGCCCTCTGCAATGACTTGATCACAAGGCTTCTGGAGCAGTCATGGGGTGTGCTGGCTAGTCTTTCGTCTACTCGATGCACAAACTAGAGTTATCTGAAAGAAGGGACCCTCAATGGAGAAGATGCTGCTATAAGATCCAGGTGTAAGGCAATTTCTTAATTAGTGATTGATGAGGAAGGGCCCAGCCCCTTGTGGGTGGTGACATCCCTGGGCTGGTGAACCTGGGTTCTATAAGAAAGCAAGCCAGTAAGCAGCATCCCTCCATGACCTCTGCATCAGCTCCTGCCTCCAGGTCCCTGCACTGTTTGAGTTCCTGTCCTGATTTCCTTCAGTGATGAGCAGAAATCTGGAAGTGTAAGCCAGATAAACCCTTTCCTCCCTATCTTGCTTTTCGGCCATGGTGTTTCTTTACAGCAATAGAAACCCTAAATAAGACATGGAGTGTATAGAAAGATCCCATTAAAGCACAGAAGTCCATGGCATTCTATGAAATATGCCAAAGGCTCATTTCAGCATGTAACTGATGTTCCTCTGGGAGAAGCTGCATCATGATGGGTCTAGAACTATGCATCCAACCAGGCAAGTCTGCACAAAGGCAGAGCCATTCATCCAACCTTTGAGGGGAGAGAGTAGCACACTGGTTAAAGAAATAACGTAATGGGCTATTGTTGGATTTTTTTTTTTTTAACAAGGAAATAGCTGGGCATGCACGATGGCACACATCTGTAATCTCAGCATTTGAGAGTCTGAGGTAAGAGGAACCCAAGTTCCAGGTCAGCCTGGACTATATACCAGGACTCTACCTCACAACTAAAATACAAATAAAACACTCAAATGTAAAAAAATACATACTCAACATATGCTATGAATATGACTAAGCATGTAATCACAGGAAACACAGTACAGGTAACCGGGTACGATAACTGTGTTTATTTCATATACATCTTCTCTGATGGTAATGGAGGGGAAAATCTGTTTGAGTCCCAGAACTAGTGAGGTCCATTTGAGACGTGCCCCTTCTGGATTAATATCTCATGTACTGAAAATAAAACTGATGCCTGAAAAAAAAAACTGGTGATAACGCCAGGAAGCATGAAGAGTCTTCTAACAGACCAAGCCAGGACAAGACACATCTTTTACTCCGTGAGGAAGCCCACAGGTGGGACGTCACGTTAGAGGGCTTATTGGGAAACGGAGTGAGGGTTGCTGCAACTCAGTGTTCTGAAATACTTAGGGATCAGCATATCTTTTCCTGGACAACCTACATTCATGAGGCAAGAAACATTGGTCCATGAAACCCCCAGGTGCTTATCAAGAGAAGCTAATAAAAGCAAAGCGACTCTGGATGCAGTGTGCTAAGTGAGGCAATGGTACAGCTAGCCTTGGAGTGACCCAGTTTTAAATGATCTAATGTCCTTGGCACGCTGGGACTTTGCCAGAAGTCACGGACACCTAATAAGAAGCTTGAAAGCCTGGGGGAGAAGAAAACACAAAGCTTCCTGGCGGCTGTCTGTGTGGGGATTGGAGAGGGACACTTTCAGCTTCGGGAGACAAATCAGAAGTAAGGATGGAAAGGGAGGGTCTGCCTTGCTGTCGGCTGGGAAGCTGAGCCAGGGACTGGCCAACACCTGCCTAAGGATGCAAGTCTCACACATGGAGAAAAAGTCTCCAGTTCTCAAAGGTGCTCCTAGCCCGTGGCCCTGTATTAACTTGGATTACTTTCATTTTATTATGATTTAATTTTTCTTTCGCAACGTTTTTATTAGCTGTGTCCTTTGACAGCTTCATACACGTATGAAGTGCATTCTGCGTGCTACATCCCCATCCTTTCTACTCTCCCCCATCACTATCACCCTTCTCCTCCATACACATCCCTTTCTCACATTGACATCTTTGAAATCTTTCCAGACCAACTGAGTTTCACAGGATCTGCGGCATGAACACTGGTTTCAAGCTGTGCACTGGAGCCTGCTGGGCTTACCCTGAAGACAATGACTGCTCCTCCAGAATCCACTCGTCACCAAGAGTTCAGTAGGGAGGGGTAGGGAACCGTGAGTCGCTTCCAAACCCATGACTGACTGTGGACAGACCCCGTCTTGTGCAGGCCCAGTGCAGGTAGTCACAGTAGCTGTGGTGTCCTGAATGCATCAACTGTACCATGCTCTGTAGCATGAATCTTAGAAGGTCTTATTAATAAAGTGAAACCTGAGGCCAGTTATTGCGGTGAACACTGGAAGATCAGAGAGACAGAACAAGCCACAGCTACCTCACCTCACGAGTTCCTCAGCTGATCCTGTTTCCTCAGACTGGAAGCTTCTGTGTCCTCATCCCAATGGCTCTCAGCTGAACTGCTGCTCGAAAGCCTGAATGCTTAACCAGCCCAAAGCTTCTAGTTTCTGGTCCTCACGCCTTATAAACCTTTCTGCTTTCTGCTATCACTCCCTGGGATTAAAGGTTCACTTTCTGGGATTAAAGGCGTGAGTCACCATGCTTGGCTGTATCCTTGAACAGATGGATTTCTGCCTCTGGAATGCTAGGATTAAAGGCGTGTGCTACCACTGCCTATCCTAGGTATCTAGTGGCTTCTGTTCTCTGACCCCAGATAAGTTTATTAGGGTACACCATATTTTGGGGAACACAATACCACCACAGTGCTCTCAGAAGACAGCATCTCAAGGCTCTTCTTCCTGCTCTCCAGCTCTTTTATTCTTTCTGCTCTCTTCCACAGTGATTTCTGAGCCTTAGGGGTGAAGGTGGTATAAATGTCCCATTTAGGACTGAACACTCAGCCAAGACTTATTCTTGGCACCTCAAGTAGCCACTCATCTCTGCATTTATGGCTTGCAAAGAGAAGCCAAGACTAAGGCTAGAAGCAGCATTTGTTGATGGGTATAATCACAATCACTTAGAAGGCAGACCATTACTGTGTCTCTACCATGGTTTAAATGGATACATTGAAGTGTCTCATGCAAACACAAAACAAACTCTAAAATAGGCTCCTATTACTTCTTCCAATCAAATTTACAAATGTAACATAAAAGGAGTCCTAAGTCCCTGGATCCCCACAAGCAATATTAATTCAGCCTTGTAGACAATGTTAAAACAAGATGGTTCACCTCAAATTTCAGAGTAGAAACATGACACTCTGGTTTAGGCTCTCCATTTCAGCATCTGTAAGGGCTCTGAGGATACACTTGTGCACTTGTTTAAAGTTTGAGCATATTCAGGGCGTCACATGTCCAAACAAGGAAAGCAGACTCATATGCACCCCTTCACTCCAATCATGTCAGGAAGCAGTCTTTGAATGTCTATGGCAATGAGGAAGAATCTGAAGCTGAGGCAGGATTAAAAATCTGCACCAGTTGTGTGTCAATCTTAAGGACTGTTCTCACTTACTAGTGGGATTGTTCTCACTTACTAGTGGGATTGTTCTCACTTACTAGTGGGATCTAAGACAGTCAAACTCCTAGCATCAAAAGCAATCCATAAGTGGTTACCAAGGGCTGGGGAGATGGGTTGAGGAGATTTTGACCAAAGAACACAGAAGTTCAGTTAGATATAGGAATAGACCAAGATGTTCAATGTAGACTGTAGTGGTATTTGCTCTGCCCATGACCTGGAGCTATATGGCCCAAAGGAGGAAGTGCTTCCTGCCATTCATTGTATGTGACCTCTTATAAGGAGAGGAGAGAGGGGTCACGTAGTCCCTTCTTCCATTTATTTATTTATTTATTATTTATTTATTTATTTATTTATTTATTTATTTATTTATTTATTTATTTATTTATTTATTTATTAGCCTGGCATGATTAGACTCCAGATGACTTAGGAATTGAACCTCTGGACAACATAGGAATTGAACCTGGTTTCTCTGGAACATCAGTCAGTGCTCTTAACTGCCGAGTCACCTCTCTCCTGTTGGGCACCAAATGTAGCCCAAAGGTTTCTCCAGTCTCATCCAGCCCCAAGGTCCCACAGCCACTTACAAAATAATCACTCAGAGACTTAATATTAATTGCCAATTGCATGGCCTATGGCAGGCTTCTTGCTAGCTAGCTCTTATAATTTAACCCATTTCTATTAATCTGTAAATTGCCACGTGGCCGTGGCTTACTGGTATTTTCACAACTTGCTTCTCCTGGTTTGTGCTGGAGTCTCTCTCCCCCCCTCTATCCTTCTTCTTCCTGTCTCTCTCTTCAATTTCCTGCCTAGCTATAATCTGACTTGCCATAGTCCAAATGGCTTTATTTATCAACCAATCAGAGCAACACATATTCATACAGAAAGATATCCCACAGCAGTAGAACATGATGACGGCTAATAACTAAGTATGATATTTTTGAAAATTGCCAAGAGATCCCAAGGGTTTCAACACACACTCTCTCTCACGGGTATGGCAGAGTATAGGCATTAAGGGGTCATATAACCATTCCACAATGCATACACACTAGAAAACAATATGTGCAAGATTAATATGTCTATAATTTTTTATTTGTCAATGGAAATACATTTTTTAAAGTCTACACTAATTATATATCACTTCTAAATATTATCAAACTCCCAGGGAATACTTTTTCTTCTTTTACTACTCTATGTTTTAAGCTCTTGGGAACTGATACTTCAAAGAGCCACCAAAACTGTTAAGCACAAATTAAGTAAAACTCGAGGCTAGGGTGAGAAGCTTGTCATGATTCATGCATGCTTTTAAAGCCAGCCAGTGCGCCTTCTAACAAGCTTGCCTAGGGCTCACTGGGCTGAGTGGAGCAGGGTCAGTGGACGCCTGATTGGTGTAAATACAGGCTAATAGAACACAGCTATTCATGTGCTGTCTGACTCAGCTTTTGTGCTACACGGGCAGAATGGAGTCACCGTGGCAGAGGCAGCCAGGCTAAGATACACAGTGCCTGCCCTTTGTAGACTCTTATCCTAGGGGTGCTGTTTGGTTTGATTTACTATTTGCTTTTGGTTACTGACCCCATTCAGCACAATTAAAGGCTAACTTGGAGAAGACTGATAAACTGCAAGCGATTCTGTTGGCTAGAGATGATAAACCCTGAAGTTTCAGTTTCATTGGCCTGGAGGACATTTACCAGTTTTGTGTAAGTCAGCACTCTTATCATGTTTTCAGTCAGTCTCAGCCTGGCTGAGCTCCTAATTATTGTGATATATAAACCTTTGATAGATGCTCACACTATACACTTACGTGAGAGTCATGTCTTTAACTTTCTAGACTCTCTTCTTTGATAAAAATGACTTCCATGTGGTCAAGGAGTGCATGCACATTTACTGAGCAACATGGCCCTCAGAGCCCTTTTCAATGGAAGCATCATGTGAGGGTGGGCGGGCATGGGGAGATTCGGAGTAAGAACTCAGGCTGGCAGAATGGTGTGGAAAGCAACTCAGCTCAGACAGCTGAAATACACTGGACATGCACAACAGACATGGGAAAGTGGGGCACAAGACTGAGCAGGGGGACAGAAGCAGAGGGTTTCATCTGTTCAGTTAGGAGTCTGTGCAACATGAGGAAGCGCAGGGGACATGGGAGTGGAGGTCCTTGAGGAACAGCTGTGATTTACCCTTGATGGGGAGAAGGAAACACATTGGAGCCAGGAGCTTAAAGCAGAACCTAAGATGTCAGAGGGGAACTGGAGAAATTCTCAGAGATGGGACATATATTTAGGAGATGGGTTTATAGAACGTTTCAGGAGCAGAGGTGAGCCCAGGAAAGGATTTTGGGTGTGGCACGAAGACCCTGCCTCACTATATGGAGGATCTACATATCATGAATGCTCAACAAATAGTTAAGGGGCTAGGGCATTTGTGTACTCACTTAAACAGTAGATGTTTAGTATGGAGAGATAGCTGGATGGATTAGCACACTTGCTGTGCGAGCATGAAGAACAGAGTTTGGATCCCATCACTGACACAAAGGTGGGTGTGGTCTTTGCACACCTGCAATCCACTCCCTCCATGTCCCCAACACTCCCTCCCCCAATACAGAGTACGGTGGAGATAGGAGGATCATTGGTGATCTCTGGCTGCCAGCCTAGCTGAAAAACCTTAGCTCCAGGTTCAGTGGGAGACCTTGCCTTCAGAGAAAGAAGGCAGAGAGTGATGGAGGACACCTGACACCTTCTTCAGCCTCTGCACATTGTGCCATATACACAGTTTGCTTTTAAAGTAAGTATGTTTTCACTACCAACTTATGCACAGTTCTAGGTATAGAGATAGGGTAGTGAATAAATGAGATTGCTCTCGCTATGTAGTACCCATGATACTTTGGAAGGTATTAATACAAGGGTGACGGGCAGTAGAGGTGGTGCAGGAGAGTTGCCACTTCGTGAACCTTCTCCAACAAAGTGATATATGACTAGAGACCAAAGGAACAAGCTGTGAGCTCTGAGCAACGAAGGCACTGGAAAGTTCACACAGAGGCTGGTGAGAGTAGATCCACACCACAGAGACTGCCCAGCACCTTCACTGCTCATGAGAGACTCATGATGATCCAGAGAAGTGGATGATGGTGTCTTGGGGAAGGGAGGATGAGGTGCTACAGGACAGAAGATGATGATGATGTCTGGGATCAGGGAAGTCATGTTTGCCAGGGCGTGTGGACAGGGGTAGGTCCTGAAGATGTAAAAATGAACCTTGGGATTCACTGATGGAGTGGGGATGACTTTCTATTATGGAGACGGAAGCGTCCAGAGCTCACAGGTTTGGGAGCCTGAGAACCCCCTCATCCCACTTGCAGATTTAGGGGTGAGAGGGAGGCAGGATGAGGCTGCTGAGGGAGAGAGTGTGGAAGCTGAGCCCCAGAGCACTCCACATTAGAGTCATGAGGGGAAAGGGAGACTGGAGGGATTCTAGACAATAATCAAGGGGGTTGGGGTGAGGTGAAATCAGGAAGCCATAGGATGAGTGCTTCTGAAGTGTAGTCAAGGAGGTCAGGAGCCAGCTTAGACATCTGGGTTTAGCAACTTCCATGTTATCGGTGCGCAACTAAGCTGTTCTGCAGGAAAGTGAGAAGGAAGGATGACAGGAAAAGAAGGTAGCACGGGAGGGTCTGGAGATTAGCTGGGGGAGTGACCATGAACTGGAGTGACAGCTGGGTGCATATGAAGGGCAGGAAGGCTCACTTGGGACACTCAGGGACTTGAGAGTAGCACTGTGCTGCTAAGCATGGCCCAGGACACAGCCTGAACCTAAGGCTGCCAGAGATCATGGGTGTGAGGAGAGGACAGTTGGAACAATGTCCCACTGTGGGCCCTGGGTACAGTGATGGAACGGCCTTGGACTGCTACACAGAGGATAGCTCACAGGACCAGAGCAAAGAGGATAATGTCTGGGAACAGGGGCACAGAGTGGGATAAGGAAGTGTGGTGGGGACATCAGAAGCTAATGAGGTTCTCTTGAGATAAATAAAGGATGATTAGAGGCCTTAGATCTGGCAGTGTCCAGAGAGGGAGATGGCAAGCGGCACACTGGCACTAGCGAGCACAAGAACATCTGCCACTCCTTTGAAGGTTGGTGGGAAAAGGCACGAAGTAGAAGGAAGCATGTGGTGGTAGCATAGGTGGGTGCCTGGGGAGGTAGGAAGAACATGGGGGTGGGAGCAAGACAACTTCATGGGCCCGAGTGCTGCGGAGGTGGGTAGTCATTTTGAAAGCTCTGAGTCAACAGCATGTGTAAGGTGATCTCCAAAGCACAGACCAGGAAAGGGTGAAGGGTTTCACTATATGACACGGGCTTCATCACTCTTGCATGAATGCAAGATACTCAGAATGAGCATCACTGGGGCTGGAGAGATGGCCCAGGTGATAAGAACACTTGCCATGCAATCTCCAGGACTAGAGTTGGGATCCTATCACCCACATAACAAGGCATCTGATCTCCTCTTTTAGCCTCTGTATGTGCATAAGTTTATGCATCTGTGTGTGTGTGTGTGTGTGTGTGTGTGTGTGTAATCCTAAAAACCCCTCTAATCCTTAAAACAAAGAACAAAATGAGCATTCATCGCATCATGAGAAGTGATGAAATGCAATCAAGACCTCCTTCATACGGATTTTTCTGAGTCAGGATGATGGCCTTGACAAGTAGACCTCCTCAGATGGCTCTTTGCCCCTCCTGGTAGGTCCCACTCATGAGTCTGCAAGTACAGGGTGGAAAGGCAAGGCACTGCTCCCAGGTACCATGTGATCTCCCATATCCATAGACACTTCACAAAGATTGAATTTCAACTATGGCAAAGAAGAAGTCAAGCTATCTGGAGAGCCGACTAATGAAGTGTCACATGACAGAATTTATATGCCAGGGGAAGGGCAGAGGTGACCCAGCCAGTTTCCTCTCTCTCGCACATGCCAGAGCTGTTCCTAGCCCCTGAAAGGAGCCACCAGAAGAGGCCAGATGTTCTGAGGTAGGGGGTCACTGGCTCTTGAGGCAAAAAGATCTGGCATCTTCTTTGTGGAGGCTGATGGCGGGGCCAGGGCAAGCAACAGGCCCTGGATGACTATGAATCCCATCACTTCTATTTCTGGGTCTGAAGACAGAGATCTCTTCACATCCTACCGCAGGCTGTGGGTACTGTGTGTCTGCCTGGCTTTCATGGTGGGGTCACTACCTGGCATCCATCCTCACAAAGCAAATGAGCAACCAATTGAAAACAAACTCAGTCCTGTCTCAAGGTACGTCTGGGCTTCAACCTGACAATATGCTCTTTCAATTCTCGTTTTCTTTAAACCTCACCAAATTTCATGTGTATTTATGAATATACAGTTACTGCCAAATTCCTGGCAATTTATTCATATTCAAAACTCCCAGCTGTGGTGAAAGAAGAGTACATTTTTCAAGAGAGAAAGAAATGATTTTCCCAATATATCAAAAATATGTCCCATTTTATGGCCACATATCTGATATCAAAGTGTGAGGCAGGAAGGCTGGAGGAAGAGGTCTGGGGATATATTTTTCTCCAGAGGTGGAGGAGGCTGACCTTTCTATGGTGAACTTTGGTGCCCACTGGGCCATAGGAAGAAGGGGAGTGATGGAGCAGAATGCTCACACTTGCTTATAAAGTCACTTCCTTAGCAGGTCAAGGCCTCTTAGACTAACCAGATGGAGGTTTGGTATGTAGTGTTACCTGGAAGATTCTGAGTGTAAGGAAAAGTGATTGGACGCAGATAATGAAAATGAGCACACTCAGGGTTGGTGGTCCCCCAACTTAATAACCTAATACCACTGATAGAAGTAGGGCTAAAGCTCAGATTCATCCACAGGACCCACATGGTAGGGGACAAGAACTGACTCCCACAAGTTAAGTTGACTCTGATTTCTACCTATGCTGTGTAGCATGCATGTGTCTGTCCTCCTTCTCCCTCTCCCCACCCTCTCTCTCTCTCTCTCTCTCTCTCTCTCTCTCTCTCTCTCTCTCTCTCTCTCTCTCTCACACACACACACACAATTAAAAAAAAGATTCTTTAAAAGGGGGCTAGAGAAGAGTACTGGCTGTTTTTCCAGAAGACCTGGGTTCAATTCCCAGTACCTACATGGTGGCTCACAATTGTCTGTAACTCTAGTAACAGGAATCCAACATCATCTTCTGGCCTTGAGGGTATGAGAAATGCATGTGCACAGACATATATGCAAATAAAGCACCTATATACATAAGAAAGTGATAAAATCCCCAAAAAGCAAACAAACAAACCAAAGAGCAACAAAGAAACTGAGTTCTTGAGTTCCAACAACCAGTGTGAGCCCTTGTTCCCTCACTCTAGCTGGGAGATCTTAGACAAGGTATTTGCCTCTCATAGTCATAGAACCTGAGTTTAGAAGGCCTACATAGAACATCACTACAGGGCAGGACTGCTAGGAGCATATAATAAGACAATGTCTGCAGGGGATGGAGAGGTGACTCAGCAGTTAAGTGTACCTGGCTGCTTTTCCAGAGGAACAGGGTTCGGTTCCCAGCATCCACAAGGCAGCTCGTAATTGTCTGTAACTCTAGTCCCAGGAGAGCCAACGCCCTCCTTGGGTACTACATACAAGTAATGAATAGATATAAATGTAGGCAAAACACCCATACATATAAAATAATAAATAAAAAAATCAAAATTACCAAAAGATAATGCTTAGTAAGGCCTGAACAGAGAATCAAATATGCTTTCCAGCATGTCAGCTCTTATAGCAAGGGCAAGGGTGACTCCATGCACAATGATGCTTTATGTGTTTAGATGTCAGAGGAGAAAAGGATCTCAGTAGGCTGGAGCCTTCCAGATCCTAGAGAAAGGGATCCTAGCAAGTATCTTTGAGGTGGGACTTGGAGAATTGCTAGTTCTTAGAGGTAGAGGATTATTAACTCAAGGCAACAGAGATGCCTAGGGTATAGATGCAGATGTTTAAAATGTTCATGGGATTTAAAACTGTATGGAGATCAGCCTGGACAGCAGGGGGCTTCCATGTGAGGAATGAAAGGAGGCCATATTGGAAAGGTATGTAGTCAGCTAAGAAAGACCATGGTTACCAAACTCAAGAAGTTAGCATTCTTTTATGGGCAAGGCCTTAGAGCATTGAAGTGTGTGTGTGTGTGTGTGTGTGTGTGTGTGTGTGTGTGTGTGTGTGTGTGTGTGTTCTTTATCTGTCTGTATCTGAGAGATCCCCACAGTGGTGGGTTTTATAAGAGAAGTTATAATTTTCAAAAAGAAAAATTCAACTTCTACCTCTTTGAGTCTGTGACCGTGGCTTTCTTTGGACATGTGGTCTTTATAGATGTAGTTGAACTAAGATGGGCTCATACTGGGGGAAGGTCCAACCTTCCTTGGACATAGACACCCAGGAAAGAAAGCCATGTGAAGTCACAGAAGAGACCCAGGGATGAAGGGTACAGGACAATGGAGGCAGAGCAGAGTGATGGTATATAAGCCAAGAAACACTCAGAATGCCAGAAGCCATCAGCAGCTGAAATAAGACAGAGAGGTTCCACATTAGTGTCTCCAGTGGGGACCTGGTGCAATGTGAATTTTAGTTGGTCTTAATAATAAAAACCCAGAGTCAGATATCAGGGTGAAAGCTGAAAGGTCAGAGAAGCATCACAGGCAGCCACCGTGAAACTTCTTACCTCTTTCCTCACACTGAAAGGGGCCGAGCTCCTGTCTCCACCCCACCTTATCACTTCCTCTCTCTACTCAGCCACATCACTTCCTGTTTCCTCCTCCCAAGTGCTGGGATCAAAGGTATGTGCCACCACCGCCTGGCCTCTAGTGGCTAGCTCCACACTCTGATCTCCAAGCAAGCTTTATTTGTTAGAGCACAAACAAAATATTACCACACCTGGCCCTGCTAAAACTCCCAAGCTCTTGATGGTGGACTTGTAGCTTTCAGAATTGTGAGAGAGTTAAATATGTGCTCATTTGTGTTTTCTCAGTCCCTCACTCTGTGTGTGCATACATGTTCCTGTGTATGTGTGTATGTGTGTATGTAGAGGCCAGAGTAAACCTTGGGTATCTTCTTCAGTCACTTGCTACTCTGTTTTTTGAGAAAGTCTCTCTCTCTCTTATCTGGAACTGGTTGGTCAGGCTAGCCAGGCTGGACATTGAGCCCAGTGATTCACCTGTCTCTGCCACACTCTACTCCCCACAGCATCCAGTGCTGGAATTATGAGCATCCACCTGTCTTTCCTATGTGGCCTAGCAATCATTTTATCTACTGGGTCACCTCTCCAGCCCCAAGTCCAGTAGTCTGAAGCCTCTCCAATGTTCAGGATACTGATATGCCAGATCCAGGAAATGACTAAGCATGACGTGGGCCCAATGAAGAGCAGTATAAGGACTTGGATGTCCGAAGCAGGTGCTCTTCTTAGATTTCTGTTGCTATGACAAACTATGCTGACACAAAGATACATATAGCAGGAACAATTCTAGGCTGTAGTCCATCACTGAGGAGAAGCTGAGGCAGGAACTCAAAGCAGCTAGTCACATCCTATCTAGAGTCACCATTGGAGAGAAAGGAATGCATGCCTGCTACCTGCATGCTTGCATCTCTGTGCTTAGTGCTCAGTCCCTTCATGCTTATACACAAGGTCCAGCCCAGAACACAGTGCAGTCTGCAGCGAGAGTTGATCTTCCCACCTCATTGAACACTCAAGCTAACCCCCCACAGACATACCCATAGGCCCACCTGGGCTCAATAATTCCTCGGTTGAGACTCTTAGCCCAGTTGATTTTGGGTTGTGTCAAGTTGACAGTTAAAACTAACCAGCACACCAGAGAAAATGTCGGTGACAGTGGACAGAGTTGAGAAACTGTCCTCCGAGCAAAGTGACAGGACTCGCAGGGAAACAAGATGGGGAGGAGAGCAAGGTCAAGCGGCACCTGGAGGGTGTCTTTTGATGGAAAGAACAGCTACACTCCGAGACCTGGCACTCTGAACAAGGAACTGGGTGGAGGGCATTTTGGCAAAGAGTGGATGGTATCCGTATCTGTAATGAGAGAATTCATTCAATGGGAAAGTGGAGCTTCAGTCCACAGGACGGGAGCCCGAGAGGCCAGGAACCCCAGACTTCATCTTCTGTGCATTCTGGAGACACACAAGATCGGAAAATCAAAACTTTGCAAACATTTTGGCTGGAACATTCTTTCGGTGGCTAGAGACCCAAGCCCGTGGAGGGAATGTGCTCCTAGCCCTCTGCGTGGGCTAAGCTGTCAGTACCTGTGGAAAGCTTTTCTTCAACTCGAGATCTCCAGAAACATAAACAAGGCACACCATAATTGTTGGTTAATTTGTTGCCAGTGAATTGATTCCAGATTCGGACTTTTCCCATTCTTGCCACTTCTGTCTCTTTTAGTGCATGCTGAAGTTCCCGGAACTATAATTTTGCATATGCTTAATGACTACCCAATGACATTACAGAATATAGCAATGCTCCTTATTTTTCACTTGGAGATGCCCCACCCCATAATCTGAGGGCCTGGAAACCCCAGAGTGCTCTAGTTCTTCTTCATGCTTCCCTCCCCCTTCCTTGTCCAACTAGAAGAAAAATAAAGTCCACTTTCCAGTCAGAATAATTGCCACAGTGGAGAAAAGATATTTTTAAAAACTTTCTCTCCAAATTACAGATCAGAGATAATGATGAAAGTAAAATGGCAGTTTCAAGCCTAAAGCAAAAACCATCAAGGGAAAACACAAGCCACTCACAACATGCAATTTTCTTGGGGCCAAGAGTCACGAAATGCACTTGGCTACAATGGACGTCTCACCATCACTGTCACAGAACTCAAGTGGCTTCAGGTGGTACAAGGTCCTCCAATCACTCCAGTTTTGCAGAATTCTGCCTTGGACTTCTATTAAGGGTCAAGTTTTCCAGTACAAGGAAAACCATGTCTCTGTTTGAGACATTTTCCTTCCTTTGCTATTGGCAGAGAAGGTAGAGTAGAGAAGAAACTGGGTAGAAGCTCTCATGGGCTTCCTCTGAAGAAGCCATTTTTTTCACAAAAGTTAAGGTGTTCAGAAATGGACCCTGTTGATCAATGGAAGAGAAACTGATGCCCGGTGGTAGAGATGAGGCCTATTGAGGTAAAATCCCTGTAGAATTTCCATTCCAAAATTCAAATTTTTTCACCTTATAACTGAACAAGAGTATGGATTTTACTTCACCTATGGGCATCATATTGGTGATTTCTAAAAAAAGAACAAAAAAGCATTCTTTATTTGGTAAGCATATTAATATGTCATATATCTCCCAACCAAAGTCTAATATTCAGAAGGATTATAGTTTGAGGGAGAAAAATACCTCAGTTCAATTGTAACAAAAATAATATTTAAGGTAAATACTGCAACAGACGTTTTAACTTTATTTCATAAAAGCGAGTAGGGTGGAATTCCTATGGAATGTAGGTGCTTTGGCCAAGAAAAATTATGTTTTACAGATTTCAGACGTCCTTTTTGAACAAATATAGAAATGTAAACACCAGGAAGCACAGAAGTCAGTAAGGAAAAAAAATGATCGAGGAGTAAACTCTCTCAAAGCACCCAATACCACTTCTCTCAAGAGCTGTCCCTCTTCAGATAAGAAGTCTTGTCTTACAAACACACCCTGAGCATCCTTTACTTATTTGACAGGATCTGTCTAAATATCTTTTGAGGTAAAACTTTCCTTCCCATTCCCACAAATTCCTCAGAAACTTCTGGGCAGCACTATTTTTTTTTTAAAGATGTTTCATAACTGTGGGCAGTAAGAGGGTGTGACCCATAGAGACCACACCATTGCCCCAGCTTTCCTTAGGAAGTCTCGCTGTTTTGGAGGGACCTTACTGTCTAAGGTAGGTCCATTCTTGGAAAACTGGAGGAATTCAGATTGTGTGTGTGTGTGTGTGTGTGTGTGTGTGTGTGTGTGTGTGTGTTCCATTTCTAGTCCTTTATGATGTCTTTAGTTCCCTCAGAAGTCCACCCAAGAGCTAAAGAACTTCTGTAACAAATTCTCCACTGTAGCAGCAGTCTATACAAGGCTGCCAGTGAGGATAGTGTGGCCACGAAGCTCCAGCCACCATCCCCTCCCTTATTCCACGTGGAAGTGCCACCTTCTACTATGGAAGTGGAACATAGCAGAATCTGTCCTTACAGTCCAACCCTGGTGAATGGATATGCCAGGGAACTTTCTGGAAAAAGACTTTCTTTCCTAAATAATTGAGCAAGGCAAGAGAGGAAATATAACTTCTTTCTTTAAAAAATAAAGATACTGAGTGTGCAGATATTGCACATTAGCATGCTACTTGAAAGCGCAGCCAGTAGCTGTGGGAGAAGAAAGCCAGACAGAAGCACTGGGGAGCCTCTCCAGAGCCCAGGTGATACCAGCTCCTGAATTAGCCTAGGTTAGCCATATTGTGTCTCACTGTCTATAGGGGTGACTTCGTGTTGGCAAAGCTTCCTGGGTTGAATACTCTGCTAGTCACTTGGAACACAAAGGCTTGCTTCATGTCTTGTCTTCATAGGTAGAGGTCCTCTGGAGATGCCTTCTCATCTCTCAAATCTTAGTCAACAGTCATCTTGGGGGAACTTCCCTTGGGGGAGTTCCTGTGGTTCCCTGTGCATCATGCCACTTAGCACTCACTACATTTCAGGTAAGGGTTCCCTTCCTAACAGGATTAGCCACGGAACTCATGGCACAGATGTTAATATGGCACCTCCCTCTTCCTAAAGCATTAGGGGTTTGAGATGAGGGTAGAGCATTAAAGCAGCCACAGGGCCCTTCCAAGTGGGACGTGTGTGGCCACTTGGTGCCCTCATGAAGGCTGTGTTGCTTAGGTTCTAGAAGAGGAAACAGAACTCCCTCTGCCCCCACATCACCCTCCTATGGAAGCAAGCTTTGTCCTGAGACTTGATGAGAATTAGTGGGGATAATATATAGAATACACAGAGAATTGCCAAACTTAGCGCCCCTCCCCCCCCCAAACCCTTCAAAATTACTATGCTAATAAATGGAAGAGACCATGCTCAGAAGAAAACATACAGGAAAATGTGTCTAGCAGCCTAAGCTGCAAGGGAAATGGCTGTAAATTAAAATTGCTTTTAGATTTTTGTCTCACCTGGGTTAGAATGGCCATGATCAAAAAACAAACAACAACGAAAACCAAATAATAAATGACGGGGAGGGTTTGAGAAAAGACAGTGCCATCTCTGCCACTGGTGGGAGTTCAGACTGGCACATCCATTTGGGAAATCAGTAGGGAGGATTCTTGAAAAACTAAACATTGAACTACCATATGTCCCAGCTATGCCTCTCCTGAGTGTATCCTCAAAGGACCACAGAGATGTACGAACATCCACGTCACACTCACTAGTCAAAATGGCGAAGAAACAAATCACCCTAGATGTTCACCAACAAGTGAGTATATAATGAAAATGTGGTATACGTACATCATAGGATTTTATTCAGATGTGAAGAAAAAGGAAATCAAACTACTTTCAGGAAATTGGATAGATCTGGAAATTATTATTTAATTAAGGGACACACAGCAAATATTTTGTGCTTTTCTAGGTTCATAGTCTTTGTCATAATTTCCAAACTGCTGCTGTGGAGTCAAGGCAGTTATAGACAATGTGTGAATACACAGACATGACTTTGTTTCAATAAAACTTTATTCACAGCAACAAGTGGCCATAGCTCAGAGGAGTTTGCTTGTTGAGCATTGGACTAGAGTGAAGCTTCCTAAGTCTGGACATGCCCATGAACCTCCTGAGGCCTCTGTAGAAATGCAGGACTGGAGTCAGCAGCAGAGAGGTATTACAGCCTGATCTTTGGTAGTAGCAAGTCCCCAGGTGACAGGTGCTGTTGGCCATGGATTGCACTTTGGGAGCACATTTTGAAGCCTAAAAAACACTAGACAGAGCTGGAGGGCTGGCTCACAAAATCTGTGGACATGCTGAACCCTGTCCCTCAAGGAGTCCAACTCAAGAAGAGACAGGACCTAGATCTGTTTTGCTGACTACTGTACACCTAGTACCCGCTATGGTGCTTGGCATGCTTAAGTACACATCCAGAAATGTCAAGTCATCATAGAGGCTCAATAAACATTTGCTAAATGATTCCTGGGGACACAAGCCCCCAAGGATGGAAATGATTTCTCACACTTCTGACTTGTAGGTTCTTTAAGGAAAAAAAACCTCTTGTCCTGCAGATTTTAAACACATGCTTGTTGGCAGTCCTTGAAGATGGCCTATTAACAAGATTCCATTTTTATACCTACATCATGATTGTACTTGTCTCTCTTTTCCCCTTTGCTGGTGACACATCTTTTTATGGATTAGATAAGTCTGATCATATCTTCTACCACAGAAACGAGGTCTGAGAGCCAAATTAGGCCCAAGAGATGCTGGTTCCCTAGTCACAGGGCTAGCTCGGTGACAAGTCATTTGGAAGCCCTTTCTTCCTATCCTTGCCAGTTAGGGCAAATATGTCAGTATTAGCCAGGCTTCCAGGTGATGGTGGATAAGTCTGAGCTGTTTAAGGTCTTTTGGACCATCATAGGCAACCAGAGAGAAGGGGCTCCGATGGTGTCCTAAAACCCTGGTCTGGCCATACCTGAAGCAGGACTTTCTTGTTTCTTGGTTACAAGCAAGACTTCTTTGCCTTTTCTTCAAGTAGCTTGCATTAATTTTCTGTCACTCAGTACCAGAAAGAATTCACATTTTAAACATGATTATATACTTTGGTTTTTTTTTTTTTACTTTTTTTCTTTTATTGAACATAGATTTTTTTTCTCATACAATATATCCTGATTATAGTTTCCTCTACCTCTACTCCTCCCAGATTCTCCCCACCTCCCCTGTCCGGACTCCCTTTCTGTATCTCATTAGAAAAACACAGGCTTCTAAGAGGTAACAACCATGCATGACAAAATAAAATAAAATAAGATGAAGCAAAAACTATCATATTGAAGCTGGACACAGGAATCCAACAGGAGGAAAAGAGTCCCAAGAGCAGGTACTAGAGTCAGAGACCCACTCTTTCTCACACTCAGCAATCACACATATGCTAGGGCAATGGTGGCAGATGTGGGAGTAGCCAACCAATGTCTGATTTGTCCTAAGGCTTACTCTATGAGAAGAAACCCATACCTGACACTGCTTGGTTAACCAAGAACCAGAGAATAGATAGCCCAAAGACCTAGGGTAAAACTGAATACTACCAATCTAAAAAAAATAAAAAAATAAAATCAATTAAGTGATTCTTAATGATATTCATGGATAAGTGCCTTATCCAGTCATCATCAGAGATGTTTACTCAGGCAGCAGATGAGAACAAAATGCAGAGATCCACAACCAGACATAATACAAAGAGAGAGTCTAAATTGGAGGTCTCCATCAAATCCTTCCCTCATAACTCAGGGAATCCCATGGGAGAGGAGACAGAAAGAATGTAAGACCCAGAGGGGATGGAGGACCCCAGGAGAACAAGGTCCTCTGAATCAACTAAGCAAGGTGCATATGAGCTCACAGAGACTGGAGCAGCAAGCACAGGGCCTGCATGGGTCTGCCCCAGGTCCTCTGCTTATATATTATAGCTATTAGCTTAGCATTTTTGTGAGACTCCTGACTGTAAGAACTCACACTGTGTAGAAAAAGAACAAGCTAGGAATGTTAGTTAAGTTCATTTCCCTAAAGTTTAACTTGCTGAATCACGACAACCACTTCAGTAGGATAGCAAAAGTGTTAGTGATATATGTGAAGCTGAATTGCAAGAGAGTAGCAAACCCATGAACCTGCAACCATTTCTTTGTTGATTTTTTTTTTTTGAGACAGGGTTTCTCTGTGTAGTTTTGGTGCCTGTCCTGGATCTCACGCTATAGACCAGGCTGGCCTCCAACTCATAGAGATCCGCCTGGCTCTGCCTCCCGAGTGCTGGGATTAAAGGCATGCACCACCACCGCCCAGCATGTCACCATTTCTTAAAGCTCAGAAGAGGTCAGTATGTATCACATAGGATTTATCTTTCTTATAGAATATTCTTCCAAGGCAGACTGGCTTCCCCTGCACAGGTGTGAAAGGCAGTCTGCCTCAGAAGAGCTCCTTATCATGTTTTATAGAAGGAAAGCCAAGGGCTAGGCTGAGACAGCTCACTGCAGAGTTTGAAACATTTTGTGACTCTTCCTCCATCATAGCCACATTTAGTAGTGCTGGGTCAGGCCTTCTACAATTGTTTGAGAACAGCTGACCGGTGTCAGTGGCAGGGTTCCTTTGTACTGTCTTTGAGTTAGTATCTTCTAACACTTGAGGTGCTCTGGTTACCAGATGAGTGGAGTTTCAGACAAAACACCACTGGTGTTTGAGTCAATTCTGCTAATGTATGCTGGTACATACACTCACCCACATTAAAACATACACACATCATAGTCTAAAAATCTTGGTGAGAAAACAGTATTGCAGCTCTCCCACAAACATCTCATGTGTCTGGGGAAATGTCTATCTTTTCCCAGCAGCATCTAAACAAATGGAGTCTGAACTGAGCTCAAATAAAGCCAACTGTTGCGATCTCTGCTGCCCGTGGCTGTTAAGCTTTCGTTACTAGGGAGAAATAGACTATAAGAAAGCACCTTCATTCTGCACTTGCCCATAAAACTTATACAAGGACATGAACTTCTTTCCTACCCCTTTAAAAAGTGTTGGCTAATACACCAGAAATGCTGACCCCCAGAGACTCAAGACCCTAAATCCCACAAAAGCAGCATCCCATTAAGTTATGTGCAAAGAGACACTCCCTTGCCTAGCCTAGAGACACATTAATCCACTTTTGAAAACATTTTCAAACATAAACATTAAAGGAAAAGTTGACTCCTTCACACTCAGCTGTGGAATTGTGTAAATCATAACATCACATGCGTAAGGAGACGCACAGTCTCCTCTTTCCAAGACACGTGCATTCAAATCAAGTGTGATTCACCACACTGCCTGCCTGCTGTCAGGAGGGGATCCTTCTCCATTATAGGACATTTATGTGTGTCTGCTAAGACTAAACACCAGATAATTATCAGGTCATCTGCTAGATAGCAACATCCAAAGAAAAAAGCATGTGAGAGCCATGCCCTGACTTCTAAGTGTGTTTCAATGGGGGGTTTGTTTTCCCCCAAATGCAATTCTCTGCAGACAGGAAATAAAGGGTGAAAAACACAGACTGGAAATCCCTTAGATGGACATTATGTGGTCTGTAAATGGGGGGAAGAACACAAGAAAGGGAAAGGGATTTATGCTTCTTCACAGGCAGAATGCATTACTTACTCCCCATTTCCAAACATGTTAGCAGAGTTGATGTCCTTCTGACTTCATAAGAAACAATGAAACCTAAGAGTGCAATAGTGGCACACATACCTTGGCTCTCTAATTGGACTTAGTTCCACTTAACAAGAGGGAAATCGTGCCTGACGCCAACTACCTAGCCAGCTACCCAGGGCTAGTAAAGTCATGGGTCTTGTAGGAGAATCTGCGACCACCAAGTTACTAAACCAGTATAATCCCTAACTACATTCTAAATATTTGTTCTCATGCCCACAGATCAGTGCAGTTCTCCCACGTCATCAATGGAAGTTCTCTTTGCCACAGAAGGATACCCTTACAGAAAACCACAGCCAGTCAAAATGCAGATACCACTGAAACATCCACAATGCAGCTCTTGTACCAAAGGCTCAGGGATTACTGCAGAAGAGGGTGTGAAATGAGTCTAAGTCCCAGAGCAACAGAATCTGATGAATGTAAGATTGTGTCTTCTAGAATTGCCAAAAAAGCTACACCCAAGAAGTCTCACAAACATGGCTGCTTAAACACGATCTGAACAAAGCCGACACCAATAGACATGGCAAAGTGGAGGGGTGAAAGTTCAGGAAGCCTCAATCCTAGACAAAGAACTACAGGCAACTAAGGAATGCGGAGAGCCGGGGAAAGAGTCTTCCCCAGGGAAGAGCACACCGATTGGGTTATCCGATATCAAATGTGAGATCCAATCACATGTTCAATACCTATACAATGAGAGCAGACTGTATTTATGCATTTAGAAACACACACACATTTATATGCAGTATAATTTTATGTTCAGTGTCCGTGGAGGTTGGAAATAGGATCCCCTGTGGCTTAGGTTAAAGGTAGCTGGGAGCTACTTGGCCATGAATGCTGAGAATGAACTGGGGTCTTCTGCAAGAGCAGCCTTTACTTTAAGGACTGAGCCACCTCTTCAGTCCTAGAAGAAGAATGTGATAATCGAGGTCTGATATTTCATGTGAAACTACATCAAAGTCATCATTCATTTAAGAGAAAATTCTCAAGAGTCCTCAGTGTGTGTCTGGGTGCCTGTTCTTTCCTACAGTTTTGATAGGATGTCAGTGCCTTGTCCTCTCCCCGCTCTCCAAACACAATTCAGCAGCTGCTTCCTGCAGTACAACTACTCTCATGGCTGACATTTTAAAACATTTTTGGAGTTTATGTTACTGTAGATTACTTACTGATACCGAGAAGGATAATAGCGGCTGCTATTTATTTAAACTGTTAGACAGTGGTATTCTCCCAGATTCTTGCTTCACTCATCCCCTTATCACCATCCCTTAGGAATCAGAGATTAAATTCCATAATTAATTGTTGATAAGATTATAAAAACACAAGCACTCTTGCATGCTTTAACGTGAATAACAAGAAGCAGAAAACAGCAGACAGCTAGTGTTCCAAGAGAACAGATTTTAACGGATTAGATTTTTTCCTGATAATGTATGTTAACTGGTTATTATTCATAGAGTTGCATTCTACATATAGTGTTCCTTGATAAGAGACTGATGCTGTTCTGAAGAACTTTATACTTCCATCAGTTGGCTGAGAAAAGAGAAAGAGATCCTGGGGGAATCTGGAGATGCTGCTCTCAACATTCCTCATTTTTTTTAGACCAGTGGTTTTAAACTGCAGTTGATTTCTGTCCCCTGGAGGATGCTGGCATTATCTGGAGACACTTTTTTGGGGTTTCACAGTTTTGATAATGGACTGTGGGCAGAGGCCAGGAATGCTGCTACCATCCTGTGGTGGGCAAGGCAGCCCACGGCATAGGCTATCCAGCTATATATCTGGTGATGCTGAGGCTGAGGCAGCTGTGTGAACATCACAAGCATTCGGTCTTGGTTGGATGGATGTTCTTGAAGCTCAGATGCAATGACATTCAAGGACAAATGTCCAAAGTGCAGGACAGACATGCCACACCAGAAGTGCTTCATAGAATTAAAGTAAAGAGAAATAAATGGAATTAAATTTTCTCTTGACTATTCGATGCTAGATGGTTAACCATTTGGGCAAGTGGATATTTTTCTTGGGGACCAAACCAACACAACAAATAATGGATAGTAGAAAATCATGGCTCTCAGCATGGAGAGACAGCCAAACCAGAACCATCCAAGACACTTGGTTGAAAGGTCCACTTATTGCAGGAAAAGGCTGCAAAGGGCTCCACAGCACACCTACCCATCCTTGATCTGTCCCCTACAGGAACTCCTGATCTGTAGGTTGGAAGGGAGTGATAAAAGGGAAGTTAATTTTTCCTACTTTGTGATCACATCTCTCATCTCTACAAATGGAGCTTTCTCTCCATTATGCACCTACTTTTTGTCACAGGACTATTCTCTGAGAATCACCCAGTGACAGAACATTTCTTTTCTGTCTTAAAAAGACTTAATGAAACTTTTTTTTTATTACTTATTATACTGCTGTCAAAATTGCAACTGGGGAGAGAACAATGAAAACCAGAATCCCAGGGCAGGAAGAAGGCTGTCAAGTCACTGTGGGGAATTTGGGCAGAGAACCAATATCCTATCAACCTAGAGGTACATTATTCATCCTTTAATTGCTTCTCAAGAATATTTACAGAAAGTGTAGATGGGTCACACCTTGATAAAGACAGGTGAGAAGTACAGCGTTTGAAATCTTTATTGTAGGGTACCTTTAGGTATGCATTTTCATGACACCTCCATAAAATCTGCTGGACCTGTAAATTGTTTCAAATAGATGAAAATGCATAAAAATTGGCCTATACTGTATTACTCCTTTCTGGCCTTAAGGATTGTTTTTTAGACTTTCTAAACACATGACTGTGAGAAAATAAGTCCTGGTGTCCCATTGTCATAGAAAACTGTGCCATAATCCACTTGAATAACTGTAACAAGAGGCCATGTCACACCTTAACTGTGACACATACAACAGTCAGACTGGACAAGCTATGGAGCATGAGGTGTGGAGAACACAGTATCACAGTCACCTGCCTACACCAGCTGCGTTCTGCCCACAGTTCCTCAGGAGGGCTTCAGGAAGGGCAGCAAAAGAAACATCTGGTGACACGGCATGCAGGTTGTGAGACACAGGACTCTAGGAAGAGACATTTAGAAGTATATTTTGGAGGGCCTAGGGAGATGGCCCTGTAGTGGGTAGCTGTTGCAGCTTTGACCTGGAAGTACTACCCACATCGAGGCTTCTGGCAACTGTCATGCCTATGAGGTTGGGCGAGAGAGGAGCACTAAAGACCTGAGATCCGATGTGCCGGCTCTCTTGGTTCCTGGATCCTGGACGCTGGAGGTACACCAAGCAGAGTTCTCCAGAGAACACCGCTGGACTGTGCTACACCTTTCCCAGACCCTGTAACCTATCCCTTTACTTTTAAGTTACCCCACAAAATAAACCTCCCTTTTAACTATGTGGAGTTGCCTCAATACTTCCACCAATATGGCTCAGTGGATAAAGTGCTTGCCTTACTTTATCTTTGGGATTCCTAGACCCAACTTAGTGCTCTGGAGGCATGACAACTACCTGAAGTCCCAACAGAGATGCAGATGCGAGGTATGCGGGGTGAGCTGGCTAGCTAGACTAGCCTGAATCATGAGCTCTGGCTTCAGTGAGAGATCCTGTGTCAATGATCAAGGAAGTCAATGTTGGACCTCCATATTCATGTGCATCCAGACAGATGTAAACACACAAGTATACATACACATGTATGTATACACACACACACACACACACACACACACACACACACGAATGTACGCACAAGCATACAAAGTGTTATGTTTCATGAAGCATTTTCAAACATAATTTACTTTTCTTATCCACTGAACCATTTTCCAGCCCTTCTATATCTTTATATTTATTTATTCTTTCATAATTACACACACACACACACACACACACACACACACACACACACACACACACACACCATGCTTTCATCATACCCCTCCCAAGCTCCTTCTTCCCAATATGTCATCACCTCCATATTTTCATGCCTGTGCACCTCTGCACTTAATGAGTGCTGTCTGCATGAGCCTGGGTGTGGGATTATATACTTGAGCAAGGGCAACCTACCGGGGACTACACCACCGAGGAATCTGACTGGCCCCTTCTCCAGCAACCCTAAACCACTGATAGCTCCTCAGGGAGAGGGGTGGACCTTTTGAGCCACTCCCTCATCCATGGTGGAATGTTGATGGAGGCAGTCTTGTGCAGACCCTATGCAGGTGGTCACTGCTGCTGTGAATTCATGGGTGCAACCATCAGCAACACGTCCAGAAGATAACATTTCTCAGTAGTCTTTCCCATTCCCTGGCCCATGCATTCTTTCCGCCCTCCCCTTCCACGATGCCCCTGGCTTACGGGGAGGATGCTAATAGAGTTCATGTCATAAGGAAGAAGACCGGGAAATAGTTAGGGTATTGAGTGGGCATGGAAGGGTGGGGATGATACTAGAGAAGATGAACCAAAATAAGGATGTGTGAAATGTCATATGGAAACCTACTGTTTTATAACATTATGTTGAACTACACTGAAAAAGAGTAGGGTAGATAATGTTATTCCCAGAAGTCATGGGTTATTAAGAACACCAATGCTAGGTGTGGGATAGCTATTGTCTTAGTTAGGGTTTCTATTGTTGTGATGAAACACCATGACCAAAAAGCAAGTCAGGGAAGAAAAGGTTTACTCAGCTTACACTTCCACAGCACTGAAGTCAAGACAGGAACTCAAACAGGGGAGGATCCTGGAGACAGGAGCTGATGCAGAGGCCATGGAGGGGTGCTGCTTACTGGCTTGCTTCCCATAGCTTGATCAGCCTGCTTTCTTATAGAACCCAGGTTTACCAGTTCAGGGATGGAACCACCCATAATGGGCTGGGCTCTTCCCTACCAATAACCAAAATGCCTTACAGTCAGATCTTAGGGAGGAATTTTCTCAATGAAGGTTTTCTCCTTTCAGCTAACTCTAATTTGTATCAAGTTGATGTAAGACTAACCAGCACACCTTCTTCTGGGCTGTCGGTTTGGATACCCCCCTCCCCTGCCCACACAAATAAGACAGGTTGCTTTCCTGCCAGAACTAGATGATAAGCCCCTGCTGCTAAAGATAGCACACAGTTTGGTTGCAGGACATCGAGAAATCAAGTGGAACTGAGCTTAAAGCTTTCTCCCTGCTGACTAGCTTTCATAGTCTGGAAGGTGCTACATGCAGGCACCAACAATCTTACCCAGTCATGAACTCCATAAGTTACAGTGTCAACCTTCCAGATAAGATGTGCCCACTGGTGAAACAGTGGGCATGAATGTTATTGGGATAACCAAATGCTTTCTGATTGGATTTGAAGACTTCTCCATGGAAAGAATCCTTGCCTTGTACTATAACCTCGTCAAAAGCTCTTGGGTAGGGAGATCATAGGTGCTATGGTGTTACTGAGCTACTACTGTTAGTTTGCTAAATGCACATTGTTAAATCTGACTTCTGGCTTATACTGAGATTTAGTGTACTAAGTTTGTTCATACTAAGATTAGTACTTCTCTCAGCCTCGGTTGGAGAAGTTTGTTTGCAGAGACTTGTAACTGGCCAAAACGCTGAGAAGTGACTGAAAGCCCAGTCTACCCTAGTAGGGTCTCCTACTAAACCTAGAGTTCACTAATTGACTGGACTGACTGTCCAGTAAGGCCCAAGGTTCCTTCTGTTTCCCAACCCCACAGGGGGTCATGGGAATGCTGGGGAGGCAGACTCAGGCCCCCATGCTTGCACAGTAAGTATTGCTAACTGAGCCATCTCCCTTCACTGATTTTGAAGGAGGTTTGGACCAATCCACTCTCTCCCTGTGTATAGGAGGAAGGCTGGGCTCCTGTGGGTTTCTGTGGTCTATCATGTCAGCCTTGCTTCGCTAATCTAATTTCCTCATTTTCAGTGACTGACTGGAGCACCTTCTCAGCACAAGCACTCAGATCCTTCAGAGCTTATTTGAGAGCAGCTTTGATGACAGATGTATTGGTTTTTCTCAATTTTGCTGTAAACGCAGGTACAGGATTCTTCCTTCTTATCATCACTAAACAGTAAACAAGGGCGCTTGGACCTCGAGTTCAATCCCTCCATCAGCCTCTTGATAGATTCCATATATACAGGCAGAAAGAGTGCTTATATTATTATTGAGATATAATTCATATACCATAAAATTTCCCCTTCTAATTGTACGAGTCAGTGCTTTCTACTGTAGTTATAGAGTTGTGGGAGGGATTATTTTTTCAAGTTTTAAAAATATTTCATTTATTTTATATGTATGGGTATTTGCCTGCATATATATGTGTGTATTTGTGTATATAATGTGTGTGTTTGGTGCCCATGGAGGTCAGAAGAGGGCATGAGTTCCCCTGAAACTGGAGTTGCATACAGTTGTGAGTCGCCACGTGGGTGCTGAGAATTGAACCGCTGTACTCTGGAAGAGCAGCCAGTGTTCTTATCCTCTGACCCATCTCTCCAGCTCTAATCTTTTTGCACATCACCTTCAGCCTTACTCCCATCCTTCAAAACTCACAAAGTTCTACAGGATTTGTATTTGGCTCAGCAACCCCCCCCCCCCCCATGCAGTACCCAGGACAGTGTGGAGCAGGTAACACATTCTTAATAAACACTTGGAGAAAAATGTCTATTATTTTGTAGAGGAACTAAACTTAGATCTACTCAATATAAAAATAGTGTTGAGGGTGTTGTTCAGTTGTTAGAGTACTTTCCTAGCATGCATGAAGCCCTGGATTTGATTTCTATCATCCCATTAGCCAGGTGTAATAGCACATGCCTATAATCCCAGCACTTGGGAGGTAGAGGAACAAGGATCAGAAGTTCAAGATCATCCTCAGCTATAGAATGAGTTCAAGGCAAGACCATGTATTAAAAAAATCATTGCGTCTAGCAGTATTTTCATAACCAATAAAACACTAGAGGTTATATATTTTCATCTGACCATACAGTCTTGGAGAGTGTGGTGTGAACATGTTTTGTCCTTTGAAAATAACACATTTCATTTTACCCAGTTTCACACTTCATATTTCAGAGGTGATGCCCAGGTAATGTTGCTGGAAATTTGTTGAATTGATATTACCAATTTTATGTGGGATGCCAAGGCTGGAGGATCGCTATGAGTTCTACGACATCCTGAGCTGTCTCAGGAACCAATGAAGCTGTCTCAAACCCCAAACTCCAAACATTACTGATTCTAAAGCAAGTGTCTGCACAGGCAGGAAAAAAAGTAGAAAGCTAATAATCAATTCAGCATTTGTGTCATACACAAATTCATGGCATGATATGCTAGAATTTTCCAACTCATTGAAATGAATAAGCCACCCACTGAAACATGCCAACGTTTTCTCTAGGGCGGTTTCGGAATAATTGCTGGGTGTAAAAATATGAACAGGCTTAAATTACCCACCAGTTTAAAACTAGATATTTATTCTTATCCTTACATCTCCATGTGACTAAAGCTAATTATTGTTGTGATTAATAATCCATATTTTGAAAAGCTCCCAGCCAAGCACAAAGCATTCTGACTGAAGCAGAGAACAAGGTAAGCTTCTCAGATGCACTCCTGAAAGCTCCCTGCTGACACCCTAGAATGAGCTCTCACCTCCGGGACCCCTTACAGCTGGGGCCACCTGCTGCCTTGCCTCTGCATGAATATACTACAGGCAGGTGGGAAAAGCTCCTTTTTCAAAACTTAAGGTTTCTGGACCAATGCTTATCTTGGGCTTAACAAGGCTTCACCACTATTCTTAATACCACAATGGAAAGGAAAGCCCAATTTTATCATGTGATCTAAGGATCCCTTTGCAAAGACTGGAAACAACTGGCATGTTTACTACATAAGAAGCCGGCTCCATGATTAGGGCCCGCTCTGCACATGACATCCTGCATGGTCACTAAAACAGTCAGGTAGAAGCCTAGAGCTGGTGAGTGACTGGCCCCTGTGGTGTATGGCTGTTGCCTCCCAGCTCTGCCCATTGAACTCCATGCCTCCATTGCCTGCTCCTGTTTCTCTTTGTGGAAAATGGGGGTAGGTAAAAACTCCTGCCTCTAGGTTGCCATGAGGCTCTGTCAGGGGATAGGATTTATAGATCTTTAGAGTGGTTCCCAACATAAGCAAGCATAACACAAACATGTTACTATTTTTGCTGTTACCATGACCATTAACATCAGAGCACAAACATGTTCAAATGTTCCCAGAAAGGATGGGGGATCCTGGGAACTTGTTGTATTTGAGAGAAGGTTTTGGGGTCAGACAACTAATTCACTCATTCACCACATCTTTAAAAATTGTTTTGAAGTTTACTTTTTTGTGTACATGGTGTGTTTGTGTGTGTGTGTGTGTGTGTGTGTGTGTGTGTGTGTGTGTGTGTGTGTGTGCGCGCGCACATGGAGGAGAAGGTATCATGGGAGTCAGTTCTCTCCTCCCACCATGTGGGTCTCAGGTATTAAACTCAGGTTTCTCAGGTTGTCAGCCTTAGGACTGGGTGCCTTTCCCCACAGAGCCAACTCTGGCCTCTCCATCTTTTTATGGAAGTCTCTGGGCTTCTATGTGCCTTTGATAATGTAAAACAAGAACAAAAACAACAACAAAAAAAAACAAACAAATTTTTCCAAAATTAAAAGATAGGGTCCCTGGCAAAAGCAAATGTTTTGAAATTGAACATCTGTGGGGTTCCATAGTGACTTATCTGAACTTGGGGTTGAATTCTGACCTCCTCCTCTCTGCTGGGGCAGATGGTTCCATGACAGATCATTCTGGTACTGGAATAGCCAACTCTGTGACCCTGGGTCCGACCACCAGCCATTAGCTCTTTAGCCTGATGGCTGCCTGGCTTAGGGATTGGTTCTACTGGTCTCCCAGGCTCCCTTAATCTCTCTGTGTCTTGCTGATTGTCACCTGCCTCTGTCAGAAAGTTTTTTCTTTGACTTTTCTGAACCCCCAATCTCCTTGGCACATGGTCCATACTCTTGGACCTTCTTTCAGGGCATACACCATTAGGCCAGTTTAAACTGCATCCTGGACTTTCTGCTCACACCCACGGCTTTCTCAGTGACCGTGTGGCACTGAGCTGTAGGGCTAGGCCACTTGGCACCAAACCAGCTCTGCTATTGGTAGTTTTTAGCTGTGGGACCTGAAGTGGGGTCCTTTTCTGGTCCTCCCTGGGCTACACAGGGGTGATAACATAAACAGGAGAGTAGAGGAGGTGTGCCACTCTTTCTGGCTCCATTTATCCTTCCTGTTCTCTTTCCATCAACTTGGGGGTTTAGGCATTGGGGAGACTGTTCAGAACCTTGCCTGGAGAAGCCTGCTGCCCAGCTCACGGTCCCTTGAATCACACCACATGATGGGGCCACCAAGTGTCTGGCAATTTGGAGAAACAGTGCATTCTAGGTGAATGAAGGAAAGGAACAGAATTGAAGGGCTCAGTAGAAGAGAAGGTACATCCACCAGAATGCTAGAGGTGGAACTTGAGTAAAGAGAGGACTCAACTTCAAAGAGAGCTTCAAATCCACAATGAAAATGGGGCGATTTTTCAAAAACAGAGCAACAGTGGCAGCAGACCGCTTATGAGTCACTATGGCACAAATCATGTATGTGACCGGTATAAAAATTCAGGTGTGTTGGCCGAGTGTCATGGTATCTGAGAACATAACATTGTGACATGTGAGAGCTCACAACGTGGCCTCACCTTCTGGCAAAGCCCTTATGTTTATACATTCTGGAGACATCTGTGTTATTGTCTTAGATAACACCCAAAGGAGACAGCCATAACCGCATCCCCAAGTCAGCTGCCCTGGGACCTTGGCTAGTTGCTTCATGTGCTTGCTTTTGCATGCAGTGTAAAAACGATTTGCTTACAGCTTGCTGCTTTTAAAATAGCTTGAGTGGGTTAGGAGGATAACTCAGTTGGCAAAGTTCTTGCTTTGCAAGCAACGAGGATCAGAGATGGATCGCCAGAGCCCACATTGAAAAACAAAACAAAACAAACAAACAAAAAATGGCCGTGGTGGCTCATGCCTGTAATCCCAGTGCTGAAGGCAGAGACAGGAGCGTTCCTAGGCTTGCTGGCCCGTCAGCCCACTCTAATTGGTGAGCTCCAGGCCAGTCAGAGTCCTCGTCTCAAAGGAGGTAGATGGAATTACTGAGGACAATACTCTAGGATTTCTCTGGTCTCCATACACACATGAGCATATCTGCTCACACACACATATACACACACATACACACATACTTGCACACATGTGTACCTACACACATATGAATACACAATACATACATGCATGCATAAAATAAAATAAAACTTGTTTCAGGGATTACAAGTGGGGGATTAAGAATTAAACAGACTCCCTGGTGGACAGACAGACAAAGAGAGGGGTCATGGGCTAGGTAACAAAGCTAGCTAAATTCTAAGATGGCCGGCTTCTTCTTCACTCTCCTAACCTGAGACAAAAGTCTGGCAGCTTTAAACAAACGCCATGTGTGTTTTTTTTCTCCAGCCATTAGACTTCCTGGGGATGGACTGGCTAAAAACATCCCAAACATGGTCACAACATGCTATACAACAGTTGTTGGCCAATCAGCTATCCCATCTATCTCCCTTCAAACTGACCAACCCAAAACTTGGGGAGGAAGACTCTTCAGAGCCCAAAACAAACCAAACAAAAAGCCAGCCCTTGAGAAGAGACTGGATTTTTCTGGCTTCCCAAGTCCCCTCACCCCTGCTTTGCAGAAGGTCTTTTTCTGTGTGTCCGCTGTGTGTGTGTCTCCTCACCCCCAGTAAACATCGTTCTTCAGCTGCTGATTCTGTCTGCAGTGTTTGAGATTTCTCTGCTGCTACCTGTTGCGTTTCAGACTTTCCCTGCCTCATTCCTCTTAAGGGTCTCAGTCCTTGCTCAGCCCCAGGACTTGGAAGCCTCCTCTCTGAAGGTAGGGAAGACAGTGCCCGGTAAGGATAAACTCCAGCCTTCTCTGCCTCATGAACACCCATCTGAACTTAAAGGAACTCCCATAAAGGTTTAAGGAAAAGCAAGTCCTAGGCAGGCGTAGGTCATTTGGGAGGGGCAGTGTAAGGGTGGGGTGCTACCATTTGTTTCCCAACTGATAAGAAAGCTTTCAGCTCAAAAGCTCTCAATTCCACCTCTAACAATTTCGCCTCTAACAAGATGTATTCCATCAGTGCCTTCTTCATACATTGCCCTCAGGATAGACCTTTTGTTCCAGTCTCATGGAGCTGTTAGGCCCGAGTAACTCCAGGAGGGTACTCTGAGGCTATAAATCTGTTCTCACCACTCTGAAATGTGTCAGACTGCCTCCAATGTTACTGCAGACCTGTCTTTTATTAATGACGCACTTGCTTTTGGCCACTGGGAATGCTGGACGTGGATCAAAAGCCAGAAAGCTCAGTGGGTCAGGAAGGTGGCCTCTTCCTTGGGTTTAACTCAGACAGGCTGCTAGGGTGACCCCAGAAGAAGGCCAAAGGACGCTGTCTTGGAGCAAAACAGAAAATTCCAGATTTCAAAAGATGAGCCTGGAGATACTCAAGGGGTTTTCGGTGCCTCTCCTCAGATACACATCCAGTCTTCAGCCCTTGGTGCCTCTTGAAAATTCCACATGACAGAAATGGGTTTCTGTTTCTCCTTGTACTGATACTCTATATTCTGTCCAAGAGTCAAGGCTGCCAGAAAACAAATCGTGGCACCTAGGCAAGATTTATGCAAAGGGTGACCATGGATAAGTACAGCTGAGAATGTCAGTGAAGACGGGTTCACTTTATAACTACTAGGAAAGGTTATGCTTTGATTCCTGGTTGAGTGGCCTATGTATAAGTGACCTATAAAAAAGAGGAACCAAACTTTACTCTCAGAAGCAAGAAGAATAATCACTGGTCCCATGGGCTCCTACAAAGAACAAACACAAATACCCCAAGTCTATGAAGGTGACACCGGAAATGTGACACTTGGATGTGTCATGTACTTTCATCTGTATAAATCATTGTTTTGTAATTTAAAAAAATGACAAATTAGTAATAGAAAATATGAGCAATTTTAAATACCTTAAATCCATGAAGCTATTGCCAGAGTGGAAGCATCATCTAAAGTTCACACTTAAAAAAAAAGATTTATTTTATTTTCAATTATGCATGATGTGTCTGTGCACATGGGAGTATATGTCCATGGAGTCCAGAAGAGGGCGCCAGATCCCCTGGAGCTGGAGTTACTGGCAGCTGTGAGCTGCCCAATGCCAGAAGTCCTCTTTGCAAGAGCACTGTTCTCTCTTAATCATTAAGCATCTCTGCAGCCCCTGGAGGTCACACTTTTTAAAAATCATGAAAATTACAATGCTTTATAATAGGAAAAATAAAACTTTTGATGCTTTTTGGTGTTCAGTATCATTGATCTGAACTAGGAATAGCAATGAGATTGCAGTAGGATCATTAATTATCATCAATAGCTAGTATTAATATTTGATATCTATATTCTATATACTTAGGGTAACATCACAGACACTGGGGTGCTTTTGAGAGTGAACAAGAACACTTGTTATAATGCTCATCCCGGCAATACTATAGACTATACCATCTTAGGCAAGTCTAGACAGAAAGAAGAGTCACCCCTATCATTTGATTGCCTCTATGTCACCACCAGGGAAGGTATTTTTGTCCCCATTTTACAGATGGGGAAGTAGAGGCTTGGGTCAAGGTCACAGAGCTAGGAAATAGGAGAATGGGTAGGGCTTAGAATGGGTTGAAAAGCATTCACTTTTCAAGGTAGGCTCTGAGTTAATTAGAGATATGTTGTGAGTACCTGGGAACCTCACATCCCCTCTCAACCTGTGAGATGGGAAGATTAGGGGAGAAAATGTTCCCATTCTGAAAGAGCCAAGAAATGGGTCTGTGTGGAGGGTTTCAGGAAGACTATTGGGCAACAGACACTGCCTCACTTATGGTCCATCCCCAGAGCACAGGATTGGTGCCTGCTCTGTGCCATCTCTGTTCAAAGGCTAGCTCCTTAGGCAGTGTGATTGACATAAAATGAACCCAGAAATGAGCCCTTCAGAGACCAAGTGCACCACCATGCTATTTCTTACAGGGTTTTTGGAGAGAAAGACATTTTCTGAAGTGACATCTGAACAGATGTTTGGGAATTAAGAATAAAAGCAAGTAGATTAGACCCCTGCAACAGATAAGAGCATCAATACCTCTGATCAGTTGCTCATCTGCTTTATACCTAGCCATGTACCTGATCCTCCTATTCCTGCAAGGTAGGGTTACCCCAGTTTACAGGTAAGGAAGATGAGATGTGGAAACAGCAGGTATTCAGCCAGGCCTGAGGATGCTATTCACACAGTCTACATGGCTCCAGCTTGGAGCGTGCTCTTGAGTGGAAAAGAATAAAAACACCTTAATCTGTTGCTATAAGCCTCTGAGAGATTGATGACTCCAGATGTTGTATTCGACTGTGTGTGATCTTTGGGACTAGAGCTTGAGGTAGATGTCTTTAATGCCTTGCAGGAATGTCCGGGTGACCTAGTTTGGGGGGCTTAGCTCTGAATGACCTGTCCTGTAGCAGCCACATCCCTTCAACCCTCATTGCTTTCTCATCACAGCCAGGCAGGGCACATCTGCTAATCTGGACACACGTTGATCTCTTCCAGTGACCTTTAACCTCCTCTTCACTTTAGAGATGGGCAGCACTATAAAACAAGCACATTTTATGGAGGAAAAAGAATGTCCATAAATCTAATTGTGCTAGTACGACATTATAACAACTCAGAGAAGCCGGTGGAAACCCTATAGCTTAACAACCTTAGGCTTAGGCAATCGTGCAGCATGAAAATAGATGTGCTGCACTCACAAGCCAACCAGTCTCCTGGGGCACCGACAGACCCATCAACATGACAGGCACATCCATTATTTTCATCTGGATAAATTTTTTAATAGACTCTCTTTCCTGTTGTTATTATCAGGTAACTCTGAGCAAATGAAAAAGAATTATGCTTATACGGATGATAGGAATTGGATCACTTATAGGAACTGACCTGGAACTTATTCATCAGACTTAGGCCCCTACCAGTCATAAAGTAGGAGGAACAAGCTGGACAGTAGCTGGACAATTCTGGGATTTTCCAGGGTAATAAATACCACCTCACTAAACCAATGAAGATGACTCCAAACTTCTGCAGAGACCTATGCTCAAGAGGACACATGAATCTTCTTGGAAGATGGATGGCACATGCCTGTCCATCAGCTAGGTGTGACCTTTGGGACCAGAGCTTGAGGTAGATGTCTTTCATGCCTTGCAGGGATGTCCTGGTGACCTGCTCTGGGAGGCTTAGCTCTGAATGACCTGTTCTGTAGCAGCCATCATTCATCTTCGGATGGAGCCAGATTTAGCCCCATATAAAATCTAGCCAGATGAGAGTTGAAACCTCCATTTGAAGTAAACGTTGATTAACACAGACACCCACAACTGGCCAAGGTGCAGAGAATAAGAGACTGCAGAACGCTCAGTCCTAAATGACACAGCTACATCACACCCCCTTCTCCCAAGGCTCAGGGACCATTGCTGTAGATGACGCAGAAGGAGTGTGAAAGGCAGAGGTGGTGAATTTCTGCAAGGAAACGGTGTCTTTTGGACACAGTAGGGCAGGTGCACACAGGAACTCAAAGTGTTGTGACGGAATGCACAACACCTGCACAGACTCAAGCTAGACAGAATCCCAGCATGGAAGGAGGGAGGAGGGCATGAAGTCCTACCCTTAGCTGAGCAACTATTGGCAACTGATGGCTCCTGGGGGAGAAGAATCAGTTTTCTTTAAAGGTATGTCCCCTGGTAGGTTGACCAAAGTCCAGTAGAGAGTCACATATCTAGGAGTATATGCGCAGCACAAATTTGACTTGGTACATTACAAAAAGTAGGACACATCGAAAAACCAAAAAAAAAAAAAAAAAAAAAAAAAAAGTAGGACACAAACTTGAGTGGGTAGGGAAGGGGGAAGGGGTCTGGGAGGGGTGGCAAAGGGGGGTGAACACAACTGATCTTCTTAAAAAAATGAATAAGAACGTGGCTAGAGCTTTGTTTACTGTCTCAAGATCTGAGCTGTCCTTTTCATGAGAGCAGAGGTGTCACTAAATCTTCACTGAGTGGCTGCTGGGAGGCAAGCATCGTGCAGCCCTCTCTCGGGTAAATACAGGCATAGCCCTCTGTGCCTGTAAGCCTCACACCCATGGGGTCAGTCGGGCACACTGCACTTGTAATGAAAATGTACATACTTAAAATGCATTTGTCAATTTGTTTATTTTTGTGTATGTCAGAGGACAACTTGTGGAAGTCAGTTCTTTCCTTTTGCTACTATGTGGGTCCCCAGGATCAAGCTCATGGTGTCAGGCTTGGCAGCAAATGCCTTTCCTCACAGAGCCATTTCACTGGCCCAACTTTCTTCCCTTGTTTTTATGCCATAAGCAATGCAGTCTAAGGATGGAGAGACAGCTCAGCCATTGAGAGCAGTACATGCTGCTCTTTCAGAGAACTGAATTCAGTTCCCAGCACCCCACTCATAACCACCTCCAGCTCTAGCTCCATGGATCCATTACCTTTTTCTGGCCTCTTCTTCAACTCCACCCATGTTCACATAGCCCCCCCCCCCATATTACACATATAATATGTAAACACATATAAAAAAATCATATATAATATATTATAAATACAATGCATATTTATATTTTATATTATATCAATATGTAATTTATATATTTATATGTTATGTAATATATAATTAATAACAACAATAATAAAATCTTTAAGCAATATACTCTGGAACTATTTACAAAGCATTTGTGTTGTATTAGGCGTCAGAATCCACAGATGACTTACATCTATCTCTAAGTTACAGGCACATACTAAGTCATTCGTTATAAAGGACATGAGTATTGATAGATGCTGTATCCTTGACATCCCTTGAACACTTGGAAAGCTATGTTATAAGGCTTTGTACTAGCTGAGGAAAGATGTTAGGGAGTGAGGGATCTAATTGATGGCCTTTTAGCCCTCATCCTAAATGGGGACATTATGACATGTTTGCTATGCTTGTAGGGAGTTGCTGGGTAAAACTTAGGGTACTTGACTAAACTTGAAGTTCAGATAAATAATACACAATGGTCTCTAATATGTTTCTTAGACTATTTGGCACATACTTACAAAAATTTGCCTCTATTTGAAATTTAATTTCACATGAGCAGCTCATATGAATATCTGCTATGCCTGGCTACCCTTCTGGGATGATGATTATCTATTCCAAAGTTACCAATGTCCTGCTTGTGAGGTAGCTCTGAAGCCTCACCAACAGCTTGCTTGTGCCAGAGAAGTGCTCCACCCAGACTCCAGAGTGGCAGCATCCGTGCCCATGTCCTTCCTAGGCACCTGCTGTTTTTCAGAAAAGGCTTCACTCTCTGGCTGTGGTCAATACCATGGGGAAGAAGACTGTATCTCCAGCAAGCCAGATAAACTTAGAAGCTTAGAAACCATGCTTCAAATCCTCCCCTTGAGGGAATGAGAGAATGAAACTTCTCTATGCCACTGAGCCACTTAAATGCTCACACACCTCTTGGAAAGCAGTTTGTCAAAACATGCAGAGCATAAATGTTCCCAAGTTCTGCCAAGTTCCATGTGATCATCCCTCAAGGACACATGGAGTGGTCCTATGGGGCCTGGGTACCAAAATGCTCATCTCTGGTTTATCTTCTAAACACAAGGCCTACCCAGATGCCCAAGCAATGGAGGAAGGGCTCCAGCCTACAGCATTACCTGATGGACTCTTTCTCAGGCACTGAAGAAGTAAGATTTAGAGCACCATGCAGAAACATTTGAACTGCAGATGATACATTTATGAAGAGAAGGACATGGAGTCATGATGGCATCATGATGGAACATGCACATGTCTAAAAATTCCAGGGAGATTTATGGATGAGAAGGCTGCTCAAAAGTGTGGGGTCAGGGATGCTTTTCACATGCACCAGTTACCTACTCATTTTGTAATGTCCTTACATGTGGATCAAGTTAACCTGCTTGAAATGAACTCCCTATGTCTTTCCTTTCTCAGTGAAGAAAAGGGAAATTGGCCAGTGGCTGCTACCCTCTGTTTGTATCCAACACAGGAATGGCAGGAGGGGGAGGTGTGTCTAGAATCAAGGGAGCTGGAATCCTGCTTCTCCCAGGAGACCAGATCATCTTCATTCTTCCCACAGAGCAAGGCAGCTTGGCAGGTACTGTGTTAAAGGGCCACCTTACACCCCAAGCCGTCTGGTCAAAAATGGCAACATTTTACAACTTCTTGAGGTAATATTCATGTGAGTCACTGACTGTCATAGGCCCTTAGAACCAGATATCCCAAGAAACCATCTTATCCAGGGCCAGCCACTGTCCATCAGAAGTCCCTACCCCAGATGGCTGTCTTCTGAGTTCCTTGGCAATGCAGTACTACCCTTTGAGCAGGGTGACTGCTCACACATTCCAAGAACCATGCCACGTGAAACATGAGTGCTGATACTTTCTAGAGACAGGAAGAGATCTGATTCACAGGGGTTCATGGACACATTTCAGGCTTTACAGAGAACTCACATTTGGAAAGAGGCCAGATCTGAGCATCTCTGTAGCACAGAACTCTCCCTCATAAGAATGTATTCTGCTTGGGGCAACAGGCTTTGAGGATCTTACATGGAATGAGTTGGCAGGTTCACGGGGCATGACTCCATTCCTAGCTGTTTCTCTGCTGCTCTGTCAGGGTGGTTTTCATCTGAGAAGGGGTGACAAGACCAGTGCCAACCCCAGGGACAGTGCTGGAAGAGGACAGAGCAGAGACTGATCCCAGTGAGCGGCAACCACAGGACTATTGCTTCCCACCCGACAAGAACAGCTCAGACTGCTTTCCAGAAGCCATGCAATCTGACCCACTGGGTAGCAGGCAGAACTTCCCAAGTATTCTTTAGTGGATCTGATGACCATGCCAACCCATGGAGTCCCCCAAAGGTTTCATGGGGAGGCTGTGCACCAGCATTTCTGACTGTTTTTCTAAGTGTAAGGAAGACAACGGAACACTGGTGTTCAGGAAAGGCTGGTGATGGAGGGTGGGGCGGTGCACCTGCAATTTCATACTCTCCTGGCATCAGGGCAGTCAGGGCTTGTGTGTACCCCCATTACCTACTCCTTTCTGTATTTCCATAGCAACCTCAGTCATCACTCAATATGCACCCCAATCCTTTAGAAATGGGACTTACCATAGGAGATGTCCTTTCCTTTCACATGGGCTGAGGGAAAGCGCCTTTGTCAGCAGGTTCATCATCCTGACTAATTGTCCCCGGGCTCCTCGGAGCTTTAGAAAGCACAGCTTTTCTGCCAACTCCACCGCCACAAATGTTTTTGCTTTATTCAAACAGAAAATACCCTGCATTTGCTCCCATCATTTCCCTATCAATTTATGGTTTGTAAGTTTTCACAAATGCTTCCAAATAGGATGCAATGGGGGGCATTGTGCTTATAATAAGCAGGGCTCTAAATAACTGGGTGCAGTTTAATCTCACAATTCTTGCTCTCTTGCTAAGGCTAAAGAACAGTGTACTGACAAAGGTTCAAATCTGATTCCAAAGAGGCATTTTCTTTCCTTTCAGCTACTGCCTGTCATTTTCTCCTAAGGGAAAGGCTGAGCAGAAGTACTAGTTGGGACTCGATGCTGTTTCTCCATGGGGCTTGTCTTGGTGTCAGCCTTTGCTGTACGCATCACAGGCAGTAAAGTGATGAACAGCTTTCCACTTGGAATGACCTTGGTTGGGTGAGCTGGGAACCTATGAGGTATCTATAGCAAATGTGGGGGACATGGGAGATGGTTCTGTCAGTCAAATGCTTGCTCTGTAAGCATGAGAGCCTGAGTTGAGATCTTCAGTACTTGTGTGAAAAGCTGGGCATGGTGGCACACATTGATAATCCCTCTGTGGAGATAGAGACAGGATGATCCCTGGAGCTCATGGCCCAGCCAGTCTAACCTCTCAGGAAGCTCTGGGTTCTCAGAAGATAAAGTGGAGAGTGGTTAAGAAAACCATGATGACAAATTGGCCTTTACACGCAAGTGCACACATCTGTAAGTGCACCTGCACATACATACATTGTGCACACACATGAATACACCACACTATACTTCTTATTTATGTGGATATGTGAATGTGTGCATATGCCATGTGTTTGCATGCCCACGGATGTCAGAGGAAAACATCAGATCTCCTTGAGCTAGAGTTACAGGTGGTTGTGAGCCACCCAATGAGGGTACTGGGAATTGAACTCGGGTCATTTTCTGATTAAAAACAGCAAGTGCTTTTAACCACTGAGCCATCTCTCCAGCCCCATCACACACAACTCTTAAAAGGCCACTGCTCAGATTTGAGAAAGAACACTGAGTGGGGCCCATCAGGAGGACCTCTTAGGTAAGCATCCACTCAGCATGAGAAAGGCCACCAATTTGGTGACATGGCTCTCCCTGGAACTTGGTGGTACAGAAGAGGGCTGGTGCCAGGTCAAGGGCGGGCGCGTGTGGAGTATTAGAGGGCACTTCCAAACTGCTCTGGTTCAAATGGCTAGGACTCAGCATCAAGATCCTAACCTCTTTGGAGAGATGGACACTCCTGTACGTTGGAGACAGCTGCTGTTGGATGAGGCTGTGACCACTAGGGTGCCAGGCACATGCCTGTGTGAGGCCAATGTTGATGTTTCTATCCCCATGCCTCAGCAGCTAGAGCCCTTACAGCATTCCTGGGGGATAGGGCTCAATTTTATAGACAAGAATACCAACTTCAGAGAATCCAGGTGCAGACCAAGGCCAGGCAAATCATAGAGGGCCTGAATTCCAACCTAGCACTGTGTTCTCACATTGTCTCACTGACCCACACTCTAACTAAGGCCATGGGGCTCCAAACACCCAGACCTTTAGGGGCTTATGAAGAAGAACATCATCTAGTAATGACTGCCCAGGGTCTCTGTAACACATGGAACTCTGATGTAGAAAAGCCTGGGAGGAAGCCTGCCTTGGGCATCTTCCTCCTCCTCTTCTTCCTAGTGATCCAAAAAGTGGGAGCCCAGATGGGAGAAGAAGTAGGGGGAGAGTGGAAACAGCTCTCTTTACTCTCAGGAAGACTGGGGGACATAGAACCCCACCACACCCCAAGTTATGAGGTTCCTTTCCATCCTCCCACAAAACCGCAGCCTTCAATTTTTTGACTTTCCTGAATTACAGCATGGACTCCCCAGAGCTCCTCAGCTTCCTGCCTTCCCTGTCTCTCTCTGGCTCCAGGCACCCATGGTGCCATCACCGCAATGACACGGTATCACAGCTAACACAGCGGCTAGCTAAACACAGCTAAACTGCCAGCAGCCACAAGTGGGCAGGAAGCAACATGAGAAGATGTACACCTCCTAAGGCTTCCGCCCAGCCTCGGAGGACTGCAGGCAGGACCACAGCAGGAGAGGAGAGAACGGTGATAAGGGTGTTCTGCACCCAGAAGCACCAACCTTCTGTGACACTGTCAGCTGCCTCCTCCACACTGATGAGACAGGTTCAGGTGAACAGTTATTGTTTAAAACGTCAATGGCTTCAGAAGAGGGCACAGGCACCAGGCCTCACCATCCATGGCTTCTTAGAGAGGTCTCCTAGTGGCTGTGCTGTGAACACTTCCCTGAGGTGATGTCACCCCTGACCATTATGTCCTGCTCCCACTTCCCCATACCCCACAGGGAAAGGTAGACAAGATCGTACCTCATTTGTGAAAGAATCCTGTATGTGTTACCTGTCCCATCCCGTACATCACAGAGCATGGGGGTGAAGGAGAAATAATGGAAGAGGAATCATTTAAAAATGTTGACTGCATGGGGGACTATGATTTGGCAGTCCTAGTTTTCAAACCTGAATGAACGTTCGAGTTTTCTAGTTAATTCTTCAATTTACAGATGAATAAATGAACGGAGAAAGGTAAAGAGAGTTCCACAATGTCACCCAGCGAGTTAGTGTGAGATCAGGACAAGACTATCTGAGGCCTTGTACAACCTTGCCTAATCCCTCGGAATACTGCTTTGCTTTCAAGCCTCAGTGGGAAGTCAGACCTCCTGGCAAAGCTGGAGGTGGCATGGTTGAGTGTGTAACACATGGGATGTTAGCAAGCATGGATTGAGGCTGGATAGTGAGGGAGACAAGGGCATGCAGAGTTGCCCAGTCCTGCCTGTCGGCTGGGTGCCATCTATTCTTTCAGCACATATTATCACTAAATGAGTCAAAGACTTCAAGCACAGAGCTGGGAACATGACTGCTCTCTGACCTCCCTGGAACTGCGCAGGATGAGGATGGTACAGCTACCATTTCATCACTGCTCCAACAGGAGCTGCACAAGAGTCTCTCTGCCCGCCGGCCAGATGGAACAAAGATGCAGCCTTGCAGAATGTCAATGGATGTTGAGCAGAGTTTATCCAGTAACATGAAATGGGCACCTGGGGTTCAGCCCAGGCGCTCCTGGAAGACATCAGAGAGAGACATCTTGCAGGAGACAGCTGTGGAGCTGAAAATCCTGGCACAGATGGCCCAGGCAAGTGGGGACCACGTTCTCTGCACATGTCATAGATGGTTTAAAGATGACAGCTTCACAAGGAAACAAGACACTGTGTCATTCTCAGGCCAGTGCTGCTATTTCACCCCCAATGCCTGCCCGGGGAAGCTCTCCTGGGTGCAGGCAGGACTGTGGAGAAAGGATGCAGAGTTGAGAGGCAGCAACAGGAACAAGAGGACAAGGTGGGCACAGAGGGCATAGTGATTGCAGAGCTTCCCTGGCAGGGCTGTCCTTTCTACAGCCCACCCAGCCAGTCAAGGGTAAGGGTTACCCGTTAGGTAGCTGCACCATCACAGACCCCTATATCATCAGTCCAGGACTAGGATGAAATGGAGTAAGGCTTTGGGATGTGGAATACAGTGGCTGAGTTCCTGGCTGTGCCCTAACCAACCAAATGACCTTGGGCAAGATGACTTTCTAATCCTCTAAATAGAGACTAATAACCACACCCCTGTCCAAGGCTTTGTGCAGGTTAGATGAGAAGAATGCTGAGCAGCTGGGTGTGTTGTAACTTCTCAGGAAAGGAAGGAAGCCCACACTTGCTGAGGGATTGCCAGGGTCTGGGCTCTTAGCCAGGTGCCAGGACAGACAGTCATACAGACAGACAGACAATAAAGACTAATTCAATTGCTTTCTAAGGGGAGGGGCTGACGGGAGAACTGTGTGAAGTTCCCGTGGGGAGTGACTGTACACGGCCCAGAAACAGATCTCTGTCTGCTCTGCTCCTCTGCTTATCCTCTGCAACTCTTATTTCACAGCTGTGTCAACAATGACCTTTCTGTGAAGATAAATGGTCCTCTCTATCACAAAAGATACTCACCATCACCACCGCCATCGTAACTGCCGTCACTATGCCCATTATCACCATCACCATTTCCACCATAACCACAATTCCTGTAATGACCACAACTCTCACTACCCTCTACTATCATAATTACGGTCGCCAAAACCATTATCACCACTGCCACCGTCACCACCATCGTCATTATAACCAAGACCACCATCAATGCTTCCATCATCATCATCACTACCTACCGACATTGTTTCCATAATTTCCATCCTTATCTTCATCATCTCACCATTATCACTATTATCATCACCGTCATTGTTGTTATCACCATACTCCTACCACCATTATAACCACTACCACGGCTACTGCCATCATCATCATTACCATCATCTCTATCATCACTATTGCTTCCATCATCATCATTGTCATCATCATCACTATCATCTTCACCATCATCTCCACCCCTGTCTCCATCACTATCTTCCTTGTCTCCATCATCACCATCATCACCACCATTGCCTCTATCATCAGCATCACAATTGTCTTCGACATCTCCAAGAACTTTACTAAGCACTTTGCTCAGCTCCCTCATGGATTGTCCCTCTGACTTTCAAGTGACATACTCTCCACACAGAGTGCCCTTTACTATTCAGAGCATGGGCCAGCAGCATGCATCCTACACAGAAGCTCCTCAGAAACAGGGATTCTCCAGCTCCATCTGGACCACTGGTTCACAATGTGCATGTTAGTCACATCCCCAGTGACTCTAAGACCTGAGCTTGAGAAGCACTAACTTGTATAATAAGAGAGGGCGCAGGAAGGCACTGAGTCCGAGGAAAACATGGCTGGTGTAGAAAGACTGCCCATCACATTTGTCTGTCTTCTTCCTTCTCAGGGATCTGCTGAACCATCCTGACACCACCACATGGCCAGGAAAACCAAGTGACAGAAACCAAGTATCACAATGCTTCCAGGGGTCTGGAAGAGCTAGAAGCAGGGAGGGGATGAGAAGAAAGCAGGTATTGGCAATCCCCATTTCTTTCCAGAACAGTTTCCTTCACACTCCTCCAAAGTTGTGGGTCCCTGGGGAAGGACTGACAGAGCATATGGGCATGGGATCCCAAGGCTTGAGGGAAGGACCGCAAGGTAGGATGAGGACTGTCATAGGCATTGGGCTCTGACTTGGAAAGCAGAAAGAAAGCTGTGTGACATCTGAGTAGGTGGGAGTCCCTGCACCTCCAGAACTGCCCAGGTTCTCAATAAAAACCACATGCTGCCGCCAAAAGCAAACCAATATTGTTTGAGAGTTCACAAAGTCCCAGGAATGCCTGCTTCATGCCAGCCAATAGCAGGTATTAACCAAAGCTTAACACTTGCAACATGAGGGATTTTTGCCTCATTAAAGCATACCTTAAGATGATTTTTTTTCTATTCAACTATTAAATGCTTGATTCCAAGAAATCATTCTGTACAAAACTAAGCACTAGCAGCTAACGAAACAGAAGCAAAACAGATTGTCAAGAGGGGACTTTGAACATCCCTTGGATAGAAGGATTTCATTTTAATGAAACTCTAAGATATTTAGTCATTTTTTAAAGCATATGTTTTTGAAATCCTTAAATAGAAAACATCCTACTCATACGTCTATGGCTAGAGTGAAACCAAATCACTGAGAATCCTGTTTCCAGTTGGGTATTTTTACACTCTGAGAATGTAGTTTCTACACTGCCTACCAAATGAAGTGTTCATACATAGGAGTCCTTTCTCATGGTTCTTAGGAGGACTTTACATTCATCCTTCTGCCTGGAAATCACCATCTACAAAAAGCGGAGTGAGTCAAGCCAAAGTCCCCACCCACCATGCCCATGCTTCCTCTTTTCTCTGTATTAACATGGCTGTTGGCCTTGTGAGGGCATGATACATCAGAGGACTGGAAGACTCACTCATGGAATCAGGCATGAAGGGCTAAGGAGGGGAAAACCAAAGGGCTGTGCTCCACACAACTGTCATAGGGTGACAGCAGGTATGGATGAGATGGGGTGGAGGAGACAAAGTATGCGGGTCCGGGGGGTGCTGCAGGCTTAAGGCAATTGGTACTTGTTTGAAGAAGAGGATGGTGTTTTTCAGGCTGGCTTTAATGAACCTTTGATGGACTTTATGCCAACTGTGAAGGAAGAAGGACCTGGAGATATAGAAGACAGACATATAGAAGAAAAGGAGTCGTGGACCCTGTTTATTCCTCTCTCCCAGGCGCCTCAACATTCAAGGAGTAGGGAGGAGTACTTATGGACTATTGAACACTTATGGACTAAGTGAGGGGAGCCCTGTCCTGGCATAGCTTAACAAGTCCCTCATGTGTTGTAGTAAGATGACTTTGATTTATAGTGACAGATGACAAGGCAAGAGACAAGGGCACCCACACATCTGACTTGGTATTTGACAACCCTTCTGATCCACACCTCTATATCCCAGAAGCCTCCATGACAGGACACAAAACAAGAAGTGAGTAAGAAAGGGGCAAGAGGTCACTGCTCACATATGTGTGCCAGGGAAGTAGTTACACACCTACGTTACTATAGAGAAAATTGTAGCTAGTCTGGAGAGAGAGTTTGGTAGTTAAGAGCAACACTGCTCTTGTAGAGGACCCGGGTTCAGTTCCCAGCACCTGCATCAAGTGATCACAACTGCCTGTAACTCCAGCTGTAGGGGAGCAAATGCTCTCTTTGGCCTCTGTGGATACCACCCCTCTTACAGAGAGGAGTGTAGGGAGAGAAAGACAGAGAGACACACACACAGAGAGAGAAAGAGACAGACAGAGAGTCAGCCAGAGACAGAGACAGACTTATAAATAACAACAAAATAAATCTCTTTTTTCTTTTAAGTAGGAGCTACAGTTTTCCTTTTTAGAGATAGTCACGAATAGGTAGAGCACAGGAGCTGGCTGATGTGCCCAGACCCTATACTGAGGAAAGATTGATGTGTCATAGAAAAGTGATAGGAAGGAAGATGCCCAAATGGGATGAGGCTCTGGATCATTTATTTCATGCTTCTCTGTGTTTTCCACATCTTGTATGAACAGCACAGTTCCATTTACAATATTATGCAGTAATAACACTTATGATAAGCATTGCATGTCGATAAAAACTGAAGGCCATTTTTATGCAGTCAAAGGAGTGCACTAATTTTTTCTTCTGCTTAGAAATTCATGCTCAAACATACAAACTCAGATAACACCTGGTAGTGCCTGTCATCTTTATAGACATTTGCCTGGGAGTCACATGATCTAGTATCCAAACACAGACTCACGTGACAAACTGATCATTCCATTTGTAGTTGAGTAATATGCCTCATCTATTACTTATTGAGTGCCTCCTCCACACCAAATGGCAACTTGGGTGCAGTGGAGAAACTAAAGATCAATGTGGGAGAGCACAAAGACTCCTAGCTTGCCTAGACCTGGGGAGAAGCAGACACAGGGCCTTTCTCATACTGTTGGCCCATCTGGATGCTCAAACTCCACGCTATAGATTTCTGCTCCCCTCTAACTGTATAGAGAATGCCAAGGAAAGTGCAAGAAGAGTATCAGTCAGTCACCCTGGAAAACAGACTAACTCCAAGGAGGGAGCGTGTTGACAGAACAGTTGATGTGGCAGGCACCAGCCAAGAAGATAATGGCGGGTGGCTTCAGGCCCCCAGCTCACAGCTGAAGTCGCCTGAGGGCATGCAATGACAACGGCATATTCATCAGACATCACAATCTGGGTGGGAAACAGTGGCAGGGAATTCTGTGACTCAGACCTGACAGATGTGGGACTAGAGGGGACTCACCAAAGAAGAGGAGGGAAGGATGCGAAGGGACAGGGAAGGGGGTCGGGGTGTGCGTACCAGGTACATAAACGTCACTTTCCACAGGGTCACTTAGTCCAGGCCAGTGCTCTCTGATGCCTAGTCTGATGAGTTCTAACGCTAGGTTCCACACAAAGTCAGGACCATTCAGTATTTTCCCTTTCTCTGACTGGTTTGTTATATTAACACCATGTCCTCCAGTTTCATTCATACTGTTCCAGGTAACAAGAGCTTCTTTGTTTGAAGCTGAATAATGTTACAATGTTATGTGTATGCACATACAGAGATCCATTTTTCTATCTATCCACAGTTGGTGGATACTTGGTTTGATATCACTCCCACCCTGATTATAACAATGAGCACGGGCTGCAGATGTCTTTTCGAGACTCTGATTTCATTTCCTTCAGATAGACACCCAGATACGGGTTTTCTGGATCAACAGCCATTCTGTTTTCTCAATTGGTGAAACTTGTATATTCTATTCTAGGTCTAGTTAACACTTAGTTTCTAATATCATTCTGTGACTCAGGAGCCTCTCCTGGCCTCTCTGGATCATCTTTTAGATCTAAGGACTCAACCTAGCAGGGGAGGTCTAGTACCAGAGGTAAGTAAGAGTAGAATTAGGGATACTTCCTACATCGCTGTTCTTCCACTTTTAGCCTACAGCAAATCCCTTGGAGTGCTTGGTAACATCAAACTGTTGACCTCCAACCCCAGAATTCTTGGATGAGGCCCAAACTTGGACACATCTAAGAAGTTACTGGTTGCCACCAACACTATTGATCTGAAGCAGCCCTCGGTGGCCCATTGTCCTTCTTCTCAGGAAGACTGGCCTGGCCAGGAGTACAAAGGTGGCCCTGTGGATGATGCCTGGCTGCAAATGTGCTGGGGAACTGGGTCTGAGTGGTGGGACAGCCACAGCGGAACGGCTGCCTGCTATAGCTATTGAGAGAACCAGAGGAGAACAATGAATATCTCATGAACACACTTGGGATGAAATTTTAAATTATGAAATGTGTATAATGGGAAACAAGGGGTGTCCTGGGAGAGAGCAAGGGATTGGCTGCACCTGGTTCGGACAGATGGTCAGGTGCGCTCTCTCAGTATTTAGGCTGAGAGCTAGCAGGTGAGAAGGAGCACACAACTATGGGGAAGTAGAATTTTCCATGCAGAGAACAGAACACATGAGTGCCTTCAGCAAAGACTACATATTTAAGAAAGAACAGCAGCCAGAGACCTATGAGCGAAGGGCCTGCTAGAGGTTGAAGATGCAGGCTGACAGCAGGGAGCACAAGCATGGAGATCATGCCAGGAACATCTGGGGTATTCTGAAAGCTACACAGAGCCCCTAGGGAGCTTTCCTCACGGCTGTCAATGCCACTATGTGACCACTGGGTACCACGTGAGGTACTAAACCTTACAGTTTTACTTACTCAGGCTCACCAAACTCCTTATAATCGAGAGTGGCCTCAGAATATTGTCCAGTAACTCATAAATGCATAAACAAAACAGTATCCATTGCTGTGGGATGTCTTTCTGTATGCTGTGAATATGTGTTGCTCTGATTGATTGATAAATAAAGCTACATTGGCCTACGTCAAGGAAGCTTAGAGGCTGGTGGGAAATCCAAGCAGAGATACAAAGAGAAGAAAGGAATGCCAGCAGAGCAGTAATGCCACGGCCACGTAGCAACTTACTGATGAATAGAAATGGGTTAAGTTATAGGAGCTAGCTAGCAAGAAGCCTGCCATAGGCCATACAGTTTGTAATTAATATTAAGCCTCTAAATGATTATTTTATAAGTGGCTGAGGGACTTCAAGGCTGGGCAGAACTAGAGGAACATGGGCCCGTGGGGCCAGGCTGGACTGGAGAAACCTTCTAACTACAATCCATATCATTCAGTGATAAAAAACAAAAACAAAAACCCGTGATGCTAGATATGGAATTCTGACATGTGCTACAACATGGATGACCTTGAACAGACATGCTCAGTGAGAGAAGCCAGATACAAAGGGACTCACACTGTATGATTCCATACATAGGAACTGTAAAAACAGACAAATGCAGGCTGGCGAGGGGATGGCTCAGCGTGTGCAAGTATAAGGCCTGAGCTCAGGTCACTAACACACAACTAAAAAGTCAGACATGACCATGTGTGCCTGCAATCCTAGCAACTAACGTTGACCTAGTCCTCACATACATGTCTTGTACGTACATACATACATCACACACTAAAATAAATAAAAATAAATGAGGCAAATCCATAGTGACAGACTGATGAGGGCTTAACAGAGCTTTGGAGGGATGGAAGTAGGGACTAGAAAGCAATGTTTACAGGTTGGGTTTCTTTTTGGTTTGCGGGAGGAGGAGCTATAAAGAAATACTAGTGAACTGGGTTGCAGTGGTAGTTCTAACACACTATGACTATACCCAAACTCACTGAGATTGTACACTTTAAAATGGTTCTTTTTATGTGATATCAATTATACCTCAGTCAGAAAAATCCTAACCAGACTGAGTTCTTATAAAAAAAACATCATCCAGCAGTTTCCTTTGGTCTCTTAGACCACATGGCTTGCAGTGAGACTGATGGAATCTCTGTCTTAGGCTCAAGCTCTTTCCCTTCCCCTGCATGATGCCAGTATTCAGGGGAGTTATTTTGAAGGGGTGCTAAAGCTATGTCAGGGTATTACCCATGCTCAACACTGGCTAGCTTGAGAGGCTTCAAGAGGTCACCCCAAAGTAGGCATCACCTTAACTCCAGTGTGAATGCAGTTTGAATGGTGTCTCTGGGACACAAGAGCTGTGTAGCCTGGAGGCAAATTTAGTGTCTGCATAGTGTACCCATTTATAAAATGGGGGCAGAACACTTACATGGAGAATGCTTGCATGACCATTTCTAGAATACTGGAGAAGATGTGTGTGTGTGGAACCAAGAAAGGCAGAAGATATAAGTAGGGAGATCATTACTATCTTATTGTTACACTCTCCAGGGTCTTAGCAGTTAATTGATTTATAAACACCCTTTGGAAATCTCCATGGAAAAGAAAGAGTTAGTGAGGGAAATCAAAAGTTTATTTGTTTCTGTTTTTCCAATCCAACCAGTGTCTCCTGACACACACGTTTGGAATCTCGGGCTGATTTTACTCCATTACACAAGTTGGTCTCTGCTTGTTTCAATTTAGGCTTGCAAAGCTATGTTTGGGGAAAAAGATGCATGCAAATCAGATTTTTACAATTCTGATAATATTTTCCCATTGTTCCACATGATATGCTCAGAGGCGATTTATCTTCGTTTGTGATTTATTTCCAATTGGCATCTGTTCATAACACTTTAGTTTTAAATCTTGTTTTCTCCATAGACTTTGTCAAGTTGTAAAAACATATTCTAAAATGTTCTTGATGTTTTTAAGAAACCCCCTCCTTACCTACTTTGTAAACTCTGGCTTTGACTCCTAGGGGTTTTTTTGTTTTGTTTTGTTTTTTAAAGCAGGAGAGCACGTTGTATTTCTGGGTCAGCAGCAAACACTAAATGTTCTTGCTTGCTTTCCATTGAAATTCCCCAAAGACTTTCAAAATCAAGGCAAAATGAGGCACAATGAAGCACAATGTAAGCAGTTCTGGCAGAGCAGGGGAGCAGGGGCTCGCTTCTCCATGAGATCCTGCAAACACTGCAGTTTGGGAGGCCAGTCTCCCGCCTGTCCATGGGGGGTCCCAGCCAAGCCTCTGACCCAAGCTGTGCGAACCTGCTTAATGAAGAGTGAGTTTGCTTTATTTGAGTTGGACCGGGTATGGAATTTATACACAAATAACAAACAAAGTCATGTCTGGAAACCCAGGCTCCTCAGGATGTCAAAATCTCTATGCTGGGGCAGAAATAGGTAGCCATATAATTTTTTGAAACTGTGGACTTTGACAGTGTAAGGAATAGGACCCAATGGTGCCATGTGAATGTCTGTTTTTTACCATCACAAAATGCAGTAGACTGTCAAGATCTCATGGAATGCTCCTTTTTCCTCTGTGTGAAAGCTCCCAGTGCTGGGGATGGAACCCAACCAAGGCTGTGTAGATGCACAGGCAATCCTTGGGGGAGATCCCCTTCCACTCCTGTATACTCCCATGACTTCATCCCTTCCCTTTCCCCTTCCAGACAAGTTCATCACATCTGTATGCCCAGAGCAGCTGTGATGGCTACAGGACACTGCAGGGAGCAGGTCAGCAGTATGGTGTCACTCAGCAGCACTCAAGCTATCCCTATTGTAGGGGGTCTTGAGAATCTCACCTTGAGTGGCTGATGTCAACCAGCCATCTAATCCTTGCTAGGTCTCTTCTGCTTAATTCTTGGATGATTCTGCGACAGGCAAATGAAATGACTAATAGTGAGCATGTAGTGTATACCCAATTGGGCATGGACTGATTCTTACTGTGTGCTAACTCTGCTCACACATCTTGTGTACTTCTCTTAGCACCCTGGGAGGTAGGAACTAATGTTAACCTCAGTGTGGACTCAATGATAGCAACTTCTAGTGTGTGTGTGTGGTGGGGAGGTGGGGTAGACTGAGCAATTTGGATTGACTTCATTTGGGGAATAAATAGCACATTCTTAAAATTCTGTGTTTTGTTTTTCATTTTCTTCTTTTTGGTTTTGCTTTGAGACATGGTCTCATGTAGTCTAAGGTGTCCTTGATCTCCCTGTAGCCAATGATGACCTTGAACTCCAGATCCTCCTGCCTTTACCTCCTCAGTCCTGGGATTACAGGCATGTACTACCACATCTCTTTTTATGAAGTGCTAGGTATTTGAATCAGGACCCTGTGCATGCTAGGCCAGCACTCTTACCAACTGAGCTAAATCCTCAATCATTAATGCTGGCTATTTGAAAATGAAAATACTCATGATAAAACATGCGCCATTTTTCAGACACATTTTGGAGATGGCAGATGCTGCTGACCTCTCTGTTCTAAGTTTAGCTTGCAGCCTGCTGTTTGGAGGTAAAGGGGCATATGGTTGCTCTAGGATGGTAAAGACATTGCTGCAGGAAAACAAGTTTGATTCTAGTGACTGACTTCAACAAGTTTCTTAAATCTTTTTTTTTTTTTTTTTTTTTTTTTTTTTTTTTTTTTTTTTTTGGTTTTTCGAGACAGGGTTTCTCTGTGCAGCTTTGCGCCTTTCCTGGGACTCACTTGGTAGTCCAGGCTGGCCTCGAACTCACAAAGATCCGCCTGGCTCTGCCTCCCAAGTGCTGGGATTAAAGGCGTGTGCCACCACCGCCCGGCAAGTTTCTTAAATCTTACAATCTTACATCAACCAGCTGAGCAAAGATTCATAGTGCTATTCAGATATGGTGGAGGGCTGGTGACAGACAGTTCCTGTTGCTTAAATTCTAGTCATTTCCAGACTGCCTACTCATATTTTGACCATTCTATGATTCAAACATAAAGGTTCATCCATAAAACTGTGGGTCAGATTGTCTTGAGTACTTGGAAATGAAGGCTAAGATATGTAAACAATCTATGTAGTCTCTGTTGCTCAGCAATGTGCATGATTCCAGTCCAGCATTGTAGTAGTGATGAGACATCCATAGCACACACTGTACCTTCATCTGGCTTGAACAACATGTTGGGAGATAAGACCACTAGTAAAAAGACAGCTGGGAAGCATACATAAAACCTTGACTCTTCATTATACTGCCTATATTAGTGGTAATAAACACAGCCTGCTGAAAAGAGATGGTGAGGAAGGGGGAGGATAACTCTGAGAAGTAGAAGAACAGGGCTGGGAAGTTTCTAGAAATCTTTGGCTAAGTGGGTGTTGGGGAATCATGGTAAAGACAATAGGAAGGTTGTACTGTTGCAGTCAACCAACAGAGACCTAATCCTGCTCCTTTAGCAGGTAAGTGTGAGTTAAAATCTAATCCAATCTAAGCAGCTTTTCCTGGTGTCTGTTATTGTGTATGTCTGGTGTTGGGGACCCCGTAAAGAGATAACAAGCAGCTTGTACACCATTAGTACACACAGACCTAGTAATAGGGAAAATGAAAGGCTCACACTATGATGAAGCTGCATGGGCTGGGAGAAGGGGAAAACTCCACTTGAATTGGGATAGGACAGAAGATTTAGAATCAACAGGAAAATCTCTGGAGAGGATGATCTCAGGTTGTACATTTGAAAGTGAGTAGATGGCAATCCAGCAAGCCAAGGCAAAGATGGATATTTAATCTTGATTGTCCATTTTACTGAATGGATGATGTTTAATCTTGATTGTCCTCTTGACTAGATTGAGAGATACTTAGATTAACAGACTAGCCTCTGAGCATGTCTGTGAGGGTGTTTCCAGGGGTTTTCAGAACAGAAGGTCTCTATCCTAATTAATGCTTTAATCCACCCACTGCTAAAGTCAAGATCTGAACAGACTACTTAGCACAGTGGTTCTTAACCTTCTTAATGCTGCAACCCTTTAATACAGTTAGTTCCTCATGTTGTGGTGACTCCCAACCAGAACATTATTTCATTGCTACTTCATAACTGTAATTTTGCTACCTTTATGCATCATAAATATCTGATAATGCAGGATAGCTAATATGTGATCTCCCCAAAGGGGTCATGACCTATAGCTTGAGAACCACTGACTTAAAGATACTGGAACTACAGAAGACAAGGCCTCATAGCATTCACCGGCAGTGTGCCACTGCAGAATATATTTTGACCCTGGATCCTGTTAATCTCTTTTATTCCTGGTTGCCATGAGGTAAGCACAGTGTCCCACTCCTCTGCTATGTTGAGCTGCCTCGCCATAGGCCCCCCCAAGCAACAGATCCAGCAGACTATGGACCAAAGTTCCTGAAATCATGAGCTGGAAATAAATCTTTCCTCCTTTAATCTTTTTCTGAGGACTTTGGTCCTGGTGATAAAAATTCCATTACTAATACAGATGGCAATTAGACAAGGAGCAGCAGGAGTAGGGACATGGAGGTGTCAGCATTTGGGGCTATCTTAAGATGAGGAATGGTTTGTTGGAGGAGTCAACAATATGCGATGGGGAGTGGAAAAGCCTGCAATGTAGGATGGAGGGTGATGAGGAGCTGCTAAGCAGGAATGAACACAAAGAGAAAAGATGAAGGTGGGAATGAGACACAAAGAGACCTTGAAACACTAGGACATTCCCTCTGGTGATAGTTAGCCTTGACTGTGAACTAGACAGGACTAGAAATCACCTAGGAGACATGTCTTCAGGCACACCTAGGAGGAACTATTCAGATTAGGTTAGCCTCTAGGTGTGCCTTGATTGGGTTAATTGAGGTAGGAAGACCCACCCTAAAGGATGGTAGCACAATTCCCTAGGCTTGAGTCCTGGAGTGCCTAAAAAGAGAGAGAGAGATAGCTGAGCATGGGCATCCTTTTTTTCCTCTGCTTCCCGATTGTGGACAAAATGTAATCAGATACCTCCAACTCCTGCTGTCATGACTTTGTTATGATGGGCTGTGTGCTTGTGATCTTGTGTGACCTGAAATAAAATCTTTCTCCCTTAGAAAGCTTTGGTCAGAGATTTTAATGGGAAAAGTACCTAATACAGCTCCCAGCAGTGGGGAGCCACCAAGGGTGAGTGGGCATAACACTGTTATGCCCTAAAGCGTATTTTGGAAAGAGCACCAAATTGGTAGTGGCAAAGAAGATAGAGAAATGGATGAGTCTGGAGAGCGCTCTCGCATCTTTGTAAGACAAATTGGTGGCCAGAGATTTCTGGAAAACTAATCGAGTTGACTGTTGAAACAACCCTCATGCATATCCATGTGAACCTAGAGCAGGGCTGGAAGGAATAATGGCATACTGAAGAGAGCCTGAAAGAAGAAATAGGGGAACTCAAATCAAATGCAGACAGTGAAAGAAGTTTCTGTTGGCCCAAGAAGAAGGGAAAGTGAACGGATGGGAATAACAACCACCCACAGAGGCCTGGAGCTCAGGCTAGCAAGGCTGGATTTGGAAAATGACAGGCCATCTCTGGAGACTAGGCAATGGGGGGCAGGGCAGGGATAATTCTTTGTGGAGTCTACAGCAGTGGGAGACAGACCTCAGAGAACACCTACAGAATCCAGACAGAAAGGCTGAGAACCAGATCCCCAGCTACTCACCCACACTCTAGAGGATGGAGAGAGAGAAGCCTGTATAGAGAGTCTGCCTCTGTATAAGGTTAAGGACACTGGGAAAGAGGTCCTCTTGGAAGTCAGAATAGGGTTTCTTCAAGAGGAGGATGGAACTGGAATCAGAGGTCAAGAAGGCAGTGCCTGAGGAGGAAGCCCTGGGCCTCCCCAGACAGGTCCTTTTCTTGTGAGATCTCTGAAAGAAAGGGGTGTGGAGAAGAGGTACAGCATGGGCAAAGGAATGGTTTGGAGACACAGAACACCAGAGCTTATGTGTGTATGTAGCTTGGCTATAAGATGAAGGAGAAAATTCTAAACTTGAAGGGAGATAGGTTAGGTGGATGAATACAAAGGCAAACGTGGTTTATTTATTTTTTTAAAAAGACTGGGGAGATCAAGGTGTATTTCGCCATGTAAAGGAAGTAAGGAATAACTAGCAAAGGACAGGGAAACAGTATAGACAAAGGAAGTCAAGGGAGACACAAAGCCTGGTGTTCGGAAAGAAAAGGGCAACAGGAAAGGGGGGGTCGAAAGGAGAGCGAAGAAATAACTCTAGGGACAGGAAGATCGTCTTTCTCGGAAACTGGAAGCACCATGACAGGACATCTTCGGAGGTGCTCCTCTGCTGACGTGACTCTCCGAGTAATTGCTCGCTTCCCCACTTCATTTCAAACCTGCTGTAAAGCACCCTGATTTCATAGTTCTAGTCTCAACAATAACAGCATGGACCATGAGGGTAACCTGCCAATACTCAGGCACCCACTCGGTTACCTGCTCACACTCCTATTCCTCTACAGCAAAGAAGAGATGTCACTTGACATTTACATGAAAATGGTTTGGAAATTGCACAAAACCACTTCTTGTTGGAAAATAACTCCAATTATCCTTCTTTAAAAGATCTGAAAGTGTTTCATAAGAAAGGCTTTTTCAGTGACAGCCTTAAGGTTCCTAACTCAAATCAACTTCAGGAACACACTAAGCCAGTGGGCGAGGGGGCTTAAGGAGAATCAAGTGCATGCTTTACTTCCACATTGTTGCTCTTGGAGTGAGCTTGGCTATATGACTGTATAAAACGCTGCTGTTTAGTATTAACTCTTCTCTCCCTCGTTCCTAGACAAAATGGTGTGGAGTCCACTCAAGTGTAAAGTCAGCAAATCAAGTGAAGAAAAAGACATTTCCCAGTATCGTGAACCACTGACCAAATTCACTCATGTATCCAAGAAATAGTGATTGTGTAGAAACCCTCACTGCTCTACAACTACTATTAGATGTTTAGGAGAGAGCTGACATTTCCCAGTATCATGAACCACTAACCAGATTCACTCATGTATCCAAGAAGTGATTGTGTAGAAACCCTCACCACTCTACAACTACTATTAGATGTTTAGGAGAGAGCCTGCCATGGGTGACATGTGGGGACTTGGTCTTGAGAATCTTGTGCTTTTTCAGCCCCATGTCACGAGGAGGAATTGCTGGCATTCCATAGCAGCCAGGGAACAAAGAGGATCACTCAAGATGGGACCGGGTGCCAATCTTGAGAGTGAGTCACCAACTGGGAAATCCTTGCTGTTATCTAGTTTTCAGTACTAGTAAAAATGTCAGTCATGAGTAATGACCATGTGACTCTCAAAACACCTCTGGAGCCAGTGTGGTGACCGTGAGGGGATAAGGCATTCAATGCAGGGCGGCTGCGGTTGCGGGGTTTCGGGAGTGGGAGGTGGAGGGGAGGCTAAAATACCAGGAGTACAAAGCTATGTTTCTTGGACTATTGTAGCTCAGGAGTGATGACTCTGGGGCATGCTTTTTGAGCTCAGGGGCTTGGGAGGGTGTCTGCAGGCTGAGAGCTGGTAGTAGGCCTGGTGGAGAACGAGAGGGCATCAGAGGAAGCTTTAAGTTCTCTCCCCTACACTTGTGGGTGGCAGTGTTTGTGGCCTAAGGTATCTGGGCAGCGTGCTCCACCCCCCGAGGCTTCCACATCCTCACCCAAATGTGAGGAGGAAGACAGCAAAGCTCCAACAGAGACTTCATGCTCCTTGGCTACTTTCCCCCTCGCTGTCATAGAATAAAAGCCAAGAAGCTCAAGGAGGGAAGGGCTTATTCTGGATGACAGCGCAAGGTGATTATTCCATTGGGGAAGGGAAGACTCGGCAGCGGGAGGGGAGGGCCCGGTGGCGAGAGTGGGGGTGGGGGACCTCTCGTCACTTTGTTTGCAGAGTCAAGAACAGAAGGAGTAGAAGTGGGACTGTGATATGAAATCTCCAGGGCCTCTCTCAAGGGCCCATTCTTCAGTGAGGCTCCACCTCCTCACGGTTCCACAAGCTTCCCAAAAGCATGCCAGATGGGGACCAAGCGTTCCGATATGTGCACTTGTGGGGCTATTTCACATCCAAACCATAACACTGGCTTATCAGAAGAATCAAAGTTCATTGTTCTATTTTGGAAATTAAGATGGGCCCAGAGGATCAAGGGATAAAGGTTTGAAAGTGACTGGATGGTAAGGGCTCTGACTCTGTTAATGGAGTAATCTGCTGAGAGAGTCTTACTTGGTGGATTATTGAAAGTTAAGGCCCAGCAGGAAGTAGATAAACTGGGCAGTTTTTGAACGGGCCTCTCTTTGTCTCGGATTCTTGGCTACGATGAGGTGAGCATGCCCTGTCACCATGATGCCCCATACCTTACAATCTCAGCTCAAAAAAATGGACTCAGCCTGCCACTGACTGATGCCTCTGAAATCAAGGTCCAATTCTTCCCATGTTATACAGTTAATGTCAGGCATTTGGCACAGAGATGGAAATCTAATGGATGAAACCATCATTCACACATTTCAGGATGAATCTTGTGCACTACAAACCTGTCTACAAAAAGGGCAACTGAGCTTGGGGGGGGGGGGTGAATAAAAACCCATAAAGTACCCGTGGCCACTGCCAACCTGAGAGCATTTAGTATAGGACCCAGCACAGAGGAAATGGCTATTTCTATCTGTTATGGTTTATGCCAATTGTCAATGGTACAGGCTCTAGAATCACCTTGAAGACCATCTCTTCGAGGGATTTTCTATGTTGGGTTAATGGAGTTGGGAAGACCCACCCTAAATGTGGCTAGTACCATTGGCTGGAGTCTCAGACTAAATGTAAAGAGAAATGGATCAGAGCACCAGCATTCACCTCCCTCTGCTTCCTGACTGAGGATGACATGCTACCAGATGCTCCTGTGCCTGCTGCCATGATAAACTGGACCCTCAGCCGTGAGCCAAATCAGCCTTCCTTCTTCAAGTGAATTTTGTCTGCTCTTTTATCATAAAAACAAGGAAAATAGCTAATACTCTGTCATCGGTGTTCTGAGCCTGCTGTAACACTCATGTGCTACATGGGCACAGGGTCCCCTCTTATGGGTTGCCTCTGATGCAGGCCTCACCTCTCCTGAGACAGCTCAACTTGTGTATGAGTACTGTGATGGCTGATCCCTCCCTTGGTTTCCCTGGCTGTTGCTTCCACTCACAAGTCTGGCTAATCAGAAGGCTTTTCTGCCCTCTGACAGGCTCACTACCACTCAATGACATTTAGTAAATTTCCTCTCATTTGCACACACACATGCATGTTTTTGCACGAGTACACATGTATATAGAATCCAGAGAACAACCATAGCTGTATTTCTCAGTTACTGCCTACCTTTCTTTTTAGACAGAAAGCCCCTAGGATCAACTTGCTTCTTCTTTCCCAGCCTTGGGATTACAAGTACCTACCACTTTGCTGTTTTTTTAAAAACGTGGGGTTTGGGGATCCTCATGCTTGCAAAGCAATCTCTCTAGCTCCATTTAGTGTCTCTGAGGCAGAGACCATACCTTTAATAATTACCCATTAATACCATGTCCTCACCCTAAATGCTTTGCAAATATCCACCTACTTTAATTCTAGAACCTTCATGGGACACCCAACTATCCCTGTTACATTTGCAGAAACCAAGGTACAAGAAATGCAGTAATCTTCCCAAGACCACACTGCTTGGGTTTCTCCTTAGTTTTGTCTCCTCAGGTTAAAATGTTCTTATCCTCTTGGTGCCACTTAGTTCTGGATGATATATTTTTACTCTGTAATTAATTCACCCCCTAAAATGAAGCCACATTCACCAGCCAAGAGGGTTGAACGCAAACACTTCCTGTTCTGCTCTAGACTGGAAACAAGATTGTCCAAGTGGGAGTCAGTATTGGATGGAGAGAGCACTTGGGTCTGTGAGGGCAAACAGAGCCCCCCCCCCACACACACACACCTGTTGGAGAGCCTGAGAAAGCTGTACTGTCAAACTGCCTTTGCCTTTGACACAAGGTAGACCCCAGGAACTCCAAGGGCAACTTCAAATTCATGGCTTCATTTGCTCAAGCACTTGCGAGTCCACAGCCCTTCACTAGCTGGTCATTGTTGGAACAGAACTCACGGTCCACTCTCAGGCCAGGAGTCTGTTGAGGGCAGAACTGCCTCTTAATTCATGCTGGCTGGCTACCCTCACATACCAGGGAGAAGAAACAGAAGAGAAAACGAATGAGCAAAACCCAACGTGTGGCTTGAGTCTGCCTTCCACCAGGCTCTTTATAGCCTTTTGATGGTGTAGTTTCCTGCAGAACAATCCCAGATTGCATAAACAGGGGCTCTGGGACTGAACTCCAGAGGCCTATGGGATGTCCTTGGGAGCTGCGGCTCACTGAGGCCCACCTTCACTTAAGTAAACCAACATTTAAGAGATAAGAGTGAGAACAAACAGCTCTCTCTAGAATAAACCACTGGGGATGAAGCAGACTGACCCTCTGCTCACGTGTTGACTGGAGGCCAGCAAGGGTAAAGGGGTGTGTGTGTGTGTGTGTGTGTGTGTGTGTGTGTGTGTGTGTGTGTATGTGTTTGTATGTGTGTGTGCACATGTGCGCGCATGCATGCATGCATGCATGCAAGCATGTGTTTAAACTAATCAAATGTTCAATAACATAAACATCTTTATGAAGGGAGTTCAAGCTAGCTTTGCTCTTTTTTGTTATATCAAGGTTTTCTCAAAAATGTTTAAAAAGAATTTTCAATTCTTCAAAGCTTTTATACTTAGCATTTTTCTAACTCTTTCTTTCCTCTTTCCTTCCTTCCTTTTTTTTTTTTTAATTTTTAGAATGAAAGATTAGAATGGTTGGCTCCTATAGAGCAAAAAACTTGCTTAGATGAAGCCGTCATCAGTATTTTGGTCCTAACTGAAGTTTTATTGTCAGAATTGCAGATTAACAGGCAGGTGTCAAGAGATGGCTCTGGCTGGGGAGAGGTGAGATGGCTCAGCAAGGTAAAGGGCTTGCCACCAAACCCAGTGACTGGTTCACCCCTGAACTCTTACATGGTTAAAGGACAGAAAATTCCTGAGCGTTGTTCTCTAATCTCCACACACATGTTGTGTCACACATGCATACACACTCACACATGTACACACAAACACACAAATAAATAATGTAATTTAAAAAGAAATATCTCATTAAAAAAAACCCTTATTCTAGGGTTCAGTTTTCTCCATTAGGAAGATTTCCTAAACCTCCAAGACACACCAGTACAGCCAGAGGGCTGGTCACCCTAATACAACCCAATCCTCTGATCTTATTTAGGATTCCCACCTGAACTACCATCATTTCTGTGTTTTGCTTTTTAATCCAGTTTATATTATTGATCAGCTTTCAGCCACTCCAATTTATAGTTGCTAATGCCCAAGTGCTGGTTCTTAGCCTGTATGATATACTAAATTGTGGTGCTAAGAATTTTACACACAGCACCAATCAGTCCCCAAACATTCTTGCTTCCTGTTGCTGGTCTTTGCCTCTGACTAAAGACAAAATGGTTCATTCTCCTCTTGTCAAGAAGTCAGGACATGGCCAGATGCATCTCTCTGGACTATGACAAAGTTATGCTCATCAGAGTGGTCCTCACCAGACCTGACAAGCCTGTCTGCTGAGTGTTCTTCCAAGATGCCCAAGTGGTCTGGTCCCTGCCCTTCTGAGATGGGTTGCTTTCTGCTTTTCTTTAGTTCTGATGGCTGTTCTAGAGCCTTCCTATAACCTCTGTAGATTAACTTGGCAGAGTCTATTTCTGCAAAGGAACTCATCCCCATGTCAGCCCTGAGGTGGTTATTTTCTCTCTTTATAGGAGGAAGCAGGCTTCAAACAGGTAGAAACCAATCAAGGTCACTGAATCAGCCAGGGTTCTTCAGACTTAGCAAGGATAGGTGAATGGATGGTTGGGTGGATGGGTGGGTGGGTGGATGGGTGGGTGGGTGGATGGGTGGATGTTTGGTGGGTGAGTAGATGGGTGGGTTGGTGGATGGGTGGATGGTTGGGTGGGTGGGTGGATGGTTGGGTAGATGGATGGGTGGGTAGGTGGGTGGATGGGTTGATGGATGGATGAAAGGAAGGATAGATGGAGAGATAGGAGGAGCTATGCTATGAGAATCACATAATCTTTTTTTTTTTTTGAGACAGGGTTTTTCTGTGTAGCCCTTGATGTCCTGGAACTCATTCCTTAGACCAATCTGGCCTTGAACTCAGAGATCAACCTGCCTCTGCCTCCTGAGTGCTGGGACTAAAGGTGTGTGCCACCACCTTTTTATGTGTGCTCAGCTCACATAATCTTGAAGTCTGAGAAGCCTTTCTGTCTGCCACCCATATATAGGGAACCAGGAAAGCTGGTCATGGTGCTCAGTTCCAGGCTGAAAGCCAGAGAGTCTAGATATCTGGTACCCAAGAGCAGAAGATGAGTGTCTTAAGTTCATGAGAGTAAGTGAGCTTACCTTTAGTTCTTACCTAACCCTCAGCTGACTGGGTGGTATCCAATCACCTTCAGCAAGATTCAAACCCCCTCATAGAGACACTCAGGTGCAATGCTTTACTGTTCCATGGGAATTCCTTAGCCCAGTCAAGGTACCATCTAAAATTATCCATTACAGGCCCTGGGCTGTGAAGTGGCCCAGCAACAATGACTCTGAGCAGGGTATCTATGAGCTGATCCTATGCCTCAGCCCGGGACGTTCTGCCCTCTGCAACATCACACCCCTTCTCTGGGACATCTCTGGGGGACAACTTTATCCGTGCTGAGACATAGGTCAGCAGGCCTCACAAGCAAGGCTCAGTCATGGTTGCTTTCATGAGACAGGACATCCCTGCTGAGGACTGCCATTCACAATTTCGCTGCCATTGAGGAAGAACTTCACAGAACAACTGTGCACACGCGCTGCTTGAACACAAGCATGCTTCAAGCCCCCCCTCCCCCCAACCTTTCCCTGGGAACCCCCTCACAGGAAATGTTGTTTTGTCAATTTTTTTTTTAAGCACAGAAGAGAAAAGGAGGGTGTGGGAGTGATACATACATTAAGCTTTGAGTCAGTGCAGTTTCCTCAGCATTAGGCCATGCTTTTACAACTGGTCTTTATCAAAGGGTTTTCATCTGCTTGCCAATGTGTCCTCTGTCCTCATGACTCATGGTGGGGACTCGTTCCTTTCAGCTTAATCTATACTAGCTTATCATTTCTCTTCTTCCCGGGGGATGGGGGTGGGGGTGGCTGCTGGAACCGAATGAACTCAGCCATCAAGAAATCACCAGATTATTCTTTGTGTTAAACAAAACAAAACAAAACAGCTAATGGCTCTCTGTCCATGAGTGAGCCTGCTTGGGAGATTACGATGAGGCATCTGCTTCTTGTACTGCAGAGTGGGGCAGGAGAGAGAAATGCCTGCCCCGGAGACAGGTCCTCTGATAGCTCTTGGATTCACTTGGGCTGATAACATCCTTTGGGGTTGGGAATGACAAGTTCTTCTCCACACACACCATTCCACGGCTGCTGTGGGGGCTCCTTCAGGGCAGGACACCGTGAAGAGCAGAGGGCCTGGGATAAACAGCGATAAGACACGGTTCCTGTCTGGCCTGAGCTTGTACAGGCTCTGGGAGAGAAGCCTCTGGAAGGACTGAGGTAGATCCTAAGCATTCCTCACTTCTCTGGAGAGCTCCCATCCTGCCCTTGGAGACAGGGTGGGGGTTGGGAGTTGGCTCTTGAGTCAGCACCAGCTCATCTGCCCCATGCTAGGCTTTGGCCCAGCTGTTCAACCCAGCTCTCGGCCCTTGCCCAGGTCTCTCCTAGGAAGTCCTGTCTACCCCTAGCCCCTCCCCTGCCTTCTTTCCACAGGCTTTCACCCCCAGAATGGGTCAACAGCTGGACTTGGTTAGGGTTTGGTTTCAGTGCTATCACCTATCAATGGCCTGAGCTGGCCTGAAGTCATCCAAGAGTCCCGTGTCCTCTGAAGACCAGGGACAGTTGTCACATGCATTGCACAGAGTTGATGAGGGAAAAGCAGACAGAAGTGCTGCTGAGCGTATCCTGGGCTCCATCCTGGGTACCTGTGTTCCTTAGCAACAGCTTCAGCTCAGGCACCTTCTCAAAATGGGCATGTAGCCCTGGCCCAGGGCTGCTACTCTTTCCTCCTGCCCTCTCTGTGAAAAAGGTAACAGAGTCCACCCGGCATGGCTCTGCTCTGCGGCACTGGTCTCAGGCTTTCCCAGCTTCCTACAGGACTGCAGTCTACACTGTCCTAGGATTCCCATGGAGCATCCACAGCAGCCACACTCTCTAGGGGGAACGGTCCTCAGCTATTCGGCAGTCATGTTCCCAGGCCCCCTTCAAGCTACTTGACACACTGCCATCTCTGGGAGTACTCCCTCTTTTCTGGAAGGATCACTTGACATGTTCAGAAACTTCTAACATAAGCCTCAGAAATGTGCCAACAACAGAAAACTGTAATTAGACACACATTTTCCACTTTGACGAGGGCTCCCCAAGATGCAGATTTATGGGTTCTGGTGTCACTTGCTCTCCTTAAGAGCTCCTGGTGGCATCAGGAGGAGGCACACATTGAGTACCTTGGCAAGTCTGGGACATCAGTATTCTAAGATCCTGTACTAGCTTATGCCTCATTCCACAGGACCTTTAAAGTGGCCTCACTGGCTGATGGTCCCTTAGGCTAGTAATGGGTGGTGGCTGTGGCAAGTTTCTCCTCCTGCCAGAAGTTAGAGGGGGTCTTATCAGTAGCTAGAAGCAGGCTTGGGCTTGCTTGGGATGTGAGATGTTGGCACTTTTTATCCTAAGGAGCTGAAGGTTAGTGACAACCTTGGAGTGTCTTCGGAGTTTGGACCACGTCTGTTTTCAGTCCCAGCTCCCTTTTACCCTCACGACACACAGTCACCTTCAAAATTCAGCCTCTTTATGCCAGAGAGAACTGGAGACACCCACAGAGGTTCTTTCAGTATTGATAGACATCAGTGGTCACAGTATTCAGTTTTAAAAAGCAAAGGGTACAGGTTTCCAGGAACACTTACATTTAAGTCCCAACAGATAGTGGGGTGTCAGTGGTACCTGACTTTGCATTCACAAATGTCCAACAATCTCTGCCTCCAATGCATGAAAAACCTCTCATCATCAGGGGGTCCCCCACAAAGCACCTGTCTCATGTGGTTGTCTCCTAATATCACATTCTGGCAACAAGGTGACTGAGATACCCAGCCAGGCTGAAACTGGTCTATGGGGTCTCTGAACCAAGGTGGCCAACATCCGTTTACCTGGAACCCTGGCCAGTCAGTGCGGGTGGGGTGCCATGTGGAACTGAGAACTGGTGCAGGCAGGAAGTGGGCACCTGACAGAGCGTTTACCACCCTGCTGGGAGGGGTCCATTCTCCCACCTCCTCCAGCTGGAGGCCATGCTTCTCGTTAGCAGCCTGGATCCTTCACAGTGGTTCTCACCCTGCTGCCTCTGCAGCTCAGCTGGGTACTCCCAGAAAAAACAAAACAAAACAAACAAACAAACAAAACCCCAAAACTGAAGTCCAACTGGCTTCTCTTCCTAGGAATCTTGTTTGAGCATCCCAGCTGACCAGCGTGCAGGCCGACTGGGCTAATGGAGAGCTACTGTAACTCATGACCAAGAGCTTGTGGAAGAAAGGACAAAGGCCAGTGCAGGGACCTCAGACTGTGCAGCAGAATCCCGGCTTCGGGGAGTGTTAGCAAACAGCAGCTCTGGGTTTCAAACCAGGGGCCCCTGGCCTCATTTTTCACCTTCACCGTGGGTGAACTGGGGCAGGTTAGCCCCTGCTCTTCAAGTTCCATCTGTACAAGGGACACCAAGATACAAGGATGGTTGAGGTTCCTGTATTTATGCCTCTAACCCAGCTCCACGGCATGCTCAGATCTGACCTGAACACTGTGCACATAGCCAGGAGCCAGAACAGCATCTGGTGTTTATGGGCTCACATTGCAGGAGACTGTGCCCTGTTAATGACCTCCACTAGGTGAGCCCTGCAATTCTGGGAACCCGAGTCTTTGACCTGCAACAGCCCAGTTCAGAGAGCAGAGATTATGCCAGTGAAAGGATCGAGTCACTGGGGAGGGGGAAGGCCCCCCCAGTGACCCTGGAGAGCTCCAAAAGGATGGGGATGAGGTGGGGAAAGACAGTTAATATAATGCTCGGAGTGGAAAGATAGTTAATAATGACATTGCAAAGTCACCAGGGTGGGAAAAACTGCACTAATAATGACCATGAAGAGAGACTTCTGTGGTTTTCCAAGGTTCTGCTTTTACAGCTGCCACCACACTTATACTCAGGAGCCCTTGTCCACAGCCGCACCCTGCAAAATCCATGATCCCACCTCCTTTCCTCTCCAGACTAGAAGAACAGTGTCTACAGTATCCTCCAAACCCAAGGGTATAGCCCCATGGTGGTCTCGTGAGTTCATGGTAAGAAGATGCCAAAAATGTCTCCCCTATTTCTGTCTCTATACTTAAATTTATAGAGATACACCCATATTATGGAAATTCCATTGCATCATTTATTAATATTCTGTGTTCCACATATGTCTTAGTTAGGTTTCTATTGCTGTGATTAACACCATGACCAAGAGCACTTTGGGGAGGAAAGGGCTTATTCCAGCTTACAGTTATAGTCCCTCAAGAAGAGAAGTCAGGACGTCAGCACTGGGACTGGAGTTACACATGGTTGTGAACTGCCCTGTGGGTGCAAGAGACACAATTGCTCTTCACTGCTGGGTCACATCTCCAGCCCCGTGCCAGTGGCTGTTTGGAGATGCCAGGGATTGAAGACCTTATTCTTTTTAGAAAGGACAGATAATGTTTTACTACTCAGCCTCTAAATGTTGGAAAGAATCAATGTTCAGGTCATCTCAGCTTCTAAGAAGTTATAATATCTGTTTCTAAGTAAAACCTTGTCTTTTTTTTAAGAGTGTAAGTAAAATTTGTATCACTAATTAGTTTGATACATGTATACGTGTTTGCAAGTGTGTGTGTGTGTGTGTGTGTGTGTGTGTGTGTGTGTGTGTGTGTGTGTGTGTGTATGTGTGTGTGTAGAGGTCACTGGACAGCCACCAGTGTCATTTCCCAGGCACTACCCATGTTTTTTGTTTGTTTTTGAGACAGGGCTTCTTGGTTGCCTGGAGCTCAAGTGGAAGGCTGGCTGGCTAGTGAGCCTCAGAGATCGGCCTGTCTTTACCTCCTGAGCTATAGGATTGCAAGCATGTACCACTGTGCCTCCTTTTTCCTCTGGGTTCTGGGGATCAAACTCAGATTCTCATGCTTGTGCTAGCACTTTGCTGACTCAGCTATTTCCCCAACACATAGAGAACTTTTTGAAAAGTCATGTGTGGGAACACAGTCCAAGAATGGAGTCATGTGAGGGGGATTCCGAGTGCTTGTGAGAACACTCCAAGAAAACAAGACAAGAGCCTTGTGACCTCAGTTTCTTCAAAACACAGAACTGCTCTTGGAATGTTTTTTCTGTGCTCTTCCTGGGTGTAGCAGATAGGAGTGAGTTGACTTCAGCTGTTGTTATTCATGTGCCTCTATGGAAAAATATGTTTTTGTCACATGTGGCTTGTCCTTGTGATTGAACACCTTACTCATGTGCTTCTTCTTAACCCTCACAGTATAGTTTGCCTGATGCCCTGAATAAAGTTGGCTGTTGCATAAGACTTTAGTCCACCTCATTTTTAGGCTCTGCTCTCGTGGGTTCATGTACCAATCAGAACAGCCACAGTCATGGAAAACCAGGAGTAGTGTCTCACACCTGTTATCCTAGCACCTAGGAGGCTGAAACACGATCACCATTGGTTCAAAGCCAGTCTAGACTATACTGTAAGACCTTAACTCAACTCCCATCAAAGTCATTAGAGATGTAGAATGAACTTGATATTTCTAGATATGAATTATTGGTTACTGGATCACCTTAAGAAAATGAACCATTACCTTATACACACAGTAAAACAGTTACATATATTACATATTATACTGCAATATAATACCATGTTATATAACACATGGTACATATAGATTATGAGTATATTTGTGTATGTCCATGTAAGTATTGAAGTTACAAATATATTCTATGAATTAGCACTCTTTAGATAGTATTTGTGTTTATTTTCATAATTTCCTTTTATAAACTTTCCTTGCCAAAGTTTATAGAAGAAAAGATGTCAACCCATCAAAAGTATTCAGTCAGCTCTTGTCTTTGGCAGCAAAAAGCATCCATTTTACTTAAACTCCATCCAACAGTAATGTCCTCTGCATGTCCATCTGGATTCCTATCTGTGAAGGTCAGTGGGAAGGAAGAGATGGATATTCTCAAAGACAATAGAATTGGCCTTTGTGAACAATTTTTTTTTTTTTTTTTTTTTTTTTAGGATTTGCTACCTCAAACTGGAGTTTTATTCTTGTGACTCATAGGATACACGTGGGAGAATGTGAAAAACAAACCCTGGAGTCAACACCACACCTCAGTCACCTGCTTTAGGAACAGAACAAGCATCCTGGAGGTACCCAAGTCCTATGTCCATAATCACCTTGTTTTATTCAACAGCCTCCAAAGAGGCCAATGTTTCATCACTGAGTGGACTATGCAGGCCCTTCAGTCTCTGCCCAATGCCACCTGTGCCTCAGGTTGAGAGATCCTGTCTTGTTTGGGGTGCTTTCTACCCTGCATCTTCCCTATAGCCTGGGCATTCTACTTGTATAGCTACTGGCCGGGATTGTTCAGAGACCTTGTTCTTTCCTAGGCTGAAAATTGTGTTTAACTCTTCCAAGGAAATAGACTAGTCTGGCTCTAAGGACGTATCCCACAATCCTCCTGTCTCTAGGGGGAGCAAGCTTGAAGCCCAGGATTCCCTGGTTTATTGAAAGACAACTGAAGGTAAAGGTGGGCTCACACAGGAATCAGTTAACTAGTTTCCATGCTTAAACACGATATAGTCTCCTTGATTCTCTCTGGGTTATCAGCATGTGTCTGCTTATGTAACCAAGCCACATGTTCCTCCCAGAGAGATGAGAATGGATTCTGGCACTCAAAGTTCCTAGGGCTATGGTTCTCAGATGCAAGTTGGTTGTGGAGAAAGCAGCCACCTGAAGAAATGACTAACTTTTTAACTATAAAGATGTACTTTATGGTCTGTTGTTAAAGCACAAAGCTTTCGAATGAGGTGCTCATAGAATGGAAGGTGTGGTGGTTTGAATGAGAATGGTCCCCATAGACTCACATATTTGAATATTCAGTTCCCAGTTGGTGAAACTGTTTAGAAAGGATTAGAAGGTGTGGCCTTGTTGGAGGGGGGTGTGTCACTGGGGGTGGGCTTTGAGGTTAAAAAGTCCATGCCAGGCCCAGTTTCTCTTTCTGCCTCCTGCTTGTAGAGCAGGATGAAAATGCTTAGCCCCAGCCCCATGCCTGCCTGCTTGCCCACCTGTGACTTTGCTGCCTGCTGATTTTGGGTCATGGACTCACTCTCTGAAATTGTAAGCAAGTTCCCAATTAAATGCTTTCTCTTAGTTGCCTTGGGCATGGTGTTTGATCACAGTAATAGAAAAGTAACTAGTACAGAAGAGGTGATGGGATCGAGTTACAATCATTACCTTCTTTGGCAAGACAATAAACTGGATCCAAAATTTAAAGAAAGTTTAAAAACATTTCTACATCCCCTACAGTAAAATTTTAATATTTTAAAAATCTATTTCTAACCAAGCTCCTAACATTTTACCTGTTCCACTGACACAAATGCACACTCCGGCATCAGTCACTTTTATCATTGTCAGTGGCAAGATACTCAATGAAAGTAACTCAAGGGAGGGAGGGTTTGACTTGGCTCACAGTTTAAAGGGGCCACTCCATCATGGCGGTGGAGGCAGGGTAGTTAGATTGGAGGCTGACTAGTCCTGTTGTATCTGGCTTCAGAAAGCAGAGAAAGAAGATGGCTTTCTCATGTTGCTTTCTCCTTTTCCATTCTAGGACTCTAGCCTGAGCGGGGGTGGTACTCATACTCCAGTGGGTCTACCCTGCTCAGTCCAACTTTTCTTGACTCATTCATCCTTGTGCCCAGAAACATGCTCCCATGATGATTCTGAATCCAAGTTCAGGGGAGTGAGGAAGGAAGGGAATATGCTATTGGCAAAATGTTAATTCTGCCTGGAGAGTTGATAGCATAGCATCACTATTAATTTTTAGGTCTGATAAAAATCATTATTTTGCAGGGTGGTGGTGGGGCATACCTTTAATCCCAGCACTTGGGAAGCAGAGGCAGATGGATCACTGTGACTTTGAGGATAGCCTGGTCTACACAGTGAGTTCCAGGACAGCCAGAACATCACAGAGAAACCCTGTCTTGAAACAAACAAACAAACAAACAAACCCCATTATTTTTACTGCGCCATATATAAAAATCTTTGGATGAGATGATAGGATGTGTGGGAATAGAAAGTCTGACAGAAAAGTATTCATTATTGTACAAGGATTATCAGCTGGTGGAAACTAACTCCTAAATCTCATTTACATAATCAGCTCCCAAGCCAGCCAACAGGCAGCGTGGACCCTCCTGACTCACTCCAACCCACAGCCCGTGGGAAACCTAACTCTCCCATTCCTCATGCTAGTTTGAAATGAAAACTGGGGTCAAATGAGGTTGAGCAAGGTAGGGTGAATGAGGCAGAACACTGGACAGAGCAGTCTGATGTGGACTGGGGTAATGAGAAGAAAGGATGGAACCAAGAAGGTGGGGAGACAGGCCATAGCCCAGGACTGGGACTTTGGGGAAGTCAGGAAAGCTTCAGATGAGACCTCCAACAACCTGGAAACTATGGCTTGTCCCTAAACCCTAGTGTGATAGCTGGTGTTATTTTTCCAACTTAACAGAATCTAGAAAATGACCTGTGGGCATTCCAGTGAGAGATCATCTTGATTACATTCAACTGACATGAGGAGACTTGTCTCAATCATTGGTAGGACCATTCCCTGGGCAGAGGATCCTGGGCTGTGCAAAGTAGAGAAGGTGAGCTGAGCTGGGGAATGCATTCATCATTCTCTGCTTCTGATGGTGAATGGCACGTGAGCAGCTGCTTAAAGCTCCTGCCGCCTTGACTTCTCCATGATGAGCTGTATCTTGAAGTGTGAGCAAAAGTAAGCCCTTCCTCCCTTGAGATGCATGTGTAGCCAAATCCAAACACTGGCATCTCAGTCCTCTCCTGCACTGGGAGTTAGAAGTACCGCTAGGCAGAGCTAGAACTGGAGCTGAGGAGCACAAGTTAGAGGCCATCTTGGGTTATATGGAAAGACTCTCAGAAACCAAGGAGAGATCTGAATATCAGATCAGCTCTTGTGAGTTACAGCTTAACTACATCTTTATTTGCCAGTTGGGACAGGGGCTTCACCAAAATGAATGATCTTCCTAGAATTAAAAGAGAAAGACTCCATAAATTCTGTATTACATATGTTCATGAAGGAGCATTGGAAGTAGGCCTTCTGTTTGATGATAAAAACATACCAGGAGCTCAGATTCTTGGTGTTTAAATGATGGTGAAATATATAATACATATTATAAATTTATATTTTATAATTTTTATTATATATATATATATGTGTGTGTGTGTGTGTGTGTGTGTGTGTGTGTGTGTGTGTGTGTGTATGTACAGTTTTAACCATTTGGGAGTATGTAATCTGGTGGCAAGAGACAGATCCACAATGTTGGAACCATCACTACTATCCACTTCCAGGACATTCTCAATTGTCCTCATCCCAAGCTCAGTTCCCATTAAACACCTGCTTCCTTTCCTCGAAGCCCCTATCAGTCCTATTCCAATTTCAACTCCATGAATTTGCGTTTCTTACATGCTTCATTGTTCTGATTAATTTTAACTGTGAACTAGACATGAACTAGGATTTATTGGGAATAGAATCTTAATTGAGGAACTGCCTAGATAAAATTAGGTTGTGAGTTTGTCTATGGGGGATTGTCTTGATTATTAATTGATGTGGGCAGCACCATTCCCTACACAGATGATCCTGAATTGTATAAGAGCATTAGCTAACAAGAGGCATTAGCCAGCAAGAGGTGCCCTCCATGGTTCCTATGGCATTCCTTTGGCTGTGAAGTGAGTTCCTTGTTCAGAGGCAATGCTGTGTGGAATAGCAACCAGGCAGAATGTGTATATTCCTTTCTCTCTCTTAAACAAAAGTTCACCCAATTAAAATGAGCTTAAATGTAAAAGCTGAGAGAATGCTAGTAAACTCTGAAGGAACTGGTCCTGTAAGAAGCTGGGTGTGGTAGCGCATGCCTTTAATCCCAGCACTCAGGAGGCAGAGGAGGGCAGATCTCTGAGTTTGAGGCCAGCTGGGTCTGCAGAGCGAGTGATAGGACAGCCAGGGCTGGGCAGAGAAACCCTGTCTGGAAAAAAGAAAGAAAGAAAGAGAGAGAGAGAGAGAGAGAGAGAGAGAGAGAGAGAGAGAGAGAGAGAGAGAGAGAGAGAGAGAGAGAGAAGAAAGTAAAGAAGGAGGAGGAGGAGGAGGAGGAGGAGGAGGAGGAGGAGGAGGAGGAGGAAGAGACTGAAGTTGATGTAGTTGTGAATGTGATGTGACTTGCCTCAAGTTCTTGCCTTTGTTTCCTGGCTGTCATTCACTATGATCTGGAAGTGTGACCTAAAATAAATCCTTTCTTCCCTAAGTTGCTTTTGGCCAGGGTGTTTTGTCACATCCACAGAGAAGACACCAGGGCATTCATATGAGTGAACTCACACTCTGGGTTGTCCCTTCAGGATAATGACTTTGAAGTCAACATTTCTGAACAGAGTCACTTACACTTGTGCTCTCCTGTGGCAGCCCGAGAACCTGCTGAATCAGTGCCCACAAACTTAGGAAAGCTGTACTAAAGCTTTGAGCTCTCCTGCACACTGATTCTGCTGTCGTAAGTGACTGACATCAACAGAAGGGCCATGGTTGTTCTGTAGTGGAAATGACAACCAGGAAAAAGTCAAGAAGATGCTTGTTACAAGCAAGCCAGCTCACGAAGCACTTGTACAAACCACCCAGCCATGCTTAAGGGACAGATACACTACAATGACATCCACAGAGAGCACTGGGTACCCTCAGTGGCCAGAGATCACCTAGAAAAGACAAGACTGCCATTACCATTTGTTTGGGATACAGCTTCAGAAACAGAGATCTGCACTACAGGATTCTCATTGGCAAACCTTCATCCTGTATGTGGTCCAAGAGCTGAGCAACTGAAGTGAGGAAAATGGATATGGAAATCTGCTTCTCTACTTCATCCTCAAGCATCCTTGGCAGGTCCTCATCTCTTATGCAACCCGATTAAGGATGCTACACTCCCAGGTCGCAACAAGAAGAGACACTGTTGATCTTAACTCACGTAGACACTTACATGTTAAGTCAGATGGGTGAACAAAACATTCTAAAATGGTATTCTGACCTTTTCCAGTATCTGTACAACTTCAAATGAGAAGAGATACTCAAAGGAATTCAGCTCGTATTAGGAAATAAAATTTAGCCCAATTAAAATGCTCTTAAATGTTAAGGCTGAGAGACTGTTACCAAAATCTCATGAGTTTGATCTAGGTAGAAGATGGCTGAAATTGGTGTAGTTTGGGTCAATTCACAGCTGACTCTTATGCTCACAGGACTGTCTCCTAGACCTCCACCCATCCATTCCAGTGTATTTCAGTGTTCTCCAAGAGCCTCCTGATTCTCTGAGGCACAGGGTGTGGTGAGCTAAACAGATATGGTCACACCTCATAGAAGACAACGTTCACCAGGGCGACTAGAAAATGTGTCAGCTATAATATCAGGAACCTCAGACCAGAAGCACCTCATAGTGGATATTTTCCAAGCTCTGAATAACAGAACTATCTATGAGGATGGCTATGCTCCTCATGGTCACCAAATACTTATCCTAGGGCCAAAATGCCAAAAAAAAAAAAAACCCAACCCTGGTATTTTAATTTTATTTAGGTTAATCTTCATTAAATAGCCACCTACGGCTAGTGCTCTCTGACTGAAGTATGACTATTTGAGCTTAGGAAATGCATTAAAATTACAGCTCTCCATACATTACAGAAAGGTGGAGGTAGGTATCCACCTTCCCAGAAAGCTCCCCAGTGATGTCAACACTGGTGGCCTAGAAACAATCTCCCAGGTTTCACTTGGGGAGGAGGAACTGTCTGAGCTTCTAGAAGAGGGGTACAGATGGATGCAGACTAGGGGGAATGTGGAAGACGTGTTGGAGGGAGCCTGCATGCCAAGAAACCCTACCTGTTGGAGGCGCTGACTTAGAAGCTGAATGGGGTGGGCATTGTCTTTGGTTATGATAACTTCCCCCCATCCCTATCCCTTGTAATCTACTCACTTTAGGTTTATGTTACTCTGCACCAAGGTCAGCTGCATAAATCCAGGAATTCCAGAGGAAAAGCTTGTTCAGCTCACCATCACCCTCCATGGCTCACCTCAGCACCAGGTTCCACGTAGCCCACTTACCTTACAAGACTATGCCAGCCATTATCCACATCTTTCCGCCTCTGATCACTGCTCCAAGGGTAACCCCCTCGGTGTGTTTTTAGGGCTCTTTAATCTGATCAGAGCAGCCCTCCTGGCACTTCCTGTGCCAGAGTCATTCATCACTGGTATATTCTGTCCCATCACCTCAACTGTTGCAATGTTCCTCAAGGTCAGTCCATTCCACATCAGAAATGTTTTCCAAGTACCTTCTTCTGTCTGTGGACACTCATTTGGCTCATCTCCTTCCCCTGGATAAACAACAGCAGCCATGCCCACTCTTTATATCTTCCAATACCATCTTCCCATGCATCCAGAATTAGCTGAGCTATATCATGTCACTGCCCTGCTCACAGGCTTGTTTTTCATGCTGTCCAACCATCGTGAGAAAATTCCAGGTCCTCACATGGGCAGAAGACCCTTCACGGCTTGGCTGTGCTGCCTCTTCCTGTCTCATCTTGCTCATGAGCACAATGACATACTTGTTTCTGGAATTTCCCTTCCTCGTTACGCTGGACCTTTGCATAGCCTCTCCTTCTCTCTTGAATCCTCTACCATCCGCCCACTCTACCTGCTTCATGACTATTCACATACAACTTGAATGATGCCTATTCACATACACCTTGAATGACATTCACTTATCCATCTTCTTTCTTCTCAAGGCCAGGCTGGTGTCCCATACCTTCCTTCCCTGGCTATAAGCACCACTGTCTAGTGTTGGGCTCCTTGGCTTGTCTATAAGAGAGACAAAGCTTTTACCTTCTTCATTGTTCTATCTCCACTGCCCATTGTCATGTCAGATGTTAACCAGGTATTTGTTAGTAAACAATGAGGGAAGTAAGTGAATGAATACATATCAACAATGAATTAACAAAATGCTGAGGAGGATTTGTGGACAGGATAAGGGAAGCAGAGAAGTGGAGCCATGAATCTGGGCAGCCGAGTTTCTGAGAGTTTTCTTCTCCATTTAGCCAACACTTAGAATCAACAAGGAAATCAGGGCTCATGGTGCTACAGGTGGGTTGGGTTTCTCTGAGAAGAAGGGGGAGAAGAAACCACACATGAAGAATTTGCACCTGAAGTTGTTGAGAATATCAAGACGATGAAATAAAAATCCAAGAACCCAAAGGATGACTCCTGCTAATCCAGGTCTGGTCAGAACTGAGATGTGTGACCGTTACCCAGCCTTCAGGAAGAGAATGGGTTTAACCCATTTTTCATTCATCTACAAAGGGTAGAGTGGGGCACAGAATGAAACCAGTGGTGTAGTATCATAAAATACCAAGCACCGCAGGTGGGACGGAGAAACCATTTACAGCTGAGCATCGCAGATAACATGAGCACTCATATTTCAACACTGGTTGTTCACAGATCCTGACGCCATTCTCCTGACCAAGAAATGGGGAGACCTTGAACAATTCGCTGTAGAAACAACAGTTGGATTTCAAAACTCCTCTCTTGGAATTGTCCCCTATACCCTGCAGGACATGTCCTCAACCTTCTAGTGATTCATGTCTGATTACTGCAGGCTGTTCAGGTTCTATCGTTCACTAGCTTTATAAGGGTTTACTTGGTGCCTGTGACCAACAGACTGTGGAAGATGGTGGCAGGTCATCAAGACCCGCCCTCTGATCTTAGGTCATTCCTGCTTGGTAGGAATGCTCCATGGAAGTCCCCCTTACCAGCAGCTGTTTTCCTAAAGAATCCCGTTGAGTCAGCAGTCTCATTCACGAGATTACTGGCCAATGTTTCTGAACTTGCAGGATTTTGTTTGTTTGTTTTTGTTTTAGCTTTATTGTTAACTCAAGCACAGGATTTACATTTATCTCTATTTAATCTCATCTTGTTAGTTTTGGTCCATTGATCCAAAGTGTAGAAATCTCTGTAATCCAGATCCTGCCGTGTCAGGAACACTTATCCCCTCAGCTTTGTGCTGCCAGGAGATGCAGCTTGGGTACCCCGTTATGTCTTCATAGCAGCAACTGCCAAAACCATGGGCCAGGGTGAGGCTGAATGCACACATTGCCCTAAGGCAACCAGCAGCAGCTTCTCCAGCTGTCTAGCATAATCCAGGTCAGCATGAATGATGGGCTAACATCTTCTACATGATCACTTTGCCAAGCTTTAAACTGCCAAATGCTATCTCCACACCAGCCATACTTCTCTCTTTTGTATGGCACAGCCTGAGGAATGATCTAGAATAAATGCCCTTATAAAGATGTCTGAAAAAGCCACAAGGAATCATACTATTAACTATTTACTTAAAAATAAGCATAGTTCTGTGTATGAATATACATATATTGTTTTAATGAACCTTTCTCATCTGGGCTGGTAGTACTTCTTCCAAGAGCCAAAGAAAATCTAAGAAAAACCTCAATAACAGACATGAGAAGCCCTCTTTTGAGTTATTGGTCATGGCTGTCCAAGAGACTCCCCAAACATACAGCCTACTGATATTGTCTCTGGTGGTCCCTCAGAGGTAGAAGGTAAGTCCTTAGTACTAAAGACACCATGTACTTCAGAAACAGGGTTCAGAGACCCCTGAGCAGGAACTGACCTGTATGTCCCTCTCCTGAGGATTAGTTTTCATGATAACAGAAGGCACCATGCCGGCTTCCAAAGGGGGAGGCAATCAACAGTCCTACCCATCTATGACACCTATGAAGCAGTCTATAACAACACCTATAAACAACCAGTAGTGGCACACATACCTTGGTGGAACCAATAGCTCTCTAATGGGACTTAAGATCCACTGAACAAGAGGGAAACCAGGCTTGGTCTTGGAAACCTAGCCAACTCTTCAGTCCTGGTGAAGTCATGGATATTGGAGAAGAATCTATAACCACTATTTTACTAAGGCAGAATAATCCCTAACATCAATCCATAAACATTTGTCCTTATACGCACAGATAATTGCAGTCTTTATCTCGCATCAAGGAAACTTCTGTTTGCAATGGAAAGAGACCACTACAGAAAACCACAACCAATCAAAATGCAGAGATGTAGAGCCCAGTCCCAATGGATACATCTTCAAAACAACTCCCACACCTCAGGCTCAGAGAATATTGCGGAAGAAGGAGTAAAAAGGTTGTAAAAGTCACATGATCCGAGAGTTTGCTGTGAGATTGAGTCTCTTAGTAATATCCTACACATACAAAATCTCCCCAACATAGCTGACATATGTGAGCTGAGCAAGGACAACACCAATGGACATGCTAAAATGAATGAGACCCACAAGGCCTCAACCCTACTCACTCAAAAAGCTATAGACAACTCAGGAAAGCTGAGAATGGGAGAGGTGGTCTTCTCCAGGGAAGAACACACCAAATGATTGTTCAGTGCCAAACAGTGAGCCCTGAGAAATACATACAAGTTACATTATATGGATTGAGCAAGTATTTAGGGACACGCACAGTAACAATCAATGAAAAAGGCGCCATGACTTGAAGGAGAGCGGGGAGGAGTATGTGGGAAGGTCTGAGGGAGGAAAGGGAAGGGGGAAATGTTATTATATTATAATCTCAAAAATTAAAACAAACATCCTCCTCCATATTTATGCCCACCATGGAACAATGTTTAAACACCCTTTCTGCTATGGTTCTGGAGCAAAGTACTAATTAAGGTTGCTCCGTAGAGATGACTGGAATTGTTCCAGACAGAATAAAAATCAATCGTGACATTCTTTGCACTCAGAGAGTCCCCAAGTATAAATTTAGTTTCTCATGGATTTCCCACAGCAACCAACTTTGATCAGTGGTGGAACAGGGCTTGCAAACTGAAGGCTCCCCAGGGTTGAGAGATGTGTTGAATGGGGTCTAGTGCTCTCATTTAAAAAATACAAAGTTGGAAAATAAAATGGATGTCTAAGCTGGCCAGCGTGTCCCATAAAGCATTTTGATCAAAGACACAGTTTCTGAAACACTGAGGAATGGCTGGGGAATCCATGGGGATGTGGGGGAGTTAGAGCGGCTAAAACCTGGTCCCTGCAGTCCCATAGGCAGACAGCAACGTCCTGACAGATGCTGCTTGGGGAAACTTAATGTTTCTTTAAGCATTCAATTATGGCTACACAAACACATATTTTAAGCCACCAGCAGATCCCTGCACAAATTAGGGATGCCAGAAGGCAAATCAAATAGATTCCCTGAAATGAGTATTTAATAAGAATCCAGCTCTGCTGTGTGAAGAACTGTCCTACCATGGAGGAGTCTGAGAAGGGTAAGGAGAGGACTCTGCCAGCACCAGCTTTAGATGATAGCTCTTGTGACGGAAGGGGCCAAGGCCACCCTAGTTCAGTTTTAATTGCCGAGAACCTTTTTAATCATAACAGATTTCAGAATACCCAGGGGTTTGGTGCTCAACATGTAGGCTTTCTGGGAATTGCTAGGGGACGTTCAAAGGTCTTTAAAAATGGTTCTGCACTGTATGTCCTTTCATGACGGGTACCCATGTCGTCTTTCCTCTTTTCAAACATTCCTAAGTTTTGACACTTTTAAAATGAAGTTCTTTTCTGATTTATAAGGTGGTATTTTCTTATTGTAAAACAATAAAGCTTTCTTTTATAATCTCTGCATCCAGAGCTATGTGGCATGCATGTCATTTAAAAATAAAAACGGAACACCACGTACACTATTTCCTAACACGATATTTACATTGGGACATCATGGAATTTTTTTTTCAATGGTAAAGTTCTTCATTATTTTAATCATCTCCTGCCAATATAATTTTCAGGGACAGACTCAGCAGTGAATGGGCTTTGAACCTGGGGCTAATTCCTAGTCTGTAACAGGCTGGCCATCTGATTGGTCAGGCCCTCTAGTGTCCTGAGTGTTAAATATTTAAATGACCTGTTCTTATTTCTTACAGCTTCATTTGACTAAACTTTCTAAATTGGATTTCCTGGGCCAAAGGCTATAGAAATTAAAATTTAATTATAAGGTGTATGATTAATTACCTTTTGTGTCTGACAGCATGAGGAGAATCATAACATTTTTACCCTACTCACAAAATTGTACATTTTGGGGTCTTCCTTGCTTCATTTTTAATAGACGTGTAACTTTCTTCTAAAAAGGTCACACTGAATATTCGGGCAAAAATATCATTAAAAGAGTAATATCGGAACGTTCTAATTGTGAAAGCATTACTTTTAACTGAAGGTGATCTTTAAAGTTGGCACAGGTGGGCACTGAGGATGGAGTTGAGTAGGGAATGTTTGCTTAGTACACACAAGGCCCTGGCTTGGTTACTAGCACTGCAAAAAATAAAATTGCTACAACTAGCAATCAGTAAATCAAAGCTACAGTGTCTAGAGGCATAGACTATGTCCTCACCATGCATTTTAAATTTAAATTTATTATTATATTTTTAAAATTAAGGTCCCTCCCTCTTTGGCCAGGACTGGCCTAAAAACTCCCTATTCAGCCCATACTGGCCTTGAACTTATGGGAATCTTCTGCTTCAGCCTCCTAAGTGCTGAGATTACAATATGCACCACCATGCTCAGGTAATCTATATGCTTCCTTAAAAAAAATAGATTTATTTTTATTTTATGTGTATGGGTGCTTGGCCTGCATGCATGTCTGTGTGAGTGCAGAGCCCATGGAGGCTGGAAGAGGGTTCTGAATCCCCTGGAACTGCAGTTACAGACAGTAGGGAGCTGCCACATGGGTGCTGGGAGCAGAACCCAGGTCCTGCCCCAAGTGCTCTCAACCTCTGAGCCACCTCTCCAGTCCCGTAATCCACAAACTTTAAAAATGCAGGCTGACAAAGAGATTAGGAAGAAAGAAAGAAGTGGAGAAGAGAGAGATTCACGTTTCTAGCTTTTCTAATTCTGAGGTTATCTTAGGAAAGTCCTAAAGGGTTGGACAGGAATAAATTAGGGCACCTTTGAGATGATTTTCCACACAAATTATCCCTCGTCTGGTTGTCGGCCTGCCTTATGCTATCTGCAGTAACAGAGGGGGAGTCACCTCCAGAGGGGGCCATGAGCAGAGCGGTTAAGCCACTTTCCAAACCCAGAGAACCAGATGGGACCAAGACAGCGTTTTACGTGGAAGGGCACGTCAATAATGATGCTAAGCGAAGTGACAGTACATAGGATTGTACAAAGACCGTGGTGTCAGCTAGGGACCACCAAAGCAAAGCCATGTTTATAAGACAAAAATCCACCTTTGCACTCGCCCCGTCACCCAGGGCTTACACGTTGGTTTCTTCTGTTGTCGCTCTTGGTTTCAACCCCTCTGCAGTGTTCTCTTTCCTGTTCTGGAACAGACTCCGTGCACTAAAGATGGAGAGGATTTCACAAGGTCTTTCCACTCTCTCACCTGTAACCCTAAGACCGTGTGCAAACTCAGGGTCACAGCCTCCCTGTGCTGGGCAACATGTTCCTCCAACAGCTAGATACCCAGAGCACCCGCCACACAGACATTTCTAAAGCCCACTGCCAATCATAACAACCCATAGAGGACACATGACCCCACGGATGTCCTTATGAGATTTTTGTTTGTTTTTCCTGTGTCTTTCAGAGAGCATCTAGAATACCAGCTTTTGACCAAATATTTGACAAGAAGCATCTCAGGGAAGAAGGTTTACTTGATTGACAGCTGGAGAGCATAGTCCATCATGGTGGAGAAGGCATGTTGGCCAGGGGGTGAGGCAGCAGGTCACAGTGCACCCACTATCAAGAGCAGAGAGTGGACAAGTGAGTCTGGCTATAGAGTCTCAGGGACTGCCCCTAGCGACCCACGTTCCCCAGAGAAGCTCCACCTTCTTAAGGTTTCACAACCTTCCAAACCAGTACTGCCATTTGAGAGCTGAGTGTCCAAGCACAGGAGGACAGTTCACCTTCTAACTACATCCCCTAGTTACCTCGATGGAGATATTTTCAAAGTCATATACATGCAGCAAGGGGAAAAAGTGAATTTCCCACAACACTCTTCCATGAACAGAAGTAGGGGGCTGAGGAGACTGCTCAGTGGTTATAGTTCTTGCTACATAAATATGATGACTTAAATTCGGATCCCCAGCATCCACACAAAAGCCAACATCTACAATCCTGGCACTGGGAAACAAAGACAAGAGGACCCTAGAGGCTTTCCCAGGGGAAACTTAGTTGTTTAGCTCCACATTCAGTGAGAGACCCTGTCTCAAACAGCACAATGGAGAGAGCAATTGAGGAAGTCAGCCTCTGGCTTACACACATAAATACACATCAATATGCACACACATACACCCTGATTAATTACAATGTCTAGAAATTTCTTTAAAATATTTACTTTCTGAAGACAGGTACATAAAAGCAATATAATTTTCTGCTCAGAACCCCAAGTATTCAATCTGTGTGCCCGAATCTCTATTTTCAAGTCACTGGAGACAAGAAAAGCTAAAACATATCAGATATTCACTGTTTTCCAAGCCTTTGATCCACTCGGTGGTGAAGGGTAGATATGTAAGAAGGAACACAAAGTGGCAGGTTGCAGATCCCGGGGAGCAGGCTGTGTCATTTTACACGGACTGACTTCAAGTACTCTGTGGCCTTAGATGCCGACTGTCGGGACAGTCTCTTCCATCCGATTTTCTTAGGCACAAGCTCAAGCTCTGATGTGATGAACAGCCTGATCTGTTCACACGAAGACTGGCTCTGGTCTCTGTGACTGCATGTCCCTGGTGGACGTCTTCCCTCCTCTCTCTGTCAGCAACCCCCCTACATCTCACTGAAGAGTGAGGAAGAGAAGCTAGCTCTCCTGCAAGGGAAAAGCTTAAAGCTCTCCTGCTTTAAGCCAGGTGGGACCTGGCAAATAGAATTATTCTTTTAAACGCATACTGCTCGCTGGAAGACCTCATTAGCTAAAGAAAGAATTAAATAGATAAGAAAAGCCCTTTGTAACTGTGGTACTTGTGGGAGGGCAGGGATGGGGTGGGGGTAAAGGAGTCTTGAATAGGAGTTCCCAGTAGACACCATTTCTCCTGAGAAGCCACACACAAAAACATAATGATACCCACGCTCTCAAAACAGCAAGCAAAACAAAAAACAGCACACTGTTTTCTGGGAATTTATAGTTTTTCCCTTAAAGAGCCAAAATTGTCCGGGAGAAGCTTGTGAGGTCAAGTACGTTCTGATGGTGACACAAATTACAGAACAGTTGTCAGTGAATGTCGTCCCAACCTTCTCCTGTCGCTTTGTGAGCAAGAATGAAGTGGACTTACTCATTCCTGTCCAGACTTAGGATCAGTTCTCGGCTCTCCAGCTGCAGTCGCACCATCAGCACATCTGGGTGATTCTGAAAGATAAGCAGGAAGGGTTAGCTAGAACGCAATGGCTTTGCCTTGCCAATATCCTGATGTTCTACATCAGTATAGTCAGTGGAGAGGAAGGAGGGGGCTGTTGAGATTGTTTGGAGGAAGAGGAAGGGGGAGGGGAAGAGGCGAGAGAAAGAGATTGATTTTCTTCTTGGGGACTTTCTTTGACTTCAAGTACTGAGGACCAGAGTGACAGAATTGGAATATGGGATTCCTGGCCCTGATGTGGCCTTTATACTCTTTTCATCTGGCTATTCCTCCTTTGGACTCTTCCCTCTGATCATAACCCTGCCCACCCCATCCACCCTTTCCTTGATCTTCCCCAACTGCACCAAGGGTACCTCTATTCCTTACTTGCTCATGGTAGAAAAACCTGAAGCCATCCCCCAGGCTCCCTGGCCCTCACTCGCCCCCTCTATTGAATGTATGAACAGTTCCACAGAGATGCTCTTTAAAGCACCTCTCCTGTTGTTAAGGCCCCCTCCCATCCTTCCCTCCAGCCCTTCCCTGTTCAACCCACAGGCAACACTCCTCAACACGTGCCTTCCTCCTATAAACTCTTCTAATCCAGTTCTCCTGGGGCCTGCCATTCCTTTCCTCCTGTCCACTCTCCAACAGTGGGAGGACACTTAAAACTCCAGCCTTACTTGTACCTCTTCCTACCGCACTGAGAAGATACCGGCATTTGAACTTGCCTATGGTTCCCCATGTCCTCTCCCTGGCAGCCCTTCACTTGCTTCAACACATACCCACACCGCCCTCTTTCCCTCCTTACCTGGCTCTAGTTCCCCATTGCACCTGTCTTGCTGCTCTGAGAATTTGCACACGCTGGCTTCTCTACCTGGGACGCTTTTCCTGCCTACTGGAATCAGGCTCAAAGTCAGCTATTAGAAGAAGCATGACCTCACCACCAGTCTCCCGCTGCTCTGGCCTTCCCCCCATGAAAGGAGGGGGCCTCATACTACTTGTGATCAGCATGTTGGTTTATGCTTCATTATTATGTCCACAGGGGTGCTGGATAAATAACAGATGGGGAGTGAAGGAAGAAAGCCATCCATGCTAGGGAAAGAGCTCTGCAGACATCTCTTCCTCTCGTTCTCCAGCCTTCCCTCCCCTGCTTCCCTCCCCTAACCCATTTACCCACACATCAGTGGATGCAGCCCAGTCCTGCAGAGGGTGCTGCCCACAGTTAGGGTGGAGCTTCCTACCTCTGTGAACCCCACCTAGACAATCTCTCACAGATATGCCCAGACACTTGTCTCCAAGGTGATTCTAGGTCTTACCAAGTTGACAACCAGTTCAAACCACCATAGCATATTAGGAGAGGTCTGGTACGTTAAAAAAAAAAATCCAGTAGAGGAAAAGAAGAGAGAGAGATACTTTTATTCCAATCCACTCACTCCCTGGACATTTTAGTTTAAAAGCATGCTTACATCCATTTTCCTAATTGTTATTGACTGGAGACCATAAAGCCCACCATTCTTTTTTCTTAAGATGATATATTGATTGATCACCTAATGGAGCCACATCCTTTGTTGGATGTGCAAAGAACTATATTCACTGAACCAATCAATCAAATGCTAATCAATATGCCAAAGATATTTAGGCAGTAACTATAATTTTATCTTTTAAACCGAGGAAAGTACCTCTAAACAAATATGTAAAGAACACCAATGTACTTTTTTAAAACAATAAAATAATCATAGGGTACCTACCACGCAAATGAGAATATAGAGTATTCCCAGAATTGTAGAATGTCTGTTTTCTAGTTTGCTTTTCTGGTGCCATGATAAACACTGTTACCAAAGGAAACCTGGGAAGGAGAGGGCTTATTTGTCTTACAGTTATAGTCCATCATTGAGGGAAGACAAGGCTGGAACTGAAGCAGAGACCATGGAGGAATGCTACTGACAAGATTGTTTCTCCTGGCTTGCTCAGTTACCTTTATCATATAAAGGCCAGGTCTACCTGCATAGGCTGGTACTGTTTATAGTAGGCCCATGGTGTCTTTTGCATGTTTGTGCCCCAATCTTTTCTTATGAGGACACCTGCCTTGCTAGGTTAGGCCCTACCCTACCGATATGTTACAGATTGAATCTGAAATGTCCTTCACAGGCTCATGTTTTAAATGTGTGATTTCCCCATGGATGGCACTACTGGGATGTTGTGGCACCTAGGAAGTGGAGCCCCCTGGTGGAGGTGGGTCACTAAGTGCAGGCTCTTGAAGGCCATTTCTAGCTCCTGGTTCTGGCTTCACTTTCTGCTTCCTGGTCCTTCTAGTGGTGTGTTTCTACCTCCATAAGCTGGGCTGCCACAGTGTTCATTCCCTGCCATGATGACTGAAAATGTGAGCCAAAATTTTCTTACTATATTCTTTGAGGTATTTTGGCCACAGTGATGAAAAGGTCATTATTGTACCCTATGACCTCAGTTTTATCCAGGCAGTCTCTTAAAGGCCTCCAGATGTTCCACATTGCAAGGTTAGGAGTTAGGGCTTCAGTACATAGATCCGGCAGGGCCAGGGATGTGATTCAGTCTACAACATCCCTTCTTCATACTTACACCCCACTCATTCCTCACCAGAGGTAACCATTATTCTGAACCTACTAATCACTAATTAATATTAATTACATCTTGATTTCCTTTATAGTTTATTCCCATTCTATCTACTTCTAAATAAAACTCTGGTTTTGCCCAGTTTTGAGCATTAGCCTCATACTCGACCCATTCTTCTATGACTCATCTAGTTTTGCTTCCTCTTGGACCTGTAGATTCTTATGTACAGGGCTTGCTTGCTCCGTGTGTTGTTCATGCTCACAGATTTACAAAATTCTACTGTATGAACAATTGCTGTATCTACAGTCATGTAAATAGATGCTGAGTTTATTGTTCCCACCACCTCACTGTGGGTGACTTTACACATCTGTGTCATGCTTGAAACTGAATAGGTTCCATGGGTGGTGAGATCTGTCTATCTGCCTTCACTGGGGATTTATACACTTTCTAATCTATTAATGAATCACATGCCCTCAGTTACTGGATATGTGTTTCTGATACTCCATGTCTTTATGGATATCTGACCATTTTTTTTAAAGTCAGGGAAGAAACATTGTTAAATATATAAGTGCGTCTTGTTAGGCTTTATTTGTTTTAAAATTTTTACATTTATTTGTTTGTTGGGACACACATGTGGAGGTCAGAGGACAGCTTACCAGAGCTGGTTCTCACCTTCCATCACACGGATTCTAGGTCTTGAACTCAGGTCCTCTGGCTTAGAGGCAAGTGCCATTATCTGATGACCCATTCACAGCCTGAGGCTTTAGTTTATATCTCCAGCATTAGTGATAGGCAGAGAATTTTTGGCTTTTACAGCATGTGATATTGTTCTCTATGAAATTCCAACTCATGCTTCCTACCCCTGAGCCACATCCCCAGGCCTTTACATATCTGTCAGTGGCAGATTTTTACCATGTAGTGTGTGCTCTGGACGTTTGCTTGCTAATAGCAATTTTCTACTGGAAAACAAAAGAGCAGTAATTCACAGACAGAAATTACTATTCCTTCGTTCCTCCCTCTCACAGCGCACCCTGGCCTTGAAGCTGAGGCCATGTGACAGTGGCTTGGTACAGGCTTAGCAGGAGCAGAGCATCACCCTCAATAGCCCTGTCCATTCACCTCACAGCCTTGAGGTCATCCTTTCTAAGGGACCCATTCGGAGGCAAAGCCATGCATCTGAACCATCCATGCTGGAAGGTCAGGGGGGAATCTCAGTTTTCAGGCATAACAACAATATTAAAATACTGCATTCAAGGGAACTCGGGAATAACCAAGTCCCTCTCCAGCACTAAATAAATGCTTCAGACTGCAGCCTTGGCATTCATGGGGCACAAGGGAGGCATTTATTGCTATGAATATTTAGAGGCATCTTGATTACCACTTTAATATTAGCACGTTAGCTCTACAGCCTGCAAGATGTAACACCGTGGAATGTGGAGAAGACAAAACTGAATGAAACAGCACAGTGAGGACTTAAGGCTCCATAGCACCATCACGGGAGGCCCTGGCTCAGGCCTATTGGTTATTATGTAGGTGATGGTGATTTTTATCCATGCGTTGGTGATCTTCATTTTTGCAGTGGAAAATTGGTGTTAGCAAGCCATGTGTCCAGCTGTGAACAGAGCACAAACTCTCCACAGTAAAAGCTCCTTTTGGTGGATACATAAGGGCCTGGGATTGCTGCTCAGGGGTAGAGTACTTGTCTAGCGTGTATAAGGCCCTGAGTTAGATACCTACCAACACACACACACACACACACACACACACACACACACACACACACACACACACACACATATGAAATGAGGTTTTGTTTTTGTTTTTATTTTTAACTTTCTAATACTGGGTTCATTAATTATACTGGGAAATCCCTCTCACATCATTTTGTGGCCTACGACACACTATGGCTTTTCAGCTCACTTCTTCCTCTGGAGAGTGTATGTGTATGTGTATGTGTATGTGTAGGTGTAGGTGTAGGTGTAGGTGTAGGTGTAGGTGTAGGTGTAGGTGTAGGTGTAGGTGTAGGTGTAGGTGTAGGTGTAGGTGTAGGTGTAGGTGTAGGTGTATGTGTATGTGTATGTCAGAGAAAGTAAAATCCTACCCTCCTCTGGCCCAGGTAGGGCTTTAGTTCCTCTTGACACGCCCACCCTGCCCCAGTTCTTGATCCACTGAAGTTTCTGATTATGGAATTAATGAACACTTACATTTGTAACAAATAATTGAGATTTTTATAGATTTAGGCAGTGTTCTAGAGTCTAATGTTAAAATGTCCTCCCTAGTTTCTCTCTGTGTGGCCCGTTGGCCATTGGCCTGGTCATGATCACCTTAGCAAACCTGTGTACTCTCTGCCTGGCTCTGCCTCTTCTAGTACATACATTCATTTGTGTTTTCATTTATTTTTTAATGGGGCACTGCTAGAGAGAGATTGGCACAGGGATTTCATAAAATTCCTCTCCCCAGAGGCCTGTCTCCTAATGCTTTTAGATTTTGGACCTCATGGGGACATGATAACTAGTCACCAGACTGGGTGGTGACATGATGGCTTGGGGATGTTATGGCAACATGGTAGCCCATATATAAGACTGTGTGGTGAGGTAATGACTTCATTGCTGTACACTTTAATGACATGATCGTTGGGAGACAGGATAGCTTAGTGACAGGTAGCCGGGGGATGGGACTGTGAGCTATCATCAGCCTGCTAAAGTTTGCCTCCAACTGGGTCTAGCTGACAGCTTCCCAGCAATGACAGCAGGTCCTCAGTCCTGTCTATCCTTGTCCCTCCTCTTGCCTTTAGGCATCTCTTTAGGAGGTAGGAGGAGACAGACTTACTCTCCCAAGTAGCCACCTGCCCATGACTCAGGAACATGAGAGGACAATGTCTGAGTTGGGAAACTTTCATCAGCTATTCCCTGAGGGGCCTATGGTACCCCTGTAACCCAAGCCCACAGGCAAAGCACCTGGAGGCACACAGGAAGTACCAGCCTCTTGGTTCCTCTGTAAATGAGGGTCCTTCATGAGAAGTATCATCACGTGCAGAAGGCCTGGCTTGGTGTCAGGATCCAATTCTGGCTTAGGAACCTCAAACTTCCTCCAAACGTCCAGAGGAAGGTAGCTGAGCATCTGCCTGCCTTCCAGGAGTCTGCTAGATGGAAAGTTATTAAGATCACAGAACAACTTCCCCATATCCAACCACAAAACTACAGTAACAGAACCAAGAACTAGTTCATGCTCTCTTGAAAAGCATGATGTTTCCATTTAAGAGGAGACACAGGGGGAGGGGCTCTAACAAGATGGTTATCCATAGATCAGTTGTTAACGCCATAAAGACTTAGTTTCCTCAATAGAAGAATGAAGATAACACGCTTTCCTTGTTCATATATCATTCCAAGGAACCAGGAATAACTCAGCTCGGGTGATAAACAGGGTTGTGAAGGTGATTAGGAGAAAGGACCTTGGGGTGGAGAGGTTATCCTAGGATGTTTAGTTGAGTCACAAGGATCTTTAAAAGCAGTATGTGTGTGCATTCAAGTGTGTGTTTATGAGTGTGAGTTATGTCTGTGCAGGTATTTGTGAAATGTATACATGTCCCTGTGGACGCCGAAAGTGAACCTTGGTGTAATTCCCAAGGTGCCTTCCACCTTGTTTTTTGAGACAGTATCTCTTTGTTGGCCTAGAGCTCACTGATTAGGCCAGGCTAGCTGGCCAGCAAGCCCAAGGACCCACTTGGTTTTACCTCCCCCGTACTTAAATTATAAGTATGTACCACTACACATGCCTGTGTGGGGTTACCAATAAGGTCATTGAGATGGCAAGGATCCACAGTGGGCAGCACTCTTCCCTGGGCTAGGGACTGTATACAAGGAGCAAGTGAGATGAGCACAAGCTTTCATGGCTCTCTGCCTCCTGACTGTGGGTGCAACATATCCAGCTGCCTCCAGCTCCGCTGCTGTGCCTCCCCACAGGAACCAAGAAGCAAACTCATGCTTGCAGAATAAGTAATTTACAGATTGAACCGTCTCCCCAGCCTGGCCTTGCTCACTTTGAAGATGGAGAAAAAAATTACAGACTTTGTCCCTAAGCCACAAAGAACAGATTCTGCCACCCCTCTAAGGAGCAGAAATGGATCCTGCCTTTGTATCTCCTAAGATGCTGGCTAGCTGAGCTGCCTTCTTTATCTTGTTGGGATCTGGAGTCAAGCCTCACCCCACTCACTAGACTTGAGACCAGTGAACTGGGAGATAAGAAACAGACACTGTTTTAAACCACCGAAGTCAAGGCCACTTTTTACAGAGGCATTCAAAACTGACATTGTGAAGAAGATTGAAGTAGGACCTGAGGGGTAAAATGCCTATGTGTAAACCATCCTGCTTGATGAAATGGGAATGCGCCTTCCCCATAGAAACCCAACAGCAAACGGAACTGCGACTTCCCAGAAAGACAGCCAAGAGACACCAGTTCACTTATTATTTATTGCAGTTTATCCAGATGAAGCTCTTTTTACAAGCTTTTTGTATTTAGTTCTAAATGGCTATCGTAAATTGTTTTTCTTTAAATTTTCATAAAGCGATGTTATATGTTTATTAATTGAGGGTCTATTTATGAGTCAGGCTTCAGGCCAATCCTGGATTGATGGCTGGAAACAAATTATCTTTCTCCTTTCTTCCACATGGGAAGACGATTTTAAGTAATCTGTATGAGAACGCCATCACCGAAGCAGACAGAAGCGAATAAAAACCTTGTGTGGATAAAGTACAACATCCATCACTAAATTTCACCTTGGTTTGAAATAGCTTAAAGGTAATACTTCCTATGGTGTGCAAATACAATCACGGTATTAAAAATATTATAGTCTAGCACAGAATTGCCTTCTGGAACGGCCTTACAAAAAAACACAGCATGCATTGTGTGTATTAACCAGAAAGCTTGGTTTCCCATTCAAAGTTCATTTATCTAACTAATTTGATGTCTGGAAACATTCACACTCTGCTTTGTTTTCCCCTCAGCAACACCATTTCAAAACTGTCACTCAGAGGAAGTTAATAGCTTAAGTTGCTAGTTTGTTTGCACGCAAGCTGTCTTCTAGAGAGAATGCACCTCTCTCGTGTTGACCGAGAGTCATTTACCAAGCATCACTGCAATTGCTTTCAAATAAACATTAGCAGAATATAAGAAGCCCTTTCAAGAGAACCGCTATCGATCACAGTGGCACTGCCAAGTGGCTGTGGACTCAGCAAAGCTAAGTGCAAACAACTTCTATTACAAACAGGATTACGGCTAATTGCTAAGTTTTTGTAAACCCATTCCAGCTGCGCCATGAAAACCCACACCCCAAGCTTCATACAGACCTTGTGAAGAGAGCTCCCATGTCATGATGCTCAGACACGCAGCAGGACGTCTGTCACCAGCTTTGCCCTTTGCTTGCCTATTGCACTATTTCTTGAGTAGTTGAGCTTCTGAATAGGGAGGGAAAAGGAACCAGAAGATGAGGAGAGAGGGTGCAGGCTGATGCTGGCAGAGGAGAACCTCTGGAATTGGGAAAACGGGATAGGTGTGGGGAGTGGATGCAGTCCCAGGCTCAGCCCTGAGGATTAAGACTCAGGAAGAGTACAGGGTTCAGCCCTTCTAGGTATGAGATCGTCACGTGGTCTCTCACTTCCCTAGGCTGGAGAATCTTCCAGTCTTCTTTATGGGCAGAGAGTTCTAGCTCCACCCCAGCTAAGTCCTGGGACAGAGAAGCCCTTCCATAACATCTGTCACTAAATGAAAAGTGGGATTCAACTCTTCCTGTTAAAACACTGACATACCTTCAAAGGCCAGTTACATATGGGGACTTGGTTCTTTGTGCAGAAGGCCCTCTCCCTCAGGTCTTTAGGCCCCCTTCCTCTCCTGGGCTGGACACGTGTCCTGAAAGCCCTGTCCTATGGCATTTTCAGCAGCAAGCACAATGCTTCAGTATTTAAAACTCATACCTCCTCACACCCAAGGCTTTGGGGACTTCTGCCATCAATCCATTATGAAATATCCCTTTATTTCTTCATCAAATGTTCCCATGATAGATCTCCACATCATGCTAAGTGCATGGTTTACCCTGATACCAATCTTGATCTTGGCTACAAAGTTCAGAATCATCAGAATATCTTAGACTAGAAATATGGCTTTATTAGTTACATGGTAAGTTGCTGTTACTGCACTGACAAATTAGATATTTAAATTCACCATTAACATAGATCATTTTCAGAACAAAACAGAAAGACAAAGCCTGGATGGGGGTGGGGCTTGATTACACTTAGTGCTTACCAAGACCTTAGTCTGTTTGGAGCCTTCCTGGAGTGAACAATTTGAAAATGGACCATGGGAGTGGAAATGAGGCAGCAGTGATGAGGTCACTGTGAGGACTCTAGGACATGGACCAACATGATACAAGCTGGGTGGAGGTGGGTGGGAGACAGAGATCACAGCCATGGCTGCACATGTCTTTGCTTTGGGAGGAAGGTCAGCATGTTCAGGATTCTCTCCCCAGCCTCTGGAGAGAAGGGAAGAGTGACTCCATTCCTATGAATGACCTCACAAAAGCCCATATATTAGATAGTCAGTTTAACTGGATGACAAAACTAAGCAACGTTGAGTTGAGAGCAGGATAAAGAGAGGACAAGTCAGCTGACAGATGGACTGAGTATGCAACTGCATAATTTATAATGAACCAATAAGGTTTGTAACCGATGAAAACCAAAATTCCATTATTTCCTAGAGATAGGATGTCTGTTAAAAAAAAATCTTTTCTTTGTAAGAATCAATGTTTCCGGATGGCTTACTCGGAGATATTCTGTATAAGCAAAAGCGCGTGTGTATGCTTCCCTGGTGTCTGAGGAAGGGCCTTGCCTACAGTCTTTGCTGGGACAGGATGCACAGAACCTGCTACTCAGCCATCTAGTTCAAATCCAAGACCCTCCTGCCAGTTCCTTGAGGGTGAAGTGGTGCAGAAAACACACCAACAGCTTCACAGGAAACCAGAGCTCATCTTTCCACAACAAACTCTTCCTCTCCCCAGACTAACTAGGACCAAACTCAAGCTCCATCACCGACTGCCAGAGGGACATCATCATTGTCGGCTGATCTAAGCTCCAATTCCTCATCGTGGACTTGGTCCATGAGCTGGGTCGTTAAGGACACCACTCATGTCACTGTTAGGTGAAGACTGGCACACAGCAGCACTCTTGGGGACTCACAGTGGACGTTTGTCCTGGCCCTGCCTCCGTTCCTTTTGTCTGATAACAACACTCCTATTCTTACATAGAATCCAGTTTCCAGTTTACAGCAAGCCACAGTACCTTATCACAAAATGCACAAAACCATGTACTTATTTCTCTTCTCCTGGCAGGATTGAGAGGAATCACTCCTAAGAATCATGCCTGAACTGTTGACTGAAGTTACCTGAATAAGAAAAGGGAGCTGGGAACACTGTGGAAGGTGCTCAGGACTCCCACCTTCCCAGCAGGAACCCACACCTCCTTGCCGCCAATCCACCTGAACAGGGTTGAAATTCTTCACCTACCCTAGAAAGATGCTGCTAATAAAGAAAACCAAGACAAAACAAAGAAAACAAATAATGGACATAGCGTGGGCGGGAGATGAGAAAAGATGTGTGGTGATGAAGTGTTGAACAGCAAAGACACACACATATTCATGCATGCACACACATATTCAGTTATGCACACATATATCTAAGCATACAAACACACACATACACACATGCAAGCATACCATACATGTGCATGTGTAAACACATACATGTATATGCACACATATATATTCACATGCATACACATGCATATACACATATATGCACATATATATGTATGCATGTGCATACACATGAATAGATTCATATACATACATACATATGCACATATACATACATATCCATACAAACCTAGACATTTATGCACACACATATATATGTACACACATGTATGTGCATTTGCTTGCATGCGCATGTATACATACATGTATTCACATATACACTCATGTGTGCAAACACACATACATAAATGCACACATGTACTTGCAAACATCCACATACGCATGCACGCGCGCGCACACACACACAAACACACACACACACACACACACAAAGATAAATTCTGTACCTGCACACTTTCTCTCCTTGACCCATCAGTTTCTAGCAGCTGAGGTCTTGAAGGACTGGACCTGGAGAAGAACAGACATGCCCCTCCCACTGTGTGGGAGTTGCTGGGAACCAAGTTCAGGTTGAAAATATTTTTGTTTGGTGTACAATGCCTTGTTTCTTATTTTAATTTCTTTTGATATGTAGTTAATAAGAAAAGTGATCTTTCTCCAAACCCATCTGTGGGGCCCCGTTTCATCCCTTCAGCTGCTTTCACTGGGGTCTGGGACCGTCTGACCATCAGTCTACACAGGCTCAAGAAGTCAGTCAGACATGCATGGTTCTCCTTACAATGTAGCAACACTTAGATGAGTTCTGACATGAGCCACCCAATGCAGAGTTCAGGAAAACCCTTCCCCTTTGACCTGTGCCCTCTGGGTCTATAATTCAGTCCCGGAGAGCACTGGCTCAGCCGCTGTGATCCGCCGTTTCCTAGGAACTGCTATTGTCTCAGATGTCCCCAACTTGATCTGCACACAGGCTTTCTATTGACCCCCAGACCTTGTCACTTGGCCTACAGATTTATCCTGTGAGTTGTGACCCACAGGGTCAAACTATTGAGAGCTCTTAACACTGTAGCCAACCTGGTAGCTGCCCAGGGCCATGCCAGATTTATTAAAGTATGAAACGCCAGTGTTGGTGGGAAGCCAAGAAACAGGAATTTCCATGCACAGCTGGTAGAAGTGTGAACTGGCCCAGCCTTCCACGAGGCAATCTGGAAACTGTTATCATATTCCTTAGAAATGCACACGGCTTTGAGTCAACAATTCCACTCTTAAGAATTCATCTAGGGGATATAACCCGGAGCATGCAGAGATAGGAGCTGCAAGATACTTGGCCTCATTCATAGTGAACAGTTGGAACACACCTGTATGTGCCTTCCCACGCAGGGGATGGTTACTAAAACAAGCAGGAAAGTAAGGTATGCTCATTGCTTTAAACGGATGGTTGGAGGATGATCATAACTATTAGCTATTTGAACCTTCCCCCTTCTCACCTTGAAAACAGCTGGAGAAGATGGGAGGGGCATTTTAAAATGATGTTTGAAAGCAATGGAGAATTTATACAGTAATAAAGGTCTATAGGACTATGATCCAGCTTGAGAAAAAAAGCTCATGTTGAGCCCAGAATGTGGGGATGACTGTTCTACTGAAGGCATCTGTACAGCTTGGAGGGGGTAGCTGAGAGGTTATAAACCTTGGTAGTCCTTTCAGCAGACTTGCAGGGCTGAGGATCCAGAACCTGCTAAGAAATGATACTGTTGATGCTCTTCCCATCTCCCCACCCCACACACACCTCAGGCTGGGCTGGGTTCTTAAAACCCTGTGCCTCTAACAGGACCTGCTCTTTCCACTTTTACACAGTTCTGGACTCCCTGCCTACAGGATGGTGTTGCCTACAGTGGACTGGATCTTCCTATATCAATTAATTTAATGAAGACAATTCCCCACAGCCATCACCACGGGCCAACCCAACATGAACAATCCTTCACTAAGACTCTCTCCCCAAGTGATTCTAGCTTGAGTCAAATTTATAATTAAAGCTAACTATCATACAGCTGGATAGCCTACAAAGCCAGCAAGGCCCTACCTGCTATTCACAAAGAATGATCCAACCCAAATGTTAATGGTGCCATGTTGGGTGAACTCCAGCTTCAGTTCCCTTCTTAAACAGCTGCGTTCAACCAGATGGTCTATAACTCAGTGAGTGCTAAGTGCACTCCAGCTTTCATGGCTTCCATTCTTGCTGTTTTATTTACATGTGCAAACAGATGTGTTATGCAGTTTGGAAGACCACCTTTGAGTGGGGGAGGAACATGCCAAACTATAAAGACATTCAACACATGTCAGGTTGAATGTTCTTACGTTAATGACATGAGATGCACTTGATCTGAAAGGGATTCGTCTTCAGGTCTCATAGAAAGGGATAGTGGGGTGTGTCAGTGGGAGGGAATGAAAATCTTCGGGTTTCTGGGTTGAATGTGAAAAAACTAGGAGCCAGGATGAGGAACCTGAATGGCAGAATGATGGTTAGTGGAGCTGGCTGGTGGATTTCTTAGAGGAAGGGGTATGTTTATATGAGATCACAACTTGTAGGGTGTGACGAGTTGGCAAGAGCCTCGAGGACAGTCATCAAGGTTGTTCTTAATTCTGAGCCAAGGGAAGACATGGAGCATTATGAGTCCCCTGAGAAATACACAGAAGACGAACACCATATTGTCCACTCTCCTCCCACCAAGATGCAGACATTGTTGCTTGCAAGATCCTCTGTGTTCCCCCTGACTTGAAGACACAGTTCACCCTCTGCCTCCTAGAATCAGAGTTTGTTCTCTGTGATAGGGGCCTAATCACTTAATCCTTTTCAAATGAAAGGAACATGTATGGGTAGCATGCATCATGACCATGGGACAGCTTGAGCCACTTAAGAGAAATTTTCAGTTCCAAATCATGTACAAAAACATCCTGAGCTTATCTAAAGTTTCAACATTCTCTGGAGAAGCAACAATCTGTAGTGTGTTCTCCACAGGGATTCCTGGGACTATCCAACTCCGGTGCTTAAGTCAAATAATCATTTGGCTTAATTCTCTTATTGTTCCTTAAACTCTACACTCACCCCCACTCTGCTCTGACCAGTCCATGCTGTTCATTACATTCTGGTGCCAAACTCTACAAGCGAACCCCTCAGCCTTTAGACCTTCCTTCTCTCACTAGTTCATCCCTGCGGCAACCACAGATGCAGTCTCGGTCTCTTCCTTTTGTGAGTGAGCTCAAGGAGTTTGAACGGAAAGTGGAGAATCAGCATTTTTTTTTTTAAAAAAAGAAAGTAATTGGTCTTTTATGATATTTTGAATATGATAAATGGGTTTCAGCAAAACAAATGATCATGAGAAGAAAGAACATGGAGAGATGGAAAGAATTCACCCCTTGCTTAGAGCGAGGATGCTTAGATAATGAGTAGGAGGGGGTGTGAGGTACAGAAGGGTGGAAAGGGAAGGAGGGGACTAAGAGCCTGAAGTGATCTCCATAAACATCAGACAAGATGATTTATACTCAGTTGTTCTCAAAAATGACACTTCAATACCCTGAATTATAGCCCACTGCTGGAAAAGAACATTTAGAAAGAAAAGGGCTGGGCTCCTAGACTGTCACAGACTGCATCCTCACACGGCGAGGCCGGACCATGTGCGGTTGTGCGGTTGTGCTCTCAACACAGTAAACTCCTTACATCTAATGTCTACTACTTGGGCACAGAGGGAATGATGCCGGAAAAGAGGTGACTTCCAGAGGAGAATAAAAGCATGGGTGGGGATTGGTCTGGACATGAAGGAGAGAAGACTGTAAGCTAAGAATAGAACAGAGCAGGAGTCCGGATGCCTGCCAGCACACCCATCCTGGGAAAGGAAGACACAGGGCTAATGCAATTCTTTTGATGTCTGATGTGTTAATCACTGTAACAAATGAGAGATTAATGTTTATGTTGCTGTTTCTGAGACAAGAGTCTTGTGTAGCCCAGGCTGGCCTTGAACTTATCACACAGCTCAGGGTGGTCTTGAACTTCTGGTCCTATTGACTCCACTTTCTGAGTGCTGGGATTACAGGCACACAGCACAATGTCTGGGTTTATGGGGTACTAGGAATTGAACCCAGGGCTTCAGGATGTTAGATAAATATTCTTCCCAACTCAGCCCTGCCCCTGAAGTTAGTGTTTCTCTGCATGCAGTGTGACCCCATCTGTTTCAGTAAGCAGAAATTTCTTTACACAAGTAGGTTGGGACATCCCCATTTGTCATTTGAGGTCACCATCCTTTGGGTGTTTGCTATAGTTGCTTCTGCTGAGCTGTGTCACTAAGGTAACAACAGCTGTGTCCTTGCAGCTGTCATCTCATGGGCAAAGCACAGACAGACCTGCACAGCTCTTCCAGGCTTAGTGGTCATTTCCCTCCTGCTAAGTTAGTCCTGCGTGATCAGTGGGAATAGCTAAATAGTTGCTGAGATCCAATGAGAAAGAAGACAGGGAAGAGAGCTCTAATAGTGTGCAAGGGGCCATTTTTCAAGGAAGGCTGTTTTGGGCCATCAAAAAAGCCTTACATTAGAAGGCATTGTGCTTTGAGCACAACCTTGCTCTGCGAGGCCAGAGGACAAGGAAGAAAAGATGTGTTCAATGTTGGTGTCACTGTGAACCAGTGACCATGAACAACCATAGTGGCTTGATTTCTCGATTCGTGACAAAGAGTTTGCATTTCCTGACTGTGAGACCACTGTCATGGTGACCTATCATACTGACCATTGTATGAACAGGCCACGATTCCAGGCTGAAAGTACTCTAAAATTCTCCCACCATAGTGGTTAGAATTGACAGTAATCTGCAACTGAAAGGGCTATTTTGGAAGTTCAGAAGCCTTCCTCAGCCATACTTCCTCCAATGATGAAGCTGCCATGACATCATTCATCTATTTTTCATGATGCATTAGACATGTTTATTTTGCTTAGAAAAATACTCACTTGCACATAGAAAATATGTGTTGAGCTTTCTAAGATATTTCTAAATTGTTTCCCAAAGTGATGTTCCCACTTGGAACATAGAAGAATGATAGCTACAGTTACTTACACTCATTAACATGGTACACCAAATCTAAAGTATTATTATTATTATTATTATTATTATTATTATTATTATTATTATTATTATGTGAAGCTATTATCTAACAGAAATCTCTACTAAGAGCCTGTTTAGTTTGTTTGTCCCTCCTTTTAGTTCCACAAATTTTATGAAAGTTTTATAAAGACTTTTTTAAAAAGTGTTTTTTAAAAAACACTTGAGATTGAAGATTATTGTGAATAGAATTGTGACCAGGTTAACTGGCCTGTTTTCTTTATGGATTACCCTCATTTTCTCTAATCAAAGTTGTTATATTGAATCTGTTACAATTAATAATGTTAGACATCTCATGGTGGTTTGAATAGGAATGGCCCCCATAGGCTCATGTATTTGAATTCTTGGTTATTAGAGAGCAGCACTATTTGAGAGGGATTAGGAGGTGTGGCTTTGTTTGGGGAGGCGTGGCCTTCTTGGAGGAAGTGTGTCACTGGGGTTGGGCTTTGAGGTTTCAGAAGTTCAAATCAGGCCCAGTGGCGCTCTCTCTTTCTTCCTGCTGCTGCCTTTGGATCCAGATGTAGAAATCTCAGCTCTCATGTCTGCCTGCATGCTGCCATACTCCCCGCAATGAAGATAATGGACTAAACCTCTGAAACTGTAAACCAGCACCAATTAAATGCTTTCATTTATAACAGTTGCCATGGTCATGATGTCTCTTCACAGCAATAGAAACCATAACTAAGACAGAAGTGATCAGATCCTAAAGTTAGCATCTATCTTTCTGCCTACCTATATACACACCCATATATATATATGTATACATGCATATCTATCCATCCTTTCACTGTTTTCTATAGAAATTTCTTTAGCTATTGACATATTTCACATGTATTTCAACTATATTTTGATATATAAAGTACATGTCTTATAAATCACACACAGGAAATTTGGTGTTTTAATTTCATCCCCAATTTTTTTGCTTTAAAGTAGTTCATGAAATTTCACTGAAGTGATTGGCAGATTCAGGACTCAGTCTACATTTTGCTTATTTTTTTTGTCTATTTGGACTTTATTCTTTCTTTCTTTAAAGACAGGATCTCACTGTATAGCCAGGCTGGACAAAAACTCAAAGAGATCTGCCTGCTTCTTCCTTGAGTGCTGGGATTAAAGCCAAGACATTTTCTTCTTCTTCTTTTTTTTTTTAAAAAAAAGCTATTATTCATCGTACTTTTGTGATAGCTTCATATACATGGTTACATTATCCACTTGGTGCTTATCTGAGAGATTAAAATAAGCATGGGAAACATTACTGCATCTTATGCTAGCCTCTTTACTGCCTTCAACAAGCAACACAATTACAACAGTTTAACCGCCTTTTTCCTTCCTTCCCAGGGCTCATATATATCTCATTTCCATATGTTGCAAACCTCTAAGCATCTTGTTATTGTTGTTTTAAAGCAAATCCCTAAGCATCTTGTTATTGTTGTTTTAATGTATCAATATGATTGCATTTGCCAGCATACTGGCTTCCTCGTGGTCTTCCTGTTGTCCTGCATATCCATCTGGAATCGCTTTTGTTCAACCTGGAAACATTCTTTTCATAGTTGAATCTATTGGAGAGAAAACTTAATCCCTTTATTTGATCACTAAATATTTTCATTTTCCCCCTGTATTTTAAAAGGTTTGTTCCTTTATCTTATGTTATGTGTGTCTGCTTGTGTGGGAGAGAGAAGTAGACAGGTACAGAAGCAACAGTAAAGAGCACAGGGCATCCATGCCAAGACACCCTTATACTGCTTTCGCTGTAAATCACCACTTAGGGTGGTACTGTCATTACCAGCGGGAAGAGGGAAGTATCTTCCTCACAAATAAAAGGAGAAAATCTATAATACAGAGTAGCATATACTAGGAAAACAGTACCATCTCACATTTGATGTAACTGGGACAAGATATGAAAATGTGCATCCTGAGGAGGATGATAGAGAGTTTCTGAGCATCAACTTTGTAAGGTGATGTCATGGATCACTGTAGCTAGAGTTTTCCTGCCTGACCCACAGTCAGGACAAATCTCTATCACTCGCCAGTCCCACAGCCGCTCAGACCCAACCAAGTAAACACAGAGACTTATATTGCTTACAAACTGTATGGCCATGGCAGGCTTCTTGCTAACTGTTCTTATATCTTAAACTAATCCATTTCTATAAATCTATACCTTGCCACGTGGCTCATGGCTTACCGGCATCTTCACATGCTGCTTGTCATGGTGACGGCTGGCAGTGTCTCTCTCTGCCTTCCTGTTCTTTCTTTTCTCCTCTCTGTTAGTCCCGCTTATACTTCCTGCCTAGCCACTGGCCAATCAGTGTTTTATTTATTGACCAATCAGAGCAACACATTTGCCATACAGAACATCCCACAGCAGATCACAGCAAAGGAGAAAATGGGGGGGGGGGGGTCTTAGGGATAATAGTCTTCATTAGTGGTCAAAGGAAGCCACTCTGAGCTTCCTCTGAGCTTGGTACTTAGTGATCCTTGAGTACTGAGTCCCCTTGGACACTCTCTCAAAGGGTCCTGAGCCCTCATCACACATACCACATTTGTACTAAAAATACTGTTTCTCTGAAAGTCAAATTTCTCTGGACATCTTGTATTTTCCAAGAAAACTTACGTTCTATCCATATTTTCCAAATACATTCAGAAGTGTAACTGAGGTTGAGATGGAAAAAGAACATACTTGAGAAGAGACAATTGCTCCTTGTAAATACATACTCTAAGAATAGTAAGTGTACATACATGCGTGCTTGCGTGCGTGCATGTGTAGATGTGTGTGAGTGTCTGTGTGTATGTGTGTGTGTAAGTGCACATGCTTGTGTACATGTGGAGGAAGGAAGCCTGTATCACACCAGCTTTAATAGGGTGGGCTCTGAGGAAGACTGGGGAATGAAGAACACATGTCTCCCTCCTCTTGGGATGGAAAGTTCTTTTGAGAAAGCAGACATTTAACCAGGATACAGACAGGCTAAAGAAAGGTAAGGCAGAGTGTGGGAGATCAAAGAAAGAGCAATCAGAGCCATGGACTTGGAACTGAGTAGCCATCTGCTTCAGTGAGACAGTGGGGAAGGGAAGGAGGGGTCTGGGCCAAGATGTGAAGGGTCTTTTCCATCATGTGATGAATGGGGTGATGATAAACAGGCTCATAGGCAAGGTTAGAAACTGATTCATTCAGGGGACAGACTCCAGGGTTCTTCTGGACCAAAGGCAAAGTATGAGGTGAGAATCAGAAGAGAGGAGAGGAGAGGAGAGGAAACCACCAACTTTGTGGAAGCGTCTTAGGATTGTGGTTGAAAGGCAGAGGGAGAATACAGCAAGAATGAGGGAACAGAATATAAAGAATGTGGGGAGAGAAGTTGGTGTAGTTCCTGGAAAAGAGACATGTTGCCCAGGAGAGGGCAAGCAGCAGGCACTGGGGTTCGTGGGGGCAGGACATAACTTGAAGTGGATCCAAAGGGGGGTTCCAAGCAGAGGGAGTAGAGTAGGGTAAGCCTTAGGGCTACAGGACACCCCCAGCTGCTGAGTGAACACCACCTCATGAGGCTCTGGGTTCCTGAACTGTTTCTCATTGGGAACACATTTTGGGGACCATGATCCATTCATAAATAAGATATAACTGAGTCAACTGGGAGAGACATAATGGGCATTTTCAAGGAAAAAAAAGTTATCTAAGCACCCATTCTACTTCCAATGATGCTCTTTTCAAACCTCCTCAAAAATAGAGTTCCTAAATGTCATGTGCCTACTCTTAAATCTTCAGTGACCTTCAGTTGCCTTCTATATGGAATTCCACCTCCACAGCATGGTACCCAAGACCATGCTTCATTTGAAAATGCCTCACTCACTTGGAACTCAAGTGCTGAGAGTGTCTTATCTATAGTAGGAATAACAATTACTTAGAAAAATCAACAGAGGGCTGTAGAGATAGCTCAGTGGTAGAGTGCTACCTTGGAAGCACTAGCAACTGAGTTTGATCCCCAGAACCCATGCCAAAAAAAAATGTCAAGTATGGTGGCACACATTTACAGTCACGGTGCTGGGGAGACAGAGACAGGACAATCCCTGCGGCTCACTGGCCAGCCACCTTACCCCTGCTGGCAAGCTCCAAGCCAGAGACAGACCCTGTCTCTACAATAACACAGTAACAACAAAAAATGTTGCTCATGACCGAGAAATGACACCTGAACTTATTCTCTGGCCTCCACATGAACACACACACACACACACACACACACACACACACACACACACACACGAATACTCACCTGTATACACTTACATATACCCCTATACACATGAACACACACATAGACAACACAAAAATAAAAATAATGAACAAGAAGAGAGCTACAGCTTGTATTCAAGCACAGTTCACAGAGCCTGCTATTACCCTCACTGGCTGAGGAGGGGAGAGCAGGCCTCTGTGGCTGCCTCTGACTGCAGAGAAGTGGGGATGTATAATTGAATGTCCTTCTCATTCAAACCAGAAACAGAGAGCAGGGAAGTGCTGAGGCCCTGCTCCAGTCTTAGCTGCTTCAAATAAAACAGCTAAATTAACTTGTTGTCATAGCTCTAGGAATTTCTTGCAAGGAGTTGCCTCTGAGGTTAATGAGCATAATAGGCCAATTCTATGTGAGCTGACATTTGGGGAATTTGAAAATATGGGCCTTTGTAATGGGTAAGGTTTCCCTGAAAAAAAAATAATAATGTATATGTGTTGTCTTAAGGCATGTGGACTTAACTAAAGGCATGCATTTTTACCACTTCTGGACGTTTATTTTATAGGAAGACATCTTTAAAGTTTCTCCAACTCATTTCCTGTCCTGCCAGCTTTGTCTGCCAGCCCTTTCCTCATCATGCCTGCTAGGGCCAAAGGCTTGCCTCTGGTTCCCGTCTATCACTAGCATTTGACATTTCCTCTGTGTCTGCGGGATTCCTTCCTGTTCATCCCAACAGTCAGCTGCTCTTAACCCCATCTGGGCAACTGACAGATGTGCCATGAAAATCAAAATATGCTATGCATTTGGTCCTGGAAACTCCAGGGTGTCCAGAGTGTGTACCCAATCCAAGTGTTTCCCCTTAGAAGCTTCCAGACTGAACCAGACTAGGCTCAGCACCTGCCAATGAAACAGCAGGCTAAAAAAGAAAGCCTCTAGGACTCCATGAAGGCAGACCTCAAAACACTGCCCCTCTCTCCTCCTTTAAGACTACGAGTAAGCCTAGGGGTCTAGAGAACCAAGGTTCCTAACTTCTCAAGCAGCTAAACTGTGAAGCTGACAGCATGGGCAGGCACTATCAGTGCCCCTGTGCATGAAGACATACATATTGGTAGGCGGGGCCTGGTGGACTGCAGTTCCCAGAGAGCTGATGCATTCACAGCCAGTCTACTTACAGTCCTCAAGGCGTCAAAGAACACTAAAGCCAGCCATTGACCTGGCAAGCAAACACATCCTATCAGCTGAATCTGCAGGCCCCCAAATGATGGGCCCCAGCAGTCTTGTTTTGAGCTACAAAGGAAGGTGCTGGATTTTAAAGGAGTTATGACAGCATTATCTTCCCAGGATGGCCTTTAGTTCTTTCATATTTTTTGCACTGTGGGAGGAGGCTGTCAGTCTCAGAGTTCCTGTCTGAGCAAGCAGCACAGAAGTTCTGAAATGCCAATTAAATGAACATACTGGAAGAACTCTGGGAAAAAACACTGGATCATCTTCAATTGGCATGCTTTCTCTTTAAAAGATTTTTATAACAGAACTCTGCTGACTGGAACCTGGTTGCTAGGCAGGGGCAACCCCCCTCTCCCCAAGAAGCTGAGCTGGTTTTGTACCATTTGACTCTGGAGTTCAAATGCTTCCTACCCTCTGCCATACCCTGAATTGTATGACATTCAGTTTGCATGGTTGTCTATGGACGTGCCTGAGGAGGTGTTATTAACCATGTCCATGGTTGTCTATGGACGTGCCTGAGGAGGTGTTATTAACCATGTCCATGGTTGTTCATGGACATGCCTGAGGAGGTGTTATTGGGTGGAAAACATAAAAAAACTCTTACAGGTCTCATCTTCCAAACACATTTGTCCAATGACAGACACAGGCATTTAAAGAATCAAATGGTTTATCGTTGACTTGGTTTATCATTGGGACTTTATTGGCGGGGGTTGAGGGGGGGGAGGATAGATATTGAGTAGTCCTCCAGGGAGAAAACTTGAATTTTGGTTTGTCATTGGGACCATATGTGGGGAGTAGATGCTGAGTAGTTCTCCCAGGGAGAAAACCTGTTAGGTAAGGTCAAGGAACTGAGCCAGGAATTGTTCCCATGGAGACAAGTAATCCTCACCGCCATGACCCACAACCCTGGCCTCCTTAGCTCTGGTTCTCACTGGCTCTGTTTTGAGTTCATGACCAAACCTTTAAATTATGTGCTGGGGAAATTAGTGGGTCAAGCAAAAGGAAGACCCTGAGAGGCTCTGCTGAGGGGAAATGATGAGAAATTGATTATGCCAGCTCAATAAAGTCTTCCTGCGTGCCTCTTTTAGAAAAAGGTCAAATTAATTTCAAGTAATTAGCAGAAAGGCAGTGCTGAGGCCCAGGTCATCGCAAGGAATGCCAAGTGCCAGAACCAGGTCAAATGCTGAGAACCGGAAGTTAACTTTGACAAACAGCTTGTTCAGGAGAAAAACTTAATGGTTGTGCTTGGGTCTCAAGAACTGATGGCTAGAAACAGACCTCTACAGGTACAGCAAAACAAAACCAGATGCTCCCACACCATTTCTACAAGTGGTATGCCTCAGCCATGAACTAGCATTTGGAATTTGCTATTTTAAAATCTGCAAAGAACATATATGTATGGACACACATACACACACACACACACACACACACACACACACACGACTATATGTCACTAGGACACACGAACCAATTAAAGGAAATTTCAGTGGTCAAAGCAGGATCAAATTGAACAACAAGATAAGCCAGAGCACTGTATCTCAATCTGAAGTACAAGATAAATATCTATGAAATCCATATTGTCATAAACAAATGGTCAAATACAGAGAAAAATAGGGAAAATCAAAAATCTCTGAAGCATAAAAACATTAAGGCTGTGTAAGTACCTATTTGTCCTTCAAGGAAAGGCAGCAGCATCCCTCCCCCTCCTTAGAAGCAGGTGTGTAGTGATTTAATAGTACTGGGTAACAGGGAAAAGAAAGGACTTGATAGCGAGGAAGGCTGAAGAGACATTGGTCAACACCACTAGCACTGTGTCATTCTGAAGTGTGGCCCTGATATGATGTAGGGAGAGTGAGACTTTCCCTCCATGTTCTTCTCTGCAAAGCCCTGTCCCACCCAGAGAAAAGCATCAGACAATCCCAGTTGAGGCATAGTCTAGATTACAAATCCTCTGGCATCCTAGAGACTGTCAAGGTCATCCCAAACAAGCAAAGGCATGAAATGACCACCAACAAGGGAAGTCTTGGGGAAATGTGGCTAATGGAAGGATCCAGAATAGGCTTCTTGGAGGAAATAATATCAGGGGGGAACTAAGGAAGGCTGAATAAGGTTGGAGTCAGTCAAGAAAGATCTATTGATGTGGTTTAATAGCTGTTCTAAGTGCAGTAATGTCAGATGTTAACAATAAGGGACTGGGCACGAGACATACAGAAATTATGTAATTTATCTGCATCTTTGGTAAATCTAAAACTGTCCTGATACGAACACTTACATTCATAAATCTATCAAGGGGAATCATTGGGTGCACTGTGCCATGATCAACTTCTTACTGCCCCAAATCTCAAATGAGCAGATTCTGTAAATACACGTCATCTTGGGAAAGATGCATTTCTTTTTACATGTGGAATCTAAGGTGCATGCTCAATGGGCCTGAAGACTGCCTCCAAAAGGCAAAACTTCAGGTAGTGAAGGAAACTCTTAGATATTTCAATACATGTGGCCCTAAAAATCTCTATACAACCCAGAAAATTCTAACTTCTTTGCAGTCATTTTCCCTTGTTAGAGAGGGATACATTTTTAATTTTAAATAATTTAGTTTTTCTCTTTATTCAGACGATCATGACAATGCAGTAGAAAGCATGGAGGTATACCACCAAGAACTCATGATAGATGTTCATGGGGACATTATCAAAAAGGCACATGAAATCAATGTAAAACAAAGTCTTTGCATGTGGGCCTTGTGGTTTGGACAAATAATGTCCCCCACAAGCTCAGGTGTTTGAAGACTTGGTCTGCAGATGGTGGAGCTATTTGAGGATGTTAGGGAAATTTTAGGAGGTATAGTCTTGCTGGAGGCAGAACATCCTTGGGGTGTGTTTTGAGGATTCATAGCCTCACTGCAATTTCAGTTCTCTCTGTTTTCTCTTTGTGGTTGAGGATGTCATCTCTCAGCGTCCTGCTCCTACTGTTATGCCTCCTCCACTATTATGAATTCTCTCACTGGAATCAAAGCCAAAATAAACTCTTCCCATCAGTCACTTTTGGTCATGGCATTTTGTCAGAGTGACAAAAAGTACCGAATACATGAGTCTTTTACCCTGACACGAGTTGTGGTCACTCAATGGTCCTATGTGCTGGGTTTTATTCTTCCTGGTGCCGGGGACCAAATTGTGGGGCCTCAGACATTTTAGGCCAGCTCTAGTTCCAATCTAGCCATTACTTTTAACACGACTTGACAGACTTTCCTGTGGACATTCTTGTGGTAGATTTGAAAATGTGTCTCACTTTTAGAAGGAAGACTAGAGCACTTCCCAAAAGGTGACCTTGAAATTTTGGTTGCCTCCAAACACCTATATTGACCTCACAATTGTTGACCAAGCAACTATGAAGAATCACCCTCATTGGTTGTATGTTTTGACTTTGGAGAACACAGGTGATGGATCTTCCTCCTTCATGTGATGTGAAATTACTAGAGTGACACGGACATGCCTCACATCACTTTTGGGGAAATAAGCTCTTCAGCTGAAAGTAGAATTTTAGAGTCTCCCCCACCCCTGGTCTTTTTTAGAATTTTCATGTTCTTTTAAGTGACCTCAATCTCTCTTCCAATAAAAGCTTCCAGGCTGAGGAAGGATGTAGACACACATGCTCTCACTGATTCTTACAAACATATCACATCAACATAAATGTGAATGGCAGGGGAAACTGAGCCCGGGCTTCACAGGAATGCTTGTGCTACCACTGCCACGTCTCAGTAATTATCAGTCCATTCTAAAAGAAGTTAACCTTGAAAAATCACATGCCATCGAGTATACTCCAGCTTGTCCCAGTCCATGGTAAGTTCTGCTTCTGCAGAGCAGAAGAGGTCACACTTGTCCTTGTATCTCAGATCCCACAGTGAAAGGAGAAAACCAGTTTTCCAAAGTTGTCCTTGGACCTTCATACTCATGTCCCACCCACTGATAATAATAACAATGACAGTAATAATAAATATTAAGCTTGAGAACAACCAAGAAAGAATGGGCTTTGAGATCCAAAAGAAGGCTTTTACAGGAGAGTAAGTCAGGGTTGAGACAAGCAGGGAGGAGGGAGGCATGCATTGGCTTTCGAGGCCACATAAGCTTTGGAAAGGTGCTTCTGATGAAATATAAGAAACTGCTACCCACAAGAGGAGGAGGGCACAGGAGAGGGAGGGCCAGAGGACGTGAGCCACCCTCCTCAGAAAATGGTTATGAAGGGACAGTTGGGAGCAGCCACTTGACACAAGAGCTGGCCTCAGTTTTCTGGGCTTGGAAAGTGGTAAGTGCATCTGTTGGAACAGAATATGCCTCCACCATTGTAATGAGTCGTAGCTTGATATTTGAGACCTACCATCTGCTAAGGAAGCTCTGGGCTCCCCTTCTAATCCTTTGGCCTCTTATTTTTCATTTCACGTACAATTTCCATAATTTCCTTGTGATGTGAGAAAGCTGGAAATTGGACATTTCCTGGAGCATTCAGAGGCTGAGTTCCACCGAGACCATCTCACGCTCCATCAATGTGACATGTCTTCCCTGGTTCTCAGCTTGACTTTTCCAAGACATGAAATTGGAGATGGGTCCCCAAAGACACTTTAAACTCCCAGTATTACTTTACATTTGCACAGTAATGGCCCAGCCCCAGAGTCCTTTGAAAGCCATTGTTCTATCTCATTCTTCCAATGCCCCCAAGAGGAGGGAGAGTGACGAGATAATGCCATGTCATAGGCAATGCCAACCAGCTCACCAACAGAAGGCTGGATGGTCCCTAACTCTAGTGAGGCCATGTCCTTTCCTCCCCCTCCACCCTTTCAAATCATCAGCAGCAGTGACAGCTCATGACAAGAAAGATGGGAACAAGGAGGGTGTCCCCAACTGCATCTCTGTCTTAGTCACTGGTCTCATTGACCAACACTTCAGCTCTACATATAGTCTCAATGTGTCTTCCAAACTTCTAAACCTTATATTCTCATTAACATCCTCCAAAGGAGCCAGGTGACAGTATCAAATGCCTTTAATCCCAGCACTCAGGAGGCAGAGCTAGGCAGATCTCTGTGAGTTCGAGGCCAGCCTGGTCTACAGAGGGAGATCCAGAACAGGCACCAAAACAACACAGAGAAACCCTGTCTGGAAAAACAAACAAAACAAAACAAAAATCCTCCAAAGGCATTTAAAATGTATTCTTCTATACTGTTATAAATGTTTGGTTCTTTGGTTGAAGACCCCTCATTACCTTCTCTTGTAGTGGTTCTCAACCTTCCTAATGCTTCGACCTTTTAATACAGTCCTCATGCTGTGGTGAGCCCAACCATAAAATTATTTTGTTGCTACTTCATAACTATAATTTTGCTATTGTTCTAAATTGTAATGTAAATATCTAATATGCATTATATCTGATATGTAACCACTGCGAAAAGGTAGTTCGACCATCAAAGGGGTCATCACCCCCCACAAGTTGAGAACCACTGTTCTGTCTCCTTCCCTCTCACACCGAATCTCTTCTTCCTTCCAAGTCTTCCTACTTTTATGCCCCTTTTTGTGTGTGATCCACTACTCTTAATTAGAGGAGCCTGCGTGAGCGTGGATGGAGGTGCTATTTGCTTAAGTGGGGGCAATGTACCACTGGCTACACCACTGAGGAATGCAAGGGCAATAATCAAAAGGAACATGCCTGGGACCTAAGGTAAAAGGGAAAGATCACTGACAATACACTTCCAGGCAGTTCTAACACACATGCAAACTGAGAGCCAGCGAACATGGCAAATTAATGATGTGGGGAAACCATATCAAACAGGGACCCTTCCTCCTCAAGGATGTCCATGGTGGCAGCTCCTCCTCCTATGTAGCCAGAGCCCAGACACAGGGAGTCTCTGGAAGACACCCTGCCACTCCCTGACAGTTCTCCCCAGTCTGACCAGTTCTCACCACTTCCTCTCTCTTTTCCTTGATGATGCTCCAACTTTCTTACCACTGGTGACCCAAGTGTGAGATGGTGTATGCCCAGCATGCGCAGTGTGCTTGTTATAAATTCAGCTTCTTCCTTTTCCTTGAATATCAACTGTTCACACCCTAGCTCTGTGGAACTCAATGGAAAAGGTAGAAATCTTCTTTATCTTATAAAAGCCTTTCCTGGCATTTCTACCACAATGTATTTCCCCCATGGATCCCTAGAAAAGAGTGTAGTTTTCTTCTGAGTGACAACATGGATTTTTTTTTTATATTTGCATGTCCCTCACTGGAATGTAAAGTGCAGGGGGCAAAGACTTGCTGCCTCCTTTGTTGACCATGTGTCCAATGTCCAGGGCATGAGGTGTACTTTTAAAAACCAGCCAAGTCACAGAAAGTGGGGGTGGGGAAGGAAAGTGGAAATCTATTTCTGAAATACAATAGGCATTTATAAATACTTTACCAGGAGAAGACGGTGTGGAGGGTCACTGTGTTGATATAGTTTCGAGGTTAGATCTTGACTGCTACTGATAAAAGGGGCAAATACACAATTGCAGACACTAACCAGATCAAATAGATGTGTCCATTGCATGGAAAATTCCAAGGGTACCACATTAATAGACCATCTATGTGTACTTTATTCATGGAAGGTTTTGCCAGTTACCCATGTGAACATGTGTTGCAACTGTGGTCCCATAATGCTAATGTCACCGTTGTGTGTTGAGATGGGGGGGGTGCCCTGTGGCATAAAAACACTAAGCAAGCTGGCATTCACCAAATCACCTTTGTTCCTATTCTCTTAAATAATGCCAGTACTATGGAGTCACTTGAATGCAATCTACTTTAGCCCATCTCCCTTATGGTTCCACTTCTGGAGTGGGATCCCACAGGAGTTAGGAACTGGTCCAAACAGTAACGGTGCATCCTCGTTTTCTGGTGGTACAGACTATCTCATAATACAGAGGCTTGGTCAGCAGTGATGGACCACTTTCTCCTCATATATGCCTCACAGCACCTGCCAGATGGTCAATGGACAGGAAAGATGAAGCCAAGGCCAGAAGCCAGAGCAGAACAGAACTGGCTGACACTGGTGGTGAGCCATCAGCTTGGGGGCTTGTTGCACTAGTTCCCCCATGCAGTGCTGACACTGAAAACACCAGATACCCAGGCAGACCTGCACTTCCGTTGAACCACATTGGGACACGAAGACCTTCTTAGGACAAATATGTCCCAAACATTATATAGAGTTTATTTATACTAAAAACAAACAAACAAACAAACAAACAAAACAACAACCTTCACTGTTGATCTAAAATTCAATGGAAACACTGATTCTGGCAAATCTACCCCCAGGGAAACTCTCTATTGTGTTCTCTATCATCCAGAAACCTATCGTATGTGTGTGCACATGTGTGTGTGTGCCGGTGTGTGTATATGTCTTGTGTGTGCACCTATGTGTGTGCCTCTCTCTGTGTTTATGTGCATGTGTGTAGAGGTAAAAAGACAACTTGAAAGAATTGGTTCTATCTTTCCACCACATGGGTCCTGCAGATTGAGCTCAGATCACCAAGCTTGGCAGCAAGCACCTTTACCCACTGAACCATCTCGCCAACCCAGAGCCTGTAACTATTTTAGTATACATATATTCTTTGTTAAGTAGTATAGCTCTCTTTTTCTGCATCCATCATATCCTAATATGACTGATAAATAGCATGATGGGAGTTTCTTTACTATCAAGTTTTTCTCCTAGGAAACAGCATCAGTACCGCCATGCTTCCTTGTCCTCCAACATAGACAATTTGGGACCACTTCTTTAAAACAGATTTTCCCCCCTGATTCAGATTGGGCATTTGGCTCCCTAGGCCAAACCACTAACCTCTCCTAAAACAGTTTCAAATGCAGGCTCTCCAGGAGATAAATGGAGGATATAAATCATCCCATCTGTCCCCACACAGAGGGGCCCGGTGACCATTCTGGAAAGCTACATGGGATTTCTACAGTCTTGACTGGTCTTTTAAAAAATCTGTTTTCTATCATGAAAAAAATGATCTAAAAATACTTGCACAGAACACCAGGACAAAGCCATCAGAGTGATCTCTCCAAAGGACTCAGGTTTCTATGGATTTCATCATCTTCTGTCACTACGTATTCTGAAATTTTAAAAAGTCATGTGTGCTTGGCAGATGAAATGCACCAAAGTATTAATTGGCAAAATTCCAATTATCTATGGTACATCACAGAAGGTGCAAATCAAACATGTCAAAAGTAAACACGGTTTAGAGTGTATTAAGACTTGGTGAATTTTTTAAGTTGTATGAAAGAATTTCTATTAACAATCAATTGGGGAAAAGTGTTTATTAGATTAACATGAATACAAAAAAAATAGTTGTCATTCAAATAAACTGAATGCAGAAATTATGTGTATGGTAATGCAGTCTTTGGTGTTTGATAGGAATATTATTTTTCAGGCTTTGGAATTGAACCCAGGGCTTCATGCAGGCTAGATAAATGCCCCACCACTAAGCTACATTCTCAGCACCCCTCAGATAATTTTTTAAAGATTACTATTGTATGAATGTACTGTTGTATGCATATGAATGTTTCCTTGTGTGTATGTATGTACACCATTTTCATGGCTGGTATTCATGGAAGCCAGAAGAAAATGCCAGACCCACACAACTAGAGTCATGGATGATTGTGAGCTGCCTAATATGAATGCTAGGAACCGAACCCAGATACTCTGCAAGAGCAGCAGAGGATCTTCACTAACAAGCCATCTCTCCACCGAATCCTCAAATCAATGTTTGTAGACGCTAACATTGCTGAGTCTCTTTTTAGAGCTGGACCACCAGAGCTGGACTCAGTTTATCTTCTGTGAGATGGAGCTCTCATTTCAAAGGAACAAAGTTTGCATTGAATGCATAAAGACAAAACATGAGCAGACTACCAGTTTGGTCAACATGGTTTTGAAACTTCTGCTGTCTCAAAGTTGAGGGTGAAAAGGAACAAATGAAACAAACAAACAAACAAACAGACAGACAGACAGACAGATAGCTGACCTTTGCCGGGAAGCTCTGTCCTGGGATTCCAGGGTCCTTGCTCAGAATGGAGGCTCTGGCCACTTCATAAGCTCCTCTCTGGTCCCATAAATTCACCCCTGAATCAAAAGAGAAGCAGCTGGGTTTTCATTCTGGGCGAGGAATTTGGCATCAGAAGCTTATAACAAAAATGACGCAGTGAAAAGATGTGGAAGTTGAGCGAGTCCAGGGAAATGCTAGAATCCATCAACTCTTCGCAAGCATTAAAAACAAATGAATTCTGTCAATCTCAACATTAAAATATTGTACCTTAAAGATGACAAATTGAAGTTTTTTCCCTTCCAGTTGGGTAATCCATGTTGGATTATTAGTTCAGGCAAAGTGTATAATTCAGTCCTTCAATTAGCCACTGAAGCACGCATGCAATGACTTTTTAAAATGATAAATTAGTGCTATACTTCAGATCAGCTCTGTATTAAACGTCCCAAGGCTTTAGCTGTATTAAGACTAAAGTCATTTACTTAAGTCTCTGTGAATCTGTTAGACACAAGGCCAAGTCCCTTCTGGACACTTAGGAAGTCTAATTTTATATGCTTTGGTAAGTGATTCTATAGATAAAATTAATTTTCCAGTTCAGACTAACTAGACTGATTTATTTTCATTTTTTTCAATAAAGTCATTCGAAAAGCTATCCTACGCCCTTGTTTCTTGGGGTCTTGTCTGTGGAGTCTGACAGGTCTGTGGAGGCCACAGGTTCAATTCGGCCCCATTTCCATAAGCAAACCCAATGGAAAGAATAACATTTTTTCTCTTCTGGAGGGTGTATCGTTTTCATAACCAGCATGGTGATTTCTCTGGACTTGTTCGCCTATGAGGTCACACCCTTGCTATTCGGTGGGCCCACAGCATGGGCCTGGAGGTGAGGGATGGGACCAGATTCCCCCACGTGTTATTCCCATTTCTTCAGCCAGAATCCATGATTTGCAGACCTGAGTCATAATAGCACAGTTTCAAGTTACTAAAGACTTCATATTTATGGGGCACAAACGGTATTGAAATTTTAATCCTAGACATTTTACAATTCCCTTAATACTTCTAAATCCACACCGTTTTATCATTCTGGATGTGGAAGTCTGCAGTTATAGTCAGGTTACAAAAGGATTACTACTGGAACATTAACTGTCTCGTGTAGCCTTTCCAGAACATTCTCAAAAGCTGGTCTCAAGCATTCTAAACGCCTGGTTGTTGAGCAACAAGGGGTGAAAAGTCATGAACATGGCCAGAGGCAGAGGAATGAACTGGGTCCCTCAGCCATGTTGGGAAAGGGAGAAAAGGATCATGGGCACAGGTCAGGTAAGGAGGGGAGGAGGGCAAAGGCACTTGCGATGATGAATACTCATTACTTCTAGCCAGAGATAGTATCATCACCTATGAGAGAAGCTTCTGGGCATGTCTGAGAGAGTTTATAATTGGGTTAACTGATGTGGGATGACCCTAAAGTCGGTGGCTCCTTGCTATGCCTGGAGTTCCAGATTCGGTAAAAAAGAGGAAGTGAGCTGAGCACCAACATTCAACTTCTGCTTCCTCCCTGTGGATGCAATGTGACCAGCAGCCTCAGACTCCTGCCACTACACCTTCCTTCCCTTGAACCTGAGCTCAGATATGCACTCCCTTCCTTAAGTAGCATTTGCTTGAGTATGTGGCCATAGCAAGAAAAAGTAACCAGTACAGTGTTCCAATGACACAAATCCTCAGAGGAATCTGAGGGTGCTAGATAACATCTGGACACATCAGGGGAGCACTAGCTAGAGGGAAAGGAATGGACTGTCCACCTGGCTGCAGTGGGTCATGTTGACAGCCTGGAGCCCCATGTCTTCATCTGGTGGCCTCCAGAGGGCTCCCAGGTTGGGCATCCAGGGTTTTGCCACCATGAGTTACTGGTCCCATTGTTGCCCTACTTCTTTTCTTACTCACTCATTGAGTAAGTTCTGCTTTGGGCTTGCTTGTGGGTGCTCTAGACTTGATGCTACCATTCAGAAAGCCCATTCCGTCTAGTCAGGCCAGAGCCTCCTATTATTACCTGAGGCTAGTGTTTTCTATCTGCACCATGGGAAATATACTGCACCCCAGAAGACTCAGCAGTGCCAATCCTGTGTCTAACATATGGACACAGAGGGAACTGCTCTGTGATGGATAGCCTTGGCACAGAGATGACAGAAAGAACACGAGCTGAGCATCCTTAATCTGAAAACCCAAACTCTGAAACCACCCCCCAATACAAACATCCTTGAACTTGAAATGCTACCATCATTGTAAAATTCTATGCCTGGCTCCTTGCGATGGTCACAGTCACAATGCAGGTACTCTAGCAGTGAATGTGATAAAGTATATGCAGATGTGTGTTTAAATAGTCTGTGAAACATAAATGGGCGTTGGGAGATGGTTCAGCCCATAAAATGCCTGCCATGCAAGCGTGAGGATCTAAATTTGGATTACCAGTATCCCTATGAAAGCAAGGTACGGTGGTGTGCATCTATGACCCCAGCATTAGGTGTGTGAGACAGGCAGACACATATGGATCTCTGGAGCTCACTGGCCAGCCAGTCCAGGCAATTCATGGGCATTCAGCAAGAGAATAATAGTGTCTTAACAACAACAACAATAACAACAATAATAATAATGTGTAAAGAAACAGAGGAAGAGACCCAATGTTGACCTTTGGCCTCTATTCACACATGCACATAGAAACACACACATAGTACAAAGTTGTTTTATAGAAATATAAGTGAATTTTTGTGTTTTTACATAAGTCCCATTTCCAAAATATCTAGTTATGCTTATGCATACAATATTCTAGAATCTAGACAAAAGTTTCTGAAGTAACTTTCAGTCAGTCCCAAGCAAGCAACCAGAAGAGGCACTCAGCCTGTAAGACTGGTTCAGAGAGCATCAAATGTGCAATGAAAGGAGACTGAGGGAGGAGGCTCTGCATCCTCCATCCTCTGCATCCTCCATCCTCTCATCATTCTTGAACCTCTTCTGCAGACTCAACATTGCCTCAAGAAAAAGACAACAGCACAGAAACAGTGAGAGGAGAGTGGTGGAGGGGAGGCCCTTGAGGGAGAAGTCGGGAGAAAACTTTTGGAATACTGTTGGCTTCATGGAGTGCATGAGCTGGGACCTGCAGATGGGAACTCTCCAGACCCAGTGGAGCCCCAGGAAGGGTGATCACACTGGCCAAGAAGAGTGAGTGTTATCTTCTCTCTGTGACGAGTGTGGCCAGTCTGGAGGATGATCACACCAAGAGCAGCTCAGCCACAGCTCATCCCTAAGGCATTGCTCTCAGGACTTCACTGATACTTGGGTGCTTTTCCTAGGACTTACGAGACTCACACATCATAGTGGGTTCTGTGGGAGTTGTGAGGCAGCTCCACAAATTCATACCACAGTGAGCAAAGTGCTTATGAGAGAGCTTGTAGGGTACTCAAATTGGGTAAAGGCCGTTTGAACATACCAGCAGTTGTGAACTACCACCACCACTGGAAATCATGCCAAGTGGCCACTGTGGTGTTCTTTGAAGTCAGGAACTACTGTCATGAAGGTGGGCACAGGCATCTTAGCATCCCTGCCACATAAACACACCAGTTGAATTATAGGCTACCCTTGCCAGCTTTGAGTAAAACTAGCAATACAAGTCAATTTGTTAAACTGGCTGAGAGTAAAACCAGTTGTCCTAGGGCTTGATACTGGGCATAGGAAGAGGTCTAACACCAGTATCACCTATTCCCCAACACCCAACCCCAGCGAAAGGAAGATGGAATGTTTCTGCATATATTCCAGCCTCAGTAGAAAAATGCCTAGAAGACTTGCCCGCAGACTTCCAACGCTGGAGGCAAGGTCTTTGCATGTTCTACAGCCCACTTGAGTTGCTGTCTTAGGCAGAAGGAGATGGTGCATGGTCCCCTAATCAAGCCATTATATTTGCTCTCCCAGGAAAGATGCCTTGACTTTGGGAGCATAAGGAAGGCCTGTGGGTGGGGAACTTGGGTTTGATCATGCTGAGGCCCAAGAAACCCGATGTAAAGAACCTTCTCAGTCTTCAGGGTCAGTTCCTCCGCATTCTAGGTGACAGAGTATGACAGATACTTGATGTCCTGCAGGCCAAATGTGCCAAGCATTAGACACTCTCCCCTTTTACCTACATTTTTCCAGACTCCGAATCCAAAATAAGGCTCTCTTTTGGCTCCAGAGTTCCCCACAAAGAAACTTTATTTCTAGATATTCCTAGGAGAATCTGAAGGCAGACTGGGCCAATGCTTGTGAGACATTTTTGCAAGGCTCCAGAGAAGTTGCATAACTGCACTGTTTGCTGAGCACAGTGTTTATTATCTGTGTACAGGAATAATGGAGCCATCTCTGGGCTTTTTAATTGGTTGCACAATATCCCCTCCATGGGATCTGTGGTCAGGAGACTGTTTCTTATGAGCTTTGCTTATGTATTTATGCACTAGTATTTCTTTTAGATGATACAAATAAAATTTTTATTTGTGCAGCATGGGTAGACAGGATGAATTACACACAGCTGTGAGATATCAGGATGTATTTTATGCAGCTATCTTGTTGACAAACCATAAAAGGAGGTCTTGAATGATGCATATATTCAGAAAATATGACCTTATAAAATGCACAGTTTGTATACAGTTTGTTTTTCATAATCTGTATTTGGGTATCGACAAAACTCACTGTTATCTAAAGAAGAAATGTGAACAGCTCATACTGGGGAGAAGCTTCCAGCTTCTTTTCTCCTGGCAAATCTGACATGCCATTTGCTGTGTGGATGAAGAGTCTGTATACCAGCCTCATCAAGGAAAAAAGTACAGTAGATACTTTGATTTCTAATACAAATTATCTTCTTCAAGAATGAACTCTCATTTTGTGTGTGTGTGTGTGTGTGTGTGTGTGTGTGTGTGCGCGCGCGCACGCTCTGCTTGTCCCTCAGTCAGTGACTTCCATTTTCAGACCTGATTAAGGGCAGTCAAGAAAGACGTTATAGACCCATTTCCTCAGAAAATAATCCATTTAATGATGGCTTTGAAAGTTACAGAAGAGATGACAAAGAAGACATTCCCCTAAAATGACCCAGCTGCCACCAACCAAAGTCACCCAGAACATGGTTCTGCTTGAGCCATGCTTGTTCTGGCTTGGCACAATTCCTCCTTTGCCTAGCTTACAAAGGGGAATACTGTGGCATGCCAAACCAAGACCACAGCATCCTGGTGACTATCTAAGATTTCAGTTCCCCAGAGACAGAGACTCATAGCATAGCTGTAGGACACACTCTCGAGGAGCCACTGAGCAGGCTCTGGTCCCTAATCTTACTTCATGCACCACCTTTTCTCATTGCCACCCTCAAAGGGATGCCATTCTCATGGCACCATTCTCTAGCAGGATCTCACAAGATTAAGCAAGCACAAATGAGGCCATGCAGGAGAGGGTCTTCACAAATGATAATGTATGAACTCGGTCTAGGATGTAAGAACCTGAGTGTCTAGGCTCTTGTGGTATGTTTGTGTAACTACTGCTGTGCACATCAGAAATTCAAATAAGTAATTTTAAAATGTCAAGGTTCAGTTGCCAGTGGGTATCTATCTGACCAGGCCACCTAGTAGGACAGTGCGATGACAAATTGGCAAGAATGTTAAGACAAGAGAAAGCTGAGTATCACCCCCAGAGTTCTTGAAAGGAAAATTCCCACCAATACCCACAGGGACTTAAGTAAGGAGACACAGGTGGAGAGACCAAAATAAAATTGTGACGAGCTTCAGAAAGTCTAATGAGGAAAAAGTTGAAGAAGCCACCTTGAGTTGAAAAGAAGCCAAAGTCAAAGCCTTGGAAACTCATTTAGCATTTTATTAGCCCTGAATACCAAAGGCCTACATCAAATCAGGCAGAAGCCATCCAGGGGTTCCCTGTTTCAGGGTTGTGGGGTGCGGATGTGCCCATTAACACAGAGATGCTCTTTGTTCAGACTTACATCTTCAAACACAACCAGGAAACAGCATCACCCTTTCCTCCCATCTGTACTTCTCTACATGAAAATTAGCAGTTCAATTTAAAAATAACGCAGCTCAAAGACCCTCAAAGGAGTCAAAGGCAGAGGAAGCTGAAAAGCGTAACTTAGCAATGGAGAAAACTGACAGACTCTGCCTCTGCCCAATGATCAAGGCCAATATCAGCAGGGATGCACCATGTGGGCAGAAGATGCCCTTGATGTGACATGATAGAAATAGCCATCTTCCTTCTCAAAATCTGTACTTTGGGATGGAGAAATGGCTCAGTAGATAAAGTACTCGCCACGCAAGCACAAGGACCTGAGTTCGATCCCCAGAACTCATGCAAAAAGGCTGGAGGTGGTGTCAACTGTTTGTAATCTCAGCATTGGGACAGTGGTAAAAAAGGGGAACCCCTGGGGTGCACTGGCCAGGCAGTCTACCTTAACCAGACCCTTGAGAGGCCCTGTCTCAAATAAACAAGGTGGAGCCTGGAGAGACGGTACAGCCGCCAGGAGCACTTACTTCTCCTCATATGCCTGGGTTTTATTCCCAGCACCCACATAGCAGTTCAGTCATCTGTAACTTCAGTTCCACGAGTTATGACACCCCCCCTTCTGATCTCCAAAGGCACTGTACACACATGATGCACATACATGCAGGTAAAGCACATATTGACAAACAATGAACATAAATAAGTAAAATCAAAAAGCGAAGTGGATGGATCTTGAGAAATAACACTTGAGGTTGACCTCTGGCCTCCATATACATGAACCCACACAAACATATACAAACAAGCACACACACACACACACACACACACACACACACACACACACACACAACCCCACATAACTCAGTCTCATCATAAGATACATCCCCCAAAAGGTGTATCACAATGTTCTGACCAAAGCTTTTCAAAACTGTCAGGTGTCATAAAACACCAGGACAATCTGAGATACTACCTCAGCCAAAAAAAGCCCCTGGTAAATAAGTGCCAGCTAGCCGGGCGGTGGTGGCGCACGCCTTTAATCCCAGCACTCGGGAGGCAGAGCCAGGCGGATCTCTGTGAGTTCGAGGCCAGCCTGGGCTACCAAGTGAGTCCCAGGAAAGGCGCAAAGCTACACAGAGAAACCCTGTCTCGAAAAACCAAAAAAAAAAAAAAAATAAATAAATAAAAAAAAATAAGTGCCAGCTAAATGCAATGTGGGTTCCTGATATGGGACTGAGGCACAAGAAAGGCCCAATGGGTAAAAGCCAAGGGAATGTGAATAAGGTTGAACCTAGTTTAACATTGTGATGGTATTATTATCCTTGTATGTGAATTATAACAAAAATGCACACAACACTAATGCTAAAAGGAAGTGCGGGGAATGGGATGAGGGGCAACTGGGAGGCAGTTGTATTAGCTTCTTAATGTTTCTGTGACTCTCAAAACTGTTGTCAAATAGAGTCCATTCATAAAACTTTTTACAATTTAATCTGAATCTTGCAGGAATAATTGTATCATTCTGGAGGAGCTCAGAATACGAAGGCTTGGACACAGGCAGACATCACTGGGCCTCCGGATCCCAGCCAGAGATGTGTAATGTGTGCTGGTCATTTCTCCTGTAACACTAACAGGTATTCAGAAGGAAGAAAGGATGCTGGGACTGCAGTTGAGCACAGACATAGCAACTGGAAGTCCCTTCCAGGTACTCCAGGGTACTCTAGAGAACAGAGAGACAAGAGGCTGAACAGAAGGCCGAGTTTCAGTGGCTTTTATTTATCCTGCAAGATAGTAAAGAAGGAAGAATTGCCACTTGGTTTTAAGACCTGAGGTGTGACTGTCACATGATATATTGACAAAAGGATGCTGATACAGAACTCAGGTACAGGTGACTGAGAAACATCTGTATGATTTGGAGTCAAAGGATGCATTTTTGGCCTGGGGATGTAGCTCAATGACTGAGTGCTTATTTAGTATGTAAAGGACCCTCTGTTCAAACCCCAGTACTGATCAAACTAGAAGAGATGCCAGCCACACATATATGATCTTGGGGAAGCCATCTGAAATCCTTGAGGTTCAAATCTTTTATGAGTCACTTGAGGCTGAAGACCATCCACCACAGAGGACTGGCAAGAAGATAGAGTGAGGTCATGATGGCAGGGGACCTGGATGCCCTTCAGTTTGGCAGATCACTTTTTCAGATCAGTGTTTGGATGGAAGCCAACCCAAATGCTCATGTTGGTTTTCTTTGAGCCAGGAGAACTATGAATTCATTATGCTTCTCTTCTTTATGTTTGTACAGATTTGATTTTTTCTATAATCAGCACATATTATTTTTATTATGGAGAAAAAAATAAATGGAAAAACATCTATCATTTGGGTTCCTGATGACAAGCCCCACAATTCTCCTGGCACCACCAGGCACAGCCTCGGGCACGAAGAAGACAGGGCCCATTTAGATACAAGGGCAATCAAGTTCTGTGGAACAATTACAGCTCTGTAGAGATGCTTTGGATGTCAAGTTGAAATTCAGAGAAAGCTAGCTATGGCTTCCCATAAAGGTTTCAGGTAGATTCATGCCCCAAACCCACATTGCCTCCACTACTCATGAATGGAGGTTGCCATACCACATAGGTCCCCCATGTGTGAGGAGGAAGACAATTTAGACCATTAACTTCTAACTTTCCAGCTTTGGCTGGGCAGTGGAGGCTCATACAAGCCCCATTTAACAAACTGTGGGACTAGAGGGATGTACAGGTTTTTCTCATGGTTGCCCAGTAATGAATATCAGAGTTAACTGCAAAATCAGAGCTGTTTGCATTTCAAATGTCATTATCACATTGTCCCTTGAGAGAAGCTGTTCACTTGAAACAGTTTTTTGGGGGGATGGGGGCAGGACAGAACAAGGAATGTCAGAACTCTTCCAAACTCAGTTTAGAAGAAATAACACAGAGGGAGAAATGGAACTAAGCATCAACATTTATAGCCTAGAAATGATTTTTGGACATTAATAGCAAAAGGATATGAGTAGGCATGCATAGAATCTAGTGCACTCCAGTGTAAGGCATTAAATTAGAAGTTCTCAACCTTCCTAATGCTGTGACTCTTTAATACAGTTTCTCATGTTGTGGTGACCTCCAACCATAAAATCATTTTCTTTGCTACTTCATACTGCAATTTTGCTACTGTTATGAATCATAATGCAGATATCTGTGTTTTCTGATGGTCTTAGGATACTCCTGTGAAAGGATTGTTCGACCCCCCCAAGGGGTCGAGACCCACAGGCTAAGACCGCTCCATTAAACAGATTAAGCAGCAATGACAAAGACACTGTGTAGCTACAAGAAGCTCTATCTCCATCTAAGAGTGCTCACTTAACATCCATCTGAGGATGCTCCCTAATATCCTTCCTCCAACTAAGAATGTCCCTAACATCCTTGCTTCATCTAAGAGTGCTCCTTAACATCGTCACTCCATCTGAGGATGCTCCCTAACATCCTTCCTCCAACTAAGAGTGCTCCCTTACATCCTTGCTTCATCTAAAAGTGCTCTTTAACATTCTTCCTCCAACTAAGAACACCCCTAACATCCTTGCTTCATCTAAGAGTGGTCCATAACATCCTCCTTCCAACTAAGAGTACATTCTAACATTCTTGCTCCATCTAAGAGTGGTCTATAACACCATCCCTCTAACTAAGAATGCTCCCCAACATCCCCAGTCCATCTAGGTGTGTGCCTTAACATCCTTGCTCCATCATCTGGCATCTTACACCACCTTTGCCAAACCCATACCTGATTCAGGAAGACTTGATGATGCTGGATTTCTTTCTTCTCTGACCACATCTTGCCTTCTACTCTTAAAAATATGATGAGTATGTGTGTGTGTGTGTGTGTGTGTGTGTGTGTGTGTGTGTGTGTGTGTATGCATGTGTGCATGCTTGTGCAGGAAGATGCGTGTGCATATGTGAACATTTGTATGGAGACCTTAGGTTAACTGTGGATGTCATTCCTCAGGGTCATCTTGCTTTTTGACATAGGGTCTTTTATTGGCTTGGGGCTCAGTGAATCAGTGAGCCTGACTGAGGTTGTAGGCCTCTCCAGTGCTGGGATTACAAGTGTGCTCTCACCCTGGCTTTTTGATGTAGGTGCTAGGTATTGAAAACAGGTCCTCATTGCTTGTGTGCTATAGTAGTTGCTGTGATAAAACACTATGGCCAGCCGGGCGGTGGTGGTGCATGCTTTTAATCGCAGTATTCAGGAGGTAGAGGCAGGTGGATCTCTGTGAGTTCTAGGCCAGCTTGGGCTACAGAGTGAGTTCCAGGAAGCTCCAAAGCTACACAGAAAAACCCTGTCTCAAAAAACCAAAAAAAAAAGAAACAAAACAAAACAAAACAAAACAAAAAAAGCCCACTATGACCAAGGCAAGTTGTAGAAGAAAGAACTCATGGCAACAAGAGTGGCAAGCTGGGTGAGCATATTTCATCTGCACACAGGGAGCAGGGAGAGGGAGCAGAAAGTGGGGAGAGGCTCAAAATGCTCCAACTTATGGACTTCTTCCAGCAAGGATCTATCTCCTAAGGTTCTGCACACAGCACCACCATCTGGGGGCCGAGTATTCAAATAATGAGCCTGTGAGGGACATTTTCATTCAAAGTCTCCTCTAGCCTGCCTCCTTCTCCTGACCATCCTACTGCTCCATGGAGAACTCATACTTCTGAAGCTGATGCCTTCCAAATCAGTACTCTTCCCATCCATCCATCTCGCCCGAACTATCTCTTGAGCATGCTGACTTCAGTCTTCTCAGCATCCCTGCCTGCTGTCCAACATACTTAAAAATAAGAAGGGTTTTATCTCCATCCTTTAGCCAGGTAAACACCACCACCGTCCACCACTTCCTCCTAAGCTATCTGAGTGGGTGACCTCTTTGACACACTCTTGGTTTTATGGAGTCAACAATACCAGTTGAGTATTTGGCTCTTGTTCTCTTTTTGATTTCTAAAACCTCTAGTACTTCTTAACTAAACGCTGCCATTGCCTGGTTTAAAATTCACTGAATGAAGCATTCACTGGTCTAAATGGACTTTAGTTCTCTGTGATGCTAACCCTGATATATGAGAGCCCAGCACTAAGGACTGTGACAGAGTAGCTGGCAACGCCTAGAACTTGCTCTCAGCACATCCAGGCTCTCCCTCTAATCTTAAAAGAGGAAGATATTGAATAAGAGAGAAAAAATGCCTGGCAGGGCATTTGCAGGAGAATAGGCAGTAGGAGATAACTGTGTTCTTGGAACAGAAAGAAAGGCAGTCAGTGTGGTTAAAATGGGGTGAGCTGTGGGCACAAGGAAGGAGAGAAAGTCCAGGTCATGGCAGGCCTTCCAGGTAGAGTTTGAATTTTGAGTGTGGAGACAGAAGTGGTGCAAAGCTGACTCACACTAGAAACATTTTCCACCGAGCAGCAAAGTGTCTGAAGCTTGGCAAAAAAATAGATGCCAACTCCTCCTGGGATACAAATGCAGTGTTGAGCACAGATTATAAAAACAGTGAAAGCATACTGATGACGATCAGTAGAGCAGCGGCTACGCTGACCACGCCGGCTAGAAAACACTGAATAAAAATGAAATTCCACCCTCGCCAGGGGCAGCAAGTTCACCTCCATCAGGCTCCATCTTGTTTACTCTGTTTGTCATGACCTTGACCACCATCTTGGACCCTTCTGATGCCCACCAGGTCTTCCTTCAGGGCCACTGCATGTCTCCTTCCCTTTGTGGAGAAGTCTCTGTTCTCAGACCTTCATGGGACCCCCTCCCCAAACCTTTTTCAAGTCTCAGCTCAAATGTACTCCACAGAGTGGCTGCCATGCTGAGGCACACTTCCTCTCAATCTGTTTCTCTTTAGCCCTTCATCCTGTTTGATTCCTTCATTCGCTCATCATGATACAAACTTACTTCATCTATTTAGCCGTTGGCCAGTCTCTCCCATCTCCCATTTCATCACAACGAGGCATATCCAAGGGTAGAGGTTTCCACTGTCATGTCCCCTGCTCTATTCCCAGGTATAGACGAGCAACAATATGGAACAAATTCAAACTGTTCATGGCCAGGTTGTTGACTGTGATGTTGTAGGTGTGTGATGAGGGGTTCAGGGTCCAGAGTTTGACTCCCCACTTCACCACTCTGACAAGTGATGGCAGTGTTCACTCCTTTGCAGGATGATGTGCAGGACACAATCCACATGAGCCTTATTTATGAGCCCAAATTCCAATTTACTTATTTCTAATGAGGAAGAAGTGCTGTGTCAACCACAGTCCTCATCTAAAACATTTGGCTCATTATCTACCCAGCAGGAAGGCTTCCTTGAGGAGCCAAATTAAGATCAGAGCAGGCAAGTAAGGGGCCATAATAGAAACCATCATCACAGGAGCCAGATCTTGCTTTCTCTGTTCGAGAAGGTCCACCTGCTATGCTGGCCAAGGGAGGGCTAAGCCCCAGCGAGTCCTCCAAAAGTCAGAGAGCACGGGTTCATTACAGGCATTTCAAGTTTCTGTTCTATAGACTCCTTGAGTTCCTGAAGGCCAGTCAGCCCTCAAATGCTTATTAACTCATGATGTAGTTGAGTCTTTTGACACTGTTTAGAATACTTCTTTTTCTTAATGAGAAAAATGGGCTCTGAGTTTCAACATAAATAATAGTTTTAGAGCCACATCCCATACATTCCTGTGGGGGAATAGCTTTTGAATTGGAAAAGGGAGTGGAAGAGATACTTCCCTCCATCCCCGCCACCTGTGAAAGTTACTTCTAAAGACTCCCGTGGTTTGCTTGGGGGTGACTTGGGAATGGGTAGGGAAACCAATGCGGGGGGAGGGGGCTTGAAACAGTAAGGGTGACTGGGTTCGGGCACACGTATCCTGATGACCACGGATAAAGATGAGGCAGTCTGGACATGGGTGTCAAGTGACTTGGGTTTTCTAGCTGCTGACTCTGACTGTTAACTTTGAAACCCTAATTTAGACAGTCAAAGAGAACAATTCAAACTATTACAGCAGAGAATTCAAGTCCTGAGTTCAGAAAACTTCTAATGCATTCAACTTGGCAAGTATCTGTTAGGCATGCGGGTTGACGTAGGAACATTTTAAATAGTGTTGACTGACATTGTCATGTCCTCAGTTTTAAAACTAAACAGCAGGTAGCTCCAAACCCTTGCTTTGCTTTAGTTTTTAAAGTGCACATTGCTCAATTTAGAAGCTTTAAAACTTTTAAGCTTTTGAAGATTTTTTTTCCCCCTATCTTAATATCCAGTCTTATTCTGATCTATTGCCAAAAAAGACAGTGTCAGCCCCATGCTAGGCTAGCTACAGGTGTCTGGTCAGATCACAGAGACCAAAGAATCGGGAATGAATGCCTTGGTTTAAAGTCCACAGTAATAATGCACTGGTTGCTCCAAATGCATCCTCCATTCTCCATACATGCTCACTGATAGGCCAGCCTGGCTCCCTTCCCTGGGACAGGGTAGCTGTCAATACCTCAAACTCACTCACTCTTTTCTTCTCTTAGCCTCTGACATCATATATTTCCATGAGCAAAAATTATAGAAACAATGAGTGCTTGTTGGTTATTATTGGGATACACCATTGGAACCACAAAAGAAGGTAAAATCTTCCATGGCTGTCCTTTACTAGTGCTGGGAATGGAGCTGGAAGGATCATGTGTGGCTAGAGGTGCTTCTTTTGCTGGGTTTGGCCCAACCATTGTGCCCCAGATATCAGTGAGAGACCTTGTCTCAAAAAGGTGAATGGGTTCTGAAGAATGAATTCTGAAGAATGAATATCCAAGGCTGACTTCTGACCTCCACATATATGTGCACACATCCTCACTGAGCCCCCCAAATATTGCACCTGCATGAACACACAAACATACTTGCACATACAAATAAAGTAAAATCAATGTTTAAAAAGTTAACACTGGGACTGAAAGATGGATCAGCAGGTAAGGGAACTTGCCAGAAAAGTCTGGTAACCTCAGTTTGATACCCAGAACCCACATAAAGAGGGAAAGAGAGAACTGACTGCTAGACTCCCCTGACCTCCATATACACATCATGATATAGTGCCACACACACATATATTGCTTGTTCATTCTCTCTGTCTCTCTCTCCCTCTATCCCTCTCTCCCTCCCTCTCTCTCTATCCCTCCCTCCCTCCCTTCCTCTCCCTCTCCCAAACACAACAAGAACAACAACAATAATAATAGTAATTTTAAAGGTTTTAAAGTTAGCATTGCAGAAAGTAAGGAGAAACCTCTCCTGAGCCCCCCTCTTCCCTGTGTGTTCCTTTCTCGAATCCTACCTACTCCTGCCAGTGGAAAGCAGAGCATTTATTAGAGGAGACTAGAGGGTAAACACGCTCTGAGTAGATGGACATCTCAACCACAGCGGAGACATCACCAAAGCTTCCACAGGGAGAATGCTGATGTCAGGGGGCTGGGAAGAAGAATAGGGCTTCTTAGATGGAGAGATGCCTTGTGAAGGGACTCCCTCTCTACACTGCCCCCTTATGTCTCCTCTCTGCCTATAAGAGGGGCAATGAAGGAGATGGATATGTATTGAGAGCAGAGACCAGTCGGAGGGTGAAGAGCAGTGCTCCATCCGCCTTCAAGCTCTGTTCTAATAGAATGTTCCTTGTGGTCTACAAGACAGCTGGGCTGATTTCTTCTGCCTCTGTCCCACAGACACTTCTAATTTCTCTATTCCCTCATCTCTGAGGGGCATGCTGTGATAGTCATTCTGTTTGTGAGTAAACAGTGAAGATGGATCCAAGTCTAGTCACCAGATTTAGACAATAAAAACAAGGGGGCCCAGTTAAACCTGAACTTTGGAAAAACAATGACTAATTTTTAGCATTAGGCCAGCCTGTGCACCTTGCACTTCATTTATCCATTTTATCCATGTATATGGATATATATGTGCCCATGTTTGCTGTTTCCATGACGCCCTCTGTTATGGCCCACAAGGCAGAAACCTCCACTCAGGAAAATGTTCTAATTTTAAAATGTAAAGTTAACAGGAGACTGCCTCAAACAGCGTCAGCTTCCATCAATTCACAGTGCAGACAGACATCTTTTCTATGACATGGAAGCCAAGAGCAAATGACCTGGTGACATATATTTGAGGTGTGGGGGTGTGCTATTATGCTCAGTGAGGAACACTACTCTTTGCAATCAGAGGCTTTCCTACCCAACTGCTGGAAGACACAGTCTACACACACCCAAGTGTTTCATTCAGGGCTCACACGACTCCATCTGTCACCAGAACACATGTTTGGCACAGACTGAAAGCCAAGAGCTGTCTAACAAATATTTCAAAACTGAATTTATATCTTTCTAACACATGGTTTATATACGGATGTCATACCTAGCAAGCTTTGCAGTTCTCAAATAATATCCTGGCTAAAGCACAGATGATGTCTGCAGCCGACCGCAAGACTGAAATTATTTGCTTTTAAAATATGTTAAAGAAGGTTCCGTTTATGAGGGGGCTCCTGCCAGAGTCGCCTGTTTCAGTGTGCAATTGTTATAAAGTTTGGGACGAGAATCCAAATGCATCCACCATAAGCCAAATATTTGCATAACTCCTTATTCAAAGGGGAAGCGCTCCTGGAAAAACATGAATTTAGATCACTATTATCAAGGGTGGAACTCACATGTTAGCAAACTTCAGAAGCGCCTTCTACCCCCCACAACTCTGAGTGTTTCCACCATCCAGAAAAATGTGTGTCAAACCTATAGGCTATACCAAGTGAGATTCTCTGTGCATAAACATACACTGTGAGGCTGCCTGATATATAGATTGTTCCTATAGGGCATTTCTAGATGAAAATCCAAAGTACCCAAATGTAGTTGTTTCTTCTTCAGCATCAAAAAGCCACGTATTTGCAGACTTTCTGTTTCTTTCTCATTTTTCCTCTACTATGGGATAGCGTGTAGACACAGGCTCAGTTTATTAGACAGCAGGCGATATTTGCCACTGGCTGGCCAACGATGTTCTTGTAAATATTTCAATCCCCTCCCTGTTCCCAAGAAGAAAATGGAAAAACTGAAACAGCTAAAAGCAAGCAGGGTCTGTGCATTGGCACACACTGTAATTCCCCTTTCACAGTGCGTCCTCCAGATTACTGCTCATGAGAATCACGGGGTGGGGAGCAAAGACATTGTCACATTGATTTCTGTGGAAATCATGCGATTTATATTCTTCAACTTGACTATATCAGCATAAATCAGAGCCACATGGAGAGAACACTCATCTTGAGTCCCACACATTTCCTAGGGTCAGCCAAGCCTAGAAGGCGGCCCTCTTTAAAGTAAGCAGAGAGGAATTTAGCCCAAAGGACAACGGCAGTCACCTGACGTTACTCACAGGGAGACTCAGTTTATCTGGCATTGTCACCACTGATTGGAAAAGTTCTTGCTGTAGTGTCCCTCCGAACTCATCTCCTTGAGACTTTTTCTGGTGGTCTGGGTATGTTGGAAGTGTTGTAAAAAGCAATGTTGTATTGATGTGCCACGCAGGTGGGCAAAGATACTGTCTAGGTAGGATCTGTTCATCTGTTCTACACAGAGCAGAGCAGTGAGTCACAGGCAATCAGCCCTTGCTGGAGCTTGCACCACTGGCAGTTAGCTCAAATCCAGACCCTCAGGGCTGGGGAGATGGCTCCATCATTAAAGTGCTTGTCCTACAAGCATGAGGACCTCAGTTCAAATCCCAGAACCCACATGGGGAAAAAAAGTTGGGTATAGAGGCGTCTACTCGTACGCAATCCTGGTGCTGGGGAAGTGGAAGCAAGCAGATCTCTGGGGTTTCACTGGCCCTTGCGCCTACTAGGCAAGTTCCAGGCCATGGGGAGACCCTGTCTCAAAAGATAAGGGGCATGGCTCCTGAGGCATAGCATCTGAGGCAGATCTCTGACTTCTATGTGTGTTGTGAGCCCTTGTGCAAAGACATGCAGACAGACAGACACACATACACACACACACACACACACACACACACACACACACACACACACACACACACACTTGGAGGGGAGAACACAAGCCTTCCATCTTCCTTACTCCTGTTACCTCTGATCAGAGCTGCTGTGGTCACAGAGTCCCACCCTTTGAGCTTTTCCCCTCCCTCCCCTGCAATGTCCCCTCTGCTATGCAGGTCTCAGGTCTCCCATCTGTCCCATACTCCCCACCCCCTCCTGTTGCCACATCAGCTGCTGCATGGATAAGTGGGCCTGGAGGAAGAGTGGTGGTAAGGACTTCACAGGAGCCAGGGTCCGGCAGAGAGCTCCAAGAACAGGCACCCAGGGCTCCAGAGCCTTCCTGCTCAGCCCAAGGAGGGGGGCAATGACCTGGGATGCTGGCCCTGTGCTCTGTCTCTTGACTCACCTACAATGTTGGCTTTCCTTCTACCTATCTCACCAGATGGAGTCTGGTCATGACTGGCACATGCTAGCTTTGACCTCTCCTAGCCTCAATGGAGATAATCAATATGGCCTCCCCCCACCCCGCCCCATTTTCACACAGGCAAGTTCTCTGTCTCAATGGATGTCATCAAGCATCCTCATAGCCTGACCAATCCCCATATGAGGCTCACACAAGAGCCTTGTTCTGGTTCTTTAAGCACTAAAGTTCTCTTTCTCACCATGCGGTCAATGCATTGGCACACTAGTGTGACCTGGCCATAGGGCACTAAAGTTCTCTTTCCCACCATGCGGTCAATGCATTGGCACACTAGTGTGACCTGGCCATAGGGTGCTAAGAGAAACTGGCTTTCTGCCCTCTGAGCTCTTGGACACAGCACCTTGGACCTATCATATGCTGAATAAATGTGTCAAATGGATGTGAAAGAGAGGGAAGGTGTTCTTAGTCTGTTACGTGACATGTCTGAAAATTACCCTTATGTGGGCAAGCAGTCCAGCATCTGGGAACACAATGTCAATGCTCCTTGGTGGGATGATGTATTTGTGTCAGCATTGTTTTCCCAGCATCCTCACCTCTGACAAGGGTAACAAGCCTCCATATGTCTAGGCCAGCTTCCTGCATGTCCACATGTTCTAGAGTCTAGAGTTGAGGTCCCTCCAGCCTTTGGATTCAACCCAAGCAGTTGGCCATGATGATGCTCTCATCAATGGCAGACTCTGGTCCTATTCTTTGATCTCAGTGAGTCAACCTTGGAACATATCTGAAAAATCCTTGGACTCAGTCTTGATAGCTTGCCTTAGAGTGCCAGACCCACCTGGCTAGCTGGCTGCAAGATGCTTTTAAGCAGTACAGAGCCCAAACCCTAAGGTCAAGGAGGGAAACAAGTTACTTCCTTTCAGTTCCCTGACAGCCTTTTAATCAGGACAGAGTCCATTTGGCATACCATGCCGAAGACCTCCCCAGACACTGGCCACCCACTCGTCCTCACAAAGGGCTCTGGATCAGGACATCAGTAGACACAGTAATCTGGCCAGCATTTAGTAACATTGTTTAGCTTTCCTCTAATTTATTTTTCTTGCATTTATGTCAAGAGATCCTGGTCTTCTGTTTCCAACACTCAAGAACTGTTTCCTTCTTAAATAAATTTATGCAAAGGGATATTAAGATCAATGGAAGAAAAAGTATCTAATGCTAGCACAGGTGATGCATGCCTACCAAAAAATGCATGCAAGTTGTTCTCAGGTCACACTGGGATTCTGGGTATGACAATGGACTGCTCAGTCCATGGCTCACCGCCGCTGCTGATATATGTTTAATTACTTAAGGAGCTAGATAACAAGCTCTCACCACCATGACAGACACGTGATGCTGATTCAGGCTGGGGTCCAGGTGCTTGTGTTCATAATGAGTTCCTAGCAGATGGTTTGGGTGCAAGTCATATTGTAGACCAGACAACCTGGCGACTGAGCTAATGGCCTTTGGCCACTACCCTAAACATGAAGTACAGAGGATGCTTTTGCTGTGGGTGTTTCTCACTGTGATTGGAGCAGCTTCTGTCCACCATGCTGGACCACATCTTCTTCCATGCATGGAGCGCTGAAGTATCTTCTGCCTATCAAACAGGCCAGAGATTCAAGAACAATGAACTTGTGTGTGGTGATGAGCAGGACACTAACTTGGTGCTCATGAGATCATTTTGAAACCTGACAGCTTGCATTGAGCACCTGGTCCTGCTCAATGACAATCAAAAGTCACAAGGTCAGTGATGAAAGAGTTCAGAGTCCAAGTGGGAAGCCAACAATGTAGACGAAGATGGCAGAATACCTAGGGACCATGTCTATCATAGCCCCATAGCCTTGAGAAAGGAATCATGGGAAGGAGTTGAGAAGGCAGAGATCAGGGAGGTTTCCCCAGAAACAAGGATTGCAAGCACCAGGAAACAGATTTACAACTCCAGTGGTACTGACCACTCTCTGTACACAAGCAAAGCTAATGGAATCCAGGCCCAGCCTCTTCTGGTACCTGTACCTTTTGGAAGGCTTCATAATGAACCTTCCTGAGCCCCTAAAAAGAAAAGAATATTCTTTGCTGCAACCAATCAAGCACTCTGCCATAAACAAGTGTGGGCTTGCTTCATATTCCAAGATTTGTGACCTGCAAGATTGTGCCTAAGTCTGTGCCCTGGTTAGCTTTAACTGTCAACTTGGAATAATCTAGAGTCTCCTGAGAAGGGAGTTTCTACTGAAGAATTGCGTAGATCATATTAGTCTGTGGGCTGTCTACAAGGATTGTCTTGATTGTTAGTTAATGTGGGGGGTGTCAGCCCACTATGGGCAGCATCATTCCCTGGGTAGGTGATCCTCAGCTGTAAAAGAAAAAGCATGGGTCTAGGGGAAAGCCAACAAGCAGTGTTCCTTCATGGTTTGTTGTTTCAAATTCTTGCTTGAGCCTCTGCCCTGATTTCCATCACGGCAGAAAGTCAAGGCAGCAGGAGCTTGAAGCAGTTGGTCACATGGCATCAGCAGTCAGGAAGCAGAGGGTAACTAAATGATGCTCTTGGCTCAGCTAATGCCTCCCCACTTTTATGCAGCACAGTCCACAAGCCCAGGGCAAGGTGCTATTCTTCTTTATGTGAGTCTTTCCACCTCAATTAATCTCATCTAGGTAATCCTTTACTAGTCCCGAGGGACGTGTCTTCTAAGTGATTCTACACCATGCTAAGTTGGCGATCAACACCAACCATCATACCTTCCTAGCCTATCCTTCCTCATAGGGAAAATGACATAGATTTGAGGAATGGCACGGGGATTCTTGGGGATCCAAAGAGAAGTAATTTTTATGATGAAAAAGCTTCAAGACTATATCCTTTGATGATACCAGTTTAAGATAATTGGCCTCTGCCCTTTACAAGCATCAGCTTTCTAAGAACTAATGATGTTGTGTGTAGAGAAAGAATAAGACAGGGTTTAGCAGGAAGACACATGGGATCTGGCACTCAGTAGACACACAGTGAACATTGGTGATCACAGGATGGGTGGGTTTCCAGTTCCTGCCAGATTTCTAAAATTCCATCACTCCTTGTCCATACATATTACAGGCAGTTATAATGCAAACGACTTTGGAATGATAACTGAAGATTGAATTAATTTAAAGAATGTTCATCGCGCCGGGCGGTGGTGGTGCACACCTTTAATCCCAGCACTCGGGAGGCAGAGCCAGGTGGATCTCTGTGAGTTCAAGGCCAGCCTGGGCTACCAAGTGAGTTCCAGGAAAGGTACAAAGCTACACAGAGAAACCCTGTCTCGAAAAACCAAAAAAAAAAAAAAAAAAAAAAAAAAATGTTCATCGCACCTGATACTGTGTTATATAAGAACATTTTTATCAACCCTATTCTGTCTGTGAGCACATCCCCCTTCACCTCCTTCTTTTCACCCTCTGTCAGCCTTGGAACATACCTGGAGAACAAATTGGCTACTTAAAACTGAAGTTCTGTAGGAGGAGGCTTCAGAAGGGAAAAAATAGAGATGAAAATGGAAATCTTCCAGAGAATATCACAGGCTTGACCAGGACAAGACGTTGTAAAAACACTGCTAATTTTTTAACAAACGCTCAGATTTCAATCAATAAAATTCTAAATCAATGCCCATGTCATTTTAGAGGAGTGTCACAAAAGGCAGGTAGAAGTTCTCCAGATATTTATTACATGTGGTCATAGGGTTTAGAGTAGTTCACATCTGTGTCATAAGAGTGCCTATGTCAACTTTTAAATACAACTCCTCACAGCAAAAAGAAAAATATTTCAAGATAGAAGTTTTTTTAAAGATATGTTTAAGGAATTTATAGATCATGGTGGTATGTGGTAGCACACAACTTTATCCCACCACTTGGGAGGCAGAGGCAGACAGATCTCTGTGAGTTTGAGGACCACCAGGACTAGTAATGAAGCCTTGTCTTAAAAATGAAAAAGAGGGCTGGAGAGAGTAAAGAACATTGGCTGCTCTTCCAGAGGTGCTGAGTTCAATTCCCAGCAACTACATGGTGGTTTACAACCACCTATAATGGAATCCAACGCTCTTTGTTGGAGTGCAGGCACACATGCAGACAGAGCACTCATATACATAGAATATATAAATTAAAAAGTTTTATAAAAATGAAAAAAATAATTTTCACATAAAAATGTATTAAAAACAGACCCAAAATGCTTTAAGTAAAAGTGGGGTAATTGCAAGCTGCATTCTAAATACTTATCCTTACACTCGAAGATAAGTGCAACTCTCACAACTTCATCAAACAATTTTCCTTTTACAGCAGGCAGAGATGATGACAGAAAAGCCACAAGGGGTTAAAACGCAGAGACCAACTGATTGTGGGGTTCTCGGGCCCAGTTGATGCAACCACAACCCATACACATAAGGCTCATGGAACGCCACCAAAGAGGGCTCAGAAAGATTCTAAGGGCAGGAAGCCCAGGAAGTCTGCTGCAAGATTGTGTCTTTTATATATGAGGGGGAAGCTGCGCCCATGAAATCTCAAAAATAGGATCACCTAAACAAAACTTGAACAATGACAAAACTAGTTGATATGCCAACATAGATGGGAGGACTCTCACAAGACCTCACTCTCGATAAAGAGCTATAGACAATTAATGGCCATTGAAAGGAGAAGCAGTCTTCCCCAAGGACAAGACCCCGGCTACATTACACAGTCCCAAGTGGTCAGCCCTAAACACATATGCATACCATTCAGCAGGTTGTCTTATATACTTATTTGTTTGTGTGTATGTGTGTGTATCAATGATAATTAAAGAAAAAGAGGCCATGGATTTGAGAAGGATGGTGTGTGCGAGAGGAGTTGAAGACAGACAGACAGACAGACAGACAGACAGACACACACACACACACACACACACACACACACACAGAGAGAGATGTAAAATCTCTTTACCTTTAACTCAAGTGTGTGACAAATTCAAATATATTATATCTTGACAGGAGTTGGGTATGTCCCCCTAAATGTAAGAATTCTCTGATATAATCATCAATAAGCCAAAAGAAGAGGGGAGAGAAAGAGATTTAGCCTCATTGTCCAAAACTCAGTTCATATAATTCAATATTCAATATTGATTATTTCTAGAAGTCCAACCTGAGAACTAGAAATAGATGCCTTCCTGAAATAATAGACTTGATCCTCAAGCCAGCAGTCAGTTCTCCAATCTGTGGTGAGGCATTGGGAGCCTTCATATCACAGACTGAAGCAGAAGGATGCCTGCTATTTGCATATATTTGTAAACCTCTGGTTTATCTTTGAATCACTGTAATAAAGCAATAAAAAAGAACTCTGAGAAATAAATGTTAGAAAAGGGGAATTATTTATAGGTGGTACGATTAGTTACCTAGGAAACCCAGGCAAGTCAGCTGAATATCTTCTGAAAAGAAACACGAGATTTTAATAGACATACCAGTCCCCAAATGTGTGTGTGTAAATCAATACGAGAAAATGCCATTACTAAAATAAAATTGAAAATTGGATCCCATTTATAATGACAAGGAAAGAAAAACAACCAAGGGTGAAAAGCCACCTAAAATGCATAGTGGGAGATGGATGATAATGCTATTCATATAAAATTATGGCTTATAGAAGGATAGTACCACAATATGTAAATAGCCCTTAATAAATCAATTGCAGGAAGACAAATCTCTCAGTAACAAAGTGACCAAGAAACAAGAAGTGGCAATTCAAAACTCAAGAATCTCAAATTGATTTTTTTAAAAATAGAACAGTTCAACTACGTTAGCACATAAAGAAAAATCTCCTCAACTTCTCCACCTGCTGACTTCATGGAGTTTTGTGTGTGTGTGTGTGTGTGTGTGTGTGTGTGTGTGTGTGTGTGTGTGTGTGTACAAACACCCATTAGGCAAATATTACTTTATCCTTCACCCCTCAGTCCTACAAAGAAGAAACAGTGGTGTACATATCAAGAACAACTTTGGGAGAAAGCTCTGGGTAATGTATGGAATCCCTGAATCTACTGCAGGTTTATGCCTGTGTGGAGGTCGGAGGGCAACACTCAGGAGTCTGTCCTCTGCTGCCACTTTGTGGGATCCAGACATGACTTGGGTCATCAGGCCTGTACACAAGTTCCTCTGCCACTGAGCCATCTCTCTGGCCCTCCATCTTATTTTTTTGTGTGTGACAGGATCTCTCAGGAACTTACCAACTGGCTAGATTGACTGATTAGCAAGACCTTGAGATGCTCCCGTCTTGGCCTTCCTAGAACTGAGACCATAGGCACATGCTACCAAGCCTGCCTGTTTATACGGATGCTGGGTGCCAGCAGCCCACCATTTACATGAGTGCTGGGGACCTGAACGCAGATGCTTATGGAGCAAGAACTTCAACCAATGAGCCATCACTCTTGAGACAGCCCAGCAGTCCTCAATCTGTGGATTGAAATCTCTTGAGGGTGTGTGTGTGTGTGTGTGTGTGTGTGTGTGTGTGTGTGTGTGTGTGACATATCAGATATCCTGCATATCAGATTTTATATTATGATTCATAACAGTAACAAAGTTACAGTTATGAAGTAGCAATGAAATAATTTTATGGTTGGGGGTCACCACAACATGAGAAACTGTATCAAAGGGTTGTAGCATTAGGAAGGTTGAGAAACACTGTTCTATCCCTTTTAATATTTGAAACGAATATATTGCAAGCTAGGGAACTGGCAAAGAAAATATGACAATTGCAGACAATAAAATGAGCAATGAAGAGTGTTCAGCATGACAGGCTAGGAGACACAGCCTTGTGGGGCAGATTGTAACACATGGCCACATGGCACAAAGTTGCTAAGTCCTCTCAGAACTCATGTGGAATTCTAACCCAGTCTTGCTCACATTCACTGTGATTTATTTTCAACTCTAAAATTGCTATGGAACATACTCAAGAAAGTACAGAACAAACCAGGAGATTGAAATCTTCCAGATATTAAAATTGTTGAACAGCAATGTGGACAGATAAATAGAAGCAAATGAAAGCATTAAAATTCACCCAAATATGCATGAAAATTTAGTACATGGTCAAGATAGTATTTTCAATCACTAAAATGAAGTAATAGGCACAACTGGGTAGAAACTAGATATGTAGCCTCATTTTTAAATATCAAAACAAATACTGGATGAATGCGTAATTCAAATGTAAGAGAAATAAAAATGATGAAGTCACTAAGGTACAAACAACTCAGCATTCTCTTTCCCATGCCTTGGATGTCAAAGGTGCCTGTTCTAATCTCAGTGGAAGCCACTAAAATACAACAAGGAAACCAGAGACTACAGTGGGCCAACCCTAAGGCTACTCAATCTAAAATAAATCAGGAAAAAAAAGCAAAAGGAAGAAAAACAAACCAGCAAATAAAAGAGAAACAACTGAGTAATGAGTTTAACGCCGCCACAAGGCTGGGACACAGCTCAGCTGCTGGGTGGTTGCTGGGCATGCACAAGCCCTGGGTTCAATCCATAGCACAAAACAACTGGGTGTGGTTATGGTGGTGTACACCTGTAACCTCAGCACCAAGGAAGTAGAGGCAAGAAAGGTCAAAGTTCAAGGTCATCCTTGGCTACATAGGAAGTTGGAGGCAAGCCTTGGACATGAGACCTGGTTTAAAAAGAAAAACCACTAAAAAAGCCTTACTCGACTATGAATAATCAGATTAAATATAATTGAATTAATATTCCATTTAAAAATCAAAGACACTCAAAATGAATTAAAAGACAAAGCCAACTATATGATGTTTTCTAAAAATTTACCACACACACACACACACATGCACTCACACTCGCACGTGCATGCACACACACGTACATGAAATACACGTAAGCCTTTCTGGATGGGAAGGAGTGATCCTTAAAATGTAGAAAGAATAATGGTACTCCATGCATCACAGACACACAGCTGGCATAGGAAAGTCTGGGTGGCTGCATATATATGAGGGTAGACTTCAGACAAGAATCATTTCTAGGTTTGGAGAGATGGCTCAGTGGTTAAGAGTACTTGTTGCTCTTCCACAGTACCTGAGTTCAGTTCCCACCAACTGTATTGCTCACAACTGCCTATGCAACTCCAACTCAAGAGGATCCAAAACCCTCTCCTAGTCTCCATGGGTACTGCACTCTCATGTACATATTCTTACACAGGCACATGTCCAATACGCCATATAGACACACTCATAACTCCAGGGAGATGTAACAGCCCTCTTCTGACCTTCATGGACACTATACTCACAGGCACAGCCACACAGAGACATATACAATAATATAATAATAAAAATAATAAAAAAGAGGAATCATTGCCAGACACAGAGGAAATTTCATACTTACGTGTGTGTAACCTTAAAGAATTTCCAAAGAGAAGCAAATTCACAACTTCAACCTAGGGCTTTATTTTTCTTTTAATAACTGATAGAAATGGTGAAATAAAGACAAGTAAACTTGTGGTGGTATTGTGTTCCCTGAAATATTGTGCACGCTAATAAACTTATCTGGGGTCAGAGAACAGAACAGCCACAATATTAAACATAGAGGATAGGCAGTGGTAGCACACACCTTTAATCCTAGCATTCTAGAGGCAGAGATCCACCTGGATCTCTGTGACTCACACCTTTAATCCCAGGGAGTGATGGCAAAAAGCAGAAAGGTATATAAAGCATGAAGACCAGGAACTAGAAGCATTTGGCTGGTTAAGTTTTTAGGCTTTGAGCAGCACAGTTCAGCTGAAATTCATTCTGGATGAGGACTGAGAGGCTTCCAGTCTGAGGAAACAGGATCAGCTGAGGAACTGGAAAGGTGAGGTGGTTGTGGCTTATTCTGCTTCTCTGATCTTCCAGCATTCACCCCAAAACCTGGTCTCAGGTTTGTTTTTATTAAGACCCTTTAAGATTCGTGCTACAGTAAACTCTTGCAAGACGTTGCCAGTTATAGGACACTGTCCTCCAAGCAGCTGTAGAACATACATTGCTTTCAAATGCTTGTAGCATATTCACTCATCTGCACTATCAACTCAAGTGTAAGCACAGTCCAACAGATATAAAGATCACAACAGAAATGCATCCTCTGTAAACACATGACATAGAAACAAAAGATATCTTAAAATTCTCAAACATGTGTTAATTTAAACATATCCTTTTAAGAGCTGTGGAGGTCTCAGCAGGTAAAAGCAGGAGTCATGCAAGCCTGATGGCCTAAGGTCAATCCCCATAGCCCCCACAAAAAGCTAAACACAGCAGTACACATCTGTAATCCAGTACTCTTGCTGAGGGGTGGAAAGCAGAGACAGGGCAATCTCCTGGAAGCTTGGGAGTCAGCTACCCTGAAGTATGCTCCATGGCACAAACCACAAAAGGGAGCCTGCCTCAGCAAGTGGAAGACAGGAACAGACTTCTGAAAGTTGGCTTCAAATCTGGACATGTATACACACACACATACACACACACACACACACACACACACACACGCGCGCGCGCGCTCTCTCTCACACACACATACTAATTCACTCACACACACTCACTTATATTCACACACACACACTCATACTCACACACACTCATTCACACACACTCATTCACTCATATACTCACACACTCACTTATATACACTCACACACACTCATTCACATACACACACTCACATACTCTTACACAGCTCATTCATATACATTCATACACACATACATTCACACACACACTCATTCACTCACACATACTCACTTATACACACTTATAGTCACACACACATTCACACACTCATACACACATTCATTCACTCACACACTCACACTCACTTACACACATTCACATAGATACCAGTCCCAGATTATTACAGTGATGAATCCCAGCAGATGTGAAAGAGAGAAATAACAATATCTTACTGTAACTTTTTCATAAAATACAAGAGGAGGTAAAACCTCCACGACTCTTGTTAAGAGGCCAGTATAACCTTACTATCCAAACCAGGAAAGAATATCGCAATGAAAGTCATATGAACATAGACATAAAATCCTTAATAAAATATGAGGAATTCAAATGTAGATCTCCCTGGATGTGCATAAATGTGGATGTGTGTGTGCATGTGTGCATGTGTGTGTGTCCTGATGTACATATATATAAATAACAGGAAGCAAACGAATGTGCTAATTTGCAGAAACTAAATAGCTCTTGAAGATCATATTCCCAGGCCTAAAACTAATTAGGCCACCCAATTGTTGTGTACATTAAAACTCTCCAAAGACACGAAGCTCACTGTTCCTTTGATAACCCACTTCCATATTCCATAATCTCTGCTTATTTTCATATTTCTACAAAGGACAGATGGTAAACACTGAGAGAATTATACAAATAAATGGTGTACCACCTTAGGAAATGATCTTTTAAAATTACTTAGAGTTTAACAACAACCATGTTTCATGCTAAGTTTCCAAACTTATATACAGAAACGGTTTCCTGAAGCCACTGAAGTCAAGTCATCCAACATGGCTGTAAAGAAGAAAAGGACAGCCGAGGAACACGGGAGGGAGGCGAGGTAAAACTCGAGATTTGCAAATTAGCCTGGTGGAGTTCTCCACTGAATTTGGGGTTGCTGAAGTTGCACTTTGTTTAGAAAGAGTATTTTGCCTTCTCGATTGAATTTTTACTCATTTGAACCAAAGTTACTCCAAAAGCTCAGCCTTCTAGAGAGGGGATAAAATGGGGAAAAAAAGGGAAAACATGGTTAAGTTTATCACCACTGGGTCACTAAACAACAACTCCAGGGAACCCAAAGCTAAGTCCCAGAGGAGAACTTCTCACCACACTTCCTCATCTGCTTCCTTCCTGGGGCAGTGAGAGGCACAGGCTGAGCTGATAGAGACATTGTTTGACCTACTGCCATTTTATGTTGACCCAATGGTTGGAGCATCATAGTATTCCCCAGAGCTGTTTCCTTTGGATCACTGATACTAGAAATACTACGTCTTCCATACCAAACATTAGGACACATGGATTGTTTTGTAAACAAAAGAATTGTCAAATGTGCTTATCCATTCACGTGAATAGTTAGAGAAAGGGAAAAAAATAGGAAAGAGTAGCTCTTTAGTTGATCTACATTTGTTGAAAAGAAACAAAAAAGCACAGTAAGTGGGACTACTCAGTCACTGCACCGCTGCAGTGTATCTGGCAAACTGCATCAGGCACCAGGGACAAGAGGGGACAAAGTTCCCAGGGAAAGTCAACTTGCGTGTCCGCCCTCACTTCTTCCTGGTGAGAGCATTCATCTCTGCTACCTCTGCCACTCTTTACTGACACCAGACTCCAGTGTCTTTGGACACTGGCTTGTCACCAGCAATCCTCGGGAATCTTCCAACACCAGACTGGGATTACTTTGTGGACTGGGAAGCTGCCAGGCTCCCAGCCTCTCCAGTGTCCAGATGGCCACTATTGGACTATCCAGCCCCTATCATTTGTAAGTCAGTCTAGTAAGCCCCTTTATAATATGTATGTGTTCTATCAGTTCTGTTCCTCTAGAGAACCCGCCTAATACATTTGAGATGGAGTTCAGGCTAAGACAGTGTTGGAGTGAGAGAGAATGGACCGGGGACAGAGACAAGGGAGATGCAGCAGTAACACAGGACTTAGGGTAGATGGGGAACCTAAATGCAGGAAGGAAACTGCCCTAGAGACAGGATGCTATTTCCCATCCTGATAACTCTGAGAACAGAAGCTCTGTTTGTCAAAGATAGGTTCAATAGTAACTCGTTGTCTAGCTGACTCATTGTGCTAGACAGCCTAAGACCTTAAAGATCTGGCTTCCTGGTGCCTCTTTGTATAGCTGTCCATTGCCTTAAGGATGGACCAGACTGGCCTTATCATTCTAACTCACAGATTTTGGTCATCACATCATGATTAGATTACATCACTTCTGGTTTCTTGTGAGCAGCACCCCTCTATCCCCTATCCTCTGTTGCTTCCCAAGAGCTGTAGACAACCTCTGTCTGGGAAATGAGATGACACTGGAATTGTCACCTCCCAGACATTAAAAAGCTGAATTCTGCATGGTGGTATAAAATTTGGAAACAGATTCTTTCCAATTAATACTTCTGATGAGATTCAGCCCTGGTGATACATTAACTGATGCCTGCAAGAGAAGCCACACCAGAGTACCAAATCACGGCTAGATCTCTATCCCATGAACACTGTGGGATCCTAAGCAGGTTCTGATGTGAAATAAGTGGTATTCCTATGTATGTATGTTAAAATTTTTATCAACAATCTCTCTGTCATGGCTGAAAGTTGTCAGGCTGAGTCTTGCATTTTATTTGTGAGAAAGAATAGGAGAGTCAGTAATTGAACCTGTCACATGATAAATTTCCCTGTAGTGAAAACACAGTTGAGCCGATGAGCTTATATAATTCCTTGGTATAGAAACAAAGAGTTAAATGCATTGGGTCCTAAAAATGGAGCCTTGAGGCCAGGACTGGCAGGACAAGTCCAAGTCACAGTGAAAACTTCAGTGTTCTTCTGGAAAGCAGGGCAGCTGTCTCCTCCATGGGCACCCCAGGATCATCAGAAGTGGGAGCTGGAAAAAGCTGGAGTCTAAAGGGGTGCATGAAGATCATGGCTCCTCCCCTGTCAACCCAGCGGGCTCTGAAATCAAGCATTGCACTTGACTTTGCCAGTTAGCAGCTAAGTCAGATCCCAAGTCCTTTGTGCCTTTGCTCCTCCATCCGCATGATGGATGCCATGACGGTCACACATTTCCCCGAACTGTGGTCCCATTTTAACAAGCTACTTCCTTCAAAGGGTTTAGGCCGGTGCCTGCTGAATGTGAGGGACACTGCCAGTGCCAGCACAATTGTTGTGATCAGCCCAAGTCCTACTCTGTTCTTTTTTTTTTTTTTTTTTTTTTTTTTTTAGTACAGGGATTCATGTGCACAGTGGCAGCTGCATTTCCTACCAGGTCCAAGACGCTGTGTGTCTTAAACTTCCAGCCATGGCTTTCCAGTGGGAAGAGAGTTGATCGTGGCTCCTGCCTCCCTGGGGCGGGGTGGTGATGTGGAGGATGAATAAACTGAGAATGAGGCCAAGCTCTCCAAGCAGGGCTGGCTCATTGAATCACACAAGCAAGACTTTAATTCTCTGCTACAAGGTAAGGACCGTCAACTCTAGGAAGGGTTGTTCGGTGGGTACAGAATCTTTAGTTTTGTTTTGTTTCTAAAAAGGAGCTCTGAGGTGGAGTCAAATGTGTTGGACTAAGACTGAGGAGATGTGTTTGAAGAGCCACTTGTTACAAGGTAGCTGGAACTCATGATGGAATACTGACCAGGCAAAAACTACCTCAGCAACAGGGGACTGTCCCCCACTTATTTCTGCCCTGTCTGGGGAAGGAATGCCAACACTTGGTCTTGGGGCTGAATATTTCCTTCAAATTCTAGAATGTTTGAATTTTTTTTAATTTGTAGAATTCTGAACAATAAAGTTTCAGTACTTTGAATGGGCTACACTAGCGGTGTCCTGTTTTCTGACTGGTAATGGGCAGGAGAGCTAGGAGGCTGTGTGCTAAGTTTTATTCACAAAAGCATAAAAGACTCTTATCTCAACAGTAACTCATATCAACACCTACCCAAAACCCTGATGAGCATTAAGACTCGATTTCCCTCCCCATTCTACTCTTCATCTGCCTCTCAGAGCCCTTTCTCAAGGGTCCATGGGGAGCTGAAGGCTTGGAAAATCCATGGCCCTGACTTAGTCTGCCATGTTCTCCCATCTCAGTATTCCTTTTGCCCAACCCATGATATCCCCATGGTGGCAAAGGAGGAAATGAATCTATACTTTCCATCGTAGGTCAACAAGATGGGACTCACCTTTAAGCCTAGCACTCAGGAGGTAGAGCTAGGCAAATCTCTGTAAGTTTGAGGCCAGCCTGATCTACATAGTGAGTTCTATGACAGCCAGGGCTATGTGGAGAGACCAGGATGAACTGACACTATATTCCTGGGTTACAGAGAGATGCCCCTAATTCCTAAGACTGGAACATGAGATCAAAAATCAGAGGAAAGGGAAACACCCCTGAACCCCATCTTGTATTTTGGGAACAACTCTGATGACCATCCATCAGGATCAGGAGGGGACATTAGCTCATAGAACCTAGAACTTGTACCTTCTGAGGTTCATTCAGTGGCTTAAGTTAACCTCCATGCCTCAGAAGGTACAAGTTTTAGGTTCTGTGAGCTAACATCCCCTCCTGATCCTGATGCCTCCCGGTATAATCTATATCAAATGCCTACATTTTCTAACTCAGAGTTACCACAGTCCAGGCAGATAACTACACTTTCATTCCTTAGTGGCAAAGAATTTAAGGTAAAGATTTACTAGGTTCCTCAGGATCACACAGTTATAGAGGTCACTTATCTAAGTCCAGATTCTGGCTCTCTATCCGGGCCACCTGTCATTTTCATAACTGTGGTGGGAGAATTCCCAGCACCCTTGACTCACTGCATCTATCCAGGTGTGACATCAGAGGAGACAGGTGAAAGTCGGGACCTTATTTTAGGTCACTGATGTTCCTGGGAGATGCAGGTATCTTTAGGAAGGGGCATCTATGTCTGAATACAACAGTCTGAGCTTGGTTTTTCAACTATTTCTCATTCTATGCTTCCTCCCACCCTCTTACCAAATTGCTGTCTTAGTTGACCCTCTGTCACCAATGGCTTAGCCCCCAGCTATGCGAAGGAGATAGTAAAATGAAAAGCTTGTTCTAAAGGTGGGCATAGGTGAGAAACAGGCAAGGGGACTGTGAAATTTGTGAGGTCAAACTGGCAGAGAAAATAAGAGAGGACATGAAGTTTCCATGAATTAATGGTGCTCAAGGAATGTGAGTTCCCTGTGAAGACATGGCATAAAGCTTATGGGGTCATCAAACGTTGGTGTCATTTAGGCAATTGGCTCCTGCCCCCTAGATAAATGAGTGGAGAAATGCATTTTTTTGGAATCACGGAATCCATTCCAAAAGTTGCAAGGAAATTCAGGTGAGTGTCTGCCATCAACTTGCTCCATCATACAACCTCCTCCCCCCCCCCCCCACCCTTATCAACACCAGTGAGCATGGAAAAATCTAGAAGGTGCAGGCAAGAGGAGGAATCCTGTTGACACCTCCGCTGGCAGAGAGGCCACTTCCGGAGTGCGTGTCTGCCTGGCTCCCAGCTGTTCTCCTTCTGCCTCTGCCAGAGAAGGACGGGAACAGCTGATGGCCTCACCCACAGCTTAGCTTGGCCCCATCATTAGCACATCCACCCCTGCAGCTGCCAAGGCAAAGACCGACCTGCCAGCAGGAGAGCAGCTGCCTGATTCTCTGATGAATATTCTGAGTACTGGAAGCTGAGCCCCAGTGCCCCTGGAGTGGGTTCAGTTTCTTTTCAGCACATCCCTAGGATGCATGCACTCTGCATGCCATGAGGTGAGAGCCTGTGTCTGTTTTTCACACCACTGTATCCCCCAGTTCCTAGCCCAACTCTTGGATCACAGTATGCAGGAAGGAAACGTGTTGACTCACGCAGGGCCTTCTGGCGCTGAAAACACCATGACTCCATCGAGAACTTGCCACTGAAACACAGACAGATGATAAATGGGACACCCACACTGGAGGAACCACGTGACTGTACTTAAAAGAAAGGGAAGTTCATTAGAGGGAATTAAAGGAATTCCCAGCAAAGACATTCCGATATTCCAATACCTCAGAAGCCAGGAGGTGCAGTGGATGCTGGCCTAACTCCAGGGGTTTTCTGACATATGATTTGAACACATAGAATGAGAGCTACATCCCTTGAATAAAACCAGGACCTGGGTTAAGACTCTATCGCAGGGTACATGTTTGCCTAGCATGTGAGGCCCTGGTTCCCATCCCTGGCACCACAATCTCCCCATTTAAAAAAAAAAAAAAATCTAAACAGATACTTTCAGGGCCACCCTTCTCAAGTTGTCAGGGTTATAAAAACACCAAGAGTTTCTCAAGGAACCTGTGATCTCTCTAGTCACTTATGTTGGCCCCCAAATCTGATAATTATTAGATGTTAAGTCCAAAGCAGGCTACAAAAATACCACTACTGCTAACAGTGTCCTGAATGACAGTCATGACTCAGCTCGGACTGCACTCTGAGCAGGTAAATAGAAGGATTGCTACCTAAAGTCAGCGTAGCTCGGAAATCTCATAAGGCAGGTTTCTGTTGGTGGGGGTCAGGATTACTGTCCTTAGCCACACACCCTACATCTCGGAGCCAGATACTTCCACCAATGAGCATCTAGTTTCTGATCAACACAGACAAGCCTATGACAGATCAAAGTCCCCTGTACCAGTTCTCAGGCTGTTCTGGCCTGTACCCCACCTCCCACTAACGCCCAAGGTATTCTAGCTCACATGCCTCCCTTAAAACTGGCAAGGCTTTCCCAGTTTTTACTGTCCTTCGGAGACAGCCATGGCAGTTTGACACCCCCCCCCCACCCAGTAAACCTTTTTTCTACCCACAGAGTGGTCTAGTTCTGTGGTTTCACTGCACCCTTGCTTACACTAGGGACTCAGAACTTCAAGCCTTTGCCACTTGGGTGTGGAGAGCAGGCTTACGATAAACGTGTGGTGTAAATGTTCCAAGTGGGAGAATGGTCTACAAGAATGGGTTTAGACAAGCGAACTCCCAAGCACCTGTCAGGTATGAACAGACTACGCTCTACAGAAAAGTTCCTGAATTGATATCATGGCCCAAAGTGCACAGAGCTCCCATGGAGGAGGCAGCTGAGAAAGGGAAAGCAGAAGGTTCTGGAAGAGATGATCTATGATAATAAAGAAAAATAAAATTTTCACTCTAAACTCTTGAGATAATAGAACGATCTGGAAGGGATGACAATATAGTATACCCAAAGACATGAAAAAAAAAAAAAAGGTAACTCCAGTGAACGACAACTAAAGGATATCACTTTAAAAAGTATCTAGCAAGTTTGGAGAACAAAATAAAGCTTTTACAAATGAGCATTTAAAGACAAGTGGGAAATGTAAAGTGATTCAATAGATGGCTTAAACGGTAACTTAGACACAGCTAAAAGGAGAATTGGTGAGATGGAGTTTAGTCTTGGAGACATGACTTGGAAAAGGAGGCAATGAAAGATCAAGGCAGAAGCAGAAGCAGAAGCTATGAACAGGGTCACTGACTAACAAGGCCCAAGGGTAAGTAAGAGCTTCAAAGGAGGTCATAAAGGAAAGGGGCAATGGTTAGTCATCTTCATAATGACTGGATTCAAGAAGCACAGGAAAGCCAGGCCTGGTGATATAGGTCATAATCCCATCTACCTGGGCAGTTGAAGCACGGGGTGGGGGTGGGGTGTCACAAGTTCAATCCCTGCCCAGGTTATGGAGTGAGTTCAAGGCCAGGTTGAACAACTTAATAAAACCTGGTCTCAGAATGTGTAGTAAAACAAAGATGGCTTGGGGTGTAGTTAAGCGGCTGCATGTGTCAGTATGTTTAAGGCCCTACCTTCAATCTCCAGTACCACAAAAAGACAAAGGAGGAGGAGACATAGGCAGAAGAAAAGAGAGGAATAGAGGGGGAAGAGGAGGAGGAAGAGATGGGGGTGGGGTGGGGGTGATACTGACATAAATAAAAATTATTCCATGTAAGATATAAACAAAAATAAATTCATATTAAATGGCAATAAAACTGTAAAAATGTGTAGACACACATATAATATGTGGACAACAACAAAGAACTACTTTGTCTAGAGGAAAAGACAGATTTAGGTACAATAGGCAACTATTACCCCAAAGAGACCTGAGCCATTTCGGGGAAGGCTGGGCTACACCAGGTCTCTATCTGCTCGAGGGAAACAATTGCCCATCTAGAATTCTACACAGAGCTAAACCCATGAAAGAGTTACATCTTTGCAGAAAGCAAATCTGTTTTGTTCATCAGAAACCTTCGGTGGAAGACACCTTTAACAAGGAGCGAGCTGAGCCCAGCAGCAGGGAGGTCTGCAGGTAGGATGTGGACGGGGGCTTGACTGTATTAGATGAGCCAGACTACTTCTGGGCTGACAAAACCAGACCAGAGTCCAGTATGGCCCCACTGCATTGTTTTTACTTTAAGGACTTACTTAATGTGTGTGTATTGGGGGGGGGGGGGGTGTGAGTGTGCATGTGTGCAAGCGTGTGTCTGAATATGTGTGTGTGTGTGTGTGTGTGTGTGTGTGTGTGTGTGTGTGTGTGTGTGTGTGTGTGTGTGTGTATATATATATATATATATATATATGACATGCACGCAGGTGCCTTTGAAGGCCAGAAGTGGGCATCAGATGCCCTAGAACTGGAGTCTTTGGTGGTTGTGAGCTGCCTGACATGCATGGGTTCTGGGAATTGATCCTGGGTCTTCTGCCTGAATAGCAAGTGCTCTTAAGGACCCGCGGCATCTCTACAGCTCCCCCAACCCCCCAGCCACGTTTCGACCAATGCATTAGTTACTCCTGTTGCTGTGACAAAGGTGACTTAGGGGAGGGGTGGCTACTTTGGCTCACAGTTTGAGGGTTCAGTTTGTCATGTTAGAGAAGGTGGGTCAGTGAGGACAGCCCGAGGTTGCAAGGGTATGCAGCTGATGCCACTCACACCCCAGGAAGCTGAGAGGGGTGAATCCTGGTGCTCAGCTGGCTTTCTGCTTTTCTCCCTTCTATTCCACAACGGTCTCCAGCCTGTGGAATGATACCAGCCATTTCAGTGAGTCTTTTCTCCCCAGTTAACCCTCTCTGGAAACACCCTCACTCATAAGTGGTTTTCCTAGAACAGTGGTTCTCAGCCTTCCTAATGCTGCAACCCTTTAATACAGTTCCTCATGTTGTGGTGACCCCAACCATAAAATTATTTTCATTGCTACTTCATAACTGTAATTTTGCTCTTGTTATGAACCATAATGTAAATATCTGATACGTGACCCCTGGTGGCAACTCACAGATTGAAAATCTCTGTCCTGGAAGATTCCAAATCCTGTGTTAACAATGAGGACCAATTGCAACAATCAATATACATTTCAAAAGAACAGAACTGAATCGCCAAACAACAGCAATCATGAAAACTCAGAAGTGCAGTGGGAAGCATGAACCCACGCTTAGCCTATGTGGCCGAGATGGGGGCAAAGGTTCTTTCCAGACTCTGTTAGTGAAGTGCAAACGTGAAAACCCAGACAGTACTAGTCAAAGTGTGCAAGCAGAACGGAGCTTAGAGCCTCTAAACTCACGGGTCTGGAAGGCGTAGACAGTCCTTTGGCCATACGATGGGGGGTGGGAGAGAAGGAAAAAGGCACATAAAAGGGCGAAAGCTAGAGCTGTTCTCATTAAAATAGGAAGTGGGGCGGAGAACGGTGCAAGTGTGTTGCCTGCTTCTATTTAGACTGCAGTGGTGGTGCTGGGGAGGAGTAGAAGATGAAAAACTGATAGTTCTCACAGGATTTCTACTGAATACATGTTCTACTAGTGTTAATAAACAGCATGCAAGATCACTGAGTTCAAAATCAATACCCACCAATAAGTTAAAAGAAGCATCATTTAGAACCGAAAAAAATGTATATCCATATGTAAAACAAGAATAGTCCGAGCTAGTACCTGTAGAAACTGAGTAATAGGCATACTTCTATGTAGTTATTGTTTTCCATACTGAAGACCTAGTGGCTAGAGAGATGGCTCAGCATGGAAGAGTGGTGGCTGCTGGTCCTGAAGATGCAGCAATTCACAACTCCTGCTCCGTGGATGCAATGGTCTGCCCTCTGGGGGTACCCTGCACTCAAGGGGCAGACGCTTTCACAGATACATAAACAACAAAACTAAAAATAGATCTTTAAAACAACCCAAACAGAAGTTAAAGATCTAAAGTAACAACTAAAAGTGCTCAGAGTATCTAGATAGAACTCCTGCAGAGCTATGCAAGGACTCTGGGGAGAAAGTCATCCAAACCATCCTGAATATCATTATCCAGAATGAGTAACTAGAAATGCCTATGTCTATGGCAGCAGCCTTGAGGTCATGAGAATGCTCATTCTCTGCCAAATTAGCTGAGATCTCTGCAGGGGACATTATGCAAACCCTCCAGGAAGATTCTAATATTCGCACAAAGGAATGGGACTTCATAAACAATCAAGACATGTTGAAAGGAAAGGAAGAATGGGAGAGATTAAGTCTTCTAAGAGCTGAGTATGGACAGGGCCCTTTAAATTATCATCTCCTGGCATTCTCTGGGTGAATGCAGAAGTAGACACTATAGAGTAGATGACCAAGGAAGAAAGAGATTATAAAATGTGTCTGAATGGAAGGGGAAGCAGAAAGAAGTTAAGAGCTGGAGGATGTGGAGGAAGGCTGTGAAGTGCTGTCCTCTGGACTGGACACAGCTATTGTACTCACCGGCTCACAGCAGCTGTGGTTACCTGCAAGGCCAAGCTGGGCAAAGTCCAAGAGCAGACGGGGTAGAAGACCCCCAGGCCCTACCTCCAACTGAGGAGCTACTGGAAGTTCGTAGCTTCTGGGGGGTGGAGGATCATTCTTTCTCCAGGATGTGGCCACTGGTAGGATTCCCATGCTCCAATGGATGGTCCCACACCCACGTACAGTTGGGCAGCACCAGCTGGACTCAGTGGGTTATCAAGAGAGAAAAGAGGTATCAAGTTGAAAGGGAGATATATTGGAGGGGAGTTGGAGGAGAAAATGGGAGGGGTATGATGGTATTTTATTGTATACATGCATAAAATTCTCAGGAATATAGAAAACAGCTGGGCGGTGGTGGCACATGCCTTTAATCCCAGCAGAGGAGGCAGAGCCAGGTGGATCTCTGTGAGTTTGAGGCCAGCCTGGTCTATGGAGCGAGATCCAGGACAGGCACCAAAACTTTACGGAGAAACCCTGTCTCAAAAAACAAAAAACAAACAAAAAAAGAATATAGAAAACAATTTGAGGTTTGGGGTTCCAGCAATCTTGGTTCTCCCAGCCTGGAGAGATTTCCTGTGATGCGGGATTTTCAGGGTGAGCCTAGCTGGCTGACTTCAGCATGGGATCTGTACTTCTGAACCTCTCCTCCTCTAGCTGGCTGACTTCAGCATGGGATCTCTGTACTTTGGAACCTCTCCTCCTCTAGCTGGCTGACTTCAGCATGGGATCTGTACTTCTGAACCTCTCCTCCTCAAGTCCTTCTTTCAGGAATTTTGTCACAGCAACAAGACATACTGCCAACCTGAGCACTTACGACCTCCCTGGAGATCATGGAAGGAAGCTCTCAGACCTGTGTTGACCAGAATGGGAAGCAGATTCAGTAATGGTTACTATGATCATGGGTTATTTAGATGTGCACAAAAATAGATGCTGATATCCTCTAATAATCAGAAAATACATTTCAGTTATAAGTCAATAGCCAAAGTTAACCTTTAGGAGAAATTATCAAATTTCTTTTGGAGTTCAGAAAAGAAGGAAACATTCATAAACCAAACTTAAAACAAAACAAAACAAAACCACCAAGAGGGCCAGCAAGTGGGGCTCAGTAGGTAAAGGCACTGCCCTGCAAGCCTGACAACCTGAGTTTGATCCTTTGACCCCACCATGGAAAAAAGAATTGACCACAGAAAGTTGCCCTTTGACCTCCATATGTGTGCCATATCACACATGAGCCTTCAGCACATATCACATGCATGCACACACACACACACACACACACACACACACACACACACACACACACACACACAGAGTAATTTTTAAAGTCATGTTTAAAAAATAGATAAATGAGAGCTGGAGAGCTGGCTCAGAGGTTAAGAGTAATGGTTGCTCTTCCAGGGGACCTGATTAGATCCCCAGCACCGGCAGGGTGGCTCACAACCATCTATAGCTCTAGGTCCAGGGCATCTGATGCTCTCTTCTGATTTCCAGGCATGCAAATGGTGCACAGACATATATGCAGGGAAGACTTTTACACATACACACACACACACACACACACACACACACACACGCACACACACACATACACACACGTGCATACACACACACACCACAGATAAATGGATGGTTTTCCCCACTCCCTTCACAGACAGACTAGTGTCGCTGTCAGCCTCAACCAGTCATAAGAAGAAACTTCCTTTTGCAATGGATAGCATACTCAGAACCACGGGTAAAGCTCTTGAGACCAAGTGACCGTTGCTATGGCATGGTGGCCCAATTCTTGGCCATAGACATCTATTTCACCCCCCCTCCAAGTCTCAGGGAACACTGTGGAGGGGGCATCAGAAAAAATGTCAAGATTCTTGGAAGGTTGACCAGGGCATGCCCTACATTTAGGAGTAGTTAGGTAACACAAATTGGACTTCCTGAGTTGAAGAGGAGGAAGGAGAAAGGAGGAAGGAAGGGGGTGCTCAAAGTTAAATAGGCCGGGGAGGATCTGGGGGAAGTGGGGGAGGGAGACAAATATGATCAAAACATATATGAAATTCTCAAAGAATAAATAACAATACTATTTTTAAAAGAGAAAGCAAGGATGCTAAGTGCTGGAGAAGGGACTGAGCATTGCCTAGCAACATCCTCCAGGAGGGACTGGGCTCCTGAGACTCAAGAAGGAAACAAGAGGTCACAAGTCTGAGAAAGCAGAAACTTAGAAGACTCTCCGGGGCCCGTCCTCAGCTTTGTAGCAGGAGTAGACAACTCAGAGAGGTGCTTGTGGTCCAGAGAGCTGAGTCCTGGAAGGAAACTTAGCTCTGAGAAGAGATTGGGAGACTGTAACGCTGCAGGTCTGGAGCTACAGCTCTCCACTGTTGTGGGGGGGGTGGGCTTTTCATGATGTGGCTGCTGTTTTGAGTTATCCCTGCTCTTGTAAGGAACTCTATACTCCTATTAGTAACCTCAGTGATAACTTATTAGTCCGCCCCCCCACTCCAAAAAAAAGGGAAGAAATGAAGCAAGCTACAAAATAATATCTACACCATGACTCCAATTCTCCTGTTCTCCTGTGTTTTTATAAACACATAAAATATTGGAACAGTGATTGTTTTAGGGGGTACAAAAATTGTGCATAATTTTTGCTTTATTTTTGTTTTCAGGCCGTTTCTTAAAATCTCTGTAACCTTACTTGCTATGTTGTATGAATGAAGAAAGATAAACAGTATGGAAGGCTGGAAAAAAGATAAATAACAATAAGCTAGTCAGAGAAAATGTATAAACAAAACTAGTCTGAGAATATCTTATAGTCATGAAAATGTCAGTTCAAAGATGAAAATATATCACATCTAGCCTGTCAAAATGTAAAAGCTAGAAAATAGCAAATATGCCTAATTTTGTGTAATCAAAACTCTCCAAGTAGGAATTTTTTCCCTTTGTGGAGCCAATTTGAAAAGCAATTTAACAAAGTATATTAAAGTGGAAAATGAACGTACTGTACAACTCAGCAATTCCCTCATAATAGGTCCCCCAGAGCTCAGGCTCACACAGAAAGAGACAGGCTGAGGATCCACCACTGTGATGGAAAAAGCTGGGGGAAGCAGGTATTTGTCAACAGAGGAGAGCAGAATTTACAGAGCCTACCCGTTCAATTAAAAAGAGTGAGTCAAGTACAAATGCCAGTGTGAATAAAGCTTAAAAACATGTTGATGCTTCAAAAATGACGCAAAACAAAACCCTGAAGGCTGCAAATGTCATCTGCAGTAAGGAACCATTAGTCTAACATTTAAATGCAAAAGCAACATCAGGGACTGATTGGAGAAATGTATATTTAAGACCCACCAGCTACTCAGAAAGGAAGAAGGTTGGCTGGGTGGGAAAAGGGTGTGTGGCTACACACATATCTTTTAACATTTTAGACCTTTAAAGTTTAGACGTTCTAAATCATGTATAATAAAATCTAGTGAGTAAGAATATGGATGTGTTACTTACTCTGGGTCCTTTGCTCAACTTTCTTTCTCAGTCCTCTTTTTCTTACTATACTAAATTATGTTGAAGTTGACTTGAAAAATTATTTTAGCTTGAAATGTTTACTTGGTGCTATGGTTTGAATGTGAAGCACTCCTGTCTGTCCCCATAAGCAGGGACAGAGTTCATATGTTTGAACACTTAGACTCCAGCAGTCTGGAGAGGTGCAGAGCCTTTGATATGGGTCCTAACTGTCAGATACAGTACTGGAGGGACAGGCCCCAAGGGTCTAAAGGTCAGCCTAGCTCTTTGTTTCTGATTCACTAAGATCTGACTTTCATATATATATATATATATATATATATGCATGTATATGTATATATGTGTGTATATGTGGTTTGTATGGTTATATATAATATATAACATAATAATAAAACATATATATTTATATATATGGTTTTTAGAGACAGGGTTTCTCTGCATAGCCCTGGCTATCCTGGAACTTACTCTGTAGACCAGGCTAGCCTCAAATGCAGAGATTTGCTTTCTGCCTTGCGAGTGCTTGGATTAAAAGCATGCACCACCACTGCCTGGCTTAAGATCTGATTTTCTACACTCCAAGTTCCTTCCACCATGCCTTCCTGCATGATGCTCTTTGAGCCATGAATTGAATAAGTCCCTCGCCCTTCAAGTCACTTCTGTCAATCGTTTTGTCACAATGTCAAGGAAAGTAACTAGCACACTTGGTCTATCTCATTTTAGGAGTATGCCTGCTCCATTAACCAGAGAACAGCAGCCCTTTAAACCACAGACCAGCTGGAGAGATGGCTCAGTGGTTAAAAGCAGAGGGCCTGAGGTTGGTTCCCAGCACCCACATTGCTCAGCTCACATCACGTGTAACTACAGCTCCATGGGATCTGACACCCTCTTCTGGCCTCTGAAGGCATTTGCATTCATATGTATGTGCCCTGCATACTCCCACACAAACACACAGATTTGAAGTACTAAGGTATTTATTTATAAAATAATATATCATGAGACAATTCAAAATCCTAATGCAAGCTCCAATAATATTACCTGGATATTAAGGGATTCAAAACAAAGCAAAACAAGTAAAATCAGGTTCTCAGATCACATTCAAGTTCAAGTGAGCATAGACAGACAGACAGACAGACAGACAGACAGACAGACAGACACATACACACAGAATGCTTACATCCTCTCCTGGCTTGAATGTCAGATGACATAAGACAGTTTTGGGTTTGAATGCTGAATGGTGCTTAGCATGCCTCTGCTCAGGGAGGCATTCACAGGGACACCAGCATCTGTAGGGGGTCATCTAAAGGGCTATGGAGGCCAAAGCATCTTCAGGAAGCAGGCAGAAGGTCCAGGTACCCAAGGAGGCTACCCAATTTTTAAAACAGTTGCCAGGAAGCTGGGCTCTTAATGTATAGCCTTGGGATGACATAAAAGCTTAAAGGATAAAAAAAATATCAATATGAGGCTGAATTATTCAGCTTCTCCTCCTCATCTGTCAGTTGAAGGCAAGGTATATTGGGCACTAAATAAAGTCCAAGGAAACAGGATGAAAAATGACTTGCAGGAAGTAGGAAGGGTTGAAACAGCGGTCTGTCCAAAGCACAAGACCTCAAGCACACATTTGAATTGGAAAGCAGAGTCTCTGACCTGCATTACCAATTCTGTTGAACATCAGATGGGATTTCCAATCTCACTGCTATGAGCATTGTATTATGCCAAAGATAGAGTACACAGATTACCGGATGCTTACCATGGCTGGGGTATGGCCTACTTTTCCCTTGTGAGATAGCATGGAAATGACCTTGCATCTGTCACCTCCAGGCACCATCTGAAGCCCCAGTGTCCTCTGCTGTGGGAAGAGGGCAGGAACAGGACAAGCTGCAGCGATTCCTCTCCCTGGTGCTGCCTGAGATCTTGGCATGGTGCCTAGCTCCAGTGTCCTCAGTGTTTTTTTTTTTTTTTTTGATATCTACATGCTCGTATAAAAATTCTGGGTTTAGTAAAATACTAACTGCACATATAGAACGAAACAGCTACGTGGAATACAAAACCTTCTATCTAGACTATGTTCACCTCACTTCTCAGTCCTGACATCCAGAATTGTTTAAACCCTGCTGTGTGGGGTGCAGATTGAGGGTTGTGGGGCCATGTGCGGTACAGGCTGAGGGTTGTAGGATTGTGTGGGGTACAGGGCTGAGGGTAGTAGGGGCCGTCTGTGGGGGTGCAGGCTGAGGGTTGTGGGGCCGTGTGAGGTACAGGCTGAGGGTTGTGGGGCCATGTGGGGTGCAGGGCTGAGGGTTGTGGGGCATGTGGGGTGCAGGCTTGAGGGTTGTGTGGCGTGTGGGGTACAGGCTGAGGGTTGTGGGGCATGTGGGGTGCAGACTGAGGGTTGTGGGGGGTGGTGTGGGGTGTAGGCTGAGGGTTGTGGGGCCATGTGGGGTGCAGGCTGAGGGTTGTGTGGGGCCATGTAGGGTACAGGCTGGAGGGTTGTGGAGCCATGTGGGGTACAGGCTGAGGGTAGTAGGGCCGTGTGGGGTGCAGGCTGAGGGTTGTGGGGGCCATGTGGGGTACAGGCTGAGGGTAGTAGGGCCGTGTGGGGTGCAGGCTGAGGGTTGTGGGGCCATGTGAGGTACAGGCTGAGGGTAGTAGGGCCGTGTGAGGTACAGGCTGAGGGTTGTGGGGCCATGTGGGGTAGCAGGCTGAGGGTAGTAGGGCCGTGTGAGGTACAGGCTGAGGGTTGTGGGGCCCATGTGGGGTGCAGGCTGAGGGTTGTGGGGCATGTGGGGTGCAGGCTTGAGGGGTTGTGGGCGTGTGGGGTGTAGGCTGAGGGTTGTGGGGGTGTGGGGTGTAGGCTGAGGGTTGTAGGGCCATGTGGGGTGCAGGCTGAGGGTTGTGGGGCCATGTGGGGTACAGGCTGAGGTTTGTGGGGCCATGTGGGGTACAGGCTGAGGGTTGTGGGGTTATGTGGGGTGCAGGGCTGAGGGTTGTTGGGTTACCCATGTGTTTTCCAAACACATATTCAAAAACACTTATCAAAACCTGTCTTTGGAAATCAGAGACATAGTGGGAACAACAGAGCTTTAAAAAGCTCCTAGAATATACTTGGATACAAAAAAAAAAAAAAAATTTTTTTTTTTTGCAACTGTCATGAGCTCCTCACAGCACCATCTAGGGTAGGAAGAAATCTACTTAGCTTCTTTAAATGACGGGAGCTTCCGTCCTTGAAAATATTTTTTGTGTGCAATTTTCACAGCTGCAACATTTGTCTAATTAGGTATATGTTGACTTTGAATTTTCGTAGATTTTTGAAAAGAAAGTTTTAAAACATTTTAAAATGGATTTAATGTTTGTTTCCACAAGGAAGGAAGAGTAGGAGCCAAATGACAGTGTAGGGAAGAGAATGTCAACTGTGCTAATAAGGGCATGGCTGCCTTCTAGCTGGGCATGGCAGAGGTGCGGGTACTTCTTCGTGTTCCTCCTCGAAACTACAGTAAAACGGCACTTATCCTAACAGCAACATTAACCATAAGATGTGAAGAATAGCAAGAGTAAGATGATGTGCAGCTCTGGGCCAAGCTCGGGGATAAGAGTGTGCTGTGTGGGTTCTGTCCTGTGGTGGTTTGAATGAAAAACATTCCCCCATAGTCTCAGGCATTTTGGCCCCAGCTGGTGGAGCTGTTCTGTCTGCCAAGGAGGTGTGGCCTTGCTGGTGGGTGCATGTTACTGGGGCTGGGATTTGAGAGTTTAGAGACTCCCACCATTTCTAGTTTGCTGTCTTTGCTTCCTTTTTGCAGTTTAAGATGTGAGCCCCAGCTTCCAGATCACGCCACCATGCCTGGTGCCTTTGCTTCTCCATTATAGAGTAACCTCAGGGGACTATAAGCCCTGATACATTATTTTTTTCTATAAGTTGCTTTGGTCATAGTGTTTTATCATAGCAATGGAAAAGTAACTAATGCACATCATTAGAACCACTCCAGAGGGAAAGGAAGGGGCGGGTGGGGGGGAAGAGGGAGAGGGGGAGTCGGAGCAAGCACCAACCTCCCTAGAGAATAGGAAAGCCATTAGAGGCAAGAAGGACATGCAAAGCCCTGGAAGGGGGCCTGTGCACCTCTCATGGGCCTGGAAAATGAGAATTCGAAGCTCTAAGTTGGCTTGAAAGCTGGCATGGTAGCTGCCTGCCTCCCCAGTCCCCAGGACACAAGGATGCATCGGGGAGACACAGCAGCACAAGAACTTCTGAGCTCAAGAGCACTCCCATGCCCACCTCAGCCAGACCCTAGAGAGGAGAGGCCACAAAGTACTGAATTAAAGACAGAAACATTAAATAGAAACAAAGGTGACATGACAACATGGCATCCTCTTCAACCCTGTCCTGCTGCACTCCAAAGCCTTGGAGCCAGGGCTAAAACCTCCAGCAGGAGATAGGGGGATTTAAAAACAAAACAAAACAAAAAAAAACCAAGAAATTGGTAAGCCCAAAGGGAAAACAACACTTATACCAGAACCAATGCTATATGGAGGTCTCCCAATAAAATGTAGCCTCCTTCCCCATGGATAAACCCATTTGTGGAAGCACATGGAACTTCCAATCAGTTCAGAACTCCGTTACTAAATGGCAAGAGTGAACCCAAAATCAGATGTTTGGAGAAAGTCAGAGATTCTTCCAAAGGGGGAAGAGAAGAATCTCAAAATTCACAGTGACCCTGAGGTGAACAGAGTGTCTACCAACCAATGGTGTCTTCAGAGCTAACAGGAATCAAAAAAAAAAAAAAATCACTAAAACATGCTACACAAAATGTAAAAATTATAGTTAGAAAGAAAAGATAGGAAAAGAAATATATTTAAAATATGAACAATGAGCATGCTATTAACTTCTCATGTTCTCAAGCAGGAGTGTGGGCATAGAGACAAAAAAGAAATTCCTTATTGAATACCGAGGACATATGACTTCTTACCAAATCAGCAATCGAGGATGGAATGGAGAACACACACAAAGAAAAAAGCCTGGAATGTTGGCCATACCCTTGCATGTCTATATAGATACATGCATACACACATATACATAATATATACTGTATCATATTCATATACACACAAATATATATGCATGTTGTGTGTGTGTGTGTGTGTGTGTTGTGTGTGTGTGTGTGAGGAGAGAGAGAGGAGAGGGAGAGAGAGAGAGAGGAGAGAGAGAGAGAGAGAGCGCACATTTCTATGGGAAAGAAATGTGCTCAGCTTCTTTAGATTATTTAGCCTCATTTCTCTTTTAAAAATAAAATTTGTTTCCACAAGAAAGGAATAGAAGCCAAGTAGAGCCAAATATCAGTGGAAGGAAGAAAATGTTTATATGTCAAGTATGGCAATAATTTTATACGTGTAAACACACACAACACACACACACACACACACACACACACACACGTGTGTGTGTGTGTGTGTGTGTGTGTGTGTGTGTGTGTGTGTGTGTGTGTTTATGACGTTTATGAAGGGTACAGCAGGCACAAGCTTTCTAGTAGAACTCTGGCTTTTAAGAAGTGCCAGTGTGCACAACTACACATATCCTTGCCTTCCAGAGTTCTGTGCAACTGGCAACGTCCCTGGGTCATAAAACTGCCACTGAGGTCTGTGAATCTGCTAAAAGGCTTATCAAAATACTATTTTCCTGAAAAAAGGGGGGTATTGTAGTCTTTCCCCCTTTGCCTCTTTTTCTCTGTTGCTGCCTAGAATGCAGGTATGAGAACAATGCAGGTAATGCAGCCAGGATGAGACCAAAAGGACAGTAAGTTTAAGTACAGCAGTAACATCTAAGAACAGCAGATACAAAGAATGTGCAGTCTCCCTGATTGTAGCCCTGGCCTGCAACACCTGTAAAATCACGCCTGTACTGTTCACACTTCCTAGTGGCTCTCTCTGTTAAAAAAAAAAAACACCCCGAAATCATGGGTTTCTGTTATTTGCAACTAAAAGCAGCCTTCATACATTCACAGTTATCAAAGAACTATCTTGATGGAGAGATGGGCTCAGGCAGTTAAGAGCACTGGCTGCTCCTCTTTCCAGAGGACTCAGGTTTCAGTTCCTAGCACCTACACTGCAGCTCACAAACATCAGTAGAATCCAGTTCTAGGGGATCTGGTGCCCTCTTATAGCCTCTGCAGACACCACACAAAGCACACACACAGAGCAGACATACATGCAAGCAAAATATCCATACACATAAAACTTTTTTCAAAATGTGTAACACCCAAATACTCTTCCCTCAGAAGTTTCTGGAACATGTACATCACATTTTTTTTTTTAAGGAAGGGAGAAAAAGTTATGTGCACAGAAAAGAGAAGTGAGGCAATATGGGAAGGATGTGAGAGAACTTCCCAGGCTCTTAGTTAAGGATAGCCCTGGAGCAATTGCTGAATCATGTTTCTAAAGAATAACCAGTTCATGGGGGCTGGGGGGAGATAGCTCAATTGGGAAATTGTTTGCTGTGCAACCATGAGGACCTGAGTTCAATTCCCCAAATTTACACCAAAAGTCTGGCTTGATGGTGCACACTTGCAATCCCATGGCTAAGAGGCAGTGATGGGTAGATCCCTAGGGCTTACTGGTCAACCAGTCACCCCTACTTGATGCATTCCAGCCAGTGAGAGACACTGTGGTACCTGAGTGGTTTAAAAAAAAAAAAGTGTGTGGTACCTGAGGACTGACACTGAAGACTGGCTTCTGTCCTCTACATGTACCCCCCCCCCCCCCCCATAAACTCCTCATACACATACACGAACCACACAAGTAACATGAAGGTTCAAGGAAAGAAGTCACCAAGGAGAGGAAACTCACGTGGTCTGACTCAGGATGGACTGGACTACGATTTGCGACAGTGTTGGAGAGAACACCCCAGGTGAGGACAAGGAGGAACATCAAGCCTACAACCCAAGAGCTGCTGTGATGCAAGTAAGCATCTTGAGAGGGATGGGGTGATGAGGGCAGCCTGGATGGAAAGGTGCACTAAAGGGGAAGGAGATTCGGAGATGGGAACACACCCCTCGCAGTTGGTGGCTTATGTTATGACGGGAGACTCAGGGGAGATGTCAGCATGAGGCATCGGGAGAAGGCAGCAGATAGCACTGTTGTAGTGAAGAATATTGCGGGGAGTGGAGGGCTTGGGACCCAGAACTCTGTTTTGGACATGTTTGGGCTGAGCTGTGCTGGGGCTTGGGGTAATGCAGGCGGCTACGGTCAAACTCAGGATATGCTCAGCCCTCAACAAGTAATGATTCCTCTCTTCTGCCAACATGAATAAATGCTTCGTGTGTTTGCATTTTAAACATCTTCAGTGACACGATTTGGGGCAGGGACTGAGATTTGATCCTGAGACTCTAAGTGTAAACATGCCCTGAACTTGGAATATTAAACCACAATACTTAAGCCACTAAATGTGTGTTGGCCTGAATGCCTTGCTGAAGCTGTCTTTATCCCAAGGCAGGGCTCTGTCTACCAAAACTGCAGCCATGAAGTAATAAATACCGCCCCCCCCCCCCAATAATTCCCCAACTATTAGCTTTATTTAATAAACATTTGTCTCTAAAAAATATCAGCTGTGCTCGGACTTCTGTTTATGTGTGTGAGGCATGTGCCAAGTTCAGGACCACCTCAGGCATACTTTGAAACTTAGTTTACATGTTTCTAAAGTACATTTGCTATAAAACCTTCAAAGGATTCAGTTTGTACAAAACTCTTCCAAAAACACCTTTGACTGCGTTTTCATCCACAGGTCCCAGAGAGTTCTCTAAACAGTCTTCAGTGTTGTTGCCTTTCTCACAGATACTACCTTGATGTGTGCAATCTTTTAATTTAATCACCAATTTGACAGGTTGGTCTATATTGCTGTGTAGATATTTATGGGAGCTAGGATTTGGTCACATTATGACAGATATGATGGGGTGGAGAGTTAACGGTGACAACTGAGAAATAAAACGTTTCGTGTTGGAAATTCTGAACGGTGGAGGGACTAGTTGCTGAAAACTAAATGCCTGTTACATAGAATCACAGAGTCGGAGGCCAAGGAGAATTATTCATTGGTGAACAGCGCCCCTAGCGGCAGAAGGGAGCCAGCAGCGATGGTGGCCAGGGAAGCTCCCGAATTTTAAAAAGGCACCTGCTGTGAGTTCTCATTATGCAAACAGAATCCACAGGTGCCCAGGCTTTAAGAAGATTCAACTCAGGGAAATACAAGTCTGTGAAAACGCCTTTAATGTATGCACTTTCGTTTAACTCCGAAGTGGGTTCTCGCTCTACACGAGGTCTTGATGTAAGCGATTATTTATCACCAACCATGAGTGAGATGGGAAAAGTGTTCCGTTAAAGTTTGATCACTACTGACAATTAGGGAGTGCAGCGGGAGATCGGTAAGCGACGACATAGGCAAGGAAGTCAATTAAAACATAAAAGTAAAGAGCGCTGCAGGTACACCTGTGTGTGGGGGGGGGGCGGGGTGGGCATCTGCGTGGCCATCGTGCGTACCCCAGTTATGTCAAGGCGGTGGTGGAAAAGAAACCTCGTGGGGGGTTGACTCCGAAGCTGGGTGGAGGAACTTGCTAACCCACCGGATTAGTAAAACGACCCCACGCGCACCCTCTAAGGCGACACGTGTAACTGTCAAGACACTGAGAGAGCCTTAGGAGCAAATGTCACTCCAAGAGGGGAAGCTGTGCCTTTTCGTCCAGACATTAGTTGCTTCAAGGCCCAGAGCCAAGTGTCTTCTCCACACACACACACATCCCCAACCCCCAGAGTGGGCACCTGGCAGGGGACGGGTGTCGAGACGCAGGGAGCGCGAGCCCGGGGGTTCCGCAGATGCGCCCCGGTGCGTCTCCTCTCCCCGCGGCTGTGGCACGCGGAGACCCCCAGATTGGCTCGAGGTGGCGGGGAAGGGACGCGCGGGCAGCCGCCTGCACGGGTGACTTACCTCGGGCCGCATGGGGCGCCAGCAGGGCCCCGGCCAGGGCCAGCAGGAGGGCGCGGGCAGGGGGCGCGCGCCGCGGCGGGCGCTCTGCCATTGTCGCCGGCCTGGCGTGCAGCTGCTTCGGGGGCCCAGCAGCCAGCGCTGCAGCATCCCACGCGGGCGCAGAGCCGCGGGACGTCCTACTGCCCTGAGTCTGCCGCGACCCCCTCGCGCAGCGCCCCGGCCGCAGAGCAGAGAGTCTAGCCTTTCATTTTTCAAAAAAAAACTTTCTCCCCTCCCCGTGTGTGTGCGTGCGCGCGCGCGCTACTCTGGCACGAGCGGCCCTTGACCGTTGCAATAAATGAGCAGCCTGTCCGAGTTGGCGCCGGGGACCAGCGATCTGAGGGCGGGCCTGTGCAATGGATCCGCGGCCAGCAGTCGCCGTTCTCATTACCACGGAACAAATTAGCGTCTCCCCCGCACCCCGCCCGCCTGCGGCGTCCCGCGGGTCCTAGAGACCGCTCCGGGGTCCCCGCCCGCCCGGGTCCCGCCCACTCCCGGGGGCGGCTGGATGCAGGATGCCCCCGGGACACTGAGTGCGGGCCGCCCGCGTAGACTGGGTTCCGTGGCGACGACGGCGCGGGAACTCACACTTCCCAGCCTCAGGATGATGTGGCCGTGGGGCCCGGGCGCCGGCAGCCAAGAGCACACGCGGCGGCGGGGTCCAGCTTTCCAGACTGAGGCTGGAAAGGATGACTGGGCTGCTAGCTGCTGGCTAGCCGGGAACCGGCGGGACGCGAGGAACAGGTCTGGGATATGGTGTACAGCCAGGCAGGCTCTGACTGCCGCCTCCCAAGGCCCCAAACCCGCACCTCTCATCTGAGGAATAAGATTGAATTTACAGCACCGGGCACTTAGGCAAGGCGCTTTAGATGCAATGCTGTTTTTGACGCTGATAGATTGACTGAAGTTTCCTTTCTGTCGTCTAGACCCAGGAAAAGGTCCAGATACTTTCCAACTTCACTGATCTTATGGGGCTGGTTAGACATGCTGATTCCAACCACGCTTAATGATTTGCTCCCTTAATCTTAACAGTTGGGGGCCTGAGGCAGGAGGGTTACTGCAAGTTTGAGGCTAACAAGGGGCTACACCGTGAGTTCTGGGTCAGCCTGAGCTACAAAGTGAGATTCTGCCCAGAGAGAGAGAGAGAGAGAGAGAGAGAGAGAGAGAGAGAGAGAGAGAGAGGGAGGGAGGGAGGGAGGGAGGGAGGGAGGGAGGGAGGGAGGGAGGGAGAGAAAAGATGATGGGCAAGGCTGGTCAGGGGTGAGAAAAATGCCAATTGCCAGGCATCCCTTTATGTCTTCAGAATGAGCTGCTCCTCCACAGCACAGCTAGGCAAGTTCCAACAAAGGGTTGGAGGGTCTCACCTCAGGTCAGGCTATAGCTGTGCCTCCCCCTTCCCCTTTCTGCCTCGCAGTTTTCCTCCTGAGAACTATGTGAGAAGCAGCAGGGGCCAGGCAACAGAAGCAGCAAGATGTATGGAGAACGATGGCCGCTCTGGTTCCTAACATGGAGACTTCTTAGAATTGTCCAGGCCAGCGAACTCAGAACCTGGCCATTTTCAAAGCTCCAGTAAGAGCTGAGACTCAAGCCAGCCATAGAGATTCTGTTCTGATCCTACAACCTCTCTTGTTCTGGAACAGGTTCCCAGTATGACAGGAACGGGGTTGGAGAAGGCTGGGTTCCTTACCATCTCCCTGGAAAGTAGCATTACTCACCAGCTGCCTCCCGCCAGCAGTGGTCCGCAGCGTTCTCTCACTTCACCATAGAACACAGGACCTTAAAGAGTGAGAGGCTTCGTACTCAAGTTGGAAACACGGCCCGGGGAACAGGGACCGTTTGAAATCAGCCTTGCTCCTAGCCAGCTTTGTATGTATGCCCTTGTTCACTCATTTAATCAGAATGAACAATGTTACTTTAGAGACTTAGGAAATCAAGCCATAGGGAAATGCCTGTTACCTCCAAAGGCTTTTCTGTCTTTTCGTTCTATTGAGAATGTCTCTTTATATAGCCCCATGGCTGTCCTGGAACTCACTATATAGACCACACTATATAGATCACCAGGATCTGCTACCTCTGTCTTCCAAGTGCTTGGGCTACAGGTGTGCACTACCACGCCTAGCTGACTTTTCAATCTTAAGAGTATAATCCAGTGAACCATCATGATTGGGCAGTGTGTGCACGATAACCTAAACGATAATTAGATTACTACATTATTATGTATGACATATGGTCTTCACATGATCTGTGATAGAGGGTGGCACCTACATCATATCACTTTAATGTACAGATGAGGAAACCACAGCACACCAAAGCACCAAGTGGCCTTCCCACGACCACACAGTGAAGAACCCAGCCTCAAACCTGTCTTAGGTGCAACCTATATCTTTGACCCTGAGTTCCAACCTTCCCTCTTACTGTAGGCTAAGTAACACCTCTTAGGAGGTATTGAGCACTGAGGATCTGATGCAAAGACTTCCCACCCAACTGCTCCCCAGGGTGCTTAGGAAAGATATCTGTTCCTTGGCCTTTTACTTTGGGGTTCTGCTGAGACAGATCCAGAAGGATCGGTTTATGTAATTCCAAGACTGCTGTTCTCTAGAAGATCAGAAACACCAAGCAAAGGGCTTGGGAATTATTTCCTTTGACATAATGGCTTTAGGATGGACGCAGCTGTTAGCCCAAACCACTGATCACAGAAATGGTTTATTCATGTGTGCTGGGGGGCTTTGTGCACTCAATATTCATTTCTTTTCGCTGTTTAGTACTCTGCAGTTGCTCTTTACTGTAAGAAAGAGTAATAATAAGCTTATTCTTTTAAGTGTAGAAGTTGCAAAGCTGCCTTCAAAAGGCCAAATGTGCCCCAAGACTATCTTTGGTGTCTGACTGAATGAAACCCAACAGCCACTGTAGAAAAGGAAATAGAAAATTCTAGCCACAAGTCCTGCCTTCCCAGCCTTTTGATTCACCATGGCTGTGAAGCGTGGGCCTGGCTGCCACTCCATCCATAAAAACTACACGTACATCAGCCGCAGCCAGCTAGGCAGAGAGCGAGGCTGGCGTCCGGCAGATGGTCTGCCTTCGGATGGGAATTCTGCCTCCTCATTCACAGGAAATGGAGGCCGACATGGCATTCAATACTGGATTGTTAGGTAATGGTGTGGGGTCAGAGGCCAGGATCTGCTCATTAAAATTTCAGATAGATGGCGTGTTGTCCCTTCCTTTCTAGAAGAATTGACCTTTGCAATACTGTTTCCTGTGTGCTATTTTTGTCTAACAGCCTGGGCATTCACAATGAACAGGGGGCACTTAGTTCTTACCCAAGCTTGCATTTAGCTCAATTCCCATTGAGTACCGGGAGAGGAAACACGGAGGCAAGCTTTCCTCGACTGAGATTTTACAGGCAGGCTCTCCAGTGTGGGCAGCTTGACCTATTGATGGAACTTGAGACAGCTCACAAAACAGCTTTTCTCTCTCCCAGCACAGTTCCCAAGGCTTGCTGCAAAAGTAAACAAACACAATGGCCCCGGATTGAGATTCTTGGAAATCTTATTAATTCCATCTCTTAGACTGAAATTCCTGCTCCTCTCAGCCTGTAGCAAACACCATTCATTTTCCTATGCTTCTTGTCTCAGATGCCTTTACCCCCACAGAATCCTGTCCCCAGGGAGTCTCTTCCAGGCAGATGCAACTCTCCACCACCACCACCCCTCACCGCCACCTCCCACCACCAAGTCCATTACCATACAGATTCAATAGAGGGTGGAGGGACACTTATGGATGCTCAGAAGGAAAGGGCACACCATCTGTATTTATGTGTCACCTGCCAGTTGGAATTCCTTACACAGAGTCACCTAGTGGAACGGATGTCAGTTGCTGAGAAAGCCTTGAGTCTCCCACTCTCCCAAAAAAAAATCAGTAGAAAGGCAAACGATACCTATCCACAAAAGGAGATGGGTTCACAAGAATGATCCAAATGTTTTGATACTCATTCCTTTATTCAGGGTGAGCCAAGCAGCCCCTTTGGCCTTGGTGACATGCTCTGCCGAAGTGTGTGAGTCTTGAGTCTGTCTTGACTCAGCCTAAGGGAATCCAGACCCATCTCGCAGACACTCAAGCAGCACCATGGAGGAAGACTGTGGTCAGGAACCAAGATCTGAGTGTGGTTGGTGTGGATGAGTTATTCCATCAGTGGCTCGTCCAGTCTCTACCATGCTTTCAGGTGACAGTGGCTCAGAATAGCATTTGACTGCAACCTTAGGAAAAGACCCTAAGTAGAGCCTCAGCTAAGCTGCCTTCAAATTCCTGACACACAGGATGCCCGTGAGATAATGAGCTTTGTTTTGAACCATCAAATTCTTTGGTGTGTGCGTGTGGGGGGGTGGGGTAGGTAAGTAACCTGTTACACCACAATAAAAAGTACTCATTCCCTGATGCAAATATCCATGCCTGTATTTGTTTCTAGCTTCCAGGACTTCTGACTGGATCTCCTCCAAGGGTATCTCCCTTGTTCTTGAGCACTGAATATGAGTTCATATGTTCCTCAAAAGGTAACATGGGCTCCCTGAAGGCTAGGGGGGCTGGAGTTTATTGGGACTAAGGAAAACTTGAAAGTACTTTGGGAATAACTCAGGGTTTCCATGTCTGATCTCCAGCAGGTTTCCTCCCAAGAGGCAGGATCTCCTTTACTGCAGGGAAGGCCAAGCTTCATACCTGTGATGAAAGTCCTTCCTTACCTGATCTATCTGGTGGCCAATTGGAACGGCTGCTTCTTATTCCCTGCTCTTGAAACTAGACAAAAACTGGATAGGCCTCTTATTCCATGCCTGACTTCAGTTCCTACCCCACCCTTACTGTTAGGCAAATCAACCCCAATTTCTTTCACATGCCTCTTGAGCCCCATTCTCCCGCTCTGCAGTCAGGTTTGTTGTCGTCCTCTGGGTCTGTTCCAGAGTCCTGATTTCTCTCAAACAAGCAGCCAGATGTGGTCCCAGAGCTCTGAGAAGGGTCTATGCAAGGCCAATGGAGACCTAAAGTTGCCCTGTTGTGTGCTGGGATCTCTGCAGCAAAGACCACTAACTGCTCTGTGGAGCTTAGGCTAGTTTCCACTTTGGAAGTGGGAGGCACTACTAGCAGTTCTGGGGACCCTGCTTCTCTGGATGGCCCCCAGACTATCCCCTGCATGGTCTTGCTTGTGGCGCACACACACACACACACACACACACACACACACACACACACACACACACACACACACACAGAGCCTGGGCTTCACAAAAGGTATTTCAGCCCATTTCCTGGATCCCAAATCTGAGCTTCATTTTTCTCTATTCTGCATCCTGCTGGACATGCTTATCTGGGACCCCTTCCTCCCATTAACACTCCCTTAAACCCAGGCAGAAAAGATACCCAGACACCCAGCATGGGAAGTTTTGCCCATAATACTAGCATTCAGGAGGCTGAGATAGGAGATTGCAATGGGTTTGAGGCCAACCTGCGCTACCGTGGGAAACCTTGCCTCAGACAAACAAGAAAGACATCCAGAGGTTCTAGGGGCTGGGCCAGCTGTCCTTCCTTTAACACTCCAGTCTAGAATCTTGAAACAATCATCTCCACTAACTCCAGATGCAGCAGGACCCTTTACCATGGCCCTCCCATTTCCAATGCCAGTGAAGAGCTGACAGGTTTTCAGGATCCCTACTGACTTCAGAATTAGCTCAGGTCTCCTTCATACAGCACACAGATTCTCTGGGATTAGCACACACCCCGGCTAGTTTCTTACCCACCCTACCACAGCCTTTAATCCCACTTACATCTTCAAAAAAAATCTACCATGCTATGGTTTCCTATGTGTCCTTCCAAGACCACATTCCAGGCTCCAGGCAGTACCGGTTCTTCTGTAATGTCTTTCTACACTCTGGGCAAATGAAGACTTCCTTCTCCTGTCTCCTGTTCTATGTAGCACTGCTCATCTGAGGCTGCCCACTAACCATGGTCATGACTGTGCACACCTGTCTGCCATACAAGACAAGGATGTGTGTGTCTGGATCACTATCTGATAGGAGCACGCCTTGACCAGAGCTGACGCAGAGGACAGTAATTCCTGGTTGAGTGCATATGCCAGCCACTGTGCCGCCATGTTTCCTTGTGGATCTTTACAAATGCTCTTCTCTAATAGTTTTCTGATCCAGATTCAACAGGGGTGCTTCTCTGGAAGTGTATCCTTTGCTGAGGTCCAAGAAGATAAGTGGACAATATTTCCTCTCTCCCAAGCCACTGTCCCAATAGCCGTCCTAATTATTCTAGTTAAGGCCCATTACCATCACAAATCAAGTCAGACCTGATTTCCACAGAGTGGCAATCTGTGCATGTTTTATATTCTAAACCCCCTGATTTTTAACTAACTCTATATTACTTCTGGTACCATTTTTTTTTTTAACAGAATGAAACTCTCCTAAGGCTCCAAACAACCTCAAACTGTGTTTTGTTCTAGTAATCAGACAATGGATAAGCTTGTGGTTACTTGAGGATATTCCAACAATGGAAAAATTAGATGAGAGAGCCTGAGTCAGAATAATTTGAAACCAGAAATGTGTGTTGGTAATAACTCAGAAAGTCACATGGCAGAGCCTCAGAGACAAAATCAAATTTGATTTTTTTTTCGTCATAGCCTCCTTTATTAGAGGGGCCATTCCACCTGGTACGATGCCAAGAAACCTTACAAAATCTAGTGCTGAGAAATCAGAATCCTTCAGCATCGGGAAAATCCTGTGTCTCTTAGGGATGTGATGTAGACAGTCTTGTGTGCCTTATGGAAAAATAATCTGCAGTGGGCAGGAAGCCGTGGTGTCATTAAAGAAGACTGTTAACGTAAGGTAACCGCCATCCCTACGTCTTAAGCCATTTGGGCGCTTTTCCATCACCTGGAACGAGGCTGTGGTATCACTCTAGGTGGGGCCAGGGTGAGAGTGGGAGTCCACGTCCAGTTCCACCGTCCTGAAATACCGACAGCATGATCCAACAGTGTGGTTTTGCCATTCAAAACCACTCGCTTACTCACCTGTCTGGAGTGGGGAAGGGGATGCTTACTCATCCCCAGCAGAAGCCGCATCCCAGGCTTCCTCCTTGCCATCAGGCTTACTTCTATCAGCCACTTGGTCCTACCTGGTGGATCTCCGTCCTTGCGAAAGAACGTGTGTGTGACCCGATTGGTACACAGAGCGCCTGGTGTCACCTGCCCCACCACTTGGCCCTTTGGCCTTCTCAGGACAGACCTCTGGAGTCTAAGCAGGAAGTCAGCGTAGCTGAACCCCACTTCTGCCTTCTCCATTTTATGACCTAATTTTGTGTCCTTTTTCCTGACCTACTTTTAAGTACTATTTTTGAGAGTGAGAGAAAACTCTCTTGTATCTTAGCAAAAAAAAAAAAAAGAACAAGGAGAAAGAAAAAGAAAGAAAGAAAGAAAGAAAGAAAGAAAGAAAGAAAGAAAGAAAGAAAGAAAGAAAGAGGGGGAAGGAAAGAAGGAAGGAAGGAAGGAAGGAAGAGAAGAGAAGAGGGGCATGGAAGAAGAGGAGGAGGAAACCGGGAGCATCCCTGGACAAACACACCAGAAAAAAAGGCTGCACTAATGTTACACAAAGGGCATTTGGTGTCAAAATTATGAACACATCCATGTGAGCATACATACACACACACACACACACACACACACACACACACACACACACACACGAAGAGAAAGGGAGATGGGGAAAGAGAGAGAGGGAGAGAGACTTATTAGCTGTTTATTTTCTAAAATGTTCCTGCAGGATAGTGTTGGTGGAGAGCCCCCTCTACAAACAGAAGCCAGGCAGCTCCTGTGTATTTCCTAGACTCAGCTGCAAATGACTCTCTGCTTAGGGACACTTCAGCCAGAGGCTGCCTGTCTGAACTGTTATCCCATACTCAGCTGGTGGACTGAAAATTACATATCTGTTTTACAAGAGAGATTTATGTTCTGGACAGCAAATGGCCAGACATCCAGTTCCTGAGTGCTAGTTAAAGGCCTACCCAGCAATAATGCTATGATAATGGCAATTACCATTTAATGAGTATTTATCATGGCCCAAACACTTCACATATGTTATTTATAAACATCTCTATTGCCCTGTGAGGCAGAGACATGGTTCCAATGTTACAGATGAAAAACTAAGACTTGGTAGTACCAAGGTATTCCCAACCCACAACCAGTAAATAAAATCTGAAAGTGGGTCTCAAACCCAGGTATGCTTCACTCTGGAGCCTCTCTCTCTCTCTCTCTCTCTCTCTCTCTCTCTCTCTCTCTCTCTCTGTGTGTGTGTGTACATATGTATGGAGACCTGAGTTTGTGTATGTAGACCTGAGTGTGTATGTATGTGTATGTGTGTGTATGTAGACCTGAGTGTGTGTGTGTGTGTGTGTATGTGTGTGTGTGTGTGTGTGTGTGTACATGTGTGTGGAGACCCAAGTGTGTATGTGTGTGTGTGTGTTCATGCCTGTGGAGACTTGAGGACAATTTTAAGTGTTGTTCTTTCCTGGGCTCCATCTACCTTGTTTGGTTTATTGAAATAGGGTCTCCCATTGGGACCTGGGCTCTGTGAATCCTAAAGATCCTCCCCAGTGCTGAAATTACAGGCACATGCCACCATGCCCAGCTTTTGGGTACTGAGTAATTATGTAGCAATGACTTGGGCCCTTGTAATTATGTAGCAAGTACTTTACTGGCTGAGCATTTCCTTAGTCCCTTTCCTCTAGAAATCCTTCCCCCAGCCAGACAACCTGCAGTAAAAGTGTGGTTTGCTGAGAATTGTACTTTACTTGAACCCTGGCTCATTCCATGAGAGTTTACTACCTGTTCTCCTTTTCTTTCTCTTACCTCTTAGAAAACAGAAGTGCTTTTTTTCTGGAACTCACTCTGTCGATCAGGCTAGCCTTGAACTCACAGAGATCCGCCTGGCTCTGCCTCCCGAGTGCTGGGATTAAAGGTCTGCATCACCGCAGGCCAGAGGTGCTTTTTTTTGGTTTTTCGAGACAGGGTTTCTCTGTGTAGCTTTGCGCCTTTCCTGGAACTTGCTTTGGAGACCAGGCTGGCCTCGAACTCACAGAGATCCACCTGGCTCTGCCTCCCGAGTGCTGGGATTAAAGGCGTGTGCCACCACCGCCCAGCCAGAGGTGCTTTTTTTTTTTTTTTTTTTTAACACAGATGAACTTAGAATGGAAAATCACAGAAGGCAATGTCATATTCTTGATTAGATCCCAGAACATGGCATTGGTGGAAAATAGGAAACAGAAATAAAATCTGAAGTCTGGTTCATAATAATGTATTAATGTCGGTTTCTTGCTTTTTAACAACTGTGCTGTGTTACTTTAGGTGCAGACAACAGAAAAAAACGGGTGAAGGAGATTCGGAGTTTCCCGTGTATCTCTGTGACCTCATTTGCTTTGTTTTGGTTTTGAGATGGGCTCTCACTCTGTGGTCCAGACTGTCTGTGAACTTATAGCAATCCTCCTGTCTCAGCTTCCTAAATGCCAGGATTAAAGATATGAGTCACCGTATCCAGCTCCTTTACATGACTTTTCTTAATTCTAAAGTTATTCTAAGGGATAGATGGGAAAAGAAAAGGAAAATAGTAGTTCTCCTGTGAGTCCTGAGTGTCTAGACAACTGAAATCAAGATTCACAGCATATATTACTTACTGCAGGCTGGACAGACAGTGGACCAATGTTTCCCAGTTACCCACCAGTACTTTAGGACAAACATGCTTATTTCAAAGTGCTAGGGACTGAGGACTTGGCTCAGTCTGTAAGGTGCTGGTCTTGTAAGAATGAGGGCCTGACTTCCATCCCCATTACCCACATGTTCTGCTGAGACTTGTACTTGAATTCTGGATCATCCTGTGAGATCTCCTTATAAACCCAACCCCGGGGAAGCAGAGACAAAAGGATCCCTGAGGTACACTGACCAGCCAGTCTAACTACCTGGCAAATTCCAGGCCAGTGAGAGACTCTGTCTCAAAATAACAAAAACAGAAAAATGATAGTTGGTTCCTGAGAAATGACACCTGAGGTTGTCCTCTGGCTTCTGCACACATGTGCATACAAACACACATACCCGTACACACATGAATAGGCATACACACATGCAGTGTGTGTGTGCTACTAAACGTGTGGTAAGGTTTTCTCCCTTTGTATTTTATTAGTCAAGAAAAGCCAAGCATGGAATTGTAACCCAGAATAAAAACTCCTTATTAAATAGTCTCAAAGGCCAGGAAGAGAAAAGTATGTGGTATGTGGTATATGCTACTGTTTATCCGATAAGTTATGATTTGAGTACATGGGCATGGGCGTAGAATTGCACTATTATAGTGTTGCTTTTCAAATGAAGGATAAGCTAGGCTTAGTTTTTCTAAGTCAGGGACTGAGAGGAAGGGGAGGGGTCAAGCTTCTCTAAATATGTTTCATTCCTTACCCTGTTTAAAACAAGTAGATCCTTTTTAAAAGTAGATTCAATAATTGACCTTTTTATCTTATCACGTTTAGTGTTTGAACCCTAAACTGTTCTTTTCTTTCAAAGCTTACTTATGAGTGTGTGTCTACATGCACGTGAGTGCATTATGTGTGTGGAATGCCACAGAGACCAGAAGCGGGCATTGGAGCCCCTGGAGTGAGAGTTACAGACGACAGTTGCAAGCCACCATGTGGGGGCTGGGAATCAAACTCCGGTCCTCAGGAAAGAGCAGACTGTGGTGGAACAGCTGAGCCATCACTCTTGCCTCAGTACAAACGTACTTTTACAGAATTGCAAAGTCAATATAAGCATTTTTATAAAATCAGCCCCTAGAAGTCAAAAGCAAAATGAAATAAATAAACTTGGCTATTGATTGATTTGCTGTATCAGTTTAAAGAGAGAATAACTATCCCACCTGGCCCCTAAGACTTTGAAACATGGATTTGATTGTGTCTCTTTAGGAAGGTATCCAAAGAACAAAAAAGAATTTTGAAAGAAAAAATATGTGAGTACATTTTAACTGGCATGTTGCTGTCTATGGGCTTGGTGTTCTGAGATTTAAGACTGATAAAATCTAGAAAAACATCCATTTCAGCAGAGGGCATTCATATACATCGACTCAACATATCTTAGTCTAGAAAAATTAAACAAGTGTTCAGCTTTATGCACTGAAGTTTCTAGAGGCACCACACAACCCCTCAATAGTAGATGATTCTAGAGCCTACACTGTGGTCTCTGCACACCATTTCTCCTTACCTGCTGTCACAGCTCCTGGAAGAGCATGCTCATTCCAGAGCTGGCCCAAGGAACATGCGGAGAAATGGCCTCTCTCGGTTGTCAAATTGACTATGTCTGGAATCAACGAACACCCTAGCCACTGCAGTCACTCCTGTGGGGGATTTTCCTACTTAGATTATCTGAAGCAGGAAGTTCCTCTCTAAATGTGGGTGCCTCTTCAGGTGGCAGCCCAGATAAAGGGGCACAGAAGAGGGAAAGAACTGCTTTTGCCTACTTGTCCTCACTCTTGCAGGCAAGTTCATCTTTCCTGTTGCTGTGGGCTCCCTCAGGGATAGCAGATTCAACTTCTTCCAGATTCCAACATAGACTGAAGATCAATAGCTCTCCAAAAATGCTCCAGGACACTGGTACTGGATTGGGACTGCAGAGACATTCAGCCTTGGGAACTGAATGACTATAGGATTCTTGGCCTCTCCAGTGTGGGATACCTATTGTTGGATTACCCAGACTGCGACCTGTAAGTCAGTCTTAATAAATTCTGTGTGTGTGTGTGTGTGTGTGTATGTGTGTACATTCTATCATTTCTGTTCCTTTAGCAAATACCAACCTATACAGAAACTCTACACTATCCTGTCATACCAGCAGGAATAAAAAAAGCCATCAAAAGTCATGAGAGTTGGGTCCTAAAGATCCAGGAGCTAAGCCAGGCAGTGGTGGTACACGCCTTTAATCCCAGCATTTGGGAGGCAGAGGCAGGCAGATCTCTGAGAGTTCGAGGCCAGCCTGGTCTATAAAGCAAGTTCTAGGACAACCAGGACTGTTATACAGAGAAACCCTGTCTCGAAAAACAAAAACAAAAACAAAACAAAAGACCCAGGCACTAACATGACGTGACTAAGCTCCCATTGGGCAACAGTGAACAATTAGCGCAATGATGACTTAGGTTTGGAAACACTGAGTGAATAATACACATTCATGAATCCATTAGGACAGTGAGAACCCGAACAAGCATCTCTTTGGATGGTCAGGACACCAGGGAACCAAGTCATTATTTTGAAATGGGGTTAAGGGACAGAGGAGACATGAGGTTAAAAAATGGGGTTAAAGCGACAGAGGAAACATTTATCCTGGCTCTCCTGTGTGAGCCCTACCTTGGGGTATGCAAATAGTTGGTGCTAAAATAGACTCCTTTTCCAGAAGTAGGCCAGACAGCAGAGGACAGCAGAAGGAGGGGATTGCCGGTTTGCAAGCCCACATGAGACCACACATCCAAGCAAAGTCACCCAGGTTCAAACCTGGCTTGACCAGTGTGACCTAGAAGAGGTCATTAACTCTCTGCCTTAGTTTCCCTGCATGTGAGGATGATGTAGCCTCACACACAGCTGACCTGAGGCCATGTCTCCTGACGACAACATAGAGCACTGAAGACAAACCCAGCAAAGAACCATGCTCGAAGACACCTCGAGGGATATGCTGGTTAAGAGTGCACTGTGGGAAGTAAGGGCAGTGTTTCCCACAGTGGGGCTGCAGGCCAGTATCATTTGGGACCTTGTTAGACATGCAAGTTCTCGGGCCATCCCAGTCCTACTGACTCAGAGTTTGGGGCCAGGGCCCGAGGTACTGTTTAAGTGAGCATGCCAGGTGGTTTTTTTTTTAAGGGTCGGAGCTAATACATGAGCTCCAGGACATTCCAGTTCTTTTTTTTTTTTTTTCTACCGCCAGTACTGAGGGCTGTCTCTGGGTTTCTGGCATGCTAGACAAGGGCTCTACCTCAAAGCTGCAGCCCTAGCCCAATTTAATACATAAAACTGAGTACAGTACCAACTGGCCCGGTCAGAAACCTGTTGTGTCTAAATGAGTGAGTGACAAGGGATCCTTATTTTTTTTTTTTTTTTTTTTTGTGGTTTTTCGAGACAGGGTTTCTCTGTGTAGCTTTGCGCCTTTCCTGGAACTCGCTTTGGAGACCAGGCTGGCCTCGAACTCACAGAGATCCGCCTGGCTCTGTCTCCCGAGTGCTGGGATTAAAGGCGTGCGCCACCACCGCCCGGCCTGGGATCCTTATATTTTAAAGCAGAAAAACCTATTTGTATTTCATTTTTCCAAAGAAGTTTTTTCCCCCACTTTTAATTATAACATCATTTTTTTTTTTTTTTTTTTTTTTTTGGTTTTTCGAGACAGGGTTTCTCTGTGTAGCTTTGCGCCTTTCCTGGAACTCACTTGATAGCCCAGGCTGGCCTCGAACTCACAGAGATCCGCCTGGTTCTGCCTCCCGAGTGCTGGGATTAAAGGCGTGCGCCACCACCGCCCGGCCTTATATCATCATTTTTAAGTATGCCAAAAAGTAAAGTGAAAATTGAGTACTTACCTATCAATCCAATGTGATAGCTGTTAAAATTTTTTGTTATATTTGCTATATTGTTTTTCTGAATTATTTTACCATCTTACTCGGAGAATCTTGAAATATCCAAAAAGAGAGAGGTGTGATATGCACAAGAAGAGGGACCTAAAGAAGCAGAAGGGATTTTCTAAACTAACAGTTTGCAGAGTGCAAACCTTGCTGGGCTCCTGGCCTGCCTGACTTGTAAAAATCTTTCATGAGGGAAGTGGAGAAGGCTGAATGCTGACGTACTATTTGATATTAAGACATTGTTAATTTTTAAAGGCGTGTTCCTGGACCCCTGTGAGGTTTTAAGAGGCCTTTTAGCAGCATAAACACTTCTGTGTGAGAATGGTACCAAAGTCAAGACTTGTCTCTAAAGAATCCAGGGGTCGGGGGTGGGCTACAGCTGAAATCAGAGTGGGTGTGACCTTAGAATGACAGAGGCAGGCGGTGGGTGTGAGGGGAGTTCGTTACACCTCTCTCTTTTCTTAGCATTTCAGTGTTTTCAGAACATGATGGAAAAAAAAAAAACCTAATTGAGGATAATATAGCAAACAGTTAACAAGTGCTAGATTGGATTGATTGGAGCAGATATTATGTTTCCTTTACTTTTCTGTATGCTTAAAAATTATGCTATAATTACAAATGACAAAAAAATAACTTCCATAAAAAGTGAAATGGATTCTCGTGTTTAGATTGTATTACAGTGGAAAATACAGAGTGTTTGCTTTGGCTGTTGTCAAATTTCTCTATGAGGAGAGTAAACAAGATGACTTCAGTTGCTATTAACACCATTATTACTGATGTGAAGATGCAGATGGCGAGGTCTAGGGAGGCAAATCTCAGGGCCATAGCGCTGAAAGGGCCACTGCCACCTTAGTCTCTATCTAGTTCTGGGTTCTCCCGATCCTAACCTTGCTAGGGATGTAAGAATAAAACTTTAGGGGCTGGAGAGATGGCTCAGTGATTAAGAGCATATAGTGCTCTTTCAGAAGACTGAAATTGGGTTCCCAGAACTCAAATGCAGCGGCTAATAACCACTTGTAACTCCATATCCAGAGGATCTTGCACCCTCTTCTGGTCTCTGAAGGCACCTGCACTCATGTGCACACACACACATAAAAAATAAATCTTTTTGAAAGAAGAATAAAACATTATTAAAAGTAGGCTAAGGGTATTAATCAGTGGCGGAAAACTAACTTAGTGTATGTGAGGCCTTAGGTTTCAGCCCCTGTACTAGAAAAAAAAAAACCCACACCCTTTAATCTAGCATATTGTTTACAATTTCTACAAGCTTGAAGCTCTTTCAAGCATTTTAAAGAATGAGTGATAATGTTCTGTTGTTAATTGGCTTTTTACTTTAAGATCTTTTTAGTGATCTATAATAGCCAAACAGTAGGTGTATTCATGTTGACTATACAGCTCCAGAAGGATTGCATGGGATCCAGGTATAACCACCTAGAAAATTACCAAGATCACAAGACAAAAACCCTTCCTGCACTGCCATCCCTCGTCCTAACTGCAAAGCTTCTGCGGTGGTTTGAATGAGAAAGATCCTCCATAGGCTCAGGCTTTTGAACATTTGGACACGAGTTTGTGATACAGTTTGAGGAGGCTTAGCTGGTACACTGGGTGTGGGTTTTGGGATGAAAACCCTTGTGCCTCTTCTAGCTTTCACTTTCTGGCTCATGCTTGAAGTTGAGGATATGAGCTCTCAGTTTCCTGCCCCTGCCTCCATACCTTCCACTTGCTGCCGTGCCTTCCTGCCATGATGGACTCAGCTCACTGGAACCATAAGCCAGAATAAACTCTTCCTTCTACAAAGTAGCCTTGGTCACAGGATTTATCATGACAACAGAGAAGTAGTTAGTAGACCTCCCTATCAGTAGCCACTACTCTAACTTCTGTCACATAGATCCAAATGGCATCATACCAGTTGGCCTCTTATGACTCTGTGTGAGAGTGGCATGCTACTGTACACAAAAGGAGCTTTTTCTTTTTAATTGATTCATAGTGTTCTATTGTGTGACTCTACCCTCAATATATGAATCCATCCAATGCTGTACGGACACTTGGGTTGCTTCTATTCTTGACCCACATAAAGATAAATAAACAATCAATAGCAATAAAAAATCCGTTGACTATCTCCTAAGCACTTGGGTCCACACTCAGCTTGAGCATAAACCTGGGAGTGGGTCTGTTGGTTGTGAGGATTGGTCTTTGTTTATCTCTACCGTTTCTCCACCAAAGCTTCTCTCATTTGGTTGTACCAGCTGTCGCCTCACTGGTGCAAAGTCCCGGGAGCTTCCTACTCACAGGGGGCAGTTATGGCTGGCATTCTTTCAGCCATCCCGATATTCCTGTCATGGAAACTTGAGGATGCCCTGAGTTCTACCGAATTCATCCTCCTCCTCCAGCTTCCCTGGCCTTATTTCCTTAGCTCAGCTACAGTTCTTATCGCCCCTAGAAGAAGCATGTACTTCCTGTTTGTTCTCTTACAGTCCAAATCTCTCCAGGACAGGGCCAGTATCATTCATCCTTCAGTTCCTGTGTTTACTACCGGGCCTGACTCAAGCACTGTTTGATAAGATGAATGATCAGTCAATATTCAATGTTTTGAAGAGCTTAAAACCAGCTAACTTGGTAGGACTTGGTACACATTTTATCAGTGACAAAATTCTTTGGCTCATATAAACCCAATTCCATAACTGCAACACATAGGAGAGTTGCCTGAAATTCTGAGACCCTCTCAGAGGCTAGGAAACATACAAAGAAGCCAGCTTGCTGCCAGGAACGTCCCTGCGTGGCACCCGAGCTCGGACCGAGCTAGTGCTGGTCTGTTTTGAAGCATCCATCTCTTCCCCTCTGGCCACCATTTTGCTATGATCACAGCAAATAGTACTTCGTTTGTTTTTCAACATTTGCCAAGACCAACAGCATCCCCCTGTGAGGGCTTGATGGATACACATGCTGTGCCTGCCCAGCTTTGCCTCTGCCTTAGGATTTCCCAGCAGCGACCTCCTAGTCCAAGTGCACATGCCAAGAGGAGAATCATCCCCGAGAAGCTCTTTGGGATTTCTCTAATAGACATGTATACAGAAAGATTGACATCTATGTAATGGGGGATTGAGAATCCACCGCTAGGTTAGAATAACCAGGGTATCTATGTAGATAACTATAACCACCAGCAATTAAGCTGAAGAGCCCATCTTTCAGGCAAATATTTGGCTTTCATTGAACTTCTGTAAAATGATTATGCTAGTGGACAGACATCTGCAGCCTGGCTTGTGGGCAATTTATGGGTGTTTCTTGATGCGGAGGCTGCTACAGAATGTGAAAATAAATAAATAATAAAAATAAAAAAGACATCTAGTGCTGAAAGACATCTAGTGCTAGAGGAACATACCTAGGGAAGCAAGATCAATATAATTTCAATATTACCAGGCTCTTAAAATCTCTCTCTCTCTCTCTCTCTCTCTCTCTCTCTCTCTCTCTCTCTCTCTCTGTGTGTGTGTGTGTGTGTGTGTGTGTGTGTGTGCATGTTTGCGTATGAATGCAGGTGCACAGGAGTCATGGTGCGTGTGTGGATGTCAGGACGAACTTGTGCGTCAGACCTCACTTTCTGCTTTATCCTTGACAATCTTATCCACTGCTGCAGCCATCAGGCTAGCTCACCCACCAGCTTCCAGGGATTCCTGCCTCTGCCTCCCATCTTGGTATGGGAATGCTGGGGTCACAGACACAAATTACTACATCTAGCTTTATGCGGGTGTTAGGGAGCTGAACTTGGGTCCTCGTGCTTGTGTGGTAAGGTTTTTATCTACTGAGCCATCTCCCCATTCCCTCACTGGGGCATCTCCAAGTCATATCAGCCTGCGGGAGTATAGTTACATTATTGGTGCATTTTACTGCACTGGACTGGCTCTTTGATGCATTTCCTATACTGGCTCCCAGACCCTTTACCTTTCCATTGTCCTTATGTTAATCATATGCACGCTGCTGAAAAAACATTCCTGACTTCTGTCCCTCACCCCCAGCAGCTTGACTCCCAGATCCATCTCCTCCAAGCTGTGTGTGTGTGTGTGTGTGTGTGTGTGTGTGTGTGTGTGTGTGTGTGTGTGTACATATAACAGGAAACCTTGGAAGGCTCTAACAGTCAGGCCTCTGATAGTGAGATGTGCACTGACTCATGACCCCAGGCAGCCTGCCTTATTTCCAGATGGCTTTCTGGAATTTCAGTGAAGATAGTCCTTCGTGGGGCTGGGGCTGGAATGGCTGATTACTGTGGGAATCTGAATGCTCATGTTTACTCTATACTCGGACACCGCCATCGAAAGAAACTCCTGTGTGGACAGGCCTTTGTATCTTCCAGCTGCTAGAGAGGGTTCATGTTATCTGGGCAGATTCCTGGGCATCTATCTTCTGCAGGGAGACAAGCTGAGAAGGGCAGAAGGAGGGCCAGCAAAGGAGCTAGGAGACTTTACCCATAACTCCAGCAAGTCCTTGACATCAGGCAGTGTCTACACAAAACAGAGTGGAGAGACAGCTGGGAAGGAGGCGAGTGGAGTAACAGGTGTCTGGTTTGGGGCTAAAGGACAGTCGGAGCAAGCGTGGGAAACTGAAAATGGAGTGCTTGGAAGAGCTGGACATAAGTTCCTGAGTGCTGTAGTTTGGAGAACTGGGAGGGTGCATCAGACTTCCTACTTGTCCCTTCAGAGGCTCTAGCCCTCGGATGAAAGAAGGTGGAGACAGGAGCCTGCCTCCCTCCTACCCAGCCACATCCGCAACCTACCATAAGCACGGTGTGAAGGGAGCAGGTCAGATACACCAGAAGGAAACACAGGCCTAGGCTGGGCTCCATTCAGGAGCAATACTGCTGAGCAGTTCTTCCTGTCTGCTCAGCCCCTTCCTGTCTTGAAGCAAAGGAAAGCTTGCATTTGCAGGAAGCCTGGGCTAGCACAGGCAGCTTCCTGTTTCCAAGGCCAAACTGGACCACCCAAAGCTGAAGCCCGTGTCAATTACTCAGCAAAGTTTGGGCAACATAAGATGGCCAATAAAGGCTCACTTGTTTATGATAAATCCTTGTAAGCCAATGGACAGTGCCTGAATTTGTAAGTACAGACATGGATGAAGAAGTTTGTATGGTGACATTATTTAATAAAGTAACTATTAGGGAAATCAAGGAAATGTTTGAAAGATGTAACCAAGTCAAGGAAAGCCACACTCTCCTGAAATAGTGGCATGAAGCCACGCTAATCAGAGAAGGAAAGGAAGCAAGATTTAAACAAAACAGGACAGAAGTTTGTGTAGATTGCCTCTCTCTCTCTCTCTCTCTCTCTCTCTCTCTCTCTCTCTCTCTCTCTCTCTCATCTTCCTTTTCTCTCTCCAGCTGTATAAATAACTGACTATAAAAATCATAGAAAATACAGCAAAACAGTCACACTGGTTATTTTGGGTTGACAGAATTTTAAGCAACTTTTGTTTCATATTAAAATTTTCTACAGTGACAAAGTTTTCTTAAAATATATTTTGGTTAGTTTTTGCTGTGTACTAAGCAACTCGGAAACTGAATGACTTAAAATGAGAGACATCAGCCAGGCCTGGTGGCTCAGGCCTTTAATCCCAGCACTCAGGAGGCAGCAGCAGGCGGATCTATGTGAGTTCAAGGCCAGCCTGGTCTACAAAGCAAATTCCAGGACAGCCGGGGCTGTAACACAGAGAAACCCTGTCTCTAAAAACAAAAACAAACAAACAAAACCAAAACCAAAGCAAAACAAAAACAACAAAAAACGAAACAGAAAAAGGAGAGACATCATTTTTAGGATTGAGTGGGTCATTGGGGCTGCACTTTGGGTCTATGGTGGCTTGGTAGGTCTATGGTTAGCTGACAGCCAGGCTGGGTCAGGAGTGAGGTCGCACTCACCTTTCTGGTAAGTGACAGGTCAACTGGTCTAAGGACTTGATCTGGGATGAGTGGCTATATTTCCTATATTCCTTCTGGGCCAGCCCAGCCTCAGCCCCTGGTGGCCCCTGGAATCCAAGGAAGCAGGAAAGGCGAGTGAGCCTTAAGGTGACCGCACCACAGTTTTTCACACCCACCACCCAGAGGTAATTCTTCCACGGCAAACCAGGACGGGTGGGTAGAGAGGGAAACACCGCCCCTTTGTGGGAGGGGTGCCACCACTTGCCCCCAGGGCACTGGCAAAGGTGGGAAGAGGTAGTTGTTAGGCAGAAGAGCATGCGTGGCATTTGAAATCAGAAAGAGGGAGTTCATTTCGAAGAACAAAACTAGAACACATTCTTGCCAACAGATCTGGAATTGTGGTAAAGAGTTGCAAGAGGCCAGAGGCTCTAACAAAAGGAGACGTGACGAGCCAAGACTGGCTGTGGAATTAACACTTGTGGACTAAAAGGTGGCAGAGATTTTTTTCGCCCTTACTGAAACCGGTTCATCTTTCAACGGCATTTTAAAATGTATTAAGACCTGAGGGCTTAGCCAGGCGGTGGTGGTGCACACCTTTAATCTGATGCAGATTGGGAGGCAGAGGCAGAGGCAAATGAATCTCTGTGAGTTCAAGGCCAGCCTGGTCTACAAAGCGAGTTCCAGGACAGCCAGGTCTACACAGAGAAACCCTGTCTCAAACAAACAAACAAACAAAAAACCCAAAACAAAACAAAAAACAAAGACCTGCTTACTGCAGGCGGGAGTTGGGTCTGCATGTTAGAAACTTGTTTTGGTGTTGCAACCAAATCCCTGACAAAATTGCCTTAAGGAAGAGAGAAAAGAAGGAAGGGAGGTGTCTTAGTTATGGTTCCTATAGCTGTGAAGAGACACCATGACCGCAGCAACTCTTACATAGGAAAACATTTAAGTGCGGTGGCTCACTTACAGTTTTGGAGGTTCAGTCCATTATCATCATGACCAGGAGCATGGCAGCGTGCAGGCAGATGTGGAGTAGTAGCTGAGACTCCTACATCTTGCAGGCAACAGGAAGTCAACTGAGACACTGTGTGGTATCCTGAGCATAGGAAACCTCAAAGCCTGCCCCCACAGTGACACACTTCCTCCATCAAGGCCATACCCATTCCAACAAAGCCATACCACTCTCTGTGAGATTATGGGGGCCAATTACATTCCAACTACCACAGGAGGGTTTATTTTCTTACAGTTTGAGAGTGTAGTCCATCATGGTGAGGAAAGGCATGGCAGCACAGGTGTGACACAGCTGGGCAGTTCACATGTGACACGGCTGGGCACAATGCATCCACCGTCAGGAAGCAGAGAGACAGAGAGATGAATGCTGGTGCTTAGTTTTCTTTCTTCTTTTTATTTCATCTGGGACCCCTACTCACTTAATCTAATCTAGACATTTCCCATAGATATGCCACAGACATGCCCCAAGTTTTGTTTCCACAGTGACCCCAAGCCTTGTCAAATTGACAGACAAGATTAACCTTAAAATAGAAAAGGAAGGCAGAGGAGTCAGGCAAATTTGGGAAACCAAGGCATGGTAGAGTGTCAGTGTCAGAAGAACCTGGTGCCACATTGTGGGCCTTCCATAGAGAGAAGGGGGGCATGGGGCAATGGCTGAAAGTGACTAATAGAAGGTAAAAATGTCCTTCAATTGACACTGGCGAGGAGATAGAGATCAAGGGGACCACAGCCCAACTATGGCCCGTGTGGGTCCACGCCTACGCTGCAGAGGGAAAGGCAGCCCTGCTTCTCCGGACGCCAGAATTCTCACCCAAGGAGGCCAGGCCAGGCTTCTGAGCCCCAGCACTAACTGTTTTCAATTGGTGTGGTTTTACGCTGTGACCATCTGGAAGCTGCTGCAGAAGACAATGAGATCAAGGTTCAGAATAACCCTTTTAAAAATGGCCTGGCCGGGCGGTGGTGGCGCACGCCTTTAATCCCAGCACTCGGGAGGCAGAGCCAGGCGGATCTCTGTGAGTTCGAGGTCAGCCTGGGCTACCAAGTGAGTTCCAGGAAAGGCGCAAAGCTACACAGAGAAACCCTGTCTCGAAAAACAAAAAACAAAAAAACAAACAAAAAAAAAAAACAAAAAAAAAAAATGGCCTGAAGACATAAACAAAACCCCACCTAAATACCTGTTATCACACTGTAGTTCATATTCGAAAGACAAACTTTATTTGGGTGCCTTAGAGGAACTGGAATTTTAAAACTATGTTTACTATTATTGTTGTTGTTTAGAGACAGGTTCGTCTCACACGGTTGGCCTTGAATTTGAGCTAAATCTTCCTCAGCCTTCCAGGTGCTGAGATTATAGGCAGGAGCCACCATGCCCAGCCTTGGGGTTTATTTATTTATTTATTTATTTTTTGGTTTTTCGAGACAGGGTTTCTCTGTGTAGCTTTTCCCCTTTCCTGGAACTCACTTGGTAGCCCAGGCTGGCCTCGAACTCACAGAGATCCGCCTGCCTCTGCCTCCCGAGTGCTGGGATTAAAGTCGTGCGCCACCACCACCCGGCCAGGTTTTTTTTTTTTAATCACTGATTTCTTCTTGCTTTTATAGAACAATCCTGGACAGCTTGCTGAGCCAATAAATTTTTTTTCCTGTCCCTGAAAGGAGATAATTTTAATCAGATGGTAGAAATACTTACATGAAGGTCACATGGGGTCTGTAAACTTAGTACAAGCAAGGGCCAGGAAGCAAGTGCTAGAAGAGAAGGCCAGTGTTCAGCCTTGTGGATACTATCCTGGCTGTTCTGGCGGGAGGAGGCCTGAGCAAAGAAACACTGGCTGTAGAATTTCTGCCTTCTCTGGCTGCTCCCCAACAGAGCAAGAGGCAGGCAGGAGAAAGCTCATCCTTCCAGAAGGAATGGGACAGTAGCTTTCAAAAAGTTGTCCTCTTATCTGGTTCTGGCAGTTTCCTTCAGTGGATTCCATCTTGACAAACGACTAAGAACTTCTCTCTGTAAGATGTGGCCAACCACCACACCAGACAAGAACAAGCAGCTTCCAACACCAGAAAAGCACAGAGTAAGGACGATGGTTCCTGTAGTTGGTACCTTGATGCCTCCATGGAAATATGGAGACCACTCTAACCTTCTACAACCACCTGCTGCATACGAAAATTGGCACACACACACACACACACACACACACACACACACACACACACACAAATGCACATTTCATTATCACCAACTCATGAGCAAGCCTTCCAAGACAGGCCGAAGAAATCCACATGCCAACTGCACACAATGGATTGCAAGCCACAGGGGGCTTTGTGCTCTGGGTTTTCTTTAAAAACTTAAATTCTCAGCAGCTGCTTCAATGGGCAGCAGACAGTTGGACCGGGGTTTTGTTTTCATCCCCTGGGACCCAGCTAACACAAATGCCCCTCTGCCAGCTCTCTGGGCAGTCCCACTGAGGCCCTCCCTTCTAAGATAATCACAGTTCATCCCTGAAGTCCATCCTTTTTAGCTCTTTCCCATGCAGCAGATAGGGACAACATGAGCTCTCTCAGCTCACATTTATTCCAGGACTGCACATCCAGAAATAATTAGATAATTCATACTTTTGACTCCAGCCTGGGGGATGAGCCATGTTGAGCAACTGGGAGGCTGACTGTGTGCCTGGCTTTCTCTGGGGCCACAGTGTCTCCAGACCCTAGCCTGAAACTGGAGAGTTCTTTCTCTCAGCCCCTAGCCCAATCTTCACCTTCTAATCCAACACTGATTCCACCTGGACACTCTGTCTGCTGCCCTTTAAGACATCAAAGCACAGCTGCTCTTTCCAACATAATGGTTGTCTTTGTTATTCTCGCACGACTGGAGTCTCTAAAATGTCACTTCCTGGAAGATCTCATTTGGTACAAGTGAAACGGATTTGAAAGTTAATAAGTGCATTTGGAGGTTCATTCCCAGGGAGCTTGTCTCTTTGCCCTCTGGGGGCTCACCTCTGCAGGCTGACACCAGGACTCAATATACAGGGATGCCTTGCAAATCCTGGTAAGATTTGCCTTTTCTAAATCTTCCACATCTGAATTTTAGGGAGGGGGACATCCTCAGGGCCTTTCTACTGCTATGATTCTGCACTTGGCATTGAGAGTATCCCTATTTTTAGTGCTTTTCTTTTCCCACAGCAGCTATAGTTATATGAACCTTTTTCCCTCCTAAGATTAAAAGCAACCAACTTCATGTCTTGGACTGCCCCCACCACCACCCCAGAACTATGTGACCGGGTTAACTCTGTACCTTGTGGCCATCGGCTCCATCTGTTCAGGAATGACAGCCTGACCCCCATGTGCACCCAGGGAAGAAAGCTGACTGGCACTACACCCTTTTAAGGTCATTTAATGCTGTAACAGGAAACACTCTTGTATACACAACTTCTGAACCCACCCAACACCCACCTGTGGCCCTATGCTCATGACTCAGGGTGACCATTGTTCCCCATACCTCTGCCCATAAGGGGACTAATCTTGCATGCCAATAAGACAACCTCGAAAAGAAGCTTGAAAGCAATCATTGAAGATGACATGGGCTTCGAGGAGATGGACAGTGAAGCCATGGCTGACTTTCAAGGCCAATGGCCTCTCATGCTGGAAAGTGATCTTTCTGGATGGTTCTCATGATCAGAGTGCTGGTGGCTCCGGCCTACTGTCAACTGGCCTGTACCATGTCTTCCATGCTCCGGGTATGATGGCCCATGAGCTTCCCCTGGAGCCCTTAACCCCAGGCTTAGCTCAGGTGGCTGAGAGGTTTTTCTCAGTGCAAATTGGTCTTTGTGACAGCTTCAAGGAATATGAATCCAGGGTTCCTTCAGGACTGCCCCAGGGCTTGATAGGAGGAAAGTCAGTTACTGGCCACAGTGGGTGGGACAGAAGCCATGTCTCTACTCCGCTCTTAGTTCCCTTCCTGAGGCCACCTTACTCTGTGCTCACTGTCCCTGCTAGTGGGGCCCCAGGCTATGATGCTCAGAGCTTAAGGGTTTTTGGTGGCCCCAGAGCTTACCAACAGGAAAGGTGAACCTCATTTAAAAAAAAAAAAATGACTCTGCGTTCGACTCAGAGTCTAACTCAAGCTCCACTAAACCATGTTAGGATGGTTCCCTCCACACATCCTTGCAGCCCACCCCTGATTTGACTCCGAGGAGCTCTTCAGGAATGCAGGTAGACACGGTTCTCTAAAGAGGGGTGATGGTTGTCATAGCCTTTCAGCTATCCTTAGGCCATTTGCCTTAGTCAGGATTTTCTGTCTAAAACATTTTGCACATAACGCCCTTTTAAAATTAAAATAGTTTTTCAGACTACAGGTCTGGAAATGTGGTTATGAGTACAAAACAGGTGTAAAAATTTAAATGTTACATATGTACTCTTAAATTGGTTCCGAAAGGGTTGTATCATCTCATTATCTAGCTAGTAATTTCAATGTTATTGTAAAATGTTGAGAGATTTGGCAGTGGGGTTTACTTCTCTGACTAACATAAATTGTTATTTGTATCTAATTATGAAAGTAGACAGTTCGAAAAAATACAAAGGTGGAGAGAGAATGAGAATACCTTGGGAAGGTCTCGAGGGTTGGAGGATGTAATTTCTGCAAATTACTCCCAAATAGTTAAGAAATGTAATGTATATAATTTATATAATACACAGGATATCACATAGCTATCATGCTGTTCCTATGTAATGTGGGGTCTGGAGAGATGGCTCATCTGTTAAGATCACGTATTACTCTTTCAGAGGACTGAGTTCCATTTGCAGCACCCATGTCTGGCGGCTCACAAGTCCAGCCCCAGGGAATTTGAGACACTCTTCTGGCCTTCATGGGCACTTCCATTCACATTCACAAAGACCCAAGCAAACACATAATTAAAAATAATAATAAATCCAAAAAAGACTCAAATATATGTAAATATGCATTATATATTACATAGAATTAAATATGCTATATTTCATGCATACATATAATTGTGCATATAGTCTGTAAATAATTTCTTACATAGTCATATAAGATGAACTATGTGTGTGTAGACAATGAATGATAAAGTACATGTAGCAAAATATTAACAGTTGGTGAAATTATTCTATTCTTTTTTTCCTTTTCTTAAAACTAGAGTCTTTTCTCATACAACGTGTCTTGATTATAGTTTCCTCTCCCTCTACTCCTCTCAATTCCTCCCCACCTCCCCTCCCACCTGGATCCACTGCTTTTCTGTCTCATTACAAAAGAACAGGCTTCTGAGAAATCATGACAAAATGAAATATAGTAAGATGAAGCAAAAATTATCATATTAAAACTGGACATGGCAACCAAACAGGAAGAAAAGAGTCCCAAGAGCAGGCATAAGAGTCAGAGACCCACTCATTCTCACAGACAGGAGTCCCATGAAAATATTAAGCTAATAGCTATAATAAACCTGGTGTAGACCCACAAAGACCCTGTGCATGCCGTTTAGTCCCTGTGAGCTCATATGCACCTTGCTTAGTTGATTCAGAAGGCCTTGTTCTCCTGGTGTCCTCCATCCGCAGCTGTCCTACTACAGCAGACCCTGAATAGTCCAACATAGCTGAAGCACAAGAAAAAGACCTTAAAACCAGGTAAATGAAGAAGATTGAGGTCTTTAAAGAGGAAGTGAGTAAATACCTTAAAGGAATCCAGGAAAACACAAATAAACAGCTAGAGGAAATGAATAAATCTCTTAAAGAAATCCAAGAAAACACAAACAGTGGAAGGAAATGAATAAAACTGTTCACAACCTGAAAATGGAAATAGATTCAACACAGAAAACAAACCAAGGGAATTCTGGAAACAAAAAATTTAGGAATTTGAACAGGAACCAGAGAGGCAAGCTTCACCAACATAAAATAAGAGGTAGAAGAGAGAATCTCAGATGTTGAAGCTATGATAGAAGAAATAGATACATCAGTCAAAAAAGTGTTAACTCTAAAAATCTCCTGACACAAAACATCCAGGAAATCTGGAACATTATAAAAAGACTAAACCTAAGACCTAAGAATAATAGGAATAAAGGAAGGAGAAGAATCCCAGCTCAAAGGTCTAGAAAATATTTTCAACAAAATCATAGAAGAAAATTATCCTAAACTAAAGAAGGAGATGCCTATAAAGGTGCAAGAAGCTTACAGAACACCAAATATATTAGACCAGAAAAGCAAGTCCCCTTATACATAATAATCAAAACACTAAACGTAAGAACAAAGAAAAATTTTTAAAGTTGCAAGAGGAAAAGGCCAAATAATGTATAGAGGCCTATTAGAATTTCATCTGACTTCTCAATGGAGACTCTAAAAGCCAGAAGGGCCTAGACAGATGTTCCGAAGACTTAAAGAGACCACAGATGCCAGCCCAGACTACTATACCAAGGAAAATGTTCAGTCACCATGGATGGAGAAAATAAGATATCCCATGAAAGCCAAATTTAAACAATATCTATCTACAAACCCAGCCCTACAGAAGATACTAGAAAGAAAACTCGAACTCATGAAAACAGAGAGAGTAAATGATCTCAGACCAGCAAAATAAAAAGAAGGGGAAGTGCGCGCGCATGCGCGCGCACACACACACATACCACCTCCACCACCACCACCACCACCACCAAACAAAATAACAGGAGTCAACAATCATTGGTCATTGATCTCTCTCAATACCAATGATATGGTCTCAATCCCCATTAAAAAGACATATATTAACAGAATGGATAAAAAACAGGATCCATCCTGCTGCATCCAAGAAATACACCTCAACATCAAGGACAGATGTCACCTCAGGGTAAAGTGTTGGAAAAAGATATTCCAAGCAAATGGACCTAAAAAGTAAGCTGGTGTAGCCATTTTAATGTCTAAAAAAATAAACTTCAAACAAAAACTAATCAAAAGAGATAGGGAATGATGCTACATGCTCATCAAAGGAAAAACTCACCAAGATGACATTTCAGTTCTTAACATCTATGCCCCAAACACAAGGGGCACCCAAGTTTGTAAAAGAAACATTACTACAGCTTAAATCACAGATTGACCACCACGCACTGATAGCAGGAGACTTTGATACCCCACTCTCACCAAAGGACAGGTCATCTAGACAAAAACTAAATAGAGAGATACTGGACCTAACAGACATTATCAACTGAAGTTATTCTTGGAAACCTACAAATGAGGTATTTGATGAAAATAAAAAATAATACACAAAGTGTGATCCTAATTAGTCTTATCCATAAAAACCAGGAGTCAAATATCAGGGTAATAACCTGAAAGATCAGAGAAGTAAAGGAGCAGTCACTAGTGACTTCTTATCTCCCTGGATCCTCTGACCAAATGGGGGCCCGAGATCCTGTCTCCACCTGCCTCATATTCCTGTCTCCACCTCCTGAGTGCTGGGATCAAAGGCATGAGCCACCACCACCTGGCCCCTATGGTTAACTAGTGGCTAGCTCCATCCTCTGCTCTCCAGACAAGCTTTATTTGTCAGAACACAAAATACCACACAACAAACGCATCCATTTTTTAAAAGACTTTTAAAATTCTATGTATATGAGTATTCTGTCTGCACCACATGTGTGCCTGGTGTATACAGATAGCAGAAGAGAGCATTGGGTCCCCTGGAACTGGAGTTAAAGATGGCTGTGAGCTGCCACATGAGTGCTGGCAATCAAACATGGGGCCTCTGGAAAACCAATCCATGCCTTTAACCACTAAGCCATCTCTACAGTCCTTATTTCCATGGTTTTACATAAAACACATCATTTCCTACCAACCAAGAGTCTATTTAGCATTCTCAGCAGATGGCTTTGCAACATCAGCCTAATATAAATACATTGCTGTGACCTTTGTCCACAATCCCATGGATATAAACAATTTCCTTCCTGAGGAACTTTTAAGTTGTTTCTAATTTTTCACAGATAAAAATAACATTTCCTTACATGTCCCTGAACACACTTCTTCAGTCACATCTTGATGGCTCCCTTTCCTGGGAGTTGTGAGTTACCATTCAGTCCAGTGTGAAAGGCCCAAAACACAGACCACAGAGCACCCTGCTTGGCTTCCACCCTGCTGGCTTCCTGTGATGCTCTTCACAGTTTCCAGAAACAGAGCCTGACTCATAGTAGCGCTGGTTCTGGAGGGCCTCTGGACCACCATCTGCATGCCTCCTCTCTGCAACCGTTCCCTCTGTATACATCCCTTTGCCATCGACTTCTCTGTCCTGCTCAGAGTTCTGATGCTCTATTCAGCTTCTGGCAGCCTGGGATTCATTGCAGTATACGCTCTGTCCAACATGCCAGGCCAATTTCCCTCCAGGGTGAGTGTGGGCCAGAGAAGTGAGGGATAGAGAGCTAGGAGGAAGACAGATCCTATGAAACAGCATGCCTTGCAGCATGAGGACCTGAGTTCGAGCCCCAGAACCCACAGGAAAAAGCTAGGCATGGTGGTGCACGAGTCATCTGTGTGTCAGACCAGGCCTAGGAAGGCGGAGAAAGACAGGTCCCTGGGGCTCATTGGACAGCCAGCCCAGCTGAGTCAACAAACTCCAGGATGATCAGACTGGCTCAAAAAAATGAGATGGATGGCACCTGAGGAATGACATCTGAGTTTGACCTCTGGCCTCCACATACACACATGCATGCACACACACACACACACCCCCTCACAATACACAAGTAGAGCATGTCTTGATAGGTTTATTTGTTTCCTTATTTTAATTTAGAAAATTCACCAATTTTGTGTATTTTCTAGTATTTTTGCTTCTTCTGTGAAGGGCCTGTTCAGGTCCTTTGGCTATTTTTCAATTGCGATTTTTTTTTTGAAACTAGAGCTATATTAAGCTTTTGAAAAAGAGTTAACCCTGAATGGTGGTTATCCTTGGTTGTCAACTTGACTACATTTGGAATTAACTAAAACCCAAGCAGCTGGGTACACCTGTGAGGGTTTTTTCTTAATGAAATCATAAATATAGATCTTGTGAAGTGGGAAGATCTGGGCCACATTATCTGCCAGCATCCTATATAAAGGACATGGAAGAAGAAAGCTTTGCTTTTTGTCTGCTTGGTCTCACTAGCAAGTTCATTGCTTCACAGGTATTAGAGCCTACTTCAGTGTATACTGAAGACCAGCCGAGACATCAGCCTCATGGACTGAACAACTACTGGATTCTTGGACTAATTGTTGGTAGAGTCATTGTTAGATTAGCTGGACCACAGCCTGTAAGGGACTCTAGTAAGTCATGTATGTATGTATGTATGTATGTATGTATGTATGTATGTATGTATGTATGTATATGTGTGGTGTGTGTGTGTATGTGTGTGCATTCTATCATTTTTGTTCCTCTAGAGAACTCTGATTAAAAAATATACCCTGTGGCATATAATTTCAAATATTTGTTCCATTTTTCCATTTGACTTTTTAACTCCATTTACAACATTTTTTGATATTCAACAGTGTATCTGTCAGTCCATTCTTCCCCTTAAAAATGAGTTTAGATGAGGAGATGAGGTAATTTATAAAAAGAAATGAATTTATCACAGTTCATGAGTCTAGAAAGTTCTCCAAGGCCCCAGAAGATCGGGTCTCTGGGGAGGTTCACAGATGGCAGTCCTTACTGTTGTCCTGTAGTGGGACAAACTAACAGATTCCTCTGACCTCTTTCATCAGGCCGTTAATCCTATGCATGAGAATGCTGCCTCAAGACTGAATGGTCTCTTAAAGAAGCGCCACCTCTTTTAAAAATACTTCTGATTTTTATTTATGTGCAAGTGTGTGCCTGTGTCAGTTTATGTGCACCACATGTGTGCTGTTGCTCTTGGAAGCCAGAAGAGGGTGTCAGATCCCCTGGAGCTGGAGTTGCAAACTGTTAGGAGGTAGACCTTGGGGCTAGAGGGATAGCTCAGTGGTTTGGGGCTGGAGGGATAGCTCAGTGGTTAAGAGTTTGCTGTGCTTGCTCACTATTACACTGGCAATAAAATTCATCTTAGGAATTTGGGGTGCTGACACCTTCAGACTGAAGCAAGCTGGTGTTCATTTTATGTTATCAGATCTGAGTTCAACCACTTGTCCATCCTCCTTTCCTCCCTCCCTCTCTTTTTCCCTCCCTCTTCTTCCTTCCTCTTTCCTTTCTTCCCTCCCTCCCTGTGTCCCTCCTTTCCTTCTAGTATAGCTCTGTTTGTCAAAACACTTCTTCTGTAAGAACGGTTTTTGCCTTCCATATTCTTTGTTGTTGAATGTCTTTTGTTCAGTCTTTGGCAATTGCAAAATGTGTACAACCCCCAACCCTCCCCTTCTTCCCCAAGCTCCCCAAAATATTTTCTTCCTATGTTTACATCTTACCTGTTCCTTTTTTTTTAACCCACCGAGTCCAATACTCGGTTAATACTGCCTGCTGGAGTGTTGGCCAACCTCAGTGACTTGATCTTGTACAGGTTACCAGAGATTCATGAGTTCATGAATACAATGGCCATAACATGTCCAGAAGACAACATTTCACAGCTCTTCTCCCTGTCTTCTGGCTCTCCCATTCTTTCTACCATCTATTCTTTGTTGTTCCCTGAACCTGTGGTGGAGGTTGGGACAGCTCCTTCTATATTCTTATGGGTTAGTTATTGTTTATGAACCACTTCCTAGTTTACACTGTATTCCTTGCTCAGGTATGCCTAAGCAAACCTAGCACAGGGCTTCAAGCAAGCATTCAACCCATAGGGCTTGCTATTGACTCATATGAAGGGTAATGGAAATGCTTTATGGCCTCCATGACTTGAGAATCATTTGCAAAGCTGACAATGGGAATTCTGGAAATGATATTTTAAATAGTACTTTAGTGCCTTTTGGAGGAGCTGGCTAATTGATTTTAACCCCATGTGGGAGCTGTCCTTCCTGGGACAAGATCCCCCGGCTGTGAGTGGAGGTGTGTTTTCTCCAGAGCCTGGGAGTCTTATGACAAGACCAGATCAAGACTGTATCAGCATCTTCCTGGAACAGATTCCAAGATTTAAACTATGTTGCACCCTTTGAATGCCATCAGAAGCTGATGGCAGCTTCTGACATCCCTGCAACTGATAATACAATGCCTGTGTGCAAAGAGTTGTTCTAGCAGGAAACTGGCGTCAAGCAGATCGTCTTACGTGCTCAGGCATGAGTGTTGATCACAAGAATATCCTTCATGGTGAACCTCACTGCAGCCCACAGGCTTGAGATCATGTAAGAGAGAAAGACAAAGCAGCTCATGTATTCTAAAAACATGCATCAGGCCTGTGTGCTTTCTCAACTTTCAGGAACAATCTTTGATTAGAACCTGGCTTTCTGAACAGAATCATCGACTCTTGACTGTGTGGTTGTGAACTTCCCTGATCATTGCAGATTGTTGAATTGTAGAATTGAATACATCTGTAGAATTGTCTCTTCCCACAGACAACAAGAAAAAGGCTGCATAATATTTTCAATGAAGTGCCTGGAAAAAACCAATGTATGTGTGTGTGTGTGTGTGTGTGTGTGTGTGTGTGTGTGTGTGTGTGTGTTTCATAGATTATGGCATGAATAATTCATTTTAGGTGAAGTAAATATTTGATGGTCTATTAATAATATATGTATTTAGAGGAAAGCAAGTATTCTATGGAAGAAAGAGAAAGCTATGAACATTGAGTCTTCACAATGTAGTGTGCCCATGTGACCTACAGTTGATGAAACCTTGTGTTGAAAATTCTTTCACTAACGTAGCCTGGATGGCTCAGAGTTTGGAAATCTTCTTCTGCTCTCTGGACTCAGTTATTGCTCATGGTTCCTCTCCTCTTTTTTCTCCCACTGTCTATCTATTCATGACTTTTCATACAGCCAATGTAAAGGCATCGTCGGTGGAGAGTGAACCTGGGGCATCTGAATGGCATTGATGGATACATACATCTAAGAAGCCTCCCTCACCTCCCAATGGGATTCAAACTAGGCAATTTCTGTTCAGAATTTTTAAAGTGTGTTGTTTGTTCCTCTACCTTTGACTTTTGGTAGAGAACTTCAGCAATGTTAGCTTTCTCAGATAGAATGAGACATAAGGGGCTGGAGAGATGGCTCAGCCATTAAAGGCTAGGCTCAGAACCAAAAATATAAGAATGAGACATAAGGAAGAAAGCCCTGATGGCTGGTGACATGGAAGAGGGAGTGCTTTGGTAGCTATAAGTGTTAGTGTCTGGAGAGAAGCACAGTGGAACCCTTCATCTGGCTTCTTTAGTCTGGTTGAAACATTGTGTTATTGCATAATTTCCATGTCATGATGAGTCTACTTCATTCTTCCATATTCTGGGGTCCCTTACACATCACTGTAAGAATGAAAGTTATGATGGCAGATTAATGGGAGAAATCCACAGAGTCTGCTTTAGGGACAAAGGAACTTATTTGGGAAAGAAAACTCACAAGACAGAATAGAGGAATTTGTCGCAGGATCCTGGAAAGGTGAGGCCTGGTTCCATGCTGTTCTTCTGCCTGAGATCTGCCTGGTCTGTCCTGGCATCCAAAACCATGAGGGAGCAAAGAGAGGGCTGCATACATGCATCCTAAGTCTTAAGAGTCCCAAGCAGCCACGCCCAAGGGGAATGTACTTCAAATTCAAAGTCATAAGCAGGTGTAACAGTTACCTGTTACCTCACTAGGGGCAGTGCTTCAAGGTCATAGCTAGACCGGCTACCCACTACAGCAGATGTTTTCTTAAGTTTATTTACTTGAGGATATGAGGTATATTGTTCCATAATTTAAGTCTTTTGTGGGGTATCAGTGAAATTATTTAAGATTTTAGAGAAATCCCCAAATAAATCAGTATCTTCTATTTCTATGCACATCTACCATCCATCAGAATGGAGAAGGTACTGCAGATAGCTCATAGTTCCAGAAGGACAGTAATGGATTCAATCTCTGTCCCAGATTTCCAACATGAGACCACCTGGGCCAGTCATTCCTGACTTCTGCACAACTCTATCTCCTCAGGTATAATAGTGAGAGCTCAGTGAATACTGCACATGTGCAGGCGCGCGCATGCGTGCGCGTGCACACACACACACACACACACACACACACACACACACACACACACACACACACACTGCATGATCCAGAGATGAGCTCATGAGAGAAAGATGGAGAAGCATCTACCAGTCATCTGGTGATATCCATGGTTCCAGCCAGCTTCTGTCTTGGAGGACATCTAGATGGGAGAAGGCATCCTTATTCATTCCTTGGTGTTCAAAGAAGGACCATCATGCTAAAAGATGCTGATATATGTATTTTCTCAGTACTGGTGGTCAGATCCAGGAGCTTCATACATGCTTGGCAAGAGTTCTTGCAACAGGGTCTCACCAATTTCCTCTGACTAGCTTTGAACTCGGTCCTCCTGGTTCAGTCTCCTTGGTAGCTGAAATTAGAGGACAATGCCACCAGACCCAGCTGGGATTCTGGTATTTTAAAGGAAAAGGTTTTGTGCATCATGCCTCTTATATATATCCCAACTTCTTCATCTGATGCCCAGTCTTAGAGTTGGTGAAAATACTGGTGGATATGTCAACCTGTCCTGAAGGATGGCAATCTGATTGCAAGATGGTGCCAAAGATCACCTAAAGAGTGATATTTTTATATACTCTAATAGTCTATCTGACTTTAGAAACTGTCCCCATTACCACCATCTCCTACAGCTCCTGTACTAACAGGTAGCCACTCCAGAGCCTGCCTCCCCTTGCCTCCTGGGACTCTTTTAAGGCAATGAGAAATGGGAAGGTCTTTAAATGTGCAGGAAATATGGGTTCACTATCTAGGAAAATCCCAGAAAACAAAAATGGGGCTACTGAACAACTGAGGCCTGAAGACTCCCTTGAAGCTTTGTGACAACTGCCTGGAAAGCCAAACTTTCTGGAGAAGGGGCAAGACAGTCTCTTGAAGCTATGGTTCTTCAAGAGCGATAGTTTTATGTCAACTTGACACAAACTAGAGTCATCAGAGAGGAGGGAGCCTCAGTTGAGAAAATGCCTCCATGAGATCCAGCTGTAAGAAAGCCTATAAGGTGTTCTCTTAATTAGTGATTCATGGCGAGGAGGCCCAGCACACTGTAGGTGGTGCTATCCTGGGCTGCTGGTCCTGGGTTCTATAAGAAAGCAGGCTGAACAAGCCACGAGGGACAAGCCAGTAAGCATCACCCTCCATGGCTTCTGCATCAGCTCCTGCCTTCTGGGTTCCTGTCCTGCTTGAGTTCCTGTCCTGATTCCCTATGATGATGAACTATGATGTGGAAATGTAAGCCAAATAAACCCTTTCCTTCCCAAGTTGTTTTGGTCATGGCGTTTTATCACAGCAATAGTAACTCTAAGAGAGGAGCTATGCTTAAATATCTTGGCTATGGGGCTTTATACCAAAAAGAGAGGGAATCCAGGATGTAAGCTGAGGCTAAATCCTTCTCTGATGGATTGGACAGGAAGGGGCTTTGACTGGGTTCTCTAGTAGGTGTCAATGTAAACAAAGGGCTTTCTGTAGCCTAGGGCTACAGTGTAGACCTCCAAGGCTGTGGGTGTCTGTCTATGGGAGACAGCCCATACCTCAAAGCGATATGCACAGGGTCCCCGCAAATGTCAACATAGAGCATCACCAACAAGAAGAACCAACAGCCTCCAGCTTTGGGACTTTGCCTGCTCTAGACACGGGTAGCATATGTCATCAGAATGGATGAGGTCACTGTAACTGCAGAGGACAAGTGGAGATCCTAAGGAGTCTGCTCAGGCTGCCGTAATACAGTATCATTCACCAGGCACCTAAAACAACAAAATTGTCCCGCAGTTCTGAAGGCCAAATCCAAAATCAAGGTACCAAGCAGTTAGGTTATGATCTGAGGTCTTCTCTCCTGGCTTGCAGGCTGCCATCATTTGTGTGTGTGCTAATGCAGCCAATGAGCCATCTCAAAGAGAGCACACACTCTCTCATGTCTCTTTTTATAGGTCACTAATCCTATTGGATAAGGGCTACCTTTAGGACTTCCTCTAACCTTGCTTATCTCCTAGGAAGCCTATCACCACACAGGGCCACACTGGGGACTGGGGCTTCACAGTACAAACATGAATGTGAGCTTTCAGTCCACAGTAGGTCCACAGCTATCTAGGGATCCTGTAAGCAGACCTGGAGCTCTGACTTATTCATCCATCTCCCATGGACCCATCCTGTAAGTGGGCATCATCTTGGCAAGGAAAGGGGGCAGAAGTAGAACATTCAAACAAACAAACAAACAAACAAACAGGAAAAACAAAAACAAATGTGAGCCTGGGCAGGCTGCTCACCTCGAACAGAGAATCTTTGACTAAAACAGAGCTCCTTGATTCCAAAGGAATGAGATGCTGAACTCACTTGTGGGTCTCTTCGCTCTGCAATAGTATGGAAGCCTCTAAGAGAGTCAAGAAAGTAGCTATCATTTATTTGTATGTATTAACGGGAGCTGTGACATGGACCAAAGAGGGACATGAACAGCACAGGGCTGGTGAGTGGTGTGTGGTTAGCCCTCAGCAAAATGCTTTCTCAAGCTGTTCTTGTTAAAAAGTCACGTGGCAGGTACCCTGAGACAGCAGTTCTCTGTTCAGGTTCTGTGCTTGGTTTAGCAAGTTTCACTGTCAACCAGTTTAAAGCCATAGCTAGCAGTGGTGGCAGGAGAGGAAATTCCTCTCCAGGGCTAATTGAGAGGCAAGTTTGGAGTGCTCAAATCCAAAGCAAATCTTGTCCCACCCACCCCCCCCCACACACACTATATCCACTCCACCACCTTAGACATACCGACAGCTACACACTCCAGTTTAATACATGTAAAAATATTTATTCATCAGAGTCAGGTTCAGCCTTGCTAATGAAATGTCACAGCCTTTACCCCTCCCCCCCAATCCCTTCAAAACCATCTAAGTTACTTTGTCATTTTAACAAACATGTTAGCTAAGAGCAAAGCTGGTATTACAGCTGTAATTATGTCAGCATACAATAATTAAATCGGGCCTAAGTAGCCTTCAGGTATATTTTTAAACAGAAACAAAACTCTCATGTATACTGAGAGGTTTGTCATGTGAAGCACAGGCAAGACCACATGGACTCTGTCATCATTAATTCCTTTGGTGTCTGTGTAATCATATCATGTCCAGAGAAGCTGCCATGGCAAAGGCACAGAGGTGGAGGTTGGTTTCTGAATGAATCCACATCAGTGGACATGTTCATCCTGTCCCTACTGGGCAGGTAGGCCTGCAGCCAGCTACCACCTGTCCTGCAGGGTCAGCATGGGTCACAGTGGAATGGTTTCCTTGATGTTCTTTGCAGCTGCTCTACCACTTCAGGCAAGCCAGGAAGGCACAATGGTCAGACAGAGGGGGAATGCTCTGAGGTCTTTGAGGTACACTTACCTCTATGTAATTCGCTCTTGGGGCTGTTCAACAAAATGATTTTTAGAGATTCATCCCTCTTCCCTATTCAGACAGATCTTTTCTGTATTAGGATTCTTGAGAGGAGCAGGATTTATAGAATGAATATATATTATATATACAACACATATATGGTATATATCTCGTATATAACATATATAATACTATACATGTTATATAGTACTATTATTATCTACAAAGGGGATTTATTGGAATGACTTACAGGTTGTGGTCCAGCTAGTCCAACAATGGCTGTATACCAATGGAAGGGCCAAGAACCTAGTAGTTGTTCAGTCCATGAGGCTGGTGGTCTCAGCTGATCTTCAGCACACACCAGAATCCCCAAGACGTAGGCTCTAATGCCAGTGAAGGAATCAACTTGCTAGCAAGAGTGAGAGCAAGCAGATGAGAGAGAGCAAGCTTCCTTCTTCCATGTCCTCATACAGGCTGCCGGCAGAAGGTGTGGCCCAGTTTAAAGGTGGATCTTCCCACCTCAAAAGATCTGAATTAAAGGTGGATCTTCCCACCTCAAAGATCCAGATTGGAAGTGGGTCTTTCTACTTCAAATGCAAAAGATTTAATTAAAAAAAAATCTCTCACAGATGTGCCCAGTTATTTGGGTTTTAGTTAATTCCAGACATACATAGTTAAGTTCACAACCATGAATAGTCATCACATTTTCCCTCTTATTTTCAGCTCTCTCTCTCTCTCTCTCTCTCTCTCTCTCTCTCTCTCTCTCTCTCTCTGTGTGTGTGTGTGTGTGTGTGATGTGTACATGTTCCTGTTCTCATGGGTGTGACATGTATGAAGCCAGGGGTGACAATAAACGTCTTCTTCAATTGTTCCCCCGCCTTAGTTTTTGAGGCAGGGTCTCTCACCAAGCCTGGAGCTCATTGTCTTATCTAGACTGGGTAGTCAGCAAGCCTCAGAGATCCTCCTGTCTCTTCCTCCCCAGCACTGGGATTGCAGACATGTGCTGCTGGGCTCAGCTTTATTACATGGGTTCTAGGGGCAGTGCTCAGGTCCCTACACTTGTGTGTCAAGCAGCTTACTGTGTCACCTTCTTACCCCCTTTCTTAAGAATTTTAAAAGGTTTTTGTTTGTTTTAATAATGCTTCATTCTTTTGAGAAGCTCTGAGTAAGTTGTCTCCTCCTTCCAGATCCCCTCTCAGCTCCCCTCCCAGGTCACAGGTCCTCTCCCAGGTCCCCTCCCAGGTCATGAGGTGCTTAGATCTGGGAGGAAGGCTACTACTTGAAGTCACCTTTCTGGTTGCACCATGGCCAAGCAGGTGCCATTCAGGACGTGTCCAGGAATCTTTCCAGAGAAGAGAACAAAAGAGGAGAATTTTCTCATCTTCTCCCTTCCTCTGTGCACACTCTAGATGAGGACCTCAGATCAAGTCTTCAAGTGAAACAACGGATGCAACTTGAAGAAAAGCCCTGGACTCTTGAAGAGGCTTGCAAAGTAATCATTGGTACAGTCCATGTGACTAAGATTCTGCCTTGATGGAGGGACCTGTCCCTCTAAAACAAGCCACAGGGCGTGGGGGTGGGGCACTCCCCAGAATCTCAAGGAGCTGTTGCATACTCTGCATGAGCCAGCCATGTCCCAACAGCATGGGGCAAGACAAGAAAGAGACCTAGAGGAACACCCAAAGTGATTCAGTCCCAGGAATGAGCTGCTTCTGCCCACGATGGCAGATTTCAAAGGTCTCTACAGAGCTACACATTTGTGGGCAATTTCGATGAAAGTACAAATTTAAGGAACCCTATCGTGTGGAACGATCTGCTGATGGACACATTTTAATCACTTAGCAGATCACTTCCTTTGTGTTGAGTGTACCCATAAGTGCATTCCCATCAACCCACAGCAGTCATTTTTCTACCACATTCTTAGTTGCTTGACTCAGAACTCTCATGTACCAATGATTAGATCACCCTCCCTGAGTAGACACATCCTGCCCCCTCCTCCTCTCTCTTGTCACCCTGCATCCACTGTGTCTCATACTCAGACTGTGGGTCATCCGATACACTCAGAGGCCAGTAAGCGTTGAAAAGCAGGGACTATATGAGACAGAGAAATCTCCACTACTCTGTCATGATTGGCTGCCTCACAAATACTTCTTTCAAAGAGTTTCGTTCCTCTGAGCAAGCATTTGCTGACTCACCCAGGGAGCTCACAACTTCCAGGAAGTTGGGTTGGCAACAGGCGCTGGCTGAAGAGCCAAGACAATTGTTTTCCCATTATCCCATTACCAGCTGGCAGACAGGATGCATAACCCCAGTGGGAATTGCTCCTTCCCCAGGAAGTCATGGGGACCACCGGGAGACAGCCCAGTTCTCTTACCACCTGGACATCTCCACGGATTTCAAATGTTGCCTGGTCCTGACTCAGGAGTCTTTCCTTCGAATCCCCTCAGCCCTCTGCCTGCTGCATCTCTGAGAGGTTGTCTCTGTGCTGGACCCAAACCATTCTCAGATGCAAATAAACCACTGTCAGAGAAGAGTTTGCTTATTGAGGCTACTATGGCAAAGTCTAGTTGGAATTTCCAAATCCTTCAGAGTCTTTCTTGAGGACTGAGTTTCATAAAATTTCTCAGCAAATGGTAGCCAGTTCCTGAGAGAAGGGGAGGAATGGCAGCTTTAATTCTGCAAGCCTTGATTTCCATATTGATCGTAACATTATATATTTCTGTTATTACTTCATGATGGAAGAGAAACTCAGACTGTGTCAAATTCATTCGTCAGCATTAAAAGAATTTCTACAATAATAAGTGCAACAGGAAACCAAATTTTGATGTTCTGCCTTGTGCTGAGACAGCTGGTCCAGAGGAAGTGGTCTGGTCCCCACATCAGACCCCATATGCCTACGTAGTTTCCCTCCCTGGGACCTTAGTGAAGAACTGTCCTTGAAAACACTCTTCGGTGCCTTTTAATCTACGGTTGACTCTCCCTTCTTTACATCTGAAGTCTCAGAAGCAGATTTGCCTTGAAGGTGAGTGTTTTATGAACTCTTGAAAAATGTGGTTCTATCTAGCATTCTTTCTTTAAAATGTTAGCTGACACAGACTCACCTCCTTAAGTATCATCAAACTGTCTGGAAACAGCTGGGCCCCGAATTTGAATGCATGGGAAAAAGCTTTGGAACTGCTCTGGAGATACTAAAGAAAAGTAAGGACAGATGTCTCAGGATCTTCATACAAGAAAGACTGTCCTTAACTATTATAGATTTGACTTAAATGTGTATTTTTCAAAAAGCGATTAAGTGGTACATAGGAATTCACTGGGACACCCGAAGAGGCCCTAACAGTACAAAAGAAAGCAAGCACCACTTTGCCGAGCTGCTTTGAAATGGTTCCCAAAGTCAGAGGAACATGGAGGGCATGAGTGAGTTTATAAGAAGCCCGGAGCTTGGGAAGTGGATACAGAACAATCAGGAGTTCAAGGCCAGCCTCTGCTACATAGAGAGTTCAGAATTAGCCTGGGTTATACGAAACTGTATTCAAAAAACTAAAACTAAAATCAACTCCAAACTTGACTTTTCCAAACATTTTGCATTTACGTACTTATTAGAGTTCACATTGTTTTTGTGTGGGGGCATGCACATGCCATGGTGCACAAGAGGAGGTCCAGAAGACAATCTGTGAGAGTTAGCTCTCCCTTCTTCTTTGTGGGTCCCAGGGGTCAAAATCAGCTTGTCAGGCCTAGGGGAAGCCTCTACCTAAGAAGTCACCTCCCTAGCCCCCAACCAAACTTTATAATGAAACTTCCTGCCTACAGGACTGACCAGCCACAGTAAAGCCAAGCATTCAATGGCCTTTTAAAGCATCTCACTGCCAAGCTCTCTCAACCAACTCATGGCCCATGTATGCCTCCTCCCACCTCTGTGCATGCCAGGAAACACTCATGGTGTATTTGCTTTGGGCCAGACATCCTTCCACACACTCCACTCACATCCACTTTGTTTCCATAGCAACGGCATGAAGAAGGCACTATATTTACTTCCATCTGGCAATTAAGGAAACTGAGGCAATGCTAAACAATCAACTGTGCCAGGTCTTCATTGTATTCTCCCTTTAACCTCCAAATTCACCCTTTTTTTGTCTGCTCAGTTAAAATGGAGTTTAGCCCTTTGTATAGTCTCCCTTAGGCTGTTGGGAAATGCTAAACTTTGTCAGTAGGGGGCGCTGGAGAGATACAGCTCAGCAGGCTTCTGGGCCAGGCCCTGCAAAGCATGCATAGCCCCGCTCCCCACTTCCTGACAACTGCTCTAGCAGAGTACAAAAAAGTTTCTGTCATCTATGGAGCTACACCTGAACCCTTCCAGAGCAGCTCCTTGATTTCTGTGGCTACTTGGGCTCTTCAGAGCTGCCTCCACTTCTTACTAGACAGTGCTCTATATGGGTAATAATTCAGTCTAAACATTCCAGATCACTGTGGTTTCTCTCCTGGTTAGGAGATGCTGACTGGCTGGCATCTCCGCCCAAGGCCACAGACCAGGAAGAGCAGTGGCACACAGCCTCTGATCCCAATGGTTCTGTCATGTTGCTTCCTCTGAGCAGGGCAGGCATGAAGCAGATGGGAAGACTCTTGTCAATGGAGATGGCTTCCCATGGCATGGGAAAGCACACCAAATTGAGGTGGATCCCCATAGCCTATGGTTTTTGTTTTTTGTTTGGTTGTTTTTTTTTGTTTGTTTGTTGTTTTTTGTTTTGGTTTTTCAAGACAGGGTTTCTCTGTGTAGCTTTGTGCCTCTCCTGGAACTCACTTGGTAGCCCAGGCTGGCCTCGAACTCACAGAGATCCGCCTGGCTCTGCCTCCCGAATGCTGGGATTAAAGGCGTGCGCCACCACCGCCCGGCTGGTTCCTCTTTTTTATAGGTCACTTATACATAGGCCACTCAACCAGGAATCAAAGCATAACCTTTCCTAGTAGTTATAAAGTGAACCCGTCTTCACTGGTGTTCTCAGCTGTACTTACCCACGGTCACCCTTTGCATAAATCTTGCCTAGGTGCCACAATTTGTTTTCTGGCAGCCTTGACTCTTGGACAGAATATAGAGGTGTTTTTTGTTTGTTTGTTTTTTGTTTTTTAAATGTAGGGACTTGAACTCAGATACCTAAGCTTGTCCTCTGGCCTCCTCAAATAAACACACACGTACCCACACACACCTGCACCTGAACATGTGAACACGCATGTTTGTATATACTGGGCAGTCATCCCTGGGTCTCTTGCACCAGCTCCCGAGAGGCAGCATTCCTTGCCCTGAATCCAGAAGCATAAGGACTTTTATGGTGGCCAGAGGTAGAGGAGAAGGAGACACGGTGTCACCCCAGTGTTGTAGCAGGTGTCATCACACAGAGCAGAACACATGGTAGAGAAATACTTGAATTTCAAATAAATGTATTTATTTCCATTTTTGTTGCAAAAACTAATTTGTTCTTAACTCCACAAATACATATTTATGAAGAATACTTGAAAGAAAAAATAAGAGTGGGTATCACTAGGTCATTTGATTAAGACAATTTCTGGTGTGTGTGTGTGTGTGTGTGTGTGTGTGTGCGCACTGAAAACACTGACATCCTCACCCAGCCATTCTCAAGTTCCCACTGAAAAAAGCTCTTTGGGTGACTGACGAAGGTGGGCACTATGGGGTGGGGTGGAAGAGAGGCAGAGGGCTCTCCAGGTTGTCTGTACTTGGCTGTCTCTTTATCTGTCCATTTCAAAGTCAGTCTCTGCTACTCAAGATGTGTATGCTAAACAGACTTTGACCCAGACTTTGGATTTCAGAACTGGCAGCCATTGGGGTTGGGAATTAAAATATGATAGAGTTTTGCTTCTCAAAAGTTTGGAAAAAAAAAACATGCCCCCCCCCCAAAAAAAACCCAACATCTAAGCACACTTGAATATATAAAATTTTCCTTCTTGGGTGGAAATGATATACTGAAAACTTCAGAAGCAATGGGTAAAATTAAAAAAAAAAAAAAAAAAAAAAAAGAGACTAAGTCTAGTAGGTTCCAAGGGATAGAAGTCCCAGCAACAGACTGCTGACCTATTGACTCCAGGACTGTTGCTTTTGTTTGTTTGGGTCATTTAGAAAGTTAAAAAAAAATCAAAAGTAAAGTAAATGTGTCTTTCACGTGCGAAGATAGTGTTAAGTTTAATGGTTCATCCAGCATCGGAAGTCTTCCCAGATCCAGGTGGTGGCTAGCAGGGCCACCTGGGATCAGACTGCATTCCTCTGAAGGAGCTGGTCCAGTAATTGCTGGAGGAGCCAGGGAAACAAAGATGTCAAGTTCCCATCTCTCTGTGCACCACCCACATCACACCCGCGTGCCCCAGACAGCTACCTTTTTGAAGACTTCGGCTCGGAGTCTGTTACTCTGTAAGATCACTCTTTTCTTTTGCTCTTCCTTTTTCTTTTTAACTTCCGGCAAGTTATTATAGATTCTGAAACAGACAGAAGACATGATGAGAAACAAGACGGCAGGTGCTGGGCTGGGGGCTGGGGGCAGCCTGGCTTGTCAGCAGGAAGGAACCTACAGGTAGGGTCTTAACATGGCGAGGTCCCGTCTGAAGAACTCCCCTCCCCTCAGAGCACAGAGACATCACGGAAGAGGAGGCAGAAAGAGTGTGAGAGCCAGAGGGGATGAAGGACACCAGGAGAACAAGGCCCTCTAAATGAACCAAGCAAAGCTCATGGAACTCACAGAAACTGAAGCAGCAAGCAGCTTGCACAGACTTGCACCAGGTCCTCTGAATATATGTTATAGCTTTCAGTTCAGTATTTTTATGAGATTCCTGACTGTATGAATGAGTGAGTTTCTGATTCTAGTGCCTTCTCTTGGGGCCCTTTTACTTCTGTTGGTTTGCCTTGTCCAACACTTCAATGTGATGGCTTTGTTTTTTCTTATTTCGATTTGTTAAAAAAGAATAAAAGATTTAAAAAAATAAAAAGATATAAATACATTTATTAAATATATTAAATATTATAAAATATAATGTAATTATAAATATAGATATTTATAAATATATTAAATATTATTTATTATAAATATTAAATCCATAGTGGCCCCCCCCAAAAAAAGAACTTCTCTGAGGTCCCAGGACATAGACACTCTGGGGACAGTGTCTCAATGACGCTTCCTGGGCAGTGTAGCAGGCAAGCTGGAGAGGCCAGGTATTTATGTGGAAGTCACTTCTCATCCTGTATTTGCAGTGATAATGATTCACTTGTAAAAGGAGGGATGTTTAGCATACTGGTTTGCTATTCTGAGTGTCAACATTCCCTGCATATCCCCTTTGTGGCCATCTAATTTTTGACTTCCTGTGATTTGACGAGGAACAACAGATACATGACAGTAGCAAGAATCATATACTGGGAAAAAAAAACATCAAAAAAAAAAAACATGTTTGTTTCCTCTTAGCCTGTGGTGTGTCTGATTAAGCTGATTCTAAACACATTCCAGACTCAAATATTTGTCCCTGTCCCCATGTAAATCATCAACATCTGAGTTACCAACAGGGACTAAGGGGCCCTTGTCTGGAAGACTGCTCCCTCCCCAACACAAACTGTTCAGCTGCTTACTGATGCCACCTGATTTTTCTCCAATGGACTCACTGCATCCTGAGCTTGTAGATTACTATGCTCTACAAGGCCCCCAATTCAAACATCTCTTTCTCGTTTTCTCTTATGTATGAAAGTCAGATGAAACAGAGCTAAGATGTTCTGCACTTAGAAGCATGAGTGCAAAGTATAAAAGGACAATGACAGTATCAGCAGGTGACATCTGGTTACTCAGCATCAGGTTAGTCACCATACATGACTAAACACATGCAATCCTCATAAAAGCTGGAGAGGTACGTAAGGTCCCGCTGTCATACAACAAGGAAGGTGAATCCCTCCAAGACCAAGAGGTTTGGGCACAGCCCCTCAACTGGCTAATGGTGGGCTGGCATTGGGATCTTAAGCTGAACGCTTCTTACTCACTGTGAAGCACTGCACCCCAACTACGTAGCACACTGCTACTCACAAAGTCCTGCAGGGGGCCCGTGCTTTGACGGTGCCTGGCACGTCATGAGTATTAGTGAGGGTTGAGTAAACATGTGAATAAAGGAATATACCTTTGCTGCACTCAGGAGGGATTGGAACTAGGAGCAGGAGAGAAGATCACAGGGGAGCTGGTCCCAAAGTCCTCAAGAGGGCAGTTCCTCAATCCAGAGACCGCCTCTCCTTGAGTCGTCCATCCAACTCAACTGGGAAGTGGAAACAAAGCTTCTGTGTCCCACCTCTGGCCCTGCACTATTTCCTCAAGTGAAATCCCTGATTTTTAATAGTATGCACCCACAAAATACACTGTGAAGACAGCCAAAACCCGGGGGGATTGAAGTCTGTATCTTGGGAAAGCTCACAGATGACACCAGGAAATGGTAAGCTATAGAAGGAAAGGCAAACACAGTACAACATCATGTATGGTTAAAGACCACGTGTCGGCTTAAAGGTACAAACGGGAGGCTTTGAAGGGAAAGAGAAGGGAGACAGACTGTGGGCATCCTAGCAGAGAGGCCTGGGACTGAGCAGAGAGGCCTGGGACTGAAGAGATAGGCCTGGGACTGAGCAGAGAGGCCTGGGACTGAGCAGAGAGGCCTGGGACTGAACAGAGAGGCCTGGAACTGAACAGAGAGGCCTGGGACTGAGCATAGGGCAGCTGGCTAAACGGTCTTGAGGGAACTTCAGCTTTACTCTACTGCTTGAGTTGAATGAAAATATAACCAACATAATGCTTGACAAGGAACAGGAAGAAAAAGCAGTTTCAGGTGACTGTGGGGAGTCGGGGTCAGAGCCCAGCCTGGCACATTCCACCTAGCAAAGAGATCTAATTGCTTGGTCCACCTGAGACCAGTCAAGGGCCACTGAAGGCTGTAGGTACAACATCACCTAGCTTACTGGTCCTTCTCAAACATCAGTTTCTTCCTCAGAGACATGTCAGGACAGAACTCTGTCTACCAATGCTGCTTGAAAGTCCATTATTTAAATTGCTTGGTAGGCAAGAGTTTGTAATAGCAGTTTTAGGTTTGGGGACCAATAAGAAAAGGTTTTTCCTTTTCTTTTTCCTTTTGTTCTCTTTTTTCACTAAATTGAAGAGAATGCTTTTGTTGCAAGGTATATACAACTTTTCATTTATGAAACAGCAAGTCTTCAAATGGAGGGATCCTTTGTAAGCCCCAGTTAGAATGCCAGGAGTCATATCATTAATAGTATGCCCCCAATTCTTATTTTTTTACTTTCAAAGAGGTTCCCTGTAGGTAACCAAAGTTACTTAATTATCATGGAAACAACATAATCACGATAAAAGCAGAAATTTAGGGTCTGGAGTGGGGGCAAAATTATTCTTCCTATTTTGGTGGTGTCTCTGAGTGCACTATCAATTTGATTTAATTACTATAATCTCTCCCAGGGCTAGGCACTTTATTACAGCTTAATGACATTTTATGTGTGTGAATATGGCCAACCCTGTTGAGCTTTTGTGTCCTGGTTAAGAGGCCAGGTCCCAAAAAGAATAGTAGCCTTTGTGTGCCCCAGGGTGGTAAGAGTTAGTGGGAGTCTTGGATAGTGACTACCCAGGCAGAGCAAGGAGTACCTTGGTGGCCCCTGCCAAGACTGCCAGAGACAGACATGCCAGAAAAGTTGGTTTGTGGCCCCTCCAAGGCCCCTCTGGCTCCCATGCTCTGCTGGCTTCCAGTTTGGAAGCTTTTCCTCAGGACCGTCTCAGTCAAGGCCCTCCAGAGAAACGGGTTCTCTCCTCCTCATAAAATTACTTTCAAAGGTGCAGCCGCACATGGCTCTTGCCCAGAGCTACAAGGTAAATACGTCGAAAGAGTTCCAGTTCAGAATCTGCTGATCACTCAGGGACCAATTATGGGCCTACTGCCGAATCCAAGACCCACCACTTTCCTGAGGTTGATCCAAGAGCAGCATAAACATTCCGACGCACAGTTCAGCAACTTCGCTCACCTCAACCAGGTTTTCAGATCGGCAGCCAAGACCTCAGCCCTTAAATGTGGGTCTGGAAGCCGTGGCCCAAGGGACAGCGTCTGGGCCCTTCAAGCCTCCCTCCCCAGCTCTTTCCATACCTCTCACAACAGCCACGTACCTTTTAGATCTCATATGCATCTCCTTCTCTGAAATGCATCTTTCTTTGGGTTTGAACAAGTTATCTGGAAGAAATAGAAAGAGGGTTAATTCTAGGAGATACAGAATAGTACAATGTATGGAGTGACCCTGAAGTAGATCCAGAATATTCTCCTGAGTGTTCCCTCCTCCAAGCCATAGCCTGTGACAAACACTGTAGGTTTTCAACTGACCAGCCAACAGCTGGTCTCAGCAAGCGTTAAACAGGGCAGAAGCAAAATGTCAGCATGTTTGAGTTGTCACCTTGACACGCTTGAATCACTGGGGAAGAGAGTCTTCATGAGGAAGGATCTAGATCAGGCTGGCCTGTGGACATATCTGTGAGGGGCTGTCTTGACGAAGTAGGAAGGCCCACACTGAAGGTGGCTGGTACCATTTCATGGCCGGGCCCTGAACATGTTAAGAGCACTGGCTGTTCTTGCAGAGGACTCATATTCAGCTCCCGGAACTCCAGGGTGGCTCACAACAGTTTGTAACTCCAGTTTCAAGGGATCTGACACTTTCTTCTGGCCTCCATGGGCACTAGGCATGCATGTAGTGTACATATGCAGACAAACACTCATATGTATACAATAAAAATAAATCTTTAAAAAACAGAAAAGCTAGCTAAGTGCCACATCACAAGCAGGCAAGGATCCCTGAACTTACTCTCTGTCTGCTCTTGACTTTACCTTCCCCCAAACAATGGACTGAAACTTGGAATTATAAGCCTAATAAGTTCTTTCCTCCCTTACTTGGCTTTTTGACAGGAATTTTTTTTTTGTCACAGCACCTGAGCTTTTGCACAGACAGCTGCACCACCAAACACTTTTTTAAAATATTTGTTTGTTTGTTTGTTTGTTTATTTATTTATTTATAGCAAAAAAACATGTCATGTCTTGGTGGGGAAGTGAACAGTGCCAGGCTATCTGTTCAAAGGAAAATCCCTACACTAGGTTTCTGAGGTTTCTAAGGACAAGGAAACCTCCCAATCATCCCCATTCTGAGAGCAGAAGGTCTGGCTCCTGCCTGCAGTCCTACATCAAGGAGACTTGGAAACGGCCTCTGCAATTAGCAGCCCCCCCTTTTTTATTAAGAGATTTTTCTATTCATTCTACGTATCAACCACAGATTCCCCTGTCGTCCCTCCTCTCACTCCCCAGCCTTCCCCCCCAACCCACCCCCCCATTCCCACCTCCTCCAAGGCAAGGTCTCCCTTGGGGAGTCAGCAGAGTCAGTTTAGGCAGGTCCAAGCCCCTCCTCCCTAAGCAGGCCATCTTAATCCCACTCTAAGGCCTGGAAAAGTCATGGGACAAGATCAAAGTCACATATACTAGTATCCTTGGACTAAAAAAGTACACTAGAGTAGACAAAGATCATGAGATTGAATTTCTTTTTTAATTTAAGTGCATGGTTAGCTTCAATTGTCAACTTGACAAAACTTAATATCACCTGGAAAATAGATCCTCGGTGAGGGACTGTTTACATTGGGCTGCCCTTTGGGCTTATCGGTGGTAGGTCATGTTAACTATGTTAACTGATGTGGTAACAGCCAGCCCACTGTGGGTGGCACCATTCCCTAAGCAGGGGGTTCTGAATTGTATGGGAGTAGAGAAATGGAGCCGAGCATGGACAAGCAAGCAAGTAGACATGCATGTGTTCATTTCTCCGCGCTCTTGGCTGTGACTATGCTATGAGCCGCTGTTTGAAGTTCCTGCTTTGATTTTTCCCATAGTGATGAACTCTAAGGTGAAATAAACCACCTTAAGTTGCTTTTTGTCAGGGTATTTTATCACGGCAATAGAAATGCAAGTAAAACAATGTGCATGTATATAGATATTACATATATATAAATAATACACATGCATACATACATGTATAATCTCTTTAAAATGGGATATTTAAAAAATAGTTTATACTGTTTACTATACCTGAAAAGACCCTTTTGCAGTGACTTTGGAATGCCCATGTGACTCTCGGCCTTAGTTTAGCCAAGGATCTGGTCCGATTAGTTCTCCTAGGGTGCTTGCCACAAGGGAGAATATCTGAGCAGCTGTCATCCTTTCTGGAAAGTCTAGACAAGCAGCTGACTGCCTTCACTCAGCATAAGCATACAGGTTTCCATGAAGGTACAGGGAGACAGTACTACTAAAGAACATCTTCCCCTCTGGCCAATTAAAGTCACTGAGCCATAGTGTGGAAAATGCCTCTGTGGACAAGCTTAGACCCTGTCCTACCAGCCACTAAAGAGAAGAATATGGCATTCTTACGAACTTCAAAGACAAGAGTCAAGGGTGAAACAGAAGAGAAAGAGACACCAGGATTTCCAGTTAAGGGGGAAAGTCCCCACTGTTCAGAAAGGTGGAGTCTGTGAGAGAAGAGAAGACATCTCCACATGATGCAATGAGCCACAGCTCCTCCTGGTGCCCCACCCGAGCCTCCACCCCAGACGGGGCTCCTGGAATTTCCCAGAATGAATGGAGTACCAGTTAAGTCTGTCTGGATCTTGGGCAAGCAAATGTGTGCATATTTGCAGACTTCCCTCGGAGAGGGAGAGGAAGCCTTAACACGAAGTCTCAGACCCAGTTTTGCATTAGCATTCTTTAGGAGCTACTGGAGGCCAGGGTGGAGCCAGTATAGACAGATGCACTGTATCCTGGGGTGGGGGGGGAGCAACTTTTCATAATCCCCAATCGACTGTATGTGGTCTATTCTGGAAATCAGGTGTTCATTTTCTCCCCGGTCTGTTTCTTCAGAGCACCTGACACCACAATTAAACGTTGGTTCTATTTCCGGAGGACACATGAGCTACCCAACACTTCCATGGCTCACTTTCTGAAGCTTGCTGTGTGAGAGCAGGAGGTCAAATCCTGGACCTGGCAGTTCGTGATGGGTACAAAACAAGCAGGTCTGTATCCAAGAAGGCTCAAGGCCACTCTGGGGGAGGTGGTTGCTATGGATTTTGAATTTGCTTAATATCACCAAGCACTTCTGATAAGTGGGATAAATGATGGGGGCCTCCTGGCCAGGAGAAAAGGGAGAGGCAGAAGGCAGAGGGTACGCCTCCCAAGAGGGCGTGGATAAGATGCAGCAGATGTGTTCTGAGTGGCTCCAACATCACTAGAGTAGAAGCCTCCACCTTCCTGGAACAGTGTTTCAGTTTCACTACTGTTGCCGTCATCAAAATGTCCTGGCAAAACAAAACTAAACAAAACCCTAGAGGAGAAGGGGTTTATTTGGCTTACAATTCCAGGTTACAGTCCATCTTTTCAGGGAAGTCAAGGCAAGAACCGGAGGCAGCTAGTCATATCCACAGAGAAAGAATAAAGGCATGATCGCTTACTGCTCACCTGGATTTCTCTACTCTTACAGACTCCAGGGCCCTAAACCCAGGGATGGTATCACCCACTTTCAGGCTGGGTTTTTTCACATCAATTAAGATGATTAAGACAATCCTACATACACACACCACAAACACTCCCCCCCACCACACTCATACACCACACACATCACACACACACCACACACCACACACATCACACACACACCACACACCACACACACCACACACACATCACATACACACACACCACATACATATAGACACTATACATACATACCACACAAACACACACATACACACACACACACACACACACACACACACATACACACACACACACACACCAACCTAGTCTAGATCAATCCCTCACTGATACTCTCTTCACTGGTGATTCTTGATTGCAGTAAATTGACCAAGTATCTCAAATGGCCTTTGACAGTTTGTGAGGGAAGTGGCCAGGAAGAGGTAGGGACGTTGGGCATCTGAGTGATCACAATGATTCTGCCTGCACTTGTAGAAGCTTCCTTCCATGATTTTACTCTTCCTCGCAACCCTGGGACATGTTTGTGATATTCTGTATTTTAGGGCTGGTATCCATTAGTTTCCAAAGAGTAAATTTTACCTGCCAGGTTCACTGGAAATGAGTGAGAGGCAGGACTGAGTTTCAGCCCCCATTAGCCTGGTGCTATACACTTACACTTTTGACTGCAATACACTGCCACCAACTTGTGGCTACGGACTCTGTTTTCTGAGAACTACAAAGGGTTCTTCCATTTCTCATGAGATCAATCCCAAATTCATTTTCCCACACACTCTTCCTTTTATAGCTCTGTAAGGATACAGACAGTATGACTCATGGGGGAATCATTTCATGGGATATCTTATGGTACATGTCCCCCATGGACTCAAGAGTTTGAACATTTGGTAGCACTTTTGGAGGTAGGGCCTTGCTGGAGGAAATGGGATGCTAGGGGGCTAGCCTTGAAGTTTCCATATCCTGGCTTCACTTCCTGTTGGGTCTCTACCTCCTGATCCACCCAGATAAAAGCAAACCACCTCACATTCTTACCTTACCACAGCTGTTAGCTGCTTCTGCTGACATGCCTTCCCCAACCCTGATGGCCTACATCCTCTGACTGAGGCCAGAAGAACCCCTCCCCCCCTTAGGTTGATTCATCAGCTGTTTAGTCCCGTGGTGAGAAGCCCATCCGTATGCATATGCTTTGCTCAGACATGGTAAAATCCCAGCTGCTCATTCCTGCTTTTCAGAAATCCTGCTCTTATAAAATGAAGGCACTGGTGAGAATCATTTTCAACCTCCTTCTGGATCATTTATGGATTTTCTTAGAGCCTCATATATTCTGACTGCTTTGGAGGAAAGAGATCACAATTATATTTACTCTCTTTTCACTCAAATAGAGGGGACTTTTCTTCAATAGGTAAGCTACATTTTGGAAAACACACATACCAAACACATCACACACACACACACACACACACACACACACACACACACACACACACCACACATAACTCACACACATAACACACATAACACACACACACACACACACACACACACACACACACACACACACACACACACACACCTACCACCAGGCCCTCTTTTTGACTTCATTTGGCAAGGCCAGGCTTCCCTAAGCTCCCATCTGTTTCAAAGTCTATAGGCAACTAGGTATCAGACCCCTTTTCTGAGGCTGTTTTTGCAAAACTCAAGTCCCCAAATCCTATTCATTTAGATAAACATGGGCAGATATTTATTATAATCTCTACACCAATTGTGTGTGAGAGCACATCTGGGGACAGTGTCATGTCACCAAGAAGCAGCTGGGACCACGGGATGGCAGCACAACTGGTTGCTGGGGGTGGGGTGGGTGGCTGAGACTCTTGCCATCCTGTAAATCCTTACAGTTCCCCCAGGAGGGTAAAGCTTCACTTCCCCCCTTCAGTTGTTTATGTGATAATCAACCCTACAAGACCTGTTCTGACAATGAATTCCCAGGAGCCTTTCCTTGGTCACCTGGGCTCATGAAAGAATGTTTTAGACATTTACTTCTGAGAAACAATCAAACCAAGTCCTGCCTATTGGAACACAGCAGAGCCAATAAGCTGCCCTGGGGAGTAGATGCCTGACCTGCACCTCCTGAAGTCTTCTGTAAAAGACTGGCCTTTCTGGGGAGAGTGGAAAAATGTTATAGGACACCTCTCTTTGTATATATTCTAAGACCACAGGGTGGCTCATTGAGTGATCTCCAATAAGCAGCTGGCTGGAGCCATCACACCATGGTTTCTGAGATTCAGTTCAGTTCTATCACACTCTTCATGCCTGTCTACCTCACCTCTGTGGAACCACTAACTCATCTGAAGTAGGCAATGGTGGGGTGATCTATCTTGGTCTAAAGAGAACTTTAGGAATCAACCGCACCTATCTAAAGTCCCATCCTGCTCATGTGGAATCCTGTCCCTGATGACAGCTGGTGAACAACTTGATCTAGGAGCATGGGACATAAGTGGAAGCCCCAAAGAGCTGGTGCGACCATGAAGATGAGGCTGTGTGCCCACTATCATGCAAACACATGCAAGAGTTTCAAAAGGCAACAGTGCTCTCTGTTCCTTCCGGACTAAAGGAAGAAAGGACAAATCCCAAGTGGGTCTCCAGAAAACAAATGCTGTGAGACATAAAATGGGGTAGAGGTTGCAGTGGGTTGTGGAAAGCATTCTCTCTGCTGAGAGTCACCCTCAAGCTGGGAGCAGGGCCACCATCTCTGGAGTCACGTGAGAAGACCAGGTGATAGGGAGTGAGGACTGAGTTCAAAGTGTCCTATGGGAAGGGTGAATGAAAGGGGGCAACTGAAATTGTGGCAGCCAGGAACCTTGCTGTAGTGGGCAGTGACAGGGCTGTGAAGCCACACATCATGAACTTCCTCGATGGAAATCATTTTTGTAGACAAATGGCTTTTGATGTACTTTGTAGCCATCCTGCTGTAGTTCTGGGACCCCTATCATTCTCATCCTTGTCCTGACTCCATAGAGGCCCTCTCCTACAGGATTCTAGACTTAAGTTACAGCTGTCTACAACCTCCTTTCCCCAAAGTGGCATATAAACCCCCAAAGACAAGGAGAGTCCTTTTTCTGTCCATTCCCAATGCCCAGGTCAGTACCCCCTCTCTTCCCTATCCATACCCTATTCCTCCAATCAGAAGACATAAGATGCCCCACACTAATACTTATTGCCTAGCCCAGGAAGGGATCAAGGGATGAAACAATCTTCATTAGTTCCCTATGAAATGTAGAGGACTACCAAAGAAAGATAGCCTATAGGCTAGTCTGCAGTCTTCCGAAAGATTACAAAGGACATATGGGCCCAGAAGCCACAGTTATAGAAATTCCATTCATTAGTGTTGGCAGCAACAGAGGCTGCCAAACTAAACCAGATCCCTAACTTGAGACCAGAAGCCCCAAAGTGAACCCCAAAGGGCCCCTAGCCACTTCCAAAGAGAGGTATATGCCTGCTGCATCCCAGGAGCTTCCACAATGTCTAGGAAGTAGAAGGAACTCCACCTGGAAGATGGTCAGCTTCACTGGACCTTGAAATTTAATGACCCTGATCCATGATGATCTAACTCAACAAGACAGGAAATCCTACACAAAGATAATATAAGCACCCATAAATTAAATATTATGCTTTTATGATGTACACAGTGTGATTCTTTTGTCTTGCCTGAATTATAGCTAAGTAATGCCTGTGTCAAGTTGACAAAAAACTAAGACACCTACATTTGAGGATCCATGTTAGTGTGACAGAAGGTAGTGTGGAGGGGAAGAAGAAAGTCAAGCCCTTGAGAGAGACAGGAGCGCCAGACAGAGGGTGCCCAGCCAAATTTGCACTTATGATGATTAACAAAAGTACAGAGAACATCTTAGATGCTACACGGAACCTAGTTATGCAAGGAGTTATCTGTGGTTGATCTGAAATGCCACTCTGACTTGGTATGAGAGTTAATATTGGCCCTGGCTACAGATGTAATGTGACCAGCCACCTTCAGCTCTGCCGCCATGCATTCCCCACCATAACGGCTGCACCCTTAAACTGAGGAACCTTTGCTTCCTGAAGCTTCTTTTCTCGGGCATTTGAACACTGGAGTGAGAAAAGTAACTGATATACCAGCATTAGACATTTCCATTTGCCGAATCTAGAAGCTGTGTTTGTGTATTCACAGACCTCTCCATGTCACAACAACACAGCATCAGGCCCCACTCCCAGGGCCCCATGTGAACCGGGAAGCAGCCCATGCATGTCAGGTCTCTACCATCCAGTCCATCTTCTGGTCATGTTGTCAGGTCAAGTTCTCCTGTCTGGCAGGCTTCTCTCTTTTCTGTGCTTATTTTATACCCTAGCATCTTTGAAGAACTTTCCAAGGGTCTATGACAGGCTCTTCTTTTTCCAGAAGACTTCATGCTGGTCACTATCACAGATAGCTCGGGAGCCAGCATGGCCACAGTTCTGGGCAGGGACCATAGCAAGGCAACCTTCCAGCAAGGCAAAGCCAGTCACAGATAGAAATAGGCCCTGGACTGTCTGCTGCCCAGACAGTTCCCAGGGCTCCAGTCATCACTTATAGGCATTGCTGGATCAAAGCTCCACAGGCAGACAGTGACAGTACTTCCTCACAGTCTTAAATTCCCAAGAAAAAAAATGGGAAAATCACAGCTCTAATTGGGGCTTCTTTAGTAAGTGTAATGGCTATAAACAAACAAAATCCCAGCACAATATTTCCAAAGTGGCCTTTTAGAACAGTTCAAGGTTAATAAGATAAAATGGATTTAAACACTTATCCTTAGCGCAGGACTTGTAAGGGGTTTTTTGGTCTTGTTTTTTTTTGTTTGTTTGTTTTTTGAGACAGGGTTTCTTTATGTAGTTTTGGTGCCTGTCCTGGATTGCGCTATGTAAACCAGGCTGGCCTCAAACTTACAGAGATCTACCTGCCTCTGCCTCCCGAGTACTGGGATTAAAGGCATACGCCGCCACCACCACCCGGCAGTAAGGGTCTTTAACAATCCTAGGCATTATGAACTTCTGAGAGAAAACACTATGAAAAGCACAAACATTTTTCAAAATAACTCTAAGAAACATAGGTCCTCTTCTGGAACTGTAGGTAGCATTGGCCTAGAAGACACTGAGAAAAAAAGAAAAGTCAGCTACAGGAGAGTAACCATTAAGTTTAGCTAATTTATATTTTCCAAATTATCAGTGCTCATTGGGTAGGATTTCATTGTCTTCAATAAAAGAAAATCTGGCTAGGCTTGGTGACACACACCTATAATCCCAGCAATGAAGAAGTTGGGGCAGGAGGGCTGCCATGAGTTCAAGGCCAGCCTAAGCTACATACTAAGTACCAGGTCAGCCAGAGCTACATAGCAAAACCTAGCTTTGTTGCTGCTGATAGTAATAATACTAATACTAATACTAATAATAAATTATTATTAATTGTTATATAATAATTATTTATTTTATACAATTTGGCATACTTCACATTTTCTGGAAAATATGCAGGTTCTGGTCCTTGATTCCTCCAAAAGTGCTTGTGTTATAGACCCTGAATCTATGGCACTGTACAGAATCATGAATAATATTGTTGCCATCACTCCTGAAAGCCAGACCAAGTGCCAAAGAGTCTCCTTGTCTATGGCTTCCTCAGTAGGAGAAAGACAGACTAGGAAGACCCCAACAGCCCTTGCTGTTATTATGAACACTAGTAATCTCAGGTATGACCAACCTCAACTAACAGCTACACAGACTTACTTCACTGTACTGTTACTGGATCCAGAAGTGGCACAGCCACCCAATTAATTAGTTCATCTACACCCATCCACAGAACTGACTACCCTTAACCCTGAAGAACCAGCCTATAAAGCTTGGAAGAAGTTAGTGCTACATTACATGTGCAGATGTCAATATAAAGCAAGAAACATGAAAATCCAAGGAAACACACACTTCTAAAGACTACAACCATTGTACAGCAGCTGACACCAAAGAGACAGAGATCTACAAATTCCCAGAAAAAGAATTCAAAATCACTGAAGGAAGCTCACCATATTATAAGAATACACAAAGAAACAGTTCAATGAAATAAGGAAAAAAATGAACAAAATAAAAAGTTTACCAGATTGAAATGGTTTTTTTTAAAAAAGAGGGAGAATTCTGTAATTCTGAAGCTAAAGACTACAATAAATAAAATGAAAAAATGTAATAGGCTGTCAATAGTCAGACTGATCAAGCAGAAGAAAGAATCTGAACTCAAAAATGGATTATTTGAAAATATCTAGTCATAGAAAAAAATAAAAGAGAATAGAGAAAATCTCCATGCTTTAGAAGACATCATTAAGAAACCTAAAATAATGTATTACAAGATTCCAAGAAGAAAAGAGAAAGGGGCAGAGAGTTTGTTTAAAGAAACAAAGCTAAAAGTCTAGGTAAAGATATTAACACCTAAGTGCAGGGATCTCAAATGCTTCCAATCAGATCCTCTCAGAGAAGACTACACCAACACACATGACGAAATATCCAAAAATCAAACACAGGGTCTTGGAAGTAGACAGAGAAAGAAGGACCAAATCCATCACTACAATACCATCAACACAGACGGAGCCATCAAGGGAGGGAAAACACCAAGAAGCTATAAAAATAAAAAAGAAAGTAAAAAATGGCAGTAGGAAGTTCTTACTTTTCAACAATTATCTGGAGTGCACATGAATTAAATTCTCTACCAAATGTCAGAGTAGGTGTTGGAGAGATGGCTCAGTGGTTAAGAGCTCTGACTGTGTTTCCAGAGGACCAGGGTTCAATTTCTAGCACCCACATGGCAGCTCATAATGATTTGTAACTCTAGTCCAAGGGGATCTGACTCCCTCTTCTGGCTTTTGCAGGCACTGCATGTATGTGATAACCTGCATACAAACAGGTAAAACACCCATATACATAAAATAAGAAAACTCAAAGTGAATGCACAGATTAAAAACAGTCAGGTGCAGTGCACACGTCTGTGATCCTAGCACTTAGGTAGTAGAATCTGGAGCATTTCTAGTTCAATGTCAGTCTGGGCTATAGCAATAGCAAGCGAGACCTTCTCTCAAGAGAGTAGAAATAAAATAGATGTAAATATAAATAACTAAAAACAAAACAAAACAGATTTGTGTGCTGTGTATGAGAACTTGCTCTATCTTTAATGGTACATAAACTAGAAGGATATCAATAGGAAACATGCTCCATGTCAAGGGGAACACAAAAGGACAAGGAGGGGCTATGTTTAGATCAGGACAAATAGACCAAGCCAAACACAGGGAGAGAGACAAGGTGGTTTATGCAATGATGTAGGTTAATGATGTGATATGGAGAAATACTACTAAAGATCAGGAAGCAATTCATGAAGAGTATAAAACACATATACATGCACATTCATGCATGTGGACATACAAGCATGCATATGCACTCAACATAGGAATACCTAAAATGCACCAAGTAAGTAACAAGCCTGAAGGTACATAAGAGAGTCGTGCAGTACTGGGGAACTATATGAGATCTCACTTTCAATAATGGGTTCTGTCAGGGGACAGAAAATCAATGCAGAAACATTCAACCATTCAACTCTAGCTACCCTTTAAATCAAATGGACCTAACAGACGTACATAGAACATTCTACCCCAAAACATCAAAATAGGCATTCTTCTCTAAGTGCATATAATACATGCTTTGGGACAGATCATATATTCAGCCACAGGCATGCCTAAGCAAGCCTAAGACTGAAATTCTACAGCCATCGTAGTATAAAGTGAAAATCAGTTATAGGAAAGTTCACAAATACATGGAGATTAAACAAGATGCATTAGCACAACCAATGGCCCAAAGAAGAAAGCAAAGGAGAAATAAATATCACAAGACAGAAGTGGAAGAGCGGAACAATACACACAGGATTTGGCAGAAGCAACCCTGAGAGGGAGTTCATATGCCTACACGCATGAAGATTTCAAAAGATGTAACATTATACTCAAGGAATGAGATACAGAAGAACAGACTAAGGCCGAAGTTAGGAGGAGGAGGAGGAATTGACAACAATCAAAGCCGAAACGAGTGAAATACTGGAAAAACACAAAGGATTAAGATAGCGAAGAGTTGGGTTTAAGGGCTGATGCGATCGCTCAGCAGGTAAGGGTGCTTGCCAGAAATCCAGATGGCCTGAGTTCCATTGCTAGAACCCATGTAAAGGTAGGAAAGAGAATGGACTCCCAAAAGTTGTCACCTTACTCCCACATGCATGCGAAGGCTGGCACACACACACACACACACACACACACACACACACACACACACACACAGAATATTAATTTTAAAAATATGAGTTGGGTTTGAAAAGATAAAGAAAATTGATAAGGCTTTAGATGAAGAAAGAAAACACTCAAAGGAATAAAATCAGAAATTAGGGGAGACATTGCAACTGATACCATAGAAGTACAAAGGACCATGAGAGACAGCTGTGAATAATTATATCTACAAATTGGATAATCTTGAAGGAGGGCATAAATTCCCAAGAAGATAAAATCTACCAAGAATAAGTCAAGAAGAAAGGGAAAGTCAGGACAGGCTAATAGCAAATGAAGACACTTAAGAAGAAACTTTAAAAAAGAAATTCCACCAAGGAGAAGCCTGAAGGCTTCATTGTTGACTTCTACAGAAGAGCTCAGTGAGATCCAATAGAGACCCTCCAAGGCACTTGCAGACAACTGAAGAGAGAATACTTTCAAATTAATTTTAAATGGCTGTGTTACCTTAGTATCCAATCTAGACAAATATAGTAGAGGTCAATATTCTGTGATGGACTTAGTTGCAAAAATCTTTGATGAACAATGAGTAAGCTGAATTCATTATCTCTCAGTGATTTAAAGGTTTGTTCACCTGTCAAGTATGATTTTTCCCTGTGGAGTGTGTGTGTGTGTGTGTGTGTGTGTGTGTGTGTTACACTATTAATAGAACCAAAGAGAAAAAAACATTATTTGACAAATCTCAACATCCTGTAATAATAAAAAACAAAACAAAATCAACATACTAAGATATTAAGTAAAGAGAAAATATCCATCAGCTTAATGCAGGGCAGAAATGACAAATGAAGTCAGCACTGCAAATGTGGTAGTTTTCCCACTAAGACTGGGAACAAGACGAGGATGCCCACCCTCACCACTTCTGTTTGTCTATAGAATTAGACAATGGGCATCTGAAATGAGATTATCTTTGTTTGAAGAAGACATGATCTCGTTATGGAGGAATTCCTAAAGACAGCAGCTAAAACTTCTGGAGTAAGAAACAGATTCAGCACATACATAATCATTGTTTCCATATGCTATCAATGAAATAGATGGAAAAGCAATCAAGGAGCTTCCCATACTAATAGCTTCACCAAAAATGAAAATAGGAATAAATTTAAGTAGACTAGGAAAGGTTTGTACTATAAAATGCTGAAGAAAGATTGGAAAGGACATTAATAAGGGGAAATAGACCCCCTGCCAAGAATTTGAAGAATATTGTTGAAATACCCTTACTACTCAAAATGATCTACACATCCAATGCAATGCCTATGCAATTCCCAAAATGACATTCTTTTCACAAAAACAGGAAAAATACTAAAATTCACATGAATTCACAAGAAAAGTCTGACTAGACAAAGGCATCTCAAGTAAAGGAACACACTAGAGGCACCATGCTACCAGACTTTACTATCTACCATAAAGCTATAGTAATGAAAACAGCATGACTCTGGCATAGAATGGACAGATAGACTGCAGAACAGAAGAGAGAATCCAGAAATGACTCCACATGTTATGTCAACTGATCTCTGACAACGTCTTTGAAAATACACAGTAGGCAAAGGACAATCTCTTCAATCAATGGTGTTGGGGTATGCAGAAGAATAAAACTGGACCCTTATCTCACAGCATCAATCCAAAATGGACTAAAGACTTAAAGGTAGGACCTTGAAGAATAAAATCACTTTAAGAAAACATTTGGAAAAACCTCCACGACAATGTTCCAGACAATGCATTTTTGAATTATGGCTCTCAGAGCACAAGAAACAAAAGCTGAGTTAGAGGATTCTAATTAAAACACTCTGTGCATCCAAGAGAAAAATCAACCACATGAAGAGATAACCTATAAGACAGGAGAAGATATTTGTAAACCATACATATGATAAAAAGTTAATTTCTAAAATACATGAGGAAAATACTCCAACAACATTAAGAAAAGAACTTGGTTATTAAAGTGTGTAAAAGACCCCCAATAGCCATTTCTCAAGTGGTCATTAGATGTATGGAAAAAATGCTCACAATATACAACTCCATGGAAATACAAACTGAGTATCTGAGATTCAGATATTACTGAATCTGTTAGGATAGTGGCAATGGAAAAAAAACCACAGGAACTATTGGAGAGGGGTGAAGAAGAGGGACCCGTACACACTACTGGTAGGAACTGACTTTTTAGAAATGAAAAAGAACTGTCTAAAGGGGGACTTTAGACAAATGCCTTGCATTTTGAAGGAAACCAAAGCAGTAGGTTGAAAAGATATTGGAACTCCTGTGTACATTGCTACATTTTTATAACACTATATAATGATATAAATCACATATAATATATATATAACAATATAAATTGTTTATGACAACAATATATAATGAGCAGAGGACTCTGATGAAAAGGAGACTGGGCTGGAAGGGGATATAGCTTAGGTTTTATTTTTATTTTTTATTTTTAGGGGGATTTAATGTCTCAGCTTTATTTTTATTTATTTTTTTGTTTTTTAAAAGAGAAATAGTCATTGCAAAACAGATGAGCCTTGTGGTAAATGAAAGAAAACAGGCTGGAGAAAGACAAACACGGCAGGATTTCACAACGGCACTCACTAGCACAGATTAGCCCGGAGGCTAATTGTATATTGCAGGAGCTGGGAGGTGGTCTGGGAGAGGCTGGTCCAGGGGACAGAGTTTGGGTTATTTAAAAGAAAGAATGTTCTGAAGACCTGCTTTACGTTGAGGTGAGCAGAGATTATCAGGAAGCATACGACCTAAAGATCACTGAGATGCCTTAATGGTCCTCAGCACAAAAAAAATAAGTAGGCTGGTGCTGGCTGGGTCTGTTATAGCCATCTAATTATTTTGCAGAACACTCCTTTATGAAGGGGCAGTGCACAGTGCAAGTTGATATGATTTTTGTCAACAAAACTGGAGTAAAGCTGAAAGAAAATGTGCTCTTCAACGACAAGTTTAAACCCAAGAACACAAGTCCCACACCCTGCTGCCGAGCCACAGCAGCCATTGCTAGTCAAATAGTAACTTTATCCAAGAGTTTGCTGCAATTCTAGGGGGCTCTAGCTTGTTTTGAGAACCGTAAGAAATGGAGACTTATGGAACATGGACAAACTTTATAAACGAGTTCCTTAGCGTTTCCACACAGTTTATTACTTAACTGTCTGGTGGAGCACAAAGGGAGTCATTTGGAAAACAAATCCCAGGCCATTGGGCAAATTGCTTATAAAGTCATTTTCCCCACCGTCTGCAGACCAGAGCTCCTACTTTTTTGTGATTGGAAATGACCTCCTCCTGTAAGTCTAATTCTAATCAATAGCTGAAAGTTGGTCTTTTCTTTCTACCCTTCTAAAAAAGACACAAACTTCTTAAAAATATGAAGCAATGCAGTAGGGCACCCTATCGCAGTGTCTGAAGTCTGCCTATGAAGGACTCTGAGTCAGGAGTCTTCAAGTAGCTCATGCTTCCTGTTTTTTTTTCTGTGAGCTGATAAAGGAAAATTTACTTTTCTCTGATAAGCACATTTTAAAATTCCTCTGAGGTTAATATTGGGAGAGCTGACCACAAATATTTCTTTCAATATTTTATGGGAAAGCATTCATGGGATCAGATGGGGGCAGAAGTGATGATACCACGGCCCTGCTAGGCTGGCTGCAGGAGCTCTGGCCATCACATCTGCTGCTATGGCTTATCTACTGAGTCACATCTCCCCCTGGACGCTCTGAGAATGCAAGGCAGCCAAGAACTGTCAACAGTCTTCTGGGAAAGGAAATTTGCAAGTGCCTTCTAGAGAATTCCGTCCCTCTGCTGGCCCGTGATTTGAAAGGCTTGGCCCACCTTGGGAAGTGTGGATAATGAACTTCAGATTAAGTCTGTCTGATTCATGAGATACAGCAGGGAGTCTGGTGTGCCATGTGGCCACCCGTGCTTCTTTCTGGTTGGGGGACATTGCCCCAGCACACCAACAGAAGATAGTCCAAAGTGAAGAAGGCATGGAGGTGGGAGATTTGTAAATGTTAAGAACCAAACAGAAGTGGGGGTGTAGAGGAAAGAGGGGCTTGTGAAAGCTGATGCTCCTGGTAGTTTTTCTGCATGCCTAAAGGTCAGATACATAACCAAAATTGGAAGGGCCATGGAAGCAGGCCATGACAAAAGGATGATGGGAAATGGGCTGAGGAAGTAGTCAGGCCACACAGGCTGGTTGTGTGAGGCCCTGTCAGGCTGAGTCTGTAGCACTGAGGTAGCCTTAGTAGCTCATCTTTTAAAGAGAGCTCAGTTGAGGAGCAAAAGCCTCCATACACCAGCTATGTGTCAAGGGGGAGATTTTAGGGGTAAGAGTTTAAAGAGACTGGACATGAGCTCAGACAGGGTGCCATGCTGCAGAGAGAAGGGGCAGACATGCTTCCATCCAGCATTTTGTCATCATTTGGAAGTTAAGGGAAGATAGAAAATGAGATCAACTAGGGAGGGGGTGGCAGAGATAGGAGGGGGGATCTGGACATGACAGGGATGTGACCCAGGGAGGGTCTGAGACTCCAGTGGAAGACAGTCAAGGCCAAGTGTGGGGAGCTTCGGTGAGAACAGGATGAAGTCCTGAATGGGTCGATAGAGAATGGCAAGGGTCGCCACCTACCTCTTGCAGGTACAAACCCTGCCAAATGTAGGTGCCCACATGGCTGTACTTGATTGTATATGCTTCCCATATACAATCAGGCTACTCTGCTTTGGGCTCATTTGAAAGGAAGAGGCAGCAGCTAATTCTGAAACACTCGACCATCAGGCTACAGTTGGTGTTTGCCCAAGGCTCTGTCTACCAATAACCTGCACATGGCTCCATCCACTCATGATCCTGCACAGAGTTGATGGTGGAGAAGTGTCACCTACAGTTCCAAGTGACTTTAGTGAATTGACAGGGTGCTGACCTGGGAGAAGACAGAAGCCCACAGGCTAGAGTATTTATCATCTCAGCTTTTCTTCCACAGCTCAATAGTTGCCACCTGCTACTTACTTTTCCACCCAAGAACCTTTTCTACCTGTCTTACACCCCAGGACCTTCCCTAGCCTCTGCCCTTACTGCTTCTGGCCCTTAGCTACTCTTCTACACAGCAAGCTGCCCCCATCTTCTGACCCCTGCACAAGACAAACTTAGTAGCTATACCTTTTAGCTCCCTGCAGTCACTGCTCCTTGAGCTGATCCTTGGCCCTCTCGTCTCCCTTAACCCCATCTTCATAGTTATACGGAGAGCCTCCAGCCACTTCTCACTTCTGTGCTCTTCTCCCCACCCACCCTGCACCAGAACCCACCTGCTTAGTTTCCGTTCACCTCCATGCAATGGGAAGCTCCCCATCAGGAGCTGGGGACTGTAGCCAGGAATTTATAAAGCTACTTCATGAGCCCTCCGTCACCCCCATCTGCTCATAAAACTTCCCCTGCCCTTCAAACAGAGACCCTTCGCCCTAATTAGCACTTACACCCACATATGTATGCATATGCGTGCGTACACACATGCCGCAATCTGTCCCTAAGCCTCTGAGGCTGCTTAAAACTTAGCAGGCAACATGAAACAGCTGGCCCCTGGTCCCTTTCGTCATTGCTCCTGCAAATCCAAGGCCTCTCTCAGCCTCGTCAGGTGCCAGAGCTCCCACCTGAAGCACTCAGGTCTGTCCCTGAGCCAAGACCGCCTCTCATCAGGGGCAGCTACCCCAGCATGGAAAAGCAAACCTGAGCCTTCCTTCCATCGGACGTCTCAACGCTGCAGCCGGGGCTCGTTCGCGCACATGATTTATGAACTAATTTAGCATGTAAGGAAACATCTGCATTTTGCTTTTATCATCTTGCCAGCAGACAGGCTGAAGACAAGATGCGTACTGTAGACTTGTTTAATGGGGCCTTAAACATTCCCTCTCACTAGCCCGAGCTTACACAAGGCTCTGGTTTCAGAGCTTGTCTGATCTAACTGACCTAACACAAACAAACACAGAAATAAAGCTCTCCTCAACACGTCCATACCATAGGGACAGTCGGAATGGCCATAAAATCCATGCTGGTCAAGTCCCCCCAAGAGCGTTCCAGTGGCCAGGACTGTCTTGGAATTTGGGGAATAAAAAGGAGACTTGGTTATTTAATACTATGCATCCAGACTGGGGCCCTTTTATTATATACAGTTTTAAAATGTTCATTTAGAGGCACATGAACTTATAAGGGTATTTGTTTTGGGAAAAACATCAAAGTTGACTGATGTTACAAGAGGAATTGCACACCCCCTCCCACACACACACATATACACAGAAAGATACATTCAAGTCTAAGTTCCTAAGACTGTGACTGTGACTTTCTTTTGACCTTGCCGTTGGAAGTCTGGTCCTTGCAGATATAATCAAGTTAATATGTGGTCACACTGGATGGGTGGACTTAGCTCAGTGCGAGAGGAGGAAATTGGATTCAAAAGCACACAGACATAGGAAGAAGGGTATACAAAGACAGAGGCAGAGACTGCAGGGGGCCATTCATGAGCCAAGGAGCACCAGCGATGGCCAGAAGCCACCAGAGCTGGGAGAGAGGATGTGGCATGCTTTGCTCTGAGCCTCCAGACAGGACTGACCCTGTAGGTGCCTTGATTTTGACCCCCCGGTCTCCAGAGCTCTGAGAGAATGCATGTTCATGATTTTTTTTTTTCCAAGACAGTGTTTCTCTGTGTAGTTTTGGTGCCTGTCCTGGATCTTGCTCTGTAGACCAGGCTGGCTTGGAACTTACAGAGATCCACCTCCCTTGCCTCCCAAGTGTTGAGATTTAAGGCATGCGCCACCACCACCTGGCTCAACGTTCATGATTTTAAGCCAGCGTGTATGTCGCAATATCTTACAGCATGGCAGGAAAGCAATACAGGTATGTAATCGCTACCGTTCGGATCTGTAGTATCTACCTTCCTGTGTGTGAAAGGCTCAGCCCCCAGCTTGGAGCTGCAGGAAGGTAGTAGAGACTTTAAGAGATGGGGTAAAGTGGGCATTTTCAGGTCATCGGAGGTGTGCCCTGGAAGGAGACTGTGGGATCCTGGGATCCTCTCTCCTTTGCTTCCCGGTCCTGTGAGATGAGCATCTTTGCTCCACTTTGCCCATCTCACCATGATGTGCTGCTTTGCCATAAGCCAAAAGGCAATGGCGCTAACCGATCTTACTGAAACGTCAAAAACTGAGCCCAAATCAACCCTTTTCTCCTTGCAAGTCGATTTGTCTCGGCTATTTGTTATAGTGATGTAAAATGAACGAACACATCACCATATTGAATAAGCTCCCCACAGCCACAGGTCTCTGCTGCTGCTTCCTGTGCAAACTGAAGGCTAGAAATGGAGATCCTCCAACGTCATCCTGTGTGTGTGTGCACTTATTGTGCTTATCTGTTGACATCCGTGTCGGTAGCCTAACATTTAGACCAAGTAAAATCTTCAGTACCTTGTGTGAGCGAAGGTGCCTAGGGGACACTCCCACTGTGGCTGCCACTTGGTCGTCACGGTACCTTGAGACCTCTGTGCCTGAAACAGGAGCTCTTTGTTGAGCTAGAGACTGAACAGTGCCCTAGAGAACACACCTGGACCAAGCCTGTGTCTGTACCTAGCTTGATACACTAGCTAGACACACAACGTGCCCTGGGCCAGCCCTTGGCACATCCCTCTAGTGTCTTCATTTCTCGTCATCCTGGAATGTGTCATGGGATGGAAGCAACAGGTAACTTTCCAGATCCCTTGCACAACAACGATGCATTCAAGTGCGGCCTTGCTTTGGTCCCCAAATGGCTCTCCTAAAGTGCTCTGGATGGCAGGAAGGAGCCAGTCTACCCACAAAACAGTCTAATAGGAACCTATTACAGAGGTCCTCTTCTCTGTCTCCTGCATCCCCTTCCTCCTGAGATCTTGGTAAACTTGCTAAGCTGCAGTTTACTGAATATGGTTATTTCCCCCAGAGGACTTTTACTCAGAATCATACTTATGATTTCATCTCCTGAGGACCAAAACATTTTCCTAAGGAGACCTCCTCATTCCTGTACTCACAGCAATAAACCAGAGGCTTCTCTGAGCCTGCGGATTTTAAGATTTGGGTTGGCAAGCCCTACATAAGTGCTCTGATATTCCGGTTCTTCCCTTCATCTCTTGTTATTCTTGCTAGTTCAAGGGCCTGTTTATGAGGTCCATGAAGAAGACTGAGGTCAGTCTTGCTCACAGCGATGTTCCCAGCCCCCCATATAGTGCTGGGCCCAGAAAAGGTTTCTGTTAACTCTTCCTATGAGAGTGCCCTGCCTCTCAGGGTCGACTTGACCCTGGCCTCACAGTGCTGGGCAAGCTGGCCATCCTTCCTCTGAGCTCATAGCAGGAAGAGGTCTCAAGATGACAAATGTTGATGCAGACAAGCTGGAGTCAACTTCTCACCCTGAGGTCTGTTTTGCAATCTATAAAGGGCAAAGGAGATCACTTGCAAGCATCCGTTAGAAGCCAAGAATTTGAACTTATTGTCCTGGCTCCTACAGTGCTGTGGCTCCTTTCCCAGCTAGAATGGTGAATCTGTGTCCCAAGTTATTTCTGCTGAGTTGCATGCCTATGTAACCTCTCAAAATGAGCTGGCTCCCAGAGAAGGCTTCAGGGTGCTGAGGTCTGTGCATGCCAGTAGCATCATTTGAGATCATCATTTGAGCCTGCAGATACCTGTCCGCACTCTATCCAGGCCTCCTGAGCCACCTGCAGCTTACCACTAAGAGGATGGGGAACGGTGAACTGCTTCTTGTGGGCACGAACAGGAAGTAGGCTCTGCTTCTGCCCCGGGTTTTCCTTTTGCTGGGTTTTCCTTTGCTGTACCATGTGCTTAAGCTTTTGCAGCCGTTCCTGTGAGCGCGAGATGAACTGAGGTCTACGGACTTCCAGTGCTTCCTAATTGGGACAAAGGACAGATTTCATTTTTTTAAGAGAAGGGAGACCAGGGAACAACACATCCACCTGATTTACTCAACGGGAGCCAATCAAGAATACAACACTCGGCAGGCAAAAGCCATGGGGTAAATCCATGTCGTCATTTCCCCACCCCCTGTGACCCTGTGTAATGATGGCATGGGCACATTGATGACAAGCTGCTGGAGGTCAGTTCCAGGCAGCAACACAGAACCCACTGTGGCAGGACCAAGTAATAGCTAGCATTGAAGCCATTGAGTACAAATGGCCAACATCTGTCCATTTGTGGATTCATGCTGCCAAGCCACTCACTGGCAAGGAACTCAAATCTGAGGGCTCTGCAATTCGACATTCTAAGAGACATGGGTGGAGCTAGAAGGCAGGTGCTAGAAATCTGCATTTCTGCTGGGGGTGGAGTCTTAAGAAGCACAGACATTGTCCTCCTAGCATGGAAAATGGTACTTTTCAGAAGTCTTATCTGTGGCCTAAGGGAACTGCTTCTCCTGGGTAGAAAGAGGTAGAAGTCTTTGTTATACAAAGTGGTTCTGTGAACTTCACAGAACAGATCAGAATCTCCTACATCTCCACAGCGGTCTTATCCCTCTGATCTCCTTGCACAAAGCAGCACGTGTAGAGCTGCCATGGCAGACACTGGAGATGTTGCTTGTGCCCATCCTCTTTGTGAATCCCCACACAGATTCTGGAAGTCAGTTGTCTTTATTCCTATTGGACAGACGTAAGCAATGAGGCCCAAGGTAGCTTAGTAGACAGTGTGTTGGTGCTCAGTAGGATAAGTTCCATACTTATTCCCTGCTACCATTCGTTGTCCCAGCTTCCTAGTCCTTGAATGTCTCCGCTCAAAGTGTTCTATTAGAAAGTGTGCCAGCAGCAGCCACTCCCAGTAGGTCCTACTGGGTCTTCAAGGTCAACCAGAGCACCATGGTACCTCACAGATGGCCTTGTGCAAGAATGAGTCCCACATGGCTCACTCTATGCTAAGCTGTAGAGAAGATACATGCCACATCTCAATAACTTCATATCTCTCACAGGCACTGTCCTGGGTCTGCCTACAGCATGTGCTCAGCACAAGTTTGCTGGGTATGCTGCCGGGGTAGAAGTGCTCCTTGGTCCTATTTCCCTCCCTGCCTACTGGGGGCTCAGAGAGGAACACACCGTGAGCTCTACGTGTGTTGTGTACATGCCTCTGGCAGACGCACTGATAAAGGAGTCTCTTTGGCAATGAGCGCCATCAGCTGCCGAGGAACTGACTCACCAGTCACTAAATGTGCAGAAGCTTCAGAGAAGGGTCAAGGCTGGAGACAAAGCCCCTGAGAATACTCTGCTGACCAAAGTGTGGCTGCTGCTTTACTGTTCACTCATCTGAGGACATCTTAGAGGTTCAGGATTTGGGAGACACCCTGGATGTTTTCTGCAGGCTCATCAAGGCCCAGGGCTACAGCAGTGAGTCAATGGAGCTTTCTTTACATTCAGGGAGAGGTGTACCCCATAGCAAGTGCCTTCCCCAAAGGTGCATCTGACTCTGCAGAATGCTAGCATCAGCAGTTTTCTCCAAGCTCATCGACCCTCTTAAATGATAGAACTTTAATCAATATATGTATGGTTCAATAATCAGAGAAGAAGCTAAAAGAAAAAATTCTTTCACATCCTTCAACTCATGACTGCACGATTTGGGAAGCTTCATGAATCTTTCAAAGGCTATGCACCCCCATTTGACTAAGGGGTATATATAGGGGCTCCCATCTGATAGGGATCTTTTGAAAATCAAATGTGAAGTGACCCATGTGACCTCTGAGCACCTTTCATTGCTATAGTCATGGTTGATAGTACTAATAGTCCTCGTTCTTACCTGGTGACGTCATGTGTCATCATCTCCAGGAGGCAAATAGTAGCAGAGAGGTTAGAAAAAGTTAGGGAAGGGTCTGAGACAGGGAGACCAGCAGTCACAGGCAGCAGTGAGGTCAGGTGAATGCCACACTCCCCAGGAAAAAACTCCCCTGGGATAGGGTCAAGCAGGATGGGGAGGAGGCTTTACCTGCAAGGTCATGGAGCTTGCTAGCAGATGCCGAGGCTCAGAACTATCTTCCAATGGGTCAGAGCTCTGTGGTCCCTCTGCCATTGTTGGAGAAGGCGTTGCTGGTGAGGGCTCGGGGGTGGCAACGTGGTCCTCATGCTTCTTGTATTCTTTTAGTTTTACAACCAAGTCGCAGCATGTGTAATCTAGGAAAGCAGATTTACAATCCATTTAGAGGGCACCCAGTGGCTCTCCTGCCTGGCTCCCAGACACAGGAGGAAAACACCCAAGACAATTTAGAAAATAGAAATGTCAGTGAGTTATTAATGGACCTTGTTAAGCTCATGAGATCCAGCCTCATCACAGACCTTCACGGCTGCCCTAGTCACTGTGGCAGTCAGCCCAAGTCCATGACTGGCTAGTTAGGCCACAGAGGTGTTCCTTAGACTGCAGTGTTCAGAATGCCTGGCTCGAAATGAAAGGAGACTTTTCTAGTCTGGATTTCATATTAAGTGTGTCCTGTGTAATTATTACAGTTTGCTTGTTTCAAGACAGCATATTAATCTGTCTTGTGTTTGCCACACTAATGATATAATGACCAGGGATGGTGTTCAATTATGTATCCCTCCCCTTAATTTTCCAGAGTCCACCACTGGCTTCATATAAGTAATCAGAGGGTTTCTCAAAGCTGGTGGGGCCCTTTCCTGGGGCCATTTTCATTTCCTTTTGTGGAAAGAGTCAAAATATGAATTGACCCCTTAGCACCCCAGGTGAGGCCATCTCTTGGGTTAGTAGAATAGAATTAGCAACTGTTCCAGGCTACCTCCTGACTAAGGCTTGCTCTCGAATGCAAGGATAAGTCCATCCATCATCACCCTTAGCCCACCCTTCCCCTCTGACCTGTACTCTCCACTCCATCTTCTCAGCCCCAGCCTCAACTAACTCCTCCTTTGTCCTAGCTCAGCATCTTCTTGCCCCAAATGGCCTCTAATCTCCATTAAGTGCTTTTGGTTCTGTTTCCTGGTGAATCCCCACCTCCAGCTGAGTCCTGACTATCAGGGCCCCTCCTTCCCTTCCTAAGACAGGATGCATCCCTGCCACCTACATTCTGCAGCATAGTCATAAGACTGGTTTTAGGATCCTGTCTTTTTCTTTCTTTCTTTACTAAGAAAATTTTTTCATTCATTTTATACATCAATCAAAGATCCCCCTCTTCCCTCCTCATGCCCCCTAGCCTCCCCCTCCCAGCACATCCTCCACTGCCCCCCCCCACAAGAAAGAGAGGCCTCCCATGGGGAAGCACATCCAGTAAAGACAAGCCCTTTCCCTTGCCTCAAGGCTGCACGAGGTGTCCCATCATAGGTAGTGGGCTCCAAAAAGCCAGCTCATGCACCAGGGATGGATTCTGATTCTACCGCCAGGGGGCCCCCCAAGCAGATCAAGCTACACAACTGTCTTGCCATGCAGAGGGCCTAGTCCAGTCCCATGCAGGCTCCACAGCCATTGAAAGGATCATGTCTTCACCTCACCGTACCATCTAATGCTTATTTCACATGTACCCACAGCACCAGGTATAGGGCCTAGAAAGGGGTGAGGCAAGGTGGCTGAGGAGGCTTTCCCGGCCACCGGAGACATTTCATCCAAGCCCCTGCTATCATTTCATTGTTTATAACTATCATCTCTCTGGCTGGATCCTTTTTCTACTCAGCCTCCCTACCCCCTTCAGCCCCCAGATGACCCAGCCTGCCTTGGCTCTTACTCCATCCCATGTCACGTGATTCTCTGCCAATCCCACGCTACTTAACCTTCAAGCACGTTCTCTTGTTCCTTCTAGAGGATTCCCTCACTGTCTTACTTTCTCTTTAGGCCTAGTCAGTAGCTCAGATTAGCTCAGGTCTAGCCACTAGCCAGCACCCTCTCTTCCTAAATTAACTCCCTTCTCTACCACACTGTGCCCGTGTCTCCCTGTGATGGAGAAACCAGGGTCTTCACACCCTTTTCCTCCTTCATCCTCATGTGAAAACGATAACTCTGGGGCTAGTCCTGGAATGCTGCTTCCTCACTTTTCATGGCACCTGTTCCAAAATCCACAATGTCTCCATCCCTGTGGCTCCTCCCACCTTAGAGACCTCCTCTCTATTCCCTGACTGGATCTCAGCCCCAGCCTAGGCCCTCTCCCATCTGTCCACATACTGCTCATGGGATAGTCACCTGGAATATATATCCCACTGAGAGTCTTTTCTTTCAAAGTCTTGGCCCTGCCTGTAGCCTAAACTCCTGCAGTAGGTGTAGAGGCTCTTCCAACATCCACCCTGGGGACCTTGAAGAATCAGAAGCCCCTGGTTCTGGTGTTGGTCTCCTGGGCCCCTCACGATTCTCCAAACCAGCCCAGGCCTCCCTGGAGCTCCTCGCTTTGTGTGCCTTTCCCTTCACCCTCAGTGTGTCTTCTTCTCTGGTCTCATTTTAAACCTCAAATGACACTGACGTCTCAAGTTCCAGCTTGGAATCATTTTGGACAGAGACACCTCTGCCAGACCCTCTCTGAGTGTGGGCCATCTTCAGGCTCCACATTATTCAGCACACACATAACAGTCACACTGTGCTTTCTGCACTGCACAGAGTATTGACCTCAGCCCGTATGACTAGGCACCAGAGCCCATTCTATGTCACGTTCTTCTGTCTTTTCATACAGAATTGTTCACTACAGTATTTAGGAGTGGTCAGTAGCTTGACCTACAGGGATATGATGCCTATGTCCAACTTGGTTATTTCCTCTGTGGGAAATGGAGATGGGGCGCTTGACTGTGTAGACCGTGGGGCCCAAGTTGCTCATGCTAAGTGTTAGCTATGTGTCAGGGCTGTACCCCTTAACTATAATCCCTGTCATCCAGTTACTGGAGTCCTGGGCATGGGGGGGCATGCTACCTTCATGGCAGCTGCACCAGCTCCCCAGACCTTCCAAAGCTCAGCCACAGAGTCTGCTGTATCCCTGGGCAGCCTTCTGGGCCTTAGCTAGCACTGGCACAGGGTGTGGTTGGTCTTGGGCCTCATGATCTGTGTAGAGCTTCCTTCTATCTGCTTGTGAGGTGTGACTTACACACTATGTCTACTTGTTAGTCCTGCTCCTTCTCTCCCCGCCCCCTCCTGCCGACTCTCCGTAAGACCAGCTTGCATGAACCATCCCAGAAAGACACTGAGCTATTTTCTTTATGTGGACCAAGAATGAGCCCTGAGACCGTCACCCTCACTCCTTACCTTTGGGGAACTCTTTTTCTATCTGAACTGTACCATCCTCCTGCAGAGAGGCACATGCAGCTTGTACAGGGCAAAGAAACCCAGACAAAGGGACTCTGGGTGTCAGGAAGTATGGGTGCCGTCTCTCTTGGGGCTCAGAAAAGATGCTAGACTGACCATCATTGCTGGGTGAACTGTCCCCGTCAGGAGGGAAGTGTTTAATGGGCTTCTGTCCCACTGGGGAAGCAGGAAGGGTCACTTGTGCTTCTCCTTGCTGCTCCTTGCTGTTTCCAGAAAATACTTTGGTTTCTAGTAAAAATAAAATGAGAGGTGACTCAAAATGACTGATTTAGCTGCCTCTCAGGTGCCCGATGCACTGCACTACTGCTCATCTGGCTAGTGGGCCATAGCAAGGCTTCAGGGAACATTGGGTAGTTGGTATTGGTACAGCTATATGCAACAGCAAACCCTCAACATGTGGTCAGCGTACTTGACTCTGAACTGCAGGTTAGGAGCTCTGTTTGTATACACTGTTACCATGAATTTGGCTTCATTTCTATACACTGTCACCATACATTTAGTATGGGACTCTGCCCAGTGGTGCCTTTCGAAAGTCCTATTACCTTTCCTATCATGCTCATCTGAATAGGGAATGGAGAATCTTGAATTCGGACTTGACCCACGGTACCTGAGTTCAAATCCCCAGCTCTACCACTTAAACTCACAGCCTCATCTATAAAATCTAGGTGAGGTGATGATAGAATGAGTGAATACTAAGTAATACTCATTTACTCTCTCATTGGATCTTACATAAAAAATGTAGAACTAGGACATATGCTATAGAATGTATTTCATTATGTTTAGTATACCCAATAACATTTTTATGTAAATATCAAATATTCAAACAGATAACAAGAAAATAACAATGCATAGAGCATCTGATACACACTAAGCATTGGATTATTCCTATTATCACAGAAACTGATGTCAAGCTGCATGTTACAGCAAGTGCAGAGGCAGCAAGCAGAACATCATGCCTCTGTCAAGCTCTGAGGAAGAGATGGATCTATAGATATGTGGCACATGCTGTTTCCACAGTGTGATGTCCAATTCCCCAGACACCTATGTCCACTCATCAGGAACCAGGGAAAGAAGCTATATGCACCTGTGTTCAGCAGCACTTTAAAGAGACAGGTGTTGAATAAATGTGCACTCATCTTGCAACTATATTGTTAAACAAACAACGCAAAATGAGGGACATTCAGAGCAAACGCGTCTTTGCATAGGATACCTCTAGAGAAATATGATGATGAGGAAAAGGACAATGAAGGCCAGGAGTGAGAATGGAAGAGATACTTCCTCTCGGATGTCTAATAGGCTTTGATATAAAAAAAACCCCAAACTTTCTTTCACAATATTCAATAAGACTTAGATGCCTATTTTAAATAAAGTCATGACTGTTCTTGAGTTACTATCACCCCATGCTGATGTCCCTAAAGGAAAAGCTCCATTGGAGGTGGGAGCAACCACTGTAAATGAAATGGGCCCTTAAATGTTTATGTGTTAGGGCAGGGAAAAATAGTGGGTACCACTAGAGTAATCAAAGTTAGGAGAGTCACAATTCTGTTTTCTCAAGAGTGCCCTATACAAGAAAGAATGGACCCATGACACTGCTCTGAGGATGTCACTGGTGACCTGTCAACAATGTCCCAGTTTCTGTAGCTTGCTTTTCCCATGTGTATCTGAAAACAGCTGATTGTAGGTAAAGTTAGGCCATGCAGCCCAGTGTGAAAAGCAGCAATATTAGGGCATAGGGTCCCCTAAAATCACCTTTATGAATTTTGGGTCCAGCCCAGAGGAGTCAAGTTGGCAGTGCATCTGTGTTCTGTATGCTTCTTAAGGAAAACACCGAAAACGTTTCTACTAGTCCTAGGCCAAAGTGCTGAATGTGTGGCAGCTGCTAGATCTTGTTTTTGGAGTTCAGACATCCCCACATACAATAAAGCTGTATTTTGCTAAATTGTATGGAAACATGTTTATAAACCTTTACTCCAAAAATCACCAATTATGTTTAATTATAAAATACTGTAGGCAGAAAATGGCCTATAACAGTCAACCTTCCTACGTGGCTTCCTTTCATTAGAGACTCTCAGAAAAATGTACAAAAACCAACTAATTATCAGGGATACAATCTCTGTCTGCCTGCTAACAAAGATCATCCACATTTGAATCAATGTATTTACTTATAGATTTATGGAGTATAATAGGACATTATTTCCACCCATCTAGTATCTGCCTTTTCCCAGCAGCCTCCTCTTTTTTTCTTGCTGTTATCTGTCTGTCTAGATGTTCTAATGCAATCAGTGAGAGTTAAATGTTTCATTTGTGACTTGAAAGGGTTAAAACAATTCCAGGGAGTAGAATACAGCTTCTATATTGGGTAACTTATTGACCATGTATCTCTTGTGAATTCTATGGGTACCCTGCTGATAGTGTCTCTTTCGTGAATTCTGAAACATGGCCTTGAAAGTCATGCCAGTGAGAAGGGCCCCTAAATATTTATGCGTTGGGAAAGGGAAGAAAAGAATGGGTACCACTGGAATAATGAAAGTTAGGCAATTCACACTCTGTTTTCTCAAGTGTCTACTACACAAGGAAGAATGACCCCATGACACGGTCCTGCACAGGCAGGCAGTATTAACGGCCGTTTTGTCCCATACACTGGCGAGGTTGGATTTCAGATTCTTCAATCATACCCTGTGTTCATCTTTTTCATTGTTGCAACTAAATACCTAACAGATACAACGTTTATTTTGTTTCGTGGTTTGAGAGGCTAGATCCCCTCACAGTGGGAAGGCATCATGTTGAGGCTGGTTTGGTGTTAGACCATAGAAGCTTGTGAATCAACTTCCTCATACTTCCTCTGACCAGGAGCAGAGAGAACTCCAGCCAAAGGCCAAGCAACCTTTAACCCTCACGCCCAATCTCTATGACCCTGCGTACGCTAGCAAGCATTGCGTTCTGAAGCTTCCACAATCTTCCCTAACAGCCTCCTCCCCTGCTCCCCTGGGATCAACTGTTCTAACACAGGAGCCTGTCCGGGACGTTTTACACCCACACCATGACTCTCTCGAGCTGGCACCTGACGACTGCAGCCTCTGCTGTCGTAAGAGAGACCTGAAAAAGCAGCAGCTATGCCAGATCGTGTGATTTTTGTCTTCTCCCTGAGGCTGCACATGGAGAGACTTTGGCACTAGACATTTCTTTCCAACAGGAACACTATCAGATTCCTTTCATGGTATTGCTTGACACACCGGGGCTCCATTTTCCAGCAAACTTGCCTGCCAAAGAGTTGAGCTGGGTACCAGAAAGCAAACAGACACAAACAGAAGATTTTGCCCAGCAGTAAACATCTGCTTCTACTGATGTTTTATGGCCATCATACAGCATCCACTTATGCCTTCATCGATCACACTGTACTTGCATGTTCTTCATACCAAAGTTCTGTACACCATACACAAGCCACTGTCATGTCACTGCGTTGATTATGCAAAAGCTTCCAGAAGAGAGTTCAGCAGAGTGGCATGGCCAGAAGTTCTGGGCAAATCATGTCCTAAACATACAGGGCAAACCCCAATGAGACCAGGTAGGACTGCTGTGTGGTCAGGCATCCCAGTTAGTGGTTGTGGGGTTGGCAGAGTGTGCTACTCCACCATTCTGGCTCCTGACCTACCCATGTTGAGCAGCAGACCTTAAGACAGGTAGACCAGGGAACCCTGAAGTAAACTAGGGCCCTCAACAGGAGGATAGGATAAATAAATGCGATAAATATAAATAAACAGGGTAGGAAGGACCCAGCAACACAGCATCCAGATCAGTTGAGAAGGGGTATATGTAGGCTAGGCTAGGTCATTACCAGTTTACACAGGTTCTTAGTACAGCAGGAGAACAAGATAGGCATTTCTCTAGATTCTTTACCTTCATTGGCCACGATATACCACCATGCACACTGACTTGATAGAGAAAGTCACTTTCCTATTCCTTTCCCAATATTCAGGAGGTGCACAGATCTTGGAGCTATAACGACTGAGGGGCTCTGGATCATAGCAGACAGCAACAAAGTCCTTAGCAGCTGCTTACAAAGACCCACATAACACTAGGACTCTGTCAGCCAAATGTCAAAGGCAGAGCATGAAATCCAGGAAAAGTGGACACAAGAGCACATAAGGGACAGCTGCAGGAATGGTCCACAGTGCAGGTCAGGTCTCACATGCAGAACTCGTGTTTCGATCATTGATACATGAACTAGATTAAAGTATGTTAGGATGTTGAGAGACTGGAGAAGAAGTTTCAGTCTCTAGAACATTCATCCTGGTAGACATCATATTTGGGGCTCAGAACACAGCTTCCCACCTCCTTAAAACAGACTATGTAGATTCTTAATCTACCAAAGAGACTCCTGTGAATGAAGCAGGCCTGTTTAAGTCTAACCCATGAGTTTCCTCCACGTTTGTATCCAGTGGTCATGAACTCCCTCAAAAAACAGACCATTGTTCAACTGCCTTCATCTTAGAAATACAGTAGCTGAAGCTTGTGATGATGTCTCTGCACCATTAGTACAAACATCACTTTCTAAACTCAAGTGCAGGGGATGTGTCTCAGGACTTCCTGAAGGTCCTAATGCTCTCTGCTGTTACTCTAAGTGGTCCCTGACTACCCTTGACTTTCTATTCCTGCTGCCTTTACACCTCTATGTGTGCATTCACTGGAGAGGTCTGGTTCAGTAAACCCCATAACCACAGCATCTAACTGGGAGCCAGGTAAGTGAACCTGATAAGAGTGGGTGCTCAGCCAGATAGATACCCACTAGAAATACAGATGCAGGTCCTGCAGGGAGAACTCCAGCTTGCCCAGTGGGGACTACACAGTCCCCTCTTTTGGCACGAGGACATGAGAGGAGGCTGCTGTAGAGGAGCAGGGGGTGGGCAGGCTTCTGCACAAGGCGTGCCAAGGCCTCCAAGGAGGCAGGAAAATACAGAAAGGTTTCCTAAGCGCCCACCTTCCCCTGCAGGTAGGTTTGCTTTGTTCTTTTCCTTTATCCTTCAGTTACAACGCAAGGAGATAGAAGTAAAAGAAAGAAGAGCTAGCCCGTGGCCGCTGAGAAACAAGGGGGAAACGGAACACAAAATGAGTCTTTCCATGGGCATGGCGGGTGGAGGATTCCCTCTCCTTTTGTCTGCCCCAGGCTTCATCCTTTGGCTGCAGGTTGAAGGGTCTCCTTGTGTGGAAATGGGCCTCTCTGAGGTAGTGCTGCACACCCGCCCAGAGCAGACTTCTGTTTAAAATCAGACAATAATTGCTGCAGCGTATCTCTGCTCGGTCTCTACAGAGCTTGCATGACATCCCAATGAAGAGGGTTGGGGGAAAGAAAAGGGCAAGGAGGCAGAGAGGAAATGGAGTAAACAGCTCCCTCCTGCCTGAGAGGCAGGGGAGTCCTACGTCACCTACAAGACCCTCAAGGAGATCCATGAAGTAGAAGCAGAGTTGCTACCATTGGGGAGAAAAATCAATGAAAAAGAAAGGATAGGAGAGCTGGGGTGGCTCAGTGGATAAAGTACTCGCCATGTAAGAGTGAAGACAAGAATTAGGCTCTCCAGAACCCATGTAAATGCTGGTGGGGTACTGCAGCCAGCCTGAAATTCTAACACTGGGGAGGCAAAGATGGCAGATCCCTGCAGCAAACTGGATAGCTAGGTGGATTGAATTGGGAAGATCTGGGCTCAGTGAGAGACCCTCCTCAGTATGCAAACTGGAAAGCAGCTGAAGAAGCCACCCACATCAACTTCTAGCTCCTACACATATACAAGTGCCCTGCACATGCAAACGTGCTTATACATATGTATACACACACCACACACATGGAAGGGGGTGCTGCACAGGTTGGGGGGCTTGCAGAAGTGAAGCCCATTAGAGTCCTTCCGGGCAGGAACTAGGCTTCCTGGAGGTACCAGCCCTGCCCTAGACAGAGAGCAGCTTTCGTCTACCCATGCAGATACCAGCAGCTTTTCTTTCTGAAGGAGCAGATAAAGGGAGGAGGGACCAATGACCAGGAAAGACAGGCTCATCAAAAGTATTTGTGCTCACTGCAGAAAGAGCCCACTCCCTGTGGAAGCCAGGGTGGGGGCCAGGGCAGGGAGAGATGCTGTGGAGATTTCACTGTGGTGTTTGGACACACACGTGAAAGTCCAGGAATAAGAAGTACTCTACATTGAAAGAAAGAGGGGGAAAAAACCTGAGGTGTTCACTTATATTATTCAAATGTTAAGTTTCACACCATGTGGAGAACAGTGTGTGCAAATCTCACTTACTATAAGACTCATACACATAATCGCAGCAAAACAATAACGCCTATTTCCCCCAGAAAGCGACCAGAAAGGATGCTGCTTCTCCCAGCATGTCATAATCTTAGAGGTTTATGCGATTAGTGAAAAAGTAAAAGTCTAAACAAACAAAATGCATACAGAAGGCAGAAGTTGCAATTCACACTCACACATTTGTGTGCACACCCACTCTCGGCAACAGGAACATTTTAGTACATTGCGAGCACCATCAAGACACTTAGGCTCATCAGCTATCAGATCAGATTCTGTGATCCCCTCAGCTTCTGTCTCTAGAGCATCTATCTTTCCACAATCCTTATCCTGAAGCACAACTCCTCGGACCCAGAAGCATGTAGGAAACAGACATTTTCAGCATTTCTCAGAACTTGGTCACATCTGAAGAGATATTTTCACTTCTCACTAAAATCTCTTTCCATTAAACTAGCTTTTCCTAAGCTAAAAAATGCCACAAATGCTGTCAAAAATCTAAATTTTAGAAAAGTATTTAAAAATTAAAATAGCGGGCTGAGGGTGTGGCTCGGAAGTAGAGCTGTTGTCTAGAGTACCTGAAGCCCTGGATTCTACCTCTGCAACTATTTTTTAGAAGTTGTGAAAACTGACATTCTGAGCCTCTCTGACAAAATGCCTCCTGTGGCTGTCTGGGGCGGGTAGGGCCTGTTTCTTGGGCCTTGGGATGTGACCTTTCCCTTAATTTCTTTTACTTCATCCTGGAGACAGTATAGAGTTCCAGGCTTAAGGCTGGTCCACACACAGCAAGGTCTGGGTGTCTCTACCATCATTCTCCTAGTGTTCAGAACAATAGTCACAGTGATAGCTGCATGTTGCTTTTGAAAGTCCACATGTCACTGACGAGTACAAGCCCCTGGAGCAAAACCAAGGCTCTTGTTTGGATGCTGTTTTCTGGCAATAATTTGAACACATCCTCCATTTCCTACTTTTGTGGAAACAGGAAGCAAATGGGCAAATGAATGCACGTGGTGCAGACTTAACAGTAGTGAGGACAAGAAGAGAACTTGGCTATGAGGAGCTGGAGGACGAGAACCTTCAACCTGACCTCAGGATCAGGGGGCTTAGCCAGAAACCGCCCAGCTTTGTGCTGAATGATGAAGAGAATAAAAAAGACTGAAAACATGATTTGAAATGCTAAACATACATGACCAAGATGGAGCTTAAACCCATGGGATATAAAACGAAGGATTTTATAATGCTTTGATGGCTCAGATGACAGGCTCCACCACCTAGGACAGTTTTCCGCTAAGAACTTGTTACTTGTGGCAGTCTGGAGAGCTGGGTCCGGGAAAGAGACAAGAAAGAGACATCTGCTTACCATGTTATCCCCCTACTCCTCTCCCACTTCTTCCCCCATTCAGGAAGGGTAAAAATATTCCTGAAGACCCCATATCAGAAAAGAAAGCAGATTCCAAGGTTGGAGGATTCCCACGGAAATGGCTCCGGGCTTCTTAGTCCTGCTTGGGGCAAATAGAATTGCTCCCAGAGCAGCCAGAGAGTTTCCTGACCAGTGTCCCTGCAACTTTCTAGTTCTATCACATGGGTGACATGCCTCATGCACGTCAACCCAAGCCAGCTGGAAGCACGTTCTCGGCACGCAGCCTCTCCTAAGATTGGCCTGCCTTTTGAAGGCTATTTTTGACATTCCGAATTGGAGAAGTTCCCAAGGGCCTCCATGGAGAACCACATGGCGTGTGAAAATAGTAACTACAAAAAGTCAAGGCCCAGAAAGAGATTGACTGAGCAAGGCTGGCTGGATCCCTCTGCCTTCCTCCCCTGCGACTTTCAGACTTGGTCACTTAATATCCTGACATTTCCATCCCTTCCCCCAAAGGACCATCGTGTCCAATGACATGAACAGGTGGTGTCTCAACAAAGCTCTGCTTTCTGATTCCTCCTGTATTGTGGAGAATTCCTGGGTTATTATTTATTTCTCTCCACTAAGAAGGTTCTGCAGGAAACGGAACAGTCTATGCTTCACTCAGGAGACCACTTAGGCTGGGAAAACTAGAAATGCCTTTAACCGGTTCTTAAAAGCTACTGTCTTGTGACAGTATCTCCAGTATGCCCTAGAAAGGGAGGACTTTCTTTGTGAAAATTATACATATACACACAGGGAAAGTCACTGAAAAGTGCCCCACCCACAGCCCCAAACAATGCTTAATATACAAATCTGAAGAAGGACAAAAGATCACCACAACTTTCCTCCTCAACACTGGCTAATGATGGCTGAGAGATGAGGTCCTGACTCGTGGCATTTTTAAATGCTCAGACCCTACACACTGCTCCTGTTGTCTCAGATAAACTTGCTCTACCAGCAGTGAGCCACACGCAGTCTGGAGAGCAAGTTTCCCCCTTATAACACGCTGCCATGCTCCGGGACTTCTGCTATGCTCCATGGGACTTCTGCTGTGCTCCTCCATCTGGCCTTCTTATACTGGTGTGACTACTCAGGCAAGATCATATCTTTGAGGAGGGAGGACAGCTCGTTGTTTTCCTTGGGCCTTTAAACCCCAGGGCATCATTTAGCCCAGAGCTTCTCTGAGGATACCATTTCCCATGTTCTACACCTGGGTCTACCCTGTTGCTGCGGTACTCAGAGTCATCTTTATTACCCCTCCTGACACATTCCAAGGGAGTCTGAGGTCTCAAAGTGGAGTGAGCACAGGCCCCCTTTAAAAAGTGAGTTTTTAGGCAGTAGGTCCTCAGGGCACACTGGTGCTTGTTGATTTATGAAAAACATGTTTAAACGGTCATTATTAATACACATGTGAATATCTGGGCAACAGAGCTGGGTCACAAGGAATGTCTCTGGACTTTCTTGTTCCATTTCTGCTGGTTAAAACGTAGTATTTTGTTTTGTTTTAAATGCTCATTGGTGAAGGATTCAGGAAAGTCCTGAGCAGAGCAGGTTTTCACATAAAGTCACTTCTTAGAAACTACAAAATGACCGTCTCTGTCATATGAGCTACCAGATATGACATAAACATGCAGGTAAAGTAGTAGTTACCATAACACCCAGGAAGTCCCATGGAGCTCAGTGTTTCAGCCAATATGCTGGTGAGCAGAGAGAAGTCATCTGTCTAACCACATTCAGTCTGCTCACACACCTACCTGCAAACCCTCAGATACTGTGACCCAAAATCTCTCAGGATGGGTGGGTTTGCAACATACTTCATTTCAGAAACATAGAAAGTGAGAGAAAGAACTTGGAATACAGCAGCAGAGAGCTAGTATCCATTCTCACCTGGGTTCTGCCACCCATCAAATGTGTGTCTATGAACAAACCGCCCACCCAGCCAGTTCCAAGTTCTATCATTTTCTAACAATTCTATAGCCTACAAACACACACTCACACACCTTACTCTGTGAAGTGTGACTTTCCTTCTGAGAGATACTATTAGTTAAGAGTAATATTAATAATTAACACTGGAATAGAAGAGCCTTTAGTTGCCAATGGCCAGCTATTAAAGGAAATCATTAATGAATACCAGTGTCATTGTTTAACGAATTCTGACATTGCAGCATGACACAAATATGTCTGTCTTTGTTTCCAGAATAGCACCCGCATGGCAGTAGAGCAAACCCAACAACCATTCTCCAGAGCCTGCAAGCTTCTCTGTGGTAGGGAGTGCATGTGTACAGCACCCCCCCCCACACACACATCCCCCTCGGCTTCAGTCTTATCCTCTGGACATGACAGATGCACCACTACATCCATATCACCAGAAATAGGTGAGAGATGGGTGGAACTACCTGAGACCCTTAAGTATACTTGAAATGCAAAGTCAGATCTAAAATGAGGACAACAAAAGCCTCTGGCTCTTTCCTTCTGTGGAGACAGTTTCCTTTTGGTGACCACACTTTAACTCCCTCACCTCAAAGATGAAGATGCCCTGAACACTTTAGTCAGATACTTACACTCGGCTGGGAAAAGGGGCTATAGGGTGTATAGTGAGACTGGGGCCCAACTTTCTTTCTACGTTCCTCCAAGAGTGATAGAGCAATTCAGCAATTCAAAGTCTAGTTGCATAAGACATTTGGACCCTTGGATCACAAGGCTGCAAATACTGAGGGAAGTGTTAGACCTGTGTGTGGGAATGGCCCTCCTGATGTACCTCCTACAGAGCTGGGGCTCAGACACACAGTCAGAATTGATTTACCGACTGCACTAATTGCTCCGCAAAGCTCAGGCATTAGTGGGGGAGAACACACGAAGAGGCAAAGTTCAACCAAAAGGCACAAGGCTCCTAACAGGCACTGTGGAGCCTTTCTGTCCAGATGTGGGGGCCCAAAGCTGGGTCAGGGAAAGAACCTCTGAAATCCCAAGCTTTGATCCAGCCCACCTTGCGTGGAAGGCTGACTTGAACAGGGCTACCCACGCAAGAATACGGCATGTGATGTTCACCATGGCAAGGCTGCCCTCTGGCCACAGCCTGCTGCTATTTATACACTTGGGGATTAGACTTTTTGTCCATGAAGATGCCTTTCTCCCATTAGTGCTAATGGCATTCATATGGCTGAACCAAAGCCATTTCATCTCCCAGATAGTCTAAAAATACACGGCAGAGAAGGAAAGCATATGCACTGTTTTTATATGGGATTGCAAAACCACAAACAGAAAGGCACTACGGAGATCTAGTCCCTTCCTGATAGTAACGCCAGAGTGGCTACACGTCTGTGCAGTTTACAGATGGGACAATGTGTAAGGTGTGCTCAAGTGCCAGTGTATTACAAGTTGCTTTTCTCATTGCTGGGTCTGAATTCCTGATCGGCTGCAACTTAAAGGAGAAAGGACTTGGCCCATAGTTTGAGGGTCGAGTCTATCGTGGTGGGAAGGCATAGCAGTGGACCTGACTGCTTGCTCATTCTGAGCACATTGGAAAGCGGGGACAGGATAGGGAAGCAGGGCTATGAACCTCAAGGCCCATCCCCAAGAGGACCCACGTCCTTCAGCTAGTCCTCACCTCCTAACCACTACACACTCTTCCCAAACAGTACGACCATCTGGGGACCAAGTGTTCTCACACACTGAACCTAAGCCACCTGACAAGCATGCCCCATTTTTCTTGAATGACTGGGATACTGGCATGTGCTGCCTGGTATGTTGACAAGGAATGATTCCTGCATGTTGGCTCAGATGATGAGCTATGTTCCAGAGAAGTGTACTGCAGAAAAAATTTCTAAAAAAGGGAATTGTATTTTCTTAATGACTCTGTTACTCACTTGTAACAGCAAGAATAAAAGGGAAATGTTAGTCAGATATGAGAAAAATCACACTTAAAATATAAAGACGCACATTCAAGGAAAAAACTGTAACAAAATGCCAATCAAAGGCTAATTAAGTGCTAATTTGCCACACCCAAAATGACACAGAAAAGCAAGGCTTAAAATGAACTGCTGCACTTAGCCCTAAACAGGATATCTCCAGCAAATCCCTCCCTTCAGAGCTCAGGAAACCCTTCGGAAGAGGAGGAGGAAAGAGTGTAAGAACTGGAGGAGATGGAAGACACCAAGAAAACACAACCCTCTAAATCAACACGAACAAAGCTCATACGGACTCACAGAGACTGAGGCAGCATGTACAGGGCCTGCATTGGTCTGCACCAGGTCCTGTGTGCTCACAATATGGCTTCCAGTTTAGTCATTTTTACGAGATTCCTGAGTGTGTGAACCACGGGGTCTCTGATTCTTATGCCTTCCCTTGGTCTCTTTTCCTTCTGTTGATTTGTCCTGTCCAACTTTGAAGTGATAGCTTTTGTCTTATCTTATTATATTTTATTTTGTTTTATTTTCTAAATTAATGAATGAATAAAAACCTAGCCACTAGGGTAAAGGTTAACAGTGGAGCTGTCATTTACATGTGCTGTGAGAGGGAAATCAGTTTTCTCCAATGGAGTGACACTAGGAATATCAACTACTCCATGACAGAGCTTACGCTCAGGAGTAGTTGACCAATAAATAACAAACTCCACAGATTTTTGGTTTGTGTGTGTGTGTGTGTGTGTGTGTGTGTGTGTGTGTGTGTGTGTGCTTTTATTTGGTTGCAATTTGGTTGTATTGTTTGTTTTCTGTTTGGGTATTCGGTTTGTTTGTTTGGGTATCTTATTTTGTTTTCTTGATTTGGGGAGGTTTTGTTCTATTGGATTTTTGATAATTTTTTTTTTTGAGAAATAACTTAGAGTTGTGTGTGTTGGGAGGGAGGGACAGGGAGAGGATCTGGAAGGACTTAGGGGAGGGGAAGAATATGATCAAAATATATTTCAATTAAAATTTTTTTAAAAATATAATCAACATAAAAATATATAACAGGGGTTAAAAACTATTATTTCAAGAATAGTTATAGGAATTATAGTCTTTTCAAGTTTATGTGAATAAATTATATTTTTCCTAGATTTATTCCAAAATGACACTTCCATTTTCCTGCTGAAAATCTAGAATGTTCTACTTAAATGGGTAGGTAAACCTGGTCTAATTCCCAGATGACTCTTCTCTTCATGAGATTTACTCCTTTGTGATACCTCTTGTTCTGAAATACATTTTTGTATGTGTAGAAATATTTGGCCTTAAAAAAATTACATTACCCCATAATTTTAATACCAACTAGTTAGACTAATCTTCCCAAATATTGCTGGCCCATTAAAAATAACATGAAATAAATCAAATAAATTTCTGGTCAGTCCTGTTTTCTACTGCGTGATAAGCTTTGCATGTGACAAGCTTGTTAGTTAGTATTCTATTGTTTCTGACTCTCTAATTTTCCATGTCACACTTGAATTTGCAAGCAGTTTGAATTTCCCAAGCATAATGTGGGAAACCTCAGGCATACCTTGTCTCTGCTTGCCTATGGAGGTTGTCCCCAGCGACTAGAGAACACAGAATGGTCTGTTCAGCATCTCACCTGCTTGAAAATGGTGAAGGCATCAAAAAGATCATCCACCATGATCAAGTAGGCTTCATCCCAGAGAAGCAGGGATGGCTCAACATATGTAAATCCATAAATGTAATCCACCATATAAACAAACTGAAAGACAAAAACCACATGATCATCTCATTAGATGCAGAAAAGCCCTTTGACAAAGTCCAATATCCCTTCATGATAAAAGTCCTGGAGAGACTAGGGATACAAAGGACACTCCTCAATATAAGAAAGGCAAGTTCATAACCAACATGAACTAAAATGGAGAGAAACTCAAAGCAATTCCATTAAAATAAGGAACATGACAATATTGCCTATTCTCTCCATACCTATTCAATGTAGTACTTGAAATCTTAGCTAGAGCAATAAGACAACTGAAGGAGATCAAGAGGTTAACACTGGAAAGGATGAAGTCAAAATATCTTTATTTACAGATGACATAATAGTATATATAATTGATACTAAAAATTCTACCAAGAAACTCCTATAGCTAATAAACATTTTCAGCAAAGTAGCCAGATACAAAATGAACTCAATAAAAATCAGTAATCCTCCTATATACAAATGACAAACTGAGTAGAAAAAAATCAGGGAAATAATACCTTTTACAATAGCTTCAAATAATATAAAATATCATGGAGGTAACTCTAATCAAGCAAGTGAAAGACTTGTATTATAGAAACTTCAGGTCACTGAAGAAAGAAATTGGAGAAATTATCAGAAAATGGAAAGATCTCCCATGCTCATGGATCGTTAGGATTAGCATAGTAAAAATTGCCATCCTACTAAAAGCAATCTACAGATTCAATGCAATTGCCATCAAAATTCCAACACGATTTTTCACAAACCTTGAAAGGACAACTTTCAGCTTCATATGGAAACACAAAAAACCCAGGATAGCTAAGACAATCCTGAACCATAAAAAATTACTGGGAGTATCACCACCACTGATTTCAATTTGTACTACAAAGCTATGATAACCAAGACAGCATGGTATTGACATAAAACAAACATTTTGATCAATAGAATTAAATTGAAGACCCAGACATAAATCCACACACCCATGGACAACTGACTTTTTATATTAAAAAAAAAAAAAAAGTCAGAAACACACACTGGAAAAAAAGCCAGCATCTTCAACAAATGGTGCTGGTCAAACTGGGCATCTGCATGCAGAAGAATCTCAATAGATCCAGACTTATCACCCTGCACAAAACCCAAGTCTAAGCAGGTCAAAGACTTCAACATAAAACCAGAAGCATTGAATCTGATAGAAAAGAAAGTGGGGAATAGCCTTGAACTCATTGGCACAGGAGAAGATTTTCTGAACAGAACACTGATAGCGCAGGAACTGAGACCAACAATTAACACATGAGACTTCATGAAACTGAAAAGTTTTTGCATGACAAATGATACTCTCATTCAGAAAAAGTGGCAGGCTACAAAATGGGAAAAGATTTTTTTTATCAACTATTCATCTGATAGCTAGTACCCAAAATATATAAAGAACTCAAAAACCTCAATATCAAGAAAACAAATGATCCAATTAGAAAATGGGGTACAGATCTAAACAGAGAGTTCTCCAAGAGGAAGCTCAAATAGCTGACAAACACTCAAAGAAATGTTCGATATCCTTAGCCATCAAGGAAATGCAGATCAAAACTCTTAGCGATTTCATCTTGTACCCATCAGAAAGGCTAAGATCAATAAAACAAATGACAACGCATGCTAATTAGGATGTGGAGTAAGGGGAACACTCATCCATTGCTGGTGGAGTGCAAACTTATACAGCCACTATGGAATTCAGTGTGGTGGTCCCTCAGGAAGATGGGAATTGATCTACCTCAAGATCCAGCTCTACCACTCTTGGGCATATACCCAAAGGATGCTTCATCCTACCACAGAGACATTTGTTCAGCTATGTTCATTGCTGCTCTATTAGTAATAGCCAGAAATTGGAAACAACCTAGATGTCTCTCAACAGATAAATGGATAAAGAAAATGTGGTACATTTACACAATAGAATATTACTCAGCCATATTAAAAAAAATGACATCATAAAATTCTCAGGTAAATGGATGGAACTAGAAAAAAATAGTCCTGAGTGAAGTAACCAAGACTCATAAAGACAAATATAGTATGCATTCACTTATATGTAGATATTAGCTGTTAAGCCAACAATATGCTACAATCTGTAGAACCAGAGGTTGGGTATAGAGTAAGGGACCAGGGGTACAGATAGATCTCACTAGGAAAGGGAAGTAGAATACACAGTGATGGATGGAATAAGGGGGGCATGGAATGGGAGGATCAAATGGGGAAGGGGAGATGAGAAAGGGATGAGAGAGGGAATATGGGGAGAGACAGCTAAAATCAAGGGCTATTTGAAGGTTAGTATGGAAACCTAATACAATAGAAGCTTCCTAAAATATATACATATGTGAAGGTAATCTAAATGAAATCACCAAATAATGGGGGAGACAGAGTGTGGGAGGCCATCTCCCACTTTTACCCAGGGTACTCTTGAGGAGAGAGGGATGAAAAACTTGTAGATAGAAAGATAGCAGAGATTAAAATAGACAGAAACTCGGGATAGCTTCAGGAGGACCTGGATCAATATCTACTGGCCCCTTCTGTCTCTTCAAAAGGGCTTTTTATCACAATGCCAAGGGGCAGGGCAAAAGACCTCCCCCTTGTAGATTAAAGCATACTGCACAGCCAAGTGCAGACCCTTACATACACCTGGTGACCACACACGTGGTCAAGCCATCCTCTTATTCAGCCCTGCTGGATAAAGCAAGCTTAGATCTCACTAGGAAACCTCTGTGGACCTCCACAACAGAGCCCCAGCTGGACATCTCTTGTCGAAGTTTCTAGTTCCAGGATTGGGTTACATCTGATTAAGTTGTTGGCCAAAGGGGTTCCATGGAAATCTCCCAAACCATCCACACTGTTGCCAAGGCTATTGGTTGCTCTCCACAGCTGATGGCAAGGCCCCGTTGCTGAAGACGACACCTACACAACTTATTGAACATGGAGATGGTGAGAAAGTGCCTACACAGAACCTTCAACCCTATGTTCTAGTGTCTTTGGTACAGGAAGGTATGCTATACCCTACTAAAAGGGAAAGGTAAGCACCAAGTCAACCACAAATGCTTTGATCTACGATGATGTCCTTGCCTGCAAGATATGCTAGGGCAATAGTGGCACAAAACTTGTAGGAGTAACCAAGCAATATCTAATTTGACATAAGGCCTACTCCCTAAGATGAAACCCATATCCAGCACTGCTTGGGTGACCAAGAACCAGAGGCTAGATAGTCCAGTAAAACTAGATAGACCTACAGTAAAACTAAATACTATTGTTCGAAAAAAAAGTAGCAAAATATGATTCCTAGTGACATTCTGCTATACTCAGAGATCAGTGCCCTTCTCAGTCATCATCAGAGATGCTTCTTCTAGCAGCAGATGGGAACAAATACATAGACCCACAGCCAGACATTATGCAGAGAGTGAGACATCTTGGAACACTCAGCCCTAAATGGAATGTCTCCATAAAATCCTTTCCCTAGGACTTTCAGAACCTCATAGAAGAGGAAGCAGAAAGAGTTTAAGAGTCAAAGGGGATGGGGAACACTAGGAGCACAAAGCCCTCTAAATCAACATAAGCAAAGCTCACATGAACTCACAAAGACTGAGGCAGCATGCACAGGGCCTGTCTGGGCCTGCACCAGGTCCTCTGTGTATATATTATAGTGTCCGGTTTATTGTTTTTATGAGCGTGCAAACAAATGGGTGTCTGATTCTCGTGCCTTCTCTTGGGCTCTTTTCCTTCTGTTTGTCTCACCCAACTCTGATGTGATGGTTTTTGTTTTATTTTGTTATATTTTTATTATTATCCCTTAGAAGTGTGTTTGTTTTCCAATGAGAGACAGAAAGGGAGTGGATTGAGATGGGAGGGGAGGCAGGGAGGAACTGAGTAGGAGAGGGAGGGGAAACTGTAATCAGGACACAGTATGTCAGAAAAATTCTATTTTCAATAAAAAGGAAAAAAGGGAGTAGGAACTTCAACAGAGTCAATTGTGTGCTTTGTAGAGCCTGGCTGCAATACACATTGCAAATGTCTAGTCCTGGTACCATACTGAGAAGGAAGAACCCTTGGAGTAACTAGTTTGCTCTTTGTTAGAGCGTGTCTTCAGTCATTGTGCTCTGTGCTGGGGTACTGTGCAACAGGAATGTCTCTGGGCTGCTGTTCCACACAACAATGCTGTTTGACACAAGGATGCTGGTCTAAATACTATATTTGTGAGTTATCACTGTGTCTTCCTCTTACTTTCATAGAGAAATTTTGTATTTGGCTTCCAGTGCTATGCAGCTATCTGAAATCAGCATGATTTTTTTTTTCACTTCTTTGCATGTAACCTAACTTTGTGCAAGATTTAACAATTTATTGTTGAAGTTAAAATGTTTTTTCATTACCCAGGCATAGACTTATGTCTATTGATTTTAGTATGAGCTAACCCTTTCATTCTTCACAATTGAGCTTTCTCTTTCTCCCAGGGAACATATTTCAAAAGTGTACCTCCTTGAGATGGATTTGGTGGCTCACGCCTATAATCCCAGCACTCAGGAGGCTAAAGCAAAGGGATCAAGAGTCTGAGGACAGTGCAGGCTACAGGGGGAGACTCTGTCTAAAACATTATGTCCTTATTCTAATGTTGCTTATTCTAATGTAATCTCTTTCTTTCTCTATGCCCCCCACAGTGTTGATGACTGCTTTCTACTTCCACATCTCTCCCTTTAGAAAAAAGTTCATTGGTTTTCTAGTTTTAACTCTGTCGTGGGCTTTTTGTTTGTGGTGGTGCATAAGTGCATAAAATTATATTAGATAATGAAAGTATAAAGTCCAGTGAAGCCCCAAAGCTTCTGTTTCAACAGTTTCTCCAAACTGTGTAGATGTTTGTTGAGTTCTATAGCCTTTAGATCTGTTCAATTTTTGGTGTGTGATGTTGTTCTCATGTTCAACTTTTTCTTACTATAAAGTTTAAAGTTAAAAAAAGAAGAAGAAGAAGAAGAAAGGGAATGGTGAAGGATCAGGTAGGACCTGTGCTAGCCCCCACATCTTAGTTCAGTGACTTATTCACCTCCAAATCTAGGCATATCCTTAACTCTTGCTCAGTCTCTTGGAACTCATCAACCCACACTATGGTGTGCATCTTAAGACACCTCTGAGTCACCCCATCTCTTCCTCTATATCCATCCTGTGGACCTGGTTCTCAGATACTCTACTGACTTTCTTACTTCACCTGAGATCTGTAGAAAATTTAGTGGGATCATGACTATCCCAGATGACCTTCCACCCTGTCAGATAGAAGCCCAGCTGTGGAAATCCAATTTTCAAAAAAGAAGCGGTAGGTCAGCTTTGTGGGCTACACAAGCCAGAGAGCAAATCCTGGCACGTCATGAGGGAGGAAAAGGAACTGAAATGAATGAGCAGTAACTGTTAATGTTCTGATCCCGCCCCTTGTGTCCTGACACAAAAGTCTCTTTTTAAGGAAAAACTCTGCCTCCTCTCTCTCTCTCTCTCTCTCTCTCTCTCTCTCTCTCTCTCTCTCTCTCTCTCTCTCTCTCCCCCCTCTCTCTCTCCTCCCTCCTCTCTTCCTCCACTCCCATGAGGTGTGCACCCCTCGACCCCCCTTCTCTCTCTCTCTCTCTCTCTCTCTCTCTCTCTCTCTCTCTCTCTCTGACTCTTTATTTCTCTATTATAATAAACTCTCCATGTGGATGCAGTGTCTGTGTTGTGAATGTCTACCCATTGCCTCCCTGCCATGCCCACATGAAGCGGGTCACCTGTCAGCCAGCCCGCTGCTGCATCTGCCCAGCATGCCAGCATGTTTCCCTGCAGGTGCAGGATACCTTCGGCCCCTCTATTCCCCACATAATAAATCATAACAGTAACATCGCTGCAGAGAAAAAGAACCTACATTTTTCAAGGGAGTTTCCTCTGCTACAAACAGGGACACAGAGCAGGCTTGGCTTGGGAAATCCCTTGCATCTGTGACATCAGGTATTCCTTCTGAACCATATATAACAGCATGCCACAATTTAGAAATTCACACATTTCTAAAAGAAGACTTTCTGGAAAATGTTGCTGGCAGATGTCATGTAATGCAAGAGAGAAACTGGATCAGAATGTGAATAATATCTGAATGAAGGTATGATAACTACTTTATTCATTATTTGTGTAGTGTGCATCTGCACATGTGTGTGCATGCCTGTAGAGGCCAGAGGTCAACCAGAGATAACGTTATTTTTTAAGTGTACACATGTGTGTTTGGGTTCTTACGTAGACCCAAAGAGGGTACCAGTTCCTAGAGAGCTGGAGTTCCAGACAGTTTTGAACTACCCAATGTGGGTGCTGGGAACTGGACTCTAGCCTTCAGCAAGAGCAGCAAGTCCTCTTAACTTCTGAGTCATCTCTCCAGCCCCCATTTTGGTTTTTTGTTTGTTAAGTTTTTGGGGTTTGGTGTGTTTTTTATTTTGTTTTATTTTGTTTTGTTTTGACAATGTCCCTTACTGGGCCCTAGGACTGGGGCTTGCAGATGCAGCCAGGCTGGCTAGCCAGCAAGCTGGGAGATCTGCCTGTCTGCCTGTCTCTACCTCCCTAGTCCTGGGAAGACAAGCACAGGCCACCATGCTTGGTTTATTTTTCACATGGGCACTAGAGATTACATGCAGTTTCTCCTGACCACGAGGCATGCATGTCATTGGCTGAGCTATCTCCCCAAGTTAAATAAACCTTTTTAAAAGCCACACAAATAGGCACATGTTTAGCAGGTTCTGAAGCAGGCACACAGCTGGGATCCATGCAGCACCAAACCGAAAACATTTCCTGCTCAGCAGGTGGAGCTGGGGAAAATCCTCTGCTGTGCACTTGGCATTCGGTCCTTGCAAGTTTTCTAACTTGTACTCTAATTTCTTTGGTTGAAGAACTAATTCAAGTCAGCTGCAGAAACTCCAGGTTGGGAGCTTTGCCGTTTCATAATGTAATTAACGATTCACATCCAATTACATCATGTTAAAAATCCTTTCTCAATCCTTTCTCTGCTAATCCAGGACCTGGGGCCTCCTGTGTGGGACTGGATCAAGGCTAGGGAAATGGGGGCGGGAAGGGGGAGCAGAAAGCTCATTTGCAAGCACCGTTTGGAAAACACAAGCATGATTTGGGATTGTGATTTGACATTATGGGATGTATTTTTGTAAGGGAAGACTAAAAATGGAGGAATACAAGGGACTTAGACATTAACATTCACCCTGTGAACACAAGCTTCATGCTGAGAGGATGCCTTAATCTCTCCTCTGCCCTGCAGGGGCCTCAGAGTGAGGCCTGAAATCATCACTCAGTATAATACATCCCCTCCCAACCTCTGTCCTGGCTCAATCCTAAACTACTTTTTCCTGTTTTAAAACCATCAAGCCCCAGGGAACCCAAAGACTTGTTCGGTTTGCTGCATTTTCATCAACTGTGTGTGGAGCTTCTACCCCCTGAGGTGTCTGTGACTCTTGCTGCAACTGGTTGCTGGCAGTTGGGGGTGCCCTTCCTCTCCCCATGTGCAGGGTAGAAAGGAGAAAGCCACCCCATTTTCAACTGCATCACCAAGCATGGGTAGCTCATTTGTAGTCTATATTCAAGAGAACCGTAAAATGTGTTATTTTTGTGTCCCAGGTTCCTAACGCTTGTGCCAATTGCCTCTGAATACATACATCATTATTTTGAAAGATCAAAACCACCCAGATTCTTAAAGTAAAAGGAAGTGTATTAAGAGAAGTGTTAAATATAAGTTCAAGGTTGTTCAGGGGTCACTGTACAAGGACTCAATTGGTACAGGCTAACCACCATGGAGTCTGGGGTCCTGGAAGAGTTGACACACTAAAGACTCATTTTCTAGGGGGAGGGGGGAATTGTACCAGTAAGGTAGATGAAAAGATGTGGGACATGAGGTGATTTCCAAAGTAGAAAATATACACAGCCAATAAACAACTATTTATAATTTGAAATTATATAAAAGATGCTATTTTTTCAAATCAAATTAGCAAAACATAAATATATGTATATATATTCAACCATATATAAGTGCATATAATATATATATTCAATTCCAGAGAAATTATAGGGAGACAAGTCCAAGGTCAGTACATGGCTACAATGTCTTACCAAGCTTTGGGAAGTTCAAACTTGCCTCTGAGGGTTTATAACGGAACCAAATTAACCTTGAGGTTGCTTCTTGATTGAATTTGTCTGGGCACCAAACTTTGAAGTATGTTTCTAAGCCTCAACAAAAGCAGCCGATAAAATCAAAAGTCTTAGCAATGCTCAAACACTTTATCCCCAAGTTCTCCAACCAGGAATGTGGCTTAAGAATGTGAGTGGACATGTGGCCAAAGTTTTACACACAGATATAATTTAAATATTATTTTAAATGCTGAGAAGACAGGAATCAAGCTGAATTCCCACCAGCAGGGACATAGTTATGGAGTGTATATGGCCACACCAGGTGAAAATTCCATAGCTGTGGAAGTTTGGGTGAGAAGTACCCCCATAGGCTCATGTGTTTGAACACCTGGTCTCCACTTGGTAGTGCTCTCTGGGAGGTTTTGAAGCCTTTGGGAAATGGAGCCACACTGGAAAAGTATGCCATTGGGGGTAGGCTTTGAGGATTTACAGTCGCCTTCTACTTCCTGGTCACTCTGTGCTGGCTGCTTGCAGTTGAGGGTGTTCAGCTCTCAGCTATCTGTGGTGGAATCCATAGCTGCCTATTGCCATGCTTCCCTGGCCATGATGGACTCTATCCCTCTGGGACTGTAAACCAAAATTAACTTTTTCTTCCATAAGTTGCTTCGGTCATGGTATTTTATCATAGCAATGGAAAAGTAGCTAATAGACCAGCTATTTCCCATGGTTACAGAGAAATTTCAATAGCATCGAAACATGTTACCCTGATTTCCGGCTTCATAAAAACTTCAACATTAGAAAAGCCTGAACAACCTTAGCAAAATAGCTCTGAGACAGAGCACAGCCCTAGGGATAGCCAAAGGGCAGCCCTAGGGATAGAGAGCAGACAGTCCTGGGGATAGACAGAGGACAGTCCTGGGGATAGACAGAGGACAGTCATGGGTAGTGGTCTGTTCTCCCAAATCCACATGTTGAAACTCTAATCCCAGTCTGGCAATATTAAAAGGTAGAATTCACTCAAGCTGAACCAAGAGGATACCAGCAAGCATGCCAAACTAGATGGGGAAAAGCCCACAAGGCCTCAAGCCTACACAAAGAATTATAGGTAACTGAGTAAAGCTGGGAGTGGGAGAGGTGGCCCTCCCCAGGGAGGAGCACATAGTGGTTGTTCTGTGGCAAAAACAGTCAGCCCCCAAAACATTTGTACAAGTAACAGTATATAGACTGAATGGGTTATATTTAGGAATATATATGTATATACAAATATTTATATATATGAAATAACAATTGATGAAAGAGGAGGCCATGAATTTTAAGCAATGAGTATAGAAAAGTTTTGAGGGAGGAAAGGGAAGGGGAAAATATTGTAATTAAAGACAATCTCAAAAAAAAAAATCAAGTCATGAGGGTAGAGGCTTCATGAATGGTATTTAGTGCCCTTAAAAGAAGAAGTCCCTGTGATATGAGGCTACAATAAGAAATGAAAGTCTGTAACCAGAAAGGAGCCCTCACCAGAACCCAACCTTGTAGCCCTTGATCTCACAGGGCCAGCCTCAAGAACTGTAGGTAGTAAGTTTCTGTTGTCTTGCCTACTCACTGTAGCAGCATGAACAGATTAAGATATACCATTCCAGTCAATGTATATAAATGAAGAGGCATACCATGTTCATGCATAGAATAATTAATATTGATACGACACATTTATCTAGAGTTGTGTGGGGAGGTGTGTGGGTTTGGCACTTATGTGGGGGTATGCATGTGTGGGTGCACTCACTCATGTAGGTGACTATGGGGGTCAGAGGTTGACTCAAGATGTCTTCCTCGACTGCTTCTCTGCATATTGTGGAGCACATCATTTTGGCTAGACTGGTTGAACAGTGAGCTTCCAGGTCCACCTCTATCAGCCTCCCAGCTCCAGGTTACAGCCATCACATCCAGCTTTTCTGTGGGTGCTGGGGGATCTAAATCCAGGCCTTTATGTTGGTGAGACAAGCACCTTACCACTGAGCCATCTCCCCAGCTCCAGATTCAAATTTTTATTTTAACTTTTAAAGAAACAGATGGCCATTGTCACAAAATTCTAGTGAAAAAAGTACATTAAAAAACATACTATTTCTTGCAATGTGGTAGAATGGGTACCGCAAGACTCAAATACTATGAAGAAACTAGAACCTTGGAAATATGCATAAATGCATATTTTAAATATAGTGCTCAGCTTTCAAGAAAACTCTGCAAAGGTAAAAAACAAAAACAAAACAAAAAACCTGGAGAATAAACTTAGGTGCTGTGAAGGCTACTTATGACTTCAACTTTAGCCTGGAGTTTAAGGCCAAATAGAGGGAGGAAATAAAACCCAGGGCCTGGAAACTCAAGCAATCTCTGCATAAAGTGCTATTGCCATTTATAAGCACAGGCTGGTTCCTGTCAGGCAGGGGCCAGAACCCACACAGCCTGCTTGGTATGAACAAGCTGAAGAGTTCACAGAAGATGAGCACCATGAAGGGAACATGGGGGTCTCCTCTGGAGGAAATCATCCTTACCCCAGGAATTTCCAATGAACATGAACTTATAATTATAGAGTGTGTGTGTGTGTGTGTGTGTGTGTGTGTGTGTGTGTGTGTGTAATATGGACAGATGACTTGGATTCACATATGTCTTAGATATTAATAATAACATGCAGGGTAAAAAATAAACAATATGTTTAAAGGCATATAAAAGTTATCATTAAAGTCATGAGTAAGGAACAAGAGTCTATGAAAATAGTCAGGCTAATTTCTTTTCTTTTTTTTTTTTTTTTTTGGTTTTTCGAGACAGGGTTTCTCTGTGTAGCTTTGCGCCTTTCCTGGAACTCACTTGGTAGTCCAGGCTGGCCTCAAACTCACAGAGATCCGCCTGGCTCTGCCTCCCGAGTGCTGGGATTAAAGGCGTGCGCCACCACCGCCCGGCAAGTCAGGCTAATTTCAAAAGAGCTAGAAGTCCTAGAAATGAAAAGTACATTAAGTGGAATTTAAAAAGTCACACAACTTTGGAAACAGCTAAGAGTGAAATAGTTGAGTAAAATAGAAAACTGTAATTTTACTGAATACAGAGAGTCAGAAGCAGACAGTGTAAAAGACAGGTTAGGACATAACAGCATGGTAGTCCACAGAAAACATATCTAAGTAGAACCTGAAAAGAGGCACCAGAGGAAGTGAAGGAGGAAATAAACATCTGAGAAATCTTTACAGCAAATACAATAACTATCAGGTCCATGAAATGAATCAGGAACATTAACCAAAACAGGGAGGAAAGACCGTAGGAGTCAGAGGGGATGGAGGACACCAGGAAAACATGGCCCACTAAATCAACTAAGCAGGGCTCACATGGGCTCACAGAGACAGAAATGGCAAGCATGGGCCTGCATAGGTCTGTACCAGGTCCTCTGTGTGTGTTATGGCTGTCAGCCTGGTGTTTTTGTAGGACTCCTAACAGTGGGAGTGGATGTGTCTCTGACTCCTTTGCCTGCTCTTGAGACTCTTTTCCTTCCATTGGGTTGCCTTGTCCAGCCTCAATATGAAGGCTTTTGCCTTGTCTTATTGTATCTTGTTCTGTCCCGTTTGACTGTCATCTCTTGAAGGCCTGCTCTTTTCTGAAGAGGAAGCAGAAGGAGAGTGGGTCTGGGGAAGAGGAGAGGTGGGGGAAGAGCTAGGAGGAGTGGAGGAAGGGAAAACTGTGTTTGGGATGTATTGTATGAGAGAAGAATCTATTTTCAATTAAAAAATTAAAGAAATTACAAAAAGAAAATACTTACATTTAAATCCACTATGAAGTGTAATAAAGCACAGAGACCTCTTCAATGTAGCCCAGAGGAAAAGCACAAAAGTTATGATAGTTACATCACAGCTACCTTTTCCATGGCAACAGATAAAGCCAAACACATGAGGAATAAACTCTCCAAGTACTGAGCAGAAATCACTGTTGGCACAGGGTGGGAGCCCTCATCAAGTCTTTCAATATTATGGATTATACGCATCTTAGGATCCGTATCTTCCCTTAGCCTCATTCCGGTCTGAAGCAGTTTGACATCAAAGTTCGCCCATGCATGCTTTAGGAAGGTGAAAACGGATCTGACATGCACAATGGAAAGGAAGCAGAGAGATGGTAACCAGGGCAGAGGCAGACATTGCATAAAAGTAATGATCAGTCTGTTAGCATCAGAACCAGAAGCAGATAGACCTGATGGGCAAGAGCTGTACAGCATTGTCTGGATGGAAGTAGACTATCCCAGGATGCCATATTGTTGGGAAGATGAGTAAAAACACCCATTAACTTTTGACTTTGTTATACTCATATGATACAATATCCACGAGGTCACGAAAATAGTAGAAAATAAAGAGAACAGTCTTCAACTAGTAGAGATAGAAAGCAGAGTGAGAAAAAAAATCATTTTTGTATGGCCATGAAAGAGATAAAAAGATGGAGTTGAGAAACCTAGAAAACTTAAATAATGTGACAGATATGAACATAAATCAATAATTAAGAAAATTGTGAATGCTCTCAGTTTTTTTGCTTAAATATTTTGGAATGGCTTATAATGCTTTGAGAGAAAAATACTGGACACAGTCTTACTCTCTCTACATCTCATTGTAAAGACACAATTAAAATAAAGTGATATTCAAGAAAGCCTTTGCAGAAATACTTTGAACATCAAATATCATGAAGGTATATCATTTCAAGGAGTTGGGATTCTAAATATTTGCAAATACATATTTAGACATTTGGGGAGATAAGACCCAAGTCTAAACAGGAGATTCACCTATCTTTTACACACATGCTATATACATGGCCCAAAGGTAATTTAAAACACAATTTTGAATAATTTTTCCCACAAAGATCCCACAGTTAAGGATTTTCCTCTTGTGTTATATCAATGTTCAAATATATTTAGACTGTGGCACCTTTTAGATTTTGGATTAGAGACGCTCAACCAAGTAGAAAACTGGCAAATAGAAAATATCAATAGAATAAAAACATGGGTCTGGGGGGAAATAAAAACAATAGAATAGAAAATGTCTCAGTAGATTGAAAGAAAGGAAAGATAAACCGCTATTATGTGAGATGAACCAAGGACATCACTGGACACCAAGCATGCCAGAAAATACTGTGAACAGCTTTATGTGAGTTACACAAATGACTTGGGTGAAATGACAGATTCTCTCAAGACACAAATTCCCAAAACAGGCTTAAGAAGTAAAACCCCTGGTTAATGACAATGTATACTGGCTAGTTTTTGTGTCAACCCAACATAGGCTAGAGTCATTTGGGAAGAGAAGCTCTCAATTGAGAAAATGTCCCCACCTGATTTTCAAGGCAAGACTGTGTATATTTTCTTGATTGATGATTGATACGGGAGGGCCCAGCTCACTGTGGAGGGTCCATCCCTGGGCTGGTGGTCTTCAGTGCTAGAAGAAGACAGGCTGAGCAAGCCATGAGGAGCAAGCCAATAAACAGTGTTCCTCCATAGATTCTGCTCCAGTTCCTGCCTTGAATTTTTGTCCTGACTTCCTTGGATGATGGGCTTAAGCTGTAAGATGAAATAAACCTTTCCCTCTCCAAGTTGCTTTGGGTCATAATGTTTTATCACATCAATAGAAACCTAAGACACAATGCAAGTGAAAAAAAACAACAACCTGAATTTGTAATGAAAACCTTCCCTCAAACTGCAGTTCAGGCCAAGAGAGCTTCTCTGGTGAGTCCAATCCAACACTCAGAGCCAGAGAAGGAGAGAATAGCTTCCAATTCATTTTCTAAAAGCTGGTGTTTCCATGATACCTAAGCCAGAAGTACCTCATAAGCAAACACACCAGTGTCTCACAAAAATATATCCCCAAATATTAGCAAATGGAATTTAGCAATATTATTTTTTATGATGTAATATATCATTATCCAAGTAGCAATCCCAAGTTAGCATGAAAATCAATGCAGTTCTCCAGGTTCATAAAATAAAGAAGAAAAGTCCTATTGTTATGCAAATAAGGGCATAAAAGAACTTGTCAATGCTCAAATGTCCAGGCAAAATAAGAGTTCTCATCAAATTAGTAGTAGAAATGAAAAAAAGTAGACTGAATAAATATCAGACAAGAGGCTTGAATAGGCATTTCTCCAAAGGTCTACAAATGGTCAACACACACATACGCACACACACACACACACACACACACACACACACACACACACACACACACACAAAATATTCAACCACTAGAGAACCATTAGGGAACTGTAAATCAAAACCACAATGAGCTAGCACTCCATACTAATTAGGATGAATATTTAGAATAAACACAGAGCAAGTATGGGTGAGGGTGTACAGAAGTGAGGACCTTTGTACTTTGCCAATAGTAATGTCAAGTAGTGCAGTTGCCATGGAAACAGTATGACAATTCTTCAAAACTTACAAATAGAATTGACACATAATTCAGCAATTTCACTTCTTGGTACATGCCTCAAACAATGAAAGCAGGGCATTGAAGCAATATTTGTATGTTCATGTTCATGAGAGCATTAATCAAAGTAGACTAAAGGTAAACATAATCCAAGTATCCATCACAATATGGATGAACACAGTAGGGCATATTCATACATGGGGATGTTATTCTGTCTCAATAAAGAAGGAGACTGACAGATGTTATACTGTGGATAAAACCTGAAGGTATTGTGTGAAGGTAAATTAAATCATTTGCAAAAGGACAGATGATGTATAGTTCCACTTATCCAAGGTCCCCAGAGGAGTTCATTCAGAGACAGAAGGTAGATTCTGGCTACCAGAGCATGCAGTGTCAGTTTTTAATGGAGACAGAGTTTTTACTTATAAGATGGACAGAATTCTTGAGATGGGTGTCGTGACAGTTGCCAAACATCATTAACTTACTTAATGCCATGGAACTGCTCACTTAAAAACTAGTAAAATTTCTCACAGTAAAGGGGGAAATACAAACGGTCTTTTATATAGATGGAATGTACATTTTAAAAGTCCTTATACTTAACAAGGAATAAGACAAGGGTGCTGCCTCTCAGTACCTCTCTTTACCTCCTACTGGCAATGGTGCCTAGTGCAATAAGGCAAGAAAAACAAAGTCGTGCATAGAGACGACATTCTATAGCCTTCTCCCATCTCCCCATCTCCCATCTCCTATATTCTTTCCACTCCCCATTTTGCAACATTGCCTGAGCTTCAGAGGAGTAGAACAAATGTCTTATTTACAGCTAGGTCCACATGTATGAAACTGTCAAAGAGCAAGTATATTTAATAGAAGGATATGGACAATTCTGTATGTGGTAAGAGTTTTTAAGAGATACTTAGCATTAAAGATCATTCTATAGAAATCAATTATGTATGTATTGAGAAATGGGTTGTTTAAAAAATTAATATAACTTAGCCGGGCAGTGGTGGTGCATGCCTTTAATCCCAGCACTTGGGAGGCAGAGGCAGGCAGATCTTTGTGAGTTCGAGGCCAGCCTGGTCTACAGAGCAAGATCCAGGAAAGGCACAAAGTTACATGGAGAAACCTTGTCTTGAAAAATCAAAAATAATAATAATAATAATAATGATAATAATAATAATAATATAACTAATTAGTAGTAGCATTCAAATATGAAGAAAGAAAGGATCTATTTTATCTACACTGAAAAATTATAAAACACTGGTGAGGGACATTAAGGAAAAATGTAAGGAAACCAGACCTTACATAATGGAAGACCAAAGATTTGCTTCCATTAATATGGACATGAACATTGACCCACAGGGCTGAGGGTAGTAGGACACTGACTATCAAAGATCATAGGTTTTGGAGGTGACAGGAAAATTTAGTATCTCTGTGTCATTGCTTTTAACTGTATCCAAAGTTCTGTAACTTTTAAAAAAATGTTTCAACTAATGTGCTTCTCATTTCTAGAAGGATATTTTAGCTTCTGAAATCAGTCTGAATATTTTTATGTTCTCTTGTTCCCCACTCATAATTTTATTTATCCATTTTATGTCTTTAAACATACTGTTTATCTTATAATCTTTTATCTTTTTCTTTATCAGTCTTTCTACATAGACATATGATACTATATCTATAAGTAAACAATGTCTCAAAACAGTGTATAAAGGAGTACAGAATTAGATTGGGAGGGCTTCCATAAAGTATAAAATTAATGTTTGACAAGGTCCGATAGCACTTTGGCTGACTCCTGCAGTGACTAGATCTGTCCATGCCACTGGGGCACACTAAGAATAGCTAAAAGGATTCCCCTGTCTTTCCCATACATGGATGGGAGCTTCTGTGACTCACACACTATTCATGTTGCATGAAATTCCTACAAGGAAACACCTGTGTAAGCCAGGGAAATCCTTGAATAAATAAGAATTCCATACAAGGCTGGTACTGCCAACCAGTTCTGAAACAACAGTTTTCTCATCAATGGTCCCCATGGATAAGTGGCATACAGCCTCTAGGAAAAATAGATTTGTCTTACGCCACACAGGAAATTCATGTGGAAGGAGTACAGATTTAAGTAAAGAGAAGAATGTAGGCCAGGGAAAGCTTTCTAAGCCTGTTGGGGAAAAGATAAAAGGTCGGTGGTTAAGGCAACAATGAATCTGAATGTGGAAAGTTACCAGAAGCAGGCATGATGACTAAAGGCGAGATGGCACCCTGGGAGAAATCCTGGAACAGAAAAGGGATGTTAGTGAGGACTCTGGGAACCCAAGCATCATTTGCCACTTAGCTAAGACTATTGATGGGACCAGCCTTGAGGTCTCACTTTAGGTCTGTGATTCTCCACAGGAGGCAGTTTCATTCCCTGGGCAATGTCTGGAGACATTATGGGACTGCACCCCTCACTGGATCAGGGAGAAATGCTGCTAGCATCTATGAGGTGAGACCATGAAAGCTCCTAACACTGCTACATGACAGCTACAAATGCCCCAGTATCTAGGTTGAAACGCTGCTAGCCAAGTGTACTGCCCAGAAGTGATGATGATGAGCCCAAAGAGTTAGAAGCTTGTCAAGGCTGCTTGGAAACCTTTCTTGCTCTCTTGTGACTCTTTGCTCATCTGAAATTATTTAAAAATTGGAAGTTTTAACAGCTACAAACTTTCATCATGAATGCCATTTCCACTCATTTAAAATGTGTGGAGAGTGCAGTATTGGCGATGGATAATGCTTGAGGATGCTAAGCGAAGTTGGAGTTCTTGTGGAGAAGTACAGTGCTGTCCATTTGGGAATCCATGCTCATGAACCTTATGATTATGTCTAACTTCTCACCAAAGTCCTAGAAAGCTTGCTAAGAAAACGACATGAAATGTCCGTATTTCTTTCTAAGGACATTTATCTAAAATTGTTCTAAAAGTTTTTAAATAAAAATATATTTAACAATAAGATTTTTGGTTTTCAAGGTTAAATAAATTCATATAGTAGAAGGCTTTGCACTAATTAGGCATTTAACAGGGAATCATGTACAACAGAAGTGGACAATGCATGTGTATGATCTCCTTTTTGTTAAAAAAGAAAAGAAAAGAAAGCACTATGTTGAGGAAAAAGAAACATTTGGTGCATTAACAAGAGAATTCAAGTGACCTGTGGGAAGACTTATTGAGTAGCAGGGTTAAGGTTAACTTTCATGTTTCTATTTTTACTTCAATTTTAATTTTTACAATGCATGTTTTATATTTTTCAATAAGAAAGAAAATGGTGAAAGAAAAAAAGAAGAGCCGATTCATCTAAACTTTTTTCTAAGCATCATTTTCACAGAATACTAATCCAGAAAGAAACCATAGCCACCAATAGAGCCACAACCCAAGCAAGTTTTAGAGATGCTCAAAGTGGGCTTGGACACAGAAAATCAGGTCAAGATAATGTCCGTTTCATATTCAGTGACCTCCAAATGCACTACACTGTGACATTCTATGCATTTGGTAGGCCACCTCTCCAAATCCCATGGTCAGTCTCTGCTGCTCTACAATTCACAGCTCCGAGGGCTGTAATTCCTGCACTGAAGTGTTTCACTGTGTCTTATATGCACAAGAGCATTCATGCTGGCCCACGAGTGCCAGAGAAAATCACATGTTCACTGTGTTCATGGGCCATTTGAACAAAAACATCTAAGCATGGTCTGTCCAGTCAAAAATACAATGAGCCTTTATCATCTTCAACTCCAGAACATTCCAGAGCCAATGAAATCACTACTCCACTTTATTTAACTGCCCATTGATCCTTGGAGTGAGGATTGAACATATTTTAAATAAAACTATACAACCTCTATCTCATTCAACCCATGTGCTCGTACATGCAAGAGATAGGGCAGAGCCAGGAGGACCATATTTCGTGCAAAGATCATCATCATGAGTTTCTACATATTTGCAAGAGCTGGATTCCAAAGTTGGCTCTGGATTTTTAGCAACTTTATAAATTTCAGCAACTTCAGTTGTGGCACTGTCTAAGGCTCTGTCTGAGAAAACCCGAGTTGCCCAAAAGATGCCCAGCTGTGAGAGTACTGAAGGTTTCCTCTTCCTTGTGGGGCCCACATGAATGATGTCATGAATAAATGATGGCCACACACTTAATGTAGGCTTCTGTGCACACATAGGAGCACAGGGAAGCTGGGTTTGGTGGCAAACATCTGTAATCCTAACACTTGGAGAGACAGAGGCAGAAGGGTCACAGCCGAGTTCCTTCCAGGATAGCCAGGGCTACATAATGAGGTTCTGTCTCAGGAAAACCAAAACCAACCAGCCAGCCAACCAACCAACCAAATGATGAACCCAAGTCAACAGGAGATTCAAGGATGCAGTCCATACATACAAACATTACAACTCAGAGAGAAAATGGTTACAAAAAGACTAATTGCGGTAGCTTTTGTGTTCAATTTCTGATTCCATGGACAACCTCCTAGAAGATAATATATAAGTTCCTCCAGTGGTTATGCCTGGGGACATTCCCACAGGTCATGTGTCACAATAACAGAGTGGGCAAGGGCAGGTAGGCACTTCAGGGGGCAAAGTCTAATCCCAATGATAGTGACAAGGGTTGTGTGTGTCTATTGCAAAAAGAACACCACTGCTATACATGCCTGCCCTTGAGGACACCTCAACCTTGAAGAGTCTGTGAGAGCCCCTAAGAGTCAAGACACATAGAAGAGATGTACCCATCTCTCCAAATGGCTCAAACAAGACAACACTAGTTTGGAGGCAATAGTTCTTACATAGGATCAGTGTTGGGTGGTGTGTTCCTATGTGATGTCCTTCCTGGGTAAGAACGATTTGCTATATTCTCCAAAGACAGCCTCAAACTGTGCACTAAAGGGCCCCAGCCTTGGACCAGGGCCTTTACCAACATGGATGCCTCCATGTTGCTGTGCTCTAACGTAATAAATGGAGTGCTGATAACAATATGGAAAGCATTTCCACATTTGACAGCAAAATCTTCTGAAAGCAGAGTTTAAAACGATTTGAGTCTGTTCTGTCATCCTCACCAAACTTTGCTCTCCACAGTTGGCTACCAACACCAGAGAAGATCACGTCTCATCCAAAGGGCTCAGATTTGCTCTAAGTTATTGTGAAAGAACTACTTCACTGAGACAAAAGACTGAAATATGTCATCTATTTTTCACGTTTTCAATTTTTTTCATTTTCCAAGTTATCTGTACCTAAAACACTTTCCCTTACATAACTCATCAGTATATCACTTTGTCCTCCCAGAACTGTGTTTGAATTAATTTCCGGCAAACAGCTCAGACCACACTGAAAACAGTATTGAGTCCTACTATGAATTCACTCATGTGAGTAGCTCGATGCACATGAACCACCTAGAGGAGGTAGTGAATAACTAACTCAATGGACTGAAATGCAATGGATCCTGTATCCAAAGCCCACGGTACCTCTGCTGGTGGCCCTCACCATCACTGTGACTCATTGCTGTCTAGACAGCTGCTCTACTGTTTCCTAATTTAAAAATTCAGACCATTATCTGGTCAGTCTTCAGTCCTTGAATCCATTTCTCTTTATGAATCCCTGGCAAACCTGAACAAATGGAGCATTAGTAATGACTTTCTCCCTGACATTGTAGAGACATAGCCCATTCATATAATGGAGGGTGGTACTCATAAAACAAAGTGGGCAGAGATAGGTCTTGTCTTTTAGAGTGGGGTAATGAAAACAGGCAAATTTGAGTCCTTGTAGATGATGGAATAATCTGAGAAGAATATTTACCATCCTGAAAGAGAAGACCCTACCTTATTTAGACTTACCAGTACTGAAACAAAGAAAATTGAAAACCTTCCACATCTTTGTGCAGCATTGCTCAATGTTTCCTCTTTCTCAATATTCATTTAACCATCTGAAAGATGAAAAACTTGTCCCATGAGAATATTTGACTATTCTGACTGACTTCTCAGGGGAAACAGTTTGGAGATCCTCATGTCCCAGTTTTCAAAACAACTGGGGATTCTGTAGTTTTCACAACCTACCTCTTGGTGGTGAATCTTACATGACTCCCTTCCTTTCCTGCTTAGAGGTTGTTAGGTTCAGGTGTGAGGAGAGGTAGTACAAGAAGGAGACATGGGGCACTGAAGTGGCCCTGATGTCACATCAGTTGCTTTGTTGGCTCATCAGAGTATCTTGCCCTCCACCTAGCACTCAGATCCTGAATATCTATCTACTCTGAGCCCCATGGTAGGCTGCAGGATGGAAATGATGACTCACAAGGTTTCTGCCTTTTCAGAGTGTGCAGCCTAGAAGGAAAAAGACCTCCAGTGAGCACAGAGGTCACATTAAAAGACTGTAACCTATGCACCTGAGTTTTATTTCAGTACCATGGAATCAGGGAGCAGCCCAGTGCCTAGAACCAGTGCTTCTACAGTAAGTAAGGAATGAGAATGGGCTGTCCAAGTGGAACTGTGGTACAGAGATACCAGAAGGTGTTAAAACTGAACAGGTGCCCCAGTTGTTAGTAACAGTGGTGACTGGCCACAGTGACAGACTTTGTCGCTGTCAACAAAAGGGGCATCTGGGATAGCTGCCATGATGAATAGTTTAGGAAACAGGAAAAGAGCAAGAGATAACTGGAAAGGCTTTGGCCAGAAGATATAAAGTAGCCCTAGAGTCAATGGTGGGAGGGGGTGGGAGACAAAAGCACATACCCTTTGCTTGGGCATCACTCCCTCAGCTTCTGAGACTTCCCCTGAAAATACAGCTACCATGACAGAAACCCCAGCTGTAGTCCCTCCCCAATGAATTACTAGACTAGGAAAGAAGAGTCTAAGCAACCATCTGGTTGACCTCTCCCACTAAAATGACGGGGACCTTGCTGGCAAATGACTTAAGTTTCTAAAAAGATTATCCTTGAGCAGGGGTGACATACTTTGTCAAAAGGCCCGGGTGACGGATGTTTTGGCTTTGTGGGCTGCACGGTTTCTTTTCTGACCCTCAGCTCTCTCACTGTGTATGGAGTCGCTGGGGACACTGTATAAGTGAGCACCAGTGGCTGTGGGATTGGGCTCTGTCACTATGTATGGAGTCGCTGGGGAACACTGTATAAGTGAGCACCAGTGGCTGTGGGATTGGGCTCTGTCACTATGTATGGAGTCGCTGGGGAACACTGTATAAGTGAGCATCAGAGGCTGTGGGATTGGGCTGAGTCATTATGTATGGAGTCGCTGGGGAACACTGTATAAGTGAGCACCAGTGGCTGTGGGATTGGGCTGAGTCACTATGTATGGAGTCGCTGGGGAACACTGTATAAGTGAGCACCAGAGGCTGTGGGATTGGGCTCTGTCACTATATATGGAGTCACTGGGGAGCACTGTATAAGTGAGCACCAGTGGCTGTGGGATTGGGCTGAGTCACTGATGACACCTGCTCTCCTCAAACTGTTGAGTGAGATGGGGTTCCAGTTTCTTTGTGCATTCATATGCGCACTCAAACAGCTCTTGGCTCATGTTGTGGTTAATAAAGCAAACAAAAACTCATTTTCCTCAATTCTTGCTTCAGAAAGGGTAAGAAAATACCGACCTAAGACTGTTTACCTGGTCATGACCATGCACCTGTCTTATCAGGTGGATAGGTTGTGGCTATAGTGTTAGTTGCAGTCTCACTGGGAAGTGCTGCAGACAGGAGCAGCCTCAGGAAAACCAGAGGAATATATACGATATCCCAGTCTCTACAGCTGACAATCCATCTGGTCCATTGGCGAGCCTTGCTGGCTCACCTTCAAAACATGCCTCTGCTGAGTGCATTTTGTGTTGTTTGTATATATATGATTTCAGGACTGACCACTTTATACTGGACAACCAAAAGGGATATCTCTGCATCCCTTGCAGAGTCTAGCTCTCCCTCTCTCAGAAATCAGCAGCTGCTTGTAATTCCTTGTCCAGGGGTGTGACCCTATGAGACTTGAGACTTTGACCCTTCCTAGCTAGCATGTCTTATTGATATTGTCACGTTTTTGTGGTGTGTGTGTGTGTGTGTATGTGTGTGTGTGTGTGTGTGTGTGTGTGTGTGTGTGTGTGTGTGTGTGTGTGTGTGTGTAGCAGTAATACTCAGGGAAGAAGAGGTTATCAATTTGAGAGTGAGAGGTGTGGCATGGAAGTAGTTGGAAGAAGGGGACTTTGGAGGGGCTAGAGGAAAAGGAAGTGGGGAAAGTGAAGCAATTATATTTTAATTTAAAATGTATACAAAATTTAAAACAAACATGGCTCTGGGTCCATCCTCACAGTTGAGTGAATGAGCAGAGGTCAACTGGAGAGAATGTTTCACTGCTGTCTTTCTATGGTGAGAAGATGACAGGCCATGGCCCACCCACAGTCCTGTCCTAGAAGGAGCCTAGGAAGACACCTGACTTCTTTCAGAGAATGGTGGAGGCACAGTGGAAAAGGGCAGAGTGGCCAGCTCTGATGGGCATTGCATGGCACACTCTGGGAAGACACCCCTCACCAGTCAACCTTAGAGAACTAGCCACTAAGAGAAAACTTCTCAGTCAAGGTCACATCAACTCCCGGGGTACAAAGGCCCCGCCCTCTTGCTCCAGCTCAGAGCAACACTGAGGAGTCATTCCCAACCCTGAGGTTACTATGGCCCTTGTTTGGTCTGTCTACCAAGTGCCTTCCCTATCTGCTCATGTCTTCTCCCTCTTCCTTCACTTCAAGTCATTTTCACAAGCACTCCCTAGGCTACAGACTGCCCCTGGATCTCCCCCTCAGAGTCTGAGTTCCCAAAACACAGGATGCAATATTGGCAAGTAGTTCTAGATCAGAAATCAGTAAATTACAGGCAGGCTAAGTCTGGCATACCATTTGCCTTTGCAAATAAAGCTTTATTGGCAACAGCCAAATCAGTCACTGCATCACAGTGCTTTCCCACCAGAAACACCAGAGCTGAGTAAATGCCATACAAATCAGAGGGTCTGTGAAGATGAGCACATGCTCCTCTATAAGAGGAGGTGAGGGAAAGAGTGAGAAGGCGAGGAGAAGAAGAGAAAGAAAGGGGAGAGAGTGGAGAGAAGGGAGGAAGAGAAAGGGCAGGAGACAGGAGGGGGAGAAAAGCAAAAAAGAGGGGAGAGAGGAGTGAAGAGAAGAGGGAAGGGAAGGGGAGAGAAAAGGACGAACAAAAGGTTGCTTCAGCAACTCTAGATCATCAGAGGGAGGAAACACACTTGCCAAATGAAGTTTCTTCCCAAGCCTTCCGAGCCCTCTATAAATAAGTCCTGTGGGATGAGAGGGCTGAGTCCAGGAAGCCATCTTCTTCTCAGGTAAGCCTGATGTGTAAATGATGAAGCTAGCTCACTACACACACCTCACACCTGAGAATACAAGCAGATTTGGTGTCCATGTGGTGGCCTGGCAGGGGCTTCTTCCTTCCAGCCATGCAAACTAATGCCTTTAGAGAGGAGGTTCTCAACCTCCCTAATGCTGCGACCCTTTAATGCCGTTCTTCATGTTGCGGTGACCCCCAACCATAAAATTATTTCATCGCTACTTCATAACTGTAGTTTTGCTATTGTTATGAATTGCAATGTCAGTGTCTGATATGCAACCCCCAAGAGGTCACGATCCACAGGTTGAGAACTGCATGTGCACTTGCCGAGGGCCTACCAGTTCAGAAGGCCCACCACAAAGCAGGAACCTAGGCAAGCAGTGTGGGCAGAGCATTCCTTAGTCTTTTCTCCAATATCATCTAACATCATTGCTCTCTATTTACTTGGATGTCTCATGAAGGAAGAGAGCATCAGAACTGGACCACAGTATGAAAGAAACTAGGTAACACAGTGTATCATAATCACACACAGTGATATCAGAACCATTCAGATCAATATTAAAAAAAAAACCCATAGATGGCACAGACACCCAGATTTCAGATAGGGAAAGACCTCTGAGCTGATGAGCTTTAGCTAAATCAACAACACAACTTATTATATCTCATCAGAACCCTATTTGTAGCCCACTGGCTACTACCCAAGGATATGCTCCTAAGCAGTCTTCAAACACCACCTTCTCTGGTGACAGTGGAGAAAGGTCCACGACTGGGCACCACCAATGCCCTGACTACTCTGCCAAGGGCTGTTATTGGCAAGGATGCAACAGGAGCCATGGACATAACGTTGGTACTTAATGGATGCATGGACTTGGGTAAGTCATTTAACCTTCGAGCCTTATTTGTCTTCTCTGAAAGTAGACTTAACTGATACTTTCCCTACAGAATTGTTTAGATGATTTCAAATAGCAGATATAACCCAAGGCCTGGCACTGAGGATTTTTACAACACATATCATGATTATTCATGGTACTGATTAGAACAAGGATGGTAACAGTGATGCAAGTTTACCTCACTACAGGGCCAGAGATTTGTACGATGTTTACCTCTATAGTGCCAGCTGGATGCTCACTAACAGTGAAGAGAAAGCATCAAGGACTAAGGAGGTATGCAAAAAGAGAACCGATTCTTAACCTCAGTCCCAAGGAGAAGCAGGCGCCCATATGTCTGCTGGGATGTTTTGTCCCAGGGGACAGGACTATCTGTTTTTCATGAAGTGGTTGCATGTAACTCATCTCCCCTCATTTTAGGAGTCTTTCTGAGTGCATGCATATCTTTAAGGCTTACTCAATAGTACCATCTGTAGAACTTGCTATCCAATGACTACAGCCAAAACTATCTTGACTCTGTCTACGGACTCTCCCACACAGCATCTACAAAGGCAGCTGGATGTCAGCAAAGTGAGCTCAGAGGGGTTCCTGCTTGAAAAGAGTTTAGATGAAAGGAGTTGGCTTCAGACACTAAGAAGGATGATGCCCATTAATAGTGTGTGTAGCCACAGGAAGCCATCAAGAGCGCCTCAGATACCATTCCAGTTATGGACAGGAAGATGCACAGGTCTTCTGAGTCTTAATGAGCATTGCTACAGTCTGAGAGTACTTGCAGTAAGGCTAACAGGCTCTGTGAGGGTAGCGGCTGAGCTTGCAAGTGCACCCTGGGATGATGGTGTACCCTGTATCAGGATAGACTAGGATCATTAGAACTTGTGGATTGTAGCTAGTACTTGTAAACTTCAGGCAGGAATTCTGTAGCATGCTTTCTCATTATTCAACAAGAAATATAGCCCACTGAAAATTAGTGTAGCTATATGAGTGAGAGAGTATGCAAACCAAGTAAGTACGTGCATGTGTGTGTACACACATATATGTGCATTCATGCACACTGGAGGCACATGTCCCAAACACTAAACTAGCCCCTATTTTAACGGAGCATCACTTTCTAAAAGACACATGGGTCTTTGCTTTCCTTTGGGCCTGAGGGTTAGGAATTATTTCTTTGTCCATCACTTCAATCCTCGATGTTTTCTGTGTTGTTGGATATTAAGGTAGAAACTGCTGAGACTCACATGGTATTCCTTCTGGTGCTGATAGAGAACGGGAAATAAAGTTAAGCTTGAAGATGTTCAAGAGCACTAATTACTGAGTGAATGCTATAAGCTCAGAGCGGTGGTGTCACTGTCCACATTCATTGAGCTAGAAAATAAGAGAATGTGCTCAGGGTTCCTCTGTGGCTTTCTTCAAATGACAGGATGAGACCCTGAGATTTAGAGTCAGGTTCTAAATGTGAGTTTCTACAATACATTACTATTCTGATGGATGTCAGCCCCACAGGAGGCAGAACTAACCTCCTCTAACTCACCTAAGAAAACTCTTTACAGGAACAGCCAGTCTCTTTACAAGCCATAGGGAAGCCACTCTGTTCTGAGATGGGTGTTTGTGATCTGACTCTGATTATTTTTAAAGGGCCTTTGGTGAAATTTTCTAAAAAATCCAAGTGATTATTCTGTACCATGAGACGGAGCATCAAGTCGTGCTCACCACATAATGCAGTTTCTCTATTTCTGGAATCATCATCAATAAGGAAGATGAAGTGCTCAGCTTGAGCAGTTGCCTTAAATACTAAAGTGGAGTTTATCTTTGTAACACAGAACGACTGCTTACATCTTTCTGCATGCAATGAGTCTGTTGATTCAGGCATTTCCATCGTTTAATCAACCCAGAAGCTATATCGAACTTACTTTAAAGTTCTCTCAGCATCCAATATATCTACACTTGTTAAAATTAATTACATCATTTAACATTTCCACATGCATTATAGTTTTAAGTGTTTCACGGTCATTTTTTATTAATTAATAAACGCTTAATGGACAAAAATTCATACTATAAAATTATTATGCATATGCTGCGTTTTCAGTTTTACTATTATTTCTTTTAAATATTTTCCCCAAGTGGAAAGTCCATGACTCATAAACCAGTCACTCTCACAGAAAGTACAACTGAAAATAGAAGTTTACTCAGAGACAGAGAAATCTGTGCCGCTTCCCTCTCTCCAAGACAGACTCACTTCCTCTCCTGAAAGCCAGAGGGTCTCAGGGAAGCCCACCTGGGAAATTCTGTCTGGCCCTGAAATAGCAGAAATAGTAACAAATCCCAGCCAGCATCCTCTAGACACAACCCAGGACACATGATTCCTTTTGCTGCTGGTTGGAAAGGAACATTCCAACTTTCCCATTAGAAAACATGCTGTAATTACCCACCTCCCCAACATGCGCGCGCGCACACACACACACACACACGCACACGCACACGCACACTTATGCCCACATACTTCATTCCATTATAGAACTCAGGTGTAGTTTTTAAATGTCGATGCTAACACATTTATCAATGATGTGATTTAAAAGTAAAAGCCTTAGAATTCTAGACAAACCCCCAATATTCAGATGTTGAACCCCTGAAGAGCTTTTAAAAAAATCTGGGTGTGGGTAGCATTCTATTCTATTCCCCCAGCTCTGGAATGTGATGTGAGCATGCTCTATTCCAGCTGCTATGGGAGCCACTGTTTGCTATGGGTTGCATGTGTGGTCTGGCACTATTTTGTTGGGATAGGGAACTTGAGTGAAGGTCTCTCATTATCTATAAATGTTTCATCTGAGAACATCTTTCTAATCAGACATCAGCACCAACTTATGAGTTGTTGACTTGAGGCAGAGATGACCAAATGCTTGATGCAAAAGATCTCCTGGGATGAGTTGTACAGAAGAAATTCAACAGCACTCCCTTAGCTGAACACTGATATTGGGCACCCTCCAGCAAGTGGACATCTACTCACCTGCCCTGTAACTCCAGCCAGGAATATGGATGGAGAGTTGGTTGGCATGGTTGCTGGTGGGACATGCTGCACAGTCCCCTTTCTCCTTTCTTCTTGGAACCTGGTTCCTTCCCACATCTGCAAATTTGACATTTTCCAGGGGAGGGGAGCCAGTCTGAGGGTATGTGCCACTCCCCAAATGTGCTGGCACCAAGGCTGGACTCTCTTTCCAGTGACCCTCCTGGGGCTGGCCCCATTGTGGACCTAGGAGATCCTGCTTTCCCTCCAAGAGCTCCTGGGGCAGGGCTCTGCTGATTGGCTCTCCATTAGCTGTGCTGTCTACTCCATCTGCTGTTAACCTGTGGGAACTACAGCGGAGGCTGAGAGACAGGACAGACCTGTGCATTTTGGGGCTAGCAATTTGAGGTTGTTCAAGAGGGACAGAAAGAGGCTTGTCCAAATAGTAAATGGCACTGGGACAGTGCTGAGACACCCGGAGATGGACACAGGAGCTGAACATCAGTGGGACTTTTCTTGATGGTGAACTGTCTGAAGAAAAACTGTCCTCTTTGTCATCCATGTGGGTAACCCAGTACTCCTGCCTTGCACACATCCTTGTGTGAGCCTGGGGAACCTTTAGCCCTTCTATGGAGCCATTGCCAGGGAACTCTGTACAGGTGAAGGATCCATTGTGCTGACACAGATGGACACCACTGGCCAGAGCTGGGGCGTCTTGGAGCAGAGTATCCTTGGCCCTGCAATTGGGACACAGTGGGTCCCTAACAGTGTCCCATACCAAGGAGTTGGCTGGAGGGCCCACACGTCTGGCAGTAATGGTGATAGACGAGAACCCTCTGTGGGGGCCTCTGCCTAGGTTGTCTCCTGTGGACAGTGGTTCTATCGCCAGTCCTTGCTCGTCTGATGGAGTCAGAATTCCCAATCTGTCTGGAGCAAATGGCCTGTGCATGTTCACGCCACTGCGCCTGGCCGAAGCTGGTTTCGTGGGACACAGCTGAGGTTGAACGATTGCTTGTGGCAGAGGCAACAAGGCTCCATTTTCCATCGATTTCTTCTCATCAATCAGCTGGGAAATGATGATAGGTGATATCATTTTTGTGTTTTGTGATGCCAATGTCTCCTAAAAAATAGGCAGAAAAATCTGAATTATTCCAGGAGTTCACAGGAATAATCAGTGAATTCTCATGGGTCATGAGATTGCTGGGGAAGGAACACTTAGATTTCTCAGTAAAGCCTTCAAGACACTCTTGCTGTGGGATGTCTTTCTGTATGCTGAGAATGTGTGTGGCTCCCATTGGATAATAAATAAAGCTGTTTTGGCCTATGGCAAGAAAGCTTGCAGCCAGGTGGGAAATTCAAGCAGAGATACAGAGAGAAGGGCAGAGTTGAGAGAGACGTCAACCACTGCCAAAGGAGCAAGAAGATGCTAGCAGACCAGTAACACCATGGCCATATGGCAACACATAGATTAATAGGAATGGGTTAATTTAAGATGAAAGAGCCAGGTAGCAAGAAGCTTGAAGCCATAGGCCATACAGTTTGTAATTAATATAAGCCTCTGAGTGATTATTTCATAAAAGGTTGTGGGACCGTGGGGTCCAGTGGGACGAGAAACTTCAGTCTACACACTCTTGATACCAAATCTGAGCATTCTGAAGAGATGGAAACCTAGGTATGTTTGTGAGGAAGTAGTGTTCTAGACACGTTAGCCTAATCAGGAGAAGGATGGACTCACTCAGCGGGGTGTCAGTCTTAGTTTACTAGCCTTGAGCTCCATTAGTAGAGACCCTCTGACTGTGATAGTTGCTTCTGCCAGACCCCAGAACCTCAAAAAAAAAATCTCACAGCCTCGATAGGGAAGGGAGGCAAAATTATCAACATGGCTGAGAATTGGAGTTGGGGAAGTGATAGGCCATGGGTCAGCACTCTGATGACAGTGTCAGTAAATGTGGTAACAAGGAGTCACCTCCCTAGTTTCTTCTCCCACCATCTTCCACCTTTGCCTCTGGAATTACCAGTTACTTTCAGCTTGCTTGACCTCACAGAAGTCCATGCTCAGAGAGCAAGACAAGGGAAATCAGGTGCCCAAAATCAGTTTCCCAGGCTAGCCAATCAGTTTGGCTTCTCTTACCAGGATGGGGCGTACCAAGATGGATGTATACCAGTATACAAAGTATAGGTGTAGCTCGATGCTATTCTGTGAGGAGCTTTTGTAAATGATCAAGGAATTCCATGCTTCCTAATTAGCAGTTCCTAAGTCCTTATGTAAATCACTGCTGTGTACAGAATAAAGCACTGTGCTTTTTTGCACCGTGTCTAACCAGCTTAGGATCAAGGAGGAGAATCCCTGTGCTCTTGCTGTGTCTTCATGCTTGTGTGTTGAGTGCTGCAGAAGGCTGACCACAGCCCAGTATTTAGTGCACACAGAGCCATGCCCCATTTTTTATGTGTCTAAAATGAACTTGTGTACAGAGCTGCATAGACCCTGAGATAATGGTAAAAACTTTAGCCCTGGAAGCCAAAAGGCATCACTGGGGTACTCAGCATTCAAGGCAGCAGATTTCAAACCCTAGCATATCTGAGAATCACCTAGAACATTGGGAGCACAGGTTCCCCAGGCCTGAGATTCTGATGGTGGAGTATAGGGGCTTTTAGCCCCCACACCTCAGTGATGTAGGTGAGGTAGGGATCGTGAATAGTGTCACAGCTGGCCTACTGTCATCTCGAGGAAATGCATTCACAAGGGGTGGGCCTAGGTACCATGAAAGCCTGGGCTTTGCCTTTCTCAAGATGTAAGAGAACAAGGGTAGGATTTGTGATTTCTTTGTCGCAGGTTTAATATTCAAATAACTGAGCGTTCTCCTCTACCTGGACATGGTAGACTGGACATGGGACTCTGCACATAACACAGTGACAACACAAGCTAGAGTTGTTTGGGAAAAGGGACTCTCAACTGAAAAAAAAAATGCCTCCATAAGATGGGCCTATAGGTTGAACCTGTTCCCCATGCTGAACCTTGCCCAGCCTTGACACAAGGGGAGGAGCTTGGTCCTGCCTCGACTTGATGTGCCATGCTTTGTTTGGGTCCATGGGAGGCCTGACCCTTTCTGAATGGAGACAGAGGAGGAGTGGATGGGGAAGGGGGTAGATGGGATGGGGGGAGGGAACAGGAGGAGAGGAGGGAGGGGAAACTGTGGTCAATATGTAGAATAAATGAAAAAAATGTTATAAAACTTAAATAAGAAAAAGATGGGCCTATAAGCAAGTCTATTTTCTTGATTGATGATTGATATGGGAGAACCTAGTCCACTGTGGGAGGTGCAACCCCTGGGCTGGTGTTACTGGGTGTGATCAGAAAACAGACTGAGCAAGATATGGGGAGCAAGCCAGTAAGCAGCACTGTATGTAGACCAGGCTGGCCTTGAACTCAGAGTTGTCCTGCCTCTGCCATCCATGTCCAGCTTCCTCGGTTTCTATGCCTTTTTTTTACTTTTTAAAGATATGTGAGAAGTTTCACATTTCAAAAGATAACTGGAGATGGGGGAAGAAATGGTGAGTCCATTTTAAACTTCCTTCAGTGTTTAAAAACAAATGAAATTTTTTTTTTTTTACCTCCTGGACAAGGATAAAACTTCAAGCTTCCCTTCCAGCCTCACTACCACCTTCCAATTCAAGGTCATTTCACAGCTCAAGGTCAACCCAGTGGAGTCTCCAGGTGTGAGTGGAGATGCCTCCCTAGCACCTCTGATACTACGGTACAAAACAATGACCTGTAGCTAGTGAAACCCAGAAGCCCATGCATCCACCTTAGACAAACCAGTAGACTCTAGGAGGCTAGAACTGGCTGGAGGCAGGTGTCAGTGCTTTTCGAGTTTCTGTGTCTCCAGCGGGCATCCTGTGCTTCTGTGGCACTGCCCCCCAGGCATCCTGTGCTTCTGTGGCACCCCGCTGCTCTACCTTCTCCCTGCAGCACACTCACGGCTGTGATTTGCATACAAGAAAATGACAGTGCACCTGGCGCCCATTTGACAGTACACAGTCCCTCCCATCCTAGTTAAATTTAGTTCTGATACTAATTGTTCCTGTGCACCCCATGATGGGTGTAATCATACCCAGTGGGAATTCCTTTGACATTGATCTCTGGAGGAAAAAAACAAAACCCAGCTTGGGAACCTGCCATACTGCTTTTACACTGCAGGGCAGTGCCTCCTCAAGTTTGGACCAGTGACAACCTGCCTTCGAAAATCTCATGGGGTGGAGGCAGAGATCCCTGAACACCTTGATCTCTAGGCATAAGTTGAATCAGGACCTGTCGGGGTAAGGTCTAGAATCTGCATTTGTAACCAGCCCCTGGGTGGCCCTGGAGGGTGTATGGATATGGAGGAAGGAGGTTGAGCTGACTTAGGTGATCTGGGACCCATCCTGAGTCATGGTTCTCAGAAGCCCCAGACCTCAGAGAAGCCTTGATTTGCACAGCTGTAATGTAAGAAGAAGATTGAAATGTAGTCTGTTAAGATGCACCCTCCCTGGTACTGGAATCACATGTCAAAGGCCCCTATTATGGGCTCAGGATCGTGAGAGTCTAGGCCTTGGAATTAGCATGACTGTATTGTTAGGAATAAAGAGTTGCCAGTTCAGCTTGGAACTCCACAGAAAAGACCCTGATATTGGCAATGGCAGTCTGGTTCCTCCAGGCAGAGCTCAAGACATACTTGCTGAGGGCTTCCTTGGGGCCACAGGCCTTGGGCATCATTCCAAAAGGATCTAGAGGCCCAGGAGAGCCTGGGTAAAAAGCCAACTGCCTTTTCACTACTTGAGGCCTGGAAAGTGTGGCTGTGATTTTGACTCCATCAAAAGAAAGAGGAAAGAGCGCTAATGAGAAGTATGAATCTGAACTTATTTCTCAAGCTCTTGTGTTATTCGGGATGACACTGTTCCTGGGTGAATGCACGCTGGCCAGCACCATGCTCAGGAAAAATTGTCTGCCTTCTCTTCTTCACAGAGAAGGTGTGAAGGACAAAAAGAGATGACAGTGTGACAGTGTCTCTCAAATCATAAGCCTTGCTTTGGTTTCTTTTCTGTTGCTGTAATAAAATACTAGGACAAAAGTAATGGGAGGGACGGAGGGAGGGAGGGTGTATTTAGCTCAAAGTTCAAGGTACAGTCCAGCATCTAGAAGTAGCTCGTCACACCATGTCCAAGGTAAAGAGGCCCAGGATCTAATGCACAAAACGGTGCTACCCACAATTAAGATGAGTCCTCCCACGCCAGCTGACTTAAGAGAATCCCCCAAAGGTTTGCTGAGTCCCATCTCCCGGGTGATACTAGGTTTTGTCAAATTGTCAATTAACACTAATTATTACAAGCATTTGTATAAATTACTTTTCCCGTGACTCAGCAGAAATTAGTAAATAACTGACGTGATCAAACCAACAGAAGCATCTCATCCAACTTATTCTTGCCTGTAACTGCTTTTTGGTGTTGTTTGTAACATTACAGTTATAGGCAAACCATATGCTTAATGATTCAGATGACAAATATTTATTGAACACCTATTAATACTACATGCTAGGTGAATGTTGAGTAACAGAAACCTTTGTGGTCTCTTGGAATTAACGGCTTGGAGGTAATATCCAAATGATCAGGACAATCATTAGACTATTAACTAAAGATCCCCCAAATAAAATTAAAGAAATTAAAAAGAAAATGAGGGACTTTTCACCCTTTATCATACACAATGCTTCTGTAAGGCAAGTTTCATTCATCAAATCTCATTTTCTCACTGAGACCCATAGATAATCAAATAGAATATGCAACCTGGGGCTGGGGAGACGGCTTGGTTGATGAAGAGCTTCCACACAGGCATGGGAACTTGAGTTTGTATCTCTAGCACCCACAGGAAAAAGTGGACGTGAAGGTATGTGCCTGTAAGCACAGCGCTAGGGAAGCAGAACCAAAAGGATCCCTGGGCTTGTTGACCAACTAGTCCAGGCAACATGATGAAGACCCTATCTCCAAAAACAAGGTAGAAACCAAAAAAGGAAGACACTGATGTCAACATCTGGCCTCTACATGCACAGAGAGAGAGAGAGAGAGAGAGAGAGAGAGAGAGAGAGAGAGAGAGAGAGAGAGACAGAGAGACAGAGAGAGAGACAGAGAGAGAGAGAGACAGAGAGAGAGAGAGAGAGAGAGAGAGAGAGAGAGAGAGAGAGAGAGAGAGAGAGAGAGAGAGAGAGAGAGAGAGAAGAAGGGACAAATTATAAAAGCACAGATTGTTTCAAATCAAGCTATTTTGGGGTGGCCCTCCCTCTGCCTTTTAACTAAAGGTTAACTAGAGGTGGCTTTGAAGAGAGATATCTTTCATGTAAAATAAAGTTAAAAGATGTAAGACTGGATTTGAAAGGATGAAGAGAACCACCAGATATTGAAAGCAATGCGTCTTCAAGGTGAGTGACAGCCAGGCTGGGTTTGAGTCTGGCTTTGGCAATAGACGGTCTGCTGACCAGCATCTTCTGAGATAATTTTTGCAATCTCTTGCTCATAGATGCTGCTATCGATTTCTTTTAAATGTTTTAAGGTATTGATTTATTTTAAATGTTTCCAGCGTGATTTTGTAGAGCTGGTAACTGTTTTCATGCTTCTTATCGACTGTGTTTGCTTTTTATTTATGCCTTAAGGCATATGACTAAGAAGGGCATCGTTTCCTAAATTGAAATAAGAGGGAGATAAGTGGCAGATACTCAGAGCAATCCTAGCCTGAGCCACTGAGGTGAAAATGACTTCCTTCCTGCAGCAATTTATATCTCTGAAGGAGAAGCATGCAGTCTGATCTGTACCTTTAAAATATGTATTTCCCCCCCCTGGGTGAGACAGTTCTTTCCCTTGCCAGTATAGCTCTGCCACCTATGACTCTATTTTTCAGATTCAAATCTATCTACTCACAGATACCCTCTGCTACTGTTGCCCTCACCCACTGCATACCTGCTTACCCTCATAGAGCAGACCTAGAAGCATCATTGCTGAGTAATCTATCAACCTAGCACTACTGTGTCCTGGATACAAGGGCAACTCAGACTTGCATTTACTCTGCAGAGAAGCAACGGGGACTTGGGGCTTCAAAACAAATGGGAAATGGGAGCTTTGCTTGCTCCTCATCACAAAGCTACTGTCTTTCTGTGCAGTCAGTAAAGACTAGAGGATTCAGGTGAGTAACACAGCAGTAAAACGCTGGCTAGAATCAACCTTTCTCCCGTGTTTTATTATGGTTAATAGATACAAGAGTTACCATCTTAAGCATTCTAAGTGTACGTTTCCCTGCTGTCAAATGCATCCTATAATGCCGGGCAGCCCTCACCATCCATCCCCAGAACTCATCTCATAAAACTAAAATTCTGTTCCCATTAAATACAGGTCCCCACTCCCTCCTCCTCACGGCTACTGGAAACCAACAAGAATCAATGCTTTAAATGGGGGGAAGGCAGTTAGTAATTCATGGTATGTGTAATTGCTTCCTATAGTCTGAAGAAATTAAAAATAAAAATTATAAACCCCTTAAATGACACAGGAATGTTGGAATAATGCATGACAGAAGAAATCCATGAAAATCGATCTGCATTTTTAATGCAGATTTTTTAAACACAGGGAAAATAAGGAAAGGATATGCAAGCAATATTTTCTTTTGTATACATTTCTGTAAGTTTCTTTTTTTGTATTTGTGCATTTGTATGTGTGCAGATGCACCAGCATGCTTGCATGTGTGTGTGGGGTGGGGTGGGGGTGGGCAGGGATTGAACTAGGGTGTCTTTCTCTGTGCTCTCTGGGAAGGGGGTCTCCTACTGATCTTGGAGGTCAGTAATTTGGCTAAACTGACTGAAGAATGAACTCTTGCAGCTCCTGCTCCACTCCCTGCGCTGGGGTTACAGGTGCACACCACCATGCCTGGCTTTTGGGTGGATGTTGGGGATCCAGACTCAAGCCCCCATTTTTGTGAGGCATATACTTTAATAATGGAGTCATCTCCAAGCCCCTAATTTCCTAAGTTTCTACATGATATTGTCATTAATTTTAGTGTAAGGAAAACTTGAACTCATATGTACTGTTTGAGAAGAAGTGATTGTGTTCCACGTTTTACTCGTAAACAACCACTTGGCAGAAGAGGCATGGCTTCCCATCACTTCTCTCTCCTTGATGTGGTTTGGAAGGGAAGTGATCAGTCTTGTACAGGCTCTCAAGAGAGGCTGAGAGTTAGGGTCTAACCCAGGCAGGAGAATCTGCTGGAGTGCGTTTCACCACTTGGCAGTGGCCTTACGACACACACAGGACAAGCTTTCAAAGCTCTTGGTGAGGAGGAATATTAGAAAGTCACACTATTAGATGATCCAGGCAATTCCAAAGCAGATGTTGAGAAGGTGTGACTTCTAGAACATGACTCAGTCACAGAGAGCAACTGTGACTCTCTCCCTCCCTCCCTCCCTCCTCTCTCTCTCTCTCTCTCTCTCTCCTCTCTCTCTCTCTCTCTCTCATCTCTCTCTCTCTCTCTCTCTCTGTCTCTCTCTCTTTCCTCCCTCTCCTTCTCCCTCTGTGTGTGTGTGTGTGTGTGTGTGAGAGAGAGAGAGAGAGACAGAGAGAGAGAGAGACAGAGAGAGACAGAGAGAGACAGAGAGGATACAGAGATTTGGCCACATGGCCCCAAAGATCTGCATCATAATTAACAACCAAACACTGACTAGTGTTGACATCAATAGGACAGTACTGGAATTTTCCAGCTCAATGTGGAGAATAGAAAGGAATTATGGTCAGCTCGAACATGAACATATTCTTCCTTTCTGCAGTGCTGAGAATGGAACCCAGGGCCATGTGTGTGCTATGCAAAAGTTTTAGAATTGTGCTGTATCTCTAGCCCTACATTCTTTCTTTTAAAAGTATTAATCCATCTCAGCAGTACCCCCATCCTTTCCAGACTCAACTCTTCCTTCCCCATCCTCTGTTTCCAGTGACCACAGCTCCTCCTGTGGTCCACAGCTCCTCCTGCTTACCCCTACCTGTTTCTACCATGTGTACTTGCTCTGCTCCCAGGGAACAAATCAAGCCCATCAAGGCATGTTGAAGTTTTGTCACAGTAAACATGCTGTGCCCCTCTAGAACAGGCTTTGAATGCCAACAACTACATCTCACATCTTGGGGGCCATAATAGCATCTACACTGGTTAGTTTTTGTTAATGACACACACCAGAGCCATATGAGAAGTGGGAATCTCAATTGAGAAAATGCCCCCATCATATTGGCCTATGGGTGTATCTGTCAGGCATTTTCTTGATCAATGATTGATGTGGGAGGGCCCAGCCCACTATGAGCCCAGGTGGGCCTGGGCTGTGTAAGAAAGCAGGCTGAGTGAAGCAGGGGAGCAAGCCAGTAAGTAGCATTCCTCCATGTCTCTGAGTCAGTTCCTGCCTCTAGGTTTCTGCCTTGAACTCCTGCCCTGGCTCCTCTTGATGATGAACTGTATGCCAAATAAACTCTTTCCTCCCCAAGTTGGTTTTGTCACAGCAACAGAAACCAAACTAGAATAGCATCCTTTATCTTGGGAGACTGGGGCCAGGGATCCCTAGATGAGCTGTAGATCTTAACTAAATGCGGAGTTAAATAAAACACACACATTTTTTTTTTGAGAAAAAAACCAGACATATTTACCATTTAACTCTGTTATAAGAAAATATTTATAAGACACGGCAGGTGAGCTCTCCTGTGGGGCAGACCTCCAAAGCCAAGGAGGAAATGAGAGCTCTGGGTCCTAGGCTTAGGCGCTTCAAGATTTGCATGTGTGAAGTGCATGGATCTACATGGAAGCTTCATTTTGGCTTCTGGACAAAGGGCTCAACATCAGGACTCCCATTGTGGGCCAACAGAAGCATCAAACGAGCCAACCAGTTGAACAGACCCTGACATATCAATGTTAACCACTGTGTGCAGAGTTCTTTACCCTCTGGTTTGAATCGCTTCATTATGCAAACATGACTTCTAATTTTTGTTTCTATTTCACACTGCTGACATTTTTTTCAGTTAAAACACCTGTACTAGCTTGTTATATTTCAAAGTACTTCCTCCTGACCTTCAGGAGGCTGCGTGGCATGATAGTCTGGATCCCCTCTCCTACTTTCAAATGGAGGTAGACTGTCATACTCTTCTCTGGTACTGCAAACTTACAAATTGTTGAAGACTATAGAAGAGTTACTTTAAAATGTACATATATATTCTATAGTTTCCTGTAAAATTCCTAATCACGTGTGGTTGGATTTTTCAGGATTCATGAACTCAACATTTGATTAAAGAAAACAAACCACAAACTTATCTCTAGCAGGCCAGCAATCGTGTTTTATAGTCCAACAACACCTTTTGCTGACCAGTCTAGAAGTCACAAACGTATGTTACCTTGGCGAAGTCCAACTTCCTCTCTGTAACATCAGACTGGAGATTTTTAAGGGCGATTTGATCATTTGTACTATAGCGCGTGTCCAGTAATCCTAGATGAAAGGAGATGACACGGCTACTTTTAGTACACCAAAGGATAAAATAGAATGCACAACTTCAATTTTACTATCAAATTGAATGTCCCCCACTCACACAATACAGCAGCCAATAGCAGCTCCAGCATATTACAAGCCGTTACAAAACCTGTGTCCTGCCTTCACTGTTCCAGTCACTTCTGCTCTCAGAGCTCATTATTATTGATTCGGGTACAAGAGTCCTTTCCCCTACAGTTGTTTCTATTCTTCAGATTCAGTAAGTAGTTGGCCAGATGTGGCTCTAATCATGTTTCCATTGTCTCAAGTTTACAGTCAGAGAGAGAGAAAACCACATTTCTACATTTCGTGCCACCTCTAGCATCAAGGCATAAATACCGGACTGACTTTGGCCAGTTTCTCAATGCAACCATAACTAGAGGGACAGTGGGTGACCAGGAACTGGCTGTCTAGCCACCTTAGAGAGTGTGAGAGTGTGAAGATATTTTAGGGATGACATAAGGAGTTTTTGCTGTAAAGACAACTGAGGCTGTGGTAAGGACTGGATGTAGATAAGGATAGATACATGAACAAAACTTCTCTTGGCTTAAGCTTCCTGATGGATGGAACCTGCCCTGCCTGACTCCTGAAACTCCAAGCAGAGGTGCTTTTGTGAAAAGCATCTTTGGATGGAAGCAAGGAGCTTCTTAAAGCTAACCTGTGTCCTGAGGCAGAATTGAGACAAGTTTAGCTGAGGGTCCACAGTGACAGCAACAGACCCTGAGATCTCTCACAGTAATATTGCCAGGATGTTCTTACAGAAATGTGAGTCAGACATAGGAAAAGCTGGCTGGAGGAGCCTGTGCAAGAATAGCCAGAGATCTATTCTCTTCAGACCAGAGGCAAATCTTTGTCTCTCTAAACCACATTCTTTAGAATGTGACTTTTCAAAACACTGCAATGGATGATGATGGTCCTAGAGATTAAAAATGTCAAAAACAGGCTCTCTAAACTTTATATGCTATGTCAGAATTCTAGAATATGGTAGAATTAGGGTGGGGGGTGAGGACTCCATCTCCAGTACCATAAAAAGGATTCCCTGCTTATTTAGATAAAGGTTAAAGCATTTTTTTGGAGAAAATCATATACCACAGTACTGTCAAGTTTGGCAGATTTGTGAAGGGGCCAGGATTTGACTCTGGGGGTTTTCAAGGGTCACCTCTAACCCACCCAAATCATACCTCCATTACATCTGTCTTTGAGTGACAATGAACTTCCATCACATTCTGACTTGGGCTGTGACTCCATCTATGACTGTCACTGAATGACAGAGGGTCATTCAAGGTGATGTGCACTGATTACTTTCCATGAAGCACTACTATTAGACCTGAAGAGCCTGGTGTTCCTGTAAAATGTTGATGCTTCATGATGATCTGACAGCAATGAAGACAGAAGTCACCTGGCCTGCTTGTGTAATGTGGCATGGGAGTGAGGACTTTTGAATCAGCACAGTCTTGAAAACCAGATGGGTTATCATCTTCTCTGGTTTGGCCCTAGCTGACCCTCAGTGAATCAGCTGTGGACCCTGCCTTCGTCCATAAATGCAGACAATGGTATCTCCTACAGAAACACAGGCCTTGCCCTCGCTGCCCTGGGAGATCCTCATCAAAGCATTTGGGTGAGGATGGAATATCAGGTTAATATGCCATAAATGGCAGAGGGTGCCATTGTTACAGCCCAGGTCGAGGCAGTTCTTGCCAAAGTCCAGCATCACTAATGTGGTAGAATCAGTGGTCAGGCAGCCACTAAAATTGCACCACAGAGTCCCAGGTCTTGGATCACAGCTCTGAATACATGGACTGCTGTGGGATGGTCTGTATGTCAAGTGTGTTGCTGATTGGTCAATAGATAAAACACTGATTGGCCAGTGGCTAGGCAGGAAGTATAGGCGGAACAAGGAGGAGAATAAAGCTGGGAAGTGGAAGGCTGAGTCAGAGACACTGCCAGCCACCACGATGACAAACAACATGTGAAGATGCCAGTAAGCCACGAGCCATGTGGCAAGGTATAGATTTATAGAAATGGATTAATTCAAACTGTAAGAACAGTTAGCAAGAAGCCTGCCACGGCCATACAGTTTGTAACCAATATAAGTCTCTGTGTTTACTTGGTTTGGTCTGAGCGGTTGTGGGACTGGCAGGTGAGAGAGATTTGCCCTGACCGTGGGCCAGGCAGGAAAATTCTAGCTACACATGGATAACTTTGAACACATTGCCTGGCATACCCTGGTTCCTCCCTGTGTGATGGAGAATATGGAGGTGGCTACTTCACAGGGTTACTAGGAACATTTGAGTGACAGAACTAAGTTGATTTCAGTGCAGTGTGCAGAATGTAATATCATATCATAGTAAGCACGTTTCTAGTGGGGAAAAGGGAAGGCTGCTGGGATTGGGAAGCATGAGTGATTGAGTAAGTATGAGCTTCCTATGCCTGCTGTAAAAAATGACCACAGGACAAATGAATCCTCTACAGTTGTGGAAGTCAAGTCCAACACTGGGCTAAAATCAAATGAGCAGCCCAGCGTTGCTTTCTGAGGATGCTGGGTGGTGGGGATTACTGTCCTTGATCCCAGGATTTCTGCTACACACTGTCCATATTCCTTAACCTGAGCCCGCCTCCCTCCGGCCTCTGTGCTGGCTGCTGCTCCTTCTCCTTGTCTCTGCCCTACTCAGTGTTTCCCTTGAACAAGGGTTCCTGTACTAGACGTGAGCCCACCTGGACAATGCAAGGTGCTGTCTTCATCTCAAGGATGGATCAGAACAGGGACACATTCTGGGGTATCCTGTTTCCTGTACCACAATAATTGGGGAGATTCAGGTAGAGAGACTGGGGAACCTTCAAATATGCATACTAAGTCTATGTAACAACACAGAAAAACACAAGGACACACTATGGAAAAGAACCAAAAGCCTATGGAACATGTGACTGTGACATTAATACAGTGCATGAGGCAACCTACAAAGACAGTACAGTGACTCATGGAGAAATGGCCTTGGGTGAAAAGAATGGCCTAGGTTGTGGGGCCTGACCAACCGAAGGGTTCATGCCCCATTAGGCTTTGTGTTTCAAGACTCACAGCTGAGGTATCAATTGTAGTCATGTGACTGCACGCAACTTTTATTGCCTCACTGCTTCTGTTCTCTCTATCTACAAAGTCAGAATAGGGGGCTGATGCTGCTGAGCCCTCATAGTCCCCTTTGCTGGGTTTCTACTCCATCCCTTTGCTGGACTGCTACTCCATTCCTTTGCTGGACTGCTACTCCATCCCTTTGCTGGACTGCTACTCCATCCCTTTGCTGGACTGCTACTTCATCCCTTTGCTGGACTGCTACTCCATCCCTTTGCTGGACTGCTACTCCATCCCTTTGCTGGACTGCTACTCCATCCCTTCGCTCAGGTCCCCTTCTGCTGAGTGCCCTTCACTTGCCTGTGGATCATCTCTTAGAGAATGCTCTATCTACTCTTGAGTGCCCTTAACCTCTGTCTCCATGCTTTGGTTTTTTGGGGAAAAGCTATGATGGCTAGTCATCCCTTAATTCTATCCCAGAGCAGAGTTTCTCCAAGTGTGCTCCTCCAACAACAGGGCCAGCATTAGAGCAATTGATAAGGAACATCTGTTCTGGGGGTACCACCCCCAGATCCACCAAATGAGGACCCTATTGGGGAGCTTAGACTTCCATCCATGCTTCAGCCGGTTTTCCAGCACACTTGAGGTAGCTCAAGTATAACATGGTCTTAGACTAACAACATCCCTTAATAGATGATAAGTCTGATGACCTAGAAGGGAACCATGATGTTTTGATTTTAAAATGACCCTGTGACTTGCAAGGATCTGTGCCCCACCTCTGTGCATGGGGATAAAACGGGGCTTCAATTAGTATAAACCTACTGCAACCATCAGCCAGCTGATATTTATGATGCAGCTAGTTAAAATCATCCAATGATCTACAATCACCTTTGGTGATGCATGGTATTCAGTGGTCTGGTCCTTTGTGATCAGGCAGTTTGTCTACTCACTGACTCACTAGCATATGCCAGGAGGTGATCTCTCCTGAGTCTGTTGGAAGAATCACACTTGTATCTCAACTCAGCCTGAGCCACATACCCAAAGCTGATCTACCACTTGATCTCTCTCCAAGAGGCCACAGCAGGCTGAGCCAATACCAACAAACTAAGCCATCCTGCCAGAGACAGGCCCTGGGCTGAGCAGCAGAGGTGGGAGGGATGCCCTCCCCTCCAAAGAACATCAAGGCAATGTCATGGACTTGTTGTCATGGGCCTCAAAATGCCACAGGAAGCTCTTCCAGTTGAGAGGACAAGGAAATGTTTAGGATACAAGAAGTGACCTCACCAGGTATGGCATGCCTTAGTGACTTTCCTTATTGCTGTGGCAAAATAATGACAAAAGGAACTAAGGAAGGTTTGTTCTGGCTCATAGCCATAAGGTACAGTCTATCATGGTGCATCAGGGAGAGGGATCCTAGCTGGGGAAGGGCTGGCCACACTGAGACATGCTGTCCACTGTCGGAAAACAGAGATTAATGCTTATGGCTCAGCTCACTTTCTCCTTTGTCTCTTTTTATTGAGTCTAGAACCCCAGGCCATGGGATGGTGCTGCCCATGTTCAGGGGGTCTTCTGACCTCAGTTAAATCTCTTTGGAAACACTTCCACATCCAAAGGTGTGTCTCCTAGGTGATTCTGAATTAGGTCAAGATGACCAGGAAGATTATCATAGGAGAATGGAAACAAAAAAAAGTGGGAATGGGTGGGGAGAAAGCTTCATAACCAAGCAGAAAACAAAAGGAAGGGGGAAAGCAGAGAAAGGTGAAGAATAGGGACAAGAGCTAGTCACACTCTGATGGCTCACAGGATGTACATACAGAATAATAAATTCCCACACGTTGTCCAACACCACTCGAGGTGTCCCTACAAACAGCCGACAAGAGCCATTATGTAAAGCTTAATGAATCAATCCATCAATGCCACATGCAAACAGGGGAGTGTATGGGTCCTGGGTGTGTGCCTGAGTGTACTTCCTTTCACATCTCAGCCACGGTGTCACAGGCAAGGTGCACTCAGGCCCCTCTCCCTGTCCTGGTGGGTTTTGTAGAAGAGCATTTATAATCTGACAGGAGTCACGGCTTACTCTATCTCCTTTCACTGTTTTAAAACACATTTCATAGAGAAAAATCACTTTGAAGATTTAGATTTCACTGTCTCTGTGGGATTTAACCACGGTTAAGCTTCTAGAGGTTTCCATTTGGGACTTCTAGAACAATGTGGCCTTTTGTCTACTTTTCTGGGTTCTCTCCTTGATGCCTTCTGTTCACCTCTGCTTCTTAACACACCCACCTGGAACAATCTAGTCAGGGGTCCAGATCCCCTTCATGAGCACCATCTTTAAGCTCAGCTGCTCCAACTCATCCCTGACTCAGCCTTTCCCAAAAGGCTATCAATTAACCTCCCTAGAGTTCACCACTCCATCCCTCTGTCTACATTCTTGGTGAGCAGTCATACCCACATCTACCTACAGTACAAATAGAAGCATTACCTTTTGCATCCCTGCCTTCTCTCACCCCCAGGATCCTCCCCAAAGGCAAAGCTGGTCTTGTGGAAAGGCTCCTCTCCATGGCACCAGTATATTTTTCCTGTGCTCCCTGGTCTTGGCAAGCTAACTCCTGGACCAGTGGCCACCAACCAAAGCTCCTGGCGAGCTTGGCTAAAACCCCTGAACACCACCAGCAGTGACTTCATACAGAGGCTCCATGGCTTAGAAAATATGACATTGGAGTACACATGTATGGGTACCCAGAGGCTCAAGAGAACCAGGACAGGAACCCTTGAAATAAGACTACTTCACACCCTGGATGTGGGTACCATGAACTTCTTCACAGCCTTGTACTGTCCCACAACTTGATTACATGTACTGCCTCCCAGCCTTTCCTTGGGATAACTCCTAACCCCTCACCTCTGACACAGTTCAAAGTTACCTCCTCTCAGATGGACTCTGACATGCACCTATCTGCACATTCAAGGCTGTGTTGGAGTCTATACAGGTTGTCCATAAATGACATAACAGATTGCCATAAACTGTGAGGCTCACAACAATAATTTATTCTCTTATAGCCCTGAGGCTGGAAACTGAGGAGTCTGTAAGAAACTGAGGAAAGCTGTGTTTCTGCTTCTGGCTGCTGGGGATGATCCTTCTTGTGACTCCCAGACTCTGGATGTTGCTGGAATCCCTTTGTTTTCTTGACTTGTAGCCACCTGGCTCAGACCTCTGCCTCCATCTTCCCACAGCCATCTTTCTCTAAATCCTTTTGCCCCTGTAAAGATACTAGGTCTAGGGACTACCCTAATTCAGTGTGATTTCCCCTTAACACAGCCATATCTTCAGAGACTCTGCTTTTCAATAAGGTTATGCTTAAACCATCAAGGGTTAGGCTTGACACATCTTTCACGGGGAAACAAGTCCCAGACAAATGTATATCAGGCACACATCCTCCTGTGTCTGATAATCAGTCTGACTCCAGCTAACATCTCATCTCTTCCTGGAACTTGGTTTCAATGATGTCTGGTCAGTTGAAGACACCAAGTATACATCAGACAAACATAACATTTATACTCTGATATCTGTGAAGGGAAAAAAACAGAACATACCTTCCCTAGACAGTTTGATCATGTCCCACTGATGCTTAAAAGCCATCTTACTTCATTTCAGAGACCATCTAATGATGAAGATGTGCTTTGCCAAATCAAGGAACACAGCCACAGTTTGTATCTGTTGCTACTCTCAGAATGAGTCAGGCTTCCAACGTTCCACCCTGGTCTGGCTGATGAAATCTTTGGAATGTTTACCTAGCAACCAGGTGGTGTATAGCCACTTCAAGGCCACTTCTTGTCACCACTAATTTGGGGTTAACATCTGAGACTCATTTGACAAGTACAATGAGTTTCATGAGAATTGTTTAAAAGCTTCCTACAGGGAACAGTTAGACCTGAGAAAAAAACCTTTAAGTACCATCCAGAGCCGGAAGACTTCTTCCCAACCTGCCTCTACTTTCTTGTGTTTCATTTGCCCTGACAATGTCAGTTACTTACTAAAGCAGTGAGTCAGTCAGTGTAAAAGTTCCTCAGGAGGTATGCAGAGACGTCTCAGAGGTTAAGGGCACGGATCACTCTTGCAGATGAACAAAGCTGAGTTCTTAGCACCCATACTAGGCCAATGACAACCACTGGTAAATCTAGCTTGAAGGCATCTAATGCCCTCTTCTGGACTCTATGGAGACCTGCACTCACATGTACACAGACTTGTACAGATATGTATAATTTAAAAAAAAATAAATCATTTTTAAAGTTCCTTAAGACTAAATATACTCAGCTAACATCACAATGTTAAACAATTTAATCTACTTATTGATAGTTTTTTATAAGTTAGTCTAGCTCAAGTTCAGGAATATGACATTCCATCTATTGTAATAGCTATTATGGTTGGCTTTTATACAATCAAATAAACTATCTTTGACCCTAAGATATGAAGTACATTATCTTGTGATTTAGATGTGACTCAATTTAAAGTGGCTTCTACAGTTATTCCCCCTTTTCTAGCAAGGGGAGTAGTCCAAGACACAACTAGAGTCTTAGAATTGCAGATGGTATCAATTATCTACATACTGTGCCTTTCCTGTACTAAGTGACCTATGACAAATGCAATTAAAAAATCAGAGAGAATACTAGATTGGCAACAGTAACCAATGACAAAGCATGAACAATCACAATAATATGCTGTAGTAAAACTCTGTGGGGTGGGGTGTGTGTGTGTGTGTGTGTGTGTGTGTGTGTGTGTGTGTGTGTGTGTGCAGGTGGAGGCTAGAAGACAGTCTCCATTATCAATCCTTGGGTAACATTTATACGGGTTTTTTTTGTTGTTGTTGTTGTCTTTTTTGTTTGTTTGGTTGGTTTTTTGTTTTGATTTTTTTTTGAGACAAGGGTCTTTCATTAGCCTAGAACTCACCAAGTAGGCTAGGCTGACCAGCCAATCATCTCCATGAATCTGCTGTCTCTGCCTTCTCAGTGTTGGGATTACAAATATGCACCATCATGCTGGGATGTGTGTGTGTGTGTGTGTGTGTGTGTGTGTGTGTGTGTGTGTGTGTGTGTGTTGTATATACCCATGTGTGTATTGGTACACATGCCTATGTGTGTTGTCAGAGCCCAAAGGAGGGTTCTCTGCTGTGGGATGGTCTGTATGGCAAATGTGTTGCTCTGATTGATCAATAAATAAAACACTGATTGGCCAGTGGCTAGGCAGGAAGTATAGGCGGGACAAGGAGGAGAATAAAGCTGGGAAGTGGAAGGCTGAGTCAGAGACACTGGCCAGCCGCCACGATGACAAACAGTATGTGAAGACATTGGTAAGCCACGAGCCACGTGGCAAGGTATAGATTTGTGGAAATGGATTAATTTAAGCTCCCTCTGTAGACCAGGCTGGCCTCAAACTCACAGAGATCCATCTGACTCTGCCTCCCAAGTGCTAAGAACAGTTAGCAAGAAGCCTGCCATGGCCATACAGTTTGTAATCAATATAAGTCTCTGTGTTTACTTAGTTGGGTCTGAACGGCTGTGGGACTGGTGGGTGAGAGAGATTTGTCCTGACTGTGGGCCAGGCAGGAAAACTCTAGGCTACAGTTCTCTATCACTCTCTACCTTATTCTTTTTGTTGTTGTTGTTGTTGTTTGGTTTTGTTTTGCAGAGACAGGGGGTTTCTCTGTGTAACAGCCCTGGCTGTCCTGGATCTCCCTCTGTAGCCAGGCTGGCCTCAAACTCACAGAGATCCATCTGACTCTGCCTCCCAAGTGCTCAGATTGAAAGGCGTGCACCACCACTGCCTGCCTACCTTATTCTTCTGTGGTGGGGTCTCTAGTTGAACCTGGATCTGGTCAGTTTCCAGCTAGACTGGCAGCTGGTAAGCCCCAGCGATCCTCCTACCTCTAACCTCCATAGTACTGGGGTTACAGACGTGCATGGGACAATGCCCAGCTTGTTACCTGGGTGCTAGGATCTGAACTCCAGTCCTCACACTGCTCAATAAGAGCTCAATCTACTGAGTCCTCTCTCCAGTCCTAACTCTGGATTCTTCCTTTATTTTCAAATGTAGATTCTGGGGAATCAAACGCAGGTCCTCATGCTTGTGCTGTAGCCACTTTACCCATCAAGCCATCTCCTCAGCACACGCGCGTAATCCAACTTCTAAAGCATGAGTTGTTTCCTTTTCCAGTTTGCCACTTGATACTCTCAGACTATGGTTGGTTACAGGAAACAAACCATAACAGTGAAAGCACAGGTAAGGGAGATGATTGTGGTCAACCACATAGAGATGCGCTGTTTAAACTGTGATAGGAGCGAGTAACACTACAGAAGTTACTGAACTGAAAACCCTGGGCTGAGATGGCCCTGGCGCACATGAATCACTACTCAAGCATGAGATGCAATGGCTAAGGCCAAAGGGGAGATCTGGCCAGCTGCATAATTCAGAAGCTTCAATGAAACGGATCATTTGGGATGGTGACAGCTTTATGCTCTGGGATGAGGCATCCACAGCGTGGTCATTATCTAGATGAGCAGTGCCTTTGTAAGCAGTTGGGCAATGTGAATGTCACTGGCTGAACCCGAGGTGTGTCACCATCAGGTCACAATGGCTGAATTGGATGGAGGGCTGACCTCGAGGCAGATGTTGGCTAGGCACCATCCATATAATTTGTCAATTATGGAGTAAAACAAAGACATTTAAAAAGCCTGTGGATTTTTTCAGTCCCAGGGAATCTAATTGAGCAAGACCCCCAGAGTGTGAGGCACAGTTTCTTGGAAATCTGATGCAGTGGCTCTGTTGCTAAGTGGCAGGAATGTGAGTCTCCTCTGGGGGGACAGAGCAAGGGCACTATCCTCAACTGTGAAGACCACCCGACATAATAGGCATGTACAAATCCCATATTCATAGTGAGGCTTGCTCACATGCACAGCATCAGCACCACTACCCCTAGCCTTGGTACAGTACAGTACCAGAAGAACATAGACACACAGCACTCAGAAGTCCCTGTCCCTGAAGAGTCCATAGCCTAACGGGGAGGGGGAGGTGACATGGAGATCTTTGCCTCTTAGGGGTGTAAAAATCTGTTGTAAACATACACAATGTAACGTTTCCCATCTCTTTCATTTTAAAGCATGAGATTTGGTGGCACTAAGGGTAGTCATGTTGCTACACAACAGTTACTCCGTCTAGCTCCTAGAACTTCCCATCTTGCAAAACTGAAGTCATCCTTACACAATACCAACTCTCTGTTGACACTCCTCCAGCCTCTGGCACCTAGTCTCCTGCCTTTATGAGTCCCCAGCATTAGGAATGGCATCTGAGTTGAATATACAAGCAACATTGTTGACTGGTATGTTTCACATAATATAACGTCCTTGGGATTATATATGTGTTGGAATTCCCTGTCCCTTTGAATGCCGAGTAGCATCCTGTTGTACAGATAGACAGCAACCTGCCTATCTATTTGTCTATTAGCTAGCACTTGGGATGCCTCTGCATTTTGGCTGCTTGAGTAATGCTGAATACAGTGGATACACAAATATCTGGGTCTTGGCTTCTCATTCTTTCTTGCAGCTTCGCTTTGCCTTTCATTCTGTGGCTCTGTCTTGATCTTATGCGATATTCTCTTAGGTAGACCGCAGTTCTTTCATACGTGGAGATTAGGGAGCTATCTCGAGCATCATTCCTCAGACTTTAACCAGCTTTTGTTTCTGACAGTGTCCTTGGCCTATAACTCACTACAGAAGGTAGGCTGGCTGGCCAGCCAGCTCAAGGGAATTGCCTGCCTTTGTCTCCCCAGCATTGGGATGACTTCATGTACAACTGTGCCCAGTTTTTTTTTTATGTTGGTTCTTGGGGGTTGAACTCAGGTCTTTCAATCACCCCAGCCCTACAGTATTTACTTGGAAAATCTGTAGGGGAGAGAGGCAGATACATAGACCAATTAGCAGCCACATGAAAACCACCATTTTAAAAGAGTTATCTTTCCCTCCTAGGCTACTGCTTGCATGGAGTGAGGGGGAAATGTGAGGTAGGATCATGGTTAAGGTCTTGATCAGTGGTGACAGATGGCTGCAACTGAACATAGGCATTAGTGTCATGTGGCCCACACTCTTTCAAAATGGATTTGGAGATGAAAAGGAAGGAGAGACTTCTCTTTTCCTGAGTAGTCTACAGAGTTAGTGGGTAGCCCAATCAGGGAAATCGGGGCTCAGGTGTGGGTACTAAACATCCTGTCATTCCTCAGGAACCTAAGTGGAGAGCCATGACTCATATCATAGGAAGACTTGATGGAAGAAGATGGAAGGAGAGCCTCTTGTCTTTGTTCTTCTGGCTCTATGAGGGCACAGCATGGTCATCTGGGAAGAGTGCAGGCAGGCTGCAAGGACACTAGGTTCCAGACCCCATTCAGCTGTAGCCTAAGCCAGTGAGGGCTCACTGTCCCATCTCTGCTTGGGCTGCAGAGCAATGCCCTGTTCTCTCAGGGAGTCCTGTCCTACCATGGCTGGGACATGAAGTGTTGAGGACATGTGAGCCAAGGTGTATGGGAGAAGGTGGCAGTTTCTGCTTGAATTTTGTCCTTTCAGTAAGAAGAAACTGGCCTAGTTTGCATTGGGCTTCTCATGCTATACTTTTTTCTTCATCAAGCTTGCCAAACACAAATCATTATTATACCATATTGAAGTCATTCAGCCATTTGATTTCAGGGGAAACCATTATTCAGGTGGGTAGCTGCAAAAAAGTGGGGACAATGGTGACCAAGTAGAGGAAGCCTCCTCCCCACCTTCAGCCCACGTGACATCCAGCCTGTAAGGGGAGCCCAGTTGTCCAGGTCATTAGTCATAGACATGTAGTTTTCTAGAGGATGAGCAAGGGTTCAAGGCTAAAGGATGACCAAACATGGGGACAGAAAATGGGACTGTCTTGAAACCTCTTCAGAAGAGGACCAGAGATGGCCTAAGCCCATCTGCCAAGTATGCACTCCAGGGACATCAGAGGAACCTGCCAACTCAGGTTCATTAGAGAAATAAGATGCAAAAATATTCTCATAAGATGTCAGGGTGGAGCAATGTGACGCTTGGGTATGGGACTAGTGGCTTCTTGTTGTTAGTCTGTTTGGCTGAATTGGCCAGAGCAGCAAGCCTGGTTCCCAGAGCCCACTGAGGTGATTACAGGATGCACCAAGAGCCGGACAAATGAGGCTGGTGCTGCGTCTGAAAGCCCCACGTGGTAAGTCCTTCATTAGAAGAGCCATTAGCTCCACACAGAACATCAAGCAGCTGGGGTAGGGAGTGGGGAGAGGCGCCATCGCTGGGCTGGATCTGAGAGCCCAACACGAGAGGAAAAGCCCAGGCTTGGAGAGACCTGCCCACACTCCTGCCATTAGCTGGATCCCTGCTTAGAAGACGAAGGAGCCTCTGCAGGAGGACTCTCTAACAGCTTATCAGCCATGCTGAACAATTAGGATGAGGTTGCTCTCACCTGGAAGGCTTGCCCCTTGAGTCCTCAGGCTTTTTGTCATGGTTGACTGCAGACACAGCTCTCAGTGGTCCCTGTCCTCTCTACCCTGCCCTCCTGCTTAAAATAAACCTCACGCTGGGACAAGAATCACAGAAACTGCCCCAGGAGGTGAGAAGCACATAAGAATTCAAAGCCTCCAGAAACGTTCTCCTAGCCACTCCTACTTCAACACAAAGAAGGAAATGGTGGCCCTGAGATAGGCAGGGCTTCCCCCAAAAGCCTCAGGCAGGAAGCAGCAGAATCAGTCTCACTCAGTCAAGCCTGATGATGTCACTCAGTCAATGACATCATGTCTATTAGCTTTAAGGGTCAACTTGACACAATCCAGAATCATCTGGGAAGTCTTAATGAGAAATTATCTAGATCAAGCTGGCTTGTGGGCATGTCTGCCGAGGATGGCCTTGGTCTTGATTGCTAGTTGATGTAGACCTAGCCCATTGTGGGTGGTATCATTCTCTCGGCAGGGAGTCCTGAACTCTACAGGACAGCAGAAAGCTAGATGAAAGCAGCAGCGAGTAGGCAGCATGGTGGCTTCATTCCCAATGCCCCTGACCATAGATATGACATGAGCAGCTGCAGCTTTGAGTTTCTACCCCGACTTTTCCAGAATGATTGACTGTAACCTGGAATTAAGCCAAACAAATCCTTTCCTCCCCTACGTCTCCTTTGCTCAGGATATTTTATCACAGCAATAGAAATGACACTAGAAACAAAGGCCTGGATCTTCGACATTCCGGTTTTTCTCTAACCACACCACTTCCTGCTGAGCTGAGCTATGCCTTCTCCTCCCGTCTCCAGATGATTAACTGTATGTTTAAAACAACAGCTTTATGGAGTACAACTTATGTTCCTTAAAGCTTCCATCTTGAACAGGACAAGCACAGTTCAGTGCCTCCAGGACACCTCTATCACCTCCCAAAGCAGCCCCAGACCCGTTAGCGATTACTCCCTACGGCCCCGTCACCCCAGCCCTTGTTATACACTAACCCACTTTTGCTCTCTGCTTAGCCTATCCTGGATGCTCCATTAAATGGGATGATGGGATATGTGACTTTCTTGTTTGACTTCTTTCACTTAGCCTCATTTATACAGTTGCCTCATGTTGTACCACACACTGGGACTTTATTCATTTTCACAGCTGAGTAATACTCTGTTAAATGGAGAGGCTGCATGGGAGCTGATATCCATTCGTCAGCTGATGGGTATTAGGCTGACCCAGACCACTGTGAACATTTGTGTACAGATTTCCATGCTGCTATGTGCCCACATATACTGAAATGCTGAGGTATATTGTAACTCTGTGTTCACATTTTGAAGAAATGCCAAACTAATTGCTTTCCAAAGTGACTGGATCATCTTCTGTCATGGGTGATAGCATAGGCAGGTTCCTTTTGTTGTTGTTGTTTCTACTGTTGTTGTTTTTCCATCCTTGCCAACACCTATTATAGTCATATTATTCCTTATAGCTACCCAAATGCATGTGAACTGGTAGCCCATTGTGGCTGCATTTCTTTGATGGCTGACAACATTGAGCATCTTCTCATGTGCTTAATCCTCCCCCCCCCCCCGCCCCCGCCATGTATTTCTAGGAAGAGAAATGACAGCAGTGGACAGTCAAAGATGGGGCTTGCTGTGAAATATTCCTTTACACTGTGTGAATGTATATTGCTGTGACTGGTTTAATAAAGAAGCTGACTGGTCAATAGCTGAACAAAATAAGGTGAAGTGGAAAAGCCAGACTAGGAGAATGCTGAGAAGAAGAAGGGTGGAGTCTGGAGTTGCCAGCCAGATGCAGAACAAGTTGGACCCACAAAATGGGATAGAGGTAAAGGCTATGAGCATTTGGGGCAGTACATAGATTAATAGAAATGGATTAAGTTGTAAGAGCTAGTTAGTAACAAGCCTGAGCTGTTGGTTGAGCATTTGTAATTAATATTAAGTCTCTTTGTGGTTATTCTGGAGCTGGCAGTTGGGACAGGAGAACTGCACATGCAGGGCCTGGTATTGTAAATGAGGCTGAGGAAATGCCACAGATGTGGGCTTGCATCCTGCACAGCTTCTGAAATTTTCAACCTAGACAAGTCACTTTCCTTCCCTGTGCCTCAGTTTCCCTATCTATAAAGGAGGCATTATGCTTTCTATTTTACTGGATTATTATGAGTGCTGAGAGAGGTGGAGGAGAGGAGGCACTCAGCATACTGCCTGCTGGTAGAAGCGTCAGTTGAATTTCATTTCTTTACCTCCACAGTAAGCATTACTGCAGCATCCACCATGATGAGGTGCTGGCCTGGGTACTGAGGTCACAGTGATGGACACAGCAGACAGAAAAATCTCTGCCCCCCTGGAGCTTATGTGAGCTCTAACATTCTCAAAAGAGTTAATGAGGCTAGTTATTATTATAATTCAACGTTTTTACTCTTGATTGCAAAATAAGTACCAGTTCATCAGAAAGCAGAGGACAAGACAAAGGGAGTTTCACTAATGAACTTGAACTTTAGTGAGAGCCCAAGCCTTAGCTTCGGTAATTGTAGCTCTCTGTCAGCTCCAGGTGTGGCCTTGCCTTCCTCTCTAAGCCTGAAAGGGAAGAGGCCCAAGAAGCCACTTGTTATCAGGGCTGTAAAAAGTTTACACACACACACACACACACACACACACACTTACACATGCACAGGGGTGGGGGGAGTGTTTAGCATCTCTAGATATCTATACAAAGGAGTCCTGAAACACTTTCCAAGCTAGGAGTGATTCAGAGGCATAAAATGATAGGATACAAAAATCAAATGAAAAGGTTGTGTGGGGAACAAAGGGCAAGGGAAATGGCTCAAGCTGCTTGGGATGCACAACAGAGCTAAGCGGGGACTTGGATACAGAGGATGGTAGGGTGGGGACTTGGGACTTGCAGCAGGGCTAGGTGGGGGCTTGGCACATATGCAGCAGGGCCAGGTGAAGCTACTAAAGGAAGAAGAAAACCTGACCACGCAAAGAGTACCCCTAGGACCAGTAACCAATGAGGTCTCAAGGCCAGATTGCTTTGCTCAGAAGTTGGAAAGCCATGATAGAAACATGTCCCATGGACCAACACTTACTGCCAGTTCCACTTAAGGCCACTTCTGAGAATTTTGCAAGCCTCTGAACTTCTCCAGTTTCCTTTCCTGCCCAGCAATTCTGCCCTAACCAGGTACTTGGATACCAGGTCCTTCCAGAACATTCCATTGGGACAGCCTTTCAACATGAGCTGCAACTGATTTCCAGGGTCCCTGTGGGATTCTCTGCAGTCTGATGACTATAATCTCTATGTGTGTGGGAGGGTGAGAGTGTGGCATAGGGGATATCAAGGAACCAATAAGGCTGCATTTGCAGAAAGACAGATGAGAAACAGCCAAGGACTTGTCCTATCAAATGGTAAATTCTATAAAAGTGAGGGGAAATGAAGCATATTACTAGAGAAAAAAAAACAACACTGAACTGGCAAAAAAGAACAAAAAACATAAAAGACAACATGAGACACGTGGAAATGTAGAAAATAATGAGCAGGCATAGCATATTAGTAGATATTAGCAATAAAAACAAAGTGAATGGCAGTAAATGATGACAAAATAATCTATATTATTTTGAAAACTCAAATAGCATCCCTATTGCTTACCAAACCCAGCAATCAACTACTGATAAACTAAAAAATGTGAAAGCAAACATTTCTTTTTCAAAGCCAGGAATGGTGGTATATGCCTGACACCTCAACACTGGGGAGGTAGAGTAGGAAGATGAAAGCCTAGCTCAAAATAAAAAAAATTAAAAATATAGAATAGTTAATACTTTTGTCACCCTGGGTAGGAAAGGATGTCTTTAGAAAGTCTCAAAGAAAATAATATTAAATAAAAGTTGAATAGAGCCAACTATTTTGAATAATTTCTTATCACTAAGCAATCCCATGTAGAGAGAGACTAAATCATAGATTAGAAAAACAATATTGAAACTCATGTAACATATTGAAAGTTTAGCATCAAAATTAATTTTTAAAATCTTCTGAAAATTAATCTGGGGAAAGCCAATGGGAAAAGTGATGAAATCAAAACAGATCTTTCTCAAAGGAGACATGGTCCTTAAGCAACTCAAAAGATAGGCAGCATCTATAGGCTCTGTAGTGGTGCCTCCCTTCTCATCCCTGACAGTGGCTCTTGGTATGTTTTAAAACATTTTTTTTTCTGATAAAGTTCTATTGATTGTTTTTGAAGAACTAGCCTTTAGCGTTCTTGTAATTTTTTTATATTTCATTGACTTCTGTTATTATTTTGATTTGCTTTTGTTACCTATGCCCACATTTGTATTTCAAGTTTATTCATTTTCACTATTTGGCAGCTAAATAAATATCTCACGATCTGTTCTTTAAAAAAAAAAAAATCATCATTTTTAGTTGTTACCACTGGGGAGGGAGATGCTATTGGTTGAGGCCAAGAGTGCCCCTAACCATCATATGATACACAAAGCAGATAGCTATAACAAGGGATTAGTTGGCCAGAATATCAATAGTTCTCAAAGCAGGAACCCTGACACAGACACAAAAATCCTATGAGATTTGCAAAGACAAACCAACAATCTTTACACAGGACTGAGTCATCCTGACCAAGTAAACTTCCTTACAGGCATAGAGTTCACTGGGGAAAGGCTCACCTGAACCCTTTCCTCTCACACTTCACAGATATTAATCTGGGACAAATCACAGACCAACACCTTTTAGAATACAACATGGCAAAACTTTTTGCAAATCAGGAGTCAGACTCAGGAAACAGCAATAAACTGGGGGGGGGGGGAGTATAAATTGAACTTCAGTAAAGCTATATTTTCTGTTCACAAGGAGATATAATAAAAATGAAAAGGCTGCTACAGACAGGAATGAAATATTGCAGTCTATAATTCTAACAAAGGATGGATATCCAGAATATTTAATTGACAAGGTCATTCAGAGTATTAACAAAACCACAACTAGCTCAATGTAAAATGGAGTTACCAAACATCTGCTTGTCTTCCCTGGGTTGGCAACAAGTTCCCTTTCTCTGGATGTTGCTAGGCAGCTGGGAGTGACATACAAACTCTGGCCACCTCACCCAGGGCATCAAACTACTGGGTCCTCTACAACTTGGTTATGGAGGAAGGATGGGCTGCCAACCCTTCTCAACTGTGCTTGCAGGATTCTGAACTATGTCTGGTTCCTTCCATATCTATTCCCTCAGGCCTCCCATTCCCTACCTTGACCCATGGCTTAATTTCTGTATCCATATGATGGATTACTTTATCATGGCCTTTGTGTTACTTAGTTTTTTGTCAACTTGACACAAGCTAGAATGATCTGAGAAGTGGGAATCTCAACTGAGTAGATGCCCCCATCCTATTGGACTGTAGGCAAGTGTGTGAGGCATTTTCTTGGTTGACAGTTGATGCAGAAGGGCCTAATCTACTGTGAAGAGTGCCAGCACTGGGAAGGTGGTTATGGGTATATAAGAAAGCAAACTGAGCAAGCTATGGAATAGAGCCATCAAGCAGCATTCTTCCATGGTCTCTGCTTCAGTTCCTGCCTTCAGGTTCCTGCCTTTAGTTTCTGCCTTGGCTTCCCTTGATGATGGGCTATCTAACCCATAAGGCAAATAAACCATTTCTTCCCACTTTGCTTTTGTTCATGGTATTTATCACAGAAATAGAAGCCAAACTCAGACAACCTTCAATGCTCAGTCTTTGCATTTTCATTGTAAACACAATTTTCCCTGAGGGCATAGAAGCTAGGAGCTGAAGCTGCCTTCCCTCAATTGGTAGCAATTCCAACTGCATCTTTATCCCTTTTCCCATCACTGCTCTTGGCTCTAGAAACCTCACTGAAAGCAACCTTAACCCCTCTCTCTAGGATTTAGCATGGGTACTTCCCCGGACCTGCTCAAAGAAGAGTCACCCAATTCAACTCCCAGTCAGTGAAGTCTGGACTCAGCTTCCTCTGAGTGAGCATGAAGCAAATGCTTCTGTCTTGTTAACCTCACCCAACTCCCAACTGTGGAAGTGTGGGGTTCACACTTAGCTTCATAGACAATGTCCTTAATCTCCTCCTAGTCAGGCTACGAACTTTAGCCCTGCACACTGAAGGCCAAAATGACAGCTTTTCTAAGTCCATAGACATTAGCCAACTCAGAGAAATCTACCCTACCATTTAAGGATCGGTTCAGGTTCTTCCAAGGAGCTTTTGCCCCAACATCAACTATTTCAGTTGTTCCATGTTTCTGTCCCCATGTCACATTGCAGCGGCTACATAGTTGCCTCTCTGGATGCACTGCAGCCCCCTCCCTTTGGCTCGAGGAGGTAAGACTACCAGGAATTGGGTTCAACACAGGCCTGCCACCAGCTATGACTTCAGCATCCTGGCCCTGTCAATGCCCCTCTTCTTCTGTAAATGAGAAAATGACTCCCATTCCCTTTCTGGAGTTGATTACTGCCTGGAAAGTTCTTAGCACAAGTGCCTGCCACATTGCAGAAGCTAAGGAGCAGCAGCTGCCAACGGGGATAAGAGCTAATTAAATGTTTGCTGAGCTGGGCTGAATGACAAGCTCTGGGTCTCCAGTGAGGGACTCAGTCCAGAGTGTTCAGATAGCATCTTTCCTATGAGATCCAGACCCTGTGGGTACTGGAACAAGCTTGCAGCAGAAGCTGCATAAAGGAGATGGAGAAGGCATGCCGGAGCCCACTGTGAGAGGCATGAACCTGCTGTTTCTCCATCCCTCTACCCTCTTGTGAAATGACTAGTGCTTGCCAGCTTGAGGCTCATGGAGGCCTCTTGCTTTGTTCTGCCTTGTTTTCCTGGGGAGATGTCAGCACAGATGAGGCATCAAGGAAACACTAAAGCATGGGTACTCAACCTGTGAGCCATGACCCCTTCGGGGACTGAATGACCCTTTCACCAGGGTTGCCTAAGACCTTCTGCATAGATATTTGCATCATGATTCATAACAGTAGCAGAATTATAGTTATGAAGTAGCAATGAAAATAATTTTATGGTTGGGGGTCACCACAACATGAGGAACTATATTAAAGGGTCACAGCATCAGAAAAGTTGAGAACCACTGGACTAAAGAAATGATGCACTCAAGTCCAATTAGTTTATTGGACTTACTTATAAAGAATGGGTGAAGGGTTACTTACAGAAGTGTGGGTGGCCCCAAAGCAACCATAGTTTCAAAATGCTGCACCCTAGCATAGATGATGTATTAATTACTTTTCTGTTGCTCTGATATAAAACACCATGACCAAGGCAACTTATAGACGAAAGAGTTTATCTGGGTTTATAGTTCTTAGAAGTTTAAAATTCATGGTGATATATATATATATATATATATATATATATATATATATATATATATATATATATATATATGGAATTCTAAAAGAAATGTTTAGTTTTCTTTGGATTTTCCAGTTGGAAATCAACATGGAGAAATCATAGCTATCTCCTAACTAGGCAGCAGCAGCACATTTTCATCAGCCTTAGCCTGCAGGCCTTTCCCTCCTGAACCTCCTCATTAGGGAACACAGCATGAATATCAGTGAACCATAAAGCCCGGAAAATGAGGGCTGTCCCGGAACACCTGCCACAAGAGGCATGAATGCTCAGATCCTTGCCTGTGGCTGCTCTTAACCAGAAACAAGCTGAGCCAAGCACTGTGGGTCCCTGAGGATGTGACAGTGGTGCAGAACCTTGGTTTGTACCCACAGTTTGCTCCAGCTCTGTGCAGGACCATTGGGTCACAGGAGCACCATAGCCAATACCAGTACCTAAGCTATGCTTGTTACCCATTTCCCAGAGGGCTCTGTGATGAACACTGTGAAGGGGCCCTCCTCAATCTGGAAACAATCCCTTCTATTCTTGGATACAAACATCCTTCCTCCAGATGTGGGCACAGGTGGATGGGGAAGGGGTCTTCCTTATACCACACAGCATAGAAAAGTACCCACTGACTAGCCACACTCAGTCTCAGCCCTGGTCTTGGTGCTGCTAAGACCTCAGAGAAGGTCAGGGTGCCCTGCTTCCCTGAGTGTGCGAGCACTGTGAAGGAGCTGACCTGCACTATCATCTCCGTAGTCCTTATTTCTGTGGGACCCCATTTTAAAGAAGAGGAACCAGGGATGGTAGTATACAAAGTATAGCACTTAGAGCTAGGGCCAGGAGGAGCAGGAGTTCAAGGCTATCCTTGACTACATAGCAGCCATAGAAGTCAATGTGCACTACATGAGACTATCTCAAAACAAACAAAAAGCACAACAACCAAAAAGATCTGGTATAATGGTACAAACCTTCAATCCCAGCACTGAGGAGGTAAGGCTGGGTGAAGCTAGCCTGCTCTATGTATTCAGTTCCAGTCCAGCTCATGCTACACAGTGAAATTCTGTCTTAAAAAGAAAGGAAAACAAACAAAGCATGAATTAAACTCAATTAAATGTAAAAAAAAAAAAAAAGGAAGCTGAGACTCAGGGCAGCTGGAAGAGAGGAATTCAAGCCAGACCCAAGGTCTCCAAATGTGTGCACAGCCCCTCCAAGCTAAGCTGACTTCACTGAAATAAAGCACCTTCATCCTGTCCTTCCAACCTAAGACCAGGGATGAAGCTCAGCTGTGTGTTCACCAACCAGAAGCTCTTAAGTCATCCACAACCCTGCCTGACTCTGATTTAAAAAAAAAATGCCCCCCGCTCAAAAGTCGCCTGAAAATCCCATAGGTGAGGGGCCCAGCCAGGCTCAGAGACTCAGGGGTCTTTGCTCACAAGAGCTTTGTGTCTCTCCCAAAACTTAAGGCCACCGAGGGTTGGATTAGGCAATTCTACCATTCCCTTGGCCAGGCCTAGGACCACAGGTACATTGAGATTTAACAAACACAGGAGAGTAAAAATCCAGAGGCCTGAAAGTGAGGTCAGCGCTTATCTTCTTTCCCAACTCAGATAAGAAGTAATTGCTTTTTTATCACTTGCACATAGAATTTGAAAGTAAAGAAGGAAGGTGGCTTGATATCACACCTACGCTGTGCAGCACTCAGATCCTCAAGGGCCACTTCTTCTGAGGACCCTGAGTCAAGTCTCCCAGATGTTCTAACACAATTTAATGAGAAAAACAGCCAAGGTCTGGCAAAGAAGTGTCAGCCAGTCCCGTCCAACAGGAGGGCTTCCTGCAGCAGATAGCACATGTGGAAAAGATGTTGTAAACTGTCATCAATGGTCCCAAGGTAGCCTTTACCTAAAGAGAGATGTTTGGACAAGGGGGCAGGGCCCTTCCCAGGGAAGGTAAATGCTGTTGCTTAGAAACCTGGAAATCCCCTCATTCCCGGCTCCATGGGTTACCTGGCCCACGAAAATGGAACATCTCCCACAGATGGAGCAACCGGAGTGAAGTGCCTCCTTAGATGTCAACCCTGTGGTGCACAAGGAGCCCAGAGGCCTCTCATCCCAGCTTCACAGATCATTCTCCTGCAAGATTTAGAGCCCCAGGTTCCCACCGCTTTCAAGTTTCCCTACAGTTTGGCTCGACAGCTGCTAACTCCTTCCTGTCTATGGTTCTTTGATTTCTCCTCAGCACCGATTGCACTCTTTCATACGGACTTGATTGCCCAGGCTGTGGTGTCTTCCTGAAAAAAAATTGACATTCATCATGTTTATTGACTGTTGTTGTGGGTTGAACCGTGTGCTCTCAAAAAACTTGTGTTCAAATACTAGTCCCAGCACCTCAGATTGTGACCTATGTGGGCAGATTATGTCTTAAAGACATAAACAAGTTCAAATGAGGTCTTGAGGCAGGGTGGTTCCTAAAATCTGACTAGTGTGTAAAAGTGGAATACTGGAGGCAGAAACATACAAGGAACATGACAAGCGGAGATGCCAGCAGAAGGGGCCGCTTGGTAGAGGGATTGCCTAGCACGAAGCCCTTAGTTGGATCCCTGGCATGGCAAAATCCAAGCATAGTGGCACACACCCATAATCCCAGCACTCAGAAAACAGAGGCAGGGTCATCAGAAAGTTTTGGCTTATTAAAAAGTCATTCTTGCCTATTTGATGAGCTTGAGGCCAGCCTCGGCTACACAAGACTGCCTCAAAAACAAAATGATATGAGTAGAGATGAGGTGATATTTCTACCAGACAAGGGATCCCAAGGATTACTTAGAAGCCACTAGAATCCTGACAGAGGCCTGAGGCAGGTTCCTGGATATTGGAAGGAATCAACCAACCTTGCCAATTAGCTTGACCTTGGCTATCTGGTAAGTTATAGGCACGAGTTTGTCTGTGTCTGAGAGTTTTTCTATGTCTGTCTCGGCCTCTTCACTGTTGTGGCATTCTGTCCCAGCATCTCTGAGACGTGTGCACTTGGCACCTGTGGTCATAGGTCCTTGTCGCCTTTTCTCATTTAACTATTTGACATTTCAGGAAGCCGTGGCTCACAGGAGCAAATAAATGACTGCGTCTCCTCCAGCCCCCATGTAAAGGGGTAGAAATTTAAACAAAAGAAGCTCTATCTGGAAGTCCATACTGTGACCCTTGCCCAAAGGGCCTCTTCTTGTTCTAGACTTGAAGGGGTTCCCCCCCGAAGTAACTAAAAGCAAGGCCATCTGCTAACTAGGCGGGGAAACCCCCAAGCCAAAGCATTATGAAATATTTAATATGATGGTGGGAGGCATCTTGCCAGCTGAGCCGCTGCCAGGAACTGGTCTTTGCTGATGGCAAGAGACTCATGCTACAGAAAGCTGAGCCTGGAGCTAAATTAGCTTTGAAGTTGATTAAACCTCCAGGGCTCCAGGGAGTATGAGGCTCGAGGAGGCCCCCGCAGTCCGGACACCGAACAGAACAGTTCTCAGGGACCTTTGCACCATGATGGCTTGTGGGGGTACTTGGAAGTGCTTTTCACGTCAGAATACTCAGAAACCCCATTGTAGTTAGGATTAGTGAATTTAGCAGGGAAAACAGCCCTGCCATGAATGGAATAACACATCCATGCCAGGGTCTTGTTCTGCAACAGAGAGGCTGAAATAGCTCTCTCTCTCTCTCTCTCTCTCTCTCTCTCTCTCTCTCTCTCTCTCTCTCTCTCTCTCTCTGCGTGTGCGTGTGTGTGTGTGTGTGTGTGTGTGTGTGTGTGTGTGTGTGTGTACCAGGTAAGGATTCTTAATTGCTCATGGGAGCCTCTTCAGTCATACTTTATGACAGGACAAAGGTTTCATTCAAAGCAGTCGCCTCCAGCTACTGCTCTTATTTAAAATTCAAGGTGATAGGAATAAACGCACTTGTCTTGCATTTTCTCCTCTTCTACTCACACAGGCTAAATAGTGTAGAAGTAAATCCATCCCATAACTAGAACAAAATGGCCAAACATTAAAATCTGAGAAAAATTGAAAATAAAGCAAAATAAATGTAATGGGTTTTGGTAATTTCTATTAAATGGGCAAAATTTCTAAAAGCAACATACTCTAAAAGACTGTGAATTATTTTTTCCATCAGGTGCTTATTAAATGTGTTATATGACTTAGGGATTGGGGGGACTCATTACAAACAGTGAGGCTCAATGTGGCAAGTTATGAAAAGCCAAACAAGACATCAGAAGCTGGGAAGCAAGACCACGGGACCCATGAGCAGTGAGACCAGAGAATGAGAGGTGGGCTGGAGAGATGCTCAGCAGCTAAGGGAGCTTGTAGCTCTTTCTCAGTACCCGAGTTTAATTCCCAACTCAGGCAACTCATACCTGCCTATAATTCCAAATCCAGAAGATCTGATGCCCTGTCCTGGCCTCTACAGGCCCCTACACATCTGTAGGAATATAGACACACATGCATAAATTAAAAAATAAATTAATTAATTAAAAAGAGAATGGGAGCCATTGAGCCAGAGTCAAAGGACAGTTACCCGTGAAGAACAGCAGTATTCAACAAGAAAACACTAGGCGAAAACAAATTAACACTAGCAGCAAAACGCCAGCATATCTGGAAACACCTCGAAAGTGAAATACGCACAACCTGCATTTAAAGTGTGGTAAAATCATACCAGAGAAAAATGAAAGACAAACTAAACATTGGAGGTGTGACATGTTCCTGCATGCAAAGAGGATGGAAATCCATCCTGCCCAGATAAATTTATAGGATTCCATATTTAGCCCATAATCTAAACTGTGAAGGTATGTAGGGAAGAGAACACACTGAAAGAGTCAGGGTTATTTTAAAGACGTACAGAGAGAGTAGGTGATGGCTACACCACTTATCAAAGCTTACTTCAGAGTGGTGTCAAGTAAAAGGATGTGGTCTCAGCCCAGGAAGAGATGGACAGACCAGGGAAACTTAGCAGAGAGCAATTTTCAAGAATTTAGTTTATGACCAAGAGATCTCAAGCCAAAGAGCAGAGAAGCATAGAAAGTAGTAATGTGTTTAGGAATAAGATCATGCCACAGCCTACATTTATGTATCTTTCATTTTTATTTTATGCATATGAGTGTTTTGTCTGCATGCAGGTCTGTGCACCACGTACATGCCTAGTACCTGTAGAGGGTCAAAAGAGGGAGTCAGATTCCCTGGAAATGGAATTACAGGTGCTTGTGAACTGACATGTGGGTGCTGGGAATCGAACCTGGGTCCTCTGCAAGAGCAGCTCATGCTCTTAACCACTGGGCTATCTCTCCAGGCCCTTGCATCTATATTTAAAGCCACACTCAGTGTTTCATTTTAAATATTTAAAAATACAAAAATAAAGATGTGGAAAAAGAATTTAGAATGATAGAAATGTTTGTTCATTGGCTTGTTTGCTTGTAGAACTGGAAACTGAACTCAGGGCCTTGAGAACGCTAAGCTGGTGCTCTGTCTCAGACTACACCTCAGCCCAGAAGAGCACACTGAGCTAACACCCAAGTATTACTATATGATACTGGACATCAAGAGATTATAAAAGATTAATAATTGGACTATGAAGTAATGGGTCATTTTTATATAACAAATGGCATACACGTGAAATTATAAACTGCAATAGATTGGAATAAAATATTAAAATCTAAAGCATAAAAGTAACTCTCATGAGCCTCTTAGAATAAACACCTTAGAAAAGTGAATGAGGACCTACAATATGATACTGAATGTTGAGAAGATAATGGCCAGAGCTGCTTAACAATTAGAGATCTACAAAACAGTAGAGGGACATAACAGAGTGACACTTCTGTATCAGAGGACATCAAGAGAGAAAAGGACAACCTCCAGGTTGAGGGTATCACAAATCCTGTATTTGATAGGATCATGTTGTGGTCATGGAAGGTGCGAGGTGTAAAGATCTCTCCTAACTCAACAATAAAACAGTTAGCAAGTCAACTCAGACACAGGAAGGGAAACTCGGTAGACATTTACTAACAAAAATCTACAATAATAAATGAAAACCATAGTGAAACTGGGTGTGGTGGCACAATCTGAGCACTAGGAGATGGAGGCAGAGGGATCGCCATGAGTTCAAGGGCCAGCCTGGGTGACTAGAGTATAAAAACAAACAAACGCAATGAGACACCATTTCACTCCTGTGGGCTGTTTACTAAGACAGAAAGTAGCAAGTGCTGGCAGACTGTGAGGAAATGGCAACCCCATGCGTTGTGGATGGGAGGTAAGGGGGTGCAAAGGCTGTGGCAGTTTGGCACCTCCCCAAAGAGCTAAACTCAGAGTGGCTAGGTTTTTGGTGACAGTCACAAAAGCATTCTTACCAGCACTGTGCACAGCAGTTTAAAGGTGGAACCAAACCTCAGTCTGTGAACAATGATGGTTGACAAGCTGCTGTGCCTACACGCAAGGGAATACTATTTAAGCACAAAAAGGAATGAAGTACTACGTGCTACTGTGGGTAAACCTAAAAAGCAGGATGCTAGAGAATGCTGCCAAACTTGGTAAGTCAGATGATAACATTCCCTTATACAGGACACCCAGGCTAGGTGAATCCCCAGAGAAGAGTGGGTTCATCATTCTCAGGGCCGGATGGAGAGGGATGACCACATATTAATGGAAGGCTGTCTCTGGAGGTAATTAGAATCTTTTGAAACTAGATAGAAGTAGCAGTTGCTCAATACTGCACAACAAACTGTTTAAGATGATGCTGAGTGGAACTTACCTCATTGTACAAAGATGACATGTACAAAAATTACAAGATGTTGTCTTTCCTTTATTTAGCAAACATACAGCCTTACACCTTCCATGACCACAACATGCTAAACATGCAAGTTTACACACACAAGCACATATACACAAACACATATACACATACCATACACAAGTGTGCACACATATGACTACAGTGTGCATACTTATACCACTCACATGCACACACACAGCACAAGTGTGCATATATAATCAAATATCCCCCAGATACAGTATGCATACTCATAACACATGTGTGCCTTCACATAAGCACAAGTGTGTACATACACCCACTCCACATACACATTTACACTTATACACATACTCTCCTGTAGAATCCCTAATTGAGATGTGGGCTCTCTGCTCAGATGTGAACAGCAGAGCATTGTAGGGAGGGAAATTCCACAATGATTATTGAAATCTGAAATGCATTTTCTTGGGACAGAAAAGATAGCTCAGCAGTTAATACTTGTTGCTCTTACAGAGACCTAGGTAAGATTCCAAGCTCCCACATGGCAGCTCCCACACACCTATTATTCCAGTTCCAGGGGATCTGATCCCCTCTCTCACCTCCATAGGCATTAGGCACCCATGTTGTAACACGAGTCTTAAAAGGTCTTATTAATAAAAAAAAATGGAACCAGATTTTGGGGTGAAAGCTGAAAGATTAGAGAAACAAAACAAGCCACAGCCAACCTCACCTTGCCAACTCCTCAAATGATCCTGTTTTCATGAATCCTCAGACTAAAAGCCTCTGAGTCCTCACCCCAGGGTCTCAATTGAACTGCTGCTGCCACTAGCTTACCTCCAGAAAATCCTCAGTCTAAAGAGCATGTGTTCCTGTTTCCTCACATCTTATATAGCAGGGGTTTGGTTACAAATTGTTATTGGTCATAGTCAATCTCTTTCTAAAAGAAGAAAGGGGGATATGATATAGAAATGCAGGATACAGATACGATAGGATAAAAGAGTAGATTATTGAATCTACTTTTAAAGAGCTACAACTTGTTTACATTGCTATGGATTTTAGTTTATTGATACAAATTTAGAGTTAATTTTGTTATACTATATGTATATTTCTACTCTTGTTTAAGGTATTATGTTTGTACAACTCATTTGAAATTGTAATATATAGTTAAGAAATACAGATTAATAATTAGTCTTCTATGATGGTCAAACTTATAGTCATGTTAGTTAAGTTTTCTAGGTATAAACAGATATATTTCAATTACATAGGTAATCGTCAAACACTTCAAAGACCTACAGAATATGGCATTTAAAATATTTTAAAAGCTTAGACTTCCTGGACAGTGAGACATATCTGCTCCTGGCAGCACAGATTTACTTCAAAGAAGATGATGGGCATCAAAGAAATTCCATATCAAGTATGCTTTCTTTATGGCAAAAGTTAGCCATTTGGGCAAGAAACTGCTCTTATTTAGACTGCTTGATAATATGTTGCATAAACTGGATATATAGGACCCATAGGAAAATGACCACTAAATTTGCCAAAATAAGGCAAAATGGTCCTTCAGGTTCCTCCTTCACAGAAGAGACTGCCAGACATTCTTCAGGACCCAGGGAAAAGTGACTTAGAGACTCTAGGCCTAAAGGCTGAAGATGGATGCCCCACTGTTGCAGAGGAACTTGGGGTGACTGTCCAGGCAGCCAGATGTCTCTGTCATTTCCAGAATTTTGGAAGTTGCTTACAAAGCACTTCCTGTTTACTTAGGTAATATTATATCCTTTTGGGGTCTTTGACATAGTTATAATTATAGTTATCCTTGGTTATAAAGAAAGGTAAATTAGATATGAAAATTTAGACTCATAGAAATAAGATAGATGATAGAGTATTTTCTTTAATTTTGCCAAATATAAATAGACTAGATATTGTAACTGTAATTCTTGCTTGATAACTGTTTTATTATATGTAATTTTACTATTAAAGTTAAAACCTTCCGTTTTGATTAGACAGAAAAGGGGAAGTGCTGTGGAATGTCTTTCTTTTGCTGTGAATATGTGTCACTATGATTGGTTAATAAAGAAGTTGCTCTAGCCTATGGTGAGTCAGGTTATAGCCATGCAGGAAATCCAAGAGAGAGACAGGAAGAAGAAAGGCAGAGGTAGAGGAAATGCTAGCCTGCCACCCAAGGAGCAACATGCCAGCAGACCGGTAATGCCATGGTCATGTGGCAATACGTAGATTAATAGAAATGGGTTAATATAAGATGAAAGAGCTAGCTAGCAAGAGGCCTGCCATAGGCCATACTGTTGATAATTAATATTAAGCCTTTGGTGATTATTTTATAAGTGACTGAAAGACTGCAGGGGCCAGGCAGAACCGGAGGAATGCAGGGCCTAAGAAAACTTGCGGCTACACTCATGTGGTGGACATAGGTACAAGTAGACAAAACACACAGACATAAAATTAAAATAAATCTTTGAAATGCACATTCCTTGTGTCCATCATCTTCACTTAGAAGACATAATTCCACACAAGTCTTAGTTATATATGCCCACAAATATTTTATTTGTTTACAAAGTGAAACAATTAAAAAAAACATCTAGCAATGTGTGTTGTTGGTTATGATGAGAGCCCCAGAAAAAAAACTAAATAACCAATTGGTCTCTAATTGCCCTTGAACACTTTTTACACCACCCATAAATTCCAGAGACATGATTTGTCCCAACAACTGCACAAGCAATAAAAATGTACACATATATTAATTTACACTATGATGTATAGTGTGTGTTTCCACAAAGTGGATATAATAAAGTCAAACCACTCAAGTGCTACACTGCTCAGACCTCAGAAGGTCTGGTCTGTAACTCTTCAAACTTGCAAGCTCTGACTGTTGACAGATAGCCAAGCATCTCTCCAGCTCTGTTCTCTCATCTGAAAAGCAGGATGATTGACATACCTGCCTCAATGGATTATTGAGAGGGTGCAGTGAGTCCTCTCAGATAAAGTACTTAACGTCAGCGCTGGTGTGTCTTAAGCACCTGTAAATGTGGGATGTTATTAGGTACTCAATGGTTGACATTTGGAAAGAAGTAGCTAATTGAAATTTTCCTGTAGTTCAAAGTGAGGAGGGCTGTGCAGCTGTGGGCCTGGGTACCATGGGGAGAAAAGCAAGGTCATGATGGGCCCACTTTCTCACCACCAACCTAACCTTACAGGAGCTACAAATCAACCCATCCCTTGTGACCAAGTCAAGGGCTCACCACTGAGACTGAAAGCTAATATGTCCCCCTCCCCGCCACAGGGTTCAGATTCATCTTTTACACACCCCTGCTATCTCCATTAACGCATATGCTTACCAGTTTCCTGTGTTTGTTCCCTGGAAAATAAACTGTTGGAAAGAAAAATCAATTTTCATTAGCAGTGCCATTACTTTCAGGAAAATCCTTTCTCAAATAAAAGTAGAAAGGACACCCTGAAAGCTGATATCAACTTGACCTTTCTTGAAGGACTCAGCATGCTGCCGACTGGAGCTTCCTGGCTGTCATCTTACATGGACCAGGTACCAGGGTCACAAGAAGACAAGTCACCCACAAGGAGGTGCCACAGATATGAAAGGTAGGCAGCTGGGGTATGGCTAACTGGACAGGCCCTTGCCTAGGAATGGTCCTATGCAGTTCAGCTGACTCAGCTCAATTCAGCATAAGTCTGGGGTTTTCAAATCTTCTGGTTTTTTAAAGAGAAATTCTCTTGGGTCTGGGGAGATGACACAGTGGTTAAGAGAACTTGTTCCCACAGAAGACCTGGCTTCTGTTCCCAGCACCAATATTGTGACTCACCACCATCTGAAAATCCAGTTCCAGGGGATCCAGTACCCAGTTCTGACCTCCACAGGCACCAAATGCCATATGTAATACATACATACATATGCATCGCCATATGTGACATATATACACGTACATATATACATACACGCAGGTATAATAGTCATACACATAAAATAAATAAATCTAAAACAAAAAGTAAAAGAAATTCTCAGTCTGAATGTTTCAACAAATCCATAATAAATATCAAGTCTTCAAGGTCAGTTTAATACTTTTGGCCCAGGAGGGGCCCAGTGGTGACTTATGTGGCATGTCATGTCTGTGTGTGTCTTGGGGAAACCATCCGTTGTGACTTTGAGTTGTGACCAGCCCACGCTGACATGGGAGATGGCTTCCCGACCTCTAACACCTGCCCCTCCTCCCTGTCTCAAAGTGGTCCTAGTCTACCTCCCCAAGCTGAGTGTCAACCCTTGAAAACACATCGGAAACAGACCACAGTCCATGTTCTCCAGCCAGGCTTTCATGCTAGGGAGTTGTTTTCCTTTCTGCTAAAACTGACAGCAGAATGTGTGACACCCAGCATCTCTACTTGGTGAGTGGAGTGCTCGGAAAGATTATCTGAAGTAAGATAAAGAATAATGGAGTCGGTCAGAAAGAAACTCTGAAGCCGACAGGCAATGCCAGGAGAGCAGCGAGTTTTCCTAAGTGAGGTGAGTGAATAATCGCATAATTCACACCTGAGAGGGTTCCTCGGAAACCCATTCCATCCCAGTGGCATGGTGACCATCCCGGACCTATTGCTCTCCGCCATGCACCGCCAGCGGGTGGAAACCTATGAACATCCGGTGATTTTCAGCATCTGTCCCTCCTTGATCAGCACAGATGTTGGGCAAAGGATGCTAAAGTGAACTCCTAAGATGGATTTCCTACCCCTGGTGTGGGCACTAGGGTTTTTAAACATGGCCATCATTTCTAAAAGAAATAAACGCTCATCTACGCACACTGTCCTTACAAGAAAATAAAGGATACCTTGCCTAGGAGGCTGCGCCTAACACTCCACTCCTGCCCCAGGAACCCCTCACACTTCAGCTCTGTGTCCCTAGTCTCTCAAGCCCCTCTGATTCTTTCTCTACTAGTCTTGATCAATAAGTCTCTATAATCACAGTTAATTCTCATCATTCTCTTTGTGCTATGTTAAAGAAAGTATCCTTGGAGCATGAAAACACAAAGCTTCACTTTTCAGAGCCATGGTAAAGAAACTTTTATAATTATTTGCTTATTCTGACCAATCAGGCTACAGCTATTTCAGGCTCAGCTCTATCCATTGCCTGAGATCTCAAGACAGTTGTGGAACTTGGAGGCAGGTGCTCACACAACACTTAAGTAAAATCCTCACCTTATTGGAATACTGATCTCTCTCCATTTCTCTCATTGGCAAATCCATTCTTTGAAAATCCTAAGATTACATATGAGGATGCTCCAACTTCATTGTGCAGCACTCAACACAGGATGCCCCTTCCTCTCCCCTCCAAGGTGGAAGGCAGGAGGAAAGGGTAGTGATTGCCCTAGGATGGAGTGGTCTGGGGGAGTCCAATGGCTGGGTTGCAAATGTCCATTGGTTCTCTGTCTTGTCCCTGTGACCAAACCCCCGACTTAAATGAAGAAAGCTTTGTTCTGGCTCACGGTCTGAGGGAACAGCCATCATGAAAAGGAAGACATGATGGCAGGAGTAGCTGTGGAAGCAGAGGTGTGAGACTGCTTGCTCACAGCTGGGTTGATCAAGAAACACAGGTGAAACAGGAGAGGGGCCGAGCTATGAGCCTCAAGACCTGTCATTCAAGACACCCACTTCCTCCAGCCAGAACCCAGCTTCCAAAACAGTGCCACAACATGGAGACCAAATATTCCAACACATGTGCCTGTAAGGGTCATTTCACATCCATATTGTGCCACATGTTTATGCTCATTTGTGAAAACTCACTGGGCTGTCTGTGTTGGGCTCCAGTGCCCTTGAATAAGAAAGTATGTTTCAATAAAGTATATTTAGCAAATACAACAAAGAAAGAAAAATCAGAGACTTAAAAGTCATGTTTTTAAAGGACCAAGATGGCTGCAATGACTTCAAGTCATTGCTTTGGAGCCCTGAAGATGGAAAGGCATGCTTTGTATTCCCCTACTAAATATAACCAATGTATTGCATGATATATCTATATGCACAGGGAGACTCAGAAAGGAGAGAAGAAAGTAAACAAGCCAGAGACCTCAGGACCCACGGAATGACACAGTGATAAACTCCCTGGGTTTTACCTTTTGTCTCCTGTAACTCAGACCTGGAGCTGCACAAACAGTAGCCTGAAAATGCTGAGGGGTGAAGATTAGTTTTAAAGTCCCCCAAAGCCTGCTCTGTAGCCCAGTGATCAAAGGAGATTCACTCTAACCAGGCAGGAAGCTTTGAAAGGACAAGTGCAGCTCTACTACCCTGGAGGATGAAGCTGTCTCATGCTCACACCACTAACAGCACGGTATAGTGGAAAGCCAAGCCAAGCAGAGAACTAGAATTTCCATCTCTGCCAGCAATGTGCCCACCTCATGCGTGGGTGAAGAATGCTTGGACCTCCATTGTCACGAGGCAGGAGTGAGGTACCCCTCCACTCCCCTCTGTGGTGGTACCCAATGGGGCCAAATGGAGATTTAAAGCCTTCCCAGCTGCTGGAAGTAACAAGGCCACCTCACTACAGTGTTAGTGGAAACATGAGCTACAGCAACAAACTACTTCAGCCAGGGGAGAGTCAGAGAAGGTCTAACAGGAAGTCAGATGTCTGATTACTTCTAGTGCCCAGCCATAATGAAGAGCCCTGTTAGGAACAACAGACCCCAAGTGGAAAGCTTGTAGTTCTACCTGCACCCAACAGATACAAGGTAGCACCCCACTTTTCACAGGCAAAAACACTGTCAGAAGAAGTCAATTTCAGAAAGGGGGGGGCTGGTAAACTGAACAACACAAAGTGAGGTGGGGGAGTCAAAAGCAAAATTGAACAATGGCTCAAGGACCTACAAGATTCTAATCACAGCTCTAGCACACACGCCAGTATTGTTCTAGAAGATGAGAATGGCGCACGCGGGGGGTGGAGGGGTACTTCAAGAAATACAGGCTGGAAACATCTTACATGTTACATGAGACCTAAACCTACAGTATAAAAATTTGGGGTAAATCCAATGATAATAAAGCAAAAGAAAAATTAAAAAAAAAAAAAAACACAGCAAATGCATCATGGCTAAACTTCTGAAAGGTAAAGAAGGCAAAAATAAGATCTTAAGGCAGAAGGTGAAAATGTGTCTCACCTATGGGGAAAATTTGCTTTTATGTAATAGATTTCTGTCCAAAAGTCCTGGCGACCCAAAGGTAACACTGAGTTTTCCAAAGAACTGTCAAATCCAGACTCTCAAACTCAACGATAGTATCACTCAGAAATGGAAGTGGCAGCAAGATACTCTTGTAAGAGAAAGAAACTAAAAGAATTTGTGACCATCGGACTAACCCTAAGAGAAAGGCTAAAGGCAGTGGAGGGACAAGTGAGAGCAAGGGGTCAGCCAACACACCGGAAGGGAGGGAGCACACAGCCAACACACCGGAAGGGAGGGAGCACACAGCCAACACACCCGGAAGGGAGGGAGCGCACAGCCAACACACCAGAAGGGAGGGAGCACACAGCCAACACACCGGAAGGGAGGGAAGCACAGCCAACACACCGGAAGGGAGGGAGGGAGTGCACTGCCAACACACCCGGAAGGGAGGGAGCGCACAGCCAACACACCAGAAGGGAGGGAGCACACAGCCAACACACCGGAAGGGAGGGAGCACACAGCCAACACACCCGGAAGGGAGGGAGCGCACAGTCAACACACCAGAAGGGAGGGAGCGCACAGCCAACACACCCGGAAGGGAGGGAGCATACAGCCAACACACCCGGAAGGGAGGGAGCATACAGCCAACACACCCGGAAGGAAGGGAGCACATAGCTGACTGGTGTCAGCCTGACTGAAGGCAATGGCTGCTTTCTCCGCTTGACTTCTGTGATTACATTTGATGAAGAAAAGAATAACGGTTCTGCTTGATGTGGTCTAAATGTATGAAGAAGTGTTTAAAACTAGTATATTATAAACAAGGGGAAGGAGAGTTCAGTAAAGTGTCTATGTTTTACCCAAGCTGTAAAATGATGGTATCAGTATGTGTATACTGACACCTAGAATAACCACTGATAAAGCTATATAAAGTCATTCAAAAACACAAAAGTTATAATGGAATTGCTTTAAAATGTTAAAGTAACTGGCTTGATTAAAAATAGGGTTGGCGAGATGACTCAGTGGCTAAGAGTACTTGCTGCCATTCCAAGGACCTGAATGTGGTTCCCAACACCCATGACAGATGTCTCACAACTGCCTGTGACCCCAACTCTAAGGGACCCTACGCTTCTGGCCTCTTCTGGCACCTTTACTCACATGTGTATACTCCCTTCTCACACATACACGGAGACACACAAACACATTTTAAAATAACACAAAGAAATTAAAAATAGAGAATAAAAGAGATACTTGACTTAAGCCCTTATAGATAAATAATTGTATTCAATATAAATGGTCTAAATACACAAATTAGCAGTCAGAATTTAGCAGAATGTATTACAAAATTCAACTATTTGCTGCCTATAAGAAACTCATTTTGATTTTAAAAACAGCTGGTGTTTTGATGTTAAAGTAACTGACTTGAATGAAAATTTAAAAATAGGATTGGCAAGATGACTTAGTGATTAAGCATGCTTAACCACTGGTATTTTTAATATATCAGTAACATTGATAAGATTCTAAAAAAATAGAGAAGAAAAAGAAACAGAGTGTCAAAATCAAGAACAAGCATACAGGATACTCACAGAGCCAAGAGACTAGAAAGACAATTAGAGAATGCTATAGTCAACTCTACAAACTTGCAGCATACCAAAAGACCCAACAGATGCCAAAAAGACAGCTAGAGAACATCACAAGCTCTACACACAAGGCCTTGACAAACCAGGACATAACAACCAACTCCTTTGAGAAACAGATTACCACAACTCATTTGATGTCAAATACATAATTGACTAGCCTGATAGATATCCAAGAAATTTTAAAGCTCATAATTTAAAACTCTTTTTAAACAAATAGTCCATGCCTAGATGATCTCATTGAAGAATTCTATCAATTAAAAAAATCTTAACATCAATTCTACACAATTCCATCAAAATGGTAGAAGACAACTCTCCCATTTTATTAATCTACTGTTATTACCCTGAAATATCCAACACAGAAAGATGCATAAGACAGAATGCTACAATACAATATCTGGTGAATACAGCAAAAAGTCTCTTCAGAAATTGTTAGCAAATGGAATTCATAATATTTTAAAGGACATTTGTGACCAAGTTGGGCTTAAAACAGAAATATAGGCTATTGGTCAATACTAAAAACTCTGTGTAACCTACTATAGTTGAGGCTAAAAATAACCTCACTGTCCAAATTCATCCAATTCACAAATTGAATGCCCCCTCATAAAAACATTATTATCAAAAAAAATCTACAAAATGCTTAAAACAACCTGAGTCACATTAAGCCTCATGAAAGACTGAACATTTCCTGATCAGGAAAAAGTATGTTTTGTTTCTACCATTCTTAGTCAAGATAATATGAGAATTTCTCACCAACGTAATGGGGTAAGAAAACTAACAATGCATATTGAAAAATAAATAGGGATAAAGATGTGACTTAGTGATGGGGATACATACATTTAAGTCCTTGTTTTGGTTCCCAGCACAGATAGGAAGGGAGAGGGAGAGGGAGGAGGAAGGAAGGAAGGAAGGAAGGAAGGAAGGAAGGAAGGAAGGAAGGGTAAGTGGTTAAGGCACACACATATACAGAGAGGAAGAAAGGGAGGGAAAAGGAGAGAGGGGGAGGGGAGAGAGAGAGAGAGAGAGAGAGAGAGAGAGAGATCCCTGCTTTCAGATGACATGACTTTCCAAGGACTATCCCATGGAGTCAAAAAATATTTTCCAGAACTAATGAGAGAATTCAGTAACATTGTAAGATAAAAATAAATATACAAAAACTAATTCTATTTTGATATACTGGAAAGAACTCAAGGCCCAATTTTTTTAATAGTATTTACAGTTGCTCAAAATAATATAATACTCCAGTCTAACTCTAACAAAATATAAAAAGGGTGTGTGTTGTGTGTGTGTGTTGAAAATTATAGTCCTGGATACTTCTCTCATAGAAATAAAGACATGAGTACACAAAAGGCCTGTGTCTGAGTGTTTACAGCAGCTTAATTTGCAATGGCAGAAAGCTTGAAGCAACCCAGACATTCTGCAGTGAGTGAACAGATAGACAGTAGTGCATCCAGTTGTGGAACCCACTCTGCAGCAAACAGGAGCTAACTGCACCACAACCCAGATGGATTCCTGAAGAATAATGCTGGGTGAAGAAGTCACTCCCAGAGGCCATGGGCTCTGTGATTTCACCCTTCTAATGTTCTTTACATGGGAAAGAGATGGGTGCTTGTCTGGGATTAGGGACATAGGAACAAGAGAAGTGGGGGTGGGGGGGGGTGGGGCGGGGGGGGGGTCTGCCCTGCATGAATTTATAAGGTCAACAGCAGGGGGTGCTAGCTCAGAGGGGAATCTTCTGCCCTGACTACCCATGGCCATATGCAGGTTGTGAGACTGAACTGTCTCTCTGTAAGATGTTAGGATTGTGGCAAGGGAGTGGTGGTAAGCAGAATAAACAGTACAAGGGGTCTTTGTGCATCAGTTCTTAAAATTGCAGTGAGCCTGAACTGGTCTTAAATGTTTTAACAGTTTAATTAAAACCAGTTCCAATGCCACTACTATCCTTCAACCAGGATCAATGTGCCTTTCCCCTTTGCTTTTTCCTGAAGGCATCGGGGGAGGTTGGAAGATGGAATGTGAGTCAGCCTTAGGACTGGGTGTTTGGGGGCTTAAGTCTTTTGCTCTTTATATACCAGATGTAAAATGTAGAGTATGCTGTTATCTCTTGCAAAGGAGGAATAAATAAATCTACTTAAAAAAAATCCCAAGGTTAGAGAGAATGTTTGCAAAATGTGCATGGAGGCCTGAAGAATAACAAATGCTTAGTAACAAGTAACTGTTACCATCACCTCCGTGTGGACTCTGTCTACCTCACTTGGTACCATGGATGGTGGGATTTAAGTTCCTTAGTACAGGACTGGGAGTTCCTTAAGCAATGTACTAGGCTCTGTTCACCTGCTCTTCCTCTAGGAACATTCTTTTACATGCTAGCTGTCTCAGAGATGTGTGCTGGACTGAGTTCATGGTATAAAGTATCGTATGGGAAATACAAGAGCGAAAACAAATTTTCAGGCTGAAAAACGAAGAATTAGTAAATAGAATGAAAATGACTCTGTTAAATGAAATCGACTGTATCTCAGTAAACCAAAGAAAGCAAATGATTCTGACACCTAGTAGAATTATTCCAAGTTCATGTCTGAAGCTACCAATTGCACTTGACATCATTTATATAATGTCTCAAAGAGAGAGGCACAGTAGGGAGCAGTTCACAGGGTATCCTAACTTTCTTTCTGTTACTGTAATAAAACACCCTGATGACAAGCAGCTTAGGGGAGGAAGAGGTTAATTTGTCTTTGATTCCAGATTAGAGTCCACTATTGCAGGGAAGTCAAGGCAGCTAGTCACACACACACACACACACACACACACAGCCAAGAGCCGAGGGAGTAAATGTGGGCAAGCTTAGTTCTCAGCTAGTGTCTCTGCTTTTACACAGTCCAGGCCTCCCAAACCAGGGCATGCTCACTTTCAGTCCGGGTCTGCCCACAGAAGTTAAGTCAATCAAGACTATCCCCAAAGACATGCTCGATCAGGCCAACCTGATCTAGGCAATGCTTCATTGGGACTCTCTCCCAGGTGATTCCAGGTTGTGGAAAGTTGAGGGTTAAAATTAATCACCACACAGGAATAAGTCCTAGCCTGACTTCCTTATTACTAAGGAGAGCCATGTAGTCTTGCTGCATATGAACTTGAAAAGGTCTGCAGAATAGGAAGGAAGACAGCTACATGTCCATGTATTGCTACAACCAGAGATAGCAATGCTGGAATCTGAGTTTGTTTGCTAGAGCAAGAAAGACACAGTCCCTTTCCAAGGCGCTTCCAGCTGCCCCGTTTTGCTTTCCAGTCTAGAGTTAGAGCAGAGGTAATATACTAGAAGTAGCTAAAGGTCTCTAAGACTACCTGTGGCTAGAGTTGAGATGAACTAAGTTGTCACTGCCCTTGGTAGTGGAGACCTCTGGGGCAAGCAAAGTGGGTTTTTAAAGTCGGTTGATTTTATTTTTGAGATTATCATATAATTACATTTCTCCCTTTCCTCCAAACCCTCCCACATACCCTCCCTGATCTCCCGATCCATGGCCTCTTTTTTCACTGTTATTGCACACATATAGGTATATACATATATCCCTAAATATAACCTGTTCAGTTCATATAATGTTACTTGTGTGTAGAGCTTCAGGTCTACCTGCTTGGAAGAACTCTTAGAGATGTTCCTTTGTCCGGGAGATCCTTGACTGCAATGGTCTCCATCTCTTTAACACACTGCTATTTTTTCCAGTGCCTAGAACCACACAACTGATCCTCAAATATTCATTAGATTTGTGGAGAGTTTGCCTTTGTTATGCCCAGGTAGTCAGGGTTACTGGGTGTAGCAATACCGGGATCCACATTTGCCTTTGCTCCATAATGGCCTGACGTCTCCTTATGACCACCACATTTGAGCAACCACCACGGCAGAAATGAGCATGATCAGTCAGGAGCATCTTGCTGGCAGCAGAGGAGCTCTAGGAAGTCATCCTAGCATCTCTCCGCAGAGGTGGAGCCCAGCTACACCTGCTAAGCTGTTAAACCCAGTGATGGCTCTTCTTCGGGGCACACACTCGTAAGTTATCTCGCTCTCTTCTCTCTCTCTCTCTCTCTCTCTCTCTCTCTCTCTCTCTCTCTCTCTCTCTCTCTCTCTCTCAAAACTAAGAGAGAAAGATAGAAGGAGGGAGGAAGGAAGGGAGAAAGGGAGGAGTGGAGGGGGGAGTGGGGGGAGGGGGACAGAGACTGGGTCTGATTTGATCTGAGGCCAGAGTGAGCCAAAGTAGGAAACTCTGGCTGGTAAGACAATTCTCAGGAATGCAAAGCCATCCCATTGCCCTGCAGTCTGAAGATGCCGTCCATTAGCCTTTTCCTCTCTGCTGGTCACACCACTCACAGCTTGACAAGAAGCGTGGCAGCAGTGTCTCTGAACAGAGACCAGGAATGAAGGAGGAAGACTTGAAGTTCCTACTGTACCATCAGGATACCTTCCTCAGTCTCTCTAAGCCTCTCTTTCCTTGTGCATATGACAGAGATAAATTCAGTGTCTATATTTTAATTAAATTATTTGTTCACTCCTCATCCATTCATTTGCAGGGGGCACACACAAGCTGTGCTACACATGTGGAAGTCAGAGGGCAACTTTCAGGAGTCGGTTCTCTCCTTCTACTTCTGTGTCTCAGGGATTGATCAAAGCATCAGACTCAGCAGCAAATGCCTTTACCCACTGAATCATCTTGCCAGAACTAATACCTGTATTTTAAAGTTGCTGTGAGAATTAAATAACAAAACACATAAGACTCTTAGCATACCATCAAAGTGCACTGAATAGGAGGAGATATTTTCAATCAATTGTTGTGGGTCAAATGGACATCTGCCTGGGAGGTGGGAAGAAACCTTGACCTTGCCTTGCACCATCAACACCAATCAATTCCAGATATGTGATGGACCTGCAGAAGAAAGGTCAGACACTAATACTTCCCGAAGAAAACAAAGGAGAATATTGTCATCACTTTGGGGCTAGTATAGATTTCTTTCAAAGAATACAAAAGAAAGCTTGGACTTTAAAAGATAAATTGGACTTCAGAAAAAATCAAAACCATATTCATCACAAGGCACCATTAAGAAAGGAAAATTCAAGCCATAGATGGAGAAAGGGTATCCATAATACATATATCTTTAGCCATGAATATCTTAAGAATGCCTGAGAATAAATAAGCAAAGGACACAGCGTTAAAGCCTGGCTAAAGGTTTCGGAGAGATATCTAGCAAGCAGAGGAACAGATGCTGAGCACTGCCAGTCACCTGTGTAACTAGAGCAGAGAAACAGAGCAGAAGAGCTCAGATTAAAGTATTGGACAGTGTCCAGGTTTAGAGAGGATGAGGGCAACTCCAGCTCACCAGTGCTGCCACTGAGAAGTAAGACAGCCACTTTGGGAAACAGCCAGACCTTATCCACACAGCAAGGCCCTGCGCCTACCCTAGAATCAGCCATCTCACTTGCAGGTATGTATCCAAGAGAAGTGGATTAACATGTCTACAGAAGATGCACTCAGGAATGCTTGTGGTAGCTTTGTTCATCACATCCAAACTGTGGAAATAAGCCGAATACTGACCAACTGCAGAAGAGAGAAATATCAGGGGGTGATGGATGGATGGCTGGATGGATTTAGATAGATAGATAGATAGATAGATAGAAAGATAGATAGATAGATAGATAGATAGATAGAGATGGATAAGAATTAGATATAGATATAGACTATATTAGACAGAGACTCATGCAATAGAATATTATATTTCATGAAAAAGAACACTAGAACATGGAACCATACTACAACAAAGTTAAACCTTGGACATTGTGTAAAGCAAACAAAATCAGACGCCAGAGTACATGTTACATTATTTTGGTTCCATCAAGTTCAAGGGAAAAAGGTAATGTAGTGTCATAGAAAAAAGAACAGGGCGACCTTGGTGAGTAATATAGCCCCGGAAAGGACATGAAGGGGCAGAGATCACTGTGCATTTTCACTCTTGATCTTGGTGGTTACTATGGGGGTGTGTACATGCATGTATATGCACATTTGCATACACATCGCACACATTGCTATATCTCATTAAACATAACAGAAATCCATTAAGTGCTATGTAAGACATGCAGTGATCACAGGGAAAGTTAGCGATCTATCGTTTCTGTTAATTTTGTCGTCACAATGATGGATTCCTCTTCTAGCACATTCCCCACTACCAATTTCCCCCAGGAACACTGCAGAGACAACACAATACTTTCTAAGCTAAAAATAACTTCTGCTTTCCCTTTTGTCTCAGAAAACGTGTGTGAAAGCCAAAGACACTTTTATTTCAAACGGCTTCTCCCGCTGATGATACCTGCATTAGATATTCCACAGAATGTGTGGCACAGTCAGGCCAGCACCAAACGGGAAGGAAGGCATGAAAATGGCAGATAACTGAGAGCCTGGGACAACCTAGGCACTCGCCTCCCTTGAGAATGTTTAACATGTTTGAAAGCCTCCCCTGAACATCTCATGACTCCAGGAAAGGCAATCTGAATGTGATGCCCACAAAAGGAGCAGCTTCTGCTGATATGTGCCACATGTGTATTACTGGGAAGGATTTCACCTTAGACCCAATTAAACAGGGAAGGCTGGGACAGCAAGGGAGTTGGTCCCACCTGACTCCTCAGGGCTTCATCTCTCACTCAATCATAATTGGACTTCGAGTTGACTTTGCCTATTTACAAAATGAATGGATGGAGCTTGATGTAGGGATGGGGGAGTAGAGAGAGCAGGGAGAGTATTAAAAAACCCCAAGTGTAGTGGGATCTGAGCACCAGATCCAGGACAGAAAAATGGACTGGGAAACCAGGCACAGCGACACATGCCGGAATTCTGGCATTTGGGGGCTGAGGGAAGAGGAGTGCTGTGAAATCAAGGCCAACCTGGGCTACAGAGTGAGGCTGTCTAAAAAAAAAAAAAAAAGGCAAAACAGACAAATGAAGAAAAAACCAAGAGAGGGAGGGAGAGGGGAAGAGAAAGAATTGGGGAACTGGGAAGGTGGATTTACCAATGGCTTTGTATGTTATTTAAAAGAAAGCTAAGGGGGAACAGTGGTCTAGCTAGCTCAGTGGGTAAAGGCAGATGCTCCCCAGGGCCCCAGGTTTTCATGATAGAAGGAGAAAAGAAACTTCTACAGGTTGTCCTCTGACCTCCAAATGTGTGCAATGGTGCACACATGAGTGTGGGCATGGGCGTGCACACGCAAGGCGCGCGTGTGCGCATACACACACACACACACACACACACACACACACACACACACACACACACACGCCCACACTATAACTTAAAAGGGGGGTTGGGCAGGGGTAACACTGAGGTGAGATTCCACAAAGGGAACCATTGTGTGATGCTGTCTATCCCCTTCAAGTTCAAAATAGAGCCCAGACAGACGGTTCCTCCCCGTGCTTATCAAACCTGGACATTTGTGGACGCTTTCCTAGCTGCAAACTCAAGAAATGATCCTTGAAATTATATTACCAAGAGAAATTTTCCTTCATTGCTTATTTTGATATAATTTCAATAAATGTATAGAATGTGAAATTATTTCCTCATTTCATCCCAGTTCTGAAAATGAAATTCAATTTATGAGCCAGTCTGTGGAACTCCAGCAGAGCACAGCCATAACGCGCCAGCAGCCTATTGCTAGCTGGAGGACCAGGCTTCTGGGAAAGAGAACAAATAACCCTTTAGGGGAGGGATGTTCTTCAAGTTCATTGCCAGAGGGTTGCAGTCAGGAGTCTCAGTCACTAATGGCAACTCAGTCTATTCCTTGGAGGAACAGAAGGAACAGGGAGGACGAGAGCTCATGAGCATCTCTACACACCCCACTGTGACCCCCCAAATAACCTGAGGGAGACCTACAGCTCTGAACCCAAGTAGCAGGCAGTACTATTACACCTGGGGCCTCTATGGGGGCTCTACAGAGACAATAGGGCTGCTTCTAGGAAATACGTTCAGATGATCATCTCAGGTGGTGAAACTGTTCTGAGAACTTCGAGGTTGGTGATGGAGACCTGTAATTCCGGCAACTCAGGATGCTGAGACAGAGAGGAGATGGAGAGTTCAAAGCCTGTCTGGGCTACAAAATAGATTCAAGCCTACCCTGGGCAACTTAGTAGATCCTGTCTCATAATGAGAAGCAAAAAAGGATGCTGAGGATGGAAGGCTTGCCTGGTACACAGGAGGCCCTGGGTGGGATCTCCAGTATAAAATAAAATAAAATCATGCAATATTTAAGACATATGGGAGTATAATGCATAGGAAAGTGTAGAGGCACCCCCTAGACTGAGAAAAAGATGTTATCAAAGTATTAACACCTGATCCTTTCCCTAGTTATATCCTCCCCCAGCGAACCCCATCCTGAATTCATGTTTATGCTTCCCATGGTCCTACCATGTGTGAAGCTCTGAGCAATACCAGGCATCACCTCACCTGTTATTAATGACTAGCAATAGTGTTATTCTATTGAATCCCATTAGACTTCCCTTTCGATGCTCAGTGTTCTGAGATTCACCCAGGCTAACACTTGGAGCTGCAGTCGATTCCTTTCCACTACTCAGGAAACCTCTTTCTGTTTCTTCTCTCTCTCTCTCTCTCTCTCTCTCTCTCTCTCTCTCTCTCTCTCTCTCTCCAGTTTCCAGATTTCCTATATAAGACAGGTGTTTGGGGAGGAAGGCCGTCAGGCACACAAGCTGCCTCTCCACCTTCCACCCCTCCTAGTGTTGAAACTTGGGAGGGGGCTGGTGAGATGGCTCTGTGGATAAAGGTGATTGCTGCCACTTCTGATGACCTAAATTCAACCCCCAAGACCCATATGGTGGGAGGAGAGAAACCACTCCTGAGAGTTATCCTCTGACCTCCCAACATATATACATACATATATAGGTTTTGTTTGTTTGTTTGTTTGTTTTAAAGAATCTTGGGAGGGACTGGGATGTAGCTTAGTGGTAACATCCTGCCTAGTACACACAGATCCTAGGTTCAATCCCCAGCACCGCAAGAAAACAAAACAAAAACATGACCAGGTAATGTGGCTCATATGTGTAATCTCAGCACTCAGGAGGCTGAGGCCAGCCTGAAGTATACAGCAAATCCCTGTGTCAAACCAAGACTAACAGGTCACATCAGCATCCCCTCTCAGCTGTCTCCGGGCATCTGGCATCCCTCCTCAACCTCATGCTAACATCAGAAGTCCACCCCTCTTCAATGCATTGTAGGAATGCACCTACCAGCTGTCTCCTTGCCTTCTTGTGGTTCAAGTCCATCTTCATTCATCTCAACTACAAATATCCCAGGCCAGGCTACCATGGCCTCACACTTGTATTTCCTACCTTACCAGCCTCCAGTCTCAATGGGAGAACATCTTTCTAAGTCAGAAACATGAATCTTATCACCCCCTCCCCCCACTCCTAAAATCCTCCTGTGTCTCTCACCGCCTTCAAGGTGAAATCCAATCCCCAAAACATGTCATATAAGATACTTTGTGATCCTATCTCTGCCTACGTGGTCAGGTATATCCCCTGAGACTTCTGCCCTAAAGAACTGTGAAACCCTACACCCTGGCCACATGTTCTGGCCACACACAATTCTTCTATATGTTCTTCCCTCTCCTTCCCTCCCTCCCCAGCTCAGCCAGTGATAGCTACTGACCCCTCAAGATCCTCCAAGTATCCTTAGCAGGCATTTCCTGAGCCTTTTCCATACAAGACAGCTGTGGTGGTTTGAAAGGAAGTGGCCCCCAAAGGGAGTGGAACTATTATGATGTGTGGCTTTGTTGGAGAAGGTATGGCCTTGGGGGAAGTGTGTCATTGTAGAGGCAGGCTTTGAGGTCTCATATATGCTCAAGCCATGCCCAGTGTCTCAGACCACTTCCTGTTGCCTGTGAGTCAAGTATAGAACTCTCAGCTCCTTCTCCAGCACCATGTCTGCCTGCATGCTGCCATGCTTTCCGCCATGATGATAATGGACTAAACCTCTGAACTATAAGCCACTTCGATTAAATGTTTTCCTTTATAAGAGTTGCCGTGGTCATGGTGTTTCTTCACAGTAATATAAACTCTAACTAAGACAATAGCTAATCTTCATTGTGAAGTTCAGTGGATTCAGAATCACCTAGGAGACACACCCTTGGATGTAACTTTAAGGGTGTTTTTAGAGAAGACTGGGGAGGGAAGATCCATCCTGAATGTAGGCGGCACTTTCCATTGACTGTGGTCCTGGACTGAGTTAAAAGGGAAGAGGAGAAAGCTACATGAATGCTGCCATTCTCCTTTTCTCTGCTTCCCAGTCATACATCCTGACACCATAGACGTGCCTGCCACCATGCCTTTCCCCTATAATAATTGGCAATCCCCTCCAACTCTGAACCAATATAAATCTTTAAATCACTTTGTCTGGTATTTGATAACATTGATAAAAATAATACCCTATCTGAACTGGGGGTAGGGGCCTGCTGCATGACCCTCAGCATCACATGTGTCTTTTGCATGCCATCTGCCCATGAGCTGGTATTCACCTGATATATTCTTTCCACAAGATGGACAACCAATGAGAAGGGCTATTCGTACACCCCAGGACCCCAGGACCCAGCTGTGTTCATACACCCCATGTCCCCAGGACCCAGCTGTGCTCATATACCCCATGTCCCCAGGACCCAGCTGTGCTCATATACCCCATGTCCCCAGGACCCAGCTGTGCTCATATACCCTGTGACCCCAGGACTCAGCTGTGCTCATACACTCCATGTCCCCAGGATCCAGCTACGCTCATATACCCCATGTCTCCAATACCCAGCTATGCTCATACACCCCATGTCCCTAGGACCCAGTTCATTTTACCCCTGACTGTGATGGGAAAATGTGTGTGAACTTCATCAGGCCACCTGGAGAATATGAGGGCAATGTGCCACCAGAGATTCTGAAGGGCCTTGATCTCATTATGTGAATTACTAAGAAAATGGAACTTGGAATACATGGCTTTTCCACATCACTGAAGTTCATCCCTTTGAGCTAGAATACCCATACTTAGCAATTTATATAGAAAATTTTCTTTTTATAATTTAAAACTTTTTAAATTCATTTTATATACCAACCACAGATCTTTTTCTCATCCCTCCTCCTACTCACCCCACTCCCACCTACCCTCCCCCCAACCCACCCTCATCCCCTCCCATGGGGGGACAGCAAAGCCTGGTACATTCAGTTGAGGCAGGACCAAGTCCCTCCACCCCTGCAGCAAGGGTGAGCAAAGTGTTCCGCCATAGGTAATGGGATCCAGAAAGCCAGTTCATGCACCAGGAATCGATCCTTATCATACTGCCAGGGGCCCCTCAAACAGACCCAGCTACACAACTGTCTCCCTTATGCAGAGGGTCTAGTCTGGTCCCATGCAGGTTCTAAGGTCTAAAGTTCATGAGTTCCTATGAGCTTGGTTCAGTTGTCTCTGTGGATTTGTCCATCATGATCTTGATGCCCCTTGCTCATAGAATCCCTCTTCCCTCCCTTTGACTGGACTCCCAGAGCTTGACCTGGTGCTTGGTTGTGGATCTCTGTATTTGCTTTTCTTGAAGAAAAAAAGTCTCATCTGGCCACTGCATGCAATGGCTGAGAGGAGTAGCCAGATGCTGGAAAAGGTCCAATGACCCTCCCCACCCACTCCTTCTAGTAGGGAATGTCAACAGCCTACAGGCCCCATCATGATAGACCCTCAAAAATAGACACAGATGGTCATGGCAGCAGTCTGGCTCAGAGGATAACACTTTATAAGAGCTGTGTATAGCCACCGTCTCCCCACAGTTCACTGCCTCACCCTCCCATTGCTCACACTGGCAGGGTCACTCCTGACTAAATGCTCTCTGGAATTTTTAAGATAGGCATTGGTGAAATCTCCCATATTTCCTGAATCCTCATTAGAACCAGCCTCCTCACAGGATCCCCACGAGGTTTGTCCCATCAGGTCCCAGCAAGCTTCCTTTTGTTTGTTAAACATTCTTCCTTCACACTTTCAGACAGGTATAAAATGCATTTGAATTTCTCTGCACTCCCACCCTGCCAAACCCCTGCCCCACAAGCCCCTTTCCCCTGCTCGTGTCTTCATGTTTTATTTTGTAACCTACCAAGGCCATCTGTGTGATTGTGGGTTTGGAATTACCCACTGGAGCTTCTTGAGCTTACCACTGGGCACCTGAGGACAATGACGCTCTCTGTTACAGAATCTTTCAGCCTCTGGTATTTAAGCAGGAATGGCGTCTCACTTCTACAGCCACTTGGTTTCCTTTCTGTAGATGGCATTCACTCTTCCCCATCCATCACTTCTCAGTCAACCAAAGGTCAAGTGCTCACACCATGCCTCTTACTGTGCTGCTCAAGCTGCCACTGAGCACAGGTCTCAAAGCAGCTGGAAAAGCCACTACTTCAGCATGGTTGCGGGGCTGTGCTTACCCTCCCTAACCTTCTTCCTCTCCTGCCTGCTGCCCCAGGGACAGTCAGAGCCTCTCACAATTGCTGCTACTGGTTTGTGTGGATAAAATGATCTAAGATGGAACCAGGGATACCAGAGCATCTCTGCTGTGCCTAAGCAGCTACTGGTGCCTTAAAAATCAGACCATGGGCTGCAGAGATGCCTCAGCAGGAAAAGTATGTTCTATGGAAGCATGAGTTCAGATCCCCAGTACCCATATAAAACCCAGGCATGGTGACGTGTATATGGAACCCTACCAGTAGGGGATACAGACAAGTGGGTCTGGTGCCTCACTGGCCAATAAGTCTAGCCAAAGCAGCAAGATCCAAGTTCAGTGAAAGATCCTGTTTTTGTTGTTGTTTGTTTGTTTTGTTTTTTAATAGGCAGGGAAGAGATTGAGGAAGACATTTAATGTCAACCTCTGGCCTCCACACATGCATAAGTATACTCATGCACACATATGGGCATATATGCATATATGCATATACCATACACAAAAACACCACCAACAGCAAATAAAAAACTACAAAAAAAGAAAAAATCCAAACCAAATAACCAACAAATTTTCCTTGTCCTTAGGGGATACTATTTTGATTTGTTTTCTGTTGTTGTCACAGAATATCCACATCTAAGAAATGTGTGAAGAAAAGAGGCTGACTTGTGCTCATGGTCTGAGGTTGGGTCATCCTGGGGTATGGTGCAGGTAAGGGCATGGTGATGCTTCAACTCTTGACAGAGGATGAAGGGAGCAGACCTATGCTGCTAGCAAAATCATAGGGTGTTGTCTTGCCTCTCAGCAGCCTGCTCTCATGGCAACTAGTATAGTCACTTATGAATGAGGACTCATCAGTGAGGTTGGCCAAGATCCATCCTTGACATTCCTCCTCATACCCCAACACATCCCTCTAGGCACTGTAGACCAACATCACTATACTAAGGGAGTACATTTTAGGGAGATCCACTCTAGCAGGCCAACTCAGGACATTTTATATGCCTTTACCCAGAGCTGTTCTTCTCAGTAAGAGAGTCAGGGATGTATTTCTAAGCACTTGCTAACATTAGTCAAGCTCATGATGCTTGGTGGGAATTCTACTAGAATCAGACCCTCAGGAGCAAGCTACAGCTCATTATTTATAATAGGGAGTGTAAAATGAGGCACCTTGGAGAAAGGCACAGCATTTGGCCTTGTAGAGTCCTGGGCCTTCCTGGGGATGGCTCAGTGGCAGAGAGCACTTGCCTAGCATAAGTAAGGCCCTGGATTCAATTGCCAGAACTGAAAAAAAAAAAACAAAACTGTTTTAATTAAGTCTGAGTCCTTTTCTTATTTCCCCCCATGCCTGCCAGCTGTAGAGGCTGTACTGTATGAAGATTCAGGTTTTCAATGTACACTATTTGCTCTTCAAAGTCGGTGCCCAAATGCCTGTATAGTCACCCCATGGCTCCCATCTTCAGTTTGTTCTTAGGGCAAAGCCGCATAGCAAAGAGACTATTTCCCTTTTTGCTATATGGTTCCCACTGCCCAGAAAATATTATTTTTAAAATTAAATAAGTGTGCCTTCCCTGATTTTTACATGGGGAAGATTCCACTAAAGGTGAAGACATCCTAGGGACTGGAGGCTTCATTGTCTGGTTGCAGCATTTTACTTGGAATGGGGGAAACTGAAATTAATTTTCCGCTTTACCTCATTGGCAAACTATTTTTTCACTATGCTGAACATTCAAAGCACAGTGACAAACAGCAAATAATAAGCTGCCACCACACTTGGTGCGTGGCTGGAGGCCCACAGCCATGAGGCTCTCTCCCACAGCAAACCTTGCTCCCTGGTCCCGCCTGACTCCCAGGGGCCATCAATGCCCCCCGAGGGTACAAATCCCAAACCAGAGGGATCTAATTCACAATCATCACTAAAAAACATACCTTTGCACTCAATAGGAGGCTTTTCTGGACTGGCCCAGGGACCAAAGCCACCCCCATAGAGACAGTGTGCTTCTCTATCAGGGGCTGGAAGTAAATACTGTCTCAAAGGGTCAGAGAATAAACACCACTGCCGTTGTGGGTCATCCTGTCTCTATAGCAAGGATTCAACTGTTCCAAAGTGACAGGAAAGGGGGTAGGACAATATATAAATAAGTAGGTGTGGTTTGTGAGAAGTATGTAAACAGGTGAACTTGGTTGGGGTGATATATAAATAATGGGTGTGGCTTTAGGGTGGTATGTAAATTGTGAACATAGCTGGTGGGTATTATACAAGTAAGTGGGTAGTGTGCAAGTGTGTGGGTAGTATGCAAGTAGGTGGGTGTGGCTCATTAGCAACATATAAAAGTAGCTATGAATCTGGGGGACACATTGGGTAACCATGGTTAAATTTCTCTCAATTTTATTACTCTACATTGAGATGTAAATTTGATCTAATTTTCATAGGCCACGTAAGTTTAGGTTTCTCGTTCTTCTCCAAAACACGTAAATATGTAGAAGACGTTCTTACCCTAGAGGCCTCACACATCAGGCAGCAGTTTGGTTTCCTAGAACTGTATAGGCAGGTCTCAGACATCCCTCAAGTCACCTGTGATGAACTCAGTCCACATGGGAAATACCAGACAAGAGCAGTATAGAGTGCCCACTTCCTGTCACGGACTTTTACCTGGCCTTGGGCAAAGATGTGTTCATGATAGACCAGAAATCGCTTTTCAACTTTTCTGATAAAGTCAAGAACAGAGTGGATTAAAAAAAGAAGAAGAAGAAGAAGAATCTACATGTGTACTGTAGAGTACCAGAACAGCTGGAAAAATAATCCAGGGATGGTCTGGGAGAACACATCTGTGAGAAGTGCACAGGACTGTCGCTGCTCCCAAGTGAGAGCGCTCACCCTCTAATTAATCTTAATGGTGGTGCTGCCTGCCTCCTCTTGTAATGTCCTGATGAAAATTCACCTCACATTTCATTCAAGCCTGCACAAGGCTCACATACCTTAGGACACAGCAACTCCATGGTGATGAAATTGCCTACCGGAGAGCTGGCTGGGGTTCTGCAGCTCAGAGGCGGGTGTGGGAGTGAAATTGCACTCAATTACATTTTATCACTGCTGCACAAGTTTCAGGCGAATTCATTAAAATTCGCTCCCAGAATCGGGTTGTGGAAATGTGGAATTTTGGTAGCCTGGCTGACAATGAGGAAGGGATATTTTGTTCTCTGTGCCAGGGGAGCCACAATATGTCAGCAGCCCAGTGAGGCTTGGATATGACCAAGGATGTCACCTCATGGAGCCACAGCTGTGGTTTAAACAAGGGCCTCTCAGAAAAAGCAGCATCCATGGTCCATACAGAGCCAAAGGCAGGCAGGGAGGCCAGTGGAGCAGCAGGCACAGATGTGTGGGTGCTGGAGCCAGCCAGCTCTGCCCTCCTTCCCCCACCTCAGGTGGCCTGCTAAGCACCCATCAACACCTGCTGTTAGAAGTGCTCCATGAAGAAATCAGAGGCGCAAATTTGAAAGTTGAGTGAGGAAGAATCCCCAGCACTGGGAGCTGAGCTGGGGAGGTGAAAGCCATGTCCTGTAAGTTCTACTGATCAACAAACAGGCAGTCCCCGCCACCTGCCACGGCCTCCACCCCAATACTAATGCTTGGCAGCTGCTGAAGAGATGGTCAGGCCACCCTCTGGGAGAGGTGCTGACTGCTTCTGCTGCCTCTGGCCCAGCAGGCCAGGCTGCCCAGAGGAAGCTATCTGCTCAGCAGCTGATGGCCAGCATTGATCCATGGGATTTTGTGGGGATCACCTAGAGGAACCCTGATGGGCTAGCCAGCATCCCTCCTCTGTCTGCCTGCTCACACTAGCATCTGGCAGCTTCTTAGATCCACATGGGTTTGCCTGGCCAGCTTTGCCCACCCTGCCCTACCCCCCCCACACACACACACACTCATAGCCAGTGTGTAAGTAAAGTCCACAGGCTGGGACCCTGTGCAAGGGTCAACATTTCACTCATAACTAATGCCATGTACAGTTGTCCTCTACTAAGACCCTAGGATCTGTGGGGAATGGAGCCTCCTAACTCCCAAAGCAATGACAGAAAGCTGCTGTCTGCATAAAGACTGAGATACGATAGTCTCAGACACACCAGAGAGAAGTGTCTAGTTCTGCTCGAGGCTATTATGCTCTCCACAGTAGCACAAAGTGTCCTTTCTGGTGTGCAGATTGCCTTGCCTTCAATGGGCACAGAGCCATGTGTATAAAACATTCAGTGGTTCTATCTGTGGTTCTATCCTTTTCCTGGGATTACAGAGCCAGTCAGTTTCCATGGACATTGTCTGCAGTGTTAGAGATGGCACTGTTACAGCAGACACTGAGTGCCCATAGCACACCCAAGAGGTGCTCCCATCACACAGTGAAGCCTGCCAGAGCCCAACAGCCCAGCTTTTAGAAGCTTCCCACGTCTGTGCTCAAAGGCGTCAGACTGGCAGCTAGACACTGGCCACAGTGGAGAGCTTATAACACAGGAAATGCAAGCATCCCAAGCCAGAGCAACCACCCCAGAGTGCTTACTGACATGTGACAGAAAGGCCCAAAACTCCAGCTTCTGCTACAAGGTCAGTGAAACAGAAACTCATTCTATGAGGGGAGCCCTGCTGTGGTTTTACTAGGTCTCACCAGGGCATGCAAATGGCCAAATATAAGTCCAGATGTGTACTGGAGTGAGAGTCTGGCCACATGAAACTGTTCTTCTATCTGTAACAGAGAGACAGGTATTGGGTCTCAGGACACATTCCTCTCAAAACACAGCTGTGGGGGACCAGAACATACCACCCCAAAAGAAACTTCAGGAAATCTCAAGTGACAAAAATCTCAAGCATGGCCGGGCGGTGGTGGCGCACGCCTTTAATCCCAGCACTCGGGAGGCAGAGCCAGGCGGATCTCTGTGAGTTCGAGGCCAGCCTGGGCTACCAAGTGAGTCCCAGGAAAGGCGCAAAGCTACACAGAGAAACCCTGTCTCGAAAAACCAAAAAAAAAAAAAAAAAAAAAAAAAAATCTCAAGCACAAGCTCAGGCATGACTTTGAAAGGCTGACTCTTTGTTGAAAACAAAAATTTTCTCTGTAAAGAAAACCTGAGGACTCTGTGCAGTAGCAAAAGTCTAGATACCAGAGAGGAGATGTTTTGGGGGTAACTGTGACCAGCAGATGCTGGGAGACTTTATCTGCATAACAAGAACAGTTTCCTTCCCTATGCGCCTTCCTTCTCCCTCCTCACAGCTGGTCTCCATCGCCCCTCAGAAGCTCGAGCTCTATGCCCTCATGAGGCTTAGAGACACTTCGGTCATCTGACTCCCATGTGTATGCATGTAATTAAAACTGGTTTTTCTCTTGTTCATCTGTCTTTTGCCAATTCAATTTGTAGCCCAGCCAAAGAAGCCAGAAGGGCAGAAGGAAGTCATTTTCCTCTCCCCAGCACAATTGCAGTTTCCTCCTTAGATGCTGCCATGGGGATTACATGAGATTATCCACATGGAAACATGTCGGCCAGCACATGGCATGGATCCCAGTCCGAATCAGTGACTGTGATGAGTGAATACCCTGCTGGGATGCTGCTGAGCAATCTGTGAACTCCACACAGATGGAACATAGCTCAGCTCATCCCGCATCCAGGCTTTGCTTATTTGGTCCTTAGACCAGAAAGGTTGACTGCTAAGGCTGAAAGAAAACATTGTTTATTCTTTAACTGACACTTCCCAGGGACCAACCTGGTGACAGGTCTCCCAAACTCAGTCCTGTGGACATATGGTCTCAGTGCATTCTCTGAGCAGCTGAGATGAGAACTTTAACACTATCCCTAGGCTCTACCCACTAGATGCCAGTAGTCTCCACATGTCCCTGGGCCACCAGTTTATCACAAAAGTCTTAAACTTGCTCTGCTTAAGAACCACCTCCTAGACAGCTACTTGCTCAATGGGCTGTGGGGACACAGCAGGACATCTGACCCATGGCCTCCGTGGGCTGTAGGCTCTAAAGACATTTGGAAAAGACAAAAGACAAAGTGTCACCAGTGCTCTTCTTTCCTGGCTGAGCATTTGGTTTCAGTAAGCTTGGTGACCCTTACAGGCAGCTGCTCACCAGACTTGAGTGAGCACAGCAAGCCACTCTTGGGGGGATAACCTTGACCTGGATCCTTATGGTGAACCCTAAAAGTCAACAAGGGTAATCTACCATGAAGCAGCCATAGGGACAAAGCTCTTCAGGATGCCAGCCTCTGTGCATGCCAATAGTCAAGGAGCTGATAACTTAACCTTCAGGAACCACAATCTTGTCTGGGCAGAGTAAAGTGTCATTCACATTTGTATGCCAGGCTTACTGTTGCAACCCTGTCCATCTGGGGTAAATGCATTCTTCCTTTCTTACAAAGAAATTGTGGTCCTCCAAATGACTTTTTAAGGTCACAGAATGTGTCAGTAGTAAACCAAAATAAGGAATGAGAAAAATTATGATATAAAACAGCCATGCTCACCAAGCTTGACAAATTGTCACCATACCACACAAATGTCAAGTGACAGAGTTGGAAATCAGAGCCCATGTTCCATTTGTCTCTCTAAAACAACATGGAGGCACCCTCCCCCCCCCCGCGCCCCCCTCCATGCTCCCTGTCCCGGGCTGCTGCAAGAAAAGGGATCATTGGTAGGCAGAACACGCAGGTTCTACTCACTACCACCAACCCTTACCTTTAACTCTACTTTAGTGGACTTCCATGTTCCTGGGATCACGTGCTTCCCTAGTGCTTGCCTCTATCAGAAAGGAAAGAGTTTGCCTTCAGCAGTCTGGAGACAGTGGCTGATTGAAACCATAGCAACCTCCTCCTTGCTCCTCAGCAGCATGTCTGCTCAGCGCCCTTTGTTCACCTCACCTTCCCTGAGGCATGCACTTAAATATTAAAATCAAGACCCCTTTGTGTTGACTCAATGATAAGTTTAGGAGTAAGACTCCAGACCAAGCTTGAATTTATATGCATTAAAATCCACACATCAATCCACTTGCTGCCAATCTCTCTAGCAAGAGAAGGCCTACTTGTAGCCTGCAACATTCTCTGCGACTGTACCACAGCCAACCGCCACCTTAACCTAAGCTCGTAATAGCTGATGATTGCTCTGTTCTTCAGGGCAGAAGACAAGACTCAACCTCAAGGTTCTGCAAAGCTGGAAAAGCTGTCAGCTGGAGATGCCTTTCATCTGCAGTTTGAGGCCCCTTAGACTCCAAGGCTTAGAGGCTCATTCAGAGAGTTAATAGGAAGCATTAAATTCCTTTTGAATATAAGATTGAGGGCCCCTGTTGTCTTACTGTGGGTCAGTGTTGCCTCTCAAGTCCTCGCCATGTGACTCAGCACACAGAATCCCTCACACTAAGAGTCTCTGGACCTTCCCAGGGTTCACCCAGCTAGGCTAGGCCCACCAGATGAGGCACCTTCTGGTTAAGTTCACTCTGACCAATGACTCATCTTACTATCGCAATAGCTAGTATCCCATCATGCTCACAGGCTTGGCCACCAATTAAAGGGCATGTATACCAGGCCATCAGGTTCTTAGAATTCTACCTTTGGAGGAAAGAAGGACAAGAAACAGAGGGGAAGAGGAGTGTTTGGAAACTGAGAGTTGGGAAAACAAGGGACTCAGCCCTTCTTAGTGGCTTATTTCACAACAAGAGACAAGTCCATCTACCCAGGTAAGAGATGAGAAAGTACATAGGGATGAAGAGTTAAGATGAGGAAGTTGAAGAAGTGAGAGGCTGGGCATAGAGGAAAAGGAGGGAACAGAGCCATGATGGGTGGGTGGGGATTGCCTGGGGCATGAGTGGTTTTAGTATGATGGTATTTCACTCACTCGGGCTTTGCAAGAAGGGCATGAAGAAGGCCTGGCAGTAGGAGAGATGGCTCAGACTATAAATCTCTTGATGTCTAAGGAAGAAGACCTGGATTTGAGCTGCAGCACCCATGTACAAAGTCAGGAATGAGAGCTGGGGAGATGGAGACAAGTAGATCTATGGATCCGTCAACCAACCAATCTAACTGTATGGTCAAGTCCAAGGCACCAATGAGAGATCCTGTCCAGAAAACAAGGTAGATGGCCTCTGAGGAATGATACTTGAGGGCTTACCTGTACCCACATCTCACACACACACACACACACACACACACACACACACACACACACACACACACACACACACACAACCTGACAACTGTAGTGGAGCCAGAGGGGACAAGAACACCTCCTCTAATTCCAAGCATGACTACTGGGGAAAGAGATAGCCAAAAGACAGTTGTGTTGATTAGGCACAGGTTTGTGGCTTTCTGGGGCTCAAAGTCAAGGAGACCAAAGTGGCATCTCCTACTGGGGTCCCACATGATGCCAGCTTCCTCCATCACAATTCAAACCTCCCAATCAGCCATCACCGAGGAAAGCAGCCAAGACAGACTGTTCCTCATGACCTGCCAGGCACAGCTCATCCCAAGCCTGTGCCAGACTTTGTACTGAGCATGTGCTCATCTGGTACCCAACTCTTACAGGAGGATACCCTGACCTGGTCCGAGCTAAGCAAAGGTCACAGAACAATGGGATAAGGCACAAACCAAGGAGGCATCTGATCAAAAACAGTTTTAAAGATGTGTAGAAGTAAAACTCAAGAAGCAGGGGATGTCATGAATAAACAGAAGGGTGTATCCTGAGAAAATGACAAGAAAGAGAAGTTCACAGAGGTGTGTCACCTGATCTCACAGAAAAACCTGCTGGGCAGCTACATAGCCAGATGGTAATGAGTGCTGGAAGATCTCTGCCAACCAAAACCACGCTGAAAGCGGTTCTTGTGCTTAGCCTCATTAAAACCAACCCTTAGCAAGAGGAAATCAATTTAGAACCTACCCTACCACTCCCGAAGCCTCTCTGAGCCAGAGAGGAAGCAAGCGTGGGACTGGGGACACCACCAATAAGCATCCGTAAGGCCCTGTGTTCTATCCTCAACATTGCAGGGAGGGGGAAAAAATAAAGGATGTATCACCTCCAAGATTTCTTTTAAAAATAAAGTAAAATAGAAGAGCAGGGAGAAAAGCAACATGATGGTTCTTTTTAGCTGGGGACCCAGCCCATGGCATGGGTGGCTATAGTCAATGATATATTATAATCTTCAGAACCAGAGGCAGCTGTGTGCATCTAAAAGAAATATCTCTTTAAAAATTAAATAAAGCTGGGAACTCACCAGGAGGGCTGGTGGTACCCTCCTGGCCTCACTCCATACTAATCACATTCTTCCACTTTATAGTAGATCTCGTTGATGCTGTGTTATCGTTCTTCTTTTTAATTCTCCTGCCCGGCACACTGGATGCCGGCAGTGCCTGGAACCCCTTAGGGCAGGCACTTCATTATGGTTGCTGCCAATCAGCGAGAGATCCCTAGCTCTACCGCATGGCACACACTGAACCTTGGGTACTGCCCTGCTTTCCTTCAGTATCCTGAGCCAGTTTCTTTAAGTTTCAGGACATGAACGCGTTTAAATGGACCCCAAGAAGTTAATACATTATTACCCAGTTAGTACGGCTTTATTTCATGGTACCATGATGTAGCACTTAGTGATTTTTAAGCAATAAAAGAAGTGACTTTAAAACTTAATTAGGAAAATTTAGAGACTATCTAAGGTTCTTAGCAAATTTCAGAAGACGGGAATGGCGCACTAATATTCATGAGATTTATCTCAGGGAAATCCCAGGAAGGGTTTTTGAGCTCTTGCAAATCACTCTCAAGGGTACTGTGTCTTACAGACTCACCGAAGCTATTTTGCTGCAAAGAAGAGAGACAAGAAAGATGCCAGGGTCCTGGGAGAAGCAAATCTGGTAACTCAGTCCCTTGTCTGGGTCCTCAGCAGAGCCCTGTCAGTACCCTTGGCTGCTTTTCCCCCCAATGCTACATTAACCTCCTTGTCATACTTCCAGGCTTTCTCTGAGTCTTTCCAATGAATGTGATCTCATTTAAAAAGAGGGGTAAAAAAATGAGTGAAACTATTCGAGTCCTTATAGAATCTCTTCTAGAACACAATTTCTCAGTGCGGCCCTCCGCAGTGGGGTGACCTCCAATGCATTCTGATTCCTTCCTCCTGCACACTACATCCTTGGCACGCAGCTTTCTACGCTTCTGCTAAAATGCAAGCACTCACCAGCAGAAGATTGCCAAGGAAATAAATGTTGGCTTTGGCACCCGTTGCTCCTGGAGAAGTCGCAAGCAGAAAGAGGGGGCCAGCCAGAACTGGGAGCATTCAGCCACTGCCCTGCAGAGTCCTTCCTGAAGAGTGCAAGTGGTTGCTTTTCAAAGACAAGAATGCTGCCTTCTTACCCACCAGGGAGCTCCATGATCTACTTCCAAACCAGGGAGTAGGTAAGAACCACCCGGACCAGGGAAGGCAGCCTCTGAGCCAGGGGTTCCACTTACCTAGGACAGCTTAGTTTGGAACCTAGGCAGCCAGGCTGGTCCTGCAGCAGAAACTGCAGGTGCTAGGGACCCACAGTCACCTGCTGTTCTGCCTCCAGGAAGCTGCTGGGAGGTCCCATGCCTGGGAGGAGGCTGGGGCAGGAGGCAATATATGAATAATGAATGAGTGAGAGGCTTCTCACCTCTCTTCATTAGCATTCCATTCAAATTACTTAACTAAGGCATCCATTTCTCTTCCCAGCTTCAAAGGAAAAGTGCTCCCCTCAGGGGACAGCCAGAGTGAGCTGGGAAGAGGGACCTAGGAGGACCCCCACCTGGGCTGACCCCTCTGCAACTCCTCAGCAACTCACTATGAGAGAGGCATGGCATGTCTCGGGAACCTAGGACTGCACCAAAGCAGACCAGCCACCTCTGGCCTCTAGCCACCAAACACAAACCACACACTGGCAATGGTACAGGCAGCCAGGGCCTGAGTACTTACAAAGGAAAGAGAACCAGCAAACCATCTTCTGAGGGATGTCCTAACACGGCATCTTCTCCCTACAGTGTTTCTGTAGCCCCGTGTGTCCTAATGTGGCATCTTCTCCCTACAGTATCTCTGTAGCCCTGAATTCCTAGCGTGCTTTTTGATGAGCCTTTCTCCACGTTGTGCAAATGCCCTGCCTATATGGGGAGACAGAGAGCAACTTGCCCTGCACGGAACCTATAGACAGACCAGAAGTTCCAATGGTTCCCCACCTGCTCCTAGACATGAAATCAGACATTCCCATGTTTGACCTTAGTTCGGGTTCCAAAGTCTCTAAACTCGTATTTTTAACCTTAATAAATGGTTGTGTTTTGAATGTTTGTTCAAATTCCTCCTCATGCAGACAGAATGGGTGAGGAGAAGAAAATGAACCCAGCCCAGCTCTGCTGGGAGGGCCGGCCCTTCAGTTGTATTGGTGATTTATTGAAACTCTCTCTGGGGCAGCAAAACTGTGTTCTTTTCCTTGTTCCTAATTAAACTGTAATAACCAAGACTTAGAGATCAAGAATTAACACAATAGAAGAACCACCGGGGGTATATTTTTATAATCTTCATAAGAAAATAATTCCAAAGCAAGACTCCAAATTCTGTTGTATGTTATTTTGTTTGTGTTCTGACAAATAAAGCTTGCCTGGAGATCTGCGGGCAGAGCTGGCCACTAGTTAGCCAGGGAGGCCAGGCAGTGGCTGCTCACACCTTCAATCCCAGCACTAGGGAGGTTGAGACAGGACAGGATCTCGGTCCCCCCAATTTGGTCTGAGATCTGAGATTTCACAGAGTTAAGAACTCTCTGGTGGCCGCTGCTGCTGCTGCTGCTGCTGCTGCTGCTGCTGCTGCTGCTCTGCTTCTCAGATCTTTCAGCTTTCACCCTAATATCTGACTCAGGGTTTTTATTTAATAAGACTGGTTAGGATCGTGCTTCAAAGGTTCAGAAGGTTTTGTTTGTTGTTTGTTTTGCCCTTTTTGTTTTTTTTGTTGGTATTTTATTTTATTTTATTTTATTTTATTTTATTTTATTTTATTTTATTTTATTTTATTTTATTTTATTTTATTTTATTTTATTTTATTTTATTTTATTTTATTTTATTTTATTTTATTTTATTTTATTTTATTTTATTTTATTTTATTTTATTTTATTTTATTTTATTTTATTTTATTTTATTTTATTTTATTTTATTTTATTTTATTTTATTTTATTTTATTTTATTTTATTTTATTTTATTTTATTTTATTTTATTTTATTTTATTTTATTTTATTTTATTTTATTTTATTTTATTTTATTTTATTTTATTTTATTTTATTTTATTTTATTTTATTTTATTTTATTTATTTTATTTTATTTTATTTTATTTTATTTTATTTTATTTTATTTTATTTTATTTTATTTTATTTTATTTTATTTTATTTTATTTTATTTTCAGGACAGTGTTTCTCTGTGTAACAGCCTTGACTGTCCTAGAACTCGCTCTGTAGGACAGGCTGGCCTTCAACTCAGAGATCTGCCTCTGCCTCCTGAATGCTGGGATTAAAGGCATGTGCCACCAACTCCTGTGTTAGATAAAAGGCAAATTTCATTAATGCTTGAAGCATCCTTAAAATAGAAACAAGTAGAGGCTGGGAGGGTGGCCCAGGTGTTCAAAGTGATTGCTGCTCTCGCAGAGGACCTGAGTTTACTTCCTGGAACCCACATTACACTCACAATCACCTGTAACTCCAATTCCAGGGGATCCAATGCCCTCTTCTGGACTCTTTGGGCACCTGCATGTGCCTCATGTGCACATACCCACACACAGACATAACACACACATGCATAACTAAGAATAAAATAAATCTTTAAAAATTGAAAACAAATTAAACAGATTAGTAAAGCCAAAGGAATGATAGAATTTTTTAAAAAATGATATATGAAGTGGGGTTTAATGCAGGGAATATGGTTGTGGCTTCCATAACAAATTTCATTCTGGACAGTAAAACAATGAAAAACTTCTCTCCAAGTTCAAGGCAAGAATGAGAGTAACATGCCTTCTGCAATATAAATATGTTATTGTTAAGCAATGAGAGTTTTTATTTATTCCTCCTTCTGTCCTTCCTTCCTTATTTCCCTGCCTTTCCTTTATTTTTCTTTCATATTTTATCAGCAAAAAATTAGTAAATTGCATGTTTACAAATTAAAAACTCCATGTAGATGTATCCAACCTTCTTATTAAATAATAAACACAGAACCAATGCAAAGAAGAAAGCCAAGAGGTCAGAGCTAAGAGCTAAAACCTTACCCTTCCTCCTGCGGTGGTCCTACCTCTCCGAACCAGAGCTATCCCTGTGTTAAAGTCTTTATATAGAGTTCCTGTCCTGCCTTCTCATTGGTTGTAAACCCAACCACATGACCGCCTCCTCACAGCCTGTCTGTATAGGCCTCCAGGTTTTCCATGATTGGTATTAAGATTAAAAGCATGTGTATCCAATAATGGCTGTATCCCTGAACACACAGAGACTTACCCAGCTCTGCCTACCAAGTGCTGGAATTACAAGCGTATGCTACCACTGCCCTGCTTTCCTATGGCTTGCTAATAGCTCTGACCCCCGGGCAACTTTATTTATTAACATACAAATAATATTTTAATACAAATAAAATATCACCATAACTCCAAATAAAAAGATATCATTGAGAAAAATGAAAATGCAATCCATACTATGTGAAAAGTGTTTACAATGCATACAGTCAGCAAAGAATTTGTAACCTGAATATATGGATAGCATCTATGTGTTAGTAAGAAAAAGATTAATACCTATTTTTTTATTTTTAGAAATAAAAATGTACCCCAGGCAGACCTCAAATTTGTTCTGTAGCTGAGGTTGGTTTTGAACTTTTGATTCTTCTATTTTTACCTCCTGGGCACTGAGATTATAATCATACAGCTCATATCTGGCTCAAACAATCTTTTTTTAATGAAGCTGAACATAGTTCTCTCAAAAGAGACTATCCTAATGGCTAATAAAAGGGAATGTGCTGATCCTTGTTAATCACCAGGGAAAGGATAATTAAAACCCCAGGAGGAGCCACCATGAACCATCAGAATGGCTAATACAAAAGTAGTGGGAAAATGCCAAGGGCTGACAGAGATGCAGACATTCAGTAGTGTGCTGGTGAGCTGGTATGCCAGCCAAGTCAGTTTATCAAACTGTGTGGTTCCCTCAGTCCCAGCAAGTCACTCCTGCTTATCTGCTCTGCAGGAGAATGTCCACAGTGGCTCCACTGAGTATAACCTCAAACTGGAAAGCATTCAGACGCTCAGCAACGACAGCACACAACATCAGTAAACCATATGTTCCACACAAGTAAATCACACTTAGCAAGAAGCACAATGAATGTGATGGTTAATATTGTCAACCTGACAAGATCTAGAATTGTCTGTGGGTCAAGCCTCTGAACATGTCAGTGAGGAAGTTTCCATATTGGGTTAATTAAGGTGGGAAGACTTACACTACCTATGGCTAACACCATGCCAGGGGTGGGGTCCTGGACTGCATAAAGGCCAGAGTCCACTCAGCATCAGTGTTCTCTCTACTTTCTGACTAGGGATACAATGTGACCAGTTGGTTCCTACTACCATTTCTCCACTGTGGTAGACTGTGTCCTCAAACTGTGAGCCAAAGTAGCCCTTTCTTTTCCCAGTTGCTTTTGTCTGGTATTTTATCACAGAGATGAGCTAGGTGGCCAGTACAATGAGCTACAACAATATAAGCATCTCTGAGTCATGGTGCCTAATGAAGAGAACCCAATGTCCTCAGTCCCAGTGATGTAGGACACAAAACAGTTCAACAGGAAGGGCTATATTAAAGTGCATGGAGAGGAAAGGAGTGAGGGAGGGAGCGGAAGGGGAAGGAGGGAAGGGGAGAGGAGAAAGGGGAAAGGGGACAGAAGAGGAGAAGGGGAAGAGAAGAGAAGAGGGGAGAAGCTTCAAGAATGTCTGGGTCATAGTCACAGAGTTGTTGTCACTGAAGATTCATGAAACTGGACTTGTAGGATAAGTACATTGCACCATATAAATAGCACACTTCAGTTAAGATGTGCCAGCTCTGTTCTATGCAGAGGCAGTTAGAACCACCTGCCCCAGCTGAAACAGCACACTCCATATCCTTTCTCAGTGGACACAGCAGCCACTAGGTCAGACTTATCAACCACTTGCAGACAGGTGTTTCTGTGAGATTTCATTTTGGAAGGGTTTTGCAAATCTGTATTTCTTGATGCAATTTTACACTGAGCAAATTTCAATGAACTCTGTTCATATCAAAGATCCTTTGAAACCTTTTAGAGTTTAGCGTGCATATTATTCCTGGCTACAGATAAGACAAAAAGGAAAATAAAAAAAAAAAAAAAAAAAAAAAACCTAACAAGATTTCCCGGGAGCAATCTCTGAAATGGGCGCCACTAAGTTTTTACATTATACTTCAAATTATCTTACCTATAAATAAATGTTGGTGAAGTGATGAAAGTCAGGTATTGCTGTCAGTGTTTTTTATTCTTCCGGTGACCCCATAATGCAGGGATTATCATCTACACTGTATAGGTGGGGAAAGTGAGGGATTAAAGAGCTCATTCAAGATTGCCAATCTCTTCTACAAAATGGATGGGACACAAGCCCAGGATGCCTGGCTCATGCTCTCATGCTGCTTGGGAATGACCTTGGCTCACAGTGAAAGCTGTGCACCTGCTCCTCTAACAGCTTGCTCTCTTCCTGGGCTGTGGGGGGTTTACTGGGGGCAGAAATCTGATCAATTTGAATAACTCTACTTCATGGTCAGTGTGAAAGTTGCCATACGAGAGATATGGGCACAGTAGAGACAAACCCCCAGAAGAAAGAAGGCACAGGCTCCCCCTGCCACGATCCTAAGATTCCTTGGCCTTCTCTCTTCTGGCTTAGCTATTCAACTCATCCTGGGGTCCTGTGAGCTTATCCATTAAATCCATTTTTTTCTTTCTAAAAGTTAATTTGGATTGCTTTATCTGACCATGGTGAGATGTTGTAGAATATTAGTTTAAAATGTGTTACATTCATTTATGCTGTGAAGTATCTGTTTAATGATGCAAAGATGTGTTACATTCTTTTATGTTGCATTTGTTTAACTCTGTGAAGCTGTGTTACTTTGCCTGTCTAAAACACCTGATGGGACTAATAAAGAGCTGAATGGCCAAAATAGCTAGGCAGGAGAGGATTAGGCGGGGCTGCTAGGCAGAGAAAATAAACAGGAGGAGAAATCTAGGCTCAAAAAGAAAGAGGAGGGGGAGCAAGAAAAAGAGGAGAGGAGGATGCCAAGGGGCCACCCAGCCAGCCATGGAATAAGGAGGAAAGAAAGATATAGAGACTAAAGACAGGTAAAAAGCCTAAAGGCACAACCTAGTAAAAGAGAAATGGGATAATTTAAGTTAGAAAAGTTGGCTAGAAATAAGCCAAGCTAAGGCTGGGTATTCATAAATAAGAATAAGTCTCTGTGTATTTATTTGGGAGCTAGGTGGCAGGTTCCCAAAGTAAAAAAACAAAACGAAACAAAAAAACCAACAATGGGGGGAAAGGTTTGAGGGAATTCCACTAAGACAAGAACTGTGTTATATGTTCCTCAGTAACATAAACAAGAAATGTGTGTGCACTGTGTACCAAAGAATGTATGATCAATGAATGTTTATGGATTATCATGCACACACGTGTTCAAGTGTGCATGCATGCATGTGCATGTCAGAGAATATATGATCAAAGAATATTTGTGAATCTTATGCACACACCTGTTCCAGTGTGCATGCTTGCATCTGCATGTATGCAAGTATAGGAAGATTTTGTGAGCCTGTGTCTCTACATGTGCCTATGTTTTCCTCAACAGGTTCCCATCCTCCCTCTGCCCTCTACGCATGCCCCTCTCTGCCCCCTGACTAGCTGCTAGTGGCATTGTCGGTGTTCTTCCCTGTTCTTGGTCCTGCTTTTCCAGCATTATGATTGACATTTACATCTGTAACAGGAGGCACTAATTTACCTTACAAGGCAAAACTCCAGGTGTCTAACCAGAGAGTGCAGGCGTAGCTTGTCTCAACCACAACCCATTTAGACTCACTGCTGTGCAGAGTAGAAAACTGGGGAAACACACTGTGTCTTCTATTGCTTGCTTAGCCCAGGCCTGGGCCAGACAGACTTCTCCCAGTGATTCTCTTCACAGTGAGGGACAAGCAGGAATGTTCATGCAGGGTTATTCTTCTGAAGAACTCAATGGACCCAGAAGGAGAATCCAGGAATCACAGCTGGAGAGTTTGCTTGACCAGCACATGTGTGTTGGGAAGAGGGGGCTAGGCAGCTGGACCCTCTGGTCATCTTTAGCTATATCTTCTAGTTGGGAAAGTCAAGCCATGGCTGTTAGGCAGATTCCCAGCAGTATGACATATATACCATCTGACCATGCTCTCACTCCTGGACAAACTGAAGATCCCTGATGGCCCCTAAGACCAAGGTAGTTCTCAACCTTCCTAATGCCGTGACCCTTTAATACAGTTCTTCATATTGGTGGTGACCCCCAACCATAAATTTATTGTGCTACTACTTCATAACTGTAATTTCACCACTGTTATGAATCATAATGTAAAAATCTGACATGCAGGATATCTGGCATGCAAAGGGGTCGTGACCCATAGGTTGAGAACTTTTGATCTCGGGGGCCCTAAGCCTTCTGCAGGACTCCACCATCAGGTGATCCAGGCTGCCAGCCTTCTCAGCCTTCTTAGAGCCAAGCTCTGCTTTTGCCTTCTCACAAGCTAGTCATCTCGACAGACACAAGCTAACCAGTATCTCATTAACTAGCATTAAACACAGACACAGTGCACAGGTATCGTGAGTGGCTATGTAAAAAATAAATAAATAAAACACTTCTTCATGCTTTGAAGAAGTTCCCTACATGTAGGGTATGAGAACAACAACAACAAAAATTTTAAATGTACCCTGAGGACTGACTCAGAGCAAGCTGTAGAAGGAAACATAAAGGCTACCTCGCAGCTTCACAGCAGCAGCATCCTGGTCATAGAAGGGTGATGCTATTCTGAAGCTGGCGACCATGTAGTCACCATCTGCTTGCAGCATTGAGGTGGCCAGAGGAGACAGACAATAGCTTCCTAACTATGGTAGAAACAGCATGTACCTAGTAACAGAGGCAGCTCCTGTACCTGGCCATTCTGGAGCTATAGCCAGGAGCAATTCCTAGAATGAGCCTGTAGACTGCTCCAATGGCCTCCAATGACAGCCTTTAACAAAACCCCTGAACCATCAGCATCAGACTCTTCGTTCTAAAACTAAGAACTGTGACCAATGCCACACTTCAGTGTGACATGTGCTAAGGACACCTAGAGAGAACACAGCTGTTTCTCCTGCTCCCCCGGGGCCTCTCAACAATATCTGCATGTTTGATTTGAAGTGTTCAGTGACCTTCTTTACACTACTCCCTTGGTCCATCTCTTTCAGATTCCCTTAGGTTCCCCTGCAGGGCCCATAATGAAACCTGCACAAAGGTATATAAAACAAGGCATGTGGATATGCACAACTACATCTGCTCAGAGCATCTGCCATGATCTTGGAGACCAGCAAGCAGGAGCTGGTGCCTCTGAGTCCCGTTTTAAATACTGAGGTTAAGAAGTGGAGTTTTTAGGTGATGATGTAACTATGGAAACAAGTGAGAAAACGCCCATCTTCTTATTTGCATCTCTTCATTTTCTCCTCGTGATTAGACTTCTTTCCTGTTTTTGAAATACCATAAAAGTGGTGGAATCTAGAAATGCGAGCAATCTCCCATGCTGATTCCAATCACCTTAAGGATTCAGCAGGAATCCTTGGAACAAAAGGACTCCTAAACAGGAGAGTGTACACCACTCATCACGGATAGGAAGAGATGGGTGGTATCACAAAGTCACAGAACAAGGACTGTTCCCCACAACAGCTCAACATCACTCTACAAGACAGTCTCAGCCTTGGTTGACATGATTGACACTTGGCTATGCCTCAGCTGTGAAGTCTGTCTTGTCTTTTGTTTGGTAATGCCCCTGTCACCGGATGCCAGGAGAACCCTTCTCAAGGGACAAAGCTACCTCCAGATAACTTCCTTAGATGTAGGAATGCTAGACCAGCCTGCAAAGATGAAGTTCAGAACCCTTGTGTCTATGTGTCTGTGTACATGTATCCAAAGCCTGTAGCCTGAGAAAAACTCACAAGTGGCCCACTCAATCTCAAGGTAATTTTCTTTTATCTCTAAAACATTCCAAGAGAAAAATGATTATGAATTCTAGCGCAGGGCTCAAAAGCCTCCCATCCTCAAACATCATCACTTTCTACCTGGGATTTTATATTGGAAACAGATTCTCAGTTGTCTAAAAGATCCTTATCCAATGTAATATTTCAGGTTTTAAAAGTTCTGGATTTATATTCTTAAATTGCATTCTGTTTCATATTTATGAGGGCAATTGTTATCATCTCTGTTCAAATAATCATCCCAGCGTTCTCTGCTCAGACCGAAGCTCAGCGTGGTAGGCAGCTTCTCTTATCATTTGGAGGGAGGCATGCCCTGACAGAGCCTGGGATGGGAGGGGCCACCCTCCAAAGCTACCTATGAGTCCCAGCTCACCACGACTGGCTGCAGTTTCTGTATTCAGTTTTGCCAGCCCTTCCAGTGCTGAAGGGCCACCAGGGACACTTCTCAGGACAAGCAGCCCAAGCTGCCCAATTTCCTCATCCCAAAAGTCTCACTGAAATGATAATCAGAACTGCATAGAAGTCAGGGCTCTTCTCCAAGAGAAAAACAAAACAAAATGCAATGGCCAGTGTGCTGATCTTGCAAACTGTCCCACCTGCCCAGTGAGCATCTCCACCTGGATTGAGGACCAGGTGGAAAAGCAGAGCCGTGTGCAGGTTATAGACACACCTAATAGCACATAGAAAATACCAAGCAATGCTAGTCTAGATGTCCCCATCCAGGGCAGACATCCATTATGGGCGTGGGCACATTTTGTCCCTCTTCTATGATATTTAATAGCACAAGTGACAGAAATCCCAGCTCCTCGGGCAAGACTGATGAGGGCAAAGATCAGAATAATTTTTGGATCCTTGAAGGTAGGATTTGGTCTTGGAACAAAATTGGAAAGGGGTGTGGGCAGAAAGAGATGGGAGCAAAAAGAGAGGAGGGGGAATGCTGGGTCAAGTGCAAAGAACAGAGGGATTAAATAAAGCAAGGAACTGATGAAAACTGACCACACAGGAGAGGCAAGCCATGGGCAGAACAGCATACTTGCAGTGCCAAGCTGGGGCACTTGTGCCATAGCTATTGTCTGTTCCTTGAAGGTCAGCTGGTCCCAGTATCAGTTGCAGAAGCATGACCCAGGAGCTAGGTAGAAATGTCAGTTCTCTAGTGACCCCTCCCTTGCCCAGACCCATCCCTGAGTGGGTCCAGAACCCAGTGATTCTGATGTTTGCTAAAGTTCAGGACACACCTGCCCCCAACGGAGCCAGTGATCACAAAGTCAAGAAGCACATTGTCCTCAGAACCCAGGCAATTATTTTTTCTCAGTTACACAAAATATGAATGGCTAATTCCGTTTCAGTGGTTTCATGCCATGTCCTAATTCCACAACTTTCAGGTCTCTGCTACATTTTTAAATATGCACTCGTCATTATTCTAGGAGTGGCTGGGCCAGGATGTTTACATCATAGAAACACCCATCACAGAGCAAGGGAGGATGAAAACCATGACGATGGGGTGGGAAAATGACTCAGTGGGAAAAGTGCTGGCTGTGCAAGCCTGAGGGCCCCCACCAAATGCCCAGCACCCACGAAATGCCAGGTGAGGCTTTATGTCCATAACCCTAACGGTGAGGGGCAGAGACGGGAAGATCCTAAGAGGCTTGCCGGCCAGCAAGTGTAGCTAAAATGGTTAGCCCGAATACAATGAGAGACCCTGTCTCAAAAATAGTGGAAGACATCCCAGCATCTACATCCGACCTACACACACACAGAGGAATGGGTGACTGTACACAGACATACACACATAGACAGATAGACACACACACACACACACACACAGAGGAATGGGTGACTGTACACAGACATACACACATAGACAGATAGACACACACACACACACACACACGAGGAATGGGTGACTGTATACAGACATACACACATAGACAGACAGACACACACACACATACACAGAGGAATGGGTGACTGTACACAGACATACACACATAGACAGACAGACACACACACACACATACACACAGGAATGGGTGACTGTACATAGACATACACACGTAGACGGACGGACAGACAGACAGACAGACACACACACACACACACACACACACACACACACACACACACAGAGCAACAGTAAGCCTGTTTGGGCAGAAAGAGATTCATGGAAGCTGTCTTAAGGCGTAAGCTATGAGAATTCTACATACTGATGCTCCCTAAAGCTGCAGCCCATGATACCTCAGCCTTCATTAAGTAACAGAATGTCTGTGGGGCTGGGGCTATGGAGCCCCAAGTCTTCATTGTGAAAGAAATGTAGCCTCATTCTGAGGCAGCATGATGCCATTGTGTGAGGCACCTAGAGGTTTGGTGCGGCTGTGGATGACACCTCTCTTTGCCTCATGCCATTCACACAAAAAGAGATGAGAGGCCACATCTGTAATTGCTGCCCAGCACCTTCAGAATGGCCATTTGCATTCTTCTCTTTCCTCAAGTATTAAACTTCAGGCTACTTCTTAGAGCACACCTACAGAACACTTTCTTAATTGGGTCCCTTAATCCCCAGAAGTTCAGAGAGAGGTGTCAGGTGTGGAAGGTCAGGGACTCCAAGGCTTTTAAATCCCCTGCAGGGAAGAGGCAAGGCAATAGCTGAAGGAGTACAATGCAGGGCTTTAATGAGGACACTGTTCACTTGCGAAGTATGTGCTTACCCGACCCATCTCAGGAGGACTGCTTCTCAGTGGACCTCGGGATCTGACCCTGGGAACCAAGGGCCAAGCCAGGCACGTTCTGAGAGGCCTGCATTGAAAAGGACCATCACATAGTCTCTGTTCCAGTGTGGAGACAGACAGACAGAGGGGCTCCAGACAATGGAGCCCATCTATCTGGAAAGAACCCAAAGGTGTACACCACAAGCCCAAGGTCTTTCCTCGATCAAGTTGACCATGTCCATCAACCATCACAGTGATGTAACAGGGTATTCTGTAGGCAATCAATCATTTGTAATATGTGCTTAATTTTTGTGCTTGCTATTCCACATTGTGGAGTTGGTGAGATGATTCTGTGGGCCTCAACCCTTTCATAAAAATCTATGAAATCAGGAGGTTAAAGCGCTGCACCCTCAGGATACAACGTAAAAACCCCCATGAACTTCTGGTTCAAAGGGCCATGCAGCCGCTGCATAGCTGTGGATGAAATGAGGTGCCGAGGGGAAATCTAGAGTGCTTTCAGGGGAGCAAGAGGGGACAAGATGAGAAAGGGTGTACCCACAGAACCTCATGCACTCACAGCCCACAGAGGACATCAGGGGACCCCAGGGAAGGGTGGCTCAGATCTGTCAAGATTAAGATTTTTTTTCAGAAATATGATTCATTCATTCATTCATTCATTCATTTTTACTGGGAATTGATCCCAGGACCCTGCACATACTCAACAAGTACTCATGCACTGAGCTAGCTCCCCATCTCTCTTCCTTATTTTGAGATGAGGTCTTGTTCAGCTGCCCACGCTAGCCTCATGTTCACTCCACAGCTCAGGCTGGCTTTGTACTTGTGAGCTGCCCGAGTCAGCCTCCAAAGCAGCTAGGGTTTCAGAGCTGTGCCACCAGGCCTGGCTACAGAGGTATGCTATTTCAAGTTTGTTTCCTTACATGCGTGTTCTCTGCAACCTTGCCATCTTAAAGTCTTTTGTTGGTATTACATATTTTCAAATACTATACTTGGCAAGTGGTAGGAAAGTTCTCTTCTCTATGCTCCAGGAGTAGTATTCTAGGAAAGACATGCCCAGGAGAAGTCTAGTCAGCACCAGGAAGCAGAGGCAACCCAGGGCAACATCACTGCTTGTGGTCTAGAGTTACTGAGCAAAAAGCACCCACACATCCATGATCAATCAGTCACCAAACTACAGAAAGCCAGGCCAAGTGCACAGGCTGAACACAGTATGCATGCATCCTTGTGCTGAAGGCAAGAGGCCAGTGGCCCATTTCCAAGTGAAAGGAGCAACTGTACGACAGGGTGGTGAGAGGTCACTTTCTGAGGAACCAAAAAGAAGCAGAAAGAGAGTAAGTTATGTATGTTTCCCGTTTACACACACACACACACACACACACACACACACACACACACACACGCATGCACATGTGCGCACACACATGTAGGCAAAGGTCAAAGGACAACCTCAGATGGTCTGTATGTCAAGTGTGTTGCTGATTGGTCAATAAATAAATCACTGATTGGCCAGTGGCCAGGCAGGAAGTGTAGGCGGGACAAGGAGGAGAATAAAGCTGGGAAGTGGAAGGCTGAGTGAGAGAGACACTGCCAGCTGCCACGATGAGAAACAGCATGTGAAGATGCTGGTAAGCCATGAGCCACGTGGCAAGGTATAGATTTATAGAAATGGATTAATTTAAGCTGTAAGAACAGTTAGCAAGAAGCCTGCCACAGCCATACAGTTTGTAACCAATATAAGTCTCTGTTTACTTGGTCGGGTCTGAATGGCTGTGGGACTGGCAGGTGAGAGAGATTTGTCCTGACTGTGGGCCAGGCAGGAAAACTCTAGCTACAGTCTCTCGTCAGTTATTTCATTGACCGTTGTTTTTTGTTGTGTTAGGACAGATTCTCTCATTGACCTGGAGATTTCTGATTTGGCAGGGCTGGCTGGCAGCAGAAACCGGGAACCTGATTGTCTCTGCCTTTCTGGTGCAGGGATTAGAAGCATACACCTGCCTTTTTACATCATTTCTGGAGGACCAAATTCATGCCCTTCTGCTCATGCGGCAAATACTTTACCAACTGAGCCATCGTCCCAGCCTTCAACAAACATTTCTCAACTTCACCAGTGCTTCCAAGCAGCTGCCTGATGCTGAAGATAGAATCCTGGGAGCCTCAGAACAAGAACATCCTAGACAACAGATCCACCAGGGCAAGGGCTCCAAGAAAATTTTTCTCTGTTGAAGATCCATGTAGCCAGAGGGTCCTTGACAGAGGGAATGGGGCAAGCAGGCTTCCAAAAGGTATGTGGGAGTCTTACAGAAAGAATGGGTGTCTGGATCATTTCCTTCCTGAAACAGGGAAGGGCCTGCAGAGATGAAGATGGAGGCAGAGGGGTGTGACCAGCTTCCTGAGAACAATATTCAGAAGGTCAGGACACTGGCCCATGATGAGGAGGCCTGGTACCCTGGCGCGGATGATGGAGCTGGGAAGAAGCAGTTGAAATGTTGTAAAGTGTTTGTTTTTAGGAGTGATTTCTGAAGGAAGATTTCAACTACCATGTTTAGGTGATGCTCTGAGCACATTGAGAGAAGATGCATGCCTTGTGTGTGCCCCTCGATGGTTTGAATGTAAAATTCCCCTCACAGGCTCATAAAGTTCCACTTGAAAGACAGATTTGAGGGCTGGAGAGATGGCTCCGTAGGAAAAGTACTTGTCACATGTCACATGGGCATAAAGACCTAAATTTGAATTGCCAGAACCTACATAAAAAAGCCAGGTACTTTAATCCCAGAGCTAGGGAAGTGGCGACAGGAGGATGCCTGGGACCAGCTGGCAAGCCAGTCTAGCTAAATCGGTGATCTCCAGGCTCACAGATAGACTGTCCAAAACCAAGTGGAACGTAACTGAGAAGGACACCTGACATTGACCTTTGCCCTCCACACACAAGTGCACATATGGACCTGCACACATATATGCATGTACACTTGAATAACCTACACACAAAATAATAAATACAAATGGCTTTTGTATTAAATGATGTTAGAATTCTGTCCCACCCCTGAGGTACAACACAGGAGTGGCATCCAAGAAGACTGAATGTCCCCTAGTTGAGCTCATAGAAGAACTGGGGTCAGAGGCCAGTTTTGCTTTCAAGCTGGTGATGCCAAGCTGAGAGGTTCTGGAAACTCGAGGACATGGGAAGCAAGTAGAGGAAGTGGGTCTCTGAGAGCAGGTCCTTGACAGTACAAATGCAGAAGCAAAGACGCTCCTCACACCACAGGCTCCCATCACCATGATGTTCAGGTAGTACATGGGGCAAAGGGACTACGAACCAAACCCTTTGCAATCATGAGCTGAAATAAACTTTCTTTTTAAGTTGTTCTCTTGGGCTTTTTGATAATAGCTATGCAAGATTAATGAGTACACGTCCTTTCACCCAGAGCTAAACTTTTCAGAGACCCAAATGATGCAGGAGGTGGTGGCACCATTGAAATGGCCACCTGAAAGCCTCACTAAGGTGTCCAGACTCTCTGGCCCTCTTCTTGACAGTGGGATGGTAGAATTTAGCCTTCTTTGTGAGCCCACCTGCTCTCACAGGTACTAGCTGAGTAGCAGGAATGCGGAGACTTTGGAAACATAAGCAGATCCTTAGACTGTCACACCACATTGCAGAAGGTAGGGGCAAAAATCTTTAACTGATACCTGTGGTGCTGACCTCTGCTCCACGGGTCTTGATAGATTGGGTTCTTCCCTGGAGATCCAGGATGTGCTTGTGCAGCCTTTGGATGGCTGCCACCCCTCCTGACAGCCCCATCACTATCTCCCCTGCAACTGACAGCAGCAGAAAAGAGCGTCTAAATTATTTAGCTTACAAGCCTCCTGGTTTCAGTATTTAAACTGCTAAAGGGTGTGCTGCACAGTGGAGGGTTTGGGGGTACCTCCAGAGTCTCCCAATGAGAGTCAGAATAGGGTACCTGAAGCAGGATCAGTTTGGTATGGGAGAAGGCCTGGCCCTTGTCTCCAGGTCTGGTGTGGGTACAATTGAGCAAGCTTCAGTTTTCCTGCAGCCCTGGATCTCATCTTGTACCTTATGGATTGGATAGCTGTCTGTATTAATAAATGTGAGACCCACTGGTTCAAATGAAACTATACAGGTGACCCCTCAAACTACACATAAAAGTGAAAGGGCACAGTTGGAGGTTGGGGAACACCTGGGAGGCTTCAGACTAACACAGTCCCCATCCCTCCTCCAAACATATAGATGTCCTCATGATCCCTAAACGTGGTGCCTCTTACTCTTCATACAGTGGACTACCTGTTCAGGACAGGGGTGGGGTAAATGAACCTAGCCCTTACCTCACACCACATACAAAAATGAACGTGAAATAGATTATAGACTTGAAGGTAAAAGCTGTCAACTACACAATTTATAAAATGCCATCTAGGGGGAAATCTTTATGCCTCAGGGAAGGCAGAGATGTTGTTCATCAGAATGCCAGAAACACTAACCACAAAAGGAAAATTTCACTGCATTATGTGTTTCTGTACCTCAAATGATCAGTAAGAAAACAAAGAGCAAGCCCCAAACCAGAAGGAGGTATTTGCCTTACACAGATTAGGCAAAAAAAAATGTGCTCACATTATATAAAGATTTCTTGTAACTTAATGAGATGACAAATAACTAGAAATTAAGAAATGAGGTGGTGCTAAACAGAGATAGGCAACTTATGAGAGGGTCGTAAGACTCCCACAGGGAAACTTCATTAGTCACTGTCTGAAAGGACCCAAACTAATAGTATCTACTAATAGATAGAGTACAACAATATCAAGGGTAGATGAAGGTATAGACTGTCAAACTTCCATACGTTGCTGTTGGTGGTATAAAGTGAGACATGGGTCGCTCTGAAAAGAAGTATGGAAGTTTGTTATAAGGTCAAACATATATTATCACACAACCCAGTAAATCCACTTCTAGGGATCCACCCCTACCCATCCACCTACCACTCTACCCCCAAATATCATGCACTTAAAGAGTTATATGAAAAAGTATGGAACTGTCAATCACAATAGTGGTGCATCCATGTACTAAAATATTACTCTGCAATGAAAATGAATAGCCATATCTTGTGGGCAGAAGAACGGTGTGTTCCTGAACCTGGAGGTGAGAGACCATGCAGTATGCCTGAGTAAGGATAGACCCGAGGGCATGGAGGCTGGAGAGGACATTAAGAGAAGGCTGGAGTAGAAAGGGCTGGGAAAGAGGCAGGGAGGAGGGCCTGGGGGCCATGCTCATCAGCTTAGACCTTTCCTAAGGATGAGGACAGCAAGCGACAGCTGCCCAATCGGATCAGGTTTGCATTTTTAAGATACAGATGGACACTGGGAAGATTATAAGCTAGAAGGAAGGAAGAGTGGAGGCTGGCAGACCTGCTAGGAGACAACCTGCTGGAAGACAAGTTGAATCAGGATGGGGCTGTAGAGAAGGTGTGTATGTGTGGAATTGTTGTGAGAGGACAAGAGTATCTGAAAAACATCACAATGTCTGAGATGAGAAGGTGCTCCACTGGCCCTTGGGAAGGTCTTCTTCAGGTCTTCACCTGGGACTCTGGCACATGGACAATCCCTGAGGATCCGCACCATGTCTGATCAGTTCTGACCGATGTCATCTGGTTCATTGCTACTGCCATTGAAACTTCAGGAGGAACGCTGGGACATGGGGCATGCCACTGAGCTGACTCAGAACAAAAATCTCATCCTTGAAGGAGAGTGAGAGAGACACGGGCAGACAAGGCAAGTGAAGTGGGCTCCCTGACATGATGATGTCTTGTTGTCGGAAGACGTTGTGAGGAGAAACAGCAAGAAGGCAGGGGTGGGTTTCTAAACAGGTCCAATAATAGGGAAAGGAGCGGATCCAGGAGCCCTATAAAGTATCCAAATTAGCATCAGTGTAGCAGACTCCCAGCCTTAGGAACCCCTCCCATCCTGAAGGGATAAAGCTGTTACTTCCCCTTTCTCTATGGGTTGGTCTTTCGGTCATTCTCGATGTTTAATTCCTTGTTTATGCCAGAAAATGAACTCAACAAGAAGAGTACCCAGTTACAACTCTCTCAGCCAAGAACCCACCCAGCCATGTCTCTCTACTCTTCTGTCCAAGGTATCATGAGGAACCTAGTCAAATGCCTCATGGGCACCCAGAGGCTCCATTCCCATGGCATCTCCTACACACACACACACACACACACACACACACACACACACACACACACACACACACACACTCATACACACACACTACTGCTCTAGTAAGCGTATCAACAAAAATGAAGGGCAGTAGCTGTTAGTATTTGTGGTCAACTTGACAGGTCCAGAATCACTTAGAATGCAAACTTCTGGGCATGCCTGTGAGGGAAGACTCACCCTAAATGTGGGGGGCACCATCCCATGGGCTGGGGCTCTGGACTGAACAAAAAGCTGAATGCAGCATCCACTTCTCTCTGCCTTCTGATTGTGGATGCTACGTCACCAGCTGCCTCACATTCCAGCCACCATGATTTCGCCACCACAATGGACCAGAATGAACCATCCCTTCCTTAAATTGCCCTTTTCACATGTTCTGTCCCAGCTCCGTGTGTAGTACCTAATGCAGGTGGGTGGCATCACACAACCTCCCCTTCTTGTAAACGGTCCTCACCCCTCCGCCACCAAAGATCTCTCAGCACATCCTTGTGGTCCAGGTCCACAGTCAGCAGTCAGTGGCAGAGATGCCCCTATCTACGTGAGATGCTAAGTTCTCATCACACCCACGCTTTCTCAGTAGCTTTAGTCTCAAATGAGAGCACTTGCCGAGGAAACCTTCGGTCCTCCTGTCAGTGTGTGGCAAACAGGTCCATAATTACATCTGCTGTGCTCTTCTTGGAAGAGGGACAGAAAGAACAAATATCCTCCAATGAGATGTCTCCCCTCCACCCCACCCCACCCCCGCTTCCTGGTGTATGCGTGTATGTACACATCCGACAGTCTGGCCACATGGCAACTAGTATCTTTGAACACCAAATTCACTGAAAGTAGGTATTTAGAACAAAATCCATCTTGTCTTCCAGCCACGCCACCAAACAAGTTGTTTAAACATCCATCACACTGGTCTGGTGTTACACCCTCAGCCCGCTCTCTTCCTGTATATCACACATTCTCTGTGTTGTCTCCCCCTAGCCCTGTAATGAAGTCACTGTGCGCACACTGTTTCACTTGGACTTGCCATGTGAGCTGGACTTTCTGAGGGAAGCATGAATCAACTCGTAGATACGCTTATTCAGCAGTGGCATGTCTAAGCGGATTTAAACAGGATGTCAAAATGAGGTGAAATTATTGAGGTTACTGGGATGTGACCCTGTCCTTGGCATTAGCCTGGGGAAGAGGAAGTAGGCACTGGAGTAGTCAGAGCTGCCCTCCCTCTCTCCTTCTGCCCCCTCCTCCCTTCCTTTTTTCCTCCTCCCTTCCCCTTTCCCTCCACTCCTCCCTCTATTTCCTCTTCCTTTTCCCATTGATCTGCTGGTACTAGGTATCTCTCAGCCATCTTGCCTCTGTTTCCCAAGGTAACTGTCATACATCCATGCTGGCTAACTTCTTATTGGTATTTTGCTAACAGTGACTTGGAAACTTGAGACACATTTAAAAAAAATTCTTGTGTGTATGCAGCGAAAGGGTACAAGCATGTGTGGTGTGCATGCACGTGTGTGAACATGGGTATGGTCAGAGGACAGCCTCCCCGGTGTTATCCTCAGGAATGCTGTCTGCCTCCTTTTAGACAAGGCCTCTTATTGAATTTGCAACAACACTGGTTGTTAGCCCGGTGCCCCAGGGACTCAGTGGCCTCCATGTACCCAACGCTCGGTTCATGAGTGTGGGCTGCCACACCTGGTGTTCTCACGTTGGTTCTGGGGATCGAACTTGGGCAGCATGCACTTCACCAGTACAGCCATCTCCCCAGCCCAGTAACTTGAAGATCTTTCTTCAGTTGTAGCTTCAACTTAATCCTGCCTGTAATTTCCCCCATCTGGGATCTTTCTGTGGTGGAAGGGTGGTCACCTGTGCAGGAAGCAGATCTGGTCGTGCTCCTCAGAGACAGCCACACTAGGTGCTCTGCGGAGCTGGAAATGCCTGCAGAGCTGTTGAATGGGTGGAGGAGCAGACCACCGTGGGGACAAACAGGAAGGAGGGGTGTCTGTCGCAGGCCCTCCTGAGAGGTGAGTGTGGCCTGCCTCCGTCTGCTGGTCCCTAAGCTTAGCCGGCTGGCTTCCAAGTCCTTCCCCAGTAACTGCACAGACAATTAGGTGGATTAGACTAACTGGTAATGGGGGATTTGGACACTAATCCCCTTCCGGTTGTTAATATTAATTAAAGTGCTCTTCCCTCTCCTTATGTAACAAATACTAACTCTTTCATTAGAGGGAAGAAGAGAAAATGTCACATGGCAGGGAAGTATCTGGCTTTTTTTTTCCATGTAGGAGGCTCTGTGTGTTTATTGTTATTTCTGAACACAAACTTTGTGGTCCCTGGGAGACACTGGGAAGAGGAAGGGAGAATGTAATCTGTCAGACTTTTTAAATTCGAAAACACAAATGCCTGTCTTGCCCTACAAGAATTTTACTCTGGCCACTGTGGGCAAATTATCTGGATTAAGACTGAAGGGGATCCGTGGTGTGGGCAGTCTCCCATGAGGGGCCTGTGAGTGTGCATGCATGTGAGTGTGTGCATGCAGGGAGTGACTTTCCTCATGGCCAAGATGGTCTAGAGCATGCAGCCAACAGGTTCATGAGGAGCACAGGTTCCCAAGCTGTGTGAGTTTCTGCTGTCCTGGGAGATGCTAGGCAACATATCAAAAGCTTTCTCTTCTCTGAGGGCCAGGCAGACAGATCCCTGCCCCAGGCGTCTGTGTGCAGAAGCAAGCTACTCATGACCAAGCAGCACAGAGCATTTGCTGCGCCCATGGCAACAGCCATGGAATGTGTTTGAGCCCCGCTATGTGCCTGATTCAGGAGACAGCAGAGATGAGCTACCCCCACCCCTGGACCATTTCTGTGAAGTCTGTCAGGCTCTGAAGTTCAAATGGGGAAAAGCTGCCCCTGGCTTCCTTTCTGCTCAGACCAGAGGATTTCCAAGACATTGCAGGCTCAAATGCATTCTAAGACTGAGTATGTGTGTGTACACATTGTGTGTGTGTGTGTGTGTGTGTGTGTGTGTGTGTGTGTGTGTGTGTGTGTCTCATCAGGCAGAATGCTTATGTATGTGTGGATATGCAGGTGTTAGTGTATACATATGTGTGTCTCCAGGCATGTGTATGTCATGTTCATGTGCATGAATATGTCTATGCATGTCTATGTGGCATGTACATGCACATGCATATGTGTGCCCCTAGGTATGGGTGCCTGTCAGCATATGTGTGCATTTTTGTGACTATGTGTGTTTCCTCAGGTATATACAGGTACATCTATACAAATGTACACATATGTGTGAAGGAGATATGTGTATATATGTATACAGTTACACATGTGTTCACTTGCACATGCATTATGCATTAGCATATATGTATGTTGGCTCAGGCATATGTGTTTATACAAATGCACACATGTACTGGGGTATTTGTACATACATATGTGCATTTGCAGTCATGTAAACTTGCACATTGTATATGCATAGGTGTATATGTGTATATCTTCAGTGGGTATGTACATTTGTATCCACATGTGTGTCTTCTCAGCTATATGTATATACATATATATAAATATATGTGTTTATATGCAGGGGTATATGTGTATATGTATGACACTGCACACATGTACAATTGCACATGGGTATGCATGGGTGTGTATGTTTACACAGGTGTATATGTCCATACAGATGTGTGTATATGTTTGTGGGATTATGTATTCAAGCATATGTACACCAGCATCTTGGTACTTGTATGTGTGTGTATGTTCTTTACCATATGTTTAAATGCAGTGTCTTGCCTTAATTAAGAGACATTAAGAACAAAATTGGGCTGTGTTTCCCTTAAATTAATCTCCCATCTAGTTGACACTTGATCTCAAATGGCCAGTTCTCCAGTTTCATGCTGTTTTGGCATATTTGCCCACCAACATTGCATTTGCTCTCTGTGGCTCTTTGGTCTTAATAAAAAGATTCTATGGTTCCATGTTGAATCTGGGGGCTGCTGAATTAAATTCCATGTAGGAGGCTCCCCACATTCTGCCTCCTACCTGGATTCAGAAGAACCAGCAAGCCACCTTCCTGGGAAGGATTAGGACACAAAGCTCAGAGGGCAGATGCTGAGACTGGATGGCACTTTGGCATGTACAGTGTGGCATAATATGGGAGCAGCAGGCAAGGACCGTGTCATGTTCTGCGGCCTGGCCTCTTGCTCTTCTGTAGCTGTCTCGATGTGCATGCTCCCTGGGATGAAAGCAGGTGCCTTTCAGGATGCAAAACCAGGAGACTTAAACTGCCCTCTGTGTGGCTCTGTGAGCATCCTCTCTCAAACCGCTTTCCACTCTCGGGAGTGCAGCTGGCCTTCCAAGGAGATGCAGGCCCTCAATCCTGGATGAGGCTCCCCTCTCAGTGCCAACTATTCTGAAGAGCCGTGTCGTATCAGAGGCGTGTGCTGGAGTCCATACCACCTTCTCCTAGGCTCTGAGTACAACAGGGTGCTTGGTGCTCTGCCTGTAGGTTTCTCCCTTAACCATGAGCATCCATCTTGATACACAGCCACTGAGTGTGTGGCAGTTGTCCCAAGGCTGGCTTCCAGGGTGCAGTGGCCCTGCCCCTCACCAAGCCTTCTGAGGGTCACATAGTCCTCCTGCTGTCTATGCAAGGAGGTCAGGGTTCACAGACACTATCAAGGGCGAGATATCCTCAAGGTCATCAGCTGGGTGTGGTTCAGTCAACACAAACCTTGGGAAATGACAGAAACATTGGCTGTGTGCCCCCAAGGCCTGTGTTCAGCAGTGGGTAAGTTCTGAAGGGAAGGAGCTTGATGTTGGAGATGACAGAAGGTCAAATAGATACACCCAAGCTGGCCAGCAGTAGTTGGCACAGAGCAACCCTTCTGTCAGCTGTCAGCTGGAAAAAAAGAGATCCAGCACTCTCCATACTTGGACCCTCCCAAGGACTGTATGTCCATACACCATGGTGGGACCTGTCCCAGGTCAAGGCTAGGCTCCATCCAGGAACACAGGTTGGAAGAAGCCACGTGGCCTTCTTCACCAGTCCCCTGCTGTTACCCAAGCCTGTCCTTCTACTCAACTGACCTTCAACCCCTCTGTGAAACTGGACCATGGAAAGCATCAGGCCCCCACATCCCTGGACCTCAGCTAAGAGCTGTTCACTCCTCAGCCATGTTCCCACAGTACAGAACCCAGAAGGGAAAGGACTTCCAGTGAGTTAGCTGATTCGTTTGCTCGTGTTGTTGGATGGCTTCATTCTTGTTTCCTTTCTCAGTCTTAATCTTTAAATGAAAGAGAAAGTTATGAACCCATCCGTATATGTTTGCTTTTTCAAAGAAGGATGCAAATTGCCACATCAGGGGGTCCTCCTTCATGCTGCTCCTCAGCCTGTCACTGTAGATGGGAGATACCGCACAAGACCCAGAATGCATGCATGGGAGATGATCTTCCCCTCCACAGCCAGCAATGACCACGGGGGCAGGGCTTGCTTCTCCCTTTAAGTGTCTCTCAACATCCCAAGGGCTCAGGGATCTTGCAGAGGCAGCAGGTTACCCACACTTTCCCGAAAGCTCCACCAACCAGGGATCTCCGCACCCAAGCAGATCTTCATTAATGGAAGCTGACAGCTTACTTAGGTAGATCAGGCACATTTCCATAATGGGTCATGAGTAGCGTGCATAGTTTTCTATTAATGGATCTTTAGATTTGGTCACAGAATTTCTGCATAAGAGGGGGGCATTTCACTAAAGTACACCCTCCTAAACTGGAGCACCAGGAGAGCTCAGAAAACAGCCAAAACTACTGACAGAAGGTACTCTATTCACACACATTACTAGAAATTGATTTTCAACTAAAGATGACTTTATGCCTTCACTAACTTATGACTTAATGTTTTTTTTTGTATGAGTTTTCTATATCATTGGCTAGACTCCAAGTTGCTAAAGGTATAGCTAAAGGTGACTTTGAACTCTGATCCTCCTGTCCCCACCTTCCCAGTGCTAAGATAGCAGGTATGTGATGCCATACCTGGTTTATGTGGTACTGAGATGGGATCCAGTACCCTGTGCCTGATAGGCAAACACTCTACCAACTCAGCTGCTACTCCAGTGACCACTTTTGACCCTGTCATGAGGATAGTAAAAATACTTCATGGTGAAATAGCTTCATACTACTTTAAAGACATCCAGAATCTGGACCAAAAGTCATATATGTGAACAACTGTACACACCCTCTGTGCTGGCTTTCACATTGCTGTTACAGAATGCCTTGTACAAACTTAGAAACAGAAAGATTTCATCTAGCTCGTGGCTCCAGAGGTTTCAGTCCATGGTGGTGGGAGAGGGTGGAGGATAGCAGCTCATCACGGTGGCTAGGAAACAGAGAGAGTGCCAGTACTGTTTCTCCTTTCACCCCTTTTATACCATCCAACTGTTGATAATACCATCCACACTCAGGGCAGGGCGTCAACTCTTGGTACCTCTCTTTAGAAACACCCAATGGTGTGAAATGCTCATCTCCTAAGCATGCCCCAGTCTAATCAAGTTGACAATTGAAGTTAACACTCTACAAGGGACATACACATTGGCATGACAAGCCCAAGGCTGGGGGAAGCCAGAATAGGGTTCTTAAAGTCTAACACTCGTCTTCCAAGCACTATGCAAGCCCAAGCCTCAACTTTGAAAGACACAACCCATGGGCTTGTATGATGCTATGTCTTGAAGCCCTGTAGGCCACAAAATGAGATGCTGTTACCTCCAGAGCCAGCTACAGAGGACACTGGAGAATAGATGTCCCTTGGTTATCTGTCAGACCCTGGCAGGAAGAATCTGTATAGTGGTCCAGTGAGGACACAAAGGAGATGGTAAGCGATGGTTGAAACTTCTGCACTCAGGAGAAGGATGCATTTTAGTTACTTTTCTATTGCTGTGAAGAGCAACCATAACCAAGGCAACTTAAAGAAGAAAGAGTTTATAGGGAGTCCACAGTTCCAGGAGGTTAGGGTGCTGTGGGATGTTCTGTATGGCAAATGTGTTGCTGATTAGTCATTAAATAAAACACTGATTGGCCATTGGCTAGGCAGGAAGTGTAGGCGGGACAAGGAGGAGAATAAAGCTGGGAAGTGGAAGGCTGAGTCAGAGACACTGCCAGCCGCCACGATGAGAAACAGAATGTGAAGATACCGGTAAGCCACGAGCCATGTGGCAAGGTATAGATTTATAAAAATGGATTAATTTAAGCTGAAAGAACAGTTAGCAAGAAGCCTGCCATGGCCATACAGTTTGAAACCAATACAAGTCTCTGTGTTTACTTGGTCGGGTCTGACGGCTGTGGGACTGGCAGGTGAGAGAGATTTGCCCTGACTGTGGGCCAGGCAGGAAAACTCTAGCAACATTAGGGTCTGTGACTATCATGGCAGGAAGCATGGCGGCAGACAGGCAAGCTGGAGCAGCAGCTGAAACTTCACATCTTGTCCACAAGCACAAGGTAAATAGAAAGCTAACTGGGAGTGGTGTGAGATTTTGAAACCTCTAAGTCCAACCTCAGTGATGCACCTCCTCCAACAAGGTCACACCTCCTAATCATTCTCAGACAGTTCCACCAGCTGGGGACCAAGTATTCAAACATATGGGTCTATGGGGGCCATTCTCATTAAAACTACCATAGGTGGCTTCCAAGGTCTCCTACAGGTCCCTAAGGACATATGCACTTAGAGAGGGAGTGGCATTGCTTCCTCTCATGTTCACCCAGACTTGGGGAAAACACCAGAGCATAAGATTAAGAAGTCCATAAGCCCAAAAGTAGAGAAGCATCCAGTAGTCTGTAAAGGTGGCTTCCCATGAAAACAGAACTCCAAAAGGATATAGATTAAAAACAACAACAAACAAACAAACAAAACCCACAAAACCAAAATAACTAACCAACCAACTGACAGAATAAATGGATAGATGGATGGATGGATGGATGGATGGATGGACAGATGGAGGATGGATGGATGGATGATAATGATGGACAGATGGTGGATGGACAGATGGAGGATGGATGGATGGACAGATGATAGATGGATTGATGGATGGACAGATGGGTGGATGGATGGAGGATGAATGGATGGACAGATGATGGATGGATGGATGGATGATGATGATGATGGACAGATGGTGGATGGATGGATGGATGGATCAAGGATGGATGGATAGACAGAGGATGGATGGATGGAGGATAGGTGGGTGGATGAATGGATGGATGAATGATAGATGGAGGATGGTTGGATAGATGATGGATGGATGATGGATGGATGGATGAACAGAGGCTGGCTGGCTGGCTGGCTGGTTGATGGAGGGTGGATGGATGGACAGATAATGGATGGATGGGTGGGTGAATGGATGAATTCAAATGCAGCTTAAAGAAGGGATAAGATTTCTCAAGCTAAAGAATAATCAGTAAATTTGAAAACTGCACCTATGATCTGAAAGCATGCTCATCATTGAGACTAGAGTTAGTGACCTTATACTCACAAGAGAGACTAGCATGTGAGCACTCTCCCACTGTATCCCAGAGACTCAAGCATTCACCTACAGTACATGACACAGTGGCCAAGAAAGGAGAGTGCTGGTAGGTGACTGGATTGAGACTCTGAAGAAAGAAAATGATTATGTCATCCAGAACACAAAATGATATTAATAAGAGGAATAATGTCACCCTGGTAGGCTATTACCAGTAGGATAAATGATTCTGCTTTTAAATGCTCATGGGAGAAAACAATTGCAGTCCCTTACCATGGCTCCCACTGCTGCTGGGTGCTACACATTGGTGGTGACACGCGATGGACTGATTGCTTTTGATGCTCCCCAACAGACCGTGCATCCTACAAACATTCAGAATAAACCTAACACAGATACCACCAAGACTTACAGTTTGTACTTCCTGGAGCAGTGTGGTGAGCGATACCTGGGTCTGCTTAAGCATGGTTAGGACAGTGACGGAGGACAGTGACAGTGGTCTACACTGGGATGCAGGGAGCATCAGAGACCTGTGAGAGGCCACCCTGGACAGTCTGTGCACGGTAATCCAGCTCTGTCTCCTGCGGGTGTGGTAGGAGTTCCCTGAAACGTCTTCAAAGGCACTGTCTTGCCCTCTTCTAACTCTACCGAAAGCCTTAGCAAGTGGTCACGACTCCTCCCTCACTTGCTCCGAGCCTAGCTTTGAACTCCTTTTCTTTTCAGTTTTCCTTTAGTTTTGTTTGAGACAGGCTCTCATGTATCCCAGGCTAGCATCAAACTTGCTATGTTAGCCAAGGACGGCCTTGAACACTGGTCTTCCAGCCTCTACCTCCACAGTATTGGGATTACAGGTGTACAGCTCTCTCTATAACCCAGATGCAAAGCCACATCCACATCACCAGGTGTTGGTTATAGCAACAACTCCACTTCTCTGTCCCAAATTTTTGTCTTCCTCTAGCTCAGAATTGTTATTACAGAATACAACCAACTGAATAATTTATAGAAAGAAAAGGAAAAAAAATAAAGGAAGGAAGGAAGAGAAAATAGAAGAAAAGGGAAAAGAAAGAAGAAATTTGGGCTGGAAAGTTCTTCCAGTCAGTAAAATGTTTACCACACAAGCATGAGGACCTGGGTTTGGTTCCTGTAACCCACATTTTAAAAGCATGGCATGATGGCATGATCCTGTCAGCTGGGCAGTGAGGAAGTATTGACAGTTGAGTCCCCAGGGTTCACTGGCCAGCCAATCTAGATGAATCAGCGAGTTCTAAGAAACCCTGTCTCAAAATCATAAGAAATTGAGGAAGATACACAGCACTGACCTGTGGCTGCTCCATGTGCATACACATACACGCATGCATGCACATGCTCACAAAATACAGCTCTCAGAGTGATGCAGACTGGGAAATGCAAGTAGCTTTATCCAGCCCACAGAGCTACCACTCTGCATCTGCCCATGGAGGAGGGAAGAAGGACTGTAAATCACAAGGTCACAGGAGAAGAAGAGGTAACTTCACTGTCCCCATGGATTCCTACAGTAAACAACTCACTCCCCCATAGCAACACTAAGTCAATCATGAAGACCCCCATTTCTCAACCTTGTGGTACTGAACAATGAGTTTCTGACCCATTGGTGTTATGGGATACATTGAATCTATAGTACCCACAATCCTTAAGTTCCATATGGTGTTAATTGCTTAATATTACCAAGATATTCTTTGCACTGAGGGGTGTATAGTAATAGTGGGTAAGGCCGAGGCACCAAATTCCATGGTGGCCTTTGTATTCTTCACAACCGTATATTCACAAGACAAAACAAAATCTAAATGCAAACTTGCCTCACCAACATTCCTGACGAAGCAAGGAAAATTCCTAGTTTGATGACACAAGTGCCCTGGAGTGCCTATCACGTCACCATCCCATGTGACAAGCTGGGACGCTTTGCTAGCCACTGCACATCTATATCTTTATGAAAATCATCTGCACAGCTGTCAGTGGTCGCAGACACAAACCTGACTTGCCACTGTTTCCATGAAACATAGTTAAAACATCATTTTAACTTGAAAGAACGGCTGACAAACCATGATTTCTCAGATGTTGTTTTTTTCTGAAAACAAAGTGAGCCTGTCATTTTCAAGAAAACAGCTGAAAATCCTAGTTGTCAACATTCAAATTTGAACTTTCAAGTCAACTTCGAATTTTGAAAGCTTGCTTATGCCGCATCAAGCCTGACAGATTCTCAATAATTAGAAGCTTTTGGGATGAGTTTACTGATATTAACGAACTCAGTTTTGTTTTGTAAAATAAAGTGTGCCACTATGTTGAAGATCCATGTAACTGTATGTGTTCTGATTCACCAGTGTAGGACATCATAAACTCATACTTAGACCCACACATAAAAGATGCATTCAGAGTGTGCAATCTACCAGTGAGTTTTAAAGTGACAAAGTGAGAAAGACTCATCATCATGGATCCTTAGTTATCAAATGCCATTTGTCACATCATGGGAAGTCAAATAAGCCAGCTGCAAAATGACAATGACTAGGGATTCCACTTGGAGGCAGCATAGAGACAGGAAGTGGCAGCACAGAGACAGGAAGTAGAATGGTGGTCAAGGACTACAGTGGTGACAGTGGGGTGTTTAATGGAGAAAATATTTGTTTTTACAAGGTAAAAAGGCATCCAGAAATGGGTGGCTGTGATAACTGCCCAACATCATACATGGTCTCCGCATTTACTGCACGCTTAATACTTCTTAAGGTGGTAAGTTTATTTTAACACACACACACACACACACACACACACACACACACACACACACACACACACACACACTTCCAAAAAGAGGATACCTTTTGCCCAATTTGAGATGTAGTATGAAAGGAGAACTCCCACTGTGATCTGAAAAAAACTCTCACACTATGCCCCCACAGCTACAACCTAGAAAGACATCTGGTTTTCTTCATCTTATACAATCTAGACAACAGGTTGCAGCATATTCATGCAGAAGCACAAACAAGGGGCAAGGGAAATGCCCCAGTCAATAATGTGCCTGTAGCACAAGATAGAGAACCCGAGTTCAGATCCCCAGACCCCACAGAGAAAAGCTAAATCTCTGGATGTGGTGGCATGTGTCTGGGTGTGATGAAACAAAAATATTTTAATTTAAAAAAAGCAACTACATTTTTTTAAAGACAAAGATTGTAAGAAGCCCGGCATTGTTCTGTGTTCTCACATAGTATTAAATGTCTGGGTGTTGCAGGGTGGAGACAGGTATGTCTCTGGAGCTCACTGGCAAGCCAGCTTAGCCAAACCAATGAAGGTCAAGACTCAGTGAGAGACTCTGCCTCAAAAGATGAGGTGGAGAGCAATGGAGGAAGACACAACGTCAACCGTATCTCAACATGCATCTGCACACATGCATGCACACATATCCATGAACATGCACATACACTGCACACATAAAAACCTAAAAACTAACATAAACAAAGAAAACACAAACCGAAGCTGCTATGTGAATCTGGTTGCTTTCTATCAACCTGGACATTTAAAGATAGTGTGAGAACACAGACCATTACCAGGGTTCTTACATTCTTCATCTTAAAAAACACAGTATTTTTAAAAAATCAAAATGTTTTTGTGTCATCACAATTAGGTTTGTCTTCACTTATTAGAAGTAGTAAGAAGTGTATACTTCAAGTAAACTGAGACATTTGTATTTTAATTGCTCTTGGTTTTAATTTCTGGTTCAGAAAGTGGACAGATATAGACTACATGAACCAAAGCTCAAAGGAGGAGGCTCAGTGGGAAAGAGCATTTGCTGTAGAAGGCTTGAGGACCCATGTTCAAATCCCCAGGACCCACATAGGAAGGCACATGGTAATAAACCCAGCATTGGTGGGGGGAAAGACAGAAGGATTTCTGGGGCTTTCTGGCTGCCAGCACAGCTCCAGTTTCAGTGAGAGACACAAGGCAGAGTATGATAGAGCAGAATACCCAGTGTCTTCCTCTGGACTCCGCATGAATATACCTAGAGGCATGCATACATGCACACGCAAACACAATAGACATATGCCACATATACATATACACATGTACACATACAATGTAGACACATACACACACACACACTCACACACACACACTCACACACACATACACACAGTGTAGAAATCCTAACCTAAAACCTAGAAAATGACTGGCTTAACATTTCCTGCCTCTGCCACTTATAGGCAGTGTGACCTTAGACCAGAGATTTAAACTTCATCTGCTTTAGTTTCTTCATGTTGAAAACAGGGTCATAAGGAGATAACATGTCAATCACATGTGGTACTGCACCTGTTCCGTGGTAAGTGATCAATGATGTCAGCTCTTGTTACTTACCTAGGACTTATTTATAAGGCACCTCATTGTTGGAAGTGTCCCATGTGCTGGGGAGGCCCCCACAGATAAAGCAACACACATCCCAGCTCATAGTTTTTCATTTTGCCAGAGAGAGCCACCTCCACCCCACAAGGTGGCTATGCGTGACAGCGGAAGGTCTATGTGGGTGGCAGGCTGCATTGTACTAAGGCAGTATGAGAAAGCGTGCCTACAGAAGGCAGCATGTGCTTGGGCAACAGAAGGGGCAGGCATCGAGCAGGAGGCCACACAGGATAGCCTGGGCAGCCCACATAACAAAGAGATTGGCCTGTGCCTAGTGAGATGAGGGGCACAGGAGACGCTGAGAAAGGGTGCTGGGATTCGCATCTAAGTGCGACCAGGTTAGCACACACACAGCAGGATGTGTACCCCCAAGCTCTGACTGCAAACCCCTCCCATCACAGGGGTTCTGTATGTGGAGCCTTCTCAGGGACCTCTAGGCAGAATATGCCATCACATTGCTGCTCCACGGCTCCTGGAGACAAGTGTCTCTGAAAGCCTGTCTTAATCTGGTGCTCGAATTTCTTAAGCTCTACCCGCCTCTCCTTCCCTCCCACCTCTCCAAACCCTCTCCAGCTTTCTTGCTCACACAGCCCAGATATGCTGACTCACAGGGACCATGTTCCTAGGCTCGCTTGCCTCCAGCTTCCACTGTGTCCCCCCAAAGGGAATCCCAGATAGGTTGCAAGAGGGAGAGAGTTGAGATTGTTACTCCTCTTCTTCCTTGCTGCCCTTCTCTGTCCTTAGCTGAGGTCCCACAGGTGGCTCTCCCACCATCCACACCCCACCCTCTTCAACCTGACATCACCCATCACTGTCAGCAGCACAGAGACTACTGACAGGAGTCCTGCACTCTCTCTCTTGCCTGCCCATAGCTTACAAACCTCCCTATTCTGAAATACACAACAATCCATCTGGAATGTGTTCTTTGTTTCCCCCATGATTCTGACTGAGGATTCCCTTAGACATGGAGGCCCTCAGCGAGGACAGCATGTCCCCTGTCCTGCTTCTCTCTGCTGTTCTCCAGGGCCAGGAAGAATTCCTGGCACCTAGTACTTACTTGTTAAATACTGCATGAATGAATGAAGAATGGATTTCATTGGGATTCTCTTACACGCTAAATGAAAGGCTCCAGAATTCTTTAGAATGGGAATTAATTGCCTCCTCTAGTCATTATTTCAATCCATGGCTTGTGATCAAATCTCCACTCACCCAGAGTTAACAAATGAAATGTAGACATATAGCAAAGGAGCAATGAGGAGCATTCCCCTAAGGCCCTGAAATCGCTACCCCCAAATCGTTACAAGTGGAGGTGCAGGGCAAACACTGCACTCTGTTTTCTTCCAGATTCTTCATTTCTGTTTTATGCTTGCTCATATACTATTTTAACCTAGCAATTTGATGGATCCATAGTGAATATATAATACAATTCACCCACTGGAATTGTGTACCCTGATGCTTTTTAGACTACCCACAGAGTTGTTCCAAGCTTACCTCTTGGTTTTGAATGTTTTCACAACTCAAAGAGATACCACATATCCATTGGAAATCACTCCCATTTCCTGTCATTTCCCTCCACCCACAGATTTGAATTGTTTCCATTTTCAAGCTACTGTGAAAACCACTGCTCTGGACATGTGTCCAAGCTTCATGTGGACTTCCATTTTCATTTCTCTTGAGGAGTTCTGAAGCATGTGGTGACCATCACAGTCTTTGAAACTTCCACATCATTTTCCAGGGTGGTAGCATCAGTTTCCCTCCCCACCTGAGGTAGGGAAGTGAGGACTCTAATTCCTTCATGCCCTTCCCACACATATTATTGCCTCTATTTTCTATGACACAGTTATGATTCCTCTTAAACATTTCAAAGAGAGGGGGTTTTCACTTTAGTTAGCTGTCCAACCCCACCCCCAATATACAGCCACATGCTGAGGGTTTGTTCTGGAGTTGCTTCCCCAGCACCTGACCATTCAGAGTCCACTCTTGTCACCAAGGATGAAGCAGTACCTTTGAATCCAGACAAATTACACAAAGGACCCTTAGATGTTCTGGGGCTGCTCTGTCCAGCATGGAGGACTGCACACTGCTACACATGCCTTTCCTCCATTGTAATGGTAACCTTTTACATTCTGAGAGTTATGTGTGACTGGTGTTTTCCATATTGGACCATGAGGGCATAAAACATATTCAGCTGTTTGAGGCAAAATCAAAGGAGACAGACAACAGACACCACACTGCTGTGGGATGTTCTGTATGCTGTGAACCTATGTTGCTCCGAATGGTTGATAAATAAAATGCTGATTGGCCAGTAGCAGGAAGTATAGGCAGGATAAGCAGACAAGGAAAATTCTGTGAAGAGGAAGGGTGAGTCAGGAGACACCAGCCTGTCCAGGGAGCAGCATGTAATGGCACACTGGTAAAGCCACAGAAAACATGGCAACATATAGATTATCAAAAATGGGCTGAGTTTAAATGTAAGAGCTAGTCAGTGCTAGGCCTGAGCTAATGACCTAGCGGTTTTAATTAATATAAGCCTCTGTGTGTTTACTTGGGTCCAAGCGGCTGTGAGACTGGTGGGTGAGAAAGATTTGTCCTGACCGCAGGCCTGGCCGGGACACAAGAAACTTCAGCTATACCACACAGCACTAGCCTGTGTGAATGGCTCTGTCTCTAGACCCCTTCACTTAAGTTACTCAGCCCACATGCCACTCCTCACCATGGCCCATTTTTGCCAATCACCCAGTGAAGCTCAGCATTCTTGGAGATGGCAGATAAAAGGGAGTTCAGTGAGTTTTATGTGGAAATATAAAAAGTTAGACCATGCTATTTTCTAATTGGTATGGCATTTAAGTATTCTCTTCATTCCTCAATTCTGACTACCCAAGGCTTGGTATCGGGATGGGGAATATTAAACATTTCCAGCGATCTTTTTCCTAAGGTTCTTCTGTGAATTCAAGGCTCCGGCATTGGCACATTTCTAAAAAAAGAATCTGCTGCAAAAGTGTTATTAATAATTAGCAGTCAATTAACATTTTCCACTTCCAGCATGTTAGAAATGTTAACGGAGCCATTTATGAGAGAAAAGTGTGCCCTTGCAGCGGCAATGTGTGTCACATACAGAAGTGGAGTCGGCAGCCTTGGATTCCAGCCCCGGAAGCTGTGCAGCATACCAAATTCGGAATTTTACACACCATTGATGATTATTATTCAGAGTTCATTCATTTACACCTTGGAATGAAAGCAAGAGCTCTTAGTACCTGTGCGTGAGATATCAGTGGTCATTAGACCTGTCTCAAGAATTCAGTTTCATCATTTGTCACAAACTCAAGGACGAACAAGGACCAAAGCTGCAAGTGACCATTTTAATCCAGTGTCACAAAAATCTCAGACAAAACAACAACAACAAAAAGCATAAAGAAACTTGGAAAATCAAACTCTGCTTTCTTTAAGCTAATGCATAAGTGTATTATTGATAGATCTGAAGTTCAATTGGCAGCCAGTCCCCTCTCCACCGGAAGAAATCAAAGTCACAGAAAGTGAGACCAAGTATTTACTAGACAGAACTCTTCCCTTTGGAGGAGAGCTTCAGGGGTCACAGGAGCCAGTCTCAATGTTTCCTACCTGAATAAAACATCTAGGAACACAGCCCAATCCTCACTGCTCAACTGAGAGATGTCAGCAGACTGACTACCTCAACTACAAAGGAGGTAGGCACTAAGGAAATTAAGGCCAGACTTCTTCCTCCAGGAGCCTTTTAACCTCCTCCAATTGGTTGGGAGGATCCCAGTGAGGCAAAATAATGTCAGGAAATATCAGTGACATTGGTTATAACACAGATTCCAAAGTGACTGAAGAGCTGGGGGGAAGAGTGTGGGGTGAGGTCACAGCACAAAGCCCCTACACTCACTCTGCCCACTTCCAAGGAGACAAGGCTGGAGTTTCATCCTTGCTTTACAGAGAAAGCCACCAACATTGAACAAGTCACCCAAGGTCACCAGGATAAGACAGAAATCAAGGTAGTCTGACACCATCAAAAGCACTTTTAAAATATAGTTAACACCTTCAAAGGATGCCTCAAGGTCAAGACCATGTCCCAGGGACTCAAGAGAAAGGCATAAGAAAGCCCACACACCTTGTACCTCCTTCTGCTCAACCTGGGAGCCAAGCAGGATGAGGTCACCTCTGCCCTTTCTACAGACTAAGGAGGGCATGGGGAAGCTAGATGAGGAACCCCCCGCTTCATCCTCAGTATACTCTGGAGGCCAGGGCCAATCTCCATTATGGTTTTATACACTAAGCTCAAACTTTCAACACAAGAAAGATCCCCAGACTTGAGGAGTGGTGCTGACTAGGAGAATCACTGCATGGTGACCCCAAAGGGCCTCTTCCTTCTCAGACAGCTGTTCTCAACCTTCCTAATGCTGTGAGCCTTTAATATAGTTCCTCATGTTGTGGTGACTCTCCCCCCCCCACACACACACCATAAAATTATTTTCATAACTGTAATTTTGCTACTGTTATGAATCATAATGTAAACATTCTTGGAGACAGAGGTTTGCCAGAGGCATCATGGCCCACAGGTTGAGAACTACTGTTAAGAGGTCTGGCACTGACTCCGATTCTCAGCTCCTATGTATCACATCTACATGTTTGACAGTATCTGACTTTATCTGGGAAGGGCAGCAGCTGAATACCCTGCTTTGATGTTGACTATCAGCCTCAGCTGTGTGTGCACCTTACAAGAGGTGGACAAAACTCCTGTATAACAAAACTCCAAATCCAGAGGTGACACCCTTGTCACTCCTTGTGGCTTTGTGTACTCACGGGGTGCCCCTTTAGTTCTTGCTTTGGCTGAAGCTGTGCGATCCAGAATGGCCTTCCTGAGGTGTCTGGGTGCAGTGAATTTCTCTCCACATGCTCGCACCCAGCAGGCAATGAGCTCAAGCTCTGTCCCAGGGAGACACAAAGCTTCCCAGAAACTAGAAGTGAGGAGCCCCATCTCCCAGCTGCTCCCTTAATGCTCATTTGCTAAAGTCCCTTTGACTAAAGCAAGCCGCACAACCTGTGGTCATGGGAGGAACATTCAACAGTGCAGCCACAAGGGTTCAACACATTGGGGGACAGTTCTACAGTTCCAGATGTTGCCACAGATGTGAGGTCCTAGGTACCACAAACCAGAAAGCATATCCCCTCTGCATGAGATAGTGTTCGGAACACTGACAGATGATGCCTCAAGCTGAGTTATATTGATTAATAAGATTTTATAGCATGATGCCTTTGAAAGCAAGGTTATAAAAATATACAATTTAAGATTTAGTTCATACTTTTAATTTCCTCGTATGTTCTAATCAAATCCCTGTATTTTATTCCCTCAAGTTTTCTTGCAGCTGTTCAGCAAATGTCTCTTTTCAGATCCTAGGATGTATAAAGCATGGCAGAGAACAAGCGCCCAACCAGAGCTGTGATCTCTACCCCACTGGGAGGGAGAAAGATCCATGCCCAGATTGTCGGAATACTTGCCATAAAACAGGAGGAAAGGCATTGTGGGAGTAGAGGGACAAAGGAAAACCCAAATGGCTTGAGATTGTACTCCGCCAATATCCCATGGTGCCTCACTGCTTACCTCATAGGATCCCCAGGCAATTTCCATCTGGGCCCAATTTGGCCAGGTACCAGGGCCTTCCCATCAGCCCACCATCATTATTGGTGTCCAATATCTCCACATCCATGGCAGGGGACTTCTGACTGATGGGGCCTATTGACCAGAAGCACATTCCCTGAGATTACCTGGATATTGGGTTATCAATATTGGGGCACAAATGAGTATTGTTTCTCCTGGACTTCCAGCCAGCAATATGCTATGCAGCCTGCCCTGCTAAAGCTGGTGGCCTACACTGTCTGCTGCTCCTGTCTAAGCAGACTGTCTTGCCAGCACCCAAGTGTTTTATCTGTTCTGGGGATAGCAAAGACAAGCATCCAAATCTGCTGGTCCCACAGTTAAACTAACGGCTTTTGAGCCCAATAACTAGCATTTACCGCCAGCCATGGCCCGTTTCTGCAGTGGACTTTTCCCATCCAATAGTGGCTAAGTGGACTCTCCCCATCCCAAGGAAATGTTTTGGGGGGTTGCCCTGAAGAGTCTGATGACCATGTAGGCAGGAAGTAGAGGAGAAGTACATCCATTAGTCACTCCAGCATGCTCTCACCTACTCCCCGGCATCTCCTAGAAAGCCTGGCATCCAGTGAGCATCTGTTCCTGTAGGAGGTGCCTGCCCGCCAGCTAAGTCTCAGGATGATTTGACCACCCGCATGGGCAAAGATACCAAGTGGATCATGTGGCAGGATCACCTGGCAGCTTCGGGAACATTCTCAGTGGGGGAAAGAGTGACTCTCTGTCTGACTTTGCTCTGGAGGTCAGATGCAGGGCTGTGGGGTATGTGTGCCTCATCTTTCTGATCTTAACAATTCATCTCTTTAATTAATAGCTACTCAGGATTGAAGCTGAGCTTGTGGCGATTCAGGCCACTTCAAGAGCAAAACCTTTTGATCCTTGCTCTTTGCCTGTCTCCTTCTAACTGAATCTCAGGGAGAAAGACAAATAATAGCAGGTCTCTCTTCCTGGATCCTGTGACCTTCAGTGCCCCAGCAACATAGGACCTGGAAAGTGCTATGTGGCCTCTCTTCTATGCCACACACACATCCTTTCTATCCAGACCCATTTAGTCTGACTTGAAAGCAATGTTAATAAAAGACTAACCTCCCAATTTGCACTTGTACTAAATGGCTCTCGGAAACCAAATTCTTCAATCCCTTCCCTGAGAAACATCTCCCTCTTTCTTATAACCCAAAGACACAGAAAATAAAAACACTGTGCCTAATTAAATACTGCAGGTTTCTGTGTGGATGTTGGGTTAATTTTCCTCCTGCTTTCTGTTTGGTTCCCCCCAAATGATTTCTAACCCACTAAGAAAATGTATGCTCTAATTTGATATGCAGGCCTAGAATATGAGGCTAGTGATTGCTTTGTAAACGCTTTCCCCGGTGCACCAGTGAGAAGAAGGCTGTATTTGCAAATTGGCAAACATGGGCATCTCATGGCAAGATACCTTTGTGGGCCTAACACACCCTGAAGAGATGCTATGGATTCCCACTTGGACTTACTGACTTGGGGTTAGACCACTGTAAGCCAGAGCCAGTTTACTTAACAGGTGTCTGTATCAGGGCTGAATATTCAGTCTTTGGGTGGACACACACACACACACACACACACACACACACAGAGAGAGAGAGAGAGAGAGAGAGAGAGAGAGAGAGAGAGAGAGAGAGAGAGAGAGAGGTCCTCAGCTGTCTGTAGGAAAAGCATTCCAACACTCTGCCTCATTTGCTGTGATGACTTCCAAGGTCTTTGCTAGGACGAGGAGTTCTGATACAAAAACCCGTGCTCTTGCCTCTGTCTGGTCACCTCCCTCAGAGAAGATGTAGCAGACTGACTGACTTCTCCCTCACACAATTCATCTCTGTACCAAAAAGCATCTTCCTTGGGATTTGCCATTTTTAGCACAGGTGTGTGTGTGTGTGTGTGTGTGTGTGTGTGTGTGTGAGAGAGAGAGAGAGAGAGAGAGAGAGAGAGAGAGAGAGAGAGAGAGAGAAATTTGAGATCATCACTCACGGAATCCATGAGCAATAAATGCTAACATATGCCAATTTTTATTCACAGCTGGCTGTGGGCCATGGGTTGATGCTTAATATTTATTGAGCGCCCATAATGGACGAGGGCCCTCTGACCCCTCTTGTGGAACAGCCGTCCATAAGGACAGAGAGTGCTTTCCCGTGGGAATGAGCCTCTCTCCCTGTGATGCTTGGAAGGGAATCTTACAGCTAGATGTAATTCTATTACCATATTTCATCAATTTGAAGGTGCCTTTCAATCTTGCAATCTTAGATTGATGCGCCATTATTATATTTTTTTGGACCTAAGAAAGAAAGACACTATCATTAATTGTAAAGGGCTCTGTACCGTGGGATGCATCCCAATTGCAGAGGTGTATAAGTGTGATAAAATGCGTAACAATGAGATAGGCTATTTTTCTCTAGCTTTGCCCCCACATCAGTGTGGAGATGCCCAACTACTGGCAACTGGCCACTGACTCTTCTTACTGACAAGTCCAGGTCAGAGAGTACCCTCCACCTCCCCAAGAAACATTGTTATGTTAGAATCACCCCTGATCCCAAGAAATTCTTCCTCTCACTCAGCCGCATTGTCTAGTATTTTAATTTGCACTTGCCTGAGCCTCCTTGTTCTTGAATGTAAGCTAAGCTTCTCTTTCCCTATTTGAAATAAAAGCTTGTATTTGCTTAATCTACCCATCATATTTCCTCCTGTATGTCAAACAACCCCTATTCCTTTTTACTGGTACAGGACTTATACGTCCAGAGTGGGAGTGGGTCTCAAGTGTATAAGCCGGCAATTTTCATGAAGGAAACACATCTGGGGAATCCCGACACTGATTAAAAAAGAGAGACTGAGCCACCTTCACGCCGGTCTGCTTTAGGCTCACTGCCAAACTAACCACTCCCATTTCGCTCAGAACCAGCCTCAGCCTCATTTGACTCCTCTGGGTGAGACATAAATGAAGTGCACAGTGTCTCTTGGCATTCTGCAGCCTTCAGGAGACCAGTACCCAGTTCCTGGTCAGACCTGCATGTTTCCCTCTTGGACTTTTCCATTCACACCTGTTCTAAGTACCGCTGTCTTAGGTGTTCTCACACCTGTCCCCCAGGAGAGAACCACTGTTGCTGCTGGGACTATAAGGAGGGGTTCAGTCACCCGATGACAGGGCCTTATGTGTTCAGTTCCAGTACTGACCACTCCATAGTTTCCCAAGGAGCCCTGCCTTTTCCAACCCTCTCGAGCAATGAACAAGCAGAACTGCCCCACACAAGCATCAGCACTCAATGACGTGTCTATGCATGGCCCATGCTATGTTCTCCCCAGGATGAATGAATAAATGGCCGTGAGAACATTTTCATTTGCTTCTTGCTCGTTGTCTGTCCTCCCCATTGAAGAACCTGTTCAAATCTTTGACCTTTCTAAAAACTTCTCAATAGCAGGGTATGGTAGCTAACACCTGGAATCCCAGGACTTAGACAGGAGGCTCAACATGAGTTCAAGGCCAGCCTCGGGTGCTTAGTATGTTCTGGGCCAGACTTGGCTATAGTGCAAGATTAGTCTTTAAAAAAAATTATAATAAAATAAATGAAAACTGCATTATTTTTCATGCTGATTTTTAGAAATTCCTTATACATTATGTATATTGGCTATAATTCATTTGTATTGTCTGTGCATATATTTTACATATTCAATTATATATAACTATATTTGATATATCACTCAGTTATGTATATCATAAATTATATAAATGAAATACATAATGAAATAAAATATATAAATGAAACAGCAGCTGGCGGAATAAATTACATGATGCTTACTATTTTTGAAAACTTTATTGCATTTATTTATTTTACATCAGAAGGGGGACATGACACAGCTCATGTATGGAAATCAGAGAGCAGCTGGATTCTCTTCCTCTACTATGTGGGTTCTGGGGCCCAAACTCAGGTCATCAGGCCTGGTGGCAAGTACCTTTATCCAAAGCTGCAGCATTTCACTGGCCTGATTTTTTTTTCTTACATAGTATATTTTGATGGGTAAGAACTCTCAGTTTTAACTTAATTTTAAAGTAATTCAACTCTATAACTTTTTTATTTGTGGTTGTTCTACATTTTCCCCAATTATAAAAAAATATTGCCGGGCGGTGGTGGCGCACGCCTTTAATCCCAGCACTCGGGAGGCAGAGGCAGGCGGATCGCTGTGAGTTCGAGGCCAGCCTGGGCTACCAAGTGAGTCCCAGGAAAGGCGCAAAGCTACACAGAGAAACCCTGTCTCGAAAAACCAAAAAAAAAAAAAAAAAAAAAAAAAAATATTTACTGTAGGGGAAGGGGGGCCAGCCAAAGAAACCCACCCTGGCCCTGAAACAGAGCCAGTGAAAGAAATACTTTAGCCCTGAACCCAGAACCCAAGAAACATACCCTGACCCTGAAACCAGAGCCAAAGAAACACACTTTGTCCTTAGAATCAGAGCCAGTGAAAGAAATATGCCCTGGCCCTAAAATTAGAGCAAAAAGGCTAAAAAGGACCAAAGAAATAAACACAATTTGGCCTTGAAATCAGAGCCATCTCTGCCCTGACCAACTGACCAATGAAACCAACCAATCCCTGAGCACCCTGACCTTGAACTGAGAACTAGTGAAAGAAACCCACCCTGGCCCTGAGACCCAACCCAGTGAAAGAAACACTTTAGTCCTGAACCCAGAACCTAAGAAACACACCCTGACACTGAAACCAGAGCCAAAGAAACACACTTTGTCCCTAGAATCAGAGCCAGTGAAAGAAATATGTCCTGGTAAACTAAAGCCAAAAAGCTAAAAAGGGCCAGTGAAAGAAGTACAGTTTGGCCTTGAAATCTGAGCCATCTCTGCCCCTGGCCAAGGAAACTAACCAATCCCTGTGCAGAAAATCTCCCTGGAGAAACTCTGCCCCTAAGAAGCCCTATATAAGGGCCTCTGCCTGTTCAGTTGTTGGCTGTGCTTTCTTACCCTGGCAGAGGTACCCACTCTCCTGGACTCCTCCTTCCCAAATAAATCTCTTTCTCAAAAGAGTCTTGAGTGAAGATCTTCATTCAACAGCAAAGAGAAGAAGAACATTGCTAAGATGCCCCTTACGGACTGAGCAGAAAAACCTTGCTGAGACGTCCCCTTACAGAGGGTTGAACAATGCTGAGCAGAAAAAAAGTAACAACTTTTCAGCGGAGAAGAAGAGATTGCTACATTTCTGCAGGGGTTTCCCCGTTAGCAGAGTGAAGCAAAAGAAGCAACATCTTGGGCCAGAGAGTAGAAGCAGAGCTCTGCTGGGAAGCCCCCCTTAGGGTGGGGGCAAAGCCCAGCAAAGTTCTCTAGGAGAGCAGCAGGATTGCTATATCCTGTGGAGAGACCATTCCCTACCGCACCCCAGCTTCAGGTGTCGCCTGACTTCCCGACAATTCAGGACACCTCTCCCTCCAGAGCTGTGGTATTGCAGCTCTAGGTGTAGCCTGGCTTCCTGTAAGTCAGGATACTTTCCCCCCAGAGCTGAGCTGTCCTATTGCAGCTCCAGCCTCCAGAGCTGTCCCAGAACAGCTCTACCCTTCAGAGCTGTCCTATCGTGACTCCGGGTATAATCTGACTTCCCAATAAGTCAGGATACCTTTTCCTCCAGAACTGTAATACTCTCATTTACCATGTGATCTTCTAAAGTCAATTATTTTTTAAGAGTATTCATTCGTTTTGGCGATTTCCTTCATGTATACAATACATCTGGATCAAATCCAGCCTATATCCCTCCCACACTCTACTATGACCGCCCCCCCCCCCCCACATAGTACTCCCTACTGTCTTAATGTCCCTGTCTTCTTCTCTTTGACTAACTCACTGCATACAATTAGTGCTATCTGCATGCCCCTGGAGGGGGGCATTCACCTGACTGTGGGGAACCTACCAGCAGCCACACTCCCAAAGGAAAATGAGCCTCCCTCCCCAGCAGCTATCAACTGCTAATAGTTCTTCAGCTAGGGTAAGCAAACCACAAAGAAGAGAATCCTGGGTAAATATCCAAGAGCTCAGGACCATCTTCCCCGTTGTGGTACCTTCTTGTGGTACTTCAGGTGACCACACAGTGGCCTACCTCTGGGCTTGCTCTTCTGTTACTGCATCAGCCCCACACTCTCTCGATTGCCTTAAGTTAATGGTATAAATTCTATGTTAAATGTCACTCACAAGAGTCACTACCTCACTCTCCTAGTCAAAAGAACACACAAAAAGGAACTTCAAATTGATTCAACAACTTGTTTGCACATCTTGAATGTTATTTCTTCAGCATCTTTTCCCTCTCCCTTAGAAGTCTGACCTTCTATTTTCCCTCTCAGAATCCAGGAGAAGAAGGCAGTGATGGGAGGGAGAGGAAAAGAAAGAGGAGGAGGGAGAGGGGAGGAGAAGGAAGAGATGACAATATCAAGGATTCTTCTTGTTGAAGAGAAGAGGAAAGAAAAGTTAGTAGATCCAAGATCATTTTTACTGTTGGGGAGGAAGGAGCTGCTAAAAAATAAAACAAATAAATAAAATAATTTTAAAAATTAGATGAAGAGTTAACCGTTTGTTTGCAGTTGTTTTCTTGATATTAAAACTTGTAGAATCATAGCCTCCTGCTCAACCAGAGGCCATGCTGGCTGTCAGAACTCCCGGTAGGCTACCACCCAACAACTGCCCCCCATCTCTCATTCCCTACCTACCGTATCCCCAATCAACCCTCACAAATTGACAGTGAGAGTCTTAATATCCCTCTCTCATCAATGTACAGGTCATCTAGACAAGAACTAAACATAGAAATACTGGAGCTAACAGATGTTGTGAATTAAATAGACCTAACAGATATTTACAGAACATTTCACCCAAACACAAAAGAATATACCTTCTTCTCAGCACCTCATGGAACATACTCCAAAATTGGCCACATACTCAGTCACAAAGCAAGTTTCAATAGATATCAGAAAATTGAAATCACCCCCTGCATCCTATCAGACTACCATGGATTAAAGCTGAATTTCAACAACAACAGAAATAACAGAAAGCCTACAAACTCATAGAAACAGAACAACTCTCTCCTGAATGACTACTAGGTCAAGACAGAAATAAATTAAGAAATTAAAGACCTCCTAGAATTCAATGAAAATGAATGCACAGCATGCCCAAACTTATGGGACACTATAAAAGTAGTGCTAAGAGGAAAGTTCATAGCACAAAGTACCTACATTTAAAAAAAAAATGGAGAGATCTCATACCAGCAAGTTAACAGGACACCTGAAAGCTCTAGAACAAAAATAAGCAAACACACCCAAGAGGAATAGCCAGCAGGAAATAATCAAACTAAGAGTTAAAATCAATAATTAGAAATAGAACAATATAAAGAATCAATGAAACCAAGAGATGGCTCTTTGAGAAAATCAACAAGTTAGACAAACCTTATTCAAACTAACTAAAAGGCAGAGAGAAAATATCCAAATTAATGAAATCAGAAATGAAAAGAGGGCCATAACAGACACCGAGGAAATTCAAAGAATCATCAGCCACATTTTAAAATCCTATACTCCACAAAATTGGAAAATCTAAAAGAAATGAATAATTTTCTTTATAGGTATCACTCACCAAAGTTAAATCAAGATTAGATAGACAACCTAAATAAATCCTTAAGGAAACAGAAGCAGTCATTAAAAGTCTCTCAAATAAAAAAGCCCAGGACCAGATTGTTTCAGCACAGAATTCTACGAGACTTTCAAAGAAGATTTAATGCCAATACTACTCAAATTATTCCACAAAATAGAAATAGAAGGAAAATTGCAAATTCATTTTATGAGGTCACAGTCACCCTGATACCCAAACTACACAAAGATTCAACAAAGAAAGAGAATTACAGACCAATTTCCCTTATGGAAAAATATTCAAGAAAAACTGAATCCAAGAACATATCAAAAAGATCATCCACCATGATGAGATGGGCTTTATCCCAGGGATGCAGGGCTGGTTCAATATGTGAAAGTCAGTCAATGTAAACTGACCATATAAACAACCGAAAGAAAAAACCTCATGATCATCTCACTAGATGGTGAAAAAGCCTTTGACAAAATTCAATTCCCCTTCATGATAAAAGTCTTAGAGAGATTAAGGATGCAAAGGACATACCTAAACATAATAAAGTAATTTTACAGCAAGCCTATAGCCAACATCAAATTAACTGGAGAGAAACAATGTAATTCCACTAAAATCGGGAACAAGACAGGGATGTCCACTCTTTCCAGGTCTATTCAATATAGTTACTTAAGTATTAGATAGAGCAATAAGACAACTGAAGGTATCAAGAGGATACAAATTGGAGAGGAAGAAGTCAAAGTATTATTTGCAGATGATATGATAGTACATGTGGTGGTTTGAACAGGTATGGCCCCCCCATGGACTTACAGGTTTGAATACTTGGCCCATAGGGAATGGCACTATTAGGAAGTGTGGCCTTGTTGGAGTAGGTGTGGTGTTGTTGGAAGAATGTGTCACTGTGTAGGAAGGCTTTGAGGTCTCATTTATGCTCAGGCCATGCCCAATGTCATATTCTCTTCTTCTGCTACCTGTGGGTCAAGATGTAGAACTCTCCACTCCTCCAACACCATGTCTGCCTGCATGCTGCCATGTCCCACCATGATAATAATGGACTAAACCTCTGAAACTATAAGCCAATCCCAATTAAATGTTTTCCTTTGTAAGAGTTGCCATGGTCATGGTGTCTCTTCACAGCAATAGAAACCCTAAGACAATACATAAGCAACCAAAAAAATTCTACTAGGGAACTCCTACAGCCAATAAACAATTTCAGTGATGTGGCTGGATACAAGATTAACTAAAAAAAAAAAAATCACTATCCCACCCATATACAAATGACAAATGGATTGAGAAAGAAATCAGGGAAACAATACCCTTCACATTAGCCACAAAAAAGTATAAATTATCTTGGGGTAAGTCTAACCAAGCAAGTGAAAGACATCTATGACAAAAAGTTCAAGTTTTTGAAGAAAAAAAAATTGAATTGATATCAAAAGACAGATCTCCCATGCTCATGGGTCAGTAGAATTAACATAGTAAAAATGGCCATTTTTACCAAAAGTAATCTACATATTCAATGCAATCCCCATCAAAATTCCAACACAATTCTTTACAGACCTTGAAAAAAGACAATACTCAATTTCATACGGGGGAAAAAAAAACAGGATAGCTGAAACAACCTGGAACAATAAAAGAACTTCCAAAGATATCACCATCCCTGATTTCAAGCTGTACTACAGAACTATAATAATAAAAAACATATGATACTGACATAAAAACAGACAAGTTAATCAATGGAATTGAATCAAATACCCAGACATAAAACCACACACCTATGGACACCTGATTTTTGATAAAGTTGCCAGAAATAAACAATGGAAAGAGGAAAGCATCTCCAACAAATGGTGCTGGTCTAACTGGATATCTTCATGTAGCAGATATATCTACAATATATCTGCAAATATATCCATATTTATCACCCTGCACAAAACTCAAGTCCAAGAGAATCAAAGACCTCAAAATTAAACCAGACACACTGAGCCTGGTAGAAGAGAAGTAGGGAATGGCCTTGAATGTACTAGCATAGGAAACAACTTCCTGAACAGAACACCTATAGTGCAGGCACTAAGATCGACCTCATGAAACTGAAAAGCTTCTGTAAGGCAGAAGTCATCATCAATGGGGCAAAATGGCAGCCTACAGAATAGGAAAAGGTTTCACCAACTCCACATTGGACAGAGGGCTAAAATCCAAAATATATAAAGAACTCAAGAAACCAGACATCAAAAAAACAAAAAACAAAGCAAAACCAAAAAGCAAATAATCCAACTTAAAAAATGGGGTAGAGATCTAAACAGAATTCACAATAAAGGAATCTCAAATGGGTAAGAAATACTTTAAAAAATGTTCAACATCTTTTCTTTTTTTAAAAAATATTTTTATTTTATAATTAACTTAATTTCACATATCAGCCACAGATTCCCCCACCCTCTCTCCTCCCACCCCCCAGCCCTCCCCTCCAACCCACCCCCCATTCCTACCTCCTCCAGGGCAAGGTCTCTCCTGGGGAGTCAGCCCAGCCTGGTAGACTCAGCAGAGGCAGGTCCAGTCCCCTCCTCCCTACACCAAGGCTGAGCAAAGTGTCCCAGCATAGGCCCCAAGCACCAAAAAGCCAGCCCATGCACCAAGGATTGGTCCCAGCTCCACTGCCTGGGGGCCTCCCAAACAGTTCAAGCTAATCGACTGTCTCACTTATCCAGAGGGCCTCGTCCAGTTCCATGGGGGCTCCTCAGCCATTGGTTCACAGTTCATGAGTTTCCACTAGTTTGGCTATTTGTTCCTATGCTTTTTCCAATCATGATCTCAATATCTCTAGCTCATACAGTCCCTCCTTTCTCTCACTGATTGGACTCCCAGAGCTCCACCTGGGGCTCAGCCATGGATCTCTTCATCTGCTTCCATCAGACACTGGATGAGAGTTCTATCATGACAGCCAGGGTGATCAGCCATCTGATCACCAGAGCAGGTCAGCTCAGGCACTCTCTCGACCATTGCCAGTAGTCTACAGTAGAGGTATCTTTGTGGATTTCTGGGGACCTCTCTAGCACTCTGCTTCTTCCTATTCCCCTGGGGTCTTCATTCATCATGGTATCTCCCTCCCCATTCTCCCACTCTGATCCTGATCTGGCTGGGACCTCCCACTCCCCTAAGCTCTCTTTACTCCCCGACCATCAGGGAAATGCAAACCAAAACTTTGAGATTCCATCTTATATCTGTTAGAATGGCTAAGATCACACAAGTAACAGCTCATGCTGTTGAGGATGTGAAATAAGGGGAACACTCCTCCATTGCTTGTGGGAGTGAAACTTGTACAGCCACTATGGAAATCAATATGGTGGTTCCTCAGAAATTTGGGAGTAAATCTACCTCAAGACCCAGCTATAACACTCTTGGGCATATACCCAAAAGATGCTCCATCCTGAGCTGGGCGGTGGTGGCACATGCCTTTAATCCCAGCACTTGGGAGGCAGAGCCAGGCAGATCTCTGTGAGTTCAAGTCCAGCCTGGTCTACAGAGCGAGATCCAGGGCAGGCACCAAAACTACAAAGAGAAACCCTGTCTCGAAAAAAAAAAAAAAAGCTCCATCCTGCCACAAGGACATTTGCTCAACTATGTTCATAGTGGCTTTATTCATAACAGGCAGAAACTGGAAACAACCTAGATGTCCCTCAACTGAAGAATGGATAAAGAAAACATTGTATATTTAAACAATGTAGTATTGCTCAGCTGTTAGAAAAAAAATGACATCATGAAAATTGCAGGCAAATGAATGGAACTAGAAAAAAAATTATCCTGAGGGAGGCAAACCATACCCAGAAAGACAAACATGATATGTACTCACTTATAAGTAGACATTAGCTGTTAAGTTAAGGATAAACATGATCCAATCCACAGACCCAGGGAGGCTAAGTAACAAGGAGGACTCTGAGGGGGACACATGGATCTCCCTAGGAAGGGGAGATAGACTAGATTTTGTGGGTAGATTGGGGATGGGTAGGGACGGGAGTCGGGGGATCAGATGGGAGAAGGGGGAACAATGGGAGAGAGTACAAGGAGAGACAATAGGGGGGCACTTACTGGGTGATGTGAAAACCTAGTGCAGTGGAAACTCCCTGGAACCTATGAGAGTGACCCTAGCAAGAACTGTGAGTACTGGAGGATATGGAGCCTGAACCAGCCATCTTCTGTAACTAGGCTACGCTCCCAGTGGTGGGCCTGGCACACTAACCCAGCCACAAGACATACCTACCCTGCCTACAAGATGTCCTGGAGCAATAATGGCTCAGAGCTTGTGAGAGTGGCCAGCCAATGACTGGTATAACTTGAGGCCCAAGCCACAAGAGGGAGCCCATGCCAGACACAGTCTGGATGGCCAGGAACCAGAGGCTGGATGGCTCAGAGACCTAGGGGTAGAACCAGATATGACTGACCAAAGAAATGATTCTTAAAGATATTCTGCTATATTCGTAGATCTGTGCCTAGCCCAATTGTCATCAGAGAGACTTCCTCTGGCAACTGATGGGAGCAGATGTAGAGACCCACAGCCAAACATTAGGTGGATCTGGGGAACCCTGCAGAAGAGAGGGAGGAAGGATTGTAGGAGCCAGAGGGGTTGAGGCACCAGGAGAACATGGCCTACAAAATCACCTAAGCAGGGCTTATAGGGGCTCACAGAGACTGAAGCGGCAACCACAGAGCCTGCATGAATCTAGGCTATATCCTCTGCATGCATGCTCTGGTTGTTTATCTTGGTTTTTTGTGAGACTCCTAGCAGTAGGGGTGGGGGTGTCTCTGATTCTTTTGCCTGCTTGTGGGACTCTTTTCCTCATCCAGCCTTGATCAGAGGGTTTGTGCCTAGTCTTACTGCATCTTGTTATGCCATGTTCAGTTGGGAGGCCTGCTCTTTCTGAAAGGAAATGGAGGAGGATTGGATCTGGAGGAGAGGGACGGTGGGGAGGGACTGGGAGGAGTGGGGAGAGGGGAGGCTGTGGTCAGGATATATTGTATTTGAGAAGAATAAATAAAAGGAAAAAACAATAAAAGGAGAGAAAATTATTTTTTAAAATTATGGAAACAAAAGTAAACCAAAACAAGAAAGAAAGAAAGGAAGTCCCTCTTCTAAATTTCAGTGGATGGAAGGGAGCTATGGCCTCTCTTCCTAATTAACTCACTGAATGTAAACGATCTGTGCCTCACCCTGGTTTTTATTCTGCACACACAGTTTTTGCTTTCTAATTTTTCATAGCTTTATGATTTTTTGGCAACCCCATAATTTCCATTAAAAATGGAATATAATAACTGATGGAATAAATTATGAAAATTTATGTAATCCTTTCATTACTCTCATATTTTAGGTTGCTTCAGGCTCTTTGTAGAATAGATTTAACATAGCAACAAAAATGGTTGTTTCCCCTCTACTGAGTTTTTTTTTCCTCCCAGTGAATATTTACCAGTTTAGATGACCAGTGGTAATATTCAGTTCAGGAAGAGAGAGAAAGAGGGAATGAGCTGGGGAGGGAGAGGGGAAGGGGAGAGGAGAGGAAGTTAGGAGGGGGAGAGGGAGAGAAAAGGAGAGAGGTGGGTGGGTGCATGCACATGTAGACAGAAGTTGTCAGATACCATTCTTTAGGCTCTTCACTTGACTTGTTTTGAGGCAGGATCTCTCACTGAACCTGAAGTTCATTGATTTAGCTGGCTAGTCCACAAGCTCCCAGGATCCTCCTCTACCTTCCCAGCACTGGGATTCTAGGCATACACCATTATACACAGCTTCTTACATGGGTGCTGGGAATTCAAACTCAGGTTTTCATACCTACAGATTAAGGGCATTACTGACTAAATCATCTTCCCAACCCCTCTGTTTTGCTATATTAATTGTGAATTAATTTACATTTTAATGAGATTAATGATTTTTTGATGCGTTTTCCGATTGTGTCTCCTCTTCATTTGTGCCTGATAGAACGATTTCTTGATGCTTTTCTTATTGATTGCAGGACACCTCTTGGACAAAACTCATAGCTGTTTGTCTTTATTTAGAATTTTGGCACCCTTCAGGTCAAGGACGACCGAGATTATCTTCCTGTCACTGCTGGTGACAATGCAACTAGCACACAGCATGTGCTTAATCAACATTTATAGAGTGAACGCAGCCTGCCTGTTCCCAGTGTTTCCCATACATTGTCTCCATCTGTGTCTGTTCATGGACAACTGATGAACACTGATTGCTTGTTGTGATAATTATGACATATGGTATATTTATTTCCAGTGGCATTTGTTATAAATAAGACTCCCTAATTTGTTCATTTTTAATTCAACAATCTTACAGATTTCTTTCTAAAGCTATCCCACTTATTTTTGATATTAATAAAAATCCCATTAGGTGTGATGGCTCATGCCTATCACAACACTTGAGAGGCTGGAATGGGAAGACTGCATGATTTCAAGGCCAGTCTAAGCTACATAATGAGTTCCAGGTGGGTCTAAGATAAAGAATCAGGCTGTTTTAAAATAAACAAATACCCCTATATGGTTACTATATATAAATATGGAAGTTTTAGATAGAATTCTCTTAAAGCAACCTTAACTCATCAGTACTATTCCAGTTTGCTTTCTGTTGCTATGATAAACACCATGACCAAAAAAAGTAACTTGGGGGAGGAAAGAGTTTATTTCATCCTACACTTTGTAGATCATTATCAAGGGAAACAAAAAGGAAATCAAGGCAGATGCTTAAAGCAGTAACTGTGGAGGAACACTGCTTATTGGCTTGCTCCCAGAATCATGTTCAGTCACCTTCCTTATACACTCCAGGCCCACCTGCTAGGGAATGACACCCCCACCGTGGGCTGAACCCTCCTAAGTCAATTAACAAGCAAGAAGATGCCTCCACAGACATGGCTAAAGGCCGATCTGATAGAAGCATTTCCTCAGCTGAGACTCCCTCTTCCCAGATGTGTCAGGATGACAACACACTCATATGCAGAGACACACACACAGGTGAGGGTGTATTATACTTTGCTTTAAATGGCAGGAAGTTGCCTCTCCTTTCATCAATACTGAAGGAATGGCGTTCTCTACCTTTTCAACCATGCTGCTCCATCCCCACCTCTTACTGACTCATCCCTAGAACCTTTAACTCCAGATTAGCTCACATCCTCCTAGCCTAGTCCTCCCATGGGGCAAACTGTAGTGTTCCTCCCTCATTTCCACCTAGACCTTGCCTCCATCATTGGTACTCAAGGAGGTGTTCCTGCTTACTCTCCTCCTGGCTTCCACCCTTTCACCTTGAATCTCATCTAAGTCTACTCTAGACCCCAAACTTTATTAACCCCAGCCACGTGGGTGGATGAAAATTCCTGAAATACATTCCAGGTTCCTCAGCTCTGCAGCTCAGCTATTGCAATCCTATCAGAAAGGAGACCCAGCCCCGGGTTTCCACTTTTAAAACTCCTTACCCAGTGGCTAGGTTCCTTTCCCTGACACATGGCAGTTCTCAGTCAGTGATGTGCCTTCTCCAGGGTCATCTGTGGGAGTCTAGAGACCAGTTTGTCTTTCATGACTAGAGGATAGAGGCACTACTGGCTCTAGGAGACAGAAGCCAACCATGTAACTAACACATGACTCCCAGGACAGCCAACCACCACAAAGAAAGGTCCTTTCCCCACGTCAGCGGTGTTGAAGACAAGAAACCCTGTTCCCTTCCATCCTTCCCAGGGACTTCAACCCTCACTGTCTCTTTCCACCTTTCTGCCTTCACCATTTACTGGAAGGCTGAATAAATAGCAGGGAGAGATTTCATTGGGGTTGGCCACACCCATTACAGTCAAAAAACCCTATTTCTGCCAGCACCAACATGCTGTAATACTAAAAAAAAAAAAAAAAAAAAAAACACACACACACACTCCTACCATGTAATGAAACTTCAATAACCCTTCAGATGTCTGCTTGATATGAAATTATTTCATTTACATGTGCAAGCACATATTTTCACACATACTCCTCATTCCACAAATTAAGTACCAATATTGGAAGGTTTGACATGCAGTATTAGCAATATAATTTGATTTCCTAGTGTTCTATGTAACTTTCCTCTAGGGGTGATGTGGAAACAGGATGAAGCACCACTCCCTCAAAACTCAGACCACACCTGCCTATCAGTCACCTGGAGATTTGCTAAAAGAGCTTGCAATGGATATCACTGTAGACTTCATGCTCCCTTCTGTTTGGCCCTTTCCTGGATCCTGATGGTCTTAGATCTCCCAACCCCCATGTTGCTGTGCCTACTGTGCCCTTGGTCATCATTAGGCTAGCCTTGATCTTTAGGCTGCATGGATCTGGCCCCATATGCCTTCCCTAAATTTCTACTTTCTTGGTCGCTAAATTCTTATAATAGCCCTCTATCCAAGAGGCCTTCCCTGACCACCTAAAGATGGAGTCTGTCCCCGCTTCATTCTACCCATGCACATGGACTCTTTGTAGAGTCTGCCCCCCTCTTGACAATTTACATCCACACTTATCTGCCCAACCCCTAAAGAGAACAACAGGTTTGTGTGGCTGAGTCTTTGATTTAAAGTTATATTCCCAATCCCAGAATGGAATCTAGGACATGGTGGATGCTTATTAAATGGCTTTTGAATGATCACCCCATCATCATTCCTGGGAGGGGTCTATCCTCATACTACAAAGAGATGGGGGAACTTGGCCAATCCACTCAACAGGAATACTCTGAAATTTCACTAGGTGTTTCCACTGCACATTAGCAAGTGCCAGCCCTGTAGGATGATTACAGGATAATACAACCTGGTCTCTTTTCTGTCTTGTTTTCTATTAAGAGGCCTCATCAGAATCCGCCTCTGGCTAACCTATGCCAGTGGGATTTGCAGAGCTCATAGAATTGCTAAGAAGACTGAAAACAGATTTGGCACCTGGCAGGAGCCAAGTGGGCCCCAGGGAACCTCACAGCTCAGTTAGTTATGACTTCACTGCCAAGCAGACAGGCAGGAGAGGAGGATGGTGCCAAACGGCCTTCTGTGGTTTAGACCCTCCTTATGCTAATCATTTCAGGGTCAAAGGCCCAGGAAAGGACATCCAGGGGTTACCTTGTGAACCCATTCCAAATGCACAGCAGGAAGAGGACAGATCCAGCAGAATTATCTGGCCAAGAGCTCCTTCAGCTTCCACAAGAGGAAACGGGCAACCAGATATTTTCCCAACAGGGCAGGGAGCCGTGGGTCAAGGAATCCTCGGGAAGAATCTGGCACACTTGTGAGAAATGGTGATATGTTCTGAGCAGCCAGAGACTGGAAAAGATCTTTGACCTTACCCTCCAAGTGCTGGCTGCTCATTCCTGCTGAACCTCAACCAGAGGAAGCCAGTGTGAGGATCTGAGGGGTCCTGAGAGGAGTGCCTGGAAGAAACAGAATTCCCCACAAGCTTCGCCCATGGACGCTCAGGGGATCTACCGAAGATGATGTTTGCTCATTTCCTTCCATCTCCCCAAGGCTGGCCTAGCATAAGCACTGTTCTGCAAATGTCCCAGCGGCCATGAAGCCAGAGCTGCACTCCCCGCACCCCCATATTCACATGACACAAACAGGCATCATGCAAAGGCCACCACAATGGCTTGCAGAACTCGAGCAAATGGGCCCATCAGGACACTGGGGACCCAGCAAAGGAAACAGCTCAGAACCAAGGCTTTAATAAACCTTGTTTTAATAAAATATGACTAGAATTCAGCACCCTGCTTAACTAGTATCCAGCTGCACATCCTTTGAGAAACTAGTTCCAGGAGAGAGTAAGAAGATAAAGTCCTTTCTTGTATCTGATTGGTTCCAAAATGCCTAGGAGAAATTCAGTTGGCTGACCTCAAGGTGACATTTTCTAAAAGATATCAAAGCCTCAAAATGGAGTGGGTGGGTGGCAACATGGGCATTCTCTTGAGACTCAAAATCCAACCACTTTGTTTCTTAATAGAGAGCTGTGAGAGAGTGCTAAGTCTCTTCCCAAGATGTGGGGAGGCTCGGAGAGCTCTGTTCATTGGGGCTAGCTTCTCATGGAAGGTAGCCTCAACCTCAGCAGCTCTGTTCATCTCTCATAGGAGGCAGATCCTGGAACCAGACTGTTTCTTTTCACCTTGTGTTCCTACTGTCTTGTGGGGACCATGTCTCCTGGACCCCTGTCTTCCTGACATGGAGGGAGGAAAAGTGATCATCTAGATGGAAAACTGTAGGCTCCCAACCTCCACTAAGCTCAAGGGTGCTAGACACTTGGGATCAGTTCAGGAAAACTTACAGCTTGCCTTCTCTGTGAAAGGCTTGTTACCAGGAAGATACATCTTCCCTTGGTTTCACATGTGTTCTCCCAACTTAAAAAGCGATTACCACACCTTTGATTTCACAATTAAAATGGACCGGTAGGGAGAAATAATGATTGATCTCTGAACTATTGTGCTGATCTGTTGAAAGTGCTGCAGTGTGCCTGGAGCAGAAGCCCTGCATCGCAGGGATCAATAACCTGAGCTATATTGGTGCAATGGCTGCAGGCTTCCCGGGTAGGCTGATACTGGCAATTAAAGAAACGGGTCAACTTTAAAAGTGTTTCACCATGAGCACATAACCTTGATTTGTAAGTAAAAGTGTACCTGTCCTTGGGGCTGTCACAACTTCTCAATTCTTCTGACTGTCTGCGAGTGTAGTTCCATCTCACAGCTACCTGGGTGCTACAATAATGGCCATTCCACTACATCAAATGAAGGCTCAGAAGCCTGGCAGGGCCATATAGGAATGAGGATTTTTCTAAAAAGAATAATGGGCATAAGAAGTGGTTTAAAATCCTAAGGTGTGGTCCCACTGTGGCATGTCCAGTGGGTGGCTCGAAGACCTTTGCTATGGTCCACCTTGATGGACAGCAACGCGATGACATTGACTTACGGAGCATGGGGACCCCAGGGCAGCCCTGGAAGAGAGCAGCTTCTTTTTGTCTCTATGATTCATGCCTCCAGCCCAGAACTTGCTCCAGAGTGATTTGATTTTGTTTATTTGCTTGTTTGCTTGCTTGCTCGATTGATTGATTGTTTTAAAGTTGATGCTTAGATCCAGAGAGATCAACTGTTAGGGAAAAAAAATCACTCCTACTTCATTCTGACCTCTCGGCAGTTCAAGGTAGAGGATTTGAGATCAACAGGCAAGGGTGTGTGCTTTCATTTCTCTTGATGGGCACCACCCACTTCATGTCAGAGTGAGAATATACCTGGTTCATTTAACAAGGTAATGAACTAGAGTTCCCTGACTATGGGGCCTGCTCATTCTCTTTGTCAGAAACAATACGTATGTCTTGGGAAAACTCATGGAATGACATCCAATCTAGAGGGTATAAGTCTGTTCCTAACATGAAGATGAGTCACTCGATGTGACTGGTGGAAATCCCTTCATCTGGCAGTGAGGAATCCTCATTTCCAGTCCTGGTTCTCATTCCTAGGGTGGTTACTCATCTACTCTGTGGCTTAGGGACTTTGGTCAAAGTGGACAAGCAAATTTCAATGAAGATCACTTTGTCTTTGATATCCCTGAGACCTCCAGATGCCCATTTATGGTAGGAAATGCAAAATGCCAAAGTGTATGCCTTGTTTACTTATGTATTTTCAAGACCCTACCCAAAGTTGGTACCTATTAGATGTTGGATGGATGTGTGGATGGATGGATGAGTAGAAAAGTGTGGGGGTGGGTAGGTGGATGGATGGGTGGATAGGTGGGTGGGTGGAATTAGGAGACTGCATGCTGCATTGAATATTTTTTGTGGGTTCTTTATTTGTGAAGAATTCTAGGACTCCTGCTGAGGCCTCTTTGTGTATTTTGACTGTGAATGGAAAACTAAGCAGAGCCCAGGGTATAGTGACAACCTTGCTAGGGGTAAGCCTCAAGCAAGTAGATGCTTTCCACTGGTTTAGCTTTTTAGCAGTCAGAGCAATTTGAATGAGTAATTTGAATCTGCTTTGCTTAGTGAGCAATTCTGGTGGCAGCTGTCATCTCTGCAGTCATGTCGTCCACCTGTTCCTACAGCTTCTTAGAGGCCAGGTTCACCTGTCTACCCTACCACGCATCCTTGACTTCCTCATTGGCAGAGGTCATCTGGTCGCCTGTGTCATCACAAGGGGCTGGGCTCTGAGCTATTCTGTTTCTTCTAAACACTGTGCTCCTTTGTTTCCCTACCCCGGCTGTGTAGGTAGCCATTTGCTCTGCCCTGTGGCCCACCTTGGCTTCAAAGACACCTGTGGATAGCCCTTCTGTAAGCATCTAGGATCTTGAGCTAGAGAGAGAGATCCATCAGTAAAGTAGCTGCCATGCAATCATGAGGACCTGAATTCAGTCCTCAGAAGCTAGGTTTAAAAAAAAATGCCAGAGATGGCAGTGCACACTTATAATCTCAGCAGTAGTGAGGGAGAGATGAGAGAATCCCTAGGACTCACTGAATAGCCAGCCTAGACTGCTTAGCAAGCTCTAGGCCAATGAGAGATTCTGTCTCGAAGAAACAAGATGGACAGCTGAGATGTCAACACCTAATATTGATCTTTGGCCTCTGCAAACAAGTGTGCACATGGACATGGTCTCCACAAAAACATGTGTGTGTACACACACACACACACACACACACACACACACACACTACACACACACACACACACTACACATGTATCACAAGGATATCTGGGGTCTTAAATGAACTCCTTGTGACACCGCCAATGGACAAATTAAAATTCCAAACACAGCCAGTGTTCTATACAATTACATTCTCCTCCTCAGAACTGGAAGGCAGAACAGCCTTCAAACGTGCCATTTAGGGCCCTAACTGCTCGTGAATGATGAAGGCTGACTACTGCCGCATTAATCTCCCATCATTGACCTCTTCCTGCTTTAATTGTAAAGGGTGAAAACTCTTACGACAGCAGCTTCTTATGAACTAACTTCATCTTTTTGGTGAGGGAACAAGAAGCCCAGCTTACCCCGGCTAATAGGATGACACAGGCAGATACCCCCCTGGCAAGAATTTCTCATGAGCGGTGTCTGATGGACACATCCTAATGAAGGGAAAGCAGCTGGCCAGGAACTGTGCCCTTGGCACCCTTGAGTGAGGCCTCATGCACAACACATCTCAATTATCAAGAATGCCTGTGCAGAGACAAATGGCAGGTGTGGAAGCAAGAACAGGGGATGGACCTTCCAGCTGTCTGACAGATGTGGACCTCTAAAGAGATCTATTCTTTATGCAGAGACTTGAAAGGGGGGGGGGAGTTTTCAAAGTAATTTTAAATTCTGCACACTTAAATGTTGAGTTAAACTTGATGGAGGGAGGATGCTCATGTGAGATTTGTGAGGAGATAGGTTTGTGAGCACTGTGGCAGTCCATGCTTTGTATTCCGTGTGGATGCAGCAACCCTCTCCATTAGGAAGTCCATAACCACACTTAGTATTCAGTAGAGACAGGAGCCAGCAGCACTATAAAGCACTGTCCAGGGATGGGGCCAGACAGAGCAGGCCTTGATGAATGCTGGCTGCTGGGAAAGTTAAACATGCTGGAGGTCTCCAGTACCCAGGAGTCATCCATGAACTTCATAGACAAGCCTTGCTTTTATATCCTTTAATCTTTCTCTCTCCCTCTCTCCCCCTCTCCATCCTTCTCCCTTTCTCTCATGCATGCGTGTGTGTGTGTGTGTGTGTGTGTGTGTGTGTGTGTGTGTGTGTGTGTGTGTGTTGACATGTACCTCTATGTTTTTGTGCATGTGTGGAGATCAGAGGAAAACCCTAGGTGTTGGTCCTCACCTTTCTCTTTATTGGAGACCATCTGCCAGGCTAGCTGGCCCATGAGTTTCTGAGGATTCTCCTGTTTCTGCCTCACATCTCACTGTGGGAACACAAATATCCTGGGAACACAGGCTCACAGACATACACTGACACCTCCAGAATTATGTGGGTCCTGAGGATCTGAACTCAAGCCCTCACTTCACAATCACTGAGCCATCTACCCAGACCCCAACTTCTCTTTTATCTTGCAAACATTCCTTAGAGATTTCTCCTAAATTAGAACATGTGACACTTTGCAGATTTCTTTCCTTTCAAAACACAGATAATAAAACCATCTACTGCTGGAGGGTGGTGGCACTCGTCTTTAATCCCAGTACTTGGGAAGCAGAGCCAGGTGGGTCTCTGTGAGGCCAGCCTGGTCTACAGAGCAAGTTCCAGGGCAGGCTCCAAAGCTACACAGAGAAACCCTGTCTTGGAAAAAAAAAAAAAAGGAAAAAAGAAATAAAACCATCCACTGTGTACATTGCACTATGCAGGAAGTCCTATGCCAGGGCGACCTCATTTTATTCGCACCGTGTCCCTGGCTTGCAGAGAGCACTATTGCTCCATTTTGACAAGAAGGTCTAAGAGATTTTTACCCTCTGACGCACCTACCAGCCTGCCACTCGATGTTCCTGCAGGAGACAATGCACCAACACAGCCCAAACCCTACCAGGTACTGAGTCACAAAGATGCTGGTGAAGCAGATGAGAGCAGCATGATACGGTCACTGGGGGTGAGCTGAGGGGCTGGGGGTGAGAGCAGAGGAGGAAGGAGAGACAAGCGGCTCTGATGTGATGGCCTGCGCTAAGCTCTGATACGGAACAGAGGGAATGTGGAGCTAGAGATGGTGTGAGCCAGGAGTCGGGAGAGGAATGTGGAGGGAGGGAGGGAGAAGAGAAAGAGAAGAACCACGGCATGGGCTCCTGTCTCTCTCATGGGTCCTCTGACATAATCAGATCTCCAAGGCCACACGGAGCCTGGGCTGTCTCTGGTACCCGCTACAATCCTCCAGATTTACCTGCCCCCACCCCTAATCCTCATATGTTAAAACAACTGACCTGGCACCAGCCCACAGTTCATCTAGCAAGTTGTCCTGCCCTTCCATGCCCTTCCTCTCCACCTCTCTCCTAACCTCTCGCTTCTCCAAACAGCACAAACCAAATGCTTCAGAAAAGAAGACAATCCTGGTAACACCCCACAAGCGTATGTACTGTTTTGGCTGGTGAGGATACTGACCTCAAGAAATGCTAGTTTAAAAACCAGTAATTATGATGACTCAGGATCAAAGCTACAGCAAGCCTTCTGACCATCAGGGTCTGAGGTCGTCGCATGTCTAAAAGCAAGGACATTATTCCTTGACCCAAACTCTAACTGGTGCACAGAGTCCACATCCTAAAATCTACTCCACCCTTACACTGTCTATTTTCCTTACTCCCACCCCCAAACACACACCAGGAAACAAATCTAGGCCTTTAATCACCCTCACAGATTACCTCCTAAATCTCAAAAGAAGAACAAATCAAACCTAAGCATATAAGAAGCATCATGAAAAGCCACATTCAGAGTGGAGTGGGGAGCTGGGCTCATGCCAACATGAGTAAGAAGGCTCTAGAAGAAACCATAGCTGCATATCATTAATGCAAAGCTTTTGGAGACTGGAAAAGGAAGAGAATTTTAAAAGCACAGACTTATCATGAATGATGGCTCTGTCCATCTGGCAGCTAAAATCCCAGAGCACATCTCCACCACCTCTACACCTGTTAGGGAAGCCCTCCACCCATGAAGAGGGAAATATTGTATAATATGAGCTCTGGCTTGAGGCTCTGAGGTGCCCAGGAAAATACACAATAAAGTGACATGTGCTTCAGAAAATGGTATACAGATCCATAAGGAAGAGGGATATGACTGGTCAAATGGACTGCCCACGGTGATAAATTATATGGTCCATGGGGGCTCCAGGTTAACTATGGGACATCTCCACATTAAAAAAAAAGCCAGTCAGTTCTTATTCAAATGGCCCATTCTTTCCTTAGAGTGCTGTAATGGGCAGTTTGCAAAGCATGCCATTGGATGGCCATATTCTTTAGAGGCAAAGGCCCACTTGAGGCAAGGCTCACTGACCCCTTTAGCCTGAGCCCATCTGCTTTCATCTGTTTCATCCATTGGCTTCACATGAGGGCATGCTTTCAAAAAGACTTCATTTAAAAATAACATACACTGCTTTAGGGAAAGTCAGCCCTCTGTAATCTGTGCCCACCTCAAATGGTTAAGGCAGTTTTCAGAAAACAGAAACATCACAGCAGAATCTTAAAATACTACTCGGGAGCTTTCCTCTCTATACAGAAGTCAGAGGCAGGGTGTCAAATACCAGTCAGAGGAACATTACAGAAGGTTTTATAATCATGTTTCCTTGTGTGCCCAAGGTAGGCATATGACATAAGACCAAGGCTTTTTTAAAGACCCATGGCACCTATGAATGGGAAGCCAGATCGTCCCTGTCTCTTGCTCAAACAAGGGGATACAGTCTGTCTCTGGACACGTGACATCACTGGGTCATCAAATTTTGGCAGCTACAAAGGAGTATAGCCTCTTGTGCTACTTCCATTGACAAGCTCTCTCTTGGCCAGACTCAGGGCTTCCTGCATAGTCCGTTCCCCCCCCTCCCCCCTCCATGTGCCACTTGACACCAGTCACCTGCACAGGTAGAGGGACTTGGACCTCACAAGAGCAAGGGTTGCAGGCAGAAGGGTACTTTCCTCCAAAGCAGCATGCTCGCATCAGTCCCCAGATGTAATACAAGTCAGGAGCGCCTGGTGCACAGTAGAAGCACTGAGGGTTTGGTTTCATCTGAAGCTCACTTGACTGGTGACTTAACCCCCTCTGACTCTGTCACAGCTCAACTGCCCAGTAAATGTTCTTTTTGTCCTGGCAAGCTGGATACTACTGTGACTGCTAGATTGCACATGACAATGGGTTTCAAATGCATTAGATCCCATGTGTTGCTTTAAGTTAATGTTGCATTTATTTATGGGGGAAAAAACTCTCTCCTTAAATGGCCAACTGGGTAAGAAAAAAAATCCCACTTTGGTTCATAACCAAGTCCATTCTTTCTGCATCTTATTAACAACGTTTCACTCATACAAGCAGTTTCTACCCATCAGGGTCCATGTGAATTTGGAGGTTCACATGCCTCCTTGTGCAGGTTCACCCTGATAACACACAGTTCTAGAAAGGGTATGTGACTTCCAGTAATTACTTGTGCCATTTTTCTCTGACCAGAGTTGGGTGTCTTGTCAGGCTATCCCATAATGCCAGAGCATGAATTCTCTCTCACCTCTGACCTGAAGAGGATATGGGTAAGACATCCCTTTATTAAACACTATTCTGCATGACTCTTCTCCACAATACAATGGTAGTCACAAGACTAGCAACTGTTACCCCTTTCGTTCTTAAAAATGCGAGAGCCGGTGAGCCTATGGACTAGTCACTTTCCTAGGTGCTGTGACAAAATTGCTAACTGAATCCTAAAGAAGGAAGGATGTAATTTGGCTCATGATTTAAGAAAGGATGCAGTCTATCATGTCAGGGACAGTGATGGCAAGGGTGTGATTCAACTGGTCACATTCCACCCACAATTAGGAAGCAGAGAGAAGGTAGGAAGTAAAGGCTGCACTATCAAATCTCAGACCTGTTCCCAGTGACCCACTTCTTCCAGCAAGGCTTCCCCAGCTAAAGGTTCCACAACCTTCCCAAACAGCGCCACCAGCTGGGAGCCAAGTGTACAACAATAAGCCTGTGCGGAACACTTCACGTTCTAACCGCGATATTCCAGAAGACGTGGAGTAGGGATTTTAGCAGGGACCTTCATGGTAAGAAGATGGGCTCTGCCCCTGTAGGTTCAGATACTGTAGGTTCTGGGTGGGGCTTGGAGACCCTTATGTTGTGAGCTTTACTGATGGTTCAGGTTCATCTTCCCTGGGTAGGAACTACTCTGAGGCCAGAAGCAGCTCACCATGCAATTTTTAAGAGATCTTGACTCTATGCTGAGTGGCACAGAGCTGCTACTCAATAGTGCCCTCGGGCTTCTCAGTGATGCTTCCCTGAAGAAACAGCCCAGAGAGCAGTCTGTCCCTCAGGACACTCCCTGATCAGAGGCACCTCCCTAACACCTGGGGCAAGGCAGAACTTGTGTGCTTCAGGGAGAACATGAATTGAAATTATAGATAGAAAGCAGGCACACAGCTTGAACCTGTGATCCCACCACTTGGAAAACTGAGGCAGGAAGGCTACCACAAGTCCAGGGTCAGCTTGGGCTACACAGTTAAGTTCCAGACTATCCTGGGCTACACAATGAGGTCTTGTCTCAAGACAACAAAAAAGCTGTTTGCTGGTTGGTTGTTGTGTTTTACAAAAGGAAGAGAAAGAAAGAAATTGCAGAGAAAAGTTCTAGCCTTTTAAGAATGAAAGGCAGTGGCCCTCATGGCCTGGCGGCCTCAGGCCAGCTCTTGGTAAGGTGCCATGGCCACATCCCTTCATCTTCCCAAAGCAGCAGCAAGCTTTGGTGAGTTCAAGAGAAAACACTGAAGCCTCTGACGGCAGCTCTGCCTGGCAGGAAGCTGGGACTGGGAAGCAGAGGCGAGCTCTGCATAGAACAGGATTTTACCAATTATTCTTAAATTAGATTATGTACTAGGTGATAAAGGCCAAGACAAAGCTACAGAGAGAAACTCTCACAGGGCGGAGAGAACTGCTAACTGTACTATTTATAGAGGAGTGTGATACAACCGAAAACCAAGGCTCAGGCAGCCAGTAGGTAGAATTCAGGAAGGGACACAGCCGTCATGATTCTTCACGACACAGCAGATAGGGCTGTCACACAGTCCTGGGTGACAGGGATGCGTCCTTTCCAGTAAATGGCCTACCTCAGTGGGTACAATAAGCTCACATGTGTCTCCTCGGGCTGTCTGTGGGTAGCAGCAGCAGATATTTCTTCTAAGGGATCAGAAAAGCAGGGACACCCCCCCCACACCAGAACAAGGTGGGCACTGCACAGAGGAAGTACCCAGCAGACTTAAATCAGCCCCCATCCCTGTTGACAAAGCGGGCCAACACACAGTCAGGTGCCTCTTAACAAGTGTGTAAAAAAATCTTGGAGAAACCTAAAAGCAGGTGTTTTCCAAAAGCAGATGTTTTCCCTGCCAGACTCTGCACCACTGTCACACAGTCAGGTTCCCTCCCTGCTCATCTATGAGACTTGGGCTTCAATAAAATCCCCTCACATAGAAATGGCTCCAAGAAGCTGCCTGATATCAATCCTGCCGATTAATCTATTAAATAACTTCTACACATCAGTAGACATAGCAAGGAAGAAAGGGAGGTACCTTGTCCTCGGTTCCCACAGTACTGAAGGCAGGATGATCAATGGACAAGATAAACCAGGAGATGCTGCCCAAAACTGTGGAAGAAAAATAAAACTCCCTGGAGAAGCTGAGCAGGGGCTGTGAGGCAGCGGACCCCCTGCACACAGAGAGAGATGGTGGTGGGAACTGCAATGGGATTGCAGTTATGGAGAAATGGGACAGTACTCCTCAAAGCAGAAGCAAAGGTTTGTGTGTAGTGTGGATTACTGTTCCACTCATACAGAGCCAAAACCATCATTGGAAAGATGGTAAGACTCTGTTCTTAGGAGAGCTGGGCAGAGAAACCATTATTCTCCTCGTTTAAGGGAACTACTACAGAGACTTGATCCCTCTCATTCATCACAGACCCACCCTTTTAAAACTGCCAGTTGTAAAGGTCAGCCCTAATTGATCAGGAGGCGGGAAATTCATGCCACCTTCACCCTGCTTTCCTCCCTAAGCCACCAGAATCCGTAATGGCGAGTTCAGGCAACCTCCATCTGTTCCCTTCACAGACATTGCTGCTAACCTGTTTTCCCAGGTGTGCTCCAGCTAGGCTACTGACTCCCCACCACCCCTTCCTAACACCTGCAGCCTTGCCTGCAGCCAGGCCACAGGGCGATGAGTGAGGGACAGGACAAAGGGACTCTTCTAGAACATGGAGAACTGGACTTTGGAAGGGACTTCCCACCGCCTTCTGATTTTAAAAGCAGATGTGAATTTGGGTAGAAATAGTCATCTTTCCCACATTCTTTCTCCCTTCGTGTTCAGATCCTATTAATCATAGGAAACTGAAATGCTACTCAAGCCAACAGATTCTCAAGGTCTTGCCAAGAAGGCAATTTAACCATAAAGCTTCAACTCTCCGCCCTCGCATGATGGAAATTCACATGAGTGAATGAGTAGTTACATGGTGCTAATGGGGATGCAGAAATGAAGATCCCAAGCTGTATTACTTGAGTCTTCCTGACAGCACCAAGACCTTGCTAGCCTATGGTCCAGTACCCTGATCAAGCTCTTACAGCAGGGGCTACCCCCTCATCGATGAGCTTTAGAGCAACCCCACAGAGACGAAAAATCTTATGCTCAACCATCTCAGGAACCCAAGAAATGAGGAAATGGCAGGGCCTTCCATAAGGTGAAATCCGATTGATGGCTAAGTCCCCCGTTGGCATGAGAGATGTCTCAACTAGAAAAGCACACTCAAGAATGCTGGTCTCTTCCTACCTACACATGTGGACTCCATGGTTCACAGCCCTACACACTTCCCAGCTCCCGTTTTCTCCTGTGTTCTTCTCAGCTGCTTTTCTGGTGCTTCCTCAGCCAAGCTGTGCAAGAAAGTAACCTAAGCCAACGAGATGGCACCCCGAGTAGGTATGCATGCCGCCAAGCCTGACAATATGAGTTTGATCCCCAGAATGAGAGTCAACTCTTATCAGTTAGCCCTGACCTATTCACATGCACCAGCACAAGCATGCCCCTCCATACATAGACAGACAAATACATTTTTACAAAATTCTATAACCCTACCTTACACACTACATCAAGCTGCCCCCATTTTCTGGACATCTAGAGCAGATGTCGCATTGACTTCTGCATATGTGACCTTTGAGCTTATTCTCAACTCTTGCCCCATCTCTCGCCCATACACCTAAACAACTCTCCTCAGAACCCCTGCTTACAGCCTCCATCACAAAGGACATTCTTAAGAGATGAGAAATGTGTAAGCCAGCTCATTATTCTTACTTAAACTTTACTCAACTTGTAGACTTTGAACCTGACTGCAAATTATATCCCGAAACACTTTTGTGACTTCAAAATCAGATGCCTAACTACTGTAAAGCCACCTAAGGGTGATTCTTTCTAGAGAAAAACACACTCACTCCTGGGTGGCTACTCTTATTTTCTTAATTAAACCCAACTTTGCTTCATACTGACTGTGGTGGTTTGTATGAGACATATTCCCCCCCATACCCCCATAGGCTCATGTGTCTGAAGACCCAGTCCAGCAGATGTGCTATTTTGAGGACGCTATGGAACCTTTAAGAGGTGGAGCCTTACTGAACAAAGTGCATTGCTGGGGGAGGGCTTTGAGAGTTCATAGCCCATCCCACTTCCGTTCACTCTCTCTGCTTCATATCTGTGGTTAAAGATGTGATTTCTCAGTCTCCTACTCTGGCTGTCTAGGCCTTCTCCACCATTATAGACTCTAGCCCTCTGGAACCATAAACCAAAACAAATTATTTCTTATATAAGTCACTTTTGGTCACCTAGTGTTTTAACACAGAGACAAAAAGCAATTCACACACTGACTCATTGCAAAATTATTTTCTGTGATATCAGTCAAGATCCTGGCCCTATCTAAGCAGAGACCTCTAAGGTGAACTCCTCAGGCTGCACAGCCAGTATCTCAGGCTGTGTTTTCCCCTTCCACTGATACACCCAGAATGTCTTGGTCACATTTTCTGCAGCCTGGACCATCAAACCCCCATCTGGAGCCATCACAGTCTTGGTTGCTCTGGAGCAGCATCCTCGATGGAAAGCCTAATTAGCTCCTCCAGAGATGACCCATTTCTGAGATATAGTACCACAGGCACACACTTCAGTTACCCAGTGTGATTGCTCTCACAGCCACCATGGCTGTCCTGGCGACAATGCATCACTCCTCTCAATGTCACTGAACTCCCTGGAGCTGCCGATGGCCAGCTCTGCTTCCAGGGATGGCATTTGCTGTCCAGGCAGATTCATCCATCAACAGAGGCATGCTCTCACTCCGGGCAGCATCTTGGCTACATTTTCATATGTTCCCAAACTAAATAGCTGCCGTTATTAAAGAACAAGCGGCAAAGGACACTCTGGGGGCTTCCAGGGAGGATTAAGTATGAAGGCTTCTTTCTAATAACATTTTTGTCTTGGGTTGACTATGCTGGTCAGGGAAGACATTCCGGTGCCTGATATCGTTTATATGGTCAGGCAGTAGCAGATAATGGAAAGAAAAGAGATATATGGAGACAGACAGACAGATATGATATGTAATGCACATGCATATATATGCACACATTTCTACACAAACATATACCTACTTTGCATCTCTAGCTATTCATGTGCCATGCTTATGAATTAAGATTAAAATGAGGATTCAGAAACATAATTTGCAACATTAAAATATTCTTTTAAAATTTGTTTTTGCTTGTGTCTCTGAATTGAATATTTTATTAACCCAGTAGTCTTATTATTCAGGACCATCAGAACATTTGACCTAAATCCATATGATTTCTACCAGGAAGGCAGTAGAGATGAGCTCTTCTCACATAATTTATATTAGCAGACTTCATAAACATTATGAACTGTAACCGTCTCACCTCCTGTTTTTACAAGGTAGTGACTCTGAGTTTAAGCCTCATAAAAATGATTTACAGCCATACGGTTATTATTCCTACATCTAAGCCACACCCAGCACATTCTGAGAATGTTGCCCATTTGCCCTGTTGCTCAGTCCTGGTAGAATCTGAGTCTGCGCTGGCCTGGCTCTGTACACTAAACTGTGGTGCCCTGTGCTCACCATAGGTTCCAGAGGTGCCACTTGGGGTGACCACTGCTTTGTTGGTTTCTCAGAGACTGCCAGCCTGAAAGCCTGAAGGCTAGACCTTCCAATCAACCACTTAGCTAGCACCTCATATTAATAAGACAGAGGAAGGGAGAGGAGGGGAGAGGAGGGCGGGGGAGCGGGGAGGATCTGAGAGGCTCAGTCTTTACCTGCTTTTGAAAGAGTTTCATTTCTTTCCCAGGCAGAGTCATCGTTGGGGGATGAGAAAAGTCGACTGTTCATCTGGAAAACAACAGAAACTTTTCCAGTTCTCTGTTTTTGTTTTTTGGTTTTGTTTTGTTTTGTTTTGTTTTCTGATCAATAGCACACATCCGAGTGCTGGGAAGACGGCTGACTGGGAAAAGCAGCTGCTGTGTAAGCCTGACAACCTGAGTCAGATCCCCACAATACATGCTCAGCTGAGCACGGGGTGAGAGCATCTATCATCCCCAGGGCTTCTCTGGAAAGATGGAGGACAGGAGAATTCCAAGAACCCCCAGGCCAGCTGGCTTAGCACACACCGCAGTGCACAACAAAGGGACCCTGTCCCAAAGCAAGGTAGGAAGTGAGGACTGACACCCAAGGTTGTCCTCTGACCTCCATATGCACTGTGGCATATGCATGCCTGTATACACACACACACACACACACACACACACACACACACACACACACACACACGTGTGTATACATCACACACAGGGCAGGGTAAGAGAGTCCAAGAGAGAGCATACATTATTTTTAAAACTAGAAACATCCCTGGCATCTGTCTGTTCTCCCAAGAAAGAACCAGAGAGTCTTATGAGTGAGTATATCTCCATCTAATTAGCACTGCCAATGAAGTAAAGCATAGGTTTCTGATTACTTCAAAATGTTCAAGAGGGAAGGAGGAGAGAGACAGAAGACCAGAAGAAGAAGAGAGAGGGAAGAAAGGAGGGAGGAAGGGGAGGGAGGGGGGAAGGTGTTGAAATCAGCTAACATTGATTCCAGGTGGATTTTGTTAGTAGATCAAAAAAACCACCTCCCAGTGTTGGGTGGATGCTAAACCTGAACATTCAATAAATATTGGTAAATCGACTAACTGAGCAATTAAATTTCAAGAATTAGCTTGTAAAGTCCAATGAAAATAAGATTAATGTCCACAAAAGAGTTCTATTGTCTATAAGCACATTATCACACTGATTTTCCCCTTCAGAGGCAAATGGTTGAAATTCTGCTAGTCTTTGTAAAAGCAGTTACTATGAGGGACACTGTTGGATCTGGTTATGATAAGAGTGAGGCTACAAAAGGTATGTCCAACTTTATTTGACACGACAAAAGGGTGTTGATCAGGAACCATGCACCAAGTTGCTCAAAAAAAAAAAATCACACACACTAAAATCTCATAATGGGGTTGGGACATGAACTGAGACATGCATGATCACCATTACTGCCATGATCATCATTGAGGCCACTGTCATCATTTCCGTCATAGCTGTCACCATGGGCACTGAATGTTAGTGTTTGACCAGCAGACTCCGGCAATGCTCACATATCCACCATACTCCTCTCTGTTCTAGTCTCACACTTAGTGTGGACATGTCACGGGAAATACAGGATAACGTGTGAAATGTTTTCAGGAAGGGGAAAAAGTTGCCCTGAGTGTGGTGTTAGAAAACAATTCAAATGCCAAGTTCAACAGCAGCTGCAACCCAAACAGCCAGGAGGTAGAGGGATGAAGTGGGGACCTGCCCAGTGTGAGCTTAGAGCTAGCTGCTTCTCTCCTGGGCTGTGGTCTTGTGCGGCTGTTTTAAGGAGACTGCTGTACACACTTTTGAGGGTACCTATCAAGTCACTGCAGCTGGGATGTGACATCACAGGTGTCACCTTCACTTATTTACTCTGATGTACATTCCATCAAGGCCTCAGGGGCACTGTGAACTAACCAAAAATTAGGTGTGACAGTTTGGATTGAGGATGGCTTCTGTCTGTTGGACCCTAGATATCGCAGCAGATGAGTCACTAAGACACTAGGCCCCTCTGCAAACGCCCTGCTTCTCCAAAGGATCTAAGGATCTAAGGATGCCACTAAGGATCTAAGGATGCCCAGTGACAGGTGACTCTGGAACTCCTTTGGTCAGCCTGACCCACTCACAATGTTTGGAAAGTTCTAGCTTTGGCTCTACTCTCTGTAGGTCTTTCACAGCCACCCCTTTACACAGAAGAACAGGCCCTTCACTGTGATGAAGGCCAAGTGTCAAGAGGACCCTGTGTGTCTGCCCCTGATAGTTTTAGTCCATCCCCAGGTCACACTCTGTGAGCTTCTCCATCCCCCTGACTGCACACGCTTATATACCCACCACAGGGTCTTTTCTAGTACTCAGGAATTTGTTTAATGTGCTTTCCAGGCCTTCCTATGGAACTTATCTCACATGACTTGCCCTTATGAGTCTCTCCTGACATTATCATCAAAACCAGGTCAGGATCATGCTCTGTATGCCCTCACCTACCATTCTTTACCTTCAGAACACATGCCTTCCTTTCTAAATACAGTGGAAAGCATGGGGCCACACCTGTCTGTTTCTCAAGTGTAGTGCCTGTGAGAATAAAATACATCATACCCTGCTTGCCAACAAATTCCTATCTCCAAATATATGGCTGGACACATTAGAGCCCTCAATTAGAACTGGTTGGGGGGAGGTAAAGGAATGAACGAGTGTGTGAATAAACCAAAACAGAGCCTCCCTTCCCAGGAGCACGGTGCACAGTACTCCAGGATCCATTGGCTTGACTTCATAGGGACCTCCCCCATCAGGATGTCCAGCCACACCTTCCTCAACATCCCTACCTGCCCCTGACTCTTAAATGAACAATGTCTCCCCCACCTCCCAGACGCTCTCCTCCCTGACTTTCTACTCTCGACAAACCCACCTGAGGGTGCCATCCACTCCAGGGATCCCCACTCACTCTTCAGTTTGTCAGTATTCGTTGAGACTCTGCCCCACATCCCAGAGTTCCTCTTGTTCTGCTCTCCAGTGGCCCATGCTGCCAACTCTCCTGGAGGGCTCCTACCAGCTGCTCCTATTGGCTACCCTTCCTAAGCACCTCACCATCCCATATCCATGTCTCCCATGGCCTTGATGAAAACCTGTGCAGCGTCCTACTCTCTCTCCTCCATCACCTGTGACATTTCCATAAAGCAATCCTAGCTCTGTGTCTCCCCAGCTTCCAGGATTTTTATTCCAATAGATTAAAAACCTAGTAAAGGCCATTCATTTTCATGAGCTTTTTCTGAATAGAGTAGTTCATAATATCAAAATGTCAGAAGTATCTGAATTAGCCAACATCAGAGAACAGCTTTGTAGGTCACAGCACATGTGTACAATGAAACCCAGACATCTGCCACCATTATGACATTGCCTGTGATCCTGGCTACATCTACCTCATCTGTCTATTACAGTATGTCACGAGTGATCTCAAATGCTAAGCTAATCTGAATGCGTCTTATTAAAGGACAGGTGTTTTTTTTTTTTAACAAACTTACATTTTTTTTAAACAAACTTGGTCCTGCATAGAGATAAGGTCTGAACTTCATGGTAGTCATCACCTGTGAGCTGCCCCTGATGGCTGCCTTTGTTACAGACGACACTCCTCAGCTCTGTTTTAACTCTGTAAGATACACAGTGTATTGATCGGTGTGTGCTCCATTTCCTCCCCAAGAAAAGTCACCCCTAACAGGTCAGTTCTTCGTTCACAACCACACTTCAAAATCCACAACAGCCCCGGGTCCATAGTTTATCCCCCAAATACAAACAGAACAATGGATGGATGGATGAACAGATGAGTGGTGAGAGCAGAAAGGCTCGTGATCCACCCTAGACACAACAGGAAGCATTAAAGGTGTTCTACTCTAGACACAACAGGAAGCATTGAAGGTGTTCACTACGACGGCTACACAAGTAAAGGCCCTCGCTTGCTCGCTCGTGAAAACATTATTCCAAACAGTGAAAAGATATACAAAATTAATGCAATTCCTTTGATTCCTCAGAGTCTCAGTAAATTTCTGTGCTTCCTACTGGAGATGGCACCCAAACAGGTCTTCAGAGAGTGGGTGATTGTGGACCTCCTCAGCACCAAGCCAGAAGCAGCTCCGGCCTAGTTCACACACTCCCCCTGCACCTCTACACTCAAGGACTCCAGCTTCTCTTTCTGTGGCTAGAATGCAGTGTCCACAAGTGTGTGACATGTGTGCACATGCATTTGCCTAACAGCCTTGGAGACGATTCCTGAGCTTGGAAAACATCAAGTCAGCAAACCAGACACTGAACCTCACACCCCAGGAAAGAAGAGAGTAGGGAAAAACAGTTGGGAATTTCCAGTCTAGATGAAACCCAGCTGCCTATGCCCAGTTCCTTAACGCTGCCTCTCCAGACACATGTGTCTTAGGTACTTTTCTTATTTGCTATGACAAAATGCCCAGCAGTCAACTAAAGGGAAGGGAGGGCTTATTTCGACTCAGAGTTCAAGGGGACACAGTCCATCATGCTGAGCACGACAGGGCAGCAGGTGCATGAGGCAGCTGATCACATTACATCTGCAGTCAGGAAGCAGACAGGGACGATACTGGTCCTCTGCTCACTGTCCTTGATTCCTCCACCAGGATCCCCAGCCCAAGAGATGGTGCCATGCACACTCAGGGTGGGTCTTCTCTACTCTCTTAAGCTCTTCTGGAAACACCCATTTATAGACACATCTATGGCCTGTCTACAGTGATTCTAAATCCAGTCAAGTTGCCGATGGTGACTAGTCATCAGAGCAAAGGAAAGAGTATCGCAAGTCTACTTGTAGCCCAAGGAACCTAAGACCAAGAGGTTTAGGGCCGGGTCTTATCTTTAGGATAATGACAGAAGTTGTTGGGAGTCCAAAGAAATGACCATCTCTTTCCAACACAAAAATATCTTTTCCTGGGAATACATGATGTTCCAGTAGGGGGCAGGAAGTCCGTGGGGTGGCATGGTTGGGTTGCCTTGGACCACTGTTTAGTGAGGGCTCTATTAGAACCACACACACTCTCCTCCGCCAGTCAGATGCATGATTGATCTTTGCCAGTGGTACATACTTGTTTTCAATCTTCTGAACTCTTTTCAGCAACAGTAATTAATGTCGGACAGTGTATTTTCTGGTTAATGCAACCCCGCACCTATAATAGCTCAAATCTGCGCTTTCTCTCTCTACCATGCCTCCCTCTCCATGCTCCGTCTCTTCGTGTTTACTTCTGGTTTAACTTTTTCTAATCTAAAATAAATCAGCATGAAAAGCATTAGATTTTTTCATTTAGATTCTCAATTGACTTTTATTACCGAAGATAATTCCCCTTATCTGATTGCAAATGGAGGATTGTTCCCTTCTTAGGATCTGAAGGAAGATGGCATGGTTCAGTCTCTCCTTGCTTTTCCTGCATTCTCCTTTGTGAAAGTGGAAGCTGGTGGGGTTCTGGTTTGAGAATGCATCAAATCAGGGTATAATCTCCATCACCCCTCCTCTTGGAGGCACATGAAGGGAGGGCATCTGTCTCTTCCCCGGCTGCTTAATGAGAAGTGGTCTGCAGAGAATACCCTGTTCTTCATCTTCCCACCAGGGCAGCGTCAGCTGCCTTCTGCGGGTAGATGTGACAGCAGCCAAGAACAGAGCCGTTGATGGGAAATTCCTATATGAGCACCAGGCATGGTGGGTAGAATCATTCCAAAGTGCAGGGATGCTGATGACCCTGCTACAAGGTCAAATTTAACTAAACTGTTCTGTATTTCAGAAGATGTCATCCCCTGATTCCTTAAGTATTCCTTCCAGCATGTTCTATCACGTTTGCTATTATCCTTCTCCTTTTCTCTTACTTCCCATGAGATGATGACTCTTAAGGAGCTGAATCTGTTTCTTGTACCAAGAGGAAACTTTTCTCCCAGTGATCATTTAGTGCCACTTCCTGCTTTCCCCAGCGACTGGCCCTCCCCTCATCCCCCAGTGTGAACTACTTGAGAATCAAGAACAGCAAAGTCACTCTGACTTTGGAACACCCCAGAAAGTTCTGAGATTTCAATAGTCCTCTCCAATCTATGACTGGTAATAACTCAGCCATTTATGTTTTCCTTTATTCAAGGCAACAAAGACAAAAATCAAAAACACTGAGCAAGATCAGGGCAATTCCAGGCCCTTCACTGACCTGCCTGCATTGAACTCCTCCTCCGGCCTAAGAGGAAGAGATTGACATTTTAAGCTAGTAGCTGCTTGAGTGGTGTTTGTTTGTTTGTTTTTGTTTTGTATATGTAAAAACTAAATTTACAGAAAGCAATCTAAAGAGAGCCTTTTTATACCTGACTTTCACACTTTTTAAGAATTAAGGGGAGAGACACTTATACCTTCTACTTGTTGGAGGAGAGCACAATTTGGTCCTTAATGACTTTATCACAAGAAAATGATCACAGCTGTGCTCTTGAGGGTTTACCATGAACTGAGCAGTGCTAAATGCTTCTGAGGTATTATGTGGTTTCCACGGCAACCCTAGAAGAAAGGGTCTACCATAACCCCATCTTCACAGCATGGAAGTGCCATTTTTAATATTGTTGTTTGTAAAACTGTCAGCAATAGTGTGGTCAACAGTGAAGTATCCTTGAGTCCCTACTGTGCACCAAACTCCACCTTGAGCCCCTTCTACACGTGACCATATTGCAGCCCCATAGCAGCATTCCTTGAAGGCATCATGATAAAAACGTCTTATATAAGAAGCAAGTGTCAAAGGGGCTCCCACAATGTAATGGTTAGCTCTTGGAAGCAACTGATGACAGAGAGAGCAACCGTCCATGAGCGGTTTCAGCGTTAAACTTGGCCATGCTAAAAGACAAACTTGCCTGTATCAGGGCCCCACACATCCAGCCTTCTGCTGTCTCAGGAGGGAATGATTGATTTGATTATGATGATGAGAAGTTGCCCTGGAAACTTGGAGTGACTGTTAATCTTGACTGTCAACTTGACTTGATGGAGAAACTCCTGGGAGATTGTAAAGCACACTTCTGGGTGTGTCTAGGAGAGCATTTCCAGAGATGATTAAATCACGAGGGCTCTGACCTACTACTGAACGGTTTAATCCATTGTTGGATTCAAGCTGTGACTAGATTGTCAGGTGGTGGGGAGCTGATTGGAGGAAGTAGGTCACAGGAGATGTGTCCTTGAGGGCTGTATCCCACTCTTGCCTTCTGATCATAACCGTACTCTGCTTTCTGGGTGTCCTGATGTAAGTCTCTGCTCTGCCATGCCCTCTCCATGATCAGCTGAGACTTCTGAACCCTGAGCTAAACAAATCTTTTCTCTCTTGTACTGTTTTTGCCCGGCATTTGGTCATGGTGATGATAAAATGAACATACTTGGGGCTGAGGAGGTGAGTCATTGGGTAAAGTGCCTGCCACATGAGCATAAGGACCTGATTTGGGGTCCCCAGGACTCACATCAAAAACTGTGTGCAACAGCATGCTGTTGTTGTTTTTGCTCTTTTGGGGGGCCCGCCACCCAGCTCCCAAATAAATCACACACAGAGGCTTATTCTTAATTATAAAGGCCCACCCTTAGCTTGGCTTGTTTCTTAAATTATCCCATCACCCTTATGCCTCTGAGCTTTTCCTGTTCTCTTACTTCTGAAAATCTTACTCTTAATTCTGTGGCTCGCTGTGTAGCTGGGTGGCTGGCCCCTGGAGTCCTCCCTGTCCTTTGGCTCCTTTCTTCCTTCCAGATTTCTCCCTCCATATCTTCTCTCTGACTGCCAGCCCCACCTCTCTCTCTCTCCTGATTTGCTATTGGCCTTTCAGTTCTTTATTAGACCATCAGGTGTTTTAGACAGGCACAGTAACACAGCTTCACAGAGTTAAACAAGTGCAACATAAACAAAAGTAACACACCTTAAAATAATAATCCCCAACAGCATGCCCTTGTAATCCCAGGGCTGAGGTAGTGGGTACAGGAGGCTCTTGGAGCTGGTTATTTAGACAGTCTGGATCCATCAAGGAGTTCCAGGTTCAGTGAGAGACTGTATTTCAAAAAACAAGGTAGAGGGCTGGCAAGATGGCTCAGCAGCTAAAGGTGCTTGCCACCAAGTCTGCTGACCTGAGTTCAAGCTCCAGAACCCACGTGATAGGAGGAGAGAACTGACTCCTAAAAGCTGCCCTCTACCCTTCATATGTGTGCTGTGACACATGTGGGCAGGCATGCACACACACACACACACACACACACACACACACACGCACACACACAAATGTAATAAAAAAAATAAGGTTAAGAATGACTGGACATCAGAATGCCAATCTCTGCCTATACAGAAACACATGTCTCGTACATACATGTGCATATACAAACATGTACATACGAATACCACACACAAACATAAAAGTAACATTTGTCATGGCATAAAACACTGTAGACTACAGGGTTTCTGCTGTTGGTCATTTCTAGAAAGCAAGCAAGTGGCTGCCAGGTACCTGGTGCAGGTGGGTACTGAGCTCAGAGAGCACAAGGCAGGAGGAACCTTGAGGCCAGTGGAAATGTCTCAGATCACAATTTGGTACTGGTTATACCACTGTCTGCATCTGCCCAAACAAAATGAACTACGCGCTTTTTAAAATCCATAAATATTGATATATGGAAATTTTATTTTTAATAAGGGTGAGCTTTAAAAAAAAAGCATATCCTGAATACGCTCTGATTTAGCTTAGAGTTTGATTCAACCAGCACATCTAACAGAAAATAAACCGGGTCAGTAGGTCGCCCTTGGGTATCTTACCACCCACTGGAAAAACCTACAAGTGAGGACTAAGATGTGTGCCCAGAGTTCATGGACCTTAAGCACAAGTAAGTGCAAGGCCAGCTTTATGAGTGTGGGACCTGTGTTTGCCTAAGTGTCTGTACACAGAAGCTCCACAATTGCCTTAATGCTGCCATCTCAAATGACTTCTTATGGTAGTAATACATAACATAGTATAAAATTCACCACTGCAACGTGTGTGTGCACGCATGAGTATATGTGTGAACTTTTTCATGTGTGTGCCAACGTACATGTGGGTGTACATGTGGGGGAGGTCATACATGTGTGCATATGCCTAAGGAAGCCAGAGGTCAAATGTAAGTGCCTTCCAAATCATCTTCCATAATATGTTTTGAGGCAGGCTCTCTGACTGAACCTGGAGCTCATCAATTTGGTGAGCCTGACTAGCCAGTGAGCTCTAGGGATATGCCTGTTTGTGCCTTCTCACCACAAGCACTGGGGTTTAAGGTTTTATATGGGTACTGGAGATCTGAACTCAGGTCCCTGAGCTGCACAGTCAAGCAAGCACTCTGCCAACCAAACCAGTTCCCCAGCTCCCCTTGCAATCATTTTTAAAGGTCATCAAGCGCCTCTGTGATGTTATTCAGCCATCACCACTGTTGTGGTTGAATAGGAAATGTCCCCCACAGGCTCATGTATTTGAAGACCTGCACCTTTAGGAGGTGGAGCCTGGCTGGAGGAAGTATGTCACTGATGCAGAAGCAGGGGTTATTGAGGGTTTATGGCTTCAGACCACTTCCCCTCCCCCTCTGCTTCCTGTACCAATGACACGTCATCGGCCAGCTTCCTGCTCCTGCCACCATGCCATGGTTTCCCGTGCTCTCCTACCAGGGCTGTAAGCTGCAATAAACTTTCTTCTCTAAGCTCCCTTTGGTTGGTGTTTTGTCACAGAAACAGTAAAGTAACTAATACAGCCACTGTCAGTTTCCAGAATGTTGTCTTCCCCAGAAGGAAGCTCTGTAGCCATTAGATAGGTCTGTACATTCTCCACCAGTCCCTCCTAGCCCCTGTTCTTCTTTATGTTTGTGTGAATTTGACTCTGCCAGCTGTCTGGTGAAGCTGGAGTCCACTAATACTGACTTCCTTGACTTGGCATAATATCTTCAAGGTACATCCATTCCATGGTTGCTAGCACCCTTTGACCCAGATACCTTCAATTTTTATTAAGTCTAGTTTATTCATTTTTTTCTTCTGTAGGTCTCTGCTTCTAGTATTACCATATTGAAATTTTCAATAAATTTATTTTTAAATTTACAGCTCAGAAGTGAAGTCTGATAGGATGTGGAGCTGGCTTGTGGGTAAAGGGAATGGTGGCCTTGACATAACGATTCCCTCAGGGTCAGAGTCCCAGAAGCCTGTGGTACTCTGGAGTTGGATAGACTCGCAGTGAATTCAAGATGAGCAGGTCATGTCTAGACTTCAATGTGTCCACATACCTGATAAGTTTTAAACCCCCGGTTGCTGGGTTCCTCCACTGTCAATGTAATAAGCCAATCAAGCCGAATTAATAAATCCAGGTTGAATGAGCAGAGCAAAGCAATCCTGGGTAATGCTTGGAAAGGCAGGCAGGAATAGAGTCACGTGGCAAATATGGCTACCAGGTCTTAAGTAACCTGTCAGCATGGTCTTGAGTAGCTCCAGGGAGGGCCTGGCTTTTGGCGGGCTTTCTCACAGATTGAGGGGTCTGGAATGGGGAGGGAAGCTCTAGGGGAGGGGCTGCTGTTTGGCGGGCTTTCTCGAGGGCAGAGTCTGGGGAAAGAGAGAGAGGTAGGGCTTCCATCTAATCATCCCAAACTCTTTGGGTATATGATATGGATGACAGGGGCTGAGATGGAGAAAAACAGAGGCCATACCTCCTGACTCACTGCAGACTTAGCCAGGTATCAAGAGTGTTCAAATGACACAAATCGCCAAACAGCCTGATGGTAGCTTACTCACTGGCGTGGTATAGATAAGAAGTCTGCCCCCAAAAGTGTTGAGGACTTGGTCCCAGCTGGTGGCACTATTTTGGGAGAGTCTAGAAACTTTAGGAGGTAGGACTTGGCTGGAGGAAGTGGGTCATTGGAGGTGTGTTCTTAGGGGCTGTATCTTGTCCCAGACCTCATTCTGCTGCTCTTCCTGATTCCTGTCTACTATGAAGTAAGTGGACTCTGCCGCATGCTTCTCCCACTCTGATAGTTCCTGAGGCAGGCCCATCATCCATGGCGCCAAGGACTTCAACACTATACCAGCTACTCTCCTCACTGCTGTGGATAAATACCTCTTAAGAAACAATTTAGAGGAGGGAGGTTTATTCTGACTCACAGCTCAGAGGGAGGCAGGCCACTGGGGCGGGGTGCCCCAGCAGCGGACATACCTTAGTCCACACACTGACAGGGAAGCGGGGAACAAGGGAGGTCGGCACTCCCTGGCTTCCTCCCTTTTCCCTTTTTGTTCAGTCCTGACCACAGTCCATGGCACAGTGCTGCCCACATTCAGGTTAGGTTCTTCCCCTTCAGTTAAAGCTCTCTGAAAGCATTCTTGACCACAGTCCGGAAGTATATCACCCACATGACCCCAAATCTAGTCAAGTTGGAAATGAAGATTAACCTTTATACTTTGAAACTGCATGCTAAAATAAATCCTCCTCCTTTTAGAGGATTCTGACAAATATTTTGGTATAAAGTGTTGGGGGGTGGGGTATCTGCAGATATCACAGTTGGCTGGGAAATGAACCCTGAAGAGGTGAGAATGGACACGCAGTATAGCTGAACTTGGTCAGTCAGACTCGATCAAAACTTCTAGACAGTCTGATCCCATGATTTAATTTTCTTAACATTTAAGCACAGTCAAACTTTGGGGAAAGTCTCCATGTGACAATTCTTATAACAAAGCTCCAGGGATGGCCGCATCAAAATTCTCTTGCAAAATACCAGTTATAGCAAAGTTCCTGAGACCTTTATTACAAAAAATGAACTCTATTGACTGGGAAACAGTGCTCTAGACTAAGGCCTAGAGAGGAAGGATTTGTAATAAGCTTAAGGACGGATTCTGTTGATGGAGGATGCAAAGTACATTGGGCCTCTTTCACAAGGAGGAGTTCTGTTCACTGAGAGACAAAGGATTAGGGTCTAAACAATTCTCAGGATCTGGGGGAAATTTGGGTAGAGGCTGGCTCCTAAGAGCAAAGGATCATGGGGTTGTTTGACCACTTACTCCAGCATCGCAGGTGTCCAGCTGTCATCCTCTTCCTTGAAAGAAGCAGACCTGAGTGCTTAACAATTCTGGTTTCTCCAAAGCTTACTCTAGGCCATGCTTCTACAACAGGGAAAATCTGACCAACATGCTTACGTCACTTCCCCGGGGGTGATCAACCATGCATACTGAGATGATGGTGGAGAAAAAAGGAAAGCTCAGAAAACCCAAACCATGTGTGCAGTCCTTGCCTTCTTCCCAGCAAGCTAGAGGCAGTAAGCATTGGTGGGAAGTGACCGCATTCGAGGATGGGAATAAGACAGCTGAGCTGGTTCATGCAGCAAGCCCACAGTTCTTGTAAGAATGAAGCGCATGTGCCCATAGATGAGCTGCGACCTAATTGTCATTGTCGATTCCACTTAAGAGTTAATGTTGTAACTCAGTTTTTGCTAAAGGCAGCATTCATTGGACATTGTAAAGATGAGCAGTAAACTCCACAGTTATAATGTAAAATTGTAATTTGTCTTTATAGAGATCATTCACTAAAAAAAAATTTAAAACATCGTGGAAAATCGAAAGAAAGGAAAAATATTTTTAAGTTTGAAATCAATTTAAAGACCTTTTTCTGACAGCTCTCCCTGTTTTCAAACAGGACTACCCATGGTTTCATTTTGCAACATTCTCCACAGATGACATAGCCCAATACAAGTGGCCATTATTCTGAGACTGCTTAGGAGAACCTTCCTACCTGTACTCCTGAATTCCTAGTGCAGTGAGTGGTATGCACAAAAAAGCCAACAAAGCTTGTTCCATCCCAGGAAACACATCTCTCCCCTACACTCACAGAACCTTCTCCGCATACCCTTCAACCAAGATGCAATTCTTCTGCATGCTTGACCTGGCCCATCATCAGTCAACAGCTGCGCCACTCGGGGACTAGAGAGCAACAGAGGACAGAGGACAGAGCAGAGTACTGAGGAACCAGTGGGCAAAGCAGAGCACAAAGAACCCAGTAGCACCTAGAATGAATCAGTGGAAAGATAAGCTAAAATCACAGTTTTCATGAAGTTCCTGTAAACACATGACTGAATTAGAGGCATCTGGATCTCTGTGTGGGTGAGTCCCTTATGTGGCCAGTCCCTTATGTGGCCGGTCCCTTGCTCTAGGTCAGAGGTTGCTTTAACACGAAGTGACTTCTTGCCTTCCATACAAGGTGGTAAGCAGTTAGCTATCTACTTTGGAAAACTATTCTCTCCATTTGCTGGCAGCTCTATTTGCTTCTCAGACACATTGTCATTTCCCAATTGTGGGGTTTGCTGAAGATACTCAATTTTAGTGTTGTCTTGTTGAGACAGAGAGAGGATGTGAATTCCACTTGAGATTATTTCCCTATTTCAGAATCCTATTAACAAAAAGGATAATGGAACAGGTGACTTTCACTTTGCAGTTTCACTTGGGCCAACTGGAGCTGATACTCAGCTGCCCATCATCCTTCTGTTTGTCTGCTAATCACTCAAAAGCCTGAGTGTGCAAGGGAGACAACTGTAAGCATCGAGTCAGAGAAGACACCGTCTGTGCAGTAACTGTCACTTTCCCTGGCTGCCAGTTTGCACCCACGATATATTTAATGAGCTTTTGTTCATCATTTATTTATGGCACAATCCTAACGTATCTACTCAAGGCTGATCTGGTGTCAGAAGTAAGAGCGTGGTTCCATACAGCAATGTATAAAACCCTTTCCCATGCTGCTCTCAAATAGACTCCAACCTATGTGGCCTTTCCCAAAGACTCCTTATATTTTCTTTTCTTCACCAACACAAATAATTGAAAATTCGTTGGAAAATTCGCCAGCCACTGAGACGCCTACCCTTGCTGTGTATACCTTGCATAGTCATCTTCCCTGGAGTATGAGCAGCAGCTGTGGACAGAGCCGGCTCCTGTTCCTATGGCTAAGCTATGTTACATCGGAAAATGGTTTTGCTGATGATACTGAGGTTACTAATCTGTTGTCATTGAATCAATAGAATTAGAGAATATATTAGGAGGGCCTGACCTAACAGATGGAATGTGTAAAGAAGTCAAGAGAGATCCAGAAAGATTTTTCCAGATGACCTTGAAAAGGCAAACACAGAACTAGAGATCTCTCTCTTGCTGATGACCCAGGTTCGGTTCCCAGCACCTGCATGGCGGTTCCCAGCCGCCTTTAACTCCCTCTGATGCCCTCTTCTGGACTCTGAGGGCTCCTACATGAACGTGGTACATATATCTTCACTCAGACTCATGTAAGTAAACATAAATAATTTTTAAAGGACAAACTAATGTTCTCTCTAGCTAGAGTCACATGGCAGGGACCTACAGATAGCCCCTGTTAGCTGATAGCTGTCTGTTACCCACAAGGAAATGGAGATGTTGGTACTGCAACAAGAAACTAAATTCCTCCAATTACCAGTAGCCTTGAAAGAGGACCCTGAGCATTTGGTGAGAGGCTGACACCTATTCAGACTGGGGAGGGCTTCTCTATGCAGAGGAGCCATCTAAGCCACACAAGGACTTGTAGTCTACACAACTGTCAGACATGACCATCTGCTACACAGCAATACAAAACAAATACAGATGGTTCTTGCCAGGGTGTGTTTCCTGTCTCTGAGAGCCAATCCAAGTTAAAGCCATCTGCAGTGATGCATTGTGCTGCTATAATCCTGGCCTTAAGAAAGCAAGCTGGATGCCTCAGTCATCAATGCAGGATGGCCACAAGAACCCACTTTCCCTAGATTGGGGTACCCCAGCTGGTTACCCTGTGCACCACCATTTGGGAAATAAAGATGCTTGGCAGGCAATTCTTTATACTTTTCATTAACTGTAAACTTTGAGGCCATCATTTCCTTCTTGGATTCTTCTCCTCATCCATTCTTCACTCCTTCTGAGACTCTCATAATGCATGTACTGGACTCAACATCATCAGATTGGTCACTGAGTCTGCTCTCTGTCTCCTGCGTAGAGTCTCTCACTCTCTTTCTTTCTCTTGGTTCCTCTACTCTTTAAACTCTCCCATCCTGAGTTTGGGAAGCTCAATGATCTTGCCTTCTGTAGTATCAAGTCTGCAGTTGATTACACCCAGTAAAATTGCTAGTTTATTTCTTTTTTTCTTCCCCAGACATTCTGTATTGCTCTTTCTATATATCATCCATATGTCTCTCCATCATGCTGATGGCTCCCTTTAAATACAAGGAATTCCAAGAAAAAACAATATACTTATAATGTTGATAATAGCCTTTGTGAAAGTCCATGTTTGCTGATTCCATCATTTCAATGAACAATTCTATTGACTGGCATTTATCTTGCTCATGATTCAGTCTTTTGAATTTTTTGAAAGTCTAGTCATTTTTAAGTGGATGCTAGATGTTATAAATTTTACATTATCCATTGCTGATTTTTTTTGTATTCTTATATTTACATGAACTTTGTTTTGCTAACCAGTTAAACTACATAAGAAATAGCTTGGTTTTTTTTTTCAGTGTTTTTAAATTGTAGTGAAATGAGTCTGAGGCTTGAGTCTAGAAACTATTTTAGACACACAACAAAGGCATGACATTTGGTGGCCCTACTAGAATGCTTCCAAAGGAAAGGAGGTCTCTATGTTCCAGATGGTTGAAGACCTGAGTGGCCAATAGCCCTAGGAGAGTGCTGAGAACCGTTCCTCTCAGACCTCTCAAGAGCTGCTCTTTCCCGGCTCTACAGCTCAGCAAAGCACAGGCAGGTTTGCAGCCAGAGTCAAGGAGACCTAAAGCAACCATTTTGGAGCTATTTTTGTGCTGGCCTCCCCCTCTCAAAAACTGTGACCTCGAATTCTATCTATAACTTCAAGCCTCCTCAGCTGAGAGAGACTGCTGGGCTCTGTTTAGGTTTTCCTGACCCGAATAACTATTTGGAAATTGTTGATCTTTTTGCCAGAAACATTTTCCTCTTACTCAGTTTTAGCCCATACCTCACTCTTAAAACTAAGCCTCAGAACCATCCCAGTCTTACAAGAGGAACAAGGCCAAATGTCTCCATTTCTGAACAGTCTTTTGGGTCCTTTGCACTCAAAGTTCTGTGTAGACGTTTACTAGCTGCCCTACCAGAGGATGAGCAGGCACAGGAACCAGACTTCAGTACTGTGTTCCCAGCACCTAGCATAGTTTACTGGCTCATAAGGGGTTCCGGGTAAATATTTTATTTTATTCTATTTTATTTTATAGTCATAAAAGAAAGTCCCAAATACATTTACTCATGCTAAAGATGCTGACACAATTTCAAGCTTTGGGTTGCAAGACTTCTGTGCTCTTGTGTTTGTTTCATATGAATGCATGGCTTCCCTACTACTGTTTCCCTTTTTAAATAAGGTTTATTCCTATTTTATGTGTCAGAATGTTTGCCTACGTGTATGACAGGTAAGTTATGGCCAGCAGATGTCTGCAGTGCCCAAGGAGGCCAGAAGAGGTCATCAGACCCCTGGAATTGGAGTTACTGGTGCGTGTGAGCTGCCTTGTGGGCGCTGGAAACAGAACCCACATTCTCTGTAAGAATACCAAGAACTCTTAACTGCTGAGCCATCTCTCCAGCCTTCCTCATTAGTGTTTGCAAAAGATAGCTTTATCATGTAGAGAATAAAGCCTCATAAGCCAAAATCAATATTGTTAAGCACTTGAAATCTTACAATGTTCCACGTGGAGTTTAAGCTATATGCCTCCATATTGAGCTTGTCCAGTTTTCCCATAATTGTAATTACACTCTTGTGATTCACTGTCCAGCTATCAGATGATATGTGCATATGAGTTATTAGTGTGGGTTATTCCATTTTATTATCTTTATTTAGGTGTTTATTGTATGGGTGTGGTATGCACATGCCACAGAACACCTGCGAAGGCCAGAGAACAACTTGCAGGAGTCAGTTCTCTCCTTCAATCATGTGAGCTCCAGGGATCAAACTCAGGTGGTCAGGTTGCCAGCAGGGACCTTTATCTGCTGAGCCATCTCGCCAAACCTGGTGTTTATATTTTAATAGAAAATGTTATATTTTTTTTAAAAAAAAAAAAAGTACCAAAGTTATAAAGATCATTTTACACAGTACCTAAAGTATGGGTTCAATTCACAAATCAAGTCTAGCCTGCCACAAAACTACCACATTCACTATCAGAAATAGTTTGTTGCTCTCTGTGCTAAACTTGTGAAGGTGGTCTATAATTCTAGATGAGCTGCTTACGGTGGAACCAGCATGTGACAGAATTTGGCTTTCTTTACACACATCATAGACATTGTAACTTTTGACTATTATCATCTGCTTGGAAAACAAACTTCTAAAAAGCTATATTAAAACGATATGACGATTTTTGCTGGTTGGTAGATATTTTACAGCAAGCCAGCCTCCTCTACTCTCTGCCTGAGTAGAAACTGGAGCAGCAAAAATAGAGGGATGGAAGTGCCAGGCAAGAAAGGGGTGACAAAGAACTGTGTCTTCAGCAGGAGGCCGAAGGGCAGTGGAAGACCCTGACTTGACCTTCCATGGTCTGACCCTGGCTGTAGTCAGGACTGGCTTTCCCTGTGTCTGTGATGACCCTGGATCCACTCTCCAGCAGTTATTGTCAGTGTGTGGGGGGGTGGGGTGGGGTGGGGAACCTTGCCTCCTCTTCTCTCTTCCTGAGCACCACATGAGAAACACAGACCTCAGAGTAGAACATCATGAGGCCAGAGTCCTCCTGGCCACACTAGCTGTGTCTCTGTGGTTCTTGTATCAACTCTCGAAGCCTCTCAGAATTTTCTTTTTGGAAAAAAAATGGGGCTCATGTGTCTCACACTGCTGTGGCGAGGATGAATGAGGCTTTTCAGGGATCAGCCACACCAGGCTCCATTGTTCCATCTCTGCCTCCACTGAGCTCCCCACACACAGGGATCCTGGCCTGGCCATTCTCCCCTCTGGTGCACAGCCCCCACCCCCACCCTCCTCGCACCAGCTCTCCCAGTGGAGTGCTTTATACTGGCGTCTTTGTTGCCTTCCACTGGATCCGAGGGATACAAAGGATGGTTCTAGAACTTCAGATCACAGTTGCATGTTTAAAGTACAGACTTCTGGAACTAGATGTGCAGCTCAGTGGTTCTAGATTTAATTCCCAGCACCACACATACAAATTCAACAGCCCATGGATTTCTGAACCAGCCATGGACAGTAGAGGAGGAGAGAAAGCCCTGGAGTGAAGAGGAAATGAAACGATCATCTTGAGCCTCAGTGCTATCTACTTGGCTTTTCTCTGCCTGCTTGCCTTAGAGTGCTTGGGCCTCCATTCCAACAGGAATCTCCAGCACACTCCTCCAGCAAAATCATTGCTTTGAGGCCAGGAAGAAAATCGAGATTCGGAAGACTTTGATCTCGCTCAGACTTGTCAACTCAGCTAGCTGCTGGGTAATTCTGCTACATCCCTTTTGATAAGCAAGAGAAGAAAGCATTTGTTTTCCCTCATGTTTGGTTTCTGTGACCTCATCATTCCATGAATCAAGTCATCATGAAGCCTGAGCGCTTCAAATTTGAGTGTTTTTTGTTACTCAAGGCCTCGAGACACATCCCAGTCACTTGAAAGCCTTCATCAAAGTCCATAGTAGAGGGGCTGGGGAGGAGGTTTAGTTGGTGAAGTGCTTGTCTTGCAAGCTTGGGGACCCGAGTTAGATCCCCAGAACCCACATTTTTAAAAAGCCAAGTGTGATAGTATGTGGTTACAATTCCCACAATGGGGAGGTGGAAACAAGCGGATGTCTGGGGCTCACCTTAGCCTATTTGGTAAGTTCCAGGCCATTAAGACATGTCCAAAAACAAAATAGATACAAAGTTACAGAGGGATGAGGGATGATGCCTTGCCCGTGGCCTTTACAAGTACCTGAACACATATACACTCATTCTCACATGTATACTGGCATGAATATGCACACACACACACACACACACACACACACACACACACACACGAGCAAACTTTCCCAGCCCTGGTACAACACCCAAACCATATGGGCAGGCATTTACTTCTGTCTACAAATAGAGTATAACAGGATAGTAAAAGCTGCAAAACAATACTTTTTTTTCATTGTAAGCCAGCAATACAGGCCTATGATCCCTGATAGAGGGGAAATGAGAGAGAACTCCACAATTATCCCTACATGTGTGGCTTCCAGATTGTGACCCTGGGAGTGGAGACTCAGCAGACCCTGTGTTTTCACTGAGCACAGGAGACATCGGCAGGGCTCAGGTGGCTGGGGTTGACATTCATGAAGGGTAGGAACTGTAAGAAAAGGGAGTGTCGGCTGATCACAAGGGACCCCTCAAGGTTTCTGACCTGCATCTGCTTGAGAGAAAACTATCTGATAGCAAGGAGAAAGAAATTCCAGAAAGGAGCAGGGCCTCAAACAGGCAGAAAGAATTCACATTCCCACCTGCGGGAAGGACTCATCACACCAGAAAAGCCAGAGAGACTCCTCAGAGGGCTGTGTCTTAATGGTGGGACTAAATATGCCCTAGAATAAGACTTCTCCCACTCAATACTGCAGGCATTTTAGGCTGGAGTGTTCTCCATCAGAAGGAAGGGAGCTGTGCTGTGTATTGGAGGAAGTTAACACCATTGGAGCTTGGGGAATAAGACAGTAAAGTGCATGCTGTGCAAACCAAAACTTGATCCCTAGAAAATATATTTTAAAAAAAATAGTTGAACTAGTGATATGCTCTCTCATAGTCTCAGACTTCAAGATGCTGAGAAAGGTAAGTTCCTAGGGTTTGCCAGTCTAGCCAAACCAGTGGTTTCCAGGTAAAAGTGATAGAGAGACCCTGTCTCAAAAAAAAAGCAAGGTGAATGGCATCATCCAAAGTTGGCTTCTGGAATCCATAGATATTCACACACACACATGCACACAATCATGCACACACACGTTTACACACAAGGAAGATAGCAGCATCTATGACCATTAGCAGTGGCATCCTCCTCCAAGCATCCATCACCAAAACTGTCTCCAGGTATCACCATGGAGCAAAGCCATGGTACTTGAGGACCATTACTCTGCACCAGAGCCTCAGCTAGACCTTTCACAGATCTCCCCAGTAAACGCCAACAGGTCCAAGCTGTCTGCAAGCTACTTAGTCTACAACCAGAACGCAGCCAATACTCTTTACAGAAGTAGAATAAGATCAGACATCCAACAATGCAAAAGTCACAATAGCTGACATCCAACTGAAAAACTGCCTCATACGTAACGAAGAAAGAAAACACAACTCATAACCAGGAGGCAAACCGATCAGTAGAAATAGATGGGGAAGTAAGAAAGAAGGGTGAGTGTCACCAACAAGAGCCTTGGACCCCCATTAGTGTTTGCCTTATGTACTTGGGAAGGTTAAGAGAATCGTGAACCAGAGAGAAGTAGAACTTGTAAGGAGCCACCTAGGAATTATTTTATTTTGTTTGCTATTTGGTGTTAATGCTCTGCTATTGCTCTGGGCCCACTGAGTCACAGTGGTCTTAGCTGGGTCACACATATAGAGGGACTTTCAAATGTCACCATGACTCTTTTAGGTAGCCAGACTTTTGCTAGCAAAAGTCTCCTCACTAGATTGTAAAAATTAATAATAAGGTAAGTAGAAAATAAAAAAGCAGATGGTGAAAGAGGCTTAGGTAAATAGTGTTTCCCACATATAACACCTTCCCCTAGCTCATTTCCTGAAGACAATGTTTAAAACTGTCACCCATCAGAAAACAGATAGGGAAGCCTCAACCTTCAAGCTCTGGCATGCACCTATTACCAGATAGGTCTCAATAACCTTTTGAGAGGTTGTAATGAATATGATAATGGCAAATTGTCATGTTTTATTTGAGATCACCAGGGCTGGCTCTGGAGTGTGCATTCCCAACCCCATTTTAGACCAAAGCATGTTTGTCTCAAAGACTTCTCTGAGGCCCTCTGTCTGGGGATGAGTCACCCACCCCAATTCTGTTTCAGGGAACACAAAACAGCCCATGAGCAAAACTGTTGTGACCTTTAGAACAATGAGAAGGTGAACTGTTTCCAACAGAGGTTACTGTTGCTTATCTTGGGATATAAAAGTGTCTGCGGTGGGAAGGAGAAGCTGGACGGCCAACCATGGAAAAAATGCTCAATGGAGAACTTCTGCTGACTGCCTCAGCCTCCCTGATCAATTTCTGTTGGATGTTGTGAGCCCCCGATTCCATAACATTATCTACATCTGCTCCTTTTCCTTTGGAAGCCTCACCTGAGGGTCAACCTCCCTCCCCCTCCCCTTACCACCCCTGCCCCCAGCTCTGCTGGGAATTCCATGCCTCATGAGGGCTTCCCTAGTTGGTTCCTGCTGGGTGTTTGTAAACCTTGATTTGGTAACATCACCTTTTTGTTGTTATTTGTTCTTTTCCTTGGAAGCATCTCTGGATGGGTCAGTCTGCTTTGCCCAGCGCAGTCTCTACAGGGAACACCAGCTGACTGCTTTAAAGGGGCTTCCCCATTTTGGCAGGATGTTCTGAATGCCCAGTTTGGTAATGTTTTGCCAACTATGTATCTATTTCTTTATCTGATAATTGCTATTTACTCTTTTAGTTTGCCTTGTTGTATACTTAATAACTTACTCAAAACCAAATGTATGGATGCTGTACCTTATTCCCTGAACCCTGTAGAACAGAGATACTTAAACACACCCACCCTGGGAGATGCATATCAATCATACAACTCTATGGCTTCTCCTCCCATGGTTGGTGAAGCCATCGGAGCCTTTTCATGGGGCACCTCAGGAAGGCATGCTCATAATGTGAACAGCAAACACAGTTTTCAAATGGGACTATCCACATCCAGATATGGCTTGGTTAATTTCTTAACCATACAGAACACTTAAAGAAGAATTTCCTTAACACATAATGTTCCTGTTACTTTGGGATACATTTGGGGTCAAGAGGAATCCAAGCTTTGCAAATATCAGGCACCGGGGTTCTACAACATTCCCACTCTCATCTGCTTCCTGCCTCGGCCCTCTCTCAGCACGGGTTCTTCTCATGGTTCCAACTGAAGGCAGTTTAAGGAAGAGACTAGATACACCTGAACCATGCCTGGGCTGGAGTTAACCAATCACTGTTCTCCCAAATGAATGGCGATGTCTCGAAGCATTAACACAGCTCAGGACTAAGACCATGGTTTGAGAGAATTCCCCATCTATAGAACTCATCCTCAGATCAGCAGACTCACAGTTTCCCCTAGGAACTTGACATCAGTAAAAAAAATAAAAATAAAAATAAATCACTTTTGTTGAAAAATGAACCCATTTCTTTAATCTAGTACCCCTGTGGATTGAGAGTTCATCCCAGCGACCTTGCTCATTTTCTACCTCATCAGTCACTTCATGGCCAAAGCCCAGGTTAACAGGAAACCTCTGAGTTGATGGAGGGGGAGAAGTCACTGAGCCGAGTCCAATGGCAGACTGGGCTGTTAATTGGCCTTTTGGGTATGTTCAGCTTGGGAAATGGAGCACCGGGGGTTCTTTCTCCTACTCCTTCCTATCTAAACAGTACTGACACTCCCCAGCCAGGATAACTGTAACAGCTCAATGGCTTTAGACTATTCTAAATTCTTGAAATGTTTACTACTGAACTTTGGAGACGAAAAATGTCAACCTGCAATAAACACAGGACCCCTAAAAGATATCTGTATTCTGCAAATGGTACCAGCCACAAACGGCTATCTCTTCAGAAAGTAAACACATGAAATCTGATAAGAAACGAGATCATACACAGAATAAACTGCACTCCCAGGCAGCAGACAGATGTGATGTGTTTACCAGACTAGAGAAGATGCCTGGCTTGTGGGCCTCCTGGGTACACCTCCATCACCTCCATCCATGTTTCCCCGCTCTAAAATTCAGAAGGTCAGGAAACCTGGATCCTATTCATTGTCTTCAAACTTGGCCAGCCCTTGAGCTCAGGAAGCAAGCCCTGTATACACCATGTCTTATCTATAGATTCAGTAAAAACTACCCACCTGGTTGGACTGTTAGCTGGGGCGTGGCCTAGGGTTCATTTAACACACATGGCTAGGCTGTTGGTTGTTAATGATAGTAAACAGTTCAGCCACAGAAACATGTAGTTGTAGCAATCAGCATATTTGAAGTTTTCCCACCAACTCTTGCAAAACACCTTTTTCACATTGCTTTCAGTGTGGCTACAATAATAAAGGAATGAGGAAGTCTTATTTATGAAAAATGGAATGCAAGAAAGGGTATTCATTAGAAGGTTTAAAATGGAGCCATGAGCACTACTGTAAAATGCATGATGAGATCATTCAACAAGTTTTCTCCTCTCTGGGGGACTGGAAAATAGCCACAACAAAAATTATACAATGATAAAATTCTGTCCCCATCCGATTAATTACTTGTGAATAATAACTTCTCTGGTTCCTTTCAATTATATTCTAATTGCACACCTTTTGCTCTGTCTGATTGGGCAATGAATTAATGAATAAGGACTACTACTGGATTTAATTAACACCATTTTTCCTGTGGCCTTTACATATCTGTTGTGAACATGGAAATTCACTCTCCCAGGGCTGGAACTTAAAGAAGGCTAGCCTTGAACCCTGCAAAACCTGTTCCTTCCAGTCAGGCTGGCTTCTCTGCTGCCAAGTGTGGGTGACTAAAGGTCTCAAGTATCTGCCTGAACTCAGGGAAGGGCTTTCCTAATAACAGCCTCAATATTCAAACACTTACCTTTTCATAAAGCATTAGCAATGTGCATGTTACAATCATCCAAAGAGACGGATAAGTGAGCTATCTGGGAGTCAATTACAGTGTCATTCATAATTTATTCCATGTACAATGAAACGCTGATCAGATTTCATGTGTGTTTACTTTCTGTAAAGATAAGCACTTATGGCTGGTACCCAGAGTAGAATACAGATATCTTTCAGGGTGATGTGTTTATCTCAGGTTGACATTTTCAATTGTCAAAAGTCCTCCCCATTTTCCAAAAAAGTTGTCTGGGCTTGAAAACTAAAGCCCACGCTTTAAAAAGAAAAGACCAGTCTGGAATCTTACTATCTCAGCTCGAGCAAGAAAGTCATGAATATGCTCCCTCTAAACACACAGGCAGACAAATAGACGTTTCTTCCGAGAGACAGATAAGTGCAGACTCCCAGGGCTAACAGCAGTGGAATCACAGGCACACTGCAGTCCCCAAGTGTGGATACCAGTGACCCACCTCGGAAACCTTGGAGCAGATTTTTGTATATAGATCACATTCACCCAGGGTGTTATCCCCTCTGACATACTGCAAAAACTGAAATACGTTAAAGGATTTTAAAAAGTATTTTCCAAGATACAAACAAAGCAATATTTTTGCAAGACCAGAGAAGACACATGGCCAGAGGGTCTCCCACATAGCCCTCCATCAGTATCTCCAAGCTCAGGGTGCAGCTGCCCTCCCACCCTGCCAAGCCAGCCCCAGCTGTACCTCATATCTGCTGACTTGCTGTTCAGCCACCTTCAGCCCGGGGCACATTTGGATGAAACAAACTTTGGCTCTTCTCTGGGAAGGAAGCCAGTCCCTCTTCACCAAATCCATGACCATTACATGGTTTTTCAGGCTGGTACTAAAGGCAGTTATCTGAAAGGTGGGGAGCACAATCTTCCCCTCCTCGGGAGGTTTAACAGGCATTCCGGAGCACTGTGTGACACTGGGAATCTTGTGACTTCAGCGAGCCAGCCTGGCAAACACAATTTTCTTTGTTAGATGCAGGTATTGAGTGCAGCAGGAGGGGTTTGGGACCAGCTCCAGTGCAGGCCTGTGTTTTCCAACTTCACGGACAGTTGATCCAAAACCCATGCTACAGGGGGCTCATGAGAGAGTTGTGGAAACCCCTTGGGTGACCTTTAAATGCCACGAGAAAACTTCCTCTGCTGCAGCCTGGCCAACTCCAGTCTCCCGCCTGGGCTCTGAGGTCTTGCTGTCTTCTCTGATTTCAAAGAGGCACGCTTCTTTCTCACTTGCTTTCTGCTGGCCTTTAAGTTCCAGACTCTGAATTCGCCTGGTTACTGAGAGGTTCGATATGGGTTTCCGTCTCTAGACCCTCAAATCCAAATAAATTATTTACAGAGCTCTGAACAAAGGAACCAGGAGGGATAATTGCTGCTCTTTTAGAATGTCTGCTTTTGCTTGCCAGGGGCCTGAAAGGAACTCGTACAGACTGCCCACCAGCAGGCACAAAGCGTGGCCTCAGCCCTGCAAAAAGTCAGAGTACACTCAGGGGAAAAGGGGCTCACAGAAGTGACAGCTGGAGGTGGGCATGCCGAGACACCGTGCCCGGAAGGCTCGGGTAGGGGCTCCCATCCAGAGTCAACCGTGGACGTCTTCTTGAACCCTGAGCCTCAGTTTCCCCCAGGAAGAGCACTGGGATAGAATGGCCCTCCCTCCCTGCCCCTCCCCAGATTATGAGGATCAGGTGAGCTACAGGACGAGGAAAGAGCTGTGTGTGCCGGAGCTGGCGAATGTGCCAGAGCTGTGGTACACATGGCTCTTAGGAGATAGTTACAGTTTCTGCTCAAAACTTATTTTGCACACTTCTCTCTCCACAGCGGAACCTAATAGTGCCATGCTTATGAAGGTTTACTTTATGCAAAAAGTTATTAGATTCTGAATGTCAGGCTGCTTGGAATACAGTTGAAGGAGTGCCGTCCATTTTCATTTCCTGTGTTGGGGCCGTTTCTATTCAGCTGGTCTTGGGAGCCGTTAGTCAAGGGTGTACACAAGACAAAGCAGATGGCAAGGCACAGAACTCTTCTTGCAGGGGATTTCTGCTTGGCTTTCTCCAAGGATGACCTTGTGGAAACTTTACCTCACCCCACATTGCAAGCCAGGGAAGGGTGAAGGAAGGCCTTGGTGACTTTCCCAGAAGCAGAGCTCAATGTCAGCTAACACCTTGCTTCTTCCTGCTGTGTACAGGGTCTCTGCAAGTCATAGTCCATGGCTAGGGCCTGGACAATGGGGTTTTAGACTCTTGTTACTGGGGCCAGGAGTTGAATGTTGAAGCTGAGAATTGAAGCTCAGGAGGAGATGGGAAAGGCTTGAGGTCATTTCCACCAGTGTTTGCAACTGAGTGTGAAAACAGTATGCACAGACTAAATACCAGCCCAAGGTCACAACAGCATGTCTACTGTATTCATTGGTGACTCTGGCTTTCCTAAAGACATCAATAAGAGCATAAAACCCAGCTGGTGGCAGGCTTTATTCACACTGGAAACTCTCCAGGGAGGCAGAGAATGCCATGTTGGATTTCAGAAGCAATAGGATGAAGGCAGTCAGGGGAAAAAAATAATTTATTTTATCAAAGACCTCAACAAAGAAAGGGATCTGCATACGTGGTTTGGGCTCTGAAGGTCTAACCCACTGCCTCCTCAAAATCTGCTTCTGAGCCGGGCGGTGGTGGCGCACTCCTTTAATCCCAGCACTTGGGAGGCAGAGCCAGGCTGATCTCTGTGAGTTCGAGGCCAGCCTGGGCTACCAAGTGAGTTCCAGGAAAGGCACAAAGCTACACAGAGAAACCCTGTCTCGAAAAACCAAAAAAAAAAAAAAAAAAAAAAAAAAAAAAAAAAAAAAAAAAATCTGCTTCTGGTACCTCTGAGTTCCTGCCCAGCAGGTCCTGCAGGTCTGAGAACAATCGAGATTTTTCTTCTAGTACCACAACATACTGAAGGACTCTGAGCCACGTAGAAGCTACCAGAGCTACCTATCCAGAAGTTCCAAGACCAGCCCGGGGAAATTTACTCAAGGTTGGCTGGTTGTTATGGTAACTAGCTCTCTGAGGCAGATGATGAGCTCACCTGGCCTGTGGGTGACTCCTCCCCCTCCACTGAGTGCTACAGTGGCTGGTCACGGGACACAGTTGTAGTGTGGCCAAATAAAGGTCTCAAGAGTCTTGGTCAAGAGGGCTGAACTGGAGTCTGGAGGTCGTCAGTGTAGGGAGTCAGGACGGAAGGCCAGAGAGCAGGGAACTTGAATGAGAAGTCAGAGGGCTGGAGCAACCACTGACAGACAGTTGGGAGATGAGTTTGCATGGATGACCTAACAAACACATGGATTTGGATGAGGCTCCATGGCTCCAGCATCAGTCCCCTTTGTCAGTGGCCCCCTGGTTGTTTTTGACAGCCTTAGACTTAAGAGTATCAGTTCACACCATTGCAGACATGCATCGGCAGAGAGCTTCTCTACCCACCTGAGGCAGAGTCTCGCCTCCTGACTATGCTGGGATTACAGATGCACATCCCCACACCTGGCTTTACAAGAGTTCTGGGAATTTCAACTCAGGTCCTCATGCTATGAGCCATCTCCCCAGCCCCTCTTTTCCTTAAAGTGAACATCTTGTTCACTATGAAAATTAGACCTCTGCTTTGCTAATGTCCTGTGGAAGGTCCAATTGAATCTCCCTAAATGGGCCCTAAAAGTGACTAACTAAAACTGATATTGGTGGCCATTGCTATTCCATGACAACCAGCCGCAGCAATGAGCCTCAAATATGTTCCCAGTTGGGACAGATGGGGAACGAGGCTCTTACTCTCCGTTCCCTGGATGTGATATACAGGGTTGCATAGAACATGCATCGAAGTATTTAAATAATGAATTATTCAAAAAGAAAGGGAACTGTGGGTACCTGGTGCCAGCAATCCATGCTTGTGAATTCTTAATCTGTTCTCCGGTGGGATTACCGTTTACAACTATGAAAGACGTCCTAATTATGCAGCTTCAGCGTTGATTTCCTGCAAGGCCTGTGCTGATCTAAAAGGCATTAGGCAACAATAAAAAGAGATGGCTATGAAGTTCTGAATACATAACCAAGTCTCCCTTTTGGAGGGGAAGACACTTCACCTATAACTGCTTCATTCATCAGGTGGGAACTGAAGTTTCCTCCTGGTACAAGGGCTGACTGCTGGAGCATCTTTTAACACAAACAGATGTGTGGAAGCCACACAGGACCATGGCAAACCCACAGACTCTTCTGTTAGCTGTTCCTGCTAGAACAAAAGAGAAGGATTGAGAGTGCTGTGTCTATAGGGTGGGGGGAACTGGGCTTTTTAACGTAAGAGGAAGGAACTGTGAGTTTATTTGGTACTTCCATCTGTTGCTACGTATTTGGGCTGTGTTGAGTGATTGCCTCAATGTAGTGGGAAAGAAGGAATCTTTTGGTCATCAAGTGTAAGTGTGGGATGGTTGGTATTAATTGTACACTTGACAGAATCTAGAATCATCTAGGAGAGTGGCCTCTGGGCATGTCTGTGGGGGATTATCTTGATTGTGTTCACTGAGATGTTTGGAAAGGCTTGCCCACTCTGGGTGGCACCATTCCCTATTGGGATTCTAGACAGTATAAGTGGAGAAAGGGTGCTGAGCAGCAGCATGCATTGATCTCTGCTTCCCCAGTGTGAATTCGATGTGACCAAACTGCTTCAAGACCTTGCCACTTTGACTCCCCACCATGATGGATTATACTTTTGAGATATGACTCAGAATAAACCCTTTTGTCAGCGTATTTCATCACAGTAACGGGAAAAGAAGCTAAGTTATTTGTTCAGTAGATGTGGGAAATAAGAGATGTTATAGAGATATTTCCTCCTGATTGAAACATTCACTCCTTGGGGTGTTCCTGAGGCTCCGCAAGACTCCACAAGCTCAGAACAACACAAGACTCACAGGCTGGTCCCTAGGGTCCTATAAACAGTAAGCAACCGATGGACAAGGAGAGGAGACTCTCTGGTGGAGCCACCTGTAAGATGTGCATGGAGCTCCATGGATGCATGTGGCTGCTTTCGAGTGACCCACATTCCTGTAAGTAACTCCTCATACATGCCACTGTAAGTAACCCCAATAAACTCACTGCTTCCAAGCTAGATTTGAGTAAAGTCTTCTCCTTGTTCTATCGTCATGTGGGGTAAATAAACATCTGTTTATGTCTTCCCAGGAAAAGTCAGCAACAAAAAGAGTTGATGGCTTTATGCACCACTCTCTCTATTGGGAACAGAAACTTTCCCCTACTTCCTTTGGAGTGTTTGGAAATCGTGATAATTTGATGTTTGGGAAGTGGCAGACACAGGGGTTGGGTGTGGGGACTACAACAGGAATCCCAACAATATTGGCACATTCACCGACATCATTCACTTGCCCCCACTTCTGCAAACAATCGAGAATCATTTATTTAGCACCCACTGGGTGTTCAGTGCTGTGCCAACTGCTCTGATTAAATATTCAAAGCCACTTCTAATGTTGCTGAAAACCAAAGCAACCTGCGGTTAGGGGAAAATCATATTTTTCTTCTTCAGATCCACCGGGAGGAGAGAGTTATTTGAAGACAATGCACGGTGTTTTCCTATTTTCCCTCCAACATCTCTAATGGATCTTGACAAAGAAAAGCCATGACTTTAGAAATTGCATTTGATTTTAGAGAGTAGATCTCGACAAGCAGGAGGGAGGAGGGTTGCAGCTGACTTTTCCCGGAAATATTAAACCCAATTTCCTGTTTACATCCTAGAGCAATCTAACTCAACAAGAAGAGTTAGGTGGCTGCCACTTTCCCCTCCACAAAGGACGGCTGTGCCTTCCTCTGCCAATGTACACAAGGCAGCTCTTTGGTTACAAGCCTGGCGAGAGGAGCAAAGGACAGAGACCTATTGCTGTGGCCTGAGAGTGGACATGCCACTTGTTCCAATGAACTCCACACAAACACATCCACCATCTCTCCCAGCCATGTTTTCTTATGCGAGTAAATTAATTTTTTAATGAGTTTACATAAACAGATTTCTGAAATGCAATATTTACCAGCAAAATACCCATGGGCAATATTAAGCTTAGCCTCCTCATCTTCTTAAAGTTTTACTGGCTTACAGCCACTGCCAGCCTCCTGAACTCTCATCATGTCATGTGACAGGTGGGAACGGCTGACCTGAAGTGTGGGACTCTGGGCACCTGATAGACAAAGCCTAGCTCTTTGGCCAATATGTGTGCTTTGTCCTGGATTATTAGTAATAAAAATGACTTTCTATATGCCCCTACCTCTCAGGCATCCCACACCCCATAGCAACAAGTCTTATCATGGTTGTAAGGGACCTCCTTGAATACTCAAAGATCCACTTTTTTAGTGCCAAGGTGATAACCCAAAGATTTTTCTTTTCAAGATGATGGGGGCCAGACAGATGTGGCTCAATGGGTTATCCTCATATACCAATACTGACAACTGATATGAATAGAATTTTGGCTTCCAAATTCTCCCATGAACTCATAGCAACAATAGCTACCTGGCAAAACAAACCAAACCAACAAAAAACACTTAACAGACCACTCTTAAAGGAAGAAACAAAGATCTTTAAAACTATCCCACATCTTTTCCCACCAGGGAAATGCCAATCAAAACTGCCTAGGGATACCACCTAAGCATCTGGATGCTACCATTAAATGTCTGGAGATCTTTGCTATCATTAAAAAATAATAATAATAACAAATGATGGTGAGGATTGATTTATGGAAAGTAGAATCCTTATTCACTGCTGGTAGGAATGTAAGCTAGTTCAGTCACTATGGAAATCAGTATGGAGGTTTCTCAAAAAAACCTAAAAATAGAACTGTCATATGACCAAGGTATACCATTCTTAAATATATAGCCCAAAGACTCTATATCCAACCACAAAAATACTTGCACATTATGTCTGCTGCTGTTTCATTGAGGATAAGAAGGAAATAGAATCAACCTGAAAGTCTGAGGACAGATGAACGGATAATGAAAGTGTGTTACATATACATGATAGAATTTTATTCAGCTGTTAAGAAGGATGAAACTTTTAAAGTTGCATGAAAGAGGACAGATCTGGAAATCCGTACATCAAGTGAGTAACTCAGACTCAGAAGGACAAATACCACACAGCTCCTTCCTGTGGATCCTAGCTTCTAATCTTTGCATATGTGTATAACTGTGGGTGTGCAAGAGTGTGAGAATGGATAGTGTTTTGAAACTTGAAAGAGAACCAGAGAGGATGAAAAGGTATTAAGGGACGGGAAAATATAACGTGTGATATGAAAATATAAGGGGATGATGGGGAAGAGCTGGAGGGAAGAGAAGAAATACAAACAAACTGTTTTGAAAGTTCTATTATAAAACCTATTTGTAGCCAAGCATAGTGGGGCACACCTTTAATCCCAGCTCTGGAGGCAAAGGCAGACAGAACTCTGTGAGTTCAAGGCCAGCCTGATCTACATAGTGAATTTCAGGACTAGAGACCCTGCCTCAAAAACAACACCAATAAAAACAAACCAATTTTCATGCTAACTAAGATATAAGAAAATCAAACTGATGGGTCATTAACCAAGAAAAAGATGGCAAGCCCCCTCCTCATAGCAAGGGGTGGAGGGAGGATTTGTCCAAATAATTCAACAAAGGCTCCCTTGCAATTGGGATTTGCCAATGATTCTCCCACCCGGACCCTTGCTTCTCAGTCCACACTCTTGGCTGGCTCCACCTTCATTCTTCACAGACTCAGCCCAGAAGCCACTTCCCAAAGTGACCTTCCTGCCAACTCCCTTCCTTGACCTGGGTTTTCTGAAGATAGTTCTTGCCCTAGGAGGTATCTTTATGACTGTTTTCTACAGTCTCTCACTTGCTCCAAGACAGCAGGGCACCAGCTCACTCCACAGTGGTGTTTCCATATTAGATCCTCCCCCTCCTTCCTCTAGTCCCCCTTCCACACCTCCTAGCCATTGTTTGCATTGCTAAACATGATGCAGAATGCATAGGGTATGAAGAATACTGAGGGGAGTGTTCCCCTAAACAAAGGAATCATGAGGTTTAGACAGTCTCAGTCATGTGGGGAAATGAAAGGTATTCACAGCATCTGGTCACTGCAGCAGCCCTTGGGTGTGTATGCGAAGGCCATTATGGCACCAGCCAATCTCTTCAAGCCAATTTCCTGCCTGTTTTGTGCACGTCTTGATTAGCTTTGTGCAGGGCTATTGGAACATGGAGTTTGATGGCTCCCAAAGCATAGGTCTGAAGCACTGTTCAAAAGCTTGCTTCAGGGGCTTGTGGATGACATGCTAATAGCTCTTGAGTGGCCACCTATGGCTCCCCTTCCTTGCTGTGATCCCTGGCTTCAGGCTCCTGATCCCCTACCTCCTGCATTCCTGAAATAGTGGAGAACATGGCAGAGCCCTATTCCAACTCCTCCTTATGTCCTGCCTCAGCTCACCACTGGTGCATGGCCCACTTCATCCTGGACCTTCACCTGTAGTGTCCCAAGCACCTTGGGGATGTCACTTTCCCAACACTACTTGCACTGGGGATCAAACCATCAATACACGAGCATTTGCAGGGACAGTGTGTACCCAAACCATCACAAGGATTCTCCCTTGCGAGACAACAGGCTTCTGATTAACTGATGGGCTAAAGCGTGACAGAGCACTCCAGTCTTCCTAGCAGATCCCATTTCTCTGAGGTGTTCGAGGTGACCTCATACCCTGCTAGGAGACCCACAGTGCACCGCGGCATGTTTGCTGAGCATCAGGAAGGTAAGGCCACCTGGATGAATCTGTCCCTTGCCCCCTTGCTGTGTGCGCTCACAAGGGCCCCGGGGGCAAGGCCACCGCACTGTGTGGACCCCTCCCTCCTGGTTCTCAGCCCTGCAGCTCCTTACTCTCAGCTGCACCTCCAGGGGTGTGTTCCCAGCCAGCCTGGTCACCAAGGGGAAGTGGGCCTCAGATTCAATTTCTCCTCCCTGCCCAGGGCTCACAAAGCATTCCTTTCTCTGTTTTCAACGGCGCTTTCTCTACCCTGGCTTCTGTTTCCCTGATCCAGGTCTGCCTCAGCCACAGCTCTGTCTGTTCCTCACCTCACAGTTAAAATTCAAATCGGACGGCAGCCCTGTTTTTAAATGAAGAAAACAACCTTGTGCTGGAGAGCTGAGAGGAACTGGGGAGTATAAGGCCAGGCCAGGTGAGCAGCCTGTTCAAAGAGACATGAAGAAGATGTCTGAAGCCTTTACTTTGCTTCAAGAGGGGAATACATATTGTTGGCCACCCACAGAGATGACCTCCTCTCTTCAGCTAAACCTTTCTGTTCACATCCTCACAGACATCACCAAAAGCTCGTCTCCTAGGTGACTCTAAGTCAGGACAGGTTGACAATCAAGATTAACCATCCTAACTATCTTTGGCCTCTTAATTTTCATTTGTCTCCAGAACATTTTTTTCCACCTCTTACAGCCAGTCTATACTTGTCCTTAAGTGGAAGTGAGTCTCTTGCAGGTAGCACATAGCTGGGTCTGGTTTTATTTAATCCTTTCATCCACTCCGTGTCTTTTTATAGGAAAATTTAACCTACTTACATTCAGTGTAACCATTGATAGATAAAGACTGACTCAGTTTTTGTTTTCTAGTTATTTTGTAAATCCTTCTTGTGAAGTTCTTTGGGGATTGAGTGGTGGGCTTCACTTCCTTTCTTTAAACATCGTGTGGGTATAAGGGTGTGTTTGGATGTTGCCTGTAAGTGTGCAGGTTCATGCTACTGTGCCTGTGTGGAGGTCAGATGGCAACTCCATCCAATGTGTGGATCAAACTCAGGTCATCAGGCGTGATGGTCAGTGCCTTTATCTGCTGACCCGTCTCCAGTTCCTCCGGTTCTAAGGGGTTGCTCTGTAGTTATCATGAAATTTATGTAAAACACGCTTTATATGCAGCCATTAACTGTATTTCCCGTTTCAACGCCATTTCTAGCGACCCATGTCTAAAAGGAGACAGATAGAGCAGAAAGAGATAAGAAGATGCTGTATGTTTACTTAGGGCAAAGGAAAGAACCCAGCACTACAAGGTCAAACATCTGTTACTCTCACTAGATTTCCTACAGTGGACACATGACCTTCATGTCCTACCTGTCTCCCTCTTGGTAGACATAAGGATGTGTTTCTGTCTTGTATCTCAGCCTGTTGTGTCCACAGAGTGCTTCCCGGGCTGCGATCTTTAATCCGATGAATAGGCTCACACTCTGGCTTTATTTCCTCTTGCCTTGTCCTGTGGTTGTTCTATCAATCACGTCGCGGTAGAAAGCGACCCAGCTAAGAGCAGCAGGTTTTCCTCCAGTGCGTACATCCTGGCGTCCTTATCTGGCTGCTGTTCCTTCACCTCCATTCTCTCCAGGGTTACATAAACATCCCCATGTGTTGAACGAGAACAACACAGCAACCTTCTAAGAAGCAGCTATCGTTTGCAGAAGGGATGACCGCCTGACAGCCTTGTAAGCTTGTAGACAAGACAAGCTTAATGGTGAAGTTGAAGGCCGCCTCAGCAAACACAGCTGGCAGCCTCCCGGGAATCTCCCTCTAAGTCAAGGATGTTGTAGTTTGGGTCATTCTTGAAATACGTGAAAGGTTTTGGATTGCTTTTAAAAAAAAAGTAAACTAAAAGTAAGTTATTTTCTGTGGTGAAGAATGAATTCTTAGGGAAATGTTTATTATATGCAAGATAGCACCCAGTTTTATTTGTATTGTTTCTTTTGTTTGGTGTTTTACTTTTTTTTTTTTTTTTTTTTTTTTTTTGATACAGGGTCTCAATCTGTAGCCCAGATTATCCCAGAATTTGTTATATAGGCCATACTGACCTGAAACTGTGCTATATAGCACAGACTGCCCTCAAAACTTTCTACATAGCCCAGGCTGGCCTGGAACTCATGGCAATCCTTTTGTCTCAGCCTCTAAAGTGATAGTAACATAGGCAAGAACCACCATGCCTGTTTTTTTCTCACTGCTTTCCTAAGCAAGTTGAGGGTAGTTGGCTTCTCCATAGGAGTGGCCCCTGAGTTGTCTGGCGGCAGGTTACCACAGATAATTGGATAAAGGATGGAGGTTTGATTCAAGTGTAGTTAAATTCTCTCAAAGAAGTGTTGAAATGAGGGACAAAGAGACAGAGTCAGATAGTTCCAGTGACTAATCAAGACACTGATGGCGACTGAGTCCCGTCACTGCACAGAACTATGCACACTGGGATGGTGAGAACTTAGGTTGTGGAGAGGATAGCGAACAGTTAAGCAGCAAAGATGGCCAGAACATCCTGTCTAGGTTCCCTGGAACACATCTCGGCTTTATTTTAATGGTAAGTCCTATGTGACTTGCACAATGAGACGCCTGCCTCAAACTGTCAAGCAGTTGCCCTGGCTATGGAGCATCAGAAGATGCTTCAGATGATGCAGCATAAACATCCATCAGCCTGACATTTCTCCATCTTTCTCAACACCAGAAGCTTCTCTGAGGCTGGCAGCCTCGTTCCCTCTGCTGTCTCTGCTCCTTCCTCAGTTACCTGCTCTTCAGGAATGACCTCTAGAGAAGGCTTCAGGAACACATAGCCAGCTATATTCTAAAAAGACGCCTGAGTCTTCGTGGTGGGAATCTCTAAGGCTTGGTACATTTTATGCCTTACTTTAAAACCAACAGAATTTGCAAGTTGAAAAGAACTTTATACTCAAAGACCATATAACCAAATTCTTCAAGATAATCCTGGCTGCAAATTCTCTGTTTAATTTGCAACCAATCTAATCTAATATTTGTTTCAGAAAGTAGTTCCTTTCCTTCAGTTGGGATCAGTAGATAAATGCAGATACAGAAAACAATCTCTCTCTCTCTCTTTCTCTCTCTCTCTCTCTCTCTCTCTCTCTCTCTCTCTCTCTCTCCCTCTCTCCCCTCTCTTCCTCCTTCATGTTAGGCAAGTACTCAGGCTGAGCTACATTCCAGCCCTGGAGGGAACAATCTCCAAGAGTTTACAGAAGTTCACATGTCACTGGGACTCGTGTTGCAGGTGACAGATGTTCGCCCAGAACAGGGCTGTACTAGTTACTTATCTCACTGCTGTGACCCAAAACATGACAAGAAGCAACTTCTAGGTGAAAGGACTTGTTTTGTCTCTCAGTTTGAGTGTACATAAATCCACAATGGCAGGGAAGGCGTGGCAGCTGTCTGTTCAATGGTGGCCACAGTGTGTAGCTGAGACTCCTCTGATCTATTTGAATCGAGAAGCGGGGAGGAGATAGAAAGTGGGGCCAGGCTACACAAGCTTAAAGCTCACCTCCCAGGGACCTACTCTATCCAGCCAGGCCCCACCAACTAAAAGTTTCACAATGTCCCAAAATATTACCATCAGTTGGAGACAAAGCATTCAAAGAAATGAGCCTGTGGGGAACATTTTATCATCAAACTATGGCAGAGGGGAGCCTGCTATCTTAAGGAATTCAAGAACATAATAAAGAATAAATATGGCCAGGACCTATCAGGAAGGCAGGGCCCACTGGATCCTCCTCCTGGGCTCTTGTCAATAAAATGGGAAGATCACCTGGGCCCTAGAAAGCCAGATAAAGGCTGAAACTTAAATATCCCAGAAGTGTGAGAAGAGTGAATAAATGTCCCACTTTCCTTTACACAAATTCCACTGTGCTCGTGAGACACTGAGGACCAAAATGCAAGCGGGCTAAAGAGTGCACTGTTGTTACTAGGCACGTGTTAGGTAGAACGAGATGGAAGTACAAGACACAAGGAAAGAGGGAAAAACCAGAATCAAACGAAGCTGTGAGTGGCTGTGGAGGATCTTCCAGGCTCTTCCATTTCAATAAGAGGCACTCTCTCCCCATAAAGCCAGGGAGCTAGAGCCAACCTCTCCCACCCGGGACGCTTATAGGAGATTATCATAAAGTGGAGGTTATCAAAAGTAAATCATGCCTCCTGAATTTCCAACCATTGAAGGATATGCTAAATATTAAAATAGAACATGTAGAGAGAGCTAGAGAAAAGGGGACATTCATAATGCCCTTGGATGGAATCAGAGACTTTCTAAAGATCCACGAAGGAATCTGAAATCACTCAGAGATGCCAATAGCCCTCTGGAATTAGCATATTAAAAATAAGTGAGTATTCTGAAATCAAGTGGCTTGGAACTGATGCTGATTAGAAGGCTGCAAGTAGAAGATTTTCAAGGAGACAAAGAGGATGTAAAAGTCCTCGGAACAAAACAGACCTCGCCATCCCGAGCTAAAGATTCACCACAGCACGACCGAGACAGCGCTGAGAAAGACTGATGAAGTATTGTTTAGAAAGTAAAAGAACCGTGGGAGACTGCTCACCAAGTACTTGCCCGGCAGGCATGAAGACTGAGTTCAGATCGGCAGGACCCAGGTAAGTTCTGGGTCGACTTGGCAGCTCATGTAGTACTCTATGGGCAAAAACAGAGGATCCCTAGGGTAAGCTAGAGTAGGTGAGTCAGGAAGCTCTGGGTTCAAGAGAAAGAACCTGCCTCAGTATATAGAGTGGAGAGAATTCAAGAAAGATTCCTAGCATCAACCTTTGGCCTCCACATGCACACACACACACACACACACACACACACACACACACACACACACACACGAGAACATCATCCTACATACATCATACTGCATGCACACACATACACAGTATTATTATATAAAAAGACAAGGACTAGAATGCATGAAAAATAGTCAATTCTGTACTATCTAATGCACTTCCACTAGGAAAACCACTTAATGAGAACATACTCATGCACGTTCATGATGCGCCATTTGTGTAGGATCACTAAGCCAATATGCTCTTACTGCCCTTTTCTATAATGAATATGCATTATTCTTCATTAAAATAATTTTAAGAAATATTTTTAAGACGGCTCCCATTACTGCTCAGAGAGTACCTGGAAGGTCGGCCTGGGATTCAGATGAGATGGGTGACATGCACTGTGTGTAACGGTGGTCACCAGGTACCATGAAGACAGGATCCACACTCCAACCCGCAGATGTTCCTTATTCTACTTGAGTGACCTGGGCACAAGGACAGCCAGTAGGTAGACTCATGTCTGCCCAATCCTGAATCATTCCTCCAAACTCAGGATGGAGCAAGTGTCTGCATTCAAGGCCATGTGTTTGGGAAGAAGATCCATTCAAAGTATCACAGAAAATATTCCTGGGCCAGCAAGATGGTTCAGCAAGTAAAGGCACCTGCTGCCAAGCCTTGTGACCTGAGTTATATGTCCAGGACCCATGTCGTAGAAGAGAACTGGCCCCTGCAAGTTGTCCTCTGACCTCCACGTGTGCACTGTGACACCCCCACACCCGTGAGCATACATACACATGATAGCTAAATAAATAAACTAACTAAGAGTATTATTCCTTGAGCTCTCAGACAGATCCTAAGGTATGTACAGAAAACAAGTTTCAAAGAAGTCAGGCTCCTGGGCTGGGGGATGGCTTGGTGGGTAAAGTGTTTGCTTTGCAAGCATGAGGCCGAAGCTCAGTCACCAGCAAACACGTAAAAAGTCCAGACTTGGTGGTGCATGCTTGGAATACCAGTGCTGAGCAGAGAGAGAGCAAGTAGATCCTGGGGCTCAAGGGTTCGGAAGGACATCTGAGGTTGTCCTCTGGTTTCCATATGCACATGTACAGGTGTGCACATGTACCAGCACACATACAGACACACACACACACACACACACACACACACACACACACACACATACACACACACACACACAGGCGGGGGCGGGGGAGGTCAGGTGCACTATCTCACCATAGGTAGGGACAGAACAAGCATACAGCCTCGTTCTCTCACAGTGTGACACACCCTTCATCACCAGAAAGGCTGGAATTCCAGCTGTGTTCTAACCCTCCCTGGCCAGGGTTTTTATCCAGGAAATTTAATAGCACATTCATCAAGAGCTGTTCATTAAGTTCCATCCTAATGACCAAGGGTCTAAAGATAGAGGCAATGCGTCTCTTTCTAGGAACACACCATATTCTAATGGGGTATGTGTGCCCACCGCAGGAAGGAACAGTGGTGACGGGGACTCATAACTGCTGCCAACAATGACCGAAGGAGTTTGTGATGAGCCAGCCAATGAAAATTGACTTGCCTGTCAATGTCCTGAGAGTCTGTGGTCAGGGCACCAGCAGGAAAGTCGGTGGAACACGGAATTCAGAGGCATGTCCTGCCTCATTTCAATCTTGCCTTCCCCATCACTCTGTTTGCACCATTATTAGTCAGACTTCTCCCACCATGTGCCACAGGCTGCATGGATGATGCCAGGCAGAGGAACAGTTGGAAGAAGCAAGCTCCCTGCTGGAGGCTAGCGCCTGGTTCCTGGCCTCGCATCCCAAATGGCCAATTGTAGCCAGCATTCCATAGTATTAGGTAGATTTGCTGAAAGCCCACTGTGAGCTGATATGGATAAATAGAGAAGAAAGGTCCATGAACAGAGGAGGTAAGTCTCCGATTTCCACTCTGCCAGGGATAGGGCTCTCTCCCCTGTCTATCCCAATCTGGTTTCCAAAACCCAAAGTGGTATTGACTATTAGGTGCCTATATTTTTTAGTGGGAATCACCAGCTGTAGATTTAGCCAACCATCTTATTAAATAAGAAACACAGAACCAATGCAAAGAAGAAAGCCAAGAGATCAGAGCTAAGCGCAAAAACCTTACCCTTCCTCCTACAATGGTCCTACCTCCCAGAAAGAGAGCTACTTCCTGTGTTAAAGTCTTTATATAGACTTTCTGTTCTGCCTTCTCATTGGTTGTAAACCCAACCACATGACCACCTCGTCACTGCCTGTCTGTATAGACCTCCAGGTCTTCTATGGTTGGTATTGAGATTAAAGGCGTGTGTATCCAATGCTGGCTGTATCCCTGAACACACAGAGACTTACCTAGCTCTGCCTACCAAATGCTGGGATTACAAGCATACGCCACCACTGCCCGGCTTTCCTATGGCTTGCTAATAGCTCTGACCCCCGGGCAACTTTATTAACATACAAATAACATTTTAATACAAATAAAATATCACCATAACCAGCCTTACAGCTGGCTACCTCCTGCACTGAGCGTAAGAGAAAACTGAAACACAAAGGGATTAAACAACATACTCAAGGCCACACCAACAGCTGGAGGCGCCCTTTCTACTTCTGCTAAGTGCAGGCTGATTCGGGGGTGAAGACCCCGAGTATTTACAGAAACAGAAGAAAAACCACAGCCTCCTCTGCTGCTCATGGAAAGTCCTGAGGGACCAAAAGCCACCGAACCATGCCCCAGCCCAGGAACCTGACTTACTTGAAACTTGTTTTCTGTTCATACCTTAGGATCTGGCTGCTCCTCTCCCTTCCTCCCTGCCACCGAACGTCAGACCCCTGTATCAGTTCATTTTCTCACCGCTAGACCAAACACATGACAAGAAACAGCTTGAGGGTCTGTGTTCACTCACGGTTCAAGGACGCATTTCACCCTGACGGTGAAGGCGTGCCAGTGGAAATCTGAGGCAGCTGGTCACCTTGTGTCTTCAGTTAGAAAGCAGAGAGAGGTGAATGCGGCTTCTCGGCTGGCTTCCTTCTTTTTCATTTAAGTCAGTCCCAAGAAGACCTGAATCCACTGGACAGTGCTGCTCACCTTTAGCACGGGGTCTTCCTTCCTCAAACGTTTTTTGGGAAACATCTACAAAAAAAGCACACCAAGTGGTATGTTCCTCAGGTAATTCTAAGTCCAGTCAAGCTGACAGCAAAGATCAGTCCTCACTGCCCTTTCTGGGGTGGGCTCTCTTGTCACCTGGAGTAAAGAAGGACATCAAGGCTTCTGGCTTGAAGAGATGTGGGTGGAAGGTGCAGTTCGCCCAGCCAGCAGAGAGCCCACCAATCAGAAACCAGGCTCTAGGCTCTAGTCCCAGAGTTACAATCTGCTGAACAATGGGATTCTTGGTTTCATTAGAGTAAGAGGGGGCAAAACTGTCTTTTTCGTCTTGAAAAGTAGCTTATTAAAGGAAAAGGGATTTGGACACATGATAAAACTGTGTCCTTCTGTAAGACTGTGGCAATAGATTGAACTGTATTGCACCAAAGGGAGAGCAAGCAAGTGAGCTCCACTTCAAACCAAACAAGGTCAAGGGGGATTTATGGCCAAAAGGCAAGGCAAGGGGGTAGTGGAAAATTACTAGGACAAGCACCAAGGGTCAGCACTTCTTACTAAATGGGCCCAACAAGATTCTTGTCAAAGGCCAAGGACTCTAAACTTCAAAGCTGAGAGATAAAGAACTTGATCAGATATCAAGGGTAGGGAGATTCTTGCTAAGACTGGACAAGTCATAGACAAGAGAACAGTCGAGACAAAGCTAGATCAAAGAGAAGGCCCAGAGGGGCCTGATTAAAGCTTGGCCAAGCTAACTGTATGCACATCAGGAAGATGTCGAGAACTATGTACACAGACCTTTATAATGTATCTAGCTCATCAATTGCCGTGAGAGTTCGTTAGCAATAGTTTGTTAAATAGCTACTACAATCATATAGTTAGCATTTCAAGCCTGATCAAACCAAACACACACTCTTCAGGCTCTTAAATCTCCAAGAAACAAGGAGCGTCACAGACCACTGGTTAATTACTTGTAGCCACCATCCTATCTAATAGCCAAGTACTCAGTGGATCACTGGGGGCTGGTCCTACCATCAGAGTAATGGCCACAGTCAGTGTCCAGGAGGTTCTTGTACAGTCCCTTCATAGTAGGGGGAGAGCCCCTAGTTCCATCCATCCAGCTTGTGCTAATTGATTCTGAGCATAGAGGAACCCTCGATACGTGAAAAGCTCCTCTACGCTCTGACAGCATCTCTAAGAAAACTGGTTGCTTGGGCCACCTGGGCACTCCTGCGATGCAGCTTTCCAATGTATTGTTCCCCATCAGGAAGACTAGTGTTTACAGATGCATAACAGCAGGTAAACTTAGAAGGTCCAGAACCCAGCACCCAGGGGGGAGAACAAATCCCAACCAAGAGCAGGCTTCACACAAAGTAGAAACCAAGGCTCTGTGTGTGCTCAGTGGTCCTCAGCCTAATACAATAGGATCCAGACCAGGTAGGTGCCAACCAGATGATCATGTATGGAAATGATCCGTCCAATAAGCCAATGCTTTCTTCCCTCTATGGCTTCTGCCTGTAGATTCCTCACACATGATAGGAACATGAGTCAACAGAGACAGAGTTTCCTGTTGTTAGGTCATCGGGGAATTGAAGAGCACTGTAGCATTTGGAGACACTAACATTGTCCACAAGCCATGCTTGCAAAGCGAAGAAGGCTCTTTTCCTAAACAAAGCCTTCCTGGACCTCCAAACTCATTCCCATTCAAGCCCCTGGGATTTTACAAGCCCTGATATCCTTGTCTTGTTGGTCTCATTCTCTAGTTGTTTCTGTGTTATCTCCCCTCCATACTCCACATATCTCACATTCCCTTTGAGGACTCAGTGAGCCCTTGTGGGACAATCATAACATGGGTCCTACTGACCCTGGATGCAGGCTCATCAACATTATTATCCCAGGAAGAAAATGTTTACCAGCCAGAATTGGCCTCCAGAAAATGTCTATTTGTCCCCATCTTGTGTTGGGACAGGGAGGTGTGTAGTGGGTAGTCATTCCAGCTTTGATCTGGAAGTTCCAACCCCCATTGAGACTTCGGCAACTGTCACGCCTACAAGGCGGGGCCAAGGGAGGCGCCGGGGGACCCACAGGGTAAGATGGTCTTTCAAAATTCCTGCTTCTGAAAATGGTCTGTCAGATACTTTAGGCCTGTAGCCAATTTGAATGCACCAACTATGCTGAGAAACATTAGGTGACTGTCCAGGCTGCCAGCTGTCTCCGTCTACTCTTGCAAGATTCCCGAAAGTTGTTTGCATCCATGTACCATTTCTCAGGTACCATTATATTCCTTCTCAGGTCTTTGATGGGATTGAAGACTAGCAGTTATAGTTACAACTTAGTAGATAGAACATATTAAGTATTAGATTCAGGTTCTTTAGGATAGGACACCTTTTGGAAGGATCTTTGTAACATGCCATTTACCTATGCTCTATACTTCTCTGGACTTTAGTATGTGTTTCTTGCTTGATATTGTTTGCACTGGTTGTACTTCCATCTTATCTAGGTCATTATCCCTCATTATTCCTGGACAATATTTGATAACCATTCCTTTGTATATAGTCTTGTATTAGGTTAGAACTTTCTTATTTAGACAAAAAGGGGGAGATGTAGTGGGTAGTCATTCCAGCTTTGATCTGGAAGTTCCAACCCCCATTGAGACTTCGGCAACTGTCACGCCTACAAGGCGGGGCCAAGGGAGGTGCCGGGGGACCCGAGATCTGGATCGGCGAGCGCTCGCTCGGTTGCGGGACCCTGGACTGGAGAGGTGGACTGAGCAGAGCTCCAGAGAACACCGCTGGACTGTGTTACACCTTCCCCAGACTCCGCGACCTACCTATTCCTTAATTTGTAAGTTACGCCATTAAATAAATCTCCTTTTAACTACGTGGAGTGGCCTTAATAATTTCACCAATAGAGGTGGGGAGCCTCTCCCTTACCTTGGCTTCCCACCGGATAGGAGTAACCTATTCCAACCCTACTGATTCACTTGCCTTCAGCTGAGGCTCTCATCTACATTCAGATAAAACAAACACCAAATCCATACCCCAAAGCCAGTGGATCTTGGACATGTCCAGACTCATAAGCACAATCATCCTGAGAGGAAAGAGTGTAGACAGATCTTGGAGGATCCCACTCCCTTGTCTCACGCTCTCTTTACCAGGTACCAGGGCTGCTCTACAGTGTAGCCTTAGTCGGCCACCCTAACAAGTCTCCCTGGTCAGTTTCTTGGAGACACCTGCCTGAGCATCTTCACAGACATTTGGTTCTGTGGGGCTGCCAGGCTCCAGGCTTCAGGTGTGGACTAGAAAGGGTTCGTTGGTCTTCTGGGAGGAAATTCTGTTGAGAAAGCAGAACCTGCCACCTGTCTGGATTGCTCCTATGAGGATGAAGGGCTGGGAACATCCTGGCCTGTGTCACAGCTGGGAATGCCCACCGACAACTGCCTTTTTTCTTCCAAGTGTGAAATCTCTAAAAGAAAAACTAGGATCGCCCCTCAGAGGCATCAATGAAATCCTACCAGCAGGCCAAGGACGGACACCTGCTCTCTACACTAAACGCACTGGGAGAGGCCAGCAGCGGATTGACTAATAGAATCAAAGTAGCCCGCAAGGTAAAGACTCAAATGGAAGCGGGATAGGCCTGCAGGGTAGTGAGAGCCTTGAAGATTTGATTCTATTAACCTCTAAGCCGAGTAAAAGGAAACCCTCTTCAAAGAAGCCACACAGATATTTATATAAAGGGGGCAAATGTAGGCCTCAGGACGCACGTGGGAAACACATGTCAGAATAAGATAAGCAGGCATGAGAAACGGCTTGCTCTCAGCTCGTTTCCATGGCTTTAATAGAACAGAAGTGAGGATAAGTACATGTGCTATTGGAGATTCTAGAAAGAAAAATAAAAGCCTGGACTCCAGAATCCCCAAAACTAGGCTCATCCACCTGTCACCAACATACCAATGAAAGGGAAGGGCTAAGTGGTACCGAAAGGCAGAGAAGGCTTAGCTAGGAAGAACGGATAAAGAGGTCCAGTGCTCCCAAGTCCACACTAAGGTGCTGTCATGAGCCTCAGACTTAAATGAGGAAAAGGTTAGGGTAGATAGGACAAGAAGAGTTTCTAAGGTAACCAGTCTGGCCCTGCCCATCCTCTCACCAACAGTATCCCAAGGTGATCCAAAGAAGTCCTTCTTGCTGTCTTTGTTTCAAGGGGACAAGCCTGGTTCTCAGGAGATGGTTCCTGCTGCTTTAGGGTGCAGTCTTGATGTGATGGATAACTGCCCTCTTGAGGGTGGTGGGGTAGGAGGTCTGTCCTGCTAGACTCCGCTGTTCTTAGAATCCAAGATGCCTGCCAGCTTAGGGCAATGGCTTAACTCTGTGTCTTCAGATTTGAAGGGGGTGAGCTGGGTTAGAAGGACATTCCTTGAGAGATAAACATGCCTATGTGGAGGTGAGTAAGGGACCCAAGAGAAGGAGAACATGAAAGGGAAGTAAACGTATCTTCCATCCTGTGTTTGGTGATTTTATGGGCCCAAGTGGGGACTCCATGTTCTTCAGGAAAAGCAGCTTCTGGGCACCTGATTCATGCTGGTCCGAGAGTGACTCCCCTAGTGTGCTAATCCTCCCTCCTCACATTCCGATCACCAAAGCCCCAGCACTGCCTTCAGGGGAAGGACATAAGCAAGAGGGTCCACGATCACTCCTGGGCCTTATCTACCACCTGGCAGCCACGCTACCCGAGATGCCCCAGGACGAGTGGCTCAGTAAGGCACAGTACCTCACCAGGGGCTGGCAGCCTTGAAACCATCAATAAGGAGCCACTGAGGCCAGATAACACAGTGAACAGGCAGGGGGTGCCAAGTGCTCGATAAGAGCGGACTCGGAAAGGATGACCCAGGGCTTCTGCAGGACAGACCAGGGATGGGAGGGTTACAGAGAGCCAGTCGGAAAAGCAGGGGTGATGTTAGGCCATCTCCGGATCCAAGGGATGCTCCACTCCTACCACTCCATCTGAAGGATACCCACCTCTACTCCCAGGACTTCCAGCAAGCCCCGCAGGGAATATTCTGTAGGTGTGGAGGTGGAAGCTGGCCCAGAGACCACATGGAGGAAGGAATGGGGAGGCCCCAGAGCCAACCCAAACTCTTGTTTTTTAACTTTTATTGATTCTTTATGGATTTCACATCATGCCTTCTGATCCCACTTATTTCCCCCAACCCCTTGCATTCGCCCCATGCCCTTGCAACCTCCCCACCAAAAAACAGAACCAAATTTAAAAGACAAACCAAAAACAAAAAGGAAGAATCTTGTGGAAACAGTGTATCCTTTGGTTCCTTCATCTTTACCTGCAAGTGTTCATTGCCATGAGTCATTGGCATCTGCTAGGACCCTAATAATGGGCTCTCACTGGGCTGCTCTTGGATATCCTGTTGTTGTCCTGTGTCGTGGAAAGCATGCCATTTTGGATCTGTAGGTTCATCCCCTTCACATGCTCCAACAGTCCATAGATGAGGTGGATGTTGGGATGGACCACTTCATAGCTCTGGTTCTGGGCCTGGTTGGCAGCTGGCCAACCCAGACTCTTGAAGACCCTGATCCCCTAAGACAGCTAAGGAGACATTTATTGGCAGAGCTTTGGCATATGTCACCTGAGACAGGTGGTGTATAGGGCTGGAGTTGACTTTGCTGTCTCTACCGTCCAGGAACATTTAACAATATCTGTAACTATCACAACTGGCATCTGGTAGCAGGGGCCAAGGAGGCAGCCTAACATCCTACGATTAATACCCAGGTTATATCTTCCTACAAAAGATGTGCAAGATGACTCTGCCCCCAGCATCACCAGGCTAAGGCTGAGGGTGTTATTCATGTGCCTCAGGACCTCACTCACGTGCCCTCAATTCTCTAGTCCCTATGAGTTCCCTCAAATGATTTCAGAGGGATACACAGAGCATAATGCAGAAGGAAAGGCAGACTGTATCACAGAATAACAGGCAGCTCTCGAGGGTGACAACAAGGCATGCCCAAAGAGCCCGTAGCAGAGGAAAACAGACTCCAGGGGTAGGGGTGGACAGAGCGACCACTGTGTAGGGCATACTCTTGAGGGATGAGAGTGGACAATAGGCAAAGGGGCTAATGCAGAGGACAACACACTCGAGGGGTAGGAGTGAACACTGGACAGAGAGTTCACTGTGTAGGGAACACTCAGGGGTGAATAGTCAAAGGGACCATTGTGCTGACCCACATGTTTAGGTTGGTTTTATCTTATTTGGTAAAAATCTCTGAAAGAAATGGCCTGCCTGAGGGGTGTTTTCCTGCCAAGATGACTGGCAGGCCCATTTGGATTGGTCAGGGAAGGGGTGATGGTATGCCTTTTTCTTAACCAGAATGCCTCCAGCTCTATGGTATTCATATGAACTTTAGGCAGATGCTGTGTCTCCACTCAAGGCCAAAGACAAGACTCAGAGCCCATGCTTTAGAAGAATTAGCAGAATCCTGCAGTTTCAATGTCGAGTCTTACAGGCTGCTCATCATATGAGGGAGGGACCACCCCAGGGCCCCTCAAACATGCTGAGACTTGTCTAGCTACCTAACAAGGCCTGCTTAAGACCACAGAGGTCACTGAATGAATGTGAATATACCAAATAACACTGCACCTGCTCCCCGACGGACATCACCATCACCTTTTAGAATTTCTCCTTGGAATTCCTGATCTAGCCAGGACACTCAGGAGGCGCACTGGTGAGAAGGAGTACTGGAGCCCAGGCTTTCAGACCAGCTTGGGCAACAAAGACACATTGACTCAGAAAAGGAGGAGGAGGAAGAAAAGGAGAAAGAGAGAGAGAGGAGGGTCTTAAGTCAGATCAACCTGTGCAAACACTCATACTAGGAATAGAGTGGCCTAAAGCCAGAGGACTGCCTCACTTTATCTACCAGGCCAGATCTGTGGAAGTAAGTCTGTGTAGGAGAAAGGCACCCTGAAGATAATCGATTTAGGAAAAGCAAATTGAGGGGGCAGGCTGTCCCTCCACTAGACAGAGGCAGTTAGCCCTGGAAGGATGCCTTCCCTTTGTTCTGACTCGAGCAAGGCATTTTTCATGTTAAATACAAGTTAACTGGGAAATTACATTTCCACTCTTTTATGATACAGATTAGAGAGATGAAGAAAAATCTGCCATAAACAATAGAAGGCACCATTATTCAGATGAAGATGGTCTGTTTCAACTGCAAGTTCACAAAGCTGCCCGTGGCTAGGGAGCCCAAATTCTCAGTAACTATACAGGAAAATCACTGGTGAGACCGAGAGCTCTCAGTGCTGGGCCACATTCCCACTAGTTGCATGAAGTACCACCAGGACAATGAAGGGTTCCCAGGAGCTTCCTCAGAAACCCCTGGAGGTTTGGGGGGGGGAGGAGCTGCTCATAATTTAGACTGCCTTTCCCAGCTACTCATGGTCCAAGTTATAGTTGGGTAGAACCTGCCAATTTGCATTTCTGAGAGTTTCCCAGTGTTGCTGAGATCCACACTCAAGATCCACGAGTGTGGGGCAGACCCAGACTTCCAGTGAAGCTACCTGCTGACAATCTATGGGGCTGGCTTCTCCCTGATTGTCAAGAAGAACCAACAAAGTGAAGTGGGTCTTTGTGGGGTGTGTGTGTGTGTGTGTGTGTGTGTGTGTGTGTGTGTGTGTGTGTATACATTTGTGTGGAAGCCAGACGACAACTTGGGTGCCATTTGTCACTCAAGTTGGCCTGAAATTCAGCAAGTAGACTAGGCCATCTGCCCAGCAAGCCCTAGGAATCCACCTGTTTCTATCTCCCTAGTGCTGGTGTTACAAGCATTAGCCATCTCTCCCAGCTTTCTATCTTTTTTATCTGGGTTTCTGGGGCTCAAACTCAGGTCCTTGTGCTTGATGACAAGCAATTTCCCAGCTGGGCCATTTCCCCAGCCCCTGTGCCTCAGTTTGATAAACAATCATTGCACCCCTTTAAATGAGATTTCTCAACAAGCTGTGTATAGAGAGAAAAATGTATTCACGCTATTGTGAAAAATCCTGTCCCTGAGCACCAAGGCTGACATCAACTGTAATGAATCAGGGTGTTATCACATGACCATCATATGACATGAAGAAGAGTACAGAGTCACTGTGATATTCTGCCAATAAATCTATATCTCCAGCCTCCTCACAAACAAACATCCTATAATACCATTGGCCACATCCTCTAAGCAACAATGTTAAGGACCTCAAGGGAAACTGAGGGCATTTCTCAAGCTGCCAAACAGGTGCCTTGGGAGCTGTAAGCTATGGGGATCCCAAATTCAATCCTGGAACCAAAAGGGATGTTAATGGAAAATCTGTGGCTATCCAACCAAGTTTATAGCTTCGTTAACAACACTATGCCAACACCAGATTCTTAGTTTTGACAAATATACCATCATTAGATAAGGTGCTCACATAGGCAGAAAGTGGGCCAGGGCCTCGGGAAATCTACCAGTAGTACACTCATCTGCACAGCTGCAATTACTTTCAATTTCAAGTTGAATCATGAGACTCTTGAGACTATAAGCATTTCCTAAACTCGTTTCTTAATATGGAAGCAATGAAGAGATCTGGTGGCTGAGGAGACCCCTCTCTCAGTCATTTCTCATTCCTCTTCTGGATAGGAGAAAAGTAACACCAGACACAAGGGGAGGAGGAGGGTTGCAATCAGACTAGAAGCTGAGTGGACAAATGCCTTTCAGGAGTAAGGCCCTTGTTTGTTTGAAAAATGATGACTGGTATTTGCCAACCGTAATATCACAATGACATTAGGAAATGGAAGTTTATGAAACAAGATACAATGCAGAGTTATGTGCTGCTGACTAAGGTAACCATGGCTAATCTCAGTTTATTCAGTGTAATGGTTAGTTTTAGTTATCAACTTGAGCTATCTAGGGGAAGGAAGTCTCAATGAGGGACTGTCTAGACTAGGTCTGGGGGGGGTTATATTGATTATGGTAGTTGAGGTGGGAAGACCTGCCAACTGTGGGTAGCACTATTCCCTATGCAGGGGACCCTGGAGAGGAGAAAGTGAGCTGAGCACTAACGTGAATTCATGATCCATTGCTTTCTGCTTAACTTTGGCCAAATGCTTCAAGCTTCTGCTGACTCAACCTCTCTGCAACAATGGACTGTAATCTGGAATTATGAGACAAATAAACCCTTTCTCCTTTAATAATTTGCTTTTGTAGGAGTATTTTTATCTCAGCAACAGAAACAAAACTATGACAACCAGTTACACATCAGAGGCTAAGGCAAAAAAAAAAAAAAAACAAAACAAAAAACACCCTTGAAGTTAGTGTAGTGTGTGTATGCCTAAAATTCTTGAGATCTACCTGCTTCTGCCTCCTGAGTCTTGGGATCAAAGGTCCACGCCACACTCCACCTGGCTTGTATTGGAAGAGTTTTGAAATGATCAGCATTTTTTAAGAACAAGCCTTGCTTATCCTAAGCACATTGAGAAGGACTGGGAATGTAGCTCAGCAGTAGAGTGTTTGCCTTGCATTCTCAAGGTCCTACATTAAATACATGTACTGCGGGAAAACACTGAAAAATTTAAAGAAATATAAGTAGTGATTTTAAAGTGGTATTTGAGGTGATCTATACTTCTTTGTAAGATTTTTTAAGTTATTTTATAAATGTTGGGAAAAGTGCTACATACTAATTTTGATTTTAAAAATCAGGGAAAAAAATAAAAACCTACAACATACATCAGAAATTACTAAAACTTCCATGTTCAATACAAACAGAAAACAAATCACACATGGGAGGCCAGCAATGGCCTGGGATTGCTAATGTTCTTTCCTGAATGATGTCTCAATCAGATAAAAATGTGTAAATATGAACGCCCAAGGGCTCAACAAGATGCTAAGAGAAAGTTGCTTTTCAGTTTTCTCCAAAAATGGAACTGCCTTCCCTCTCGCTAGGAAGTCCCAAATTAAAGTTTTGAATCCATTCCACCAACACATTAGCTAGGCTGTGGACTTGACCCACAGTCAAAGCACACAGCACTGTAGTGTAGAGAGCTAGTCCTGGAGCATTAAATAAAAACTACAGAGAGTCTTCCATATCTGGCCATGGCAGGGGAGCCAGCATCAGATGGACTTCTATGGACTGTGCCTGTGGTCTGTCCCATCCCCAAGTGCCTATGTTGAAGTCCTAATGTCGTGTGATGTTATTTAGAGACAGGACCTTTGGCAGGTCAATAATTGGGTAGGATGAAGTTACCAGGGAAGTCCCCATGATGGCATTAGTGACCTTATAAGAACAGACACCAGTGAGCTGTTCCTACGAGTATTTGGCAATATGGCAGCCACCTCCAAGCAAGGAGAAGCTGCTGCATAAAACCTGCTGTGACAGGCATCAGACACTGCCTTTGCTAGAAGCATTCCTCAGCAGGGCCCACAAGATCACAGCAAACAGAGGACCTAGCTTCATGTTGGTCCTGTCTCCTTTAATTTGGTCATACTTTTGCTGGATACTGCATAGGCATGATAATAATACAACAATGTCTATCTATAAAGGGTGGCATTGACCAAACCCATCTCAACTCCCTGAAAGGCTGAAGGCTCAGAGTTATTGTCCCAAACCTGCAGTCACCTTGGAGCCTAGGAGCTACAAAGTCTCATAGACCCAGGTCACACTACTCCTCAACTGACGATGGTTCTCTCCCATGGTGAGGCTTCACCATCTTCTCAAAGGAAGGAAACTGGCACCCACCCCCATGCAGTGGCATTAGTGCCAATATTCCCAGACTACATTGCTGAACCAAACTGAGAACAACAGTCAACCAGTCTCTGCCTAGACAGGGCTGCTTGAGTGTACGTACTTCCTGGTTCCTGTCCCCATTCTTCCTCTGTATAAAGCTAGAGACAGACTTGGGAATTGTCAGAACCACTCATTTGGTCCTCTTCCCAACCTATTACTTAGATCTTCTCTTTGCTTTCAGCCATTACTGGTCTCTAATTGGTGAGTTGAATAAGGTGGCCAAGCCAGAACCCACTGGGGCTCTCAGAGCTGGGGTTTTTACCCTTGCTATTGGAATCTTAGAGCTACAAGGTACCAATTTCCATTGCTTAAGATACATGGTATGTGTTTTTGTGAAGGAAGCCTGGGAAGACCAAAGAAAGGCTGAGTATAAAACCCAAATAAGTGGGTGGGGCGAGTCTCTGGGCATGGTACCAAAGGGTAATCCCTATGAGAAGGCACACACCAGGCCAGCTACACATTGGTCCAGTGTAGGACACAAGACCTGAATACAGGAAGATGACCACACCAAGCTGAGGAGTCAGGGGACTACACTTTCCACCAGCATTCCGGCCTAGCTCTTCTGTAGCCCTCCCCAGACCCATGAAGGTGGAGGCAGGGTCCCAGGTACCCCTCACTACCAGCATCTGGCTTTCAGTAAGTACCTGAGCCACACTGCCCTGACAGAACAGAGTAGAAGGAGCCAGAGTACCAGGACATTGTCACATGACCCCTGCTGGCAGGCCTTCTACCAGCTGTAAAAAAGCATCCATCAGCTAATCAGAGGCAGTGTGTCCCAAGAGGCTGGTTGTGCCTGGACTGCCTAGCAGCTCAGTCACCACCAGCTGTGCACCCAAGGGCATGCTCCAGCCTGTCTCTGTGCCTCTCTTTCCTGGCTTAGAATATCCAGGGCAGTATAGAGAGAGCATCACCATTTCTGAACTCTTGGGTACAGTACAAAGGTGAGTCACTCAACCAACACATTGTATTATCGTTTGGTGCGAAAAAGAAGCTCCCATTTTGCTAAATCCCCAAAATGACATAAGCTTTAGCTTTGGCTAATGGAGAAAATGTTTTCATGGCCACCAAGGCTTTGCTGCCTCTCCTTGATACAGTATCTTCTTTGTCACCTACACACACACACACACACACACACACACACACACACACACACACACACACACACACACACACTGGCTTCTGGTAGAGTTTGCTTCTCACACAGAGATTTCTGAATTGCAGTATTCAGGGGGCAAGAGGGCTGTCAGAGCATTGATCTTGAACCTGAGATGCTCAAAGGGTGTGCCAGGGCCAGGCCCACATTCATAATCACGGACAAAAACGTGCCGGAATCCAGACTCAGAGCCTGTTTTGCCTGCCTGTGATGTCTGTGTACTACATACATGCCTGGTGTCAACGGAGGCCAGAAAAAGCCATCGGATTCCTGGAACTGAAGTCACAGATGGTTGCTAGCTGCTGTGTGGGTGCTAGGAAGCAAACCCACATCTCTGCACAGACATCAAGGACTCTTAATCTCTGAGCCGTTTCTCCAGTCTCAAGGGTTGTTTTCTTACTTATTTTTGTTTATGTGAATGTATGTGCATAGGTGTATGCCTGCAGAGGCCAAAAGAGGGCACTGAGATTCCCTGGGGTTATAAATCAAACTCAGGTCCTTTGCAAGAGCAGCAAGTGCTCTTAACCACTGAGTTCTCTCTCCAGCCCTTTTCCCACCCTCAGAGATGTTTGAGTCCATGGGGTGGGTGAGACACTGCACTTAAACTTCTCCATGAGATATTGGTGCAAGGTACACCCACAGAGCACAGTTAGAGGGTCACCCCAAACACAGCACTCACCTCAAAGGGAATAAGTTATGGTTTATTCCTGATCAAAACAGGAGTGAGCATGGCCCAGGAACATAGATCCAGGTCAAGCCAAATACCATGTTCTAATGTGGAAATAGTTTCATGTTGCTTTTACAAATATAGGACAAAAGAAAATCAACACTCAGGGTACTTTTCCAGTACATTGGTAGGAACAGTATGTAGGCAGGTTACAGACAGATGCCGTCTGATGACATTCTTAGCTCTGGGATGGGTTGGAAGCTCCTGATCTGCTAAATTAATACATTCCACAGGCCTCACCTGTCAGTCACAAGGATGTTAATTCTGGCACAGAAGTTAGCAATGAATGTCTATCAAAGGGACCAGAGAAAGCCCAAGATAACTGACCCTGGATCTGTGCCATTCCAACTCTCTACAACTGCAACTTCTAATTAGTCAATTACCCTTAAATCTTTAACACAGGTACATCTTCCTCTGAAAACTCCAGTTCAAAGAAGAAACATCTGTCATGAAGACCCTTCTTCTTGGGGGCCTGTCTAGCATTTCTGCAGAAATCAACCACTAAAGAATTCCCAATATGCCTCGAGTCTGTAGGCAGCACAATTGCCTGCTCTCCTACTCAAACTACCCTTGGCCTTGAGGACTTAGCCCTCAGACAATGGACTCAGTGATGGTGGGATTAAAAACTGCAGGCCCCATTCTTCTGCCTAGCCACCTGGCATGGTCTACCTCAAAGTGGTACCTATTACAGAAGTAGTTCTCAACCTTCCTAATGCTGCGACCCTTTAATACAGTTCCTCGTGCTGTGGTGACCCCCAACCATAAAATTATTTTTGTTGCTATTTCATAACTGTAATTTTGCTACTGCTATGTATTGTAATGTAAATGTCTGTGTTTCCTGATGGTCTTGGGTGACCCTGTAAAAGGGTCATTCGACCCCCAAAGGTGTCACTACCCACAGGTTGAGAACCACTGGATTATAGGCTACCCCTTTGGTATTCAGCTCATCAGAAGCTTTACCCTTCAGTTTTCCATCCATTTGTGACCTACTGAGCCTTCCAGGTGAATTTGAATTCCTGTTTTAGGCTAACTGATGCTGGCTTGCATTGCTTCTAAACAACCACCTGAACCAATGTGACATAGGGCTTGGGACCCCAGCTGAGCTACAGGGACAAGAACATGACAGTGTTTGCCGAGAGGTTTTCCAGTAAGGGTTACCTCCCAAAGAAGGAAAAGGAAAACACCCAAGGTGCTGGGCTGTGATGATATTGTGTTCTCCCAAATATTGTGCACCCTAATAAACTTATCTGGGGTCAGAGAACAGAACAGTCACTAGATACAGAGGCCAGAAAATGGTGGCACTCACCCCTTTAATCCTAGCATTCCGAAGGCAGAGATCCATCCAGATCTCTGTGAGTTTAAAGCCACACTGAAAACAGCCAGGCATGGTGACTCATGCCTTTAATCCCAGAAAGTGAGGGCAGAAGGCAGAAAGATATATAAGGCATGAAAACGAGGAACTAGAGCCTAACTTTAAGCTTTTAGGCTTTTGAGCAGCAGTTCAGCTGAGATCCATTTGAATGAGAACTCAGAGGCTTCCAGTCTGAGGAAACAGGATCAGCTGAGGAATTGGCAAGGTGAGGTGGCTGTGACTTGTTTTGCTTTTCTGATCTTCCAGCGTTTACCCCAATACCTCGGTCCAGCTTTGTTTTTATTACTAAGACCTTTTAAGATTCGTGCTACACTGGGCTGTGCCCTAGGCTTCTGTAACAGCTCCGATACCGAAACTACTTTCAGGTGATCTAACATGAAAGCAGCCCTTGAAGGCAGTGACCTGACTGTTGTACACAGCGTTTGAAGAAGAAACTCAGGATCCTGGAGTCACAGTGAGTGGGAAGTCACAGAAGGAAAGGGAAAAGAAACAGAAGGCAGGAACCTGTGGTTTGTATGTGAGCTTGCCCTAGCATGCAGGCACATTAGAGGCCAGGAGGATTGTCCCCCAGGTCTAGATTCTGTGTGGAGCCAGGTGTGGTGGTGCATACCTGTAATGCCAGCACTTGGAAGGCAGAAGCTGGAGGATCAGGAGTTCATGTCCAGCTTTAGCTACATGAATCCCTTTTTAAAACACACACACACACACACACACACACACACACACACACACACACACACACCTCTAAAAGATTCCATGTGGAGCAGGTGGACACAAGATGGAAGAGATACTGTAGATCTAGACCCCTGAAAAGAGCAACCCCACCCATGGGCATGACAGTATGCTCCAATAGCCCTGTGACAGGAGGTGGAGAAGGTGACTATTGTGCTTCCAATATGCAATGTCCCCCAGCCTACTAATGTATTAGGGACTTGGATGTCAGCTGATGGGCTCTAGGAAAAATCAGATCCTGGGGCTCTGACCTAATAACTGAATTGATCTTTTTGATGGATTCATAATAGTCATGTTATTGGCATGTAGTAAGAAGTGGTATGCAAGAACTAGTTGGAGGATGTAGGTCACTGGGGCCATGTCCTTGAGCTACATCTTGCCCCAGCCCTGGCCTATCCCCCATTTCTCTATTTCCTATCCACCATGAGGATAATAGACTCTGACATATGCTATTACCACTGTGATGTTTTACATTACCATGGGCCCAGAAACAACAGAGTCAGCCATGATGGAGGCAGCCATGAAGGATGGAAACCAGGAGCAAAATAAATCCTTTCTTCCTTAAAATTGTCAAATATTTTTTAAAAAACTTTTTGCACTTGCTAGTTTTGAGGGGGTGCTACAGTGTGTGTATGTATGTAGGTCAGAGGAAAACCTGTGGGACTCAGTTCTCTCCTTTTGCTGTGTGTGTCCCAGGGATTAGATTCAGGTCAACAGACTTGGAGACAATTACTTCTACCTGCTGAGCCCTGTCACCAGCTGTCTGTCAGATATTTTGTCACAGCAGAAGGTCTAACACATTGACCTTTCTCCGAGTCACCAATGGAATCTCAGTGAATCTGATAGGGTAGGAGGTGGCCTTTCCTGTGGCAAGGGAAGGGAACCATGATTCCCTTCTGGGCCCTACCACTTGCTAGACGCTTCCTGAGACTGTAACTGTGGACTGCATCCCACCTGCCCATGGGTATAACTGCAATAGCAATGATGTTAAAAAGAAGAAAAGGCCGGGCGGTGGTGGCGCACGCCTTTAATCCCAGCACTCGGGAGGCAGAGCCAGGTGGATCTCTGTGAGTTCGAGGCCAGCCTGGACTACCAAGTGAGTTCCAGGAAAGGCGCAAAGCTACACAGAGAAACCCTGTCTCGAAAAACCAAAAAAAAAAAAAAAAACAAAAAAACAAAAAACAAAAAAAAAGAAGAAAAGCAGCAAGTGTTGGTGAAGATGGACACACTGGGATCTTCCAACATTGCATGTGAATGTGGCCTGTGGTGGTATTGTGTTCCCCAAAATATTGTGCACCCTAATAAACTTATCTGGGGTCAGAGACAGAACAGCCACAATATTAAATATAGAGGATAGGCAGTGGTAGCACATGCCTTTAATCCTAGCATTCCAGAGGCAGAAATCCATGTGTTCAAGGATACAGCCAAGCATGGTGACTCATGCCTCTAATCCCAAGAAGTGAGCCTTTAATCCCAGGGAATGATGGCAGAAAGCAGAAAGATATATAAGGCGTGAAGACCAGAAACTAGAAGCTTTTGGCTGGTTAAGCATTCAGGCTTTCAAGAAGCAGTTCCGCTGAGATTCATTTGGATGAGGACTCAGAGGCTTCCAGTCTGAGGAAACAGCATCAGCTGAGGAACTGGCTAAGTGAGGTAGCTATCCCTTGGTCTGCTTCTCTGATCTTCCAGCATTCACCCCAATAACTGGCCTCGGGTTTAATTTTATTAATAAGACTCTTTAAGATTCATGCTACAGTGGCCAGGTGCAGCTGTTGTGGACTATTACTTTAACTATGTAAAGGTGTGTTACATTTGCTTATGTTGTGGACTATTTAACTATGTAAAGGTGTGTTATATTTGCTTATGTTGTGGACTATTTAACTATGTAAAGGTGTGTTACATTTGTTTGTCCTGTATTTAACTATGTAAAGATAAGTTACATTTGTTTATGTTGTAGAATATTACTTTATGTAAAGGTGTGTTGCATTTGTGTATGCTGTATTTGTTTAACTAGGCAAAGGTGTGTTACATTAGTTTCTGTTGTGTTTGTTTAACTAGGTAAAGATGTATTACATCTGTATGTTGTGGACTATTACTTTAACTATGTAAAGTTGTGTTACATTTGTTTATGCTGTATTTGTTTAACTAGGTAAAGATGTGTTACATTTGTTTATGCTGTATTTGTTTAATTATGTAGGCACCTGATTGGTCTAATAAAAAGCTGAATGGCCAATAGTTAGGCAGCAGAGGGATAGGCAGGGCTGGCAGGCAAAGAGAATAAGTAAGAAGAGAAATTCAGGCTGGAGAGAGAGGAGAGATGGAGGGAGGAAAAAAGGGAGACACCCAGGGCGAGCCAGGCAGCCGCCAGACAGACAGACATGGAGTAGGACATACAGAATGAAAGAAAGGTAAAAAGCTCTGAGGCAAAATGTAGATGAAGAGAAACAGGTTAAATTAAGTTATAAGAGCTAGTGAGTCAAGTATAAGATAAGGCTGAGCATTAACAACTAATAACAAGTCTCTGTGTCATGATTTGGGAGCTGGTTGGCTGCCCAAAGAAAGCCCGCTACAAGCAGCTGCTGGGGAAAGCAGCATGGGGGCTCCTCAATGAATCAAACTCAGGCTTTCTAACCCAGCAAGTCCACTGCAAGGTGTCTACCTAAAAGAACTGAAAACGGCACCGGAACACAAACCCCACCAGGAATGTCCAAAGCAGCACTCTTCCCAAAAGCCCAATGGTGGAAACTTCCGGAAGCTTGTCAACAGATACAGGCATGAAATGTGATTTGTCCACATGATAGGATTGTATCTGGCCTTTTACTAAAGGCAATGCTGAGACTGGATACAACATGACTCACCTTGATAGTATTCGAGGTATAAGACACAAGATGCCAATGATTCCACACGTATGACCTTTCCAAGGCAAGTTTATAGAGACACGATGTAGAGTAGGGGTTCTTGGGGGCTAGAAAGAGAGTAATTGTGCTTCTGGTGACAGGATGCGAGCCTTGCACACTAGAGGTGAAGGCTGTATAGCATCAGGAGCATAGTAAATGCCACAGAATTGTTAACTTTCCACAGTTAAAGTGGTCAATTTTATGCTACATGTATTTTACCACACATTGTACAGGATTATCCTTCAAGCCTAACTGTCAACCATCTTTAAGCATTCCTCTGGGCCTGCTTGCAAAACATCGTCACAGCTGGGTCTGTTGACTATTTACCCTCCCTCATAGAAAAAGGGCCAGGAGGGTCACGGGACCTTCACCTGAAGATCCAGCCGCCCCTTCCCAGCAATCATACGTAGTTCCAGTGTGATTGCTTGTGTCTTATTGGAGGAGTAAGAGGATGTAGGTGGGGAATACTGAAGGGGAGGGGCTCTATCTACACAGCCACACGGTAGCCGTCACCCCTTGTGGGTGCCAACCATCCAGTGTGGCTGCTTGATGATCACCTATGTGCCTGCCATGACCCCCTCACCCATGTGCTGTAAGAAAGTCCAATAAACACACTGCTGCTCAGAGTGAGCTTTGGTGGACTCATATATTGGTTTTGTCATTGGGACCCAAGGAGAAGGAGTAGAAATTGTTTACCTCTCTCCCAGGGAAGGAATTTAAGCAACACCATAATAAATTACAAATTGAAATCCAGGGATGGCAAGATGGATCAGTGGGTAAAGCCTGTGCAAGCCTATCAACCTGATTTCAATCCCAGAATCCATGTAGATGTGAGGAGAGAGAAGTTACTGTGTAACATGTATACACATTATGCACAAAAATAAATAAATAAGCAGGACATTACCAGGCAGAGGTTAGATTCAAAGAGAGAAACAAGGCAGATTAGCCATGAAACCCATGTGATAAAGGCATCAGTGGAGAAAGTCAGACTCCTTGGGCACTGGAATTTGGCTTAGAACTTGGACCCAACAAGGGTATCAGCAAGGAAGATGTCCAGACAGTAAGTGGCATCCAACTGGAAAGGAAGGAAGAAGAGGGTGGAGTTGACCAGGCTGGGACCTGAGATGCAGGGATGCGGTGTGGAGAAGGATATGGGATGAGAAGCTAAGGAAATGCAGCAGGTCCAGAGATAGGCCAGGGCTGCACCATCCCCCAAGTCTTCCAGGTTTGGCAATGCAGTGTGAGGTGAAGCGAGTTGACCTGGCTCTGAATGGTGCTCACTCTGCTGGTGTCTGTGGGTTCTAACTCACCATTGTCCTATATCTGCTGACCTGGGCTCAAAGGACGTCCAGGGCAACTGCTGTGATAGCTTCAGGCAAAAATGTCTGGGAAGGACTGCAGAAGCCAAGAGAACATTCCAGTCACATCAACCCCTCTGCTGGGCTCCCACCTCCTCCTCCCGCCCCAGCCCCTGGGGACTGAGGAAATAGAGCAGAAATGGGCTCAGGAGCCCTCTGAAGGAACAATGACACAGGGACTCAGGTTCTGGGGCTGTCCTGCTGACAGTCGGTCCAGTCTGCCAGTGGGGACAATGGGGCTCAGACATGTTAAAGACTCCTTAGAATTCCATGGGTCTTCAGCAGCGGGAAACACAGAACGAGCCAGGTCCTGTGTGCTCTATGTGTAGGGTGAAGCTGGGGAAGTGGGTGTGAGAGGGACAGATGACAAAGACCTAACCCTTTATCCCCACTGTCTGAAAGGTGGCCCCCGGCATCAGACAGCAGCTAAACCCCAAGTGCTTTGACATCTCTTCCATCATCTCCAGTTCCCCGGTTGCGGTTTCACCTGAACTAGAATGTGCCTCCTGGTGGGAGAGGAGAAACTCCCTCAACTTCCCAGGCTTAGGCAACTCAGAAAGTGACAAGATCGCCCCCACCCCCACCCCGACATTACCTAAGCAGTAACAATCGCTGGGGAGAAAAGACTGGCCAGCCAAGCTGCCTTCAAGTTGTGCAGAGAGTCTCAGGGATGCAGCTTTTTGGGGTCCTCACCCATGCTAGATGGGCTTTGGGGTGATAAAGCTGCCTTTGAGTCACCCATGCTCCTGTAAGGAACCCCTCACTCCCCCTGCGATGTGACCTCAAGTAACTCATTGGCTCACCAAACCAGACTTGAGTGGAATCGTTCCTTCTTTGGTCAGCTGTCTGTGCCCTATCTGGGGTGAGTAGACGTTTGTCCATGTCTCCATGGGAAAATCCACACAACATACTCCCAGCTTGCTTTTAGCAGTCCTACAGGGCCTCGTCCTGGGCTGTCATTCTCCTGAAAGGCTTTCTTTTCTGCACAGGCCTCAGGTCCTGTGCATCCCGGGGGTGAGGGGTGGGGGAGGTGGAGTCTGTCCCCACTTTCGGTGGGATTCTAGAAGGCCCAAGTAAAGTAAAGGACTTTGCTCCTAAAACAAGGCGAGGAGTTCCCAGAGCCTCAGTGTCTCATGCTTCCTGGGCCCCATGCAGCTCCCTAAAGCTGAAGTACCATGCAGCTTTGGAAGTCCTTGCTACCCAAAGGAGCTTCAAGGTAAGTGTTAACAGCAGCTTCTCCCAGGCATTCAGCCCCAATGGCCTTGAGGTATTAACAGAACTTCCCAGGGTACAGGGCACAGGCAACTACTGCCTTTTCTGCAAGTCGGGTCCCCACTTCTGTGCTTACCCCCACCTAGAGGTGTTCTCTGCAAAGGGCAACAACATTATTCTTGTAAAAGACAAGGTTACTGTGACTCTGAAGGCTTAAACCGAGAGTCATGAAACAGTGGCAGTGTCAAAATTAATTAGGGGAAGAATGGAGAGATAAGATGCTTTATCTAACACCTCAGAACATTAAGTAACTTAGATCCATCCTCAAGGCAAAAGCCACCGAGTTGCTCCCCACTCCCGCAGGGAAGCGCATCCGGATAGCCTGAATCTCATTCTTTGTGCTCTGCCCAGCCCTAGGTCTAGATGAGGGAAGTCTCAGCCAGGAGGTCCGGCTCAAAGGCCTGGCCCTTGCAACCTGCCTCGCTCTCCAGCAGGGTTGGCGGGTCTCTTGGAAGATTTGTGGCTTCCCTCAGGACCCCAAATGCACTTAGTTACAATGTAGGGGCTGTCTTGTGAAGATTTGCCCATTGGCACCTTGTGAGAGGAAGACCCTTTGAGACAAAAACTGACTCAACCTTCAATGAGTCGTGGTATACACATATGTGTGCCAGTACTTGGGATACTGAGGCAGGAGGATCATGAGTTCAAGGCCACCTTGGACTATATAATGAGACCCTGTCTCAAAGAAAGTTCATCTTAATCTACCAACCTACCCCAGCATCTGTCTCTGGGAATCCCCTCTGAACGGCATTGACCAATACCCTGATACATTTATTTTTTTTTCAAGAAAGGAACAAGAAAATAGGACTTTTATGTCCTATTATGTGTCTTATTTTTTATTTATTTTATTTTATTTTTTTTTGGTTTTTCGAGACAGGGTTTCTCTGTGTAGCTTTGCGCCTTTCCTGGAACTCACTTGGTAGTCCAGGCTGGCCTCGAACTCACAGAGATCCGCCTGGCTCTGCCTCCCGAGTGCTGGGATTAAAGGCATGCGCCACCACCGCCCGGCTTTATGTGTCTTATTTATCTTACTTATCTTACCTCAAATTTGAAAGCAAAGGGGAAATTTGACTCTCTTAATTTCTTGGCCTTTTGCATAAATAACACTATTAATCCTAGCTTGAAGACAAGTTTAGAAAAGATGAGAGAAATACTGGGGGGTAGACAGATTAATCATTCAAAATATTGAGACACATGCTTCCAAATGGGCTGAGCTCACTGGTGGCTGACCAGCTGTCCCACCTGGGACAGACACCCAGATGATTCAAATACAGAAACAACCTATAAGAATTCAAGTCTCCCAAGAAGCAGAAAAGGTGACATCATTCTTGCAGTGACCTCATGTAAGGGAACATAAGGAAGGAGCTGGGGAAGGGACACTCATCACTCCATGATGCCTGTGAAGGAAGGAGCTGGGGAGCGGACACTCATCACATCACGATGCCTGTGAAGGGTGGCAGAGCAGAGCGCAGCTTTGGTGCAGAAGGAAGTTCAGTCTAAGCCATTTGGGAGCCCTCAGCCACAGTCAATGGGGAGGGGAGTCCTGGGTATGCCTTACAGCCTTGAGATTCTCCTTCACTGGCTATGGCAGCCCCTGTAAGGAGTGGCCTCAGCACAAGGGCATGACAGATTTCAGAAGCTGACAACTAGAGATTGCCATCAATTGTAGTTCCAATACTTGGTGGTCCACAACGTCCATTCTTGTGCCTCTGACAGCCTTGTGTTTGGGAGCCGTAGAAAGAAGCCATGCCTGAGAATTGGCAGAGTCAACAGCTCACAAAGGAGAAACTGTGGAGAGGGAAACCACCCTGGGAGGGCAGCTTGAATCTGGGTCTGGAAAGGCGAGTGAGAAGTCTGTGTACAGTACAACAAGAAGCTGTGTAGGGGTCACTGCAAAGGCAGTGGAGCTCAGACACTTGGGAGTCCTCAAAAACACAGATCTATTGCTTCTTGATATTAACTGAGTTCTGGGTCTACATAGAACACCAATGCAAACATCGATGGAAACTTCTGGAAAGCATGGACTCATGATATAAGAATTTGAACTTTGCAATTTCAATTAAACACGTCTTGCAGAAACAACACTGTATCTCTATTTAATACAAAATGAGGAGCCAGAGAGCCGGCTTCAGCATTTAAGAGAGCTTGTAACTCATACAGAGAATCGAGGTTCAGTTCCCAGCACCTACATTGGGTGACTCACAACCACCTGTAACTCCAGCTCTGTAGGGGGTCTGATGCCCTCTTCTGGCCACCACAGGTACTGCATTCACATACACAAACCCATACACAGACATACACAAGCAATTAAAATTTTTTTTTAAAAAATTGAAGGCAAAAGAGAACAAAGAGTCCTGGAAGGTCCAAGATTAATCACTCTTTATTAAATCCATTTACTAACCAGCTACCACCTCAGCTCTGACCTTGGCTGTGATGAAGCATCTGCCATGCCTCTGTTTTCACCAGAGGAAAGGATTAAGTACTATCTAAAAAACGAAAAAAAAAATCGAAAATTACTAGCTACAGCAAAAGAAGGAACCATATGATCCAGAACCAAGAGAGAGACCACAAAACCAATGTGCCCACAGGATCCAGATGTTAAAGTTATTTGACAAACTTTATAAAATAACTATTTTTAACAAGTCTATGATGATAGAAAAAGATGGATATTTGATATGATAATAAAGATGATTTTAACATAGCTCATAATCTACAAAAAATATTAACTAAATGGATGTTCCCTGATAGAAACATTAATGTTTGAATTAGGAGCTCATTAGCTGGAGTTACCAGCAAGTTCAACACGCAGAATACAAGGCTCCGATTTGCACTGACTATGTCCAATAGGAAACATTCAAACTGAGGCGTGGAAATGGAAGACAATAGGAAAAAACATATCTCAGAATTGGAGCATATAAAATAGGGACTGGGAATTGCTGACAGGACATAAGAGCACCAGGCCTGGTTTCCGAGGTTCGATCTCCAAAGGGAAGAAGGGACTAAATATGTGGGACGTCGTCAAAATGTCTAATACATGTAAAAAAAAAAATCCATGGTCTAAAGAGAGAGGAGAAAAAGAATGGGACAGAGTAGAAGTTTCAAGATGGCAGGGGTGTTTCCATGACTGATGGAAGACCCACGTAGGGAGAAAAAGCAGAGAAAAAACAACCACAATAACACTGATTAAAAAGTCAGAGAGACAGACACAGAAGAAACCAGCAAGGGGCATGCTCCAGTTCGCATCTGAAACATCCCCAACAGGTTCAGGGGTGCACCTCGGTCCCAACTGCACGGAAAACCCCACTTTCCCCACCCAGCCAAGCTTCCTTTCCCTGGCCACTCAGTAGGCAGGAAGATGGGCCATGAGGGAGGATTTTGGAAGGATGTCTCCCTGTTCTCTGTGGTGCCTGTCACCACTCCTCCTGTGTTGTCCAAAGCCCAGGCTTTCCTGTGTGTGAAGGCCTCCGTGCCTGCAGAGACCGTAGTCACCTCTGCCCTTGCCTCAGGGGTATTCTTCAGCCAACTGTGCCCTAGCAAGGTGGCTAGTTCAGAGATGAAAGAAATCCCATCTTGAATCTTAGGGTTTGGGGAACCTGGACATTCCTGTTGTCGCTGAAAATTCTCCCAGGTGAGAATCTGAGGAACATATACAGACATGAGTATGGCTGTTCTTTTAAGATGCCGAGTGTCTTCTGTAGAATTTCCATCAGGAAAAGAATGTTCACCATGGCATGAGGAAGAGATATCTGACTCCATCACTGGCAACACTGGTTTAGGTGATAGAGCAAAAAACCAAAATCTTTGTGTGGATTCCAGCAGATCCATCTAAACTAGAAAGATCATGAAGGGAGCATAAAAATGGAGAGATAAAAAAATTATTAGCAAGGATATCTAGATCAGACTTCTGCATTCAGAGCAAGCACTCAGAGTGGCGAGGTGGGTGGGGCCACAAATTCCCTGCACACACACAAAAGCTCTGTCAGAAGTTTTACAAGTGAGCTGGGCATGGCGGTGCAAGTCTGTGATACCAGCGCTCAGGAAACTGAGCTTGGAGCATCATAAGTTTAAGGCCAGCCTGGGTTACACAGCAAGATGCTAATCTTAAAAATATATAAAATCTGAGATTATAACTCAATTAGTAGAATATTTGTCTAGGATGCACAATTCTGTATTCCATTTTCAGTATCACATAAACAGTACAGCACATACCTGTAATCCCAGCACTCCAGAAGTAGAAGCAAGAAAATCAGATGTTCAAGGTCATCCTTAGCTACACAGAGAGTTTAAAGTCATCCTGAGATACATTAAATGCTGTCTTTAAAAAAAAAAAAAGGTTTAGTTTTTCCATAAACCTTAAAAACTGAGGTTCTAAACCTGTGAGACCCAGATCTAAAATCTCTACAGAAGACTGTGGCTTCTATGAAGTAGAAAACCTGACCTTCAAATCCTGAAAGTCCAGTTCCAAACATATGCGGGGCTGTTAGATGCTGGGCACTTCCAAACCAGTCACTCACGTGACCATTTGGCAAATAGTCTCCGTTTTTATCATTGCCAAGACAGTTCTGCAGTCTGATGGAGTGTAGCCATTTTTCCAGGGAATTGTGCAAAAGTAGCCTGTGTTCTAGACAGACTGCGAAGCTGAGAGAATGTGGTCCGGCGAGTTCACAGAGCTTACAGATGTCCTGTACCCCGTGAGCCAGTTTCCATCTGGGACACATCTGCACTCTTGTTTCTCATGCAGAGTCAAAGACCTCTTCCCAATGCACAGTGCAGCCAGAGCCTTCCTGGGAGCTCAAGGAAGGGAGAAGGAAAGCGGGGTTCTTGGCATGGTATCAGACTCTTCCTGAAGTCTTTTATAGACTTTGACAAGCCTTCTGGACAATTAACAATGACATCACCTGGCCACTTTTAATCTGTAAGCCTCAGGGGGGCAAAAATATGCCCTGCACATGTGGTAGTTGATGAGGCCAGTGTAGAATGTTTCTCCCTGACAGTGCCTGGAGTTGGAATTCGGGATGCCTTCAGCACTGTCTGGGGTCCTGCTGTAAGTGATTTCACATGTTTCATAAAATGCTCTGGAGATGCCCAAACCCAGATATGGACTTCATTCAAGGTCACTTTTGTAACACAGGGGAAAAAGGGTAGAAAACACAGCTGCCCTGAGCCTTTTCTATCTGATGCTGGAGCTCTCAATCAGCCAAGAACCAAGAATGCCCATCACACAGCTACGCTCACCAATAAACTCCTCGTTTTCCTTCCAAGAAGCTGTTGTTGCTGGCTGCTGCTGTGTCTTCTTGCAGGGCCACTGACCAGAACCTGTCTCTGCACATGAAAATCAGTGTTTGTCTGTTATTACATAACTACTGTATCTACTAGTCTGTAGCTTGACATTTATGCTCTTTCCCCCTGCCTCCTGGAAGAGCTCCCCATGCCAGTGTGTATAGGGCGGATACCAAGAAATAAAACTGCAGAGTCACAGTTACGCACGTTTTACTTTTAAAAGGCAATGTCAAGTAGATCTCCAAAAATCCACAGGGGGCTGACATGGCAGGCTGGTAAAAGAGCCCATAAGCGTGGGTAAGCGGCTTAACCTCTGTATGCCTCAGTTTCCTGACTTATAATACAACAACCGGTCATCCACCCCCTGCCGACGCCCCAGCAAAGGGGGATGAGAACAAGATCAGATCTACTGTGTGGCCTCACTGGGAAAACACAACACAGAATGCCAATGTTAGGGATTAGTCACCAGAGAGGATTGAAAAAGGCAGCTGGCTCCAGGGCAGCTGCGCTGGGCAGACCCAGGCTGTGGCCGGCCTGTTCCTGTTGCTGTTTAGAAGCCACGCTGCTGCTTCCTCTTTGGCATTGTTCAACAGCTCCAACCCTCCTCGACTGCAGAATGAGCCGGCCTAGGCTGAGCTGGGCATACAAATTGCTGTGTTTCCTTAATAGATTCCGAGCTTGTGCACTGGCATTAATTTAGAGTCATTCATCGCACTTCTTATCAGGGTAAAGGATATTGGTGCATTTTACTGTTATCTTGAAGTTAATTCGAGGCTTTAAATATTTAAGTGTTTGATAACTTGTAGTCTAGGAGGGTGAAATACCATGAGAGCCTCAGATTGTATGTATTTATCTCTGGGTTAGATACGAGGTTCCCTCCCACTTCTCCCAAACAACACTGACTTGCAAAGAAGTCCTTTTAAAATTCATTTTCAGGCTATTGATTCTTTCAGAATGAAGATGCTCTATCAAGAGGCAAAGAAATTACTTCTGAATAGCTTCCTGTTCTATGGACTGTGTGGGTTGGAGCAGTGATGTATGCAAGTGTGCAAGGATACAGGTGGTGAGATGAGCTGTGAGCATCCTAGAAGCAGCCCTCTCATCTCCACACACCCCCCCTTTTTAGAGCCTTCATCCCATCACAACCTGCCATGCCAGCAAAGGCAGGGCTTCAGCCCTCCTGTCAGAAGCCACAAGCTTTGTGTTGTTCCTAAAGTTAGTAACAGCTTCCATGAAGCACCCCTCTTTTCCCACTCAAATGCTCCTAATACAACTCAACTTTCTTTCACAGATGAATGAATGACTCAGAAGGGTTGCCAGTGAGAGCCACATTGTTTGGAACAGGGTACATGTGCAGCTGGATGCAGATGGAAGGGCCAAGCTTCAAGGTGAATTGTCTTAAAAAGGAATGTGTGCACAGTCCAAGCCAAGCAGAGTCCCAGGTTGCAAAGCAATCCCTATGCTTGCCTGCCTCTGTTGAGCTTCCTAGAAGGGAACTGTCCACTCATGTTCCATGCCAGCTCTCCCCTCTCACTGAGTACTTAGCCTTGGGGCAGGATCTCCTTAACATAGGAATTTGGGGCAGCATTCAACTTCAGATGTCAGTTTACAGTGAGTTACATAATGCATAAGCGCAGCAAACCCAGCTCTGGGCAAAAAGGTGGATGCCATGTACTGCTACAAAGGATTCGCTGTGTGCATCTTGTGGGCAAGACCTCTGGGGACTAAGATAGAGAAGAATAAAACTACACCTACAGCTTTGGCCTGGAGAACATTCCTAATGGGTTTAAAGCCATAGAGAACTCAGAGAAAGTTCCAGATGATGCAAATGGGACATGGCATTGGGAGACCTCAGCATCAACAGATATTCAATGGAGAAATAAGAATTGGAGTCTACAGAACACACACCTGAAGGGATTTCTCAGAACTGAAAAAACTCTAGGGCAACTGGACCCTTGGGTGTGGACTGAGGTCTGTGGTGGAGAATCCATGATTCTGAAACATGAACAGGCCTTGTCTGGGGCATATCACATGCACAGCCCACAGAATGACAGATGGTGACTTTGTGAATGACAGCTAAGACATTCGACATTGTTTAGTTGAAAATGAGCCAGCTGGATGCCTTTAAACTGAAGTATAGCAATGATGTCATCCCAGCTGTGCTCTAAGAAGAATAACATGGTAACAGTATGGAGAATAGCAAAGAAACAATGGAAAAGCAGGTGACCAGGTAGACACTCACAAACAGAGTCAACAATGGCCTGTTGCTTCTGTCTATAGCAGCCTTCAAATGTGCTGTGATTTTCAGTCTGGAAGGAGTAGAGATGGGATGGAGCAGGGGAGAGCAAGGTCCACAGGGCTCAAAGGAAAATAACTCTGAAAGATGAACTAGAAACAAAAGCAAGTGAAAAATGTGAAAACACACCTTTCTCCTGGGAAACCTAACATCAATGTCTCGTTTCAGCAAAACACCATCATCTGTCACAATACCGTTGTGGTTTGAACTTTATTGCAATTGTAATTCTGCTTGTATTTAGTTAATCACTCAATTTGATTTCAGAGTTGCGTTAAGTGCTAGCAGCATAAAGAAAGCTGTGCCTTAGCCAGGCGGTGGTGGCACATGCCTTTAATCCCAATGCACGGGAGGCAGAGGCAGGTGGGTCTCTGTGAGTTCGAACTTTAAGGCCAGCCTGGACTACAGAGTGAGTTCCAGGAAAGGCACAAAGCTACACACAGAGAAACCCTGTCTAAAAAGAAGAAGAAGAAGAAGAAGAAGAAGAAGAAGAAGAAGAAGAAGAAGAAGAAGAAGAAGAAAAGAATGCTGCGCCTTGTGTGTAAATATGTAATACCCAGTACAAGATGATGATACCACTTTTAAAGCTCCAGTTGAGGCATCTGCCAGGAACTCCTATTCCCTTGCTCCATCTTCATGTCTGATGGACATCTGGGACACGTCACACCCAAACCTGAATGGATGTCCTCTCTGAATCTGTTCCTCCTGCAGGCTCATAGCCCTATTAAATGGCAACACCATCATTTCCGTTACTGGGTCAAAAAACTACGGAATCATCTGGTTCTTCCATTTATTTCTCACCTCATGCCCAGTTAGCTGAGTCTTTTAGGTTTCCATTATGGACACCTGGGGTCAAGCTATCCGTATCTCTCTCCTGAGTTATTATTATTATTATTATTATTATTATTATCATTTGGTTTTTTTGAGACAGGGTTTCTCTATGTAGTTTTGGTGCCTGTCCTGGATCTCGCACTGTATACAGACCAGGCTGGCCTCGAACTCACAGAGATCTGCCTGGCTCTGCCTCCTGAGTGCTGGGATTAAAGGCATGTGCTGCCGCCACCGCCCAGCTCTCCTGGGTTATTATAGCATCCTTCCCCTACCCCTCTCCTTCCCTCTTGATACGGTTTGAAGGAAACCCATCAAGGGCTCGTGTTTATGAACCTGGTCCTCATCTGACTATGTTGAGAGGTAGTGGGTTTTTAAGAGGCAGGGCCTAGTGAGTGGTCTTTAGGTCATTAGGGATATCTCCTCAGAAGAGATTAATGCAGTACTCATGGAACCCCCTGATTCACACACACACACACACACACACACACACACACACACACACACACACACACACACACTCCTGCCATCAGTCATTCACATGGAACTGATGCATTACGCTCTTGGAGTCCCAGAACTGTAAGTTAAGAAGCTTCTTCTTTATAAAGTTTCCAGCCTTTGGCATCTCATTACAGTAAGAAAAAATAAATTGATATGCCATAGTCTCTTCTTGTCACTTCAAAAATGTAAATTAGAGCAAGTCCCTTCCTACCGCAAACATTTTCCTTTTACACAAAGGGAAAATCAGATTCTTACCTTCGCCTGTAGGATCTACTTGTTCTGGCCCTGAGCTACTCTTGTTTTTAATTTGAACTATTACATTTTTTAAATGCATTATACAAAATCCACTGTCTTAATCAACTTTAAGTACACAGTTCAGTAGTGTCATGGATATTCATTGTTGATAAACAGATCTCAAGAGTGGTTTTCATCTTTCATATCTGAAACTTGGGCTGGAGAGATGGCTTAGTGGGCATTTGCTGCCAAGCCTAATACTGCTTGAGTTCAATCCCTGGGATATACATGAAGACGAGAACAAACCTTCACAAGGTATCCTCTGACCTACACACACACACACACACACACACACACACACACACACACACACACACACACAAACAGTAGCATGTATACACACACTAAGTAAACTTAATTATCACAAGTGTAATAAAAAGAAACCGTCAACTCCATACCCATGAAACTTCTCTCCCTTCCCCCACCCCCTCAGCATCAGGCAAGCATCATTCTACTCACCTCTCTAGGAATTTCACTGTCTACACAAGTAGAACCGCACAGTCTTCGGCCTTTTGAAGCTGGCTTATTTCACTTAGCCCCAGGCTGCCTTTTAAAATTCAGCTGCTACTCTCCTCCTTGTTCAGCCTGCTCCAGCTATGTGGTCCTTCTGCCTGTCCCTGGAACCCATAGAATACACCTTCTGTGTCCATCCGTGGTATGCTTCAAATGACAAGCCTCTCTCACTCCTGCTGTGCATTTGTTGATGGGGGTGGGGTGGGGGCAGCTAGAAATGAGCCACAGCAGCCATGTTTACATCACAGGAATCAGAATGTTCTGCAAATAAACCCTAGAGAGAGGGTTGCTGTTGTCTGCCGGCACACCGCTCCTCTGCCTGGGATCAGCGGTCCTGAGTTTCCCTCTTACCTCTTGGATTCCTGATGTCTGAAACACAGCCTCAGTAAAGACGTCCATCTAGCTCATACTGGATATATAGTAGCAATCCCTACATGCTCTCTTCCACTTTCCATCACCGCCAACTGCCTGACAAACTATGCACGTAACATCTGATTACAATTTGTGTTTCTCTTCCAGAATGTCAACTCCATAAAAACAAGAACTTTGTTTAATGTACTTCTTCTCCTGCATCAGGAACAGTACCTGGCCTGTTGAGGACATTCAATATATATTTGTTGAACAAATACATAAATACATATAATAGATCACTCTATGACTTAAATTGATTTTCCAGTAAATATTTGATACAGTGAAATGTATCACATAAAAAAAGAGATAAAAGATAGATCTGTATTTGCAACTACACAAAAAACTAAGCCTGAAAGAGTAAACTGTTAAACGTCATAAAATAATGTATATAACATATGTAGGTATATACATATATATTTACAAAATGGTTGCACAGAGTATAGAATTCGGCATTAGTCCCTTTTCTGCTGCCATGATGAAATGCCATGACTAGACACAACTTAGAGAAGGAAGTTCATTTTGTCTTACAGTTCCAGAGTCCAGGATGTCAGGGGAGTCAGAGTGGCAGATGGCCAGAGCAGGAAGCCGCTGATCACATTTTTGTGCATACTAGGAAAAGAGAGACTGAACTGGAAGTGGACAATGCTATAAACTCCCAAGGCCTGCCTTCTATGATGTACTTCCTCTAGCAAGGCTCCATGTACTAAAGATTCCATAACATTCCCGAACAGAGCCACCAACTGGGAATGAGCCTATGGAACATTTCTCATTCAGACCACCATTAAATGTCCACAATTTAATTTCACGTCCTTTCTCAATGTGATATTTCAAACAGTGGGCATGCACCTCTTTAGGTTTCTTATATTTCCAATATGTAAAAGCCAAAACTGAAAACACAGTTGAGAGCTCCATGAAAGGAGACCGATATAGTCACCTGGATGACGCTGATGTCTAAACTTCCTGCTAAACATTAGGAGTCTGGAGATGCCATGGAGCAGATGAGTTCAAGTGTCAGCTAGATCAAGTCTAAGGTCAGAAGGAATAGTCAAGCACTGTCACGTGGGACTGTTACATAGCTAAAGCCTTTTGTCTTGGAGGGAAAATTCTTAACACATAGACTGTAAAAAGGAAATAAAACAACAGGGTGTGTGTGTGTGTGTGTGTGTGTGTGTGTGTGTGTGTGTGTGTGTGTGTAATACTCCATCCCATAGAGAAGAAGTCAGGAGGTAAACAATTCATAATAGCTTCAGGAAGTCCCTGAAACGGACCAGATACACTAGGCCCCTCCCTCCCCCAAAGCAGTAAAGACTGAGTCAAGCTGCAAAGAAGACTCAAACCAGCCCAGCAGGCTGGAAGAAACAAAGGCCAGCTGAACTGCCTGGAAGAGGTTTAGACCAACTGAATCACTTGGAAAGGACAATCTCCAGCCTGTTGTAGGGCAGTGTGCTCCAGGTTTCCAGCTTTTGTGAGATATAACCAATGCTAGAGTGGGCTTTGGTGATGCAGCTGTCTTTGTGTGATTTCTGCTCATCCACAGTCCTTTAATTAGCCTCAATAAAACTCATTGGCTCACCAAATTGTACTTGAGTGATATCCATACTTTGGTCTGCCATGGGACTCCCTATCTGGGGTGAGTCAATGTGTGTGTGTGTGTTGCCTCTCCTCAGGAAAAGTCTGTAATATAACAAGGAACAAGGTCTAGGGATCATACGGGCTTGGAGGGAAAAAAAGGAGGGGGAGAGGTGCAATCGTACCTGCAGATGATGGACAATCATACCTGCAGATGATGGACAATCATACCAGCAGATGATGGATACTACCTGAGTAGTGGCTGCATGGAGGGGTGCTGGGACCTAAACAATGGGAGGAACAAAACATAGCATCAGCACACACTGCAGACAGTAGCACCAGGAGCTGGAGCATAAAACCAATGACAAGATATGGGCTTGGAAAGAGAAGTAAGGCACTTCCTTCGAGGAGAGCAGTGCTTGAAGAGTAGTGCCCAGAAGGCAACCGGTACTCAATGAAGAGCCTGTGTGTGTGGCTCAGCTGCCTTCCCACCAGACTCCTTGCTTGCACTTAGCACCAACCAAGTGGCCATCATATTGAACCTCAATTTAGGCTACAAGACCATTGGGGTGGTTAGTGTTGACTGTCAATTTGACAGGGTCGGGAATCATCTAGGAGACAAGCCTCTGGGCACACCTGTGAGGGGAGATTGAGCCCCTGGGCATTCCTGTGGGAATTATCTTCACCATGTTAATGAGGTCTAAAGAGACAATCTGAAAGTGGGAAGCACCATTCCCTAGGCTGGAATCCTGGACTCTGTATGTGGAGAAAGGGAGCTGGGCAGCAGCATGCATTCACCACTCTCTGGTTCTCAAAATGTGAATGTGATGTGAGCAGTTGCTTAAGGCTCCTGCTGCCTCGACGTCCCCCACCATGATGCACCCTTGACCTAGGAGCTGAAATAATCCTTTCTCCCTGAAGTTGTTTGCGTCAGGGTGTTTTATGTTAGCTGCTGATTTAAAAAGGGGGGGAGGGGGCAATGGTTTACTCAGAAACACCTCTCTTACCAGCTAAGTGAGTCTGTAATGTGAGCTGTGGACAAATGGAAACGTAGACAATGATGCTTCTCTTCTTGGGGAATCAAACTGCTTATTCATGTCCTGAGTCCCTGATGGTCCCTTATTACACACTCCATTATCCACACATTCAATTAGGAGACATTTATCTTCTATTTTAAGGAATCGTGACAACTCATTATAGAAAAGAAAAAAAATAAGACTGGGCACACTTCATGATGTGTTTTTTTCCCAATTAGATAGTGATGTTGGCAGATAAACTAAAAAAAAAAAAAGGTATAGGCCTTTCATCTGACCTGGATTCTTGTTGGGTTTTCTCAATTTTTGAACAATAGATACTGGGATTAAAAACCAAAGATGCAACATGAGAGAAAATGGTATACGTTACCGATCTTAAAGTTTCTCCAAGCCAGTTGTTTGAGCCACGATCACTTAATTAAAAAAAAAAAAAAGAATTTAGGTCTGGGGAGATGGCTTGGTGGGCAAACACTTGCTGTGGAAATGGGAAGGCTTGAATTCAGATCCCCAGAACCCATGTAAACCCATGATAGTGTGCCTCTGTGAATGCTAGCACTCCTCCAGTGAGATGGGAGTCAGAGACAAAATCCCCAAGCTCACAGACCATCTAGGAGCAGCAAATCTATCTCAGACAGACAAGAACCAGCATTTCAGAACGTCCTCACATGTACATGGAGCAAGCACCCATCCCCACCACTGCCATGCACACTTAAAAATTATTTTTAAATTTTAGAAAAAAGAAATTCTTTTCTATTATGTTCAATGATGATCTTTCTAGAAAAAATTTACGGACACGACAAGAAAGGTCTTAGGATTCATACAGTGAGGTTGATCCCCCCACTCACCAACCAAATGACTTGAAGCAAGACATGCGCCTTCTCTACCACACATTGTCTCCTCCATAAAATGAAATAATCCTTGCCTCACAGGTTGTCACGAAGGTTAATTGTGTACTTTATGAAACTGTTATGACAAATTCCAGTAAGAGCAATTATGACTTCTGTTTATTTGTTAAATAAGAGTTTGGGGGTATGGATATGTTATTAAAATGATTGTGTCTTTTAAGCTTGTTGTAACTACCAATTATGTATGTTTTCACACAACTCCTGCTAAATAAACTTTTACTAACAAATGAATCACATTTATGTTTCCAAATGGCCTCAGCCAACCATTATCTCTTCTGCTTCTGATGTTTGTCTTGTAAGTTCCCACATCTGCCATGGGAATACTCCTTACCTGACTAGAGGATTTACCATATGCACGGCCAATTTTCAGATATTTTATATTCTTTGGGACAAAGGATGCATAAAGTAAAAGACAAGAGTCTATCTAGCGAACTCATTGAACTCTATTTATGAGCCTAAATTTCTGCGGGTTATTTGGTGGTTGATTGAACGTGGAGAAGTTGGCTGACTGGGTTCGATTGCATCAAAGTGTGTTCATTTTCACCCTGGGCAAGGGATTCCCATTTGTCCAATTCTGCTTCTAATCTGAACAGCTCAGTGTTGAGGCCACTGGTGACAAACAGAACGAAGACCCTGCAGAAGGAACCAGTCATCAGTTCTCTGAGACTGGTAATTATGAGCAGGCTCTGGACCCCCAGCGACTAATCACTGCTCTGTTTTGAGCAGTGCACGGTGTACTCCACAGACCACCAGAGCACTCCACAAATGCCCAGGAGCCACGTAAAATCAGATGCAGTGATGCACATCTATAATCCTAGCAGCCCTGTGGTAAGATGGAAGTAGAATGGGCTTCAGAAGAAAAGCAAGACACTCCCTTTGAGGAGAACAGTGCTTATGGAATAAGACCTTGCTATACCCAGAAGGCAACCAGCACTCAGTACATAGCCCTCCCACCAGGGGGCTCTTCCTCACCAGACTCCCTGCTTACACTTAACACTGACAAAGTGACTGTCATGCTGAATCCCACATTAGGGTACAAGACCACAATGATGGTGGTTAGTGTTGACAGGAGCTGGGATCACCTAGGAGACACGCCCCTGGGCACATCTGGGAGGAGTTATTCCTCTCTTGCTTTTTCTTCTCTCATCTCCCTTCTACCTTTATAGATTTTCCTAAAGATTATTTTCATTTATGTGTATGAGTGTTTTGCTTGCACGTATGTGTGCTGAGCACATGCCTGGGGCCTGAAGAGGCCAAAAGAGGGTGCTGAATCCCCAAGAACTGAAGTTACCTAAGGTTGTGAGCCTTCCTTGTGGGTGCTGATAATGGAACCCAGGTCCTTTGCACAAACAGCAAGTGCAATTCGAGTCGGAGCCATCTCCCCAGTCACTGTCTCCACAGATTTCATCCTCCAATATCCCAATAACTGCAAGGATAGGGAAGGGAACATTGGGGATGCTGGCATAAGACACAGTCCTGAAGAACCCTGAGCTTCCCCCATCACTGTGTTTAGACCAATGTGCTGACTGGTTTTATGTCAACTTGACACAAGCCATAGTCACCTGAAAGGAGAGAACTTCCGCTGATAAAATGCTTCTGTATTATCTGGCTGTAGGACGTTTTCTTAATTAGTTACTAATAGGGAGGACCTAGCCTACTGTGGGTGGGTGGTGCCACCCCAGGGCTGGTGGTCCTGGGTTCTATAAGAAAGCAAGCTGAGCAAGCCAGGAAGCAGCACCCCTCCATGGCCTCTGCATCAGCTCTTGCCACCAGGATCCTGCCTGGTTTAAGTTCTTGTCCTGACTTCCTTCGATGATGAACAGTGAGGAAGAAGTGTAAGCCAAATAATAAACCCTTCCCTCCCCAACTTGCTTTTGATCACAGTGCTCCATCACAGCAGTGGAAAAGTGACCAAGACAACTGACATCTTACTTAGCTTCGGATTTGGTCTCTCTTCCTACATAGGTGTCCCTATCACTGAAAGATTGGAGAACAATGGTTTATGGAGACATTTAGATGATCTGTACTGTAGCAAAAAGTTCAGCTTTACAAAGTGACCCTCTTGCCCTTAGCCTTCATGCTAAATGAAGGTAAGAATTAAAATTCAACTCTTTCTACCACTGCTTTCTTTAATGAGAAAAACAAAATTGAATTCGAAGTAGATTAAATAACTCATTTAATCTTGCTCGAGGTGAAGCCAAAAGAAGGCATTCGCTAGAAGGGAAGACACGTGTTGAACCATTTAAAGGACTTAAGACTCAAGTCATTTAGCAGTCAGGGACACGGGGTCTCAACAGGCTGGAAATTCCCAGTGCTGTGAACTTCCTATTGTTTCCTGTGTCAGCCTCACCGGACACAGGCTCACAGGATTTGAGATGATCAGAACTGTCCCCTGAGTTGGTAAAGTGATTGCTTTGCAGACCTGAGGGTGTGACTTTAAGCCCCAGTAACCACGTAAAAAGCAGAGCATGCTGGCAATGCACACCTATAACCCCAGTACTGGGGAGATGGAGGCAGGTGGACCTCTGGAACTCACTGGCCAGCCTTCTTAGCCAAGGAAACTGTGGGTTTCAGGTTCAGTGAAAGACCTCGTCTCAAAACTATATATCTGAATGGCACCTGAAGAACCACACTGAAGGCTGTCTTTTGACCTCCATACGCAGAAGCACACACATGCATGAGCACCCAAACATACATAGGCAAACTCCACACACACACACACACAATCAATAGATTCCCAAAGTTTAACATGCATGAGCTCCAAATACATACTTCCCAGGCTGCTTCTCTATAGAGCCTCTTCCCTAGGTCCAGGGCAGCCAGGAAACACTCATGTCTACATACTGAACAAACCCTACACCTGCTAGAAGGGACCCATGGGAAATGTCACCAGCTTCTGAATAACATAGTGCAGCCTTTGAAGGTGTCCATGACTTAGGAACATTGCACACTTACGATCTATTTGTAAAGCCAACCAACCTAAGAGGAAGAGGAATGCCATGGCGTAGGTCCCTCGCGCATCGCATTCATCTTTAGCACCTCCTTGGCTGCATACATGCCTTGACATGCTGGTATCATAACCATCTACTAGTTTCATCCACACACATGCTATTCTCTGTCAGTGCTTCAGGACAGAACTGGACTGAGTTTAATGAATTGAAAGGCTTCACTCTGCTTTGACTTTGAGTCCAATATCCCCTCAGTGACTTGGGGCGTTTGAGCAGATCAGAGAAAGAAGGAGACTCGGCAGCTACAAAACACAAATTACAAGCCAGCAGAGCTCAGGGCTTTGGGAGAAGTTGTATCCATAAGGTCAGAGGTCAAAAGTAGGTATATCTCCCGCTTAGAACCAGAAGGACCTCCCGAGCATGCACAATCAGCCATGACCATAAATGTTAGACCAGCCACATAAGTCATAATTGTAGAGAAATCTCCTCAAAATATATTTAATTTAACAAAGCCTTTAGCTGAGCTTTGTTGATCATTTCTTTGAATTTCTTGAGAGCTCACCGTGCCAGCAAATGACCACAAATGCATGACATTAATGAATGCATTCTGATCAGGAACCCTGAGGGAATGCCTGCCATTTTTCCCTGTCCTGAACTGGCTGTTGGGATACCTGAGGCTGTGGGCTCCCAATCACCAGCCTTTAGATTTCTTTCCCACTGTGGCTCCTGTGGATGGTACTTTCTAAATGAAAAGTACGTCTACACAGTATGGTTGGTTGTAATGTAGTATCAAAGGACTGGCATGCAGGTTTGAAAAGTCCACCAAAGACGCTCGCGTCTGAAGTGTTCCCGACGTACTGGACAAAAGATCAGAACAGCGTAGAGCTTAGCACAGTGGCTAACGTCTTGAAATGAAGACTCACAGGCACGGAACCAGCTTCCCTACAGCTGCTCTTTCATGCTCAATATACTCCCTCCTCAACAAGGAATCCCGACTGTTCTTTATGAATGCAGGAGCACCTTGATCTAGGGCTCTGCAAGTTCCCTTAAAGGAACAACAAACACTCCTTAAACAACGCACCAAGAGATCACAGATCTGTGCAGGACTCCACTAAAACCAGTGTGGACTCCTGGGGTTATGAAACATACTTTTTAAAATTTCCACTAACAATACTCTGCCTGGATAATATTGTCCCCACCACTTTGCTGGATTTGCTGTAAAGAAAGCTCCTGGAATCGGGACAGAGGGGCATTATGCCATGTACTCTGTAGAGACACACCCCATTAAGAGTATCTCTGACTTGAATGCATTTGTCTATGGGTTGAGCCTCTCAAAGTGAGATTTTACAAATCAATGCTAATCCATTTACACAATCCACAACTTGGGGCTTCCTATAGACAACATGATTTAGCAAGATGCTGCTCTGGAATATTAGAAGGGACCTAAGTAAAGGGTGCTGTTAATGTCAACCTCAGCTTTGGTTGGACACCTGGAAGCTCATTCTCACAGCTGATGCTTATGCCAATCAACTGACAGCATGCCGACAGATATCCTAGTTTACTTTCCATTGCTGGGATAAGGATCAAGACCAAAAGCAACTTGGGAAAGAAAGGGTCCATTTGGCTTATACATGCTGACCATGATCCATCATTGAGGGAAGCCAAGGCAGAATCTCAGGCAGGGCAGGAACCTGGAGGCAGGAACGGAAGCAGAGGCCATGCAGGAGACTGCTTGCTCCTTGGGCTCATATTTCCCTGCCTTTCTTATTCCTTCTAGGACCACCTTCCCAAGGGTGGTACTGCCCACAGGGAGTGGGCCCTCCCACATTAATTGTTAACCAAGAAACTATCCCTGCAGATTTACCTATAGGCCAGTCTGATGGAGAGATTTCCTCAACTGAGGTTCTCCCTTCCCAGATGACTCCAGCTTGTGTAAAGTTGACCAAAAAAAAAAAAAAAAAAAACCAAAAAAAAAAAAAAACCAGTACAGTTGAGTTTTAGTTTTCGGTCTTTGGAAATGTGGTCTGGAACCAGCAGGTATTACACTCACAAGCACACAGAAGTGGGGTTTCTTGGGCTTCATTTTAGCTATGGGAGATGAGTTCATTGATGATTGTTTACTGGGAGAAGAGACACTACAGACCACGGATTTAAGGAAGGTGGAAGCAAAAATTCATGAAAGCAAAGTATAGATGACAAGTATGATGGCCAGTGTGTGTGTGTGTGTGTGTGAGAGAGAGAGAGAGAGAGAGAGAGAGAGAGAGAGAGAGAGAGAGAGAGAGAGAGAGATGGAGGGACAGGAAGAGGAAGAGAGGGAGAAAGAGAGAGAAAGAGTCCCCCTAAGCAACCGCACCAAGGCAGAAGGTGAAACAGACTCTTTCCCTAGAGGAAATGACTTCTCTAATGCCTGGTGGGGGCTGCTTACTTGCCTAGAACGTAAGCTCCGTCAGCACAGGAGATGAACCAAAGATGCTATAGCGATGTTTCTCATTAGAGAATCAAGATGACAAGTCTCCAGATGTGGAACATTTTCCCTGTAACATATATCTTCAAGGACCGCCAGGTGTTGGACAGCTGCATTATTGCCCTTGGTGACCAGGACCAGTCTTCCATGGCCAACATCCATGGTCACTTTTCTCAGCAGTAACACTTATTTCTCTTCAGAATCTACCTACTGAATAAGCTGGGGCTGTTTTGGTAAGCCCACAAATAATTCAATGCACATACCCTTCCCTTCAGCAACTTGATACGGCCCAAGGATCCGTCAGAAGGTCTGTACTATAAGACCAGGTTTGTAAGTACTGGTGGTAAGACTCACCAATAAAACCTGCTCAATAAGTCAAACACTGTTAGCTCTGAAAGTCTGTGCAACCATCAAAATGAGACAGGTGTTCTGTCAGACAGACACCCACGCTACAGTGTCATTCAATTAATAAAAGACCACCATCAATAGTGTATGGACAGTTTTGCTCAAAACAATTAAGAGTACATATCAGTATGTATTAGAATACGTCAGTTCCTGTACTGGATAAAGTCATGGAAGGATGTAGTAGAATCACCCCAGAGGATGGTGGTGGCAGGAAGAGAGGGGCTATAAAGGAGGATACTTTTGCTTTTTTTTTGGGGGGGGGGGGTTTCGAGACAGGGTTTCTCTGTGTAGCTTTGTGCCTTTCCTGGAACTCACTTGGTAGCTCAGGCTGGCCTCGAACTCACAGAGATCCGCCTGGCTCTGCCTCCCGAGTGCTGGGATTAAAGGCGTGCGCCACCACCGCTCGGCTACTTTTGCTTTTTATTAGTATCGGCTAACATGTAATTTGTAAAATTCTTACTCTTCAGAAATCCAGACTGCTACAGGACAGGTCATTTCACACTGTGTCCAGGACTCTAGCCTATACCTGAGTGAGCCCAGGATGGAGCGTTCATTAACCAATGTGCTAAGAATTGTCCTGGGACCTAAAACAGCCCTCAGCAGGCTTGCTAGCCCTGAGGAGGCCAGGGTCCATGAGCTCAAAGAATGCTCCAGCCCAGAAAGGAGATGGGAGACTCTGCATGGTGAGGGTGCCCTGCTAGAACCATTTTCTGTCTTGTTACTAGAACACTAGATACACCATATGTCAGCCCACATCAGTGATGGAGCACTGCCTGGTAGCCTGGCCTCCTGTCTTGGATAGAACCAAGATGCACCACTGGCCAGTTTTAGCCATCCATGCCCTGCCTCCACTCGAGGATTTATGACAAAGGATGCTGCCCAAGCAGCATATGAAAACCATTGGACAAACTGCAAACACACTGGCCCAGACTCAGCTGGGCTTTCCCTTCTGTGAGGCCCAAATCACCTTGTATTTTCCAGTATCGCAATCTTAGTCAGAGGAATTTCAAGCCAGTTACATTTGGGCAGCTAGAGATAAAAGTAATTTCCATTACATAATACAATCTTTCACTCCCCACTCCCAAGCCCTGGCTCTCCTTCCACTTGACTGAGCTACTGACTGGCACCTGAGCACTGCATTTAACTAAACTCAACCAGGGCCAGAAGGCAGAGGGTTTGGCTTGCAATTCCAAGCCACCCACCAACCTTTCCCTGACACCACTTATTATATTTTAGTGTCGGAATCAATTGAATGGTGGGTTCAAAAGAGAACAACTGAATACATTTGTGCTCTGGGAGAAGACAGCTTCAGCCATCGTCATCCATCACTGTAAGATACAAGGGGAAATGCCTTCAAGAGGCTCATTTTTTTTTCAACTGCAATATGCCAGCAGAGCGCATAAGGATTCCATAGCATGTAGAAACCACAGAGATTTATCCCCACATAGCAGTGTCTGAGCCAAAGGAGAGTGTAAATCTCAGCAAAATCACCTTCCTGTGTAGGGAAGGAGATGGGCCCATTTGTCCTCCAGGTACAAACCACGTAAAGGTTAGAATGCCCCCTGGTGGCAGCTGCTTTTATTTGCCCTGTGTAATGGCCTGCTTCCATTCAGTCCCCTGGAAGACCAAGGCACTCCCATTTATACTTTCAGGGCACCCAACAGCTGGACAGCCTGGGGAAGTCCAGAAGTCTACAAGTGCGTGTGCACAGTCCTGAAGAAGGGACTCTGAGATGGAAATCAAAGCAACTGGTGTCCAAAAGCCAGGTGAGAACAACAGGTATGTTCAGACACCGCTCCTTTGTGTCATACTGGCAGATGAGAGAAGAGGATGTGAAAGCTCTTGTGGCTTCCTCTGCAGAGCTGCGGAGAAAACAGGGTCAAGAAATCATCCAGAGCACAAAAACACAGACACACAGACCAAGGAATAAGAGGAGCTGGGGTAGGTCTGGCTTAGCCCCTTGATGGACACGTGACAAGGGGTGTGGGGGGAGAGTCTCTTAGAGTCTACAGTTTGCCAATAAGTTCACTCAACTATGAGATGGTGCCCTGGTTATCTTTGGGTTTTGTTTTGTTTTGGATGGATTTTGTTTGTTTATTTTGAGGTTTTTTGTTTGTTTGTTTGTTATTGTTGTTGTTTGTCAACTAGACAGAAGATAGATTTATCTGAGAACAGGGAACCACAACTGAAAAAAAAAAAAAAACTCCGTAAGATTGGCAGTGGGGCATTTTCTTAATTAGTGATTGATGTAGGAGGGCCTAGACCATTGTGGGTGGTACCAACCCTGGGCAGTTGGTCCTGGGGTGTATAAGGAAGCAGGCTGAACAAGCCATGGAGAGCAAGCCAGGAGGCAGCATTCCTCCATCTGCCTCCAGGATCCTGCCTTGAGTTCCTGCCCTGCTATCCCTGGATGATGAACTACAAGCTGTAAGACGAAGTGAACCCTTTCCTCTTTAAGTTGCTTCTGGTTACGGTGTTTATCACAGCATATAAACAATACCTAAGACAGATGAGGGTATGGCTGCAATAAGATACCTAGCAAGAAACAACGTAAGGGAAGAAAGGTTAATTCTGGATTACAGTTTCAGGTGGGGAAGGCGTGGTGACAAAGCAGAAAACCATCTGGCTACATTGTATCTACAGTTAGAGAGTGGACCGGAAGTGGGACTGGGCTACAAAACCTCCAGCAAGGCTTTACCTCCTCAAGGTGCCACAAACTTCCCACAGATTGCCACTACCTGGGAACCAAGTTTTCAAACACACCAGCCCGGGAGGGACATTTCATATTCAAGCCATAACGGGGTTGGTGGAAAGCCGTCAAATGAAGTCAGCATTCAAAACAAACAAGACAACATGCGTAAGGGCTCAAGGCAGAGGCTCTTAGAGAGTGAACGGTCCCTAGGTGGGCACTGTACTGAAAGTGGACTGCAGGGTGAATGCTGTTTTACAATCTTGATGTCACTTGGTGAGACTGGAATGTCATGGTCATTTTAAAATCAGTGGTGTCATCAAACTCATGTCCTGTTTCCTCTATGAAACCCCAAACTACAGAGAGTCCAGTATGAACCATCAGAGTGCCCCTTAATTTTTCTTCCCCAAACTTCCTGTCTTAGTTACTAATTCTATTGTTGTGAAGAGACACCACGGCTGAGGCAGCTCTTAGAAAAGAAAGCATTTAGCAGGGGGCTTGTTCAGTTTCAGAGGGTTAGTTAGGCCATGATATCATGGTGGGAAGCAGAGAGGTATGGGTACTGGAGCAGTAACTGAGATCTTTACATCTTGATCCATAAGCATGAGAGAGAGACAGAGACAGAGACAGAGACTGGGCCTGGATTGAGTTTTTGAAACCTCAAAGCCCATCCCTAGGGACACACTTCCTCCAACAAGGCCACACCTTCTAGTCTTTCCCAAATAGTTCCACTAACAGGGGACCAAATGTTCAAGTATGTAAACCTATGGGGGGGGTGCATTCTCACTCAAACCACATGCTCCACTGACTCATTCATCTGAGTCTAAAATTAGCAGACTTCTAAAAAATCTTTTTAGCAGTCTCTTGCAGTATTCCAGTCAGAGAATTCCTATTTTCATTAAGCTTACTTGCTCAAAATGACCCAAAAAGTACTTCCTGGGTCCAGGGAATCAAACATGTGATGATCAATTTTAAGATGCAGTCAGTGCTTATATGAGTCATCAATTTTGTTTTGGTTTGGTTTGGTTTGGTTTTTCAAGACAGGATTTCTCTGTGTAACAGTCCTAGCTGTCCTGGATCTCTCTCTGTAGACCAGGCTGGTCTCAAACTCACAGAGATCCGCCTGCCTCTGCCTCCCAAGTGCTGGGATTAAAGGTGTGTGCCCCCACCACCTGGCATGGGTCATCAGTTTAAGCACTGAGATCCTACATGCAAAATGTATTCTAATGTCACATAAAATGCACCAATGGTTTGTATATCGGTTGAGGGGGGTAGTTACACAGACCTACACATCAACTAGTTGCAGAGACGCATACAAACATACAGTCCATTGGTAAATCATGCCAATGTCAACACCCTGTAGTGGCATTATACTAACATAAGACAAGATGTTACCCTTAGGGTGACTGAGTGAATAGTATGTGGGGCTTACTAATATGGATCTTATGATTAATGATGAACTTGTAATTGTATCAAAATAAAAACATTAAAGTAACAACGTACTGATAAGTTTGCCAAAATTATGACTACTTATAAATAAAATAATTATTATCCTTTGAGGTAGTAAAATATTAAGAGTAAGCTGTGAACATAAATTGCAATGATTTATGTTACATTTTACATTCAAGTACAGAGGTTTTCTCTATCACCCTCTTGTTTAGGTTTTAGAATATTTGCATTTTAACCTCGAAATGAAGATGAATCACATGGTAGATGTTTGCTATGGTTTAATTAGCTGCATTTCTTTTTTTCTTACTGGTGATGAGAGAAAAGAGTTATGAACAAACTACCCAGGCTTTCCTGAGCCCTCTCCATAACTTGAATCTTAACCATAAAGATTAGAAACTACTGATAGGCCCAGTTCAGGTCATGTCCCTAAGGCGACCCTTAAAGCCCCGTCTGAGTACATCACTAGGGCTGAGTCTACTACTCACTCTGAAGCACACCAGAAGGAGCACCCTTCTTGGATGACTGGCAGCTGCAGTGGCAGCTGGCCGAATGGCATGGTCACTCTCTGATTGCTCTCTGCCTGGGCACCACTAAGGTCCCACTCACCCTCTCTTGTCCTTTAAAATGCCCAATCCACAAGTTGGAAAAGGCCATATATGTCTGCAATCCCAGCACTTGAGAAGCTGAGGCAGGAGGATTGCTGTGAGTTTGAGATCAGCCTGAGCTATGCAGTGGATACCAGGAAAGCCAGAGCTATATAGTGATATGGTGAACACACACACACACACACACACACACACACACACACACATGCTTCCTCCATGCAGATCCCAGTTGGTTTCCATGGGTTCCCCATTGCAACAGTAATTTCACACTGTCTTTGACATTTCAGCATCCTGCTTAGTTGATCACTGACAACATAACACATAGCAATGCATCTTCAACTGTTGGCCTCCTTCATCAAATGACACATAACAAATGTGACCATCCTTAGTACTGTTTGCCTGACATCACTTGCTCTCCTCCTGGCTTCAGATAGGATTGCTCTTAGCTTCCCTCCAGGAATTTGGTATGGCTGTGGGATTGACTTCAACCAAACATCAACAGAAACAATGTGCTCTGCAGAAGAACACCTTTAGATCCCCGTGAGATGCATCCTAGTGCACTTAGAGCTGTTGTGATCAGCTGTGTTCCAAGAGCTGGGATCTGTGCCAGTCCACATCACAAAGGGAAAGAAGCATGCAGAAGAGCCCTAGACTTAACAATGAATGTGAAGCAGGAGCTACACATGAATGGCATTATTATGGGTGCTGTGCTGATGGCTCAGTGGTTGAGAGTACTTGCTGCACAGGCATGAGGACCTGAGTGCAGATCCCAGCTCCCATAAAACAAGCTGAGTATGGTCTTGTGTGTATCTGTATGTAATCTTAACTCTGGGAGCAGAGATGGGGGATTTTTAGGACTTGCTGGCTGCCAGTCTAGCCAAAAAACATAAGCTCCTGGTTCAGGGAGGGACCCCTGCCTCCAAAGAATAACGTGGAGAATGGGAGAAGGCACCCAATGCCCTTCTGTGGCCTTTGTGAGAGTTCACAGTTATGTATACTCACAGGTACATGTACACTCAACACAACACACACACACACACACACCAACACAATTGTTTCTAAAGAATTTAAAAGAAAATAAACCATTATCACTCTGAGACACTAAGATCGAGGGCATGTTGTTATTGAAGCACAGTGTGGCCAGCCTTTATAATGAAGGGATGGCCAAGGAGAGGCATGTTCCATTACATAGCCAGTTCTTATTACTCATGATAACCATGCTCAGTCAAAACACTGACCACTGGAGGAGTGAATACTGACTCGGTGTGCCCAGGGGAAATCGAAAGTCAGGTTCTTGCAAACTCAAGGTCATACCATTTCAACCGAGAACTACCTAACCTTGCTTTTGGGGTTCATTAAAAGATGCCTCACCTAATACTTGCTTTCCACTTGTTAACGTGAAGCTCTGTCAGCGGCACTGCGAGTCAGACCGAGTGCGGTTCCCGCATGCCTTGGATGGTAACATTTTCATCAACTGAGCAGCACATAAGCTTGCCTTACATGTGTTTCTGCCCGTAGTTAATGTATTTTTTTTCCACTTGTAATATGAAGCACAGCCAAGAGTAGCAAGCCAGGCCAGATCAGAGCTTCGTCTTATCGACATAGTTTCTCTGTGAAGCAGCCCATAGTTTTCTTCTGGGTCATTCTAAACAGCAAAACTACCAACAACAACAACAACAAAAAAAAAAATCACAAATGATACCTGAAAAATTATGGCACAAATTAAGCTGCATGAGGAACACTCATTCACCACAGCAGAAAAGAGGAGCAGCAGCTTTCAGCGTTGGCTGGGACCGAGCATGCTGGCTGACCTCACTGAGACATGGTGCACGTGAGTCTCTGTGAACGACAAGGTTAGCTCAGAAGCACTGATGTGAGCTTACGAACAGACCTTAGAGAAGAGGTGAGTTTACATACACTGAACCTAAGGAAAGAGGTTTTGTTGCTCCAGAAGTTTAGAAAGTAAGACATCTATCTGGAGTACCAAGATAACAAGAGTCACAGAGGATTTGTGCTGGGAACAATGTAGCATGTGGGTAGAGAGCTTGCTGGGAATGCCCAAGGCCTTGGTTCAATCCCTACTCCGCCCCCCTGCAAATTTCCAATCTGAAGACCCAAAGGCTAATCAACATTCATGGCCCCACCAAGGAGCCATCTGCCTTGTTCCAGACACTGTTGCTTGTTTTGTATGAAAGGTGAAAAACAAGTGTCTTAACACCCCTGTGTTGAGTGGTCACCTAACTTGATGGCCCTGTTCTCTGCTGCCATGCTCAAAGAAAGGAAAGAAAATACCCTTGATGAGTCAGTACAGATTAATGCCATGTGCCTTAATATTCCTTGTAGCCACACATAAAATACTTAGGCTATATACTGTAATCTGATCACTGTCTTGAATAAAAGATCTTGGGTAATTATTTGAGTTGTGCCCAGAACATTCTCGGGGAACCCTCTAGATGTGTGTAAGAAGCACTGACAACCTAGTTATTCAGCTTCGTCCTTTCTCAGGAGTGGACCAGGTAAGCCTGACACTTCAAGGTAAACAATTTGTTGCCAAAGATACAATTGAGGTTTTGAGATGAATATCAGATTTTGGAAAAAAAAATATGTGTATATATATATATATATATATATATATATATATATATATATATATATATATATATATATATATATGCTGCCACAGACTGGACAGACTGCACTCATAATTAAATACTTTCTGATGTAGTCAGTGCTGAAGACAACAAATACTTATTTTATCATTTTTAATGGAGCATGTCAACACTAGTAAGAACCACCTTGATTAGGAAGTGATTGTATTTCAATTGGCTAGTGCACAGTGTTACCAAAAAATTTTGTGTGGGTAAAAAGATCCCAAGGCAGAAAAATGGATTTTAATATAAGCAAGGATGAAAGGTTCATTGACACTCCATCTTCCACACTGTCACTAACTTTTGGGAAGCTGGTACTGTCTCACTGAGCAAAGGATAGTAGAAGAGCAGCAACCAGAATTGGAGCAGTAATCTTTCTCGAAATACTGAGGCTAAACTTTCCCCGTTTGCTTCAGCCAAACATCACACAGCCTGCAGCAGCTAGGAGAACAAAGCTCTTCTGCTAAACCAGACACTATGTGGATTTTCAGATTGCCACAGCAATGCTGGTCTTCTTCCTACCTTCTCTTGGAAATCAGAGCTTGTTTTGATTCATGTGTTAGGCTAATATGCTACGCACTGGTCTGTCACTGTTATTTTAAATAAGTCGATGTTCTTGGCATCTCAGTTCAAACATGGTGCATCTCGGCAGATGTAGCTCAAAGCACGAAAAGTCTGAGGGTTCTCAATAACTTGTGTTTGAATACTGTTGCTCATGTTATCGCCTACTTATTAACACTGTCGTCATGCCGTCCATGCACACTATTCTTGTACAGGTTATAGAAGACTGTAGACCAGAGAAAGGAGAGCAGGAAGAAGTGAATGGAGAATGGGAGATTGAAAACTCACACTCATTTTCTTCCCTAACAGACAAGTGACATGCAATTCCTATCTTTTTGTTTTATAAGACTATGAGTTTCCCAGACATGGTGCTTTTAAGCCAGAGTTCTCAAACAAAATCAAGCTGGTTTTAGAGCTACCAAGCACCCTTCTTGGCTTCCATTTGACAGTACTTCCTAGGCTACTAAGCACAGGAATGTGCAAGATTCTCTTATTCCTGCACCATCAACGTGGCCTGGCATGGCTGTGACTCAGCTGCTCTTTTTATTCCATTTTAATTAGAAATCTTTATGGGTTTGCCTTCATCATTATCACTGTACTTTCTTGTGAGCTATTTGGTTTGTTATATAATGAGACAATCTATTAGCATCTGTGACATTTTGGGTCCATAATTTTCCAGTGCCCAGATTTAGCGCTGTGTATCACAGAACAAATATGAGCCCTTCAGATTCCCGTTGCTAAGATTTGTTAGACACCATTACAGGTAATTATATAATGACAAATACTTATTATTATTTAGTTGTTATATAAATAATCACCTCAGAATTTCTTTGGACAGTGAGCTATTTTTCGTGGTTCAAAATGTTTCTTAAGATGGGAAGGTGGCTCTTCCTGTAACTCTAGCACTGAGGTGTCTGAATCGGGAGGATGATGAGTTTAGGGTCTGCCTAAGTGACATAGGAAGACTGTATCTGGTGCTGGGGGTGGGGATGTCATTTGTCCCTCTGACAGCTAGTGTCAGTGATCAGAAACACATGCTGATAATTCCAGAATTATCTACCAGTGGTTGAAATTGAAATCTGCCAGTGGTTCTGCATGTCCGGTTGTTTCCACAGGATACCTTTCTTTATAGAGTGGAAGCCAACCTCCCTTTCCAATACAAAATGGCTCCTTGTAAGTATTCCCATCAACAAGACTGGCCCCTGCCTTTTCACCAGTCCAATTTCTCTACAAAGTTCATCCCACCTCCTGGACATACTTCAAACCAGGAGTGTCTTTGCAACATGGCATTGTCATTGACAAAGCTTATGCTGGAGAAAAATCTTACCATATTTTAAGTTAATTTACTATTTTGTGTTTGGTTGATTCCACAGCTATCCTGGGTCACACGTTGTTGGACATGCCTACAACCATCCTGTGTACCCAACCCTGTAGCTCTCACCCCATGAAGCTCTAATTGCTCACGGGATATTCACTGCTCAGTTCCCCTCTAGGTTGCCTCTCTGGCACATAGTAGGTGCTTACACAAGATCTCTCTTCTCTGTCCCTCAAAAGCTATGCTCCTCTGCTCATCCCTTCCCTGGGCCCAGGAGGCCACCTTGGTGGTCCATCACAGTAGCTTACCCTGCTTCTGATTTTGTCTGCAGAGCAGCAATGAAAGAAAATGAAATACAAACCACAGTGTCATACCACATGTATAATTTAACATGTTCTCACAGTCATGTTTTTAAAAGTAATAAGAAATAGGTGAAGGTAATGTTAACAATATGTTTTATTGAACCCAATATATCTAACATATTACCAAATCAACATGTAATCAATATTTTAAAAGTACATAATTGCTGAAATACTTTACAGTCTATTTTCACTAAGTCTTCACAATCCAGTGTGTAGGTTGCTCTGAGAGTGCATCTTGGTTTGAACTTGTCACATTGCATATGCCTTGTGATCATAGGAGACAAGTCGCCAGACTGGGCAGTTTGGATCAGGAGGCCAGAGGCAGAAAGAGAGTAAGGTGAGAGTAGGCTCAGTATCAGTCCCAGCCTTGTGGGTCACTGCTAGCTTCACAGTATTGTTCCACCTCCAGTGAATCTGGCTCCTATTGTGGACTATTACTTTAACTATGTAAAGATGTGTTACATTTGTTTATGCTGCATTGGTTTAACTATGTAAAGATGTGTTACATTTGTTTATGCTGTATTTGTTTAACTATGTAAGGATGTGTTACATTTGTTTATGCCGCCTTTGTTTAATGATGTAAAGATGTGTTGCTTTGCCTGCCTAAGGCACCTGGTTGGTCTAATAAAAAGCTAAACGTCCAATAGCCAGGCAGGAGAGGGATAAGCCAGGCTGGCAAGCAGAGAGAAAAAGTAGGAGGAGGAATCTAGGCTCAAGGAGGAGAGAACAGGGGAGAAAGAGAGGGAGATGCCAGGGGCCAGACAGACAGAGGAAGCAGGAAAGTAGGACATACAGAATTAAAGAAAGGTAAAAATCCTCAAGGCAAAATATAGATGAAGAGAAATAGGTTATATTAAGTTATTAAGAGCTAGTGGAACAAGCCTAAGCTAAGGCCAAGCATTCGTAATTAGTAATAAGTCTCTGTGGCATGATTTGTGGTCTGTTGGTCCAAAAAAGGCTGCTACAGGCTCTTGTATTCTTTCTTCATCCCTAATTCTAGAAGAGTGAAGTTGAGTTATGAACAAGACTTCTCTCTCTCTCTCTCTCTCTCTCTCTCTCTCTCTCTCTCTCTCTCTCTCTCAATGTTTCTAGAAGAGTTTGGCCTTTAGCTTCTTATGATGCTAGCAGTCCTTGGTGTTCCTTGACTAGTAGACACACTGTTGTCACCTTTCCTTCTCCTCATACGTCACTCTTTGTTATTATTTGGACAAGGTCTCAGGTAGTCCAGACTGACCTCCAACTCAATGTACCTGAGGATGGTCTTGAACTTCCTCTTGCTTTCACCTCCAGGTTCTGGGTTATAAGCATGTATTACCACACCTGATTTATGCAATACTGGGCATAAACTCAAGATCTAGTGCATGCTAGGCAAGCAGTCTATGAAACAAGCTACATCCCCAGCCCTCTTGTTAAAATGGCATCCATCATATTGGATTGAGGTCTTACCTAACTCCAGTCTCACCTGACCCAAAATCTTTATACCTGCAACAACCTGCTTCCAAATTCAGGTGCATTCTGAGGCTCCAGAAAAGGTAAGAATTTGGAGAAATGTCATCTAACCCATGCACTCCCAAACAGCAAGAAGCTCTGACCAGAGGATGAGCAAGTCCTTCCTTGTGGTGGTTTGAATGAGAATGGCCCCAGAGGCTCATATATTTAAATACTTGGTCCCCAGTTGGTGGAACTACTTGGGAAGGATTAGGGGGTGTGGCCTTGTGGGAGGAGGTTTCAAAGACCCACACCATTAACAGTTGGCTTTCTCTGTCTGCATATCTCTGCCTCATGGTTGTGTATCAAGGTGTATGCTCTCAGCTACTGTCCCAGCACCATGCCTGTCTGCCTGCTACCAAGCTCCCTGCCATGATAGAGACACTGCTGATCCCATACTGACTTGAGAATCTAGTTCTTAAGCAAGTAGATAGTAAATATCCATGGGCAGTTGAATCTCTACCCATACTTTTCTGTCCTGTTCTACTGGCAAGCCTGTGCAGGTGTGTATTAATTCTGCACTAAGCTACGTTTGGAAGCCTTATGATTTGTTTACAGGCTTTCATATAAAAGATCTACAATATATTTAACATCTGTCTCCAACACTTACTACTTATCCTCTCCCAGGTTCTCCTGTAGGATTTCCTTAGTTTACTTCTAAATAAACTTCCTAATCATTTAGCTTCACTTAAAAAATAAATAATAGTTCCTTTATTGAGCTGCCTGGAGCAGAAAGTTCCGTATTATTTCTCTCCTTCAAAATCCATTGCGATCGCTTTTGTGGGATAAAGCACAGGCACTGTGTGTATGTGTGTGTGTGTGTGTGTGTGTGTGTGTGTTTGAGGTAAGGTTTCTCGTGTTCCCTGGCTGTCCTGGAACTTGCTCTGTAGACAGGCTGGTCTTGAACTCAGTGATCTGCTTGCCTCTGCCTCCTGAGTGCTGGGATTAAAGGCATGTGCCACCACCAACTGGCAAGCATAGCTACTTCTCTACTGTCCCATGTATGTTAGTCAATTTTATCATAGTGATAACAGAGTCCCTGATAAGGGCAACCTGAAGAAGGGAAGGTTTCATTTGCCTCATGGCCTCAGAGGGCTCAGATATTTTGTCTTGTGTACTCTGGTAGAACATCATGGTGGGGAAAGTATGGTATAGGAAAGTTGTCCACACCACTGTGGACAGGAAACAAAGAAAGACAAACAGGAAGTGGCCAGGGACAAGATATCCCAAAAGATACACCCTTAATGACCTACTTCCTCCAGCAAGGCCCACCTCCTAAAGTTTCCACAATCTCCCAAAATGTCATCACCAGCTGGGGACCAAGCCCATATCATATCATATCCAAACTACAGCATCGTGTAAACTTTTAGAAACTATGTCTTGGGGCTGGAGAGATGACTCAGTGATTAAGAGCATTTGTTACTCTTGTAGAGGACCCAATTTTGGTTTCCAACACCACTGTGGGCAGCTTGCATCTGCCTGCAATTCCAGTTCCAAGGGATCTAACATCCTTTTCTAGCCTTTCCAGGAACCCAAACTCACATGCAGACACACATGCACGGAGATAATTAAAGATTAAAAACAGCTGGGCCTGGTGGAGCACACCTTTGATTACAGCACTTGGGATGCAGAGGCAATCAATCTCTATCATTTCAAGGCCAGCCTAATCTATATACCCAGGCCACCCAGGGATACACAATGAGATCCTATCTCAAAAGACCGAATAAATAAAGGTAATAAATAAATAAATATCTATTATCTAGATTTTTAATATATAAGATTTACCTTACTGGTTGTGTTGATTAGGCCTGCTATATTCCTTCTGATTTTTTCTCTGTGTGCAAATCCTTCAATTGACAGAGGTGGATTAAGACTAATATTAATGCATTTGATGGCTTCTCCTTGAATCTCTTATTGATTCTGCGGTATGAAAACTGACGTGTGCTACCGATGACTAAACATTAATCACAGTGACTGGCTGCATTGTGAGAGGCAGGCCCTGACATTGTAAATTATCTTCTTTGTCTCCTGTGGTGTTTTCTGGTCTGAATTCCATCCTACCCAATGCCAAGCTGTCTGTCTTACATTTCATCCTTTTTATTATTTTATTTTACAAGACTTCTCTTTACAAATCTCTAATATAGAGCACAATGTTGAATTTTCCTTTAGTTAAAAAAAACATAAAAATGTTTCTTTCAATAGTGAGATCTTGTGTTTATCAGTACACTTTTCAGACTTGTACCCAAGCTGGCCTTGAATCTCCATCTTCTTGCCTTAGCCTCCCCAGTGCTGGGATTAAAAGCAAGGCATGCGTCACCATGTCCAGTTAGTCAACATATTTCATCTCTTTTCTGGCACATAATGGTGTGCATATTAAATTACATGCAGAGATGCCCAGACATGGATATATGTGCATACTGAAACATAGGCAAAAAGTCTTTATGTGTTTGGGATTTCAGTTAACTTTCTGTTTTTCAATCTGTGCTTTAGAGTTTAGGAAGGCTTGCATTTCTGTGCAAAAGGTTTTTATACTCTTATCATACTTTTTAACAATATTTTAATCTGTCCCTTTGGGAGTTTTATCTCTTGATCTCCTACCCTAAAATATAATTTACAACTTTTCTTCTTTCTACTCCCATTTTTCTCCTTAGCTTCTAATTTGGAATGAGGATTTTATTCCCAGACAATATCAGTAAAGGAACCAATGAGCTGATTCCTTTCTCCGTCAACTCCTTCCATTTTGGACAGCTGTACGACTGTCGGCACAGCGACAGCACCATGCATTGTGTTTCCCTCATGACCATTGCTTATCCATGGAGTCTCAACATCAGTCCTTCTGCCAATGTCTCTCCTGTTGTTTTATTTTGCTTCATTTTATTTTTACTTTGAGACAAGGTCTTCTGTAGCCCAGGATGACTTCATACTTCCTATGTAGCCAGAGATGACCTTGGACTTCCTGTTCTCCTGCCTCCACCTCCCAAGTGCTGGGATCAAGGGTGTGTACCACCACACCTGGTTTGTAAGTGCTAGGGATCAAACCCAGGAATTTGTTCATGCTAAACACATACTCCACTAAGCTATGACTCCAGCTGTCTCTATCTACACAAGTCTCTATCTACCATAGTCCATAGTTTCTGACAGTTCACCTATGCCTTTATCCTCAAAGGAGAGCTTGGCTAGGAATGAAGCTCTTGGCTCAATTTTTCTCCCATGAGTACCTTAAATATATATTCATTTACCTTTTAGTGTGATTTGTTGCTGTTGAAAAGTTTCATCACTTCTTTCCTGGCAATGACTTGATCTTTTCATCCAAATGCCTGAAGACTATTTTTTCGTTTCCAAATGACATTTCTTAAAACTCTCAAGGTTTTTGCTAGAACACGATTGTGATCTATACATATTACATTTCCTCTTTCACTGTGTACTTTCCAGGAATTTTATGTCAAGGAAGAAAATTCCATACAGTGTGATCCTTTGTATATCACAAGAGTTCTTCTCAGGGGCCTTTGAACTCCTTGAAGCCAGGTAACAAGATGGTGACAAGGAGGATGTGGAATTTTTTTTCTTTTTTCTTTTTTTGAGCCATGTTTCAAGCCACTTGAGTTTTCACTTACATGAACCCATACATTTGGTTTGGCTCCAGCTGGTCAGTGGTAGAAGTGATTCCCAGGCCAGTCTTGAAGCTCATATGGTTTTCTGTCTTCTGCATGAATGCTCCAATCTTCTATGTTCCTTCTAGGCCCCTACTAATCCATCTGTCTGTGACATCCCTTTGATAGCCACATTCTGATTACCTGTGATCTCAAATAGCACCTGCTCTATAAAGAATGCCTCCGAAAAACTGAGCCATAGGGCATTGACTCACAATGTATTTTTAAAGATTGATTAATTGGTTGATTGATTAACTGGGTGATTTAGTTAACATTTCTGTATGTGTACCATCTGCATGCAGGTGTATACAGAGGCCAGAACAGGGCATCAGATCCCCAGGAACTGGATTTAGATCATTTTAAATTGCCTATTTGGGTGTTGGGAGTCAATCCTGGTCCTCTGCAGGAGCAGCAAGTGTTCTTACCCACCAAGCCATCTCTAGTCTTCAACATTTTTAAATAGTCTAAGAAATCAATGTTCTTTATATCACCCTTGCAACTTTCATAAAACTTTCCAATGTTTTAAGCTTTTAAAAAGAATACCCTAACTGTCGTGATAGAACTCTCATCCAGTGACTGATGGAAGCAGATGCAGAGATCCACGGCCAGGCCCCAGGTGGAGCTCCAGGAGTCCAATAGGCGAGAGAAAGGAGGGATTATATGAGCAAGAGATATCGAGACCATGATTGGAAAAAGCACAGGGACAAATAGCCAAACTAGTGGAAACGCACGAACTGTGAACCAATAGCTAAGGAGACCCCATGGAACTGGATCAGACCCTCTGGATAAGTGAGACAGTTGATGAGCTTGAACTGTTTAGGAGGCTCTCAGGCAGTGGGACCAGGACCTGTCCTTAGTGCATAAGCTGGCTTTTTGGAACCTAGGGCCTATGCTGAGACACTTTGCTCAGCCTTGGTGCAGGGAGGAGGGGACTGGACCTGCCTCAACTGAATCTACCAGGCTGAGCTGAATCCCCAGGGGAGTCCTTGCCTTAGAGGAGGTGGGAATGGGGGGTGGATTGGGGAGAAGGCGGGGGTGGGTGGGAGGAGGGAGGACAGGGGAATCCATGACTGATATGTAAAAAAAAATTTTATAAAATAAAATAAAAAATAACCATTATAAAAATTTAAAGGCTGGGAAATACCTCAGTTGAAAAAGTGCCTACTGAGCAAGCATGAGGCCCCATGTTCAGATCTCCAGCACCCACACTCCACATGGCAGAGAGTTCTATAATCCCAATGTTGAGAGGACAGAGACAGTTGGAGCTCACTGGCCAGCCAGCCTAGCTGAATTGGTAAGCTCCAGGTTCAGTGAGAGACCCTGCCTCAAATAAACAAGGTAGGAAGTCATTGATGAAGAGACCTAAAATCAATTTCTCTTTCTCTCTCTCTCTCTCTCTCTCTCTCTCTCTCTCTCTCTCTCTCTCTCTCTCTCTCACACACACACACACACACACACACACACACACACACACACACACACACACTTAAGCTCTTCAATAAGGTATTTGTGTAAGGAGCTTCACAGTGGTGTTACTACTGGTAATGTCCTTCCTTTTGAGATTAGTTTGAAGTGACCCTAAATGTATTCATTCTCTTGCACAAGGCAGATAGAACCCTTGTCAATGGGCAAAAGCAATCAGGATTTGTCCTAATTCCTAACACACAGCAGACACTTTATGGGTGTTTTGTGAATGAGTGAATGGACAGTAATAGAAGTCTATATACAGTTGTCTACCCACTGGCTACATATGATAACCCACATGATGCAGGGCCCCCACCCCTGTTTCATGAGATTTAGTAAAAGTTATTAGTGTTCTGGGTCTGGTTAAATGGTTAGGAGAGTAAAAAGATTTTCCATCAACTGGAAGAGCTTCGCTTCCTCGCTGAGTAGAGGGATAATTGAAGATTCATGCGAGACTAATGGATTCTTTGCGAAAGCAGCCGGTGCATGAAGGGAGCCTGATACCGCTGTGCATTGACATGAGTAACAGTTATTAATCAGAAAAATAAATGGGACCCACGTGCTCTTGATGCTGCCCCTGTTGTGATGCTAAGCACACACTGGCACCTTCTGTCCTTCTCCATCTCCCTGGCTTTCTCTTCTCCCAAACCCTGCTTACTCTTTCTCATCAGATAGAGCCTTCATACAAGAGTAATGATGTATATAACCATAAAACTCACCCATCACTCTCCTGGGTATGACACCTTAGGGGGAAAAAAAGCCACTCCTCGGGTGATAGCAAAGAGAATGCACTCCAACAGCATTCCCTGTTACAGGACTGACCTCTAGTTCAATTCTATGAAGAAGAATTTGACTTGATTGCTCTCTCTCTCTCTCAAAAAATACCTTGTCAGGAAGGCTCAGTGGAGAAACCTCACCCATGTCCCAGGTTGTAGAAAGAGAGAGTCAGGAGCTGGAGTGATGGCTTGGTGGTTAATATACTGCTCTTACAGAGAAACTGAGTTTGGTTCCCAGCACCAACATTAGGTAGCTCACAGCCACCTAAAGCTTCATGAGGACCAACACCCCTAGCTGTGGTAGACACCTGCACTCACACACGTGTGTACACACACACACACACACACACACACACACACACACACACACACACACAAATTAATCCTGGGCAGTGATGGCCCGCACCTTTAATCTCAGCACTCGGGGAAGCAGAGGCAAGTGGATCTCTGTGAGTTTGAGGCCAGCCTGGTCTACGGAGTTAGTTCTAAGACAGCCAGGGCTACACAGAGAACCCTATTTCAAAAAAACAAAAATCCCAGCTGCTGCTTGTTGTTGTGGGCAAGGAAACTTCTTCACAGTTGAGAATTAGAGACACTGAAGTCTTCTGTGATAACCAACACCACCCGCCCCACACCTCCAAAACAAACAAACAAACAAACAGAAACAGTCTAGACAGGAAGCTATTGAAGAAAGCCCTTAAAATTGTGATAAAGATGCTGAAGTATAGCTCTTCACAGCTAATGCTTCTGAAGGGTGGTGTGGAGGGAGAGAGGGAGGACTCAGTTGTCTTTAAGAGGCTGGCCACTGGGAGTTTGCCCTTGCTCCAATGAGTATATGGGCAACACAAATTGGACTTGATGTATTTTTTGTTTGTTTGTTTGTTTGAGACAGGGTTTCTCTCTGTATCTCTAACTGTCCTGGAACTCACTAGGCTGGTCTAAAACTCAAAGATCCACCTGCCTCTGTTGCCTGAGTACTGGGATTAAAGTTGTGCATCACTACTGCCCAGCTTGAACTTAGTGTATTTTTTTTCTTCTTTTTGGTGGGGAGAGGGCCCAAGGGTTGGGGGGATGGACCTGGAAGGACTGTGAGTCGAGTGTGATCAGAATACGTTATGTGAAATTCTCAAATAATCAATAAAAATATGATGTTGGAAAAAAAAGAATTCAAAGAGTCCACTTTGGACCCCAAAGCTGTGCCTTGTAACACTGGAAAATTATGCACCTCACGGAGTCTCGGGCTTCTGGTTGGGTGAGCAGGTACTGAGTCGACTGTACTAGTCTTCAGCCATGCCACCCTGAGTGTGCCCAATCTTGCCTGTCGGAATGAACTACCCTCATTTCTTCACACAGTTGTTACAAGGATCAAATGAATGTGAAAACTCCATGCAAGCGAAACAGATCCTAAAACACAGAAATTGTCATCAATATGTAAATTCCAAAGCAGTCACTATAGCGATCTGAGAGAGCATCAGAGAAGAGGAGGGCTGACTGGGTTAATAAAATTCCTTTCACTTTCAATGTGGGGTGGGACTTCTGGCCTCACCCAGTAGGCTCGTCCTCTGCTTCTGTAGGATGTCTTTCTGTACACTGTGACTATGTGTGGATCCCATTGGATAATAAAAAAAAGCAGCTTTGGCCTACGGCAAGGCAGCTTAGAGGCAGGCGGGAAATCCAAGCAGAGATAGAGAGAGAAGGGTGGAGTCGGGAAAGATACCAGTTTGCTATCTAGGGAGCAACATGTAATGGGACACAGGTAAAGCCATGGAACATGTGACGATACATAGATTAATAATAATTAATAATTAATAGGGTTGAATTAAGTTATGCAAACTAGCTAGCAAGAAGCAAGAAGCCATAGGCCATACAGTTTGTAATTATTATTAAGCCTCTGAGTGATTATTTTATAAGCAGCTGTGGGACGGCAGGGCCAGGTGGGACCAGAGAACCTTCCAGCTATACTCTGATGCACTTTTGGCTGAAGTGTCACAGGAAGGGGTCTGATTCTACAGAACTCGTCATTTCAACATACATTGATTCAACCTGTGTGTCCGAAAGATGATATGACTAAGATATGATGGGATGAAAAGTGCATCTCTCAAAATAGTCTGTTGGCATCATCCTTTCTGCCCATATCTAGAAGTAGCCATATTACCTTGGACCACACGAGTCACATTGCTGGTCCAGGCCTGTGGCCTTTGATGTCAGAGGACTAGCAGATAAAGGGATGTTCAGAAGGCCTTGACATCTCTGATTCAAGTGCACACTCCTTTCTTTTGCAAGGCAGCCACTGAGGGTGTCTTAGGAAAGATTTTCTTGTCTAGAGAGGGGAAAGATAACATTTCCCTTCAAAGAGAGGCTTCCACGTGGAATCACAGGACCAATTAAAAAGTATAATATGCAAATTTCTCTGGCATTTATGCTCATAAATATGTTTGCAAATACTCCAAGGTGGCCTGCCTTGACTGCCAATGAAGCAACTGCTGCCTTCTAGAATAGTCTTCAAAATCCTGTTTTAGAAAATGACATTACATGGCCATAAATAGTTTATATCTTTGATCTGCAAGATTTACTGTCTTGGTGGGAGATCCTATTTCTCACATCTGTATGAGCTCTCCTCTGCTCACCAGAAGAACTTAGAAACCTCAGTGCCTCGAGTAAGTGCCTACTCTGAAGGAGCTTGAGTGTTTGAGCGTCATACTTGTGACTCATTTTGCCTTTGAAAACTGACTAAAGTAATTAACACTTTCTTAGGGAATAGTTAATAAAGATAATGCAATAATGCAACTGAACTTTGCTGTTGAGTCTTTTTAATCCATTATGCTCATAATCAGAGAGGGAGAACAAAGATGTTATTAGACAGAGGCAAACCAGACACTCTCTCTCTCTCTCTCTCTCTCTCTCTCTCTCTCTCTCTCTCTCTCTCTCTATCTATCTATCTATATATATATATATATATATACGTGTGTGTGTGTGTGTGTGTGTGTGTGTGTGTGTGTGTGTGTGTGTATCCATGTATATCAGTCACTTTGCTCTTGCATTACAAAGTGGGAGCAAGGCAACTCAGAGAAGGAAGGCTTTATTTGGGGCTTTTGATTCCATAAGATGGGTAAGAGTCTGTGATCATCATGGTGGGCAGCACAGCAGAAGGTAGGCATGCTGTCTGAAGTAGTAAACTGGCAACTCACACCTTAAATCACAAGCAGAGAGTTGAGAGTATGCTGGGAATGTTGCAAAACTTTGAACTCTCAAAGCCCGCCCCCAGGGACATGTTTCCTCTGGTGAGACCATATCTCCGAAACAGAGCCACCAACTGGGGACCAAGTATTCAAATGGCCAAGACTATGGAGAATATCCTGTTCAAACCACCACACTGTGTTTTAAAAACAATGTGCTTCACAACATGTCAATATGTTTTTTAGTTCAGATGTGGATCTGGAGAGATGGTTCAGTCAATAAAGAGTTTGTTGTGCAAGCATGAAGACCTGAGTTCAATACCCAGAACCCACTTAAAAAATCAGGCACAGTTGTATAATCTGAGCACTGGAAGAAGGAGATAAGAGGATCCTTAGGGCTCATTGGTCAGAGTGTCTAGCTGAATCTGTGGGTTCCACACTCAGTAAGAGATCCTGACTCAAAAATTAAAGTGGCTGGGCGGCAGTGGCACACGCCTTTAATCCCAGCACTTGGGAGGAAGAATCAGGCAGACCTCTGTGAGTTCAAGGCCAGCTTGGTCTACAGAGCAAGATCCAGGACAGGCACCAAAACTACACAAAGAAACCCTGTCTCAAAAAACCATAAAGCAAAATAAAAAATAAAGTGAATGGCAATTGAAAAAGATAGTGAGATCAACCTCTGGCTTCCAAATGCACGCGCACACTGCCACTATATGCATATGACTCATTGGCATGCATATTGTCTTATTTGGAGTTTCTATTGCTGGGATGAAACACCATGGCCAAAAGCAAGTGGCGAGGAAAGAATTTGACTTGTATTTCCACATTATAGATCGTCATTGAAGGAAGTCAGGACAGGAACTCACACAGGGCAGGGACTTGAAGACCGGAGCTGATGCAGAGGCCATGGAGGGGTGCTGCTTACTAGCTTGCTCCTAATGACTTGCTCAGCCTGCTTTCTTATAGAACCAAGGACCACCAGCCCAGGGGTAGCACCATCCACGTTGAGCTGGGCCCTTCACATCAATTGTTAATTAAAAAAATGCCCTACAGGTTTGTGTACAGCCTGATATTATGGAGGCATTTTCTCTACTGAAGCTCCCTCCTCTTGATGACTCTAGCTTATGTCAAGTTGATGCAAAACTAGCCAGGACACACACACACACACACACACACACACACACACACACACACACATACACACACAGAGTGTAAATATATTGTACTGATTTGCATCATGGGAATGCCTTGACAAGCTGCCTGTGGGTGTACAGAAAAACTCAGAAGTTAATCAAAACTTCAAGTAAGTTGCTGTTGCTTTGGGGTCAAGGAGTCATGAGATGGATACAGAGGAGCTACCTTTGAAGGACCTCAAATAGCTACCTTCCCATTTTATAATGCAATTATTTTCCCCCTTCAAGCCTCTTGGGCCACAACGGCCTTGAGTATAGAAACCAGGGGAGGGTTCAGAGCTGCAGACCATTAGCCTGTAGCACAGCACCCTTGGGGTTCTGCAGGAGCAAAACTTCAGTGAATGGATGGAGGGAGAAGGCTGTATCACAGGGCTGCCCTGCCTTTCTCAGTCTTTCAGGACTGCTGTTCCCTTTCTAAAGGGGAAAACTCACATCTGAGATCTGGGGCTTTGCTCTTTGTATGTGTGGTGTGAAAAGTCTACTGTGACTTCAGTGCCTGGGAAGGAAAAAACCAAACACTGCAATCAAGGCCAGTGGGTACTGGGTGAGAAGGCAGAGTTCTCCCACCACCTCTCCATGAGTGCTGCCTCCCCTCGACATGGACTACATAGAGCTGCCCCGATATTGTACTCCCAAACCCTATGGAAAAACAACAACAGCCCAGGGCAGCATCTTCCTTGCTCAGGAAGTCCTTCCCTTTACCCTATCTGCTCCCTAGAATTTGTTTGGGGACCAATTTCCTGATGTTCACTGCTACACATGCCAGGCTAGCTGGCTCATAAGCCTTCCAGAGATCCCCCTGTCTCCACCTCCCTTCTTGCTATAGGAGTGCTGGGGTTCTAGAAGCTTGCTACTATTACGGATGCTTGCTTACTGGTGCTGTGTCCAGCTTCACGTGGATTCTAGGGATCCAAACTCAGCTCACCACACTGACTTGAAGAGCATTTTGCCTCCTGAGCCATCTCCTCAACCCAAAATAGTGACTTTTAAAGTCAACTGAAAGCAAATGAAGCGATTGTCTATAATTATGTTTCTGCTGGACTTCGGGGGAACCAGTAGAAAGTCAGGGTAGGAGCTTGCTGTTGCTCTTCTTGAGAACTGAGTAATTTGAAACAGATGCATTGCCATGGTTCTGTATTGTAGAAGTCAAGAATGGGTCTCACTGGCCTTAGAGTCGAGTTCTCTGTTTCCTGTGGTGCCATCAAGAGAATGTGTGTGGCCTGACTCCTTTGGCTCCAAGCTGCCTGACCTCTCTAGCTTCTGGTTCTGACATTCACGGATACCCTGGGCCCAGATCATGCAGGGGACTCTCCAGAGGCAAGATTCTGAGTTTACTCGTTTCAGGGTGCCTGAACTGGCCTACCCTAGTAATCAGATCAGTGGATACCCTAACTGTCATCATAGAACCTTTCTCCAGTAACTGATGGAAGCAGAAGCAGAGATCCACAGCCAAACACCAGGCTGAGCTCCAGGAGTCCAGTCAAAGAGAGAGAAGAGGGATTCTATGAGCAAGGGGCATAAAGATCATGATGGGGAAACCTACAGAGACAACCAAACCAAACTAGTGGACACTCATGAAATTTAGACCAACACCCGGGAAGCCTCCATGGGACTGGACTTATGCAGGTCCACTGCATAAGCAAGACAGTTGTGTAGCTTGATCTGCTTAAGGGGCCCCTTGGCAGTAGGATCACTATCCATCCCTGGTGCATGAGCTGGCTTTTTGGAGCCCACTACCTATGGTGGGACACCTCATACAGCCTTGAGGCAAGGGGAGGAGCTTGGACCTGCCTCTGCTGAATGTACCAGGCTCTGTTGACTCCCCATGGGAGGCCTTAAATTCTTGTAGGAGGGAATGGGGTGGTTGGTTGTGGGGGGAGGCTGAAAGGGCAGGAGGAGGGAAGAGGGGATCTGTGATTGGTATGTAAAATGAATAAAAAAATTTCTTAATAATAAAGAAAGAAAATGGTTTCAGATTAGCAGCTGTGACACTTTAACCTAAGATACAAATATTACATGGGGCAGACTTTGCTGAAAATTATTCCTTAGTTGTCTGATATTCTAACTTCATTGAGTGCCCTTTATTGTTAGTTACAAAATCTGGAAACCCTTAGGGCTGTCATAGAAATGGTCTGGAAACATCTGGGGCAGATGTTGTGAGGGAGCCAGTGTCTCATGATTAAGCCACCAAAGGGTTTTGTGGCTGCAATGTACATTACACACAGGATTTGTCAATTTTATAAATTACAGTCATGATTTCCTTAACACTTTCTTATTTCTCCATTAATAGCTTTATGATCTGAATTTTATTATCTGCTCTAACTTAGGCTTCTGCCTGCTTGAAATTTGTCCAATTTTACCCAGATACCAAATATATGTTTCAAAGCTGTTTCCAACCAATGTAGCTGACTAAATTTTTTATTTCCATAAAGCAAAGCCACCACCTGTTGCCTTCAATAAACAGATGTGTGGCTCATCCAAACTCATGATCGAGCCATTTGCTATTAGGATTCCTCCCAGTTGTCAGGAAGATGAAATTCACGTTAACAGCCAGTTATATTCCTTGTGCATCCGAAAATCCCCAGAGGTCTTTGATAAGAGGCTATAATTCTTCCAACAGCATTATAGCCCGGGTACTGAAAACAGTTTCGAGCAAACTGATGTGTCATGAAGCCCTTTCCTCAGCAGTGGGCAAACAATTCTGAACAAGACCAACTTACTGATAATAGCCTGAACTATCCAGACCTGTGACCCTTAATACAGTTCCTCATGTTGTGGTAACCCCCAACCATAAAATTATGTTCGTTACTATTTCATAACTGTAATTTTGCTACTGTTATTAATCATAATGTAAATACCTGATATGCAGGATATCTGATATATGACCCCTGTGAAAGGGTTGTTAGACCCCCAAAGGGGTCGTGACCCACAGGTTGAGAACTACTGGTCTAGACCAAGCCTGTCCAACAGAAATAACGGCAGTCACACATAATTATGGATTATATGGCAGCCACATTAAGAAAAGCAAAAACAGACAAGGTTAATTATAATATATTTCATTTTGTTCAATATATCCGAAGCATGATCTGTATAACATGTAATCAACACAGGAAACATTAAAGACATATTTTTACATTTTATTTTTCCTAGTGCTTCTCTGAGCTAGGGAATATAGTCCCAGTGCCCATTAGATACACTTGACTGCTGGTGGCCTTCTGGGTAGGGCAACCCTGGCCTGAGCTCTACATATAGCCAATGCAGCAAATTCTCTAGACCTAGAGGCCCGAGCAGTCAGCGTGGTGCTGATGGGGACTGCCGGGGAATTCTGAATCATCCCCATAATTGGGATGTGGGGTTACTTTTAAAATCCAACCACAGTCACATGTTAGTTTTCGTCCCTTCAAACATAAAACACCAGAGCTCAGATGTGCCAAGCCGTTAACTGGAAGAAAGCAACCAGGAAAGAATCAACTGTGAATTCACTCCCTTACCCACCAGAAGGGAAAAGCAAGGCAGAAGAGTCAACTTTCTGAAAACACAAGTTCCCACTCTGCCTCCAAGGTGAAACGACTTTCAGTCCTAGGAAAAAGAGGTGTGGCTGCTTAAAGCTCTGGGGCAAGTTGAAGGCTGGGGTTCCAGGGACTGTGAGCCCTGGGAAGAGGGGCTACATGATGCCTTTAGCTTTCTGAACTGTATCTGAAAGTACGGTACTATGGGTGCCACAGATACGAAGGGGCTTGCGGACCCTGTAGCTCATGAGCCTGAGCTGCTCCTTCCTTGCAGGAAAGCAACTCGTGGCCAGAAGCAGGTGGTGATAACTAACCATTTGGGAGTTCTGTGGAAACCCCTTTATCCCAGGAAACCAATTTTCCCAGTCAGCCTCATACCTGGAATTCTCTCCAGAGAGCGTTTCTGGCATCCACCAGGTCGGAGGGTGGCTGCAGGTTGAAGCAGCTGTCCAGCCGTGCTTCTGTGGTGTGCATGAGAGCTCATGGAAGTGCCGAACAAATGCCCTGCATCTACGGTTCACATATTCTATTTTTGAGGTTAATAAACTATACCTTAGGAGGTGTAATTGCTTCCTTGGAGCCCATGCTGTTAGGGCACAAGGGTTGCCACCATTTACAACACTCCTGTGAACAGACTTTAAATTGGAGCTGTCAGAATGTCCCTTTGGTAACAACAGAAGCAAAACTCTCATGGCACAAACTATACAGAACATCTGTGTTCTACAGGAAAGGGGCGGGCCCAATGCTGCCATCCCATGTCCGACCAGTGGCTTGATTTGAGTGTCTCTGCTCAATACATATATGACATTTGGCCTCAGTCTCCATATTTCTTACCAACAAGAGTGTTGAGCCTGAAACACCAGCTGTTGGAGGGAGCAGGTAACCAACATCACAGCCACTGTGAGCACTGAAGGTGTCACCTGCCTGGTGACAAAGCTGTCTACCGTCTCATATCTGAATTACAATATGAAGAACAGAAGCCCTCCAGTCAGAAGAATCCACACAAGACAAGGCGCCAGGTCCTGTCCCAGGCTGACCAACTTCCTGAGCCTAATAATCTGAGATTCTCTTCCTGCAGGAAGTCTTTGGGGGGATTTTAGAAGAGGAAGTAGGGAGGTATGCTTGACTGTCTTCATGGCAGGGCATCCTCCAACATTCATGGAGCCCTGGAAGGCCCTGTGTTACTGTTTGGGGGGCCTGAAGAATTGCAGCCGCCCACGTGTGCCCCCTGATTTCACATCATTCCAGTCCTGGGAGTGTCCCTGACTCTCTGGCTGGACCTAGTTGTAAACTGACCCAGTTCCTAGCTGGAGGGCTGAAAGTTACTTGTTTTCGTGGTGTCTGCTCCCCAGAGGCTCTGAGGAGAACCTAGCCTATTACCCTCTGTGGTCACTGTGCACTGGAGTTTAGGACATCAACATGGAGCTGCCGCTTTCACTTTTGACCTCAGCCAGCCTTCAACAGCACCGACTCTCCAACCAGAAAACAGGCCAAGAGGGCCAATGCCCAGTGTGACGGAATCTGCAGTGTCTGCATCAGCCAGCAGCTTGGGTTCCAAAACAACACCTTCCCAGTGAGCCCGCCCCTCATTGCAAGGCAGTAGACCCGGGAATGAGGGTCCTGGCTCCTGTTCCCTAAAAATGTGGCGCCCAAACTCAATCAGCCAAAACCACAGCAACTACAAAGTAAAGTGGATGTTTTCCCTTCCTACCTATCCCCCCCAGGCCTTACCTGACATTTTTATACATCCAGGCTGGGCCAGGCTTAAAAAATGCCAGGCATTTTCCTTATTCTTAACCAACAATGGCCTAACATCATAGCTAACACCAATGGATGATAACTTAAATGTTGTCTGACAACAGAGGATCAGAATAAATGAGCAAAAGTTGTTAAAAATAAAAAAAAAAACACAACTACGGATAGTTTCACAAAAAAACACAAGGGAGAAATAAAGACAGTTCTCCACAATACCCTCCAAACAGAGGCAATGAGATCACTTCCTAAAACATACTATGAGGTCAGCATTACATTAATAACTAGATAATACAACTATGTTACAGGGAAGAGATACTGCAAACCAATACGTGGACATAAGCTCAAAGTCCCCAACACAAGAACAAATAAAATCCAACAATATAAAGAGAACTCTATTCCACAGCCAAGTAGAATTTATTTCAGGTATGCAAGGATGGCTCAACATTTGAAAATCAACCAAAACAATCCATCACATCGGGATGCTAAGGAAAAAAAAAATCTATGATCATATTAACTTACATCAGAAAGGCACTCGGCAAAATCTAACGTCCATAACGGGCTGTGCCTTCCCCTATCAGTAACTAATTAAGAAAATGCCCTACAGGCTTGCTTACAGCCTGATCTTAATTTTTTAAGGCATTTTCTTAATTGAGGTTCCTTCCTCAGATGACTTTAGCTTATGTCAAGTTGACATAAGACTAGCCAGCACACTAGCGGTCTGCTAAGTTAATAGATTCCAAAAAAGGCTTTTATCTATTGTCACAAGCTGTCAGTCTTGACACAAAAGTGGGCAAGGAATGGCTGTTCCAGAGGACCAGAATTTAGCCCAATATGAGGTAATTAGCCTCTGGACCTGTAACATTCCAATCTCCCCTCAGTACTAAAATTCTGATCAGCCAACCATTCTCTTCAGATTCCTCTCAGGAACTTTTATTTACAGCCAGATGAAGCTTCTTTGGGGGTGTTTTCATTCACACTGGGCACTGATCTAACCACATACTAAGAAAAACATGCCAGTGTGTGACTACTAGATCAGAAGGTCCTGTGGTGATATTTTATTTGTGCTCTAGCAAATAAAGCTTGCCCGGGGATCTGAGGACAAAGCCAGCCACTATATTAAGCGTAGAAGTCAGGCAGTGGTAGCACACACCTTTAATCCTAGCTTTCGGGAGCCAGAGATTCATCCTGATCTCTGTGAGTTCAAGGCCACATTGGGAAGAGAGCCAGGCGTGGTGGCACACGCCTTTAATCCCAGTGCTAGTTAACCATAGAGGGCTGGAGGTCTGTACAGACAGACAGGAAGTGATAGAGCTGGGCAGAAAGAGGAAGTGATGTAGCTGGGCAGAGAAGAGAAGTAAGATGGCAGGTCTCAGAAAGGTATATAGGCGTGAGTATACAAGAAGTAGCTCTCTTGGGCTGAGAATTTCCTAGCAGTAAGAACTTGTGGCTGGCTTGTTCTATTCCTCTTATTTCTCAACTTTTACCCCAATATCTGGCTCCAGGTTTTTTATTAATATGACCCTTTAAGATTCGTGTTACGAGGTCCTGAATGCTGTCTGGGAGCAGGGGACAGCCTTACCCTGAGATGTCAGCACACCATGGAGATAAAGCATCCTGCTGAAGACCTCAGAGAATAATAGAATGCAGGACTAAGCGACATAGGCGAGAGTGACTTGGTCTAGACAAGGAAGGAAGAGGAGAAACCAGTGGGTATGTGTATGAGACGGGGTCTCTTAGGCTTTGATGGCACCTGAGATGAAGTAATCACAGGTGAAAGGCACAGTGGTCTTCCTCCTGGGCCAAGTGAGAAGCAGAAGTCAGCCAAGCTAGGACCTACCTTCAGCCAAGGGATGAGGTGGGAACAGAAGGTCAGTTCATGCCTGAGTACTTAGAGCACAGTTCAGGACAAAGGGCATGGAGCTAACAGAGGTCCAGGCCAGGTCTTTCAATCTTCACTTACCCATCCCAAGCAGATTTGAAACCTCTGGCAGGTACCCAGTCGGGTAGGGGAAGCTCTGCCCCTAAGCAACTGCTCAGCAATGCCTAAAAGGCCACAATGGACCAGAGCACTCAGGTCACACCAGCCTTCTAAAGGCTTTTCCCCAAACCTCTGAAGCCCACCAGGCAAAAATCCTATCCAAAGGGCAGGACAAACTAATTTGAAGAGAGACTCCACTGTTTTGTTGTTTTTGTTTTGTTTTTGAGATTGTAATTACAATAGTTTCCCCTTCCCTTTCCTTCTTCTAGATCCTCGCATATACCCCTCCCACCCTCCTTCAAATGCATGGCCTCTTTTTTTCACTAATTGTTATTGCATATATGTATATACAAATATATCCCCTCTGTTGGGGATATCAGGTTCTCTTGATGACCTGGCAATGTCCAATATCCTTTCCTGACTCAGCTCACCTCCTCCTCAGAGCCTCCCCTGACCCCCATTTAGCACAGTGGAGAGTGGATGGTTAACACCCAGATAGGGAATCTAACCATTCACATGGCTTTATTTTTGTAACAGCAATATAATTCAAGCAGGGTTTTCCACTTCCCCTAGATGAATGCTATTTTTCCACCTTGAATGCTATTGAAAGCTTTCTGCCCAATAGTCAAAAAGTGTGGAGTGGATCAGTAGGTAAACCCCAGCCATCAAGCTGGCAGCTTGCATGCCACCACCTGTCCATCACCAGTGACAAGTTTGGCAGTGCCCTACCAAGGATTCAATGGGCTGGGGGCAGAGCCACTCTCAAGACCCCACTCACTGTCAAAGGAAGGAAGCCAGCCAAGTCAGCTTTGAGAAACAGCTTCATCGCCCCAGCCAGTGGTTCCCACGTGGCCAAAAGGTAATAACTGGGTCTCCTGTCTGCATTTCATATGTGCTTACCAGACATAAGGCTGCATGTGCTCATTAAAATATCCATTTTCAAAATTGTTTTGGTTGGCCCTATAACAATGCAGTGTGGTACATTGGCTATTAACTTCTGCTTAATAAATGCACTGTGGATATGAAGTCTTTCCCAGCATGCTATCATGGGAAGGAACAGTTCTAGAAGATGCCCTGATGAACAAGGATCACCTGCCATCCTGAGCCTAATGCATCGAGAAGTTGGAGAGCTGGCCAAGTTTATACTGCAAACTTGTGGTTGGGGCTAGAGAGATGGGTCTACAGTTAAGAGTGTTTACTGCTGTTGCAGAGGACCTGGGTTCCGTGCCCAGTACCCATGGTGGCTTACAAGTATCTGTAACTACAAGGGACCCAATATCTTCTTCTGGCCTCTGCAGGGACCAGGCACACAAGTGGTGCACATACATACATGTAGGCAAACACTCATCCATATTCAATAAAAATAAAATTTTAAGAAAGAACTGGATTACAGATTTATCTCAAGTTAATTTTTATTTGTCCAGCTCTGGAGTTTTGTGTTTCTGTGGGTTTCTTTGCTTTTGTTCTCATATATCCCAGACTGGCCTCAAACATGCTATATACCTAAGAATGATCTTAAATGTCTGGTTCTCCCAAAGCTGGAATGACAAGCATAGATTCACTATGCATCTCCATGCATGCCAGGAATGAACTGAGATATAGCTCCAGCCCTGTGTGTTTTTTTATAAACCTGAATTCAGCTGATCTCATCTCCCAGTAGGAAGACCATGCAAATACACATTCTCCAACTTTGACAAGTCCATCAACACCCATTGGCCCATCCCCACCTGACCATATGGTTGGTAGCCCAGTGCACTGGTTCTTGTGGAAGTTGAGTATCTGCCTCATTAGCCAGTGACTTCACGTAGAGGTATGATGTCCCTGTCCAGTTGAGACACTTCAGCAGTTTCCCAGTGGAACTCTGTTACTTGTCTGCATTTCAAGAGCAGAGATTCCAACAGGTGCTCAAGAAATTCAGAGTCCAGGACACATACACACCTCATTTAATTTTAAAGACAATTTTTCTTCATGACCCAGCTCTTCTACTTCTAGAAATACGCCCCAAGGAAATATGGTCCCCCAAATGCATGCATAATGATGTTCATCAGAGCACTGATTAAGTACCAAAAATTGAAAACAATTTAAATGTCTGGGAATATGGCATGAATACATAATTCATCACTAATGATAAGTTATATAGCCATTAAATAATACATGTCATCATCAGATATATGTTAATAACATACTAATGCATACAGTTAAAAGAAAAAATATTACAGTAGATTGAGTTTAGATGGCTTCCCCTCCCTTAGGGCCTTGGATGCTCACTCAAGGAGAGTCCCAGATACTGCCACCCACCCCAGTGTCCTGTGGTGCCTACTGTATCAGTGTCTCCAGGCAAGGGCTAGACTTGCCATTAATCACACTGTTCCAGGAGCCAGCTCTGTATTAAAAAAAAACTCATAGGCCACAGCACCTCCCACCCCTGTATACCCCAAAGAAGCACTGAGCCTGGGAACGGGAACTGGCTTTCCCAATGGCTGCCTCTAGAAGCTGAAACAGAACAGATTCCGGAGCCAATGTCCTATGGGGAAAATCTGACCTATAATAAAGACAAGAAACCAAAAGCACCTTCTGTGGAGAGCCGTTCCTTCTGCCCTTGGTAGCCCAACACAGGCAGTTGTGTTTGCTTTGGGAGTTCTCCATAGCTCAGTAAGGCTTCCCCTTCTCTCTCCCCTCACTGTTGCCACCCTGGGAATGCACATTCCGGAAAGGCCTCTAGGGGAAAGGAACAAAAGCTAGCCTCTATTGTGCATGTTTGTTGTGATGCGTCACTTTGATTTTGATTGTGGCCTGATTGTACTAAGCAAGCTTAAACCCTGATTGAGATACACCTTTGGGTATGCCCGTGATGACATCTCCAGAAAGACGATTGGATAGGGAAAACCTACCCTGAGTCTGCACAGCACCATCTCATGAGCTGGGGTCTCAGCCAAGATACATTTGTTCTACCTTAAGATGTTTTTTGCCAGGTATTTTGGTTCCAATGATGAGGAAAAAAAAGACTTGTTAAGTTTAATAATAGATATAGTTACATTTATGGTACCTGAAGCTATTTTTTTGGAGTTTTCCACTTATGATTTTAACCACCCCATGAAAAACAGCAAACTGCAAAGGTAGACAGAACATAGTCTATGAGACTGCCCACATGTCTGACACCAACAGGTTTAGGAGAATTCCCAAAATTACCTTCGCCTTCACTAACCCTCCTGAAGAGCTCGCAGATCTCACTGAATGCTAATAAATGCAAGGTTACTACAGGGAAGGATACACTTTAAAATTAGTCAAGGCAAGAGACTCCTGGGGGAAGCCAGGGAAAAGGGCGAATTGGAGCTTGTGTTGCCTCTTGCTGTAGATGAGGGACAGTATTATCTTCCTGGTTCTGATGAGTAAGATAATGTGTAGAAAGCATTACCAACAATGGTTGTCTATGCAAGTATGGTGGTTTGAATGAAAATGGCCCCCCAGGGGTCCATAGGGAGTGGTACTATCAGGAGGTGTGGCTTTGTTGGAATAGGTGTGGCCTTGTTAGAGGAAGTGTATCACTGTGGGAGTGGGCTTTGAAGTTTCAAATCCTCAAGTCAAACCCAGGGTCAATCTCTCTTCCTGTTGTATCCAGATGTAAAACTCTCAGCTCCTTCTCCAGCACCATGTCTACCTATGTGCCACCATGCTTCCCACCATGGAGATAGTGGACTAAACCTCTGAACAATTAGCCAGACCTAGTGAAACATTTTCCTTTATAAGAGTGGCCTTGGCCATGGTGTCTCTTACAGCAATAGAACCCCTGACTGAGATAGCGAGTCTTCATGTCTGGAGCCTTTCCTGGGGCTTCAGCATGGGGGCACAACTGATGGTCCAAGAAGCTACTTTATTTCCAGTGTCTTGGAAGGTCAACTGATACCACATGACTCAAAGTTTTCACTTAACATTACATTATAATATGTGGGTAATATCAAAAGCTAAACACTGAATGAAAGTATGCACATTCCAGAGGCCTGGAGTTGACTGCCCAGAGGCTGAAGGCAAAGACCAGACCTCTTCTGGGACAAAGGTTAAATTCCTCATGACAGGATCCCCTAGTCGTCTATGATGCCTTCAAGTGCCCATTTCATCAAGTCTCAATTTCTACCAGCGCCCTATTGTCTCCTTCATTTTCATCTCCTTAAGGTCTCCATGGCTTTCATGGTCTCCATTGTTTTCATGATCTTCAGGTCTCCATGGCTTTCATGGTCTCCATTGTTTTCATGATCTTCAGGTCTCCATGGCCTTCCTGGTCTTCATTCCCTCCAGGTCTCCATTGCCTTCTGCTCTTCATTGTTTTTATTACCTTCATGTTCTCTGTGGCCTGCATGCCTTTAAATCTTCTTTGAGGTCTGACTGCTCATAAAGAAGAATGAAGTCCTATTATTTTCAGCAAAGCAGATGGATCTGGAAGGAAGATGTGATATAAGCCAGCTGGAGAAAGACGGGCACCACGCCATCTTCCCCATGTATAGAATCTTTGTTTTCTGTTGTGTTTTTGAGGCAGAGTCTCACTACGTTGTCATCCTGCCCAGTGTGGTGATTACAGACCCATGCCACCATACATGGCTCAGATGCAGAAGCTAACATGACCTGATAATACAATAGAGATTACTGGATATTAGAAAGATTATGTTGGGGGAAGTGCAAAGGAGGAGGTTGGGGCTAACCCATATACAGTGTATATGTGTATTACATGAACCCCATTAATATGAACAATTAATACATTATCAAAATGTTCTTGCCAGGCATGATGGCACATGCCTTTAGTCCCAGAAGTTAGGAGGTAGGGGCAGGAAGCTCTCTCTGAGTTCCAGGCCAGCTTGGCCTACATAAAGAGTTCCAGGACAGCCAGGGCTACCTAGAAAGACATTGTCTTCCAAAAATTATTTTGTGATTATTTTGAAGGGATGAGGTTTTTTGATTATTTTTTGTTGAAGTTAATTTATTTCATGAGTGTTTTGCCTGCATGATATGTGTGCACCATGTGTGTGTCTGGTGTCTATGGAGATCAGAAGAGGACATCAGATCCCCTGGAGCTGGAGTTACAGATGATTGTGAGCTGCCATCTGAGTGCTGGGAATTGAACCTAGGTCCTCTGCAAGAGCAACAAATGTTCTTAATCACTGAGCCATCTCTCCAGCCCATGTTGTAGACTTTTTGTTTTTTAAAGACAGAGCCTTACTCTGTAGCCTTAGCTACTCATTGAGTAATGATTAAACAAGGTAACTAGCATGTATACCACGTCAAACTTTCATGCTTGTTTGGGTTTTTGAAGTAGGTCTTACTATGTAACTTGGGCTGGCCTCCAACTTGCATCGACTGGTGGATATTTAGATAGTATCCACTAATCTCCCAATAATCTCGGAAGAGTGTGTGTCTCTTCAACATGCTGATGTTATCTCCTTTAACTATACACCCAGCAGTGGTGTTGCTCAGTCATGGGGGTTAGAATTATTCTATTTATTTTATTTGTCTGTGTGAATGTCTGTGCACATGTGTGTGTGCTCATGGTTACACAACAAGCACTCTTTTAAATATAATGCTTTTTAATTCTTTGAGAATTTCATACGATGTATTTTAATTATAGTCACTTTCCCTAACTCCTCCAAGATCCACTCCCACCCGCCAACCCCTTCCAACTTCATACATCTTTTTTTTTTTTGTTTTGTTTTTGTTTTTCGAGACAGGGTTTCTCTGTGTAGCTTTGCGCCTCTCCTGGAACTCACTTGGTAGCCCAGGCTGGCCTCGAACTCACAGAGATCCGCCTGGCTCTGCCTCCCGAGTGCTGGGATTAAAGGCGTGCACCACCACCGCCCGGCTTCATACATCTTTTTTAAATAACCCACTGAGTCCAATTTGTATTGCCCATATACTCCTGGGTGAGGCCCCATCCATTGGAGCATGGTCAACCATCCTTAAAAAAAAACTGATTTTCCCTCCTCCCCAAGAAAGCTCAGCTCTCCTCAGCTCCTCAGCTACTGATGGGGGTTTGTGAGCCCCTTCTCACTCCATGCTGGAGTGTTGACTGGATTGATCATGTTCAGGTCTTTTTCAGGCAACCACAGTAGCTGTAGTTCATGACCAATCCTGTAATGTCCAAAAGACACTGTTTCTCTCTAGTCCACCCCCCACACCTTTGACTCTTAAAATCTTTCCACCCCTCTCCTGCAATGGTCCCTGAGCCTCGGAGAGGGGGGTGAAGTAGATGTCTCATTTGTGGCTGAGCACTCAGTTCTGAGCATCTGCGTTAACTGCCATGCACAGCACCACATCCAGTCCTCTTAACCAATGTCATTTTGGCAGTCACTAAGCCATCTTACCAACCCCTCACCTTACTTTTCAGAGGAACCCCAGGACTGTTTTCCACAATAGCTGGAACTGGTTTATATCCCCACCTACGTTGTGTAAGCACTCTCCTTTCTGCACACCCTCTCAGCACACATTCCCTTTTGTCTTTTTGGTAATGACCTTCCTAACCTGGCTGAGCTGCTGTCTCAAAACTATTTGTATCTTCATTTCCCTAGTGATTATAACTACAGTTTAGAGCTGGTTGTCTCAAAGGCCCCTGCTTAAAAGTTTAGTCACCAGTGCGGCACTTTATGGAGAGGATAGAACCCTCAGAAACTAGGCTAACTAGAAGGAAAGTCTTGAGTTGTGCCCTAGAAGGAGACATTGGGACTCAGCCTTTTCTTCTCTCATTCTTTGCTTCCCAACCACCATGAGGTGAGCACCCTCCTCTATCACATATTCCCTTCATTCTTGTGCCCAAGGCAATCAGAACAAGGAATCATGGACTGAAGCCTCTGGAACTCTAAGCAGAGGCAAACCTTTCCTCGTTATCACTTGTGTATCTCAGGTGTTTTGTCACAGAAGCAGAGTGTTGACCGACAGTAATGTAGACTATATTGTATATATTTCTCAGCCATTTGCATGTCTTCTTTTGAAAGATGCCTACTAAGGTCTTTAGCCCACTTATTAATTAGATTATTATTGGTTTTGCTAACTTATAAACCAACCATGTCTTGGGTATTTTCCTAAGCCCTTTTGAAATATCAAATAATTTTCCAAATTATTTGTTCTTCCTAAGAAATCCTATGAGGTTACTTATAAATAAATGTCTTCCATTTGCATATGTGGAAAGTGATATCTTGAAAGGATAAGCATCTTGCTCAGGGTCACACTGCTCTAAAAGGTAAAGTCTGAATAATGTCTGAATTCTGGGTCTCCCGCAATAATATGCTACACTAGAGTATAGAATTCAAGCTACCAGGAGGCAATGTTAAATGTTTGCTGCTGAACTCACTGTTATTAATTAGCACATACCTGAGATTAAAAAAAATTACTATGAACTAATTGAGAGGACACGATATATTTTAATATTTTAATGTCCATCAATTAATTATTTGTAGAGAGGGTCTGGCATGCAGTATATTTAATGGGCAAATGAAGACATTAAGTCATGTGCCCAAGCAGAAGGATTCTATAACTCAAACAGTGTTGTGAGGATGGATAAAAGCCAATGTGTTGGGGCTGCAGGGAAGGGGCTAATGGACAGAGAAACTTTGATAGGACTCTCCGTTCTTTCAACAAATAAGAGGTGGCCAATGACTTCCTGGGGTGAAGATAGTTAAGATACAATTAAATAAACTTCTCATTGAATTCTTCAGGGTACTGTCAGGTCCATTAATCAGTGCCCATAAGGCATAAGCTGAGAGAATCTGAGATTTTCAAAGGTGGAAGTGACCGGGAAGGTCACTAAATTTAACTTTCTCATTTTACATGTGATGTTCATAAAAAGAAATGAAGAACTATGGCATCCAAGCAGCTGGTTTAAGCCACTTCTCTCTCGTGTAGAAATTGCTGCCTCCTCTCCTCTGGATATCCTGGTCAGGTACATCCCACAGGACCTCCTCAGCTTCTGGCTTCCCAGCAGGCTTTTTGGCCCCTAAGGAAATCATTTTCTTTCCTAACCCTGTATGTAACACACATCTTGTAGGACTCCTTAGTAACTGGTCTTTCATTTCCATGGATGAGTATAGAACTCAGCAGTGCTTGTGGAATGAATGGTTCCAAGCTCTGTGTGATTGGGATACTGCAGCACATCCCTGGTTTCTGCCCCATGACTTCCGAGCTCAAACACTTGCCATAGCTTTGTTCAGCCTCGCTCTCTTCTCCTATGAGAAAGGCCAGCCACGGTGGGCCAGATCATCATCTCAAAGGTGGCCTGCCTGGGTCTCTGTCTTTCCCACTTACTAATTGCCTGGCTTAGGTGTCCTCTTCACTGCCTCTCCTGTCTGGATAATAGGGCTAATAATATTACCTGCCTATGATGGTCAATTTCAATCATCAACTTTATTGGGTTAAGAACCACCTAGGGGTACTAGACAGATAGGTGGCTCATTTGGTAAAGTTCTTTGCATGCAAGCATGAGGGCCTGAGTTGAGATCCCAGCACCCAAGTAAAGTCCTAACCTGTAATCCCAGCATTGGGGAGATGGAAACAAGTAGACCCCTGGAGCTGGCTACCCAGCCGGCCTAGTCAAATCAATGAGCTCTGAGTTCAAAGACAGATCCAAACTCATAAAACCAGGTAGGGAACAGTGGAGGAAAATACTAGGTATCAACCACCTCTGGCTTCCACATAAGCACACACACACACACACACACACACACACACACACACACACACACACACACACAATTACCTAAGGGATTGGTAAGACATACCTTTGAATGTATCTTTCAGGCCTTTTCCATACAGGATTAACTGAGGAGGTAGAATCTGCCTTGAAAGTAGGTGGGGCCATCTTTGTGGGCTGAAGTCAATGAAAGTCAATTGAATTCCGGTGTTTCCCTTCCTCTGCTTCCTGATCTGCTAAGATATGAGCAAGCAGCCTCACCCTCCTGCTGCCGCAGCTGAGAACTGCTCCTGCCACCACGCCTCCCTCATCATAATGGACTATATCTTCAAACTCTTCCTGCTTGAGCTCTTCTAGTCCGAAATTTGAGCATGAAACAAGAGAAGTAACTCTAACACAACTTCACAGGGGGTTGTGAGAACTCAGTGGGTCATGCACCCTAAGCCATGGATAACAGTGTCCAGTTGGGGCTGGAGAGGTGGCCCAGCCATTAAGAGTGCTTGCTGCTCTGCCAGAGGACCCAGGTTCAATTCCCAGCACTCACATGGCAGCTCACAATCACCTGTAACTCCAGCTTCAGGGGACACAACGCCCTCTTCTGGTCTTCAGAGGCAGCACACTTACATACAACACACACACACACACACACACACACACACACACACACACACACACACACACTTAAAAATAAGTTTTAAAAATGAACAGCAGCAAGTAGAATCATTGATTTCCTGTTCTCGCGCCTAGAGCAAAGCTCAATGTATGGTAAACACACAGCACATGGCCATTGCTAACAGTTTCCACAGCATCCAAAGATGCTGTCAACCTTTTTCAAGACAGGAAATTTCCAATTTTCAGAAGAACAAAGAATTTAGAATAGTCTGTTCAAAGTGCCCCTCAGATAGTTATCTGAGCAGGGAGAGATGCATACAACTGCTGCAGACTCTTAACAATTCCATAAAGTTGCATGAGCAATTAAAACACATTAGGGACAGATTCCATATTTGCTCCCAGAACCAAGGAGGGTAATTGTGTCATTGAACTCATATCATTTCCATTTAGCGGAAAGAGTTCTCAGGTCATAAACACAATGGATCTTCATTCCACCACAGCCAACTGTGGAAAACATAATAGAGACCTTATGACCCATCTAGCTTAATCAAAGCGAGGAATCTTTCTTTTTTCCTTCCAGAAGCCTCTGCCATGTAAATTGTATAAGCCAAACTTAACCTGGTGCCACGGCACATGCATGCAAGGCAGCGTTCATCCACCTGTATGAGGCTCTCAGCTTTGAAGACTGAAATGTTTTGAGCCAATGACTTTGAACTCAGGAAAGCAAGCATTTCCTCGGATGAAGTCATGAGGGTGACATTGGTTATGAGACATGATTAACTCTCCTGCCTTGTCACATTTCACAGACAATAAAGGACTTGACTTTCTGATTCTGACATTGCTGTCTTTCCTCTAATGTTAAATATTAGTCCCAGGCTCTGTGGCGTGTGTGTGTGTGTATGTGTGTGTGTGTGTGTGTGTGTGTGTGTGTGTGTGTGTGTGTGTGTATGTGTATAGGGGGAGACAAGGTGCCCAGGTCTCTGTGTACGTGTCAAGAGCCTGTTCAGGCATGCTCACATGTGTGAACATGGGGGCCAGAAGACAACTTGGCCTATCATTCCTTAGGCCCTACATATCTTCGGTTGTTTGGTATAGCACAAATCCTAACTGGTCTAATAAAAACCAGAACCAGATATTGGGTTGAAAAATCAGAGAAGCAGAGCAGTAGAAGCCCGAGCAGGTTTCAAGGCAGCTACCTAGTGTGACAGCAGCCCCCAGAGGCATTCCAGGGAGAGCCCACAACCCACCGAGAGATAAGAAGTCCACGAGTCAGCCGTCTGCACGGGGTAATGTGAGAAAGTGGTTTGTGGAGCCCAAAAGCCTATGGAGTTTGCTGCAGAGAGGCTGCAACAAAAACTTAGCCGGTGGGGTAGTGACTCCAGCCATGTGCAGCTCCGGCCTGTGCCAATGGCTGCAAAGTCATGGGCAAGTGGATTTTTTTGTGAATTCATGCCCCACAAGTTGGATGCCAGATATAGCACAAATCCTAACTGGTCTTAATAATAAAAACCCAGAGCCAGCTATCAGGGTAAAAGCTGAAAGATCAGAGAAGCAGAGCAGCCAGCCACTAGAAAGACTTCTTATCTCTACCGAATCCTCAGCCTGAAAGGGGCTGAGCTCCTGTCTCCTCCTGCCTTATACTCCCCTCTTTGCCCAGACATATCACTTCCTGTCTCCACCTCCCTAGTGCTGGGATTAAAAGTGTGATCCCAAGTGCTGGGCTCAAAGGTGTGTGCCACCACTGCCTGGCTTCTATAGCTAACTAGTGGCTTAGCTCCACACTCTAATCTTTAGGCAAGCTTTATTTGTTAGATCACAAACAAAGTATCACCACATTTTTGGGGTTTGGATGTTGTTTTGTTTTGTTTTAAGATGGGATCTTTCTCTGACCTAAAACGCTCCAAACAAGCTAGGCTAGACAGGCCCAGGGCCACCGTTTCCACCTCCCAGGATTGTGATTCCAACTGTACTGCATCACTCCTGGGTGTCTTACATAGGTTCTGGGATTCAAACTCAAGGCTTCATGCCTGCCCTTTACTGACTGAGGCATCTCCCGGCTCCAAAGCACCCACATTTTATCATGGCCTTTATCATGGTCTTCAACCTTATTGCATCTACCACAAGTTGGTCAGTGGTCTGAATACTCAGCCTTGCTGGCAGTAACACAAACCAAAAAATCTGATGGCAGCATAGCTCTTCTCTTCTCTGTTTGCATGAGCTTTGACAAAACAGCTACATTTGTGGCTGTAAGAAAGTCTTTCTGTCCAAGTCCATAGGACTGCTTGACAAGCAAGTTGTACTTGCCACAGGGGGACAGAAACAGAAGTCCCTGTCAGAAGCAGTGTCTTCAATGCAGTATTTTGTGGAAATGCGACAATCTCACTCCACTGTTAAACTAGACCCCCAGAACTGCTGCCTCTGATTCATAGGAGTTGCTTGTGATGTCATTCTGTCTTGGCGGCCATTCTTTTGCACTATAGGAAGTCTCCTTCTCTTCCATGAATGTGCAACCCCACTGTAGAACACCATTCTGTCTAAACAGAAAAGTCACCTCCTGCTTTGGAGCATCAGAGGGGCCTGGACTTCCTGAGAATGAGGTAACAATCAGGAAGACACAGCCGAAGAGCAAATGAACTGAGATGCGCTGAGCGCAGATGCTCTGGACTGGTGAAATAAATGTTGACATACACACTACTGATCGTCACCAAGCTATTTCAAATGAGGTAGGGCTACTAATATGGGCTATTCTCCAAATCAGCATCTTATTAAGTAAAAAGAGCCAGGCCATGAACAGGGAGTGTGGTATGAAGATGTGTGTGTGTGTGTGTGTGTGTGTGTGTGTGTGTGTGTGTGTGTTATAATGATTTCCTTCTTCCTTCCATTCTTTTGTTGTTTTGTTTTTACTTTTGACAAGCTCTCGCATACCCCACACTGAGTTGCTCTCATATATCCAAAACTGGCCACAAACTCAGCCAAGGGTAACTTTGAACTTCTGATCCACCTGCCTCTACCTCCCCATTGCTACAATTATAGGGGCGCTATGCTCAGTATCATGCGATGTGTTAATGCTTGAACTGCAGCATGTGCATGTATGTGCTCATTCATCTGTGTGGAGGCCAGAAAACAATGTCATTATCATTCTTTAGGGGTCCCCCATCTTCATTTTTGTTTTCGGTTGGTTGGTACTGAATTTTTGTTTGTTTTGTTTTTAGACAGCGCTCCTCACTGTCCTGAACCTTGCCATGTAGGCTAAGATGGTTGACATCCAGGCATCCTAGACAAGTACTCTACCAACTGAGTCACATCTCTAGTGCAAATACATTGTAATCTTTACATATGCATAGGATTTTGCAAGAAGAAGCCATTAGAAATTGATAGTGGTTGTCTCTAGGGAGGCAGCTAAGGACCTAGGAAAGAGAGACTTGCATAGAGGTAAGAACTCTGTAAGAACAATGGCTGAGTTCTTACCAGACATGATAGAAGCCAAAAAACAAAACAAAACAAGAAAATCTCAAGCTAGGACTGTGTGTCCACTGGAAGCAACCTTCTAAAATGAAGAGTTTTCTAGATACACAAAAAGTGAGGAGCTTGTCAAAAGCACACACAAAACAAGAAATCTTAAAGGAAGTTTTTCAGGCTAACAGGAAATAAAAGTAGGTAGAAATTCAGGTCAATAGGCAGGAATGCAGGTTGCTAGAAGTATCAACTTGTGTACAATATAAGAGACTCTTAAGGCTGCAGGGATAGTTCAGTGCACACTCATGTTTAGAATGTGCAAGGATCTGAGTTCAAACCCAAGCACTAACAACAGTTATAATAACAACTGTTTTACTACTCTTACCTTGTTAAAATAACATTCAGAGCTTAAAACAAAATAGAAACATTTTATGGCTTGGAACAAAGACAAAAGCAAAATATATGAGCATAAAATGTAGATAAATTGAGACTGTGTATGATATCCCTAGAACAATCAAAAAATACATTTTTAGGCAGAAATCACTAGAAAGTCAATAAGGGAGCAAGAATAAGAAATATTCAGTTAACACACACACACACACACACACACACACACACACACACACACAAACGTAACGTGGAAGTACAAAGGCACAAAATACAGAAGCTGAAGACTTAAACTCAACTGTATCAGTAAGTACATTAAATATAAACAAGATAGTCTAATTAAAAAAGAGAGAGATTACTGGGCCTGGAGAGATGGTTCAGTGGTTAAGAGCACTGACTGCTCTTCCAGAAGACCCAGGTTCGATTCCCAGCACCCACATGGCAGCTCACAACTATCTGTAATACAGTTCTAGGGGACCCAAGATCCTCACACAGGCATACATACAGGCAAAACACAAATGAACATAAAATAAAAATAAATGAATTATTTTTTAAAAAAGACAGAAAGTATCTGGATTATAAAGGAAGACGCACAATATGCTGTTTATAGGAAAACAACTTTAAATATAAAGATATAGACATATTGAAAGTAAAATGCTGTGAGAAATGCCCATATATTTCTTAAACTTAAAAAAGATGATATAGTTGTATGGTTGTCAAGCAAAGGAGCTATCAAATGTGTAAGCCATGTGGCTGCTCTTGGCTGAGCATTCGTAGTTGTCACCCTTTATCCAAGGGTTTACATTCTACAGCTTCAAATACCTGCACCATGAGGAAGAATAAAATCGTTTTTGAAGAAAGAGAACACACTCTTATCAATGACAAAAAAAAAATTCAAACTCAAATGTGTCCTAAATCTGAAATCACTCATATTGTATTACATGACTTCACTGCAGCCTTGGTTCTGAACACACAACATGACTGTGAATGCTGTCACACAATACACAACAGTGAACTCTGTGGAGGTCAGAGAACAACCTTGGGTACCATCTTCAGAAATGCCATCTACCTCCTTGTAATGAGGTCTCTCATCAGCCTGGAGCTCACCAATGAGACTAGGCTAAGGATGCCCCATCTCCCCCAGAGGGTTCTTGGGATTGAACTCGGGTCCTCGGGCTTGCCCGAGTCACACTCTAGCCTCCAGACATGGTTCTTAGCACCTGGTTAGAGTGCTGATTGAAGTCAAAGTCAGGATGTGGACCTGAGCTGCTCATGCTCCCACTCAGGAGTCTTTGCTCCCACCCTAGAGCATTCACCCATGTGGCCTTTGCTCTCATCACCAAGTGCTCTCCTTGCAGGATCCTGAGCTCCCTTGTGCCTGTCTTTCAGCTTCTGCTGTAAAACTTGCATCCCACACTGAGTCCACTGAAAACCAATGCTTTCTCAGGGTAGTGCTCACAGGCCACCAAACTCTCCAGAGAAATTTGTCCCCTTTCCCCCATGTCTTCACTTGCTTTCCTGCATCCCTTAACTCCTAGTGCCTGCATCAGCACCCTGGAAAGCAGGAGGAGGATTCAGGAGCCCTGGCAGGCATGGAGGGGTCCCCACTGGAGACTCGCTCCAAGTTCTTCTCCTCACTGACCACCTGAGCATGGGTGTACAGTTGGGTCTCTTTCTGTAAACACAGCAACAGTGTCCAGTCAGGAAGACTCCTCTGAGAATGTACAGAGACTATCTGTGTGGCCCTCCTTCTTCCAACCCATCTCCCCTGCAAGAGAATGAGGATTCCCTGAGTTACCAGGGCTAGGGCTGGGTTGCATGAAACACACTAATGGACCAGTTGTTTACTCATCCTGGAAACATAGTGCATCTGTTACTGCCTGTTTAATGGAACTAAACATTAATCTCCCAGAACAGGGAACTAATATATAGACATCCCCTTATCTCCAGTCTGTCTCTCAGAATATATATATTTAATACAATAAAAATGATTCAAGCTTATTAACTGTTAGAAATGGTCTTTGCAAGAGCTTTTAAGTCTCTAGCAGGAGTTTGTATTTGTGTCGATATTTATTGAGCCTAAGGGTCTCATAAAGAATCCTCCCGGGCATAATTTCTGTGAATGTTTGGAGTCAACCAACTTAATTTCTCATAGTCTGGTTAGTTATTAAGAATGCATCACCTTGTCCTGATATCTCTGTAGCTACTAGCATGGAGACGTTGAGTAGAGAAAAGGCTCTTCAGGAGACTGACACAGGAGGATTTTTTGAGTTCAGGCATTCTAGACCATCCTAGAAACACAGTTATGGGCTATCTAAAAAACTAAAAGAAAGTTGTTGTTGTTGATGATGATGATGATGATACTGATGTTTTATTTATTATTTATTTATTTGGATGGGCTAGTCAATAAGACACAGTCTTGAAGGATGAGTGGATGTGGTGATTTAAATGAGGAATGTGCCCCATAACCTCATATATTTGAACACTTGGTCACAAATTGGCAGTGTGTTTCAGAAGGTTTAAGAGGTGTGGTCGTGCTGCGGAGGGATGTCACTTGGGGTAAGTTTTGAAAGTTCGTAGCTTACCCTACTTCCAGTTCATTCTCTCTACTTCATGCTTGTGCTTGAGATGTGATCTCTCAGCTTCCTGCATCTGCTGCCATGCATGCTGCATGCAGACGTTCCTCCCTCTTTGCCATGATGAGCTCTTATCCCTCTGGAACTGAAAGATGAAATGAATTCTGTCTTCCTGAAGTTGCCTTTGGTCATAGTGTTTTATCACAGCAACAGAAGAATAACTAATACTATGAATGAATGAATGAACCATGAAAGAGCATGGTCGGTTCTCAGAGCCCTGGACAGTACCACCTTTCAGAGTGGAATCATAAATAAATGAATAAACCCATGACAGCCTTTATTTGTCATCTGTAAAATGGAGACAACCGCACTGATCCTGAAAAAAAAAAAATGGTCGAAGGATTCAGTTAGAGACTGAATGCCATGGTGTCTATTAGCATAGAAGAAAGCAGGACTTCAGAGAGGTTCCTGGCACTGCACTAATGCAACTGTTCACCAAACACTTTTCAGAGCACCCCGAGTACCTGGTCACTGGGGAAACCCAGTTTCTGCCATTTTCAGTGCTTAGTAAAAGGAAACTCAACCACTTTTTTTTGTTGTTGTTTTTTGTTTGTTTGTTTGTTTGTTTGTTTGTTTTGTTTTTTTGAGACAGGGTTTCTCTGTGTAGCTTTGCGCCTTTCCTGGGACTCACTTGGTAGCCCAGGCTGGCCTCGAACTCACAGAGATTCGCCTGGCTCTGCCTCCCGAGTGCTGGGATTAAAGGCGTGCACCACCACCGCCCGGCCTCAACCACCTTTTTTAAGACAGGAATTTTAACACTGAATGCATTGGGGAATTGGCTCTGTGAATGCACACAGGAGACCAGCAGTTCCCGAGGAATATTGTGAATGGGATATTGTAGGAACAAGTTGTGCTTCCTGGGGAGGCTTCCTCACAGACACCTGTCAAGGGTCTCGTGCCAGGTAGCCAATTGGCAGAGAGGTTCCTGGAATGCGGATATATGGTCCTTGCTGAGCCCTTTCTCAGCCTTCAGAAGCTCTCCCTATTGGAGAACGCTTCATTACAGACAGTCCTCCAAAGGACTGGAGCAAGGGAGGAGAGGAAGAGGGGAGGAGAGGACTGTTCCTCCGCTGTCAGCCCCGTTTATTCATAGAGCTAAGAATCAGTGATCCACAATTTCCTCTAACTGTCTTATTTGACAAGCTAGAAGAAGATTAAAACCTTTACAAGGATATAGAGAGAAAAATCCCCAACTAAAGATTTTCCAAGAGAAAAATCCCTTGCTAAAGTATGTGTCCTTGCTCCAAAGTAAATTATTAAGCCACAATTCATACCAATGGGTGTAATTCTCATTTGCCTAATGTGCAAATATTCAGTAAATATCTACTGGGCATCTTCCATCAGCCTCAATGATATTATTTTTAATAAAAAGCATATAATGAAAGCAATAGCAAACACTTTTGGAGCCCCCTCTATGAGCCAAGGGACAATTCTGGGCATTAAAGGGCTTTTAAAAAATACTGGCAAAGGGTTAGACATGCAGATCGTGGTTAGAGGCCTTGCCTATGATGCTTGAAAACTTGACTTCCATCTGCAACACCACGGGAAAGCCATGGCATTTGTACGCGCATGCTTTGAAGCTTCTGTAAGCTATGGCCATACTGGGACCAGGGAGAATGTCTTCTCTGGGCACTTCTTACAAACAGCAGCTTTTCTCTGAGCTGCAAGGGGCTGCTCATTCCTGCTGCCCATCATCTCTAATGTGTGTTGAGTTGGCACCATGCAGGCTAAGTAGCCCTCCCAGAAAGAGAAAGTTCCCCCCTTGTCCAAGCACAGTAACATCAGACCAGAAGGCAGCCTCTCTAAGTGGAACAGAAATGCCCATGAAGAAAATACCATCCTGCCTATCCAAAGCTGACAGAGGTATCTATGGGACTGAAAGAAGGTTGGACAACCTGGAGAATCATTTTCCTAGATAAGCATCAGGCCTTGGTACGCAGAGCATACGTATGCATAGAGATGATATTCGGAGTTTGCCCTTGGAGAGGGAGGAAGGAGTGCTCTGCAGCTGGGAGAATAGAAGTGGATCTTGTAGCCCAAAATGGGTACAGCCAGTCTCAACCACCCAAAATCACTGCAGATGAGGACATATTCAGAAAGGAGACAATCCCTGTTGTGAAGGCAAAGGTTCAAGTATTAGCCTTTCATGCATAAAAGCCAGATCTGCATTGGAGTTATCTCAGTTAAATGTTGCAACATGTGCATATGTGTCTAGAACCTTCTCCTTGATCTAAACTACCTCTCTCCCAAACCCATAGAACCCATGGAGTGTTTGCTCTCGCTCTCCTCACTCTCACTCTCGCTCTCAGATAGTGGCAGTGACCACGACTTCCTAAATGCCCTTCTCTCTGTCCATTATCCCCACCCTACTTGAAGTTAATCCACAAAGCATCCCATGATAAGGCTGGCTTTTCACAAGGTCTGTGAGGCATCAGATCTATTCCCACACATCTCCCCAGGCTCTGTGTCTATGGTCCTTCTTGTCCCACAGACCTGCTCAGTCTTGGTGCTTCCCTTTTGGAGTCTCATTTCCAGAAGGGAAGCTTTGTCCTCTCCTGCTCCCCTTCCATGATCCACTCACTCTTCCCATTGTTCCAATTCCTGGGTCATACTATAGAGAACCTCTCTGATGCTTGGGATAATGAGACACCATGAATATGACAATGACTGTCATTGCCCACCTGCGTCTGTCTGCTATGGATAACAAGTGATCTGTGGTGAGCTGATCTAGATTGCCAACCTGACAGAATCACCATGGAAACAAACCTCTGGGTATGTCTATGAAGGAATTTCTAGATTGGGTAAATTAAGGTGGGCAAATCCACCCTGTATGTGTGTGATCCTATTCCACAGGCTGGAGTCCCAGAATGAAAGAAGGTGAGTTGAGCACCAGAATAATCTCTCTATATCTAATCTATCTATCTATCTATCTATCTATCTATCTATCTATCTATCTATCTATCTATCTATCTGTCTGTCTGTCTCCATATCCTGGCTGTAGATACAGAAGCAGTAACAAGAAAAGTAAGTAGTAAATGTGCACAGTGCAGATTCCTACTAGGTTCTGGGCAATGAGGTGGAATGAACATGTTAAAGAGAACAGGCAGAGACCACTGAGTAAGTGGATACCTGACTGAATCAGGATTTATACATGAGCAAGTTGAGAGGCCATGGAATAAGTGACCATCTCAGATCAACAGACTCCTGGCCTCTGCTTGGAGTCAGATCAGCCTCAGGCTGGAGTCCCAGACTGAAAGAAGGAGAATTGAGCACCAAAGTATTTCTACCTCTCTCTCTCTCTCTCCCTCTCCCCCCACCTCTCCCTCCCTCCCTCTCTCTCCCCCCTCTCTCCATATCCTGGCTGTGGATACAGGAGTAGTAACAAGAAAAGTAACTAGTAAATCAGCACAGTGCAGCTATCTCTTCCCAAGTAGACATGATCATCACCACCTTGAAGCACAGCAGCCTGGTGACCACTTGAAGCCCTTCCAACATTGAACATATGGACATTCTCTGTGCGAGGAAACTCACTAAACCTCCTTCCCTCCCCAAGATCCTACTAAGTAAGAGGTAAATGATGAACTTGTTTGGACATGTCCGGGCTATGGCCACCTCGGAGTAGCCCAGGCTCTTGCAAACTCCCTAGTAAACTCATTGGTTCTCCAGTCTGAATTTGGATGGAATCCTTTCTTTGGTCTGTTGATGCCACGTTTATCTGGGATAAATAGACACTTTCTCCCCCTACACCTCCACAGGAAAAATCAGACAATACTCAGCTTTTGGGTGGGACAGGCCCATTCCGTGCCCTTGTACCTCTTAGTTTACTGCAGCACATGCCAGGCTTCCCCCCCACACCCCCCACACCCACCCTCCTCCCCCTTTGATACTATAGGCACATTCCTGGCAGGGGTGCTGTCAATCCCAGCATATTCTCCTTTGAGTGTTCTGAAATGACCAGCCATGGAATGATATAGTACATTCAGGTTCCCATGGTTTGGGATTTGGGGACCACATTTCTGAAAGAGAGTCATTTTTCCTTCATTTTCAGACAGCTCAGAACAATCTTTCACTTCAGCTACAAAATATCGATGTCTCAGCATTTTGATGCTGAGGGTTCAGTAGAAGCAAAAGTAATAGACTTGAGAGACTCTGGATTTACCCGAATCCCCTCCCCCAGATCCCGGTCCCCACCCCACCACATGCTCCCAGTCTGACACTTCTGGGACAGCTCTTTATACCAAACTCAGCCAGCCTGGCACTACTCTCTGGGAGCTCAAAGGAAATGCACCAGCTCCCACGCTGAATATCACCAAAGAAATCTAAGCATAAAATACTGACAAGGCGTTGTTTCCACGCAAAACTCAACCCCCGGGGAAATTACGCTTGGATGATTTATGGAATGTGGGTCTTTAGCCGTATGACACTTCGCAATGCCGACAAAGACAACAATAATGTATAATTGATTCCACTTGGATCTCAGGGAGTCAATAAAGAACTTTGTTTATACATAATTTTGTTGGGCAAATCTCCCAGATGGTGCTGAAATGTTGCATTTTTAAGATGCTGAGCTTGGTCCAGGAGGATCATAAATTATAAAGATAATGTGTCTTTTGTATCGTTACAGCCATCTGATTGTAATCACAATTATAGTCACTGTGAAATCTAACTACATTCTATTGCAACATGACTCTCAACATTTTTAAAGCTTCATTTATTTAAGAGCCAAAAGTCAAAATAAGGGCTCCAGTAATCCCAATGCTCTACCTGCCATGCAAGGGCAGCTCTACAAATTAGAACCTATTACACAAATAAAAATTTAATATTCTCCTAACAGGATGAGACAGGACAAATACAGACTTTTCAACAGGATGTGGGTTAACTCCTAGCTCCATAGCAGATGGATTTGTATAGGCTCCTGGGAAACTAACACCTTTTAGCTCCACAATAACTTTCTACTGTGCAAAACAGATAATTGATGCTTCCCTTAAAGATACAGTTGTGTCTCTTTTATTGTCTACAGATGATCACAAGGTTGGGAGAACAGACCTAGAATGACATCACTGAGAAAATGTCTTTGGGGCACTGGTGGGTGACCACCAGGACCAGACTAGCATCCTAGTGTAGCCGAAACTGGCCCAAAGCATAGCCCATGTGACTCATTCCCAGGAGAGGGACAGGTCCTGCATACTAAGACACTGTAAACAGAGGAAGCAAACAGTAATTTCCAAAATGAGCCTCGAATGGAAAATTCCCCAAGCCTGGGTTCCAGATTGTGGGGATTGGCTTGTAATACGGCTGCTTATCCCAAGGGTGTCTGCACACCTACAGAGGCTCTGGGTGAGAGGGCTCAGGGATTTAGATGTGAAAGGATGGTTAATGATTCTCTCAAGGAATGGCAGGACGCCCAGGTGGCTCTAAGCAGACCGGGAGAAGTCTAGGGCAAAGAAAGAATGCACAAGAACAAATGGGCAGCAGTTCCCAAACTTGACCTTGTAAACACATCACCTGCAGGGTGGTTGAGCTCAAGCTGCAGGGCTGCACCTGCAGGAGTCTGATGGCAAGTGTGATCCAACGTGAGCATTTGTATGACTTGTAAGTCCCCCGAAACTGCTGGCCTAGAAACCACACTCCAGAAAACAGCTTCAGGAGAGCATCTTTGCTCCATGTGTGATCCTTGGACCAAGAGCCTCAGCAGCCCCCAGGTTATCCCTGGAATTGTACAATCACAGACCCACTAGAGACCTACAGATTCAGAATCAACTGTGAAGCAGACTCTCTGGGTGTCTTTTGTGCACATTAAAGTTTGAGAAGCACCATTGGATATGATGGAAGGTTCTTCCAGACCCGGGATTCAGCTAATTTCATGGTCAGGTAGTTCCTGATGTGCAGGCGCAATCATGTGCTTTGAAATTGGAAAAGTGGGGAGAGGCTAACCTCAACTTACTCGCTCTCAATCTGCCCTGCACAAAACTGCACTGAAATAGACGTCACACATGGTAGCATAAGAGCCAGGAATGCTAGCACTGAGCCAACTGCACCAGGAACCACACACAGCCTTCATTTGTCTTTGAGGTACACCTTGAACTTGTGTTTATGAGGAAGGCAGTCACCATCTTAATTCATTGATCCTTTCCCATCTTGATACACATCAAGACCTTGAACATACATATGCCTCATGAATATTTGGGTGTTGTCTAAAGGCTGCTGGTCAAGGACAAATAGTGACACACTGCTTCTGCTTGTAAGATGAAATGCTCACAGTGCTGCTCAGGCCTACCTTCACTCCAACTCCTTCACTCCACTGTCTGTGAAACATAGCTCAGCATCCCCAGGTTCCTTCCAGAAAGGCCTCTGGTCCTACTAGGAACCCAGATTCTTCAGATTTCAGCTATCTAGAGTAGGCTTTTTCTACAACAGGACAAGTGGTTAAAATCTTAGCCATGGCAGGTCATAGGTGCACATCTGCTTATCAGTCAATGGGGCTTGAAAGCATCTGACAAGATGTAAAGAAATGGGAGTGGCTATGTCCCATTAAAACTTTATTTATGGCCACTGCCTTTGATTCTCATGATTAGTGTATTTATGAATTTTTTCAACCATATATAATATAAAAGTTATTTTTTTAATCTTTCAGGCAGTACAGATTAGGCCTGTCCAGAGACCAAGGACGAGGCTATGGCCTAGTACTATCTTCTGTTTAAATGACATTATAGGTACTCGTCCTCTCCCATGGTGGATTATGATCAAGGTCAAATGAGAGGATACTTCTGAGATAGATACCAAATATCCAAAATGTAGAGGCAAAACTCTAGAATAAGCCAATGGAAACAAACAAGAAAGGAAGACCAAAATTCCCCAATGAGGATCCAGGTTGCCATTGTATGAGAATCAGTGAGATTGGGGGCTCCTTGGAGGAGTGTGGGTGCCTTCAATATGGTTAACAGGAATCCTCTAAGAAGCTCAAACCAGCATTGCACCATGTCAGAAGGTGTGAGAAAGTAAAGAAGAGCTACTCTGGCCAGAACAAAGTCCACTTCAGCCCTGACCTGGAGGTATTGAAAAGCATCAAGAAGTCCCGAGAACACTGGAATGAGAGTCGGGATCTCTCATTTACAGGCTTAAGTTAGTAGGTGAGTCTTGGTTCTGCATCCAGGAAGTTCACGGAGCTGACAAATGTTTATTAGTTATCTGCTCTGTGTGTGCCAGCTGCTGACTGTGTTAGGTTCTAGCACACAAATGTTGCAGCGTTTCTAAAAATGTAGATGGTTGGGAGCTGGAGAGATGGCTCAGCAGGTCAAAGTACTTTCCATGTAAGCCTGAGAACATGAGTTCAATCCCCGAGACCCACACACAAAAGCCAGATGCAGGGCTCATAGCTGTAACCCCAGCACTCCTGTGGCAAGACAGAAAGTAGAGACAGGCAAATCACCAGAAAGCTGGCTAGCCTGGAGTATGCCGGTCCAGAAACAAGAGTGACCCTGCATCAACAAGGTGGGAAGAGAGAATCAACTCCTAAAAGTTGTCCTCTGGCCTTCTCCACATGCACATATAGCATGTATGTGTACACACACACACACACACACACACACACACAATAATAACAAGTGAAATAGAAAAGAATTACAATCTTGAAAAGTAGGTGGTTAGGCCAGATAGATAAGAAAGATAGTAGATAAAATAGATAGATGATAGTTAGATAAATAGACATGTACAGAGATAAGGAAAGATAGATAGATTGATAAATAGATAGATAGATAGATAGATAGATAGATAGACAGACAGACAGACAGACAGACAGATAGATAGATAGATAGATAGATAGATAGATAGTTGGATAGATAGATAGATAGATAGATAGATAGACAGACAGACAGACAGACAGACAGACAGACAGACAGACAGATAGATAGATAGATAGATAGATAGATAGATAGATAGATAGATAGATAGATAGATAGTTGGATAGATAGATAGATAGATAGATAGATAGATAGATAGATAGATAGATAGATAGATAGATAGATAAATGATATATAGATGATAGGTTGATAATTAAGGTGACAGGTAGGTGGATGATAGCTAAGTAGATAACATGACAGGTAAATATAGCTGATAAATAGATATATACATAGATTATAGATTCATATTTAAATAGATCATACACTAGCAACTGCCATGATCTATCACCTTTGCTTAGGATAACACCCCCTAGGAGCTTTCTAAGTCATGCAAACAGAAGCTCTAATGCCATGGGACCAGTCCACAGAAAGGATGCTCCAGATAGTTGCTGTAAGATGGCAGGGTGGCAGACTGTCCAACTAGACAGGGCATCCCATCACTGGGAGATAGTGACTCTCACAGGAAAAGCTCCCGGCCAGTGGGGTTTTTTTCTTCATGTTTAAAATTGGCTTCTATTTTTTAAAATGTTCAAAGGTTCAATTCAAACAATGCACACTTGTGAGTTGCATGCATCTTGTCTGTAGGCCATGGTTTGTGATTGCCATTCAGAAAGGGATGGAAACACAAATTAGTCTCCGATCCATGCTATACAGTCAGAACTGAGACTGGAGTGGGAGAAGGTGCGGCTAGACCAACAAAGCCAAGTCTGATAACTAATGAGATATGTGTGGGGCACCATAACCAGTAGCCTTGAAGGTCAAAAATGATGACAGTGGTACAGTGCTTTTACTATAACATCAACTCCCTCAGCCACTGCCAGGACTTAAGTGAGTCCCAGAAGGTGGACACAGTACAATGTTGAAGGCAGATCACATGGAAGCATGGGACAGGGATGTCATGAGCGAGCACTTCCCGGCAGGAGTAGATGCTCAGAGCCCAACTGGCCATAACCATGGAAAACTCAAGAGTGCCTAATGGCTGTCTGTGGCACTCCTGATGGCAGGCAGAGCCTATGCATAGAGCAGACCCACCACTCTCCTTCTGGGGTCTATAGCTACAACATCAAATGCTGTTTGAATGATGACAAGATCTTGAATTCATTCTTTCTTGAAGGACCATTATTGGTGAAATTATTAAGGCCACTCCACGTAGTTAAAAGGGAGGTTTATTTTGTGGGGTAACTTATAAGTGAAGGGATAGTTTATAGGGTCTGGGAAAGGTATAGTGCAGTCCGGTGGTGTTCTCTGGAGAACTCTGCTAGGTCTACCTCCAGCTTCCAGGGTCCAGGAACCAAGAGAGCCTGTGTATCCAGTTCTTGGGTCTTCAGGGTCCTCTCACCGCCCTGCCTTGTAGGCATGACAGTTACCGAAGCCTCAGTGGGGGTTGGAACTTCCAGATCAAAGCTGGAATGGCTACCTACTACAGACCATCACTAGTTTACTGCCAATTAACTGAGCCCAGGTCAATTCTTAGGAAGTCTATGGAGGAGACAGATCACATGAATACCACAGACCTCTCTCAAGACCTATCAAGGGAGCATACTGCTGAGTAGTTGCTACAAGCTAGGCATCAGACATGAGAACTGCCCACCCTCAGGGCATCATGGGTGAAATGCAATATTCTATTTATATACAAAGTCAGTGAGGGACAGACTCAGGATAGTGTGCTTGGCAAGGAGTGGGTGCAGGAATCCTACCGGACCTGATACTTTTCAGTTTGCATTGAAGGAATTATTGTGCTCTTGCTATCATGTAACCATACCTAAAGAAGAGGGACACTGCACTTGGTCATGGACAAAGTGCACCTGCAGATGGAAAGGGACAGTGCATCCAGCCTTTCTGACAGAGCATCTGAGATGTCTCTGTTCTCTTCCTATCCTCTGTTGGCTAGACAGATCATGGCAGAGAAGTTGAGAATGATGCACCTAGACTCTGACTGTAAAGGTGAAACCCAATGTTTCACTTTTATCTGTTCTGTGAGCTCACATGTACTGCCTATCATCCATCCATCCATCCATCCATCCATCCATCCATCCATCCATCCACTCATTGACCCATCTACTACTTATTCATCCATCCATCTATTTATCCTATCCACTCCCATCTATCCATACACCCACTCATCTATTCCATCCACCCACCCATCTTTTGTCTGTGAAATGGAAATGATAATAACAGTTCCTATCCTGAAAGATAATTTGGGGGAAATGAGTGAATAAGAGATCTGAGTTTATGGGTACATGTCTGTACAGCACTCCAAGGCTGAGGTAGAAAGACCAGCATGGACTACACAGAAGGACTGTCTCAAAACAAAACAAACACCATTTTTAAAAGTATAGGAAACACACCACAATGCTGCCTCATACCTGGGCAGGATTTGTCATTGCTGTTGGTCATGGCAATCTGTTTAGTTCCCATGTACTTTGGCATTTGAGAAAGCCTCAAGTCAGCTGCAGCCATCAGTTACCTCCTATAGCCCAGCCTTGACTCTACCATGTCTCTTTTCATCACACAGCAGGTCTTCTCCCTGCCTAGGAAAAGGCTTAGCCTTTCAGATCCACCAAGGGATGGGACCTCACAGGGTTCAGGAGAGCAGGAGCCCACTCTCACATTCAGTGCACAGAGCATGCCTGCTCCTGCCTCTTATCTGTCTTGAGGTGAGCCTCACTCTTTGGTAGCTCCAGATATCCAGGTCTTCTCTATGGTACCAAGTCATTGTTCCTTTCCCCGAGACTTGTTATATCCGGACTCAACTCCTGTGACACACTTGCACCAGAAGAATCCTATCCATCTGGGGTGGAATCTGGTGTTTTCATTCCAATAGTAGTTGGTGCTGCTGCTACAGACCACAGAGGGAGAGAGGTGGGATTTCTCTTTGCATAGGCTCTGCCTGACACCAGGAAGGCCACAACCAGCTCCAGATAGATCACCCACAGGTAACAGTGTCACAGCTTTCCCTACTGCAAACTCATGTACATCTAATCCTTCTTATTTTTTTATTTTTGGTTTGTAAAATGTATTAGTTCAATAATGTATTACTATATGTAAAATAGTTTATTTTTATTGAGGTTTAGCAAGCAAATGGCAGCCTTCTTCGCATAGGTTTCCCCATAATTATACGTAATAACTTTCAAAATGCTCCCATCTTTTGATTTTATTTTATTATTATATGGGGTTACATAAGTCTCTAACATATTTGAAGCACATTGCCCATTGCATCTAATTCTTTAAAAATCTCATGTTTGTCACTTTGGATGCACTCACTGGCCTGGTGCTCTGTGGCATACCAGGAACCCATGCATGCCATAGTGTGTTCTGAGAAGAGAGGGGTAGCCTACAACACACACAGCTTGTCTTACACTGAGACATTCTAGAAAGCTCCCAAGCCCTGAGGTTTGCAGAAGTGATAGGCACTCTGTTCCATATTAGTTTATCCGGCCATGGGCACACCCATGCTGCAACCATGGCCATGAAAATAAAAGGCATCTCGCCATAGTGTGTCACATGGGGAGGTGATAGCTTGCACTAAATAATGTGTAATCTGAGGCTGGGGAGATGGACAAGAGGATAAGAATTACTTGCTGTGCAAGCATGACATCCCAAGTTCAAATCCCAGCACCCACATAAAAAGCTCACATGCTTATAATCCCAGTTCTGTGGGAGCAGAGACAGAAGGATTTCTAGGGCTTACTGGCCTCCAGCTCTGGGCTCACCAAAAGTCTCAAAGAAATAAGGTGGAGTATGTTAGAGCAAGACACCCAATGTCCTCTTTTGGCCTCTGCCTGTGCTCACATGAGTTCTTTCATCCCCACCCCCACATGTTCATACACCACACACACACACACACACACACACACAGAGAGAGAGAGAGAGAGAGAGAGAGAGAGAGAGAGAGAGAGAGCAACACAGGCAAGCAGAAAAAAAATGCATAATTCATTAATTGTTCTTCCTTTCCCCCTCTAATTCTGTAATTTAATTTTAAAATATCAGCTTTGCTTGATAGAACCCATCCTTTTGATACCTAAGGGATGGGCATTATTCCTTTAAATTAAATATAATATTGAGATGTGCCACCTGGATACTACGGTCCCCTAAGCCCTTTAAGCAATATTCTCTTGGAAACAGCATGACATTTTCGCTGAACACAAGTATCTTTCCCCCCCAACTGTAAATGAGCATTTTATGCCCTCCCAAAATCAAAATGATATTTTTACTGTTATGATTTTATTATGCTTCTTCATAGGGCAGTTTGCTTTTGTGAAGTTAAGGAAGGCAGCGAAGTGGAAACTCATAACAAATAGGGCATATTGAAATTGGGCTCCACAGCTTAAATTTTCCATTCATTTAATTGGGGAGAAAGTGTGTGTTTGTTTGGCTATCTAATTATTGGGAAAGGAGAAGTTCATTTGTCTAAGTTAATATCCCTTAACCAAGTTAAAAATTAGCATACATCTCTTTAATTATACCTTGGAGTGACAGCAGCGTGCATCAGGCCCTCCCCTGGCCTGTTCACTGCAGCGCCCATCCACCCAGGGCTAGAACAAGGCTGGGAGGCAAAATCCTGACCACCCACCTCTCTCGTGCTTCTTTTTGCTGAATGGGCACCAGGACCCTGGGGACCCTCCGGTCCACTCTGTCCCCTGACACCTCTGAGCCTCACTGGTCCCATTTGATCAACCCTCACCCCCAGGTACTATTTGGCTTTCAGATGGGCTTGGGGGACACCAAGCATGGCTCCCATGTCAAACCCTGACCCTGGAGCTCCTCTGCCTATGTAACACTGATGTACTCTCACATTAGGCTTCAGCTAATCCCACTACCTAGGTCAGTCTTCCCTAGTTCCCCCATCCCCACCTTGACCTCTCCACCCTTTACTTCATGGTGAGCCTCAGCACAGGTTGCTCAGAGCAAGGATGTGCTCAGGAGTTGTCTGTTGATGAAGAAACAGAAGAAGGTACATGAATGGATGGATGGATGGATGGATGGATGGATGGATGGATGGCAAATGAAGGAATGCAGTAAATCTCTCCTGTGGTATAACAAGGACCACACCACACAGTAGGATAGGAGGTAATCAATAATCAATAACTGGCAAACAACTAGGACCTGGTGAGTACTCCCCCTGGAGGCTGAGTAGGGAATGATTCTCCTACCTAGGACTATATGTTTAGTTCTTTTCTTTCTTCCTTTCTTTTGGTCTTTCATCATTGTCATCATTATCGTTGTTACAGGGTCTCATGTAGCCCAAGTTGCCCTTTCACTCACTATCTAGCTCAGAATGACCTTGAACTCCTGACCTTCCTGCCTCCGCCTTCTGAATGTTGGAAGTCCAGGTATGTGCCATAGCATTGACACGTGTGCCTTCATTTCTTAGTCATTTACTAGGAAGGTCTGTTCCTTCACTTGCTTATCACTGCCCTAGCCAGATGATCTGTGGCTTAAACATCCAGCAATGGACAAAAGAGCTGTGGAAACAATAGCATTTCAATGGCTAAGTTGCTATGTAAAATGATATTTATAAAGAGCTTACACTAACATAAGAAATATCATATTAATAAAAAACAAAATAGTGGGTGCCAGTTAACAGAACATGAAGACAGTGGTGGCAAAGGCAGTTTTCACAAGGTTGGAGCATCCTAACAGTGCTGAAAGGAACCTGCAGGACGCTAGCTGTCCCTTGGACCAGGCAGCCAACAATAGCTGGGTGTGTGACCTAACACAAAGTAGTCAATTTAGTGAAGACGTTACAAGATTTGTTTGGGGTTTCTCTTTGGTAACTTTGTAGGTGAAAGTGTCCAGCTGCCATGGAAAGCTTGGGCACACCTGACAGTGAGCGCTTGTTATTTTGTAACATGAAGAAATCATAGGGTTTGGCTCAGTGGTAGAGTGTTACCCAGCATGCTTCAGGACCCAAGTTCGATCCTCCACACTAAAAAGAAGCAAGGAATGAAGGAAAGAGGGAGGGAAGGGTAGAAGGAAGGAAGGCAGATGAGGGCTGGGGGACAGAAGGAGAAAGGGAATCGTGAAGTTTCTTTGTTATTCCCTGGTTCATAGTCACCTCCACATCAACAGCTGGGTTATATTGTGGGCCCCCAGCAGAGTTGGTAGTAAACAACAGGGAGCTCCTGTTAATTATTCAGCACTACAACTCACACTACACAGCCAAGATGTTTGGAAATCAATAACTAATTTATATATGGCCCTCTTGGCGGGAGTTATTTCATCTCATTCCAATGCAGCTGGAGTGTACAATGAATGAGTCTGAGATCTAGCTCAGGTGAGAGACACACAGATGGAGACTCCAGCAGGAGAGTGTAAAGAAGGGGCAGAAGGCTCTGGGCAGAAAGTCCTACACGCTTGGCCCAACACCAAAGCCACTGTGGTCACCAGCCGAAGAACTACTCCATGTCCAGAGTGGTGGCTCCTCCCGTGCACTGTCCCACTACGCAAAGTACAGAAGCCACTGCCAGGCAGGCAGGCAGGCAGGCAGGTCATTTCTCTTCTGGGGCGGAGCCACCAGTAAATTGCCCATGACACAGGAAATAACTCCACACCCATGCACATGCCAGTATCCCTAAATAAACTCAGTGAAGCTTTTGTTTTTTTGTTTTTTTGGTTTTTAAAGACATGACAGTAGAAAGGGTACATTTTGGAACAAAGGACCTCAGAGAGAGAGTGGGAGGGGGACAAGACAGGGGGTGGAATGAAGATGATCAAAATACATTATAGACATGTATGAAATTGTCAAAGAATAAGTGAAAAATTATTTTAAGTACAGCGGTTGGGCTAGAAAGATGCCTCCTGAGTTGAGAGTGCATACTGTGCTTGCAGACGCTTAGTTCAGTTCCCAGCATCCACCTGGGACAGCTCACCATTACCTGTGACTCCAGCTCCAGGGATTCAAAACCACCTTCTGACCTCTAAGGGCACCTGTACTCACATGTACTCAGAACACACACACACACACACACACACACACACACACACACACGCACGCACGCACGCACGCACACACGCACACGCACACGCACACGCACACGCACACACACACACACTCATTCAAAATTATTTTTAAAAATCATAATAAATCTTTTCTTAAGCATACAGTAGACAGCAGTATGTGTAAGTGGGTGTGCAGAGAAAACCCTTCAAGATTCTCCTTAATCCTTCTACTGGTAGAAACACACAGAGCTATACGAGGCTATCATATTGTCATGGTCATACGTCACACCCCCCAGAGGGCAAGCCTGGAGAAGCCTGAGTATTTTCTTGTACTCCTGCAGGGCTTCATTTTTAAGGGAAAATCTTTAAAGCTTAATAGGTTTTATTTAACAGCATGTAAAACATTACTGTCATGGGGACAAAACCCCCTTTTAAGTAGCTTATTGAAACATTAATCATCCAAAGTCCCAAAGATATAATAAAAATTTTTAAAAAATACTATTGCATTAGAAAAGCTTTGGCATGCAGCTACCCCCAAACTTCCAGTACAGATTTCCTTTGATTTATTGGAGTAACTGAATACCAGCCACTAAACTTGCTTTGTTAAGATGCCAGGCAAATGTTGCCAGAGCCCAAATCTCAACATCTCTCAGGCTTGTCCAGTCTGTATGCTCCTTGTACGGTGATCCTCCACAAGCTACAGGGAGCTGGGGGCATTTTTTCTCAGTGTCTCTGTCACCCCTCATCCTCACTGTGTGAACCCCTACTAACATCACAGAATGGGATGGGGAGCCTTCATCCTTGGGGACCATCCCGATGCTACCTTTTGAAAAAAGCTGAGGGATGGGGAAGAATCAACATTCCAAAAAAGGGGGAAAAAAAAGACAGTGAAACTATCAAGTTGAGAAATAAAAGGAAGAAAGGAAGTTGCTCCAGAAAGTGGAGGAGTCACTTTTGAGTGCCCCTGAACACAATGCCAGCACGTAGGTACTTCATTATGCAGATTAAATAGAGAGCCATTGGTGGTGAGGTGATTGCAGATTTGGCCTTGGAAAATCATACAAAATTGATTAAAATGGCCAAACCTGTCCTGTTCCTGTGATGGTTTAAATGAGGTTGGCCCCCAAAAGGCTCATATGTTTGCATGCTTAGTCTCCAGCTGATGAGCTGTGAGGAAAGGATTAGGGGGTGTGGCCTTGACGGAGAAGATATGGCCTTGTTGGGAGTGGGCTTTGAGATTTCAAAAGCAAACACCAGGCCCAGTCTCTCTCTCTCTCTCTCTCTCTCTCTCTCTCTCTCTCTCTCTCTCTCTCTCTCTCTCTGCCTGTTGCCTGCAGATCAGGATGTAAAGTTCTCAGCTACTTCTGCCCCGAGCCTACCTGCTGCCACACCCCCTGCCATGATAATAATGGACTAACCTTTTCTAACGACAAGAAAGCCCCCAGTTAAATGCTTCCTTTTTATAAGAGTTGCCTTGGTCATGGTATCTCTTCAAAGCAACAGAAAGTGACTGAGACAGTTCCTCTAGGAGGAGGTCAGGTTAGACCTTTTCAGACAGCTTGCAGAGCTTTCTCTTTCTGCATGGACTCTCTTGAGGCACGGTTTCTCGGGTCCTGATGGGTCTCACCTCCCTGACAGTCCACCAGCCTCTTGCAGTAGTGTTTATGCCTTTCCTCTCCCATTGCTGCACTGTTGGACAGGTGCATACCTGGGGCAGCAGTCATGCGACCTCAGCTACCAGTTGTCCGTCTTTCTCACACTTTGTGCTGGTGGCCCTGTGGGTAGATGAACAAGAGAAAAAACGAAGGGGTGGTTGAGGAAACACCAGCATTCATCATCGAAATGGTGTCTGTTTTTTTCCTCATCTAAGGGAGACCAGCACAGCCAGGCCCCTGGGAGCCTCTAGGAGAGGAGAAAGAGGTGTGAGCAGACCAAAGAGGAAGACAGAGTTTGGACTGCTGGGATAGAGGATCCCCTTTCAAAACAGAATATGTCCACACTACTGGACACCAACTGAGCCTGTCTCATGTACCCAGGGGGCATTCCATTGTTCCTTAAAGACCCTCTTCCCTCTACTTCCTCCTTCCTTAAGAGTAGAGACCCTTCTAGAACCTGTGCCTGGGTAACTATGAACCAGAGATTAGATAGCCCGGAGACCGAGGATAAAACCAAACACTACCAGTTTTTAAAAAAAAAAGTATCAATAAAATGACTCCTAATGGTCTTCTGCTGTACTCACAGATCAGAGAAGCTTCCTCTGGCAGCATATGGCAATAGATGCAGAGACCCACAGCCAGACACTATGCAGAGAGTGGGTTGTCTCCATCAAATACCTCCCCTCAGAGCTCAGGGAACAGAAGAGGAGGCAGAAAGAGTAAAAGAGCCAGAGGGGATGGAGGACACCAGGAGAACAAGGCCCTCTGAATCAACTAAGCAAGGTGCATATGAGCTCACAGAGACTAAAGCAACAAGCACAGGACCTGCATGAGTCTGCATGAGTCTGCATCAGGTCCTCTGCATGTGTATTAGAGCTTTTAGGTTAGTATTTGTATGGGACTCCTGACTGTGAGAACGAGTGGGTCTCTGACTCTTGTGCCTGCTCTTGGGACTCTCTTCCTCCTGTTGGGTTGCTGTGTCCAGCTTTGAGATGGTAGTTTTTGCTTCATCTTACTATATTGTGTTTTGTCATGTTAGGTTGTTATCTCTCAGAAGCCTGTTCTTTTCTAGTGAGAGACAAAAGGGGTGTGGATCTGGAGGGGAGGTGGGGAGAAACTGGGAGGAGTGGCGGGAGGGGAAACTATAGTCAGGATATATTGTATGAGAAAGGAATCTATTTTCAGTAAAAGAGGAAAAAATAAGAGACCCTTCCAAGAACAGCCCATGCCATGCAAAGATTAATATAGCCAGGCTTCAGGTCCAAGCATGTCCACCCTTCCTAGTCACATTCCGTGAACCACTGACCCTTCATGAAAGTGAAATGCCCACTGCTGGGATTGGGCTGTAGAAAGGTACCACATAGCTCTTACCAAGTCTCGCCCCTGCACAGATCAGCTCCAGCCACACTCCTACATGGAGTCTACCCCACACCCTAGTACTGCCCTCAGGTTTCTCCACCCACCAGACCTGTTGTTAAGTGAGAACTCGACCTCCATACCAACATGAATGACAAAACCGAACTGGAAAAAAAAAAAACCACAATGTGAGCCAGGCATGACAGCATGTGCCTGGAATTCCAGCACTCAGGAGGCTTAATCATGGGTTCAAGGCCAGTCTGGGCTACATGAGAAGATCCTGTCTCATGGAGCAAAGCAACAAAAGGAAAAGTAGAAAGATGTATTCAACTTCCTGATTTCAATATGTTGAACCATTCCTGCATTCTCTCCTCAGACCCCTCTACAGTCGTCTTCTCACTCTTCCTATTTATCTCCTTATGTACATTCTTACACATATCCTGCACCCACAGAGCTCCATTTATGATGCCGAACACAGCTGTTTGGAGAGCCTTAATTGCATAACTACTGGGTAACAGAAGGCAATAGGTCACATGGTTTGTTGGCTGTTAATGTTATTTGTATTGTAGAGATACAAATTTTCACAATCAGACATTTTATGGGAAATTATTGTAGTTCTGAAAATGTGTAAAAAGTATTCCTAAATATATCAAAAATGGGACTGCTTAGGAGCATACACAACTGGAGCAAACTTCATGAGGAGGTAGAGGTCCACAAATAGCAAAAGAAATCAACCAGAACTGAGTCAACATTTGTGTTTTGTATATCACACTCAGAAAGCAGCACCCGAGAAGACACCTGCTGTTTGTGTGGAGCCTGTGTGCAGATCTGTGCACGGCATGAGTGTTGGGGCTCCAAATGGGTGAGAGCATTGTGTACAGCCATTGAGGGTATGCACTGAACAGCTGCAGGGTGCTCATTTCCCATAGGGAATGATGGAGAAGGTACCTGCTGGGGTTGCACAGTAGACAACCCACATCACTGTAGGTCCTTCAGAAGTTGTCACGGAAAGTAGAGTCCCCCTGTGCAACCCCCAGAGAGAACACCTAAGGAGGAGAATGAGTTCTGAGTCCTACAAGGTCTTGCCTGGATTGGGGTGTAGCTCGTGGTGACTTGCCCAAATGCATGAGGCTCCTGGTTTCAACCTCAACAGTGCAAAGAAAAAGATTGCCACCACCAAGACAGTCATCCCCCTCCTCTTTTGTATGTGGCAGACTCTCCCACAGTGCCCTTAGGTGCCTCAAAGGTTTCCCTGTGCCCATGGGAAAGCAGGGCTCCTCCATCTGCCGTCCCTGGCTATTTGAGAACTCACCACCAGGCAAAGGGTAGTGTTTCTCTTCCCACATACTGGTTCCAGGGAACATTTTTTTTTTCACTCTAAGGTGTGTGGATTGGAATCTGTTCTGCCCTGATCACCAGGTGTGTGTGTGTGTGTGTGTGTGTGTGTGTGTGTGTGTGTGTGTGTGTGTGTGTTATGCTCATATGTGTACAATTGGAGATGTGCACTTGAGAAAAGTCTACAATAGCTCCTCCAATCCTACCTGATGCATTCCTATTGCCAAGCAGAAGGGCATGAAGTGGTTTCTCCAGAGCCAGCCCTGCTACCAGCCAGGATTGAAATGGCACATGAAATGCTCTCTTACTTTCAGCCCAGGGGATAAACAATTCCATTCTAACAAATGATTTACAATAGCTTTTTTAAAAGTCTTGCAAATAGAATAGGAATGAATAAACAATGAGTTGACACCTGTTATTGCTTACTTATTCCTGACAAGATTCGTTTTTCTTTGTAATGGAACGTAATCAGAGCCTAGTGTGGTGATTCAGTACATGTGTTCTACCTATAGCTATCATAGCAGAATGGCTAGCATCTCTAGCTCCCCATCCTTTGTGTTCAGAGTCTCCTGTTGTTGCTCCAAAAAATGTCTAGTTAAGTAAGGATAGGCCCCACATAACCAACTTCATGAGACGAAGGACATCTCCATGAGGGTTCTGTTCAGGAGCCAGTTACACTTAACACTAAAAATGTCTTTGCCTGTCCTTTTCTTTATAACTAGTACATAAATACTGATGGGCTGGGGACACTGCTGAGTTGCCAAAGTGCTTGCCACACATGTATGATGCTTGTGCCTGTGATCTCAGCATCAAGGAGGCTGAGACAAGAGGATCACTGAGGCTAGCTGGCCAGCATCGGTAAGCTTCAGGGTCAGAGAGATTGTCTCAAAAACTAAGGTGGAGAGCAATTGAGAAAGATACCTAGTGTTGACCTCTGACCTCCACATGTACCCAGCACATACAAACATGCACACACTCACACACACGATCACATACATTAGCTATATATTGAATAACTTCAAGATCCCCAGTATCTTCCAACAGAAGAGAGGTTCATGCAATTTGGAAATTAGAGCACAAGATTTAAATTTTTAAAAAAATCAAACAAAATTAAGGATATTTAATCCAGAGAATAAAAAGATTACATAGCTGTTCACTGAGTCTGGGGAATTCACACTTCATGTGAGACACAGACCATCTAGTCTCCCTTTCCTGAGCAGAAATGACCCTGAGTCACACAAGGAAGGGTTTCTGTAGGAAAACAAAGATTTCCAGATGAGCTGACATCATGAGGATGATGGCAGGACCTTTTGGGGAAATGACTATGGGGCAAAACTAGTCATTGGCCCCACTAATTTTAGGAGACATTTGAGTGACTCTATCTCCAAAACATCTTCCTCCTTTTTGTAGTTGCACGGCATCTCTTGTGGGGCCAGGAAGCAAAGCACCAGGAGCCTTCCCAGCCTTCCTCCTATCTGCATTCCACCTGCTCTATATTGTGGTTTGGATGTGAAAAATCCTCCCCAGGCTCATATGTTAGACTCCTGCTCTCCAGCTAACTGGGCTATTTTGGAAAGTTCTGGAAATGTCTCTACAGAAATTAAGTAACTTGAAACAGGTCCTTAGGATGTTCTGTATCTGGCTCCTTCTTGTTTCTTTTTCTTGTCTGGTGTGATGTAGACAGCCCTCCTCTGCAATGTTCGCTGGGATGGTTAATCTTTGCCATCAGCTGTGGGGGATCTAGTATCTCCTTGCAAATAAAAAGCTTAGCATGTCTGGGGGGGGGGGGGTTCTAGTGTTGGGTTAATTGAAATGGGAAGGCCCTCCCTAAGTGTGGACAGTTCTATGGGCTGGGGTCCAGGACTGAATAAAAAGGAGAAAGGCAGCGGAGCACCAGCGTTTATTTTCTTTGCATCTTGACTGTTGTGGTGGCTATTCTTAGTTGTCAACTTTACTACATCTGGAATTAACTAAAACCCAAGTAGCTGAATACACCTGTGGGGGTCGGGGGTGGGGACTGATTACTTAATTAAATCATTTGAAATGGGAAGACCCACTTTTAATTAGGATCTTTGTGGTGGGAAGAACCACCTTTTTAAATCTGGATCACACCTTCTGCTGGCAGCCTATACAAAGGACATGGAAGAAGGAAGGTTTTTCTCTTTGCCTGTTTGTTCTCACTCTCACTGTTATTAGAATCTACTTCTTCGGGATTCTGATGTTATACTGAAGAACAGCTGAGATATCCAGTCTCATGGACTGAACAACTACTGAATTCTTGGACATATGATTTATAGACAGCCGTTGTTGGACTAGCTAGACCACAACTTGTAAGCCATTCTAATAAATCACTTTCACATATATTTTTCACTCACACACACATATACATACATATGTATGTATGTGTGTATATATATATATATATATATATATATATATATATATATATATATATATATACTAATACAACTATGGATACATGTGACCAGTGACCTCAAGTTCCTGCCTCCATGGCTTCTCCACAAGGATGGACTGTATAGCCTTGAACTAAGAGCCAGAATAAACCCTTCCTTCTTCTTGAGTTGCTTTTCTTGGATATTTTGTCCTAACAATAAGAAAACTGACCGAGAAGTGATGTTCTGCTCAAGAACATGGGGCCGACATGGACAGACCCCTCTTAAACTGAGTCAACACAGTGCCTTCCTCCCTTTAAGTTGCTCAGGTGTTTTGGTCACAGCAATGCAAATGTCCTAAAGTGCTTCTTCTAGAGGCTGAGAAGAGCTTTGAAAGGATTCAAACACCACATGGAGATCTGGTTCTGACTTTCCTCCTCCTGCGGGAGAGCCTGCAATGCAGTCCCTGCAGAACCTGTTTCCTGTTTGGAGACATCTTTGTGAGGACACAGTGCTGAACACTTTCTATTAACACCAGCTATCACCCTCATTCACCAACCTCACCCTCTTTCCGTCTCCATGTGGAATCTGCTTACCTGAGTACTGGGGAGGCAGAGCCTTAAGTATGGCTTTTGATTCCTTAGAGACCTGAGGTTGGCCTCTGAGGTACTGTCCTACTTAGGGTTTCTATTGCTGTGATGAAACACCATGACCAAAGGCAATTTGGGGAGGAAAGGGTTTGTTAGGTTTATGAAGTGTAAACCTAATTAGTCTTATCAATAAAAACTAGGAGTCAGATAATGGGAGAGTAACAAGAAAGAAAGAAAGAAAGAAAGAAAGAAAGAAAGAAAGAAAGAAAGAAAGGAAGGAAGGAAGGAAGGAAGGAAGGAAGGAAGGAAGGAAGAAAGGAAGGAAGAAAGAAGAAAAGGAGCAGTCACCAGGGACTTACTTACCAGGGACTTCTTACTCTCTGGATCCTCAAACTAAAAGGGGTGCCCAAGATCCTGTCTCTACCTGCCTTATATTCCTGTCTCCACCTCCCGATTGTACTGGGATCAAAGGTGTGAGCCTCCCAAGTGCTGGGATTAAAGGTGTGCTCCACCACTACCCAGCGTATATAGTTAACTAGGGTCTAACTCTGCCCTCTGATCTCCAGATAACCTTTATTTGTCAGAACATAAACAAAATATCATACAACAGGTTTATACTTATGAATTATCATAGTCTATCACTGAAGGAAGTCAGAGCAGAAATTCAAACAGGGTGGAAACCTGGAGTCAGGAGCTGATGCAGAGGTCCTGCTTACTGGCTTCCTGGCATGATTTGCTTAACCTGCTATGTTATAGAACCCAGGACCACCAGCCCAGTGATGACCCTACTGACAATGGGCTGAGCCCTCCCCCATTACTCACTAATTAAGAAAACACCCTACAGGGTTGCTTATAGCCTAGTCTTATGGAAGAGTTTTCTCAATTGAGGTTCCCATCTCTCAAATGACTCTAGCCTGTGTCATGTTGACATAAAACTAGCCAACACAGGTACTGTTAGCTGGATGTGCTAGAATCTGGAATCCCTTAAGGCATCTGGGTCATGGAGGGTTTGCCTTTGCTGGTATAAGGTTGCACAGTGATCTAAGATCTGGACCTGAGCATCCACTCACATCTGAATGTGAGGCCTTCTATAACCCTGGGTATGTAAGATACAGGATCATGTTCTCCACATCCATGGAGAACCAAGCTATGCAGCAACCAGGTAAAACTGGAATTGTGGTTAGAGGAGCATCAGTAAAAACACAAATATCACACCTAGGCTGTGGAACAGAAGAGAACAGCTTTCGGGTTGAAACTGATCAGGACTAGAGTTACCAGGGTTATTGATTAAAGAGGATAGGGAATCAACTCTTTTAACATGCTAAACTTATCTAAAACTACTTTGTCACTCTTTTCTAACCAAGGAGATTTGACAAGAAAGAAACTGCATTTCCACAACATCTTCCGAATGCCCCAGCACAGGAGTAGTAATAATGACGGCTCCCAGGCAGCTCAGTGGGCAGGGTGCTGTGCACAGAGCAACCTGCAGGAACACTTCCCTGTTGCTGACCCCATGAAGAGACTACCACACACCCAAGATGAGCAAGCCTCCACCAGATGCTCAAATGGAAGACAAACAAAGCTCAAGTTGCTCTATAGGAAGTTGCCCTATGGCTTTTCCTGATTACAGGAAATTTGGAGGCTTGTTAAGCCCCAGAGAAGAGCTGGGATGGCCCAATGGATACACTGAAATCTACCCCAGACATTTTTAGGACTGTATCCTTCTTTTTTCTCTGAGAAGAGGTCTCATAGCCCCTAAGAACCACTGGATGACTGTGCTTTATAACCACTGTCCCAGATAGCTTTCTGCATTGATGAAAATGTGCATGGTTCAGACTTGTGACCATCAGTGGCAAGTGAATATTAAGGCATAAAGTGATTTATTTTATTTTAATTAAGTAAATTTAATTTTAAAGGGCTAGGGACATGGCTCGGATGGCCAAGAGTTTGCTTTGCAAGCATAGTAGTCTGAGGTGGATCCCTAAAGCCCTTGTAAAAAATCCAAGTGGGATGACATATTCTTGTAATTCCATCACTGGGGAGGCAGACACAGGTAGATCCCTGGGACTCACTCTCTGTCCAGCCAGCCTCGCCTACTTAGCCAAGCTAGTGACCTTTATGGACAGGCCTATCTCAAAAAGAAGGTGGATGTGCTCTAGTAGGTGGTCCAATACTCATGGGTATATGGGAGGCACAAAAAAACAGACTCATGGGCTACTAAAGAAAAAGAAGAGAACATGAAGTTGGGAGAGGGGTTTCGGGTGGCTGTGGGGAGAGTTGGAAGGAGGAGGGAGTATGAATCTGATAAAAAATACATTGGATGCACTTATGAAATTCTCAGAGAATTAATAAAAATATTATATATATTTTAAAGTAGGTAGACGGCACCTAACGAATGGCAGATGAGGTTGTCCTCTGGCCTCCACACCCACATTTGCACATGCATGGACACATGCACCTGCACACACCCAAGTGCACACACAATATTTAAATCTGAAAAGAGCAAAACTTGAGATATGCAGAAGAGATGAAGGACAGCCAGCAGCAGGGACTGGGAGAAGGCTAAGCACAAGGAGCTGTCCAGGGGACGTATTGGACTAACAGTCTTCTGCATCTCATTCTTGCTGGTTATTATGTGACTTCAAAACTCCTGGGGAATCACACACACACACACACACACACACACACACAAAAGAGTGAGTCCTGGACCGCTAAAGTTCTTAGCCACTAAAGGCTAAGCTCATAACCAAAATGTCAAAAAATGGTGAGTTCTGTCACTGGCAAACTGAAAACTGTAATTAGCTGCGTGTGGCTCTGGCTGGCACACTGGATATGTAACTGCAGACTGTCACTTCTTTAAAAGCCTCCAGGTACATGTGCCAGCTCTGACTCAGCTGGACTTTCCTGCCCATCAGATGTGTCAGCTGAAACATTGTGTCCCCGAGTTGCCAGAATCAAGAGCATTCCTGCCTCCCAGAAAAGAGCTGTTGTAGAATATTATTTTAAGGTGTGTTACTTTTGTTTATGTTACATTTGTTTAACTCTCTGAAGCTGTGTTACTGTGCCTGTCTAAAACACCTGATGGTCTGATAAAGAGCTGAATGGCCAATAGTGAGGCAGGAGAGAGAAATAGGCAGGGCTGGCAGGCAGAAAGGATAAATAGAAGGAGAAATCTGGGAGAAAAGATCTAGGAAGAAAAGAAGTAGCCAGAGAAGGAGGAGGACTCCAGGGCCCTGCCACCCAGCTACACAGCCAGCCATGGAGTAAGAATAAAATAAACAGAAGTAAGAAAAAGGAAAACCCAGAGGCAAAAGGTAGATGGGATAAGTTAAGGAAAGTTGGCAAGAAACAAGCCAAGCTAAGGCTGGGGTTGATAGTTAAGAATAAGCCTCCGTGTGTGATTTATTTGGGAGCTGGGCGGAGGGCCCCCCAAAAGAGCCAAAACAACAAACTCCAACAAAGAGCAGCCTCAAAGGGCACACCGACTTCCCACTCAGTTCTTTCCATGCCCACTGAGTAAGTCCAATCCTACTTGGCAAGCAGACGATTCTTATGGGAAGTCTAAATTAGTATCCCGGGTTCTCATTTAGGCTTGGATGGAGAGTCCTTCAGACAACCAAATAAGCAAGGTGATCCAACCGTACAGCTATCTCAATGATAGCTTCCACCCACACCAATAGGCACCTTGCTTGTAAGTGTAAGAAATAATTCATTATTGTTCATTTTCAGTACAATGTTTGTGTAGAGGTCATCAGAGAATCAGATGAGCAGGAGGCACTGGACCCTGTCTTCCTTAGTTGGCAGCTGGTGTCTGCTTATACATGTACTCTCAGTTCATCCTAGGGTGGAAAATTTGCAGGCAGTCTGCTATGTGACTGAACTCATGTATCAGAAAAGGAGGGATCTCAAGTCCCAGGATATACATTAGATAAGGCTTTGTGTCCTGAAACAATAGGATGGCAAATCTAGGGAGGGGGTAATACTAGACATCAGGAAGGAAGATTTGGAACTCCCTGAAGAACTCAGCCAATGAGAAATTTAGGGGCAGAGAAATGCAGTCAGAAACATTAAAAAACACTGTTTTGTACCAAATCTGCATGTTGTCTACTTTTACTTTCCCTAGGATGATGTCCAGCTTTGAAAGACCGTAAATGAATTACTTCACTTTGGTTACTCTGAGTCTCCAGAACTCTTATGAAGTGAGGACCATTGTTTTTTACAGAAGCTATCTCCCAGGCTCCTGTTGACTCTTAAATGCAACTCCAACTCTTTCCCTTTTGGCTCTGATAATTTTCCAAGGCTCTCCTGTTTCACAAGCTGGGTGCTTTAAAACAGTAGAAATGTATTTGTTGCAGCTCTGAAGGCCAAAAACCTGAAAGCCAGGGGTCAGCAGGGTTGATTCCCTCTTGGAGCCATCAAGAAAGAATCTACTGCAGGTCTGCCATCTCCCTTTTGGTGCTTTCCAGAATTCCCTATGTGTTCCTGGGCTTGTGGTAACCTCCTTCCAGCCTCTGCCTCCACATACACAGATTTCTCTTCTCTGTCTCTGCCTCATGTCCTTTTCCTTAAAGGGCATCGGTCAGTTGATGACTGAGCCTGACCCAGCGAAACCTCAACTTGACTTGACCACATCTACAAAGATCCAGTTCTGAAAAGGCCATAGTCACAGGTACCAGGAACTGAACAGAGCTTTTTATAGATATAATTCACCCCTAGAGACCACTGCCACCTTTGAAGCAGAATACCTTCCTGCAGGATGGACTATATTATCTCAGGATGGCTTCAGTTCTGACAGTCTTCAAGTGTTTGTGTGCTTGCATTTGTATGTGTGTGTGTGTGTGTGTGTGTGTGTGTGTGTGTGTGTGTGTGTGTGTGTGTGTGTTTTCTATGTTTCCAGTACAGCAGCTTCATCATGACACCAATGTCATCTTGGCAAATAATGATCCCAGTCAGAGCTTCCCATCACCGAGCCTCAGCATCCAGCCAAGACTCCTCTCCTTTTGCTGAAAGGTAGGCTCCCAAGGCAGGGCTGTGGTGTCTCCTGCACCTGTGGTTCCAGAGGAATTGCTAGAACACAGTGGGCACATGGGTAGAGGGGACGCAACAGAATAAGAGGAGGAGGATTTAATTCCAAATCATCATTGCTTCATGTGACAATGGGCAAGGTCATATTTGGGTCAATTTCCTCATCAGTGGCTCGTGATGGAATGGCTCCTTCACAGGGTTGTTAAGATCATTAAATAACACACTGGGCAATTAAGTGCTGAGTGAGTGCTAATTCGGAAATCTTTCATTTTTGACATTTTCCTTTCATATTTTCACATATATGAATGGGTTCTTATTAAAAAACATTCTATTTAGTGTTAAAATACAAACAAGAAGAGTAAATTAAAATATCTGTAATTCTCCCACTAAAAGATAATTATATTTAAGCTTTGGTGTTTTTCCTGGGTCTTTTAAAATGCATATATTTACACATAGCTCTTCTGTAAAATTGCTTTCATTCTGCTCGTGTTTGTTTTGTTACCACCTCCATTTAACAGGATAATACATTTTCATATTTAATTACATGTAGGTCTTCTACAGCCTAGCTCACAATGTCTGCAGAGTAATACATCCCGATATGACATAATTTCTTCATAATTAGTACATTTTCCTGTCATTTGAGCTGTTCCCAGTATTTTTTACATTTATTTATTTAGTGTATGTGTGTATGCATGTATGTGTGTGTCTGGGAGAGAGGGAGAGAGGAAAAGAAGGAGAGAGAGAGAGAGAGAGAGAGAGAGAGAGAGAGAGAGAGAACATATGAGTATGTGCAGTTGAATGTCATAACATACATGTCCAGATCAAGGACAGCTTGGGAGAGTTGGTTCTCCATTTCCACCATATAGGGTCTGAGGATTGAACTCAGGTCTTCAGGCTTAGCAGCAGGTGCTTTGTATACTGAGTCATTTTGCTGGTCCAATATTTTTCAAACAGTTTTTGAGGGGTGTGTGTGGGGGGTCTGTGTCTGTGTTTGCATGAATATATGCACATACATGTGGGGGCTATCTGTGCACTTGAATTAGTGTTTAGGACAGAAGACATCATTGGACACCTTGGAGCTGAAGTTATTGGAGTACCCAAGACGCCTGTCTTGTTATGTGGATGCAAGTATCTGAACACTGGTTGGACATCATGATTGTGCAGCGAGCATTCTTAACTACTGAGCCTTCTCTCCAGCCCTTAATATTTTTTATTTTAATATTTTTCACTATTTTAGACAATACTGTGGAGGACATTCTTACCTATAAGATTCTGTGTAGCTCTTTGATTATTTGTTTTGGAAAAGCTGTAAAAAGTAGAATTACTTAAGTAATTCTCTCTCTAAATGACCACTTCACAACTCTTCTCTATCTCTTTCTTGTTGTCCATCTCAACTGAGGGCTCTCCCTCCTTTTTTCTCTGTGGTAGCTCTTTGAGCATTTTTTACAATGTGTTTTCATCACATTCACCCTGCCAGTTCTTCCCAGATCCACCTGCCCCCTTCCACTTCCCTATCCCCCCAACTCTTTGTCCTTTTACTCAAACCATCACGACCACTTGTGCTGCCCAAATATTCTTGGATGTGTGATCTGGGACCACACTCTTGGAGAAAACTCTCCCTCCTTTTCCTAGCATCTAACAAGTGTCAATAACAACTCCATGGTTAGGGTGGGAAATTTTGCTCAACTGTCCTCTCCATGCTGGCATTTGGTCTGGCACGGGTCTTATAGATGCCATAAATTTGTGTGTGTAATTGCCCTGCTGTGTCTAGAAGACAATGTTTTCTTGTCGTCATCCACTGCCTCTGACTTTTGCAATTTTTCACACCCTTTTCTGAAATGATCCCTGGGGCAGGAGGGAGGAGGGATGCCTTGTATATATTCCCTTTGGGGCTGAGCATTCTGGAGTCTCGTATTCTCTGCACCTTGGCTGGTTGTGGGCCTCTGTGTTCATCATCATCTACTGAAAATAGCTTTTCAGGTGTGTGTTGAGAGAGGCATTGGTCTATAGGTATAATGATAGGTCATTAGAAGTCAGTTTCATACTATGTCTGTTTAGTGGAATAGTAATTGTAGGTTCTCCCCTAGGACCTGGGACCTGTCTAGACAGGTTCTTGGTTCAATAATGATACTGTCTATGGGTTTCATCTTGTAAGGTTTAAATCCAACAAGAAAGTGGTTGATTAGTCCCATTATGTTTATGCCACTGTTGCATCAGTGGGTATGTCTTGCCAAGCCATTCATTACTATAACTCACAGGAGTCACAGCTTGGTGTGATTGATGATTACTCCCTGTATAATGTAAACCAGAATCTCTGGCCATCAGAGATTGAAAAGCTCTCCAAATGATTCTCCTGTGAGGACTGAGGATTTCAGTGTTCATGACTGAAATAAGAAGACATCTGGGCATAAGAAGGCAGTGGACTTCAGACTATCAGATGGCTATTCGTGTGGACTTACAAGTTTCCCTGCAGCTTCAGGCAGAAAATGTTGGTGCTACACCCACTTTCTTGGGCTTTCCACCCAGGCATTGTCTCAGACATTGATAGAAAGTTGGTGTGGCACCTAGGTGTGTGGACCTAGAAGACCACATGGGCCTGTGGGATCCTTCTCAGATTCTTCTGCAGACATTCTATGGTCTGGAATGAAGAAACAAAGGAGCCCAAAAAGAATATCTTTGTGCTCTGGGTCTCTGGTGTCTGTCCAGTCTAGAATAATGCTTTTTCTCTACCAAAGACCCACATCCCACTTCCCAGATCCAGGAATATGTTACATTATATAAAAGTAGACACAAAGGTTATTGATCAAATGAAGGTGGCTATTCAGCTAACTCGATAAATGGGAGGTGACCAAATGTGGGGCACATGCCTAGCATTCAAGAGGTGACGACAGGCACTATGGAGTTCAAAGATACATGAGTTACATACATGGTGAGACCCTTTCTCAAAAACATGAGGTTGGGGATTACACAAGAAGGCCCAATGTAATCACAAGTGTGTCTTGTAGAACAGTGTCTTCCAAAAGGGAATGTCTCCTGGAGTCTCGGAAGGTGACCTATGTAGAAATGGGTTTTCTGCAGATGTAATTGGTTAAATTAAGACAATGTAATTTGGGTTGTGGTGGGTCCTAATCTGTGACCATTGTTCTGATAAGAAAACAAGGACACAGATACAACGTGGAAGGACCAGGTGATAGGATTGAGTTACACTGCCAGCAGCCATGCACTGACAGGGATGCAGGAGCCACTAGAAGCTAAAAAGTGGATTCGCCTTCACAGCCAGCCTTTCAGCTCCAGGTTACCAAAGTCTGGTCTCCAGAGCTGTGACAGTGGAGTCATTTTGAAGCCCCATTACAGATGGTCTAGGAAAACAACATGGTCTGGGAAAATAACATGGCCATGTGCATGCAAGAAGGGAGAAGAGTCACCATTACAGAAACAGACGTGTGCAGACTCACATGGCCATTGCTGGCTCAAGACATTGAGGAAGGAGCCAAGAGGTGCACATGTAGGCAGCTGCCAGAGCTGGGACACTGCAGAAAGCAGAGAAACAGACTCTCTTCTGAACCTTCTAGAAAAAATGTGGTACTCTGGAACCTAGATGTTGGCCTTAGAACAATTATGCCAATAGATTTGTGGGACTTTGTTAGAATAGAAATGAGCCTCAAACATAGTGTCAAAAAAGAACATTTTTTTCTGTGACTTTTTAGGTTAACCTGAAAATTTTTTTTGTACTTATTTATTGTTCATGTAGGAGCAGGCATGCCATAGCATAGGTGTGGAGGTCAAGGGGCAACTTTGGGGAGTCAGTTCTCTCCTTCCACTAGGTAGATCTGATGATCAAACCAGGTTGTCATGCTTGGCAGCAAGCACTCTTCACTCTCTGAGCCCTCCCTCTGGCCCTCACTTGGTTTTTGTTTGTTGGTTTGTTTTTAATACACAGCAATTCAAAACATTTTTACTAAGCTCACTCTTATAAATTCCTTTGTTGTATTCTCTCCCATAATTCTTAGAGCTCCTTTCCATTGACACTAGATAAATATTCCCTCTATTTTCTTCATTTTTCCTAATTCACTTTTTGCATTGATTTTACAATTCAGTAGTTCTTAGCATTTATTTCTGGTTGATGATAGATGCTTTGAGAATCTGTAGAAGCCAAAGCCACTTCCTTAAAGAACACAGGCATGCACATGCAAAATTTCGCCCATTGACATACTGGGGGTTGGGGGGGTGAGCACGTGCTGCCAAATCCTGATTGGTCTCGTTGAAGAGAAAGAGGACACTTTCTTCCTGGGTGACCAGAGGTGACTCTGTTCAGCTCGGGATAGGGCATTACAGTAGGCATTATTTGGCTTTACTTTGCTGTGACCAAACTACTTGAAAGAAGCGTTAATTTGGACTCACAGTTTCAGAGTCGAGAGTCCCTCTCTCACTGGCTGTGTTGTTTTGGGCCAGCAGTGAGGATCAACATCCGAGCAGAAGGACAGAGTGCAGCAGAGCTGTGTTGGAAAGCTTCCTCCTCCTTGCCATTTTATTCCTCTGGGCCTCCAGCCTATTAATGGTGCCCACATTTAGGGAGAGTTTTTGTTAATTGTCTCCAGAACAATTCTCACCAACACACCCAGAGAGGTAGGCTTTCCAAATCTCCTAGACTGTCTTTCCAGTCAAGCTGACAACCAAGATTAACCAGACAGGAGGAGAGGGGACTTCTTGTAGCCACGAGAAAGAGCATTCCCAAAGGAGAGAAAGCAAAGCAAGAGCAGAAATTACGGATGTGTTTCAAAGATAATGAAGAGCCTACTATGGTGGAGACAATATGTGGAGGGAAGCCGTAGCACGAATCTTAAAAGTTCTTATTAATAAAATCAAACCTGAGCCAGGTATTGGGGTGAACACTGGAAAGTCAGAGAGACAGAACAAGCCACAGCTAACCTCACCTGGCCAACTTCTCAGCTGGTCTTGTTTCCTCAGATTGGAAGCCTCTGTGTCCTCATATCCGAATGGCTCTAACTGAACTGTGCTGCTAGAAGCCTTAAAGCTTAACCAGCCAAATGCTTCTAGTTTCTGGTCCTCACGCCTTATATATCTTTCTGCTTTCTGCCATCACTCCCTGAGATTAAAGGCTCGCTTTCTGGGATTAAAGGCGTGAGTCTCCATGCTTGGCTGTATCCTTGAACACATGAATTTCTGCCTCTGGAATGCTAGGATTAACTGCCTATCCTCTATGTTTGATATTGTGGCTGTTCTGTCTCTGACCCCAGATAAGTTTATTAGAGTGCACAATATTTTGGGGAGCACAATGCCACCACAGGAAGCTGCAAGAGCAAAGGGACTCTCACACATCTGTTACCGACCTGACCAGTACATGGACGAGTCAGGAAGATATCATCCTGCACATTAAGCAATAAGGAGAGCATCAAGGCCTCTAGTGGTTAGTATTAATTGCCAACTTGAGGTAATATAGCTTCTGGCCAGGCTTGTGAGGGATTATCTTGATTACATTCATTGAAGTGAGAAGACGTGGCCACCTTTGATGGCACCATTCCCTGACTGGGAACCTGGCCTGTGGAAGTGAAGAGAGGGAAGAAAGCCCATGCACACTCCTTGCTCTATGCTTCTTTGCTGTAGATGCGATGTGATGACCTGCATCAAGTCCACCTTCTGTGACTTCCTCCACAGTGATAGGCTGGACCTTGAACTGTGAGCTGAACAAATCCCCCCACCCTGAAGCTGCTTTTCTAACATAATCTTATCACAGCAACTGGAAAGAAACTGAGACAGAGCTTGAGGAAGACGAGAAACTTTAAGGAAAAGCACCTGGGAAAGTTCTAAGTGTGGGTACAGATGTGCCAGCTGGAGAAAGTTCATGTCCCCAGACACTTGGATGAAGCCCTGGCATCGTCTTTCTCTGAAGGTTTTCTCATGCATATTCCCCCATGCACAGGTGTGATGACAAGTTAGAGATTTCCCCCATGCACAGGTGTGATGACAAGCTGGGGATTTCCCCCATGTACAGGTGTGAAGACAAGCTGGGGATCCCCCACCCCATGCACAGGTGTGATGACAAGCTGGGGATTTCTCCCATGCACAGGTGTGATGACAAGCTGGGGATCCCCCATGCACAGGTGTGATGACAAGCTGGGGATTTGCCCCATGTACAGATGTGAAGACAAGCTGGGGATCCCCCCATGCACAGGTGTGATGACAAGCTGGGGATCCCCCCCATGCACAGGTATGATGACAAGCTGGGGATTTCCCCCATGCACAGGTGTGAAGACAAGCTGGGGATCCCCCCAGGCACAGGTGTGATGACAAGCTGGGGGAACAGGGAAGATGTTTTCCTAACCACCTTTGTATCAATGGTTATTCATACTGAGACCCAGAGAGAAGTTAAGGCATTTGTTCAAGGCCAGTGATTTGTGGAATTAGACTCCTAGAGGGCAAAAGTGTACAATGGCAGCATAGTTAACACAAACTTTAGTAGAATTTATAAAAACAGACTTTTCAGAGCTTGAACGGCTCTCAGATGTGATCTTTATCACTCGCTAACTGATAAGGCCCCTGAGACTCAGGGAGGTTAAGTAACTCCTCTCAATCACAGAGGCATTAAAGCTAATCTTGATCCAAATTCTAGGGAGCTCGCAGGACTGTGGGGAAAAAAAAAAATAATGCCCTAGGCAGTGACAGCAGACCTCTGCCAGCAATCCAGTAGGCTTTGGTATCAGGTCCTGCATTGGATTCAGGCAATCTGTTTAAGCAGCCCAACAGGCAACGTGCCTTGCTCTGTGCCTCTGACAAGTGAGCACAAAGCTGTGGCTGAAGCCACAAGCTCCTGCTTCGGGAGGCCTTGCTCCAGTCATAACCACTACAGGCAATGGACACAGACTTTGGAAGACTCCACTCTTGGCAAGAAAAGCCTTAGTGAGTTCTAGCTGGCCCTGCTCACCCTGTAGTCATTTTCTCTCAGGACTAAGGTGGACACGTCTCTAATGACTTAGCCAAAATCCTGTGATTGCCACAGTCACAGTGTAAGGTTTATGATGGATGGAGTGAGAAGCCGCGGTGTGGTTGGTGTATTTACAATCTCCCGGCAGGTTTGGCATGCACCTATCCAGTTCTGTAATGAGGCTGTTCTTCAGTTTTGTCAGATTAGCATGGGAGGTTCCTTCTGAGTATTTGCCTCTGATGTTGCAATATTAGGCACTAACAAAGGCCTCTCTCAGAGGGTCTTTTTGCATGTTCTTGGATAGAATGAGTTGAGCTGGTTTTACAAAAGATAAAAAACAACAAAAGAGAGAGAGAGGAAGAAGGAGGAGGAGGAGGAGGAAGAGGAGGAAGAGGAGGAGGAGGAGGAGGAGGAGAGGAGGAGGAGGAGGAGGAGGAGGAGGAGGAGGAGGAGGAGGAGGAGGAGGAGAAGAAGAAGAAGAAGAAGAAGAAGAAGAAGAAGAAGAAGAAGAAGAAGAAGAAGAAGAAGAAGAAGAAGAAGAAGAAGAAGAAGAAGAAAAGACCTAGGGCTCCCTTCCCTAGCTGTGGAAGCAGCAGACACAGCATCAAGAAGGAATGAGTAGAGGGTTCCCGAGGGCCAAGGGCTCCGGAACCTGAAGCTCTGAGCTGCAGCAAGCTGTTGGCCAGCCAAGGACCCCATACCCAAAGCCAAGCTGTCACAGTAGAGGACAGCTAAAGAGTTTCCAAAGATGACAGAGTACAGACATTACCAGAAACTACGAAGAACAGCAGATGCATTGGGGAAGCAAGAGACGGTAGCAAAGCTGGGACTACAGGTGACAAGAGGTTGTGGAGGGGCAAAGGTGGGTGCTGAGGACAAACACTACAACTCTGGCCTCGGGGGGAGTCTGAGAAGGCTGCCAAGGGTTAGCTGAGGAGCCCCGGTTCAGGGGCTGCAACTCTTGGTGGTCCCAATTTAGAGCATTAAGCTCTGCCTTGAATACTAGAACAAGAGACTCCAGCTTTGAAAGCTTGGAGTCCTAAGCCTCTGGTTCTCAAGGCTTGAAGCCATGAACCTCCGGATTAGGAAGTCCAGCTTGTGAGCCTCTGAGCTCGGTACCACCAACAAATGCTAAGGAAGCCTTTTCTTGTTATTTGAGCCAGGCATGCCTCGAACTCACTCTACAGCCCAGACTTTCCTTGAACTTGCAACAATCCTCTTGCTCCAACCTCTCAAGTGCTGGGATTGCATGTACATGACTACATCCCACTTCCCAGCCACAGTTTGTAACCAGATAGAGCCAAAGAAACCCCAGCCAGCCTCAGTAACAACATGACTGAACTAAACATGTAAAGATGGCTAAATGTGGGGCTGGAGGAATGGCTCAGGAGTTAAGAATGCTCACTGCTCTTGTAGAGGATGAGAGTCCAGTTCCCAGAACTCACATCAGGCTGCACAAAACCACCTGTAACTCCAGTTCCAGGGGACCCAATACCTTCCTCTGGCCTCTCTAGATACCCGTAAACACCTATACATCTTAATACCCACACATAAAAATAAAATCCATCTTTAAAAAAGCCTAAGTGGTAAGTTTTCTATGTGTATCTTACCACTATTTTTTAAATTTTGCATATACATTCTTATTTTATGCATATGGGTGTTTTGCCTGCATGTATGTCTGTGCACCACTCACATGCCTGGTGCTGCTGGAGGCCAGAAGAGGCCCTGTAACTAGAACTACAGATGGTTGTGAGCTGCCGTGTGGGTGCCAGAACCTGGGTCCTCTGAAAGAGCAGCCAGTGCTCTTAACTACTGAGCCACCTCTCCAGTCTTTACCTCTATTTTGTTTAAACAAAACCATTTAACACCTAAGTCTGTGCTGCTCAAAGGATTCCTTGAGTCCCCACAGTGAGTGAGATGCATGCCCTTTGGTGTCATGGTCATCTGGTGACTACTTATCCAGGTGCTTCCTTCCAGCAAATAGTGGCCACTGGAGGGAATTGTACCTGACTCTGATAGGGTCAGCAGCCCCACCCCCAGCACTGTTCCTGGGCCAGGGCCACGGCTCAGAGCACCTTGCTGTATCAATTAGGACTCTAAGGGGGATGTTTCCTGGAGGCATTAAGCCTCCTCTGGCTCCTTGATATGATCACAGGTCCACAGACACTCAATCTGATGCCGCTACAACCGACAGGTCATTTGTAAAGAATTGACTTGACAAGTCGGACACTTGCTTCTTGAAAAATGGAGATGAATATGAAAATATTGAACATCCCGAAGGAATGGTATGATTTACAGAGGCATTAATGAGAGCAGAGTCCTGCCCAGCTCAACTCCTCATGCCAGCCACAGACTCACCTGCATCTCCTCCTTCTCCTTCCCAGACTTGCAATCCACAAGCCTATAAATATTGCTGTAGCGTATGACTGTGGTGTTAAGATGTCAGCTGTGGTGATAAAAGTGTCTAAGGAGCTCCAGGATATGTCATGGAGAGAGATGGCCCAGAGACTCAGCACCGAAAGTATTTCAAGGCAGGGTCTGGTTTGGGGTGCCCAGGCAGGAGGAACAAGGAACCTCGGAAGTTGCTAAGGTCAGGCAGTCCCACCTGAGCACCTGGGGCTGTTTGCTGCTTATGGCGCTTGGGAATGCCTGAGCAGTGCCCAAGTTCCAGCTCGTTTCCATGGTTCCCCAGCCCTCTTATTGCATCCTCATCCAACCTAACACACAAATGTGACTAAATGGCTTCTCTGATGACAATCACATCCTGACTCACATTGGCTCAACACTTTGTGCAGGTCAAGCCTTTCACTAAGCATTTTTAAATGGGTTGTTGTTGTTGGTTGCTTTTTTGGTCTTTGGGCTCTTTTGGGGGGGGCCCACCACCCAGCTCCCAAATAAATCACTCACAGAGGCTTATTCTTATTAATATTTGGCCTTAGCTTGGCTTGTTTCTAGCCAGCTTTCCTTAACTTAAATTATCCCATCTATCTTTTGTCTCTAGGCTTTTTATCTTTTTTCTATTCCTGTATACCCTCCTTTGTTTCTTACTCCATGGCTTGCTGTATAGTTGGGTGGTTGGCCTCTGATATCCTCCTCCATTTCTGGCTCCTTCTTTTTCCTCTCAAATTTCTCCTCCTATTTACCCTCTCTGCCTGCCAGCCATGCCTATTTCTCTCTGCTGCCTCACTATTGGCCATTCAGCTCTTTATTAGACGATCAGGTGTTTTAGACAGGCACAGTAACACAGCTTCACAGAGTTAAACAAATGTAACATAAACAAAAGTAACACACCTTAAAATAATATTCCCCAACAGGTCATCTCATTTAACCCTCCAATGACTACACAATAGACTGTTATGTGCATGTTCCTATAAAGGAAATTAGTGTGTGTGAAGGTTAGGTGACCTGCTCAAGGACTTGTGTGATGACAGGAGGAAGACAAACTCAAGAAGACTGGATGACACCATCATAAATCGACATGTGCTGGGCCACTGTGGCAACATGCTGGGGGGAGCAGTGACCAAATTAGGTTCCACTAGGCAGACGATCAAAACTACAACCAAAATATTTGGATCCCAAGCATTCCTGGCCCCTGGACAAAGGGGGTGATAGAAGAAGTGGTACCAAGACAGGTGGGTTGTTCTTCCCCCAAACAAGGTGTCAGGTTCCATGCAGGATGCCGGAGCAGCAAGGAACAGCTGCCACATCCAGGAAGACAGACTTTGATCTTAGGGTATGAGCTCACAATCAAAATGGTTCACATGTGAGGAGCCATCATAGAACATGCTCTAGGTTGTCACATGAAGGGAGGCCGATCTGAGGGACTCATGGGCCAACAGTCAAGGGTCTCCAATGATATTCCCTACACTGCTCACCTTCCACACAGGCAAGCAGGATGCCTGAGGCATAAGTAAAGTGTTGATGGGGTACATGAGGGTGGTAATAGTGAGTGGGTATGATCAGAGCACTCATTATATCTTCATCAAGGCTCACATATCCCCAGTAACTATTTGTAAGGAGTCTGTCTTGCCTCTCAATTCATAGTACAAACTGAGCAAGGACAAAGTCCACTCCTATATTCTTCAGCATCCAAGTCACAGACTGACACATATGTGACCCATACATGTGCCTAGTGTCAGATCTGGAAGATTATACACACAGCCCCCTACTGCACCCCCTCCCTGCCAGTCCTCTGTGAGATCATCAATTATCTCTTACAGAGGAGGAAACAGGCTTGTGTGACATCAGATCTGCACATGTGTGCCTGGGTGCTATGTCCAGTACACACAGGAGGAGATACTGTTCAAGCAGATTTCTCTGTGGATGGATCCTCCTAGGCTGTGCCTTATACAGCCTTGCAATGTGCAGGATATTGTGAGGAAGACTGTGCCTCTTGCCAAATATCCACACACTAGGAAACAGCAGAATGGAAGCTTCATCTGTCGATGCCAAATTTTGCCTGCCTATCTCTTTGCCATCAGGGCCTGGAGAAGGTGCTTCATAATTGCTCGATGATGGCATGGTACTCTGAGAGGATGTACATCTTAACTCAGTCCTTAGGGACAACAGTGAGTCATGATGCAGCCTCACAGCTTAAAGGATCGACACATGCAACTAAGAAGAAAGCAGCCTCAACCAATGGAGTCACATGAGTCATAACAGGCTGAAGGCGAGAAGCAAGCCAGAATCAGGGACCAAGAAATACATGGAAAAGAAGCAGTGATGTTTGCAAAAAAGAGGTGCCCTCTGCTTAATCAAGCCAGAGTTAGTGAAGGCAAATTGATGCAGAAAGCCATCAGGGAGATAAGAGAAGGAACCCATGACATCCCCAGAGAGCAGAGCCCTACTGACAGTGAGAGCCTTCTTGGACTCTGGTCCCCCAGAGACCGCCTTGCCTTGGAGTCATCTCTAGGAATGGGCTGTTTAGTTAGAGATGTGCATGGCCACATGGGGACTCAAGCACTGTTACCACAGACTAATCTCTTTAACAAGAACTTCATGCAGTATCCAACCTGACCCCGGTGGAGGATTTGGGGACTATGGTTGGCAGGTCAGTGAGGCCATTGCCTGGAGCTGTTGGCCATGTGGCTCCACTGCCAAAGACAAGTGGCTTTGAGATCATCCCATCCTAGGACTCTTGGTTCCCTAGGCCCTGGTCATCTCACAGCCTGGATTGCTGCAGTATCTGCCTCATTCCTGCTTCATTATTCCCCAATAGCATGGAACACACTCCTCTCAGGACCTCTGACCTCAGCCCAGCCTCCCCAACCCAGGAAGGGCACTGGTACCAAGGTTGCACCAGAGCTCCACACGGCTGGTTTGGTGGACCCCCCTGAGTGAGTACACATCTTACCTTCACAGCAACCTCCACCACAGCAGGACACACTGAACACCTTCTTGACTGCTAGCTAGAACATGACCTCCGATCCCTTTTGATGATGGGATGCTCTTGCTCAGCCCCTCAACTGGCTCTTTCCTGGTTCTGACTCAAAGTGATGGACACTCAGTTCTGCCTGGGCCTTCCTTGCTTTCTGCCCATTTCTCCAGGAATCCCATCCTAGCTCCAGGCTCTGGGTTTCCTCATCCTCCCTCCTGCTTCGTCTATCTTCTGTTTTTGACAATGCTCCTTCAACACCTAGGAATGACCTCAGAGGAAACAGGGCAGACTCGACTTCGTATTCCCCACACTCACCACCACAGCTGTGACACCTTTATCTCTTTCTTCTCAGGGCCATCATGGTGACCATCTGCTTTCCAAACCCCAATTTCAGGAAGCTACAAAGAATCTTTATCCTGTTTCCTCTTGTAGCCCATTGATGAGTTGTCCCTTCTAGCTCTCAGGGTCCATGTCTCTGGCAATCTCGGGCCTGTGGGCTCCTCCGGCCGCAGTTCCTAACTGCTCCATGTCCTCAGTTAGTCTACTCTTCAGTCAGAAGGTGGAGGCAGTTTAAAGACTCATGGCACTACATTTACACATAAACCCACCCACTAATCACAGTCCTCCAGTCCCTCTGCCACCTGCCCCCATCCTGCCTCGCCAGTCACAGAAGGTCCTTTATCAGTGAGCTCCTCGTGCTGGCTCTGGTCTATCTCCAGTCCCTCTCCTCATGTGTCCCTACATCTTACCTGTATTGTCCTCCCACCATTTATACTATCTATGACCTCCTCCACTTTCATCCTCTCGAGTCTTAAATCTATCTGTCTTGCTGCTCTCTCTCATTTCTCTTCACCATCTTACCCACTCTAGTTGAAGTGTTCAGCGGTGCAGCCCTGAGCTGCTCCAGTTCACTGACTTGTTCATTTATTCATTTTGTCATCATTGTGTGTGGATGCTGTGTGTGATGTGTGTACATGAATGCATGTATGTCCATGCCATGGAGCACAGGTAGAGGTCAGAGGACAACTGTGAAGAGCTGGCTCTCTTTGCTCCTCTCTGGAACTGTGGGTTCCAGGATTGAACTCAGGTTGTCAGGTTAACGTAGCCAGGTGCTGTTACCCACTGAGCCATCTCACTAGCAAGGGGAGTAAATTTCAACTGACCCAAACGGAGAGGAATCAGGCCTTGGAGACTCCTTCAAAAGCGAGTGTTCCCAATTATGTTCTGAGAACTAAACCACCTGCAGGAACAGTGAGACACCAGCCCTTCCATCTCCAAAGACCAGTGAAAAATGGAAGCCATGCCCAGCTGCCCAGTCCAGGGCAGTTTCTCCCAGCTCTTCATTGGAGCCAACCCCATCATTGCAGCATCAACTGGTAATACTAGGGATGGGAACAGCAGAACAATAAGCTGATGTCTGACCATCAGATTCCAGCTTGAGAGAAAGGGTTATTTCCACTTCAGCCCCAACCCTGGCAGCTGCCTATTCACCACCATGCCATGAGAAATAGCTTTACTATTCTGTCATCCATCACTGCCCTGGGTTCCTTTCATCAGGATTTGGATTTTGATCAGTCATGTTTCTATAATTATATGTCAGAATTATATTTCACTCAGAAAACCAATTTGAAGCCCAAAGTATAGGTCCTTTGTCTAGACATTAAAGAGAAGGCACCAGTACAAAGAGGGTCTGTGGAAATCAATCAGGTAATAACCCAAGGTCATAGTGGCCAGTAACTAATCAATGTTAAAACTTGGGTTGTTAGGGCTGGGGCTGTAGCTCAGTGCTAGAGTTTTTGGCTAGCATGCATGAGACCCTGGGCTCAAACTCCAGTACTGCCAAGCAAGCACTTAACAAAAACCCCCATTGGCTGCTGCTGTTCAAATGAATACCCTCTAAATGGGATGAAGGTGTTTCTTTCCAGGTCCAGGAGCCTTTGCCCTTTGACACTCATTAGAACTCTGAGAGTTAAAATTTGTTGCTGGGCCTTGGGGCGCAGGCCTGTTATCTCACTTATTTAGGTGCAAGGGGCAGGAGGATCTCCAGTTCAAGGCCTTCCTGAGCTAAGAATGAGTTCAAGGCTACTTTGGATAGCTCAAAAAGTCCTTTTCACGTAAGAGAAAGGGAAAACAAGGCCATGGTGTAGTTCAGTAGATAGAGTGCTTGCCCAGCATGCATGAAGTCCTGGGCTGAATTCTCACCACCACGGGCATGAATGTGGTGGTACATGCCTGTAATTTCAGCATTTGGGAAGAGGAGGCAAAAGGATCGAACATTCAAAGTCATACTTGGCTACAAAGTGAGTTTGAAGGACTGTATGGGATAATGAGACCCTGTAATCCCCACGACACACACACCCCAAAAAAGGGAAAAGTGGGGATGGAGTTTGGGCTCAGTAGGAGAGGGCATCCCTAGCATATGGAAGCTCCCCATGTCCGCTTTCATTTCATCTCTCCCTTCTTTCTCATCATTCACTGAGCTCTCCAAGCGCCATGCTTCTTGTCTGCTCCGTTCACCCTCACTCACAAGCTTTCTTCCTGGTGGTGTCTCCCCTGCTCCCTGCCCACACACAGCCAGGTTTCATCTCTTAAGTGAGTCTCCCAGAACCTCAGACGTTTATTCCCGGCTGTTCCCCATTGGTTCAAGCTTGTCTCTCAGACATTTACTGTCTACCCGCTCCCATATTGTACCCATGTGTACCTGGGTTTGCTTTAAATGCTAGAGGAGGAGGAAGAGAAACCAGTGTTCAAAGTAAGGAGCTTCAGGGCATGGGGGATCACTGGTCAGTGCTGGGAATTCACATGGGATGGGAGTCATCAGATCATTTGGGGTGCCACTTACAATTAGTCGAATTGCTCTAATGGGGCTAATTGTCTCTTATTAGATTTTTTTCTTATTCCCAAGAGCTGAAGTCTCCCAACAGCCCCTGTTGAAGATACTACTGCCTTCAGAAAAAAAAATCCAACCCCAAGAATAAAATATCTACCAGCCCACAAAATGTATATGCTTCATTCTACAGTGTTTGCATTCGCTGCGAACATATGTGATTCATGATGTGATTTTCTCTACCTGCCACAAAATGTGACTTTTTGATTCCTTTTAAAGATTAATTTATAAACATAAATCAGTCTTTAAAAGATGTAGAATGAGATTTAACATCATCTTTCAGTTCAATTCTATTTTAATGCTAAGATTAACAGACCTGTCTAAGATTTAAAATTTTTCCCTTTTGCTCATTTAATATCTTGGAATTAAATATTTATTATTAATATTAATGAAAACTAAAAAATGATTAATTAGACCTAAATTATAATCAAGTCAATTTTTTTCAAATTAATATGTGATACCAAAGCAAACACTGATCACTACTTTCAGTTCATAATGTAATTACAGAGACAGTCAACCTGCTATTTATCTAGATATCCACTCAACCATGCTATAAACTATTAATTTTTAGAGAAAGCACAGTTGCCAAGCACTGTCGGCTTCTGCTTGAGCATCTAAGATAGATTCATCGCTCCTCAACCCACTGTAATGGCAAACGACAGTGACAACATTTCTGGCATCTGCTGCCTATAACCCCAGTGCAACTTTAGGACTGGACCATTTCAGTAAACAAGCACAAAACAAGAGTATCTGTGTGTGTATGTGTGTGTGTGTGTGTGTGTGTGTGTGTGTGTGTGTGTGTGTTTGTGTGTGTGTGTGTGTGTGCATGTATATGTACATGTGTGAGTAATGTGTGTGTACATGTTTGTGTGTGTGATATGAGTGCATGTTTGTGTGTGTGCATATGTATGTGTGTTTGATATGTGTGTATGTGTTTATGTGTAGGTCAGGAGTCATCACCAAGTGTCTTCCTCAGTCACTCTCCAACATAATTTTTGAGACAAAATTTTTCACTGAACCTAGAGCTCACTGATTTGGCTGGCTGGCCAGCAAGCTCCAGGGATCTGCCTGTCCTGGCCTACCCAGCACTGAGATTAAAGACATGAAAGCCTAATTCTTTGTTAGCATGCCAGGGATCCAAACTCAGGTCTTAATGCTTGCATGGCAAGTGTTTTACTGATGAGAAATCTTCAGCCTTGGGCTTTATAACATTCTGAGAGTAGTCATACGGTCTAGAAGGTTTTGCCTCTTCAAAAGGCAGATGATTTGCCCAAAGGGCCAATGAAAAGAGGGTCAGAGAGGGTGGACACACCCATGTTCAGGAAACTCTCATAACTGTCCTTCTTGAGTTCTCTGTTGACACAGGGCAGGACAGAAAAGAAAGGTTGGGAATAGAATGAAAATTGGTAGGAATAGGAATAATGGAAAAATGAAGAAATAAAAAAAAATCCCAATTCAAAATAGGGATGGGAGATGATCTGCAAGGTTCAGTAAGCATGTTACCCTGGATATTAGTAATACATAAAAACAAGCTGAGTGTAATTCCAGAACCCCAAAAGTAGAGGTAGGAGGATCAGAGGTTTGATACTGGACTGAGCTGCATGTCTTAAAAACAAAACAAAATGAAAACAAGCATGAAAATCAGGAGGAAGCTTAGGAGGTAGATCTTAGGTTTAGATCACTAAAGACAAAATTATGGAAACATAAAATTTCTCTTAAAAAATTACATTAAACAAGCAAACAGGCGTAAACCCCAAATTCCACACAAAGGGCCATGAATTGGAAAATGAAAAGAACTGAATAAACCACCTGTGATTAGTCCCTGGAGAGCAGCAAGGTGTGACCACAAGACAGTTCAGAGTTAACAGGGCATAAAAATCAGCTAAAATGGTATAACATGAGGGCTGAGCAGCCTTTAGGAAAGCTCAGAATGAGACAGCAGAGCACATGAAAGAATTAGAGACCACAGAGAAGGTTATTTCACATCTCAGTCTAAGTCAGGAGGAGCAAGGAATTCAAGGGTGACCAACAAAAGAGAATGCCTGAAAAAAAACTATGGATCCAAAAAAGAAAATGGTTTTAAATGAAAAATAAATGAAGAAGTATTAAGAATTGTTTGAGAAAAGAAACAAATTTTGAAAATGGGCAAGAAAGGAGTCAACATGCAGTAACAAGACTTTCTTAAGAAGACCATCAAATCTAAGAAAGAGAGCAAATATTAAAAACATAATTCAAGAAAATCTCCCTGGAATGAACAAAAGAGATGTGCAGTGTTTATTGAGAGGGTGTGCTGCCCTTCAGCGACTACTGTTTCTAATGAGCAACAGCAAGACACTGGCTGGTGAAATCGCTGAGTTGAAAAAACATAAACAAACCAAAGTTTTGAGCATCTAGAAAAAACTACAGGCTTATAAGGGAAGGGCAGGTCACTGATACTGAGAGGGTTTTGCCTGTCATGTTTCCTGCTAGGTGAAGATGGAACATTATTTCAAGGAAAAAAATTAGAAAGCCAGAAATATTTTTTATACTTATGAACATGAAAAATTATTTAGTGACCATACTCCTAAGATTACATATCTTTAAAACACCCCAAGAGTCTTACAAGAAGGTTTGTTTGTGGGAGGAAATTAACACAGCAAGACTCCCTTGACTAGCAGGTGGGAACAAGTGCTAAGCTATGGATTTTTATACCCAGCAAAACTGGATTTCAAATATGCACATATGCCCATTGTGAACCTACAAGAACAGTGTTGCCATCAGCTCTTCTGGAGGGATCCAACAGAGAATGAGGGCAGCAGAGGAGGGCATTGGTGGCACCAGTCGCAGTAGCAGCAGTGACAGAAATGGTCACTCAGGAAGGAGAGGCAAAGCCAGCCAGGCAACATTGCTCTTCTCTTGGACCTCTTTGTCTCTTCCTGGCCTGCCAATTGGAAAGGGGTGCTCATTTTGAGGGTGTGCCTCCTGCCTGCTATAAATCCTCCCTAGAAATGTCCTCACAGACATCTTCAGAGGTCTGTCTCCAGGCTGATTCTAAGTCCCACCAAGCTGGTGACCAGGATTAACCGTATCAGTGTATTAAATTCTTTTGTCTCCCATGTCCTTTGGCATGAGGACTCTCAGTATCAAAAAATATAAATAAATACAAATAGATAAAATGAAGCATAGGCATGGCAACAAAGGGCTGGAGAAGACATCATTCCACATTCTGCCACCTGGCGTTTGATTGAGAAGGCTAATGCCAATACAGGAAAGCTCTTTTTTCAGTCTACTCAGAAGGCCTAGAAAGATAAACTCTTCAAAAGCTTGCTTAGTGGTAGGTGAGCTTACTGGTAGGGCACTTGCCTAGCATATGCCATGTCTGGGTTCCATCCCCAGCACCTCAAGATAAAAATCCAATAGCAACAAGCTTTCCTCAGAGCTCACAGTCTTTTTGAAATCCAGCAGCACACTGAAAGACATTCATGCTTTGTGAAGAAGTGACTGACTATGGGTCTTCCATAGAAAACACAGTTGACCTGTAATATTATTGAATGGCAGCTTGTATGGAAGCTGGTAAAGCTTTTAAAGATTGCTAATATCATATCCCAAGAAGTCAGGAACCAATGTGAACTGATTTCTGCTGATGAAAAACAGGGCCATGAGCAGGAAGCGTGGTAGTACGTGTGAAGAGGTAGGTCTAGTGGCCCAGGTTCTGTGGTCCCAACTACTCAGGAGGCTGAGGCAAGAGACTGTAAGTTCAAAGCCTACCCAGGCAAATTACTGAGTCTATATCTCAAAATAAAAAGTTAAGTAAGAGATTGAAGCTATAGTTCAGGGGTGGAGCACTTGCCTAGCATTCCCAAGGTTGTGGGTTCAATCCCCAGAACCATCAAACAAAAACAAGAGCGAAGGACCACTTAGTGTGAACCCATAACTTCATAGTATCTTCTTAATAAAAAGGAGTATGGCAGGACAAACTCTTCACATGGAAAAGATGACAGTGGAAAGCCAAAACTAGCATAAATTCTTTGCCAAACACGTCATCTCATTGTGGAACCAAGCTTATGAAGGGAATAGCTTTTTCAAAGTGCGTTCCAAGTGAAACTTCAGAAATGATTGGGCCCCAAGGCAGGAAGCAGCATGGCATGCTTGCTGGCTTCACAGCACTGAGCAGCAACAGGGAGAAATGGCTATGTGCAGAGGGGCCAGAATGGGAGGCCTCATCTTTGCTTTGTTATCATTCTCTGAGATTTGATTTGTGACAGTCCCTGTATTTAATATTTGTCCTAACTTACTTTCTGTTGCCATGACAAAACATTGACCCAAATCAGCGTGGGGAGGAAAGGGTTCATTTCATCTTCCAGCTTCCAGTTCATCATGAAGGGAAGTTGGCAGGAACCAAACAGAAGCCATGGAGGGATGCTGTTTACTGATTTGCTCTTTTACTCTTTGCTGTTTGCTGTTTTTTTACTTTTGCTCTTTGCTGTTTACTGATTTTTCTTTAGGACCACTTGTTCATGGGTGGTACAACTCACAGTGGGCTGAGTCCTCCCACATAAATCAATCACATTAATCAAGAATTGACATAGAGTATCAATAAAATGCCCTACAGACTTGCCTATATGCAGTCTGATGGAGGCATTTTCTAAATTGAGGTGCCATCTGCTCAGATGACTTTGATTTATGTCAAGTTGACCAAAAATGAACCACCACAATATTTTGCAATAAAGATTTAAAAACAAAACAAAACAAACAAAAAAAAGAGTCCATCCAGAGGACAGTTTCCATTTTGAAAGCTAAAACTTCCTCTGTCTCCTGTGCTTTTCTATACTTCAGTAAACAACTATTTCTAGATAAACCTCCAGGAACTGCACCCTATACTGGAATGAGACTCTTTTACTGTTCAATTCATGGCTCACTGTGACCTTTTCAGGCTTCGGAATGAGACTCAAACATACATTGTGGTTCCTTCTCCCAGGACAGGACTCATTGGCTTGGCTTCTTTCTGGGTTGCAATATGGCTCAGTCAGTAGAACACTTGCCTTACAAGCATGAGAACCCGAATTTGCTCCTTAGAACTCACATAAACTTCTGGGTGTGGTATGGCACACATGCAATCTCAGTGACTCTGAGGTAGGAGGTGGAGACTGGCAGATCCCTGGAAGCTTGAGGGCCAGGCAGCTTAGCCTGTTGCAGGGCTGTGGTCACTATGGGGCAAAGTTCAAGGCCATGAACAACCTTGTCTTAAATGAAAGGTGGAAGGCACTTGAGGATTGACACCCAAAATTGTTCCTCTCACCAAATGGATGTGCTGTGCATGTGTGCACCTGCAGCCATACACATAGGAACCTGTGTGAATACACGTGTACTCCTACACATACACACTTAGATATCATCTGCTTAGAAAGGCAATGTGAGATTCTTTGATTTCCTTGGGAAATGGTGGTCCTATCTGGTTACTAAAGGCCATGCCTGGAGGTCAGACCTGACCTAGCCAAGGAGACTCTGGCCTGGGAGGATGACTTGCGTTCCGACAGGTTTCAATGAGACTCCACCCTCCCTGAGATCATAGCGTGGCTCAAACTCCCCTGCCCTGCCCTGGCATCAGGACCCTTTCATCTTCACCTTCACTGGGAGCTTCCAGGGTAGGAACTTAGCAATGACAGCAGGCCCCTCAAGGTGAAAGATCTTTACTACTGCTTCTCCACTTGCCCCACCACTGGAACTGAAAATAAGCGCTTGTAGGGCTGGAGAAGAGAGCCACCATAAACTAGAGGGGATCCTGAATAGTGGGAAGAGGTAGGGGTCCTCCTGCCCAAGCCCTGTCCACTGAACTCAATGACAAACAATAGAGAAATACATCCTGTGGGATATATATATATATATATATATATATATATATATATATATATATATATATATATAGAGAGAGAGAGAGAGAGAGAGAGAGAGAGAGAGAGTGTACACTTATGTATGTCAGTGAGTGACAATGTACAACAACAGCATTTTAACGTCTAAGCTCTTTTTAGGTGGGAGTGTGTATAGTGGGGCTGCTGAAGGTCATGCACAGGAGATGACTAAGGTGTGGGTAGTTGAGTTGTACCCTCTGCCTGCTGCCTATCATGTCGACGGCCGCTTTCCCCACATCCAGTCCTTCTCGGTTCACCAGCATCCTTCTTTGATCCTCGGATCTCCAGGCTCACTGCTGCTTTGGTGCCTTTGTACTGTGGGGTTATCAGTTCAAAACACTATGGCCCTAGGCATTTGGGATTCTCCTTATCATTGAAGTCTCAGCTTGAATCCATCCTTTTCCACAGGTTTTCCTGAAAGACCCTGCAGAAAGTGTGTCCCCAGAGCTGAGTGCTTGGCACAGAGGTGGAGCATTTGCCTAGCACTGCCCAAAACAAAGCGGGCATGGGCAAGTATGCCACTCAACACCCCTTCCTGACTTCCCGGGGTTTCCCCAATGTGTGGGTGTTACTCAAATTCCTTCCCAGGGGAAAGCGATGTCTATCCCTCTTCCTAAGGCTCTAAGGACAAAGTGAGGCACGATTCCACCAAGTTCACTCTGCAGAACCAATGGTTCTCCTTACAGAGCATAGGTGTGGGGTTAAAGGAGTGTGGGTGCAGTCCTACCCAGTCTATACCCTCTAGCCCCTCCCAAGTCCACGTGTGATTAGGGCTGAGTTGCAGCTGAATTCTTAGGTGAGGGTCTTATGACCCTCCTCACCCTCCGTGAAGGGATATAAACAGTCAATAGACCCAGCTGGGGTAATCCCTCCAAAATAGGCCACAATGGAACTCCCCAAAATGGCCTTTGCTTGCCTCCAAGGGTAACAGTGGGCCATTGTCTCCTCATGCTGGGGTCTGGCTGACCTGTTTCCTGCCCATTGGAGAGAATAATCCCTCTCAGCAGATCTTGCCACTCACATCCTGAGTCTGTAGACTTGGACAGGCTCCAAGAATCAGCCACCAGAAGTTGAAGGTGACCTCTGACCCTCACCTGTCACCTTCCCATTTACTCATGTCCTGTGAGTTAATGACTCCCATCTATCCTTTACAAAGCTTGGAAGAGATGGGAGTGCAGTTTGCCTAGGTCCTCTAGCGGTCAGCAACTCCTCTTGCCGGACTCTCTCGCTTTCTCCTTCTCTGAAGACTCTTTTACAAGTGTGCTAGATCATGTTCCCTAGAGGTCATGCTGGAAGTGGGAGTCATGTTTGGGGTACAGGGAGGGCAGGGTGCTGTTTGGGAAAGGAGGAGGGAAGCAGCAGGTGAGGGAACCCCAGCAAAAAGCAAGAAACGGGGTCTTTGAAGCCCAGCCACTCTGATTCCATCCTGAAAGCCCAGACTGTGTGTGTGTGTGTGTGTGTGTGTGTGTGTGTGTGTGTGTGTGTGTGTGTGTGTGTGTGTGTGTGTGCAGCCTCACAGAGCAGTCCATCTGAAGGCAGGAAGGAGGATGCTGCCAATCAGGACGGGGCTTTGGAGTTCAGCTGAGTACAGGCACCACCAGGGCTGCTAACATCCAGCATCTTTTGCATCCTGCCTGTGGAGACCCCAGGAAGCAAAGACAAACAGACAGCATGTGTCTTGCCCTGAATGGAGAATGCAAAACAAGCAGAGAACGAACACACCAGGGGGCTATAGGTGAGTTCCAGTGCCCTGCCTGCAGTGCAGGGGAAACGTTCCTTCCTTTTCAGCTGTGGATGCCCCTGCTGTCAGTCCAAGGGGAACACAGAAGCTGGGCTGCTCCTCCTGCCTGTCTTAGGTTTTAGCAGCTGAAGCCAGTTTTACAAGCCTCCTTGCCTGTGGCCTACACAACTCAAAGGACTGGATGAAGGGAAACCCTTTCCCCTGAAGCATCTTCTCTGCTCAGCAACACACTCCCCGCTCTGCCAGCCTCAGGGGAGCCTGGAGCTGCCTATACAGCCTTAGAAAATCCCCCTGAACAGGTGCTGCTCTTGCAGAATTCCTCCATTCCTAGTTATTTTCACTTACCCAAAGAAAAGGCTTCTAGAACACACCAGAAGCCCCTGTCTCTTAAAGCAGCTTTATTCTGGCTAGCAAAAGAAAAAGAAAGCTTGGTTTACTTAAAGCAGGAACGAATTCTGTGTATAGTACAGCAGCAATAGACGTTTGGAAAGTTAATTTTATGACAGCATCAAAAGCAGGCAGTCCTGGGGAAACCTCGGAAGACACCCAGGTGCTTATTTGGAGGGGTTTTTGTGCCTCCAAGTTCAAGTGGAGTATGGTGTAGGAGGAAAGAACTCCACACGTCCTCTCCACGAGGGAACCCAACCTTTCAGGATGGACCTGATCTCTCACCAGAGGACAGGCTGAAGGGAGAGCCAGGAGATGGCTGTCCATGGTATCCAGCATGTACGACATACACTTCATTCTTAAAGTCCCCCTGGCTCTGCCTGCTCCTAAGACAGCATCCAGAAACATGCAGGAACTAGCCACATTGGCATCTCATTTGACATGGCAGCAAATTCTAGGTAAATGTTAGCTTTAACTGCAGGTGGCCCAGCTGGCTAGCAGAGGGAAACACAGAGGCTGGCCTTCTCTCTTGCTAGCCCAAGGCATCTCACAGCTGCTAAAGCCAGCCTGCAGCTTACCTGGCCCATGGTGTGTTCAGATTAGCCTGGCCCCAAGCTGCTTCACAGAGCACCCATACCCTGTGAACAACTCCCTTTGGGACCATAGGGACCTGTACATGTGCATGCACACAAATGTATACACACATGTATGCACACATTGCACACATAGCTCCCAACTGCCAGTCTGCATCTGTCTTAGTCTGTTTTCTGCTGCTACCACAAACGTCCCTGGAATCAGGTAATTTACAAAGAATGGAGCTCTGGAAGTCCAAGAGCATGGTGCCGGCTCTACCCAGCACCTGGTAAGGGATTTTTGCTGCATTATCATATAGCAGAAGGCATGGTGGGATGGACTAAGAACAGCTCCTTAGTTCAGCCCCTTCTCTCTTCTCCTCAGAAATCCACTCTGGGAAGCATGGGGGAGGGTCCCACCTTCCGGATCTCACCTAACCCTTGTTGTCTTCCAAGGCCCTACCTCCCATATCATTAATAATTAATTAATTCAGGGGATTCAGTGTCCAACAACTCCAGGGGTGCATTCAAATCATCACCGGCCTTTGCCGTTTTCTGCTGGCAGAGTCTGTGCCTTCTCCCACCAGGGACCTTCTCTGCCCACCTCATCCACTCATTTCTTCTCACTCGTTCATCCTTTCTGTGTGGCACAGTATCACACAATCTCAGTGGGGCTGTGATGCTCCCTCCTAGAACACTTTCTTTTAGAGGTTCCCCATGTCACCTCTCTGACCTTCAGTTTGTCTTGGCCATCAGCTGTGTCCTACAGACCTGCACACTGCCTGGCAAGCAGGCCCCCATGCAAGTGACCAGCCTGAGTTGGATTGTGTGTGCTTCAGAGCCTTTCGAATGGACCTGGGTAAGCATCTGGACTGGCCCCAAAGTGATTTTCTCATTGCCTGTGTTTTTGGTCCTGGGGTGAGGGGCAAGCAGGGACAGTGTGCTCACCAGCCTCCACTTCACCACCTACTTCATTGCCACCAGCTAAGCTGGGCTTCCCAAGTGCCCAGGCGGAGGAAGTGGGGGAGACAATAGTCAGGCACAGGTACACACTGGGCTCGTCTACAAATGTATGAGGGTCTTGGGCTTGTTTTCTCCTGGAAGAGGGTCCAGGAGTAGGCTTTCCAGAGTGGCTAGCTTCAGGCAGCTTATGCAGCCTCCAAAAAGGAGTCGCTGGGAGTGTCTGCTGTGCCCTTGCATAGCCAGAGCAGCACGTGGTCAAGACATGCCTTCCCTTTCACTTCAGATGTCACCTCCATGTCCCCTGTCCCTAGTTCCTCCAGCTGGCGTGACACACTCTTTCCCCTGGATATGTTGAAGCCTTGGGTCATGTCCACAGACAAGCAATGCTTCAGGTTTGTGAGTTAGAGCCGAGGGGCTGTCACCCCTGAGTCTGCTCATAGTAGTCAGGACATCGAGGGGCCCAAAGGGCTGGCAGGGAGTTTTGGGCCAAAGAGGTCAGCCTGGAAGATGTAGAGGAAGCGTCAGAACATTCTGAGTTCAGCAGTATTGCAGTCCTCAGAGAAGGCCCATGGCCCAAGCCCAAGTACTGGTGTTTGCTTCTTTACCCTGCAAGTGGCAGTCAAAAGCTTAACGCACAAGGACGGACTCCCCTACAGAAAAATGGTAGCTCCGGGGAAAAATATTTTTAAGGAAGAGTGAGTTATGACTGTTAGAGCAGCTTCCCCAAAGGGCTGCATTAATGGTCTGGTGGTTTATGGAGGTGACTTCACCCGATGGAGATGAGGAAGCTGCTGCTTCTGCAGAGACCACGTCAGATGCAGCCTGCCCCAGGGAGGGCGTCTCCAACTCTATCCTCTGGAGAAGTGCTGGGTGAGGATGAGTGACAGCAGGAGGTCTCTGAAGATCTAGTGGAGGAACCCAAGGGAAGCCAGCAGGGGTGGGGGTGGGGGAGCTGGCAGTGTGTCTCTGAGCACTCACTAGGATCAGGAGCCCTTTGTGAGCATTGGACATGGACTTCTACAGTTCCCATTACGGACCTCACTGTGGTACAGTTTCTTCTCTTTTGGGGTACATGGAGCTTATTTGCTTTTTTTGTTGTTGTGGTGGTGGTGGTGGTTTTATTTATTTATTTTTTTTGTTTTTAGAGACAGATTTCTCTGTGTAGCTTTGCGCCTCTCCTGGAACTCACTTGGTAGTCCAGGCTGGCCTCGAACTCACAGAGATCCGCCTGGCTCTGCCTCCCGAGTGCTGGGATTAAAGGCGTGAGCCACCACCGCCCGGCAGCCACTACCGCCTGGCCATAGAGCTTATTTGTAATGTGGTTTTTAGACTTTTTAATTTCTTCATCTGTTCCTGACCTGTCCTTCCCCTAGCTCAGGGACATGTTTTCCTGTTTCTTTGCATGGCAGATTTTTTTTTTTTTTTTGATCAGATCACTGACATTGTGGATTTCATGTTGTATTAGTCATCACACCTCCTTTAACATATCCTTGGACGTCGTCCTAGGGTTCACTTAAGTCACTTGGGCTCAGCTTCATTGCCCTGACATTGCTTCTAAGTTTTGTAAGTGATCAGTGCAGCCTGTAGTTTACTGCTGAGTTGGCCTTTCTGCAAAGGTGGGAGCGCTCCTTTGGAGGATGTAGCCTGGCCTCTTTTGTGTGAGCAGGAGTTTACCATGCTGGTTGCAGGAGAGTTCCATTACTGAGCCATCTCTGAGAACACTTCTGGCAGGGGCCTCTGGTATTCTTTTTGTGGCTGGTAGGCCTTTAGAGCATTAGTCTACACATTCTATATTCAGCCAAATGCTGCATCTCCCTCCTCTCTCTCTCTCTCTCTCTGGTAGCCAACCCCCCTCCTCCCCTTGAACTCTGACTAACCAACCCCAGCACCATGAAGTGATGGTTAACACAGTCAATTTGACAGGATCCTGTTGTCCTTTTAAACTATTGCTGCCTTTTAAGCCATGGCTGTCCTAATCAGCACCTGCAACTCCACCACTACCAGCAGCTGTTCAGCTGCAAAGGCTGCAGCCTGAGGGGATTCTGTTCCCTCAGGCACTGACTCTTTCAAAGCTACTGAGGGAACTTATCTAAATCTCTGTCCCTCTGAAGAACTCAAGATTCAAAGATAGAGGTGGAATTCTGCTCCTCAGAGAGGCTGAATAGCAAGTCACTCACCTCCTCTTCTTGCTCATGTCTCCCCAAATGCCTTTGTCCTTCTCCTGGCTCCCCACTTAAAAGCCCTCCTCCATCTGGCTCCTCCCTACCACTTCCTGTCAGCGAGTTGAATTTGATTTAATCAAACAAATGTAACACATCTTTGCACCATTAAGCAAATGTTCCAGAGCATAAACAAATGTCACACACCTTAAAGTAACACTCTGCAACAAAATCTAGAAGCACTAAGAGACAAACCTCAGGGTATGTCTGAGAGATTATCTAAGTTAGATTATCTAGGTATCTGAGACAGGAGGGCTCACCTAATGGGGGTAGTGCCATTCCATCAGCTTGATTAAAAAGGAGAAAGAAAGCCCAGCGCTTGTCCCACTTAGGGTCACTGTTGCTGCGATGAAACACCATTGCTAAAAGCAAGTTGGGAAAGAAAGAGTTTATTTGGATTACACTTCTACATACTAGTCCACCATTGAAGGAAGTCAGGACAGGAAGGAAAACAGGGCAGGAACCTGGAGGCAGGAGCTGATGCAGAAGCCATGGAGAGATGCTGCTTACTGGCTTGCTACCCATGGCTTGCTCAGCCTGCTCTCTTACAGAGCCCAGGACCACCAGCCCTGGGGTGGCCCCACCCACAATGGGCTGTGCCCTCCCACCGCCCCAGTTTTCACCTCCGTTCTGCTTCCTGGCTGGAGGCACACTGTGAGCAGCTGCCCCAAGCTCCAGCTAATCTACTTCCCCCACCACAGTGGACACTACCCTGAAACTATGAACCCACACAAACCTTTCCTTCCATCTTAGTTAGGGTTTTTGTTGCTGTGATGAAACACCATGACCACAAGGCAAGTCGGGGAGGAAAGGGTTTATTGGGCTTACACTTCCAGATCATAGTCCATCATTGGAGGAAGACAGGACAGGAACTCAAGCAGGGCAGGAATCCAGGGCCAGGAGCTGATGCAGAGGCCATGGAGGAATGCTGCTCACTGGCTTGCTCAACCAGCTTCCTTATAGAACCCAGGACCAGCAGCCCAGGGATAGTACCACTCACCATGGCTGGACCCTTCCACCTTGATCACCAAATGAGAAAATGCCTTACGGCTGGAACTCATGGAGGCACTTCCTCAGCGGAGCCTCCTCCCCCTGATGACTCTAGCTTGTGTCAGGCTGACACACACAGCCAGGTCAAGTTCCTTCAGCAGCTTTGGTCAGACATTCTGTGACAGCGGTGACAAAACTAATCCACATGGCTTCTCTCAAGTTTCCAATCTGCCTCCACTCAGGGAGCCTTAGGCTCCCAGAGTTCTCTGTCCTGTGTTCTGCCGCCCAGAGTCTGCCTTCCTAAAGGGGCGGGGCAGCAGTAGGATGCACCATACTTGTTTCTATAGCCCCAAATTCTGAACCTCTTATGCCCAGGCTGGAAACACCGCTGCTTCATCTGGGTCCTTCCTGTGTAAATCTCTGCCTCTGTTACGCCATGAGATGTGCCGGAGGCAGAGAGGTCAAAGGAGGTCATGTAACTTTGCCAGAGTCAGACAGCTCCCAAGGTCTTGGTCAAAGCTCTGGTTGACTCTGGGGACACATATAGCCCTTCGAAGGACCCCGAGGTCCCAGAGGTGATCTGGCAACCGAGATCCAAAGCTCCATTAATTCCAGGCAGCTCCTCTTGCAACTGTCCCTGTCCCAATCAGAACTCATTTCCTGTGTACAGGGAAGCACAGCCTTGTCTGCACCTAGAGTCACGTCACATAGGCCCCTAGGGCACACCAGCAGCCTGTGTGCAGCATCCTCTACTTAATAACATATTTGTTCTGTGTGGCTGGTAAAAGTTTTATGCCTGGGGTAAGCCTTACTCATCTTTATGAAGATGGCTAAGCAGAGCACCTGCTGGCTGAGGGTAAGGCACTGGCAGTGGGCACGGCCAGCTTAGGCTGCTGCTGTGGGGCCACTCCCAGACCCTGTTTCTCAAGGTGGGCCTGAATCCCACCCCTCCCCTCCCCTAATCTCGATCTCACTTCAGAAACAGTTTCAAGCATACAGATAAAGGCAGAGAAATGAAACACTCTTACACCCGTCACCAAATGTGAATAATTTTGCCTCATTTTGCACATGGAGGCCAGATCAGGACATCGTGTATCTTCCTCTACTACTCTGAGTTATTGTTTTGAGACAGTGTTTCTTATTGGACCAGAAGCTTTCTGTTTGGGCCTGGGATGACGGGCCAGGGAGCTATCAGGCTCTGCCTGTCTCTACCCCTCCCCTCATGCTGGTGTAACAGGCCTGTGCAGTCAGGACTGGCTTCAAAAAACAACCACCACCACAACACCATTTTGATTCCAACTCAGGCCCCCATGCTTGCCGAATAAGTGCTCTTGTCCACTGAGCCATCCCCCCAGCCCTCTGACTGTGTTTCTTTTAATTTATTTCTCAGTTTCCTCTATTTCTATAAACTGGAGGTTTGGTCCACAATCACGCCTCTTCATGACACCGTGACCTCAGTGCTTATCTGGTGTGATGTTCATACCTGCCACTGGGTCAGTGGTCCAGCAGCCACATGCCTCTGTCCCTTCTCCTTTCAGCAGTCCAGCCGGCTTTGCTTAGGTCTCCTTCCATGCACAGACCCTTCATTTCCTCGTCCATTTCCATCTGTTCTCCCAGCATGGCCCCATTGACTTCTAGGGCCTTCTGGTACCCCGCTGCTACTGGAACAGATTTTTACTGACTTTACCACCTTTTGGGTTTGCATAGTAAAGGTGTTCAAATTGAAAGTATTTGTGTGCGGTGACACATAATCCTAGCACTTAGGAGGTGGAGGCAGCAGGATCAGGAGTTCAAGGCCATCTTCAGCGGGCTGTATAGCGAGTTTGAGGGCAGCTTTGGCTCCATGAAACTCTGCCTCTCACACACAAAATTAATCCAGAGTGGTACACACACAAAATTAATCCAGAGTGGCACGCACACTTGTAACCCCAGCATTTGGGAAGCTGAGACAGGAGGATTTCAAGTTTTAAGCTGTACAGTGAGACTCTTTAAAAAATTTTTTTTTTTTTTTTAAATCCAGATTGAAAAGGAATACTGTAATGGTGGTCACTGCTTCCGCCATGCCTCTGCTTCAGCGGGAGGTGCCAGTCTGCACTGCTGATGATTGGGGCTGGGCTGCTGGGCTATGTATCCTGGATGGTCTGCAGCCCTGGATCGCTACCCTGTGGTTACATTAGCTGAGGATGAGCTCCATTTCTGAGTTCAGGAGCTCTGCGTCTTTCAGCCAGTTGGCAGAGGTGTGCTGCTTGGCAGGAGATCTGTGGCTATGAGTCAGGAGTTCAAAATGCCACCGCCACAATCCCATGGAAGCAGAGAATACTGAGCACTTGTGACCACAGGACAAGGAAACGGTGATATTTTGAGCCACCATATTGTCTCAAACACATGGCCACGGTCCACCTGGAGTCTTACAACTCTGACTTACAGGCCAGAGGAATGGGTAAGTGAGGGAAGGCTGCTTGCTGCCAAGCTCTTGACCTGAGTTTGACATCTGGGACCCACATGGTGGAAGGAGAGAATTGACTACGGCAAGTTGTCTTCTGACCTCCTCATGTGTGCTGTGGTAGATGCCCCGCTCCCCAAATAATGTAATAAAGATGCAACATAAATGTAAAACCCTGACTTATAAATGTATTAATATGACACACTTACAAAAATATGCAAATCCTGTATCAGTCATGATGTGTGTTGAATGTATTTGTGTGGGTGTATGCTCCTGTGCACATAGGTATACGTGCACATGTATGCATGTGTAGGCAGAGGCCCACATCTGGTGTATATGTCAGTGGCTTGCTAACTCCTTTTTTGAGGCCAGGTGTCTCACTAAACCTGGAGCTCATAGGTTGGGTTAAGCTGCCTGGCCAATGAACTGCCTGGCTCTGGCTCCCCATCTCTGGGGCTACAGATGTATGCTGCCATGCTTAGCTTTTTATGTAGCTGCTGTGGGGGAGGGGGGCTCCAAGGTCAGATCCTCCTGCATTTATATCAGGCCCTTCACCCACTGACCCATCTCCCCAACCTCCTGTGCCAGTCATTTTATCAGGGTGAAAAGGTGTACCATGAGGTTGTTGAGCAATGACTATGGAGGGAAGGACAGACAGGAGGCAGCTAGCTGTAGGTCTGCTGTTGACTTGAGAGAGCTACATCCTCTCTTGAGAGTCACAGGATGACCCGTGAGGTTGGTGCCAGCAGCCCTGGTTCATGTGCAGGGCTGTCAGGAGCAACAGGGGGGTTGGTCAGAAGCAGCCGCAGAACGACTGCACAGCTGGCCAGAGAAGGGTGTACTTTCAAGGACTGCTGGTTCTCAGGCCCCTGGCTGTCCTGTACAACAAGCCACTTCTCTTCATGTGGAGCCTCAAAACCAGAATTGAAATGAGGCACAAAATGGAGTATACATCTTCCCATTTTTCCTCACATAGTTCCAAATTCCCAGGAAGACACAGAAAGCCCTCACTCCCTTTCCTCTCCGCCACCAGGAGCTTGTGTGTGTGTGTGTGTGTGTGTGTGTGTGTGTGTGTGTGTGTGTGTGTGTGTATGTCCTCTCTGAACTTTTTGCCTTCCTGGCCTCTCCCTTCCTTAAAAGATCATCATTCTTCCCACCGCAGGCCCTTTGCACATCCACTCAGTCTCCCACTTCACCTTGCTCATTTCTGCTTATCCTTAAAGTCAAGGCCCAAGGCAGTTTTCTCAGGGAAACCCTTCTGCATTGAGCAGGCCAGGCATCTGCCACTCTGCTCTGAGCACCCCGCTTCTGGTTAGCACCTTCAGTTGCTTCTCCTTGGAGCAGTCTGAGTCACCAGGCCACACCCCACCAGGCCTGAGCCCTTGAGGTTTCCTATTGCCACAGGCTGTTTTAAGTGCAAGCTGGAGACCACATGGGAGGTGAGGCCAGACTCTTTCCCTCTGAAGTTCCTTATCAGTGAGAGGAGCCTGTGACTTTCTATGAATCTGTGGCTGAATTGTTAGAAATCTTAGTTGCACATTATCCTGAACTGGGGAGGTTCCCTCCCGCCTTCCAGAAGCTCCTGGCTATTTAAGCTGCATTCTGGATGGGATGACAAGATGGCTCCAAGCCAGAGTGGCTTTGTCTGCAGCAGGTGAGCTGGCCCCTCTTTGGTTCTGACCTTCAATCCTAACACTACGTAGCCTTCATTCTTTAAAGTTTTCATTCCTTCAGCCCTCGTAGGCTCCCAGGCCGTTTCGTTTGTCATCATTTCTTGGATGCCAGGGAGAGAGGGCAGACACACAATAAAACAGGCAGTCCCATTTACCCCTTCTAATGGACGGCTGTGGACCTGAGGCCCCATCCCACCCCTCTCCTTACTTTTCACCTTTTCTTGGATTCTATCGAAAACTCGGGTGTGTCTGTGTGCAGGCCTTGACGAACTCGGAAGTTTCACACTTGCTGTGGCCTGGCATTGGGTGAGTCCGAGATCAGCCTCCTTCAGATTAGGGTTGCTAGGAGGCTGAGTTCTAAGCTTGGCCTGGTTTCCTTTCTCTGCCAGTAGCTCTTGCTACTTCCTCTCTTTCCCCACTTCAGCATGCCCAGGTCCTACTGAATGCCCCAAAGTTGCTGCAAGCAGGGGGCCTCTCTGTGCCGCTCAAGGCTCTCAACACCCAAAGGGAGCTCGGCTGTTAGAAAGCACCCAGGGGCTGCAAAGTCTTGTCCTAGGTAGGTCTCTAACCAGGGCTGACGGCACTTGTCCACCGCCTCTCTTATCAGCCACCAGGTGTGCTCAGTGCGCTCAGCCCCTGGCAAAATAGGTGCCCACTTTGCCTTTGCTGAATGAATGAATGCACCGGGAAGAACTCCTAGCTCTGCTCCAGCCGCCCTACCCAAGGATAGAAAGTTGGGTATCTGCGCTTCACACCAGTGAATTGGTGTGCGGTGTTTGAGTCTGCACTATCCCTCCACTCTTCGTGTTAGGTCCAGGCCTGGAAGGCAGCAAGGCCTCGGGGCCAATTGCGAATCATGCAAAGACAGCGCCTCTGCGCGGTGCAGGGTGTGCAGGGTACAGGGTACAGGGTGCACGGTGTTCAATATAGAGCGCGTGCGGGGGTTGGGGGGGGAGGGTACATGATAAAGAGTTCTGGGTGCGGTGCAGAGTAGAGCGTACACGGTGAGGGGCGTATAGTGCAGAGTAGAGGGTGCGAAGTGCACGGTGTTCAGCAAAGAGTAGAGGATGCAGGTTGCACGGTGCAGAGTGCAGGACGTCCGCGGACTTGGGGCCGCCGCCGGGGTCCCTCGAGGGCCGCGGCGGGCCGGGCCCAATGCACGCGCGCCTGGGCGGGCTACAACGGGCCGCCGTCCCGCCTCTCGCCGGAGCTCCCGGCCTTTCCCATCCGGCCCGCGACGCTCCGCCCGCCCCGTCCCACATGACACCGCCTCCGCCGCAAACTTTTTCCTCCCCATCCTGTCGCGGCGGGGAAGGAATGGAAGATGGCGGCCTAGGCGCAGAGTTTCCTGCCCGAGCAGCGGCGGCGGCGGCTCCCGGGGGCTGCGACCCGCGCCACCATGACGCGCTGGGTCCCCACCAAGCGAGAGGAGAAGTACGGCGTGGGTGAGCAGCGCGCCGCCCCGCGCCCGCCCCGCGCGCAACTTCCCCGCCACGGCACCCAGCCTGTTGCCGCGCGGTGCGGAGCCCGGCCCGCCCGGGCTGGAGCTCGTGCGGGGAACCCGGGGACCCTCCCGGGGGCCCCGCGCTCCTCATTCCCGCTCACTCGCTCTGTCCTTGTCCCCTGTGGTCTGGCGCGCGCGGGGCCCCCGGGGGCATTGTTTGCGTGCGTTTTGGCTTCTTCGGGAAACTTCTGTTTGGCATCCGGGACTCCGGGTGGACACTTCATTGTGCTGTGCTGGGATCTGAGAAGCCTCTCTTGCCCGCGTGGGGAGTGGCCGCTGCACCCGGGCTGGCTCTGCTTTTCCCGCCCCGGAGAGTGGGGACACCCGGGTGCTTTGGTGTTCCCGGGGCCCTGGTAACCGACCTCGAGGGCGGGGACCTGGTTTTGCCTCTTTGTCGCTTCCCAAGCGGGTGGAGGGAGTCGGGTTGCAAGCTTGACTCAGTGCACGTTCCAGGGAGCCCGGCTTTCCTCAGTGGCCAGACAGTCCCTGGGCCCTGCAGACCCTGTCTTCCGCAGCTCGCCCCCATCAAATGTCAGGTCTGTCTAGGCCGCAGGGTTCGTTGGAATTCTAGATCTGCCTATTTTGTTTGCAGGCTCTTTCCCTAAGGAGACTTTGACACCCAGCCTCAACCTGAGCAGACTCCTTGAATTGCACACAAGCTTTTCGGGAGCGGGAGCTTTCTGCCTTCCACCCTAAGGGCTACCCTGGGGCACCTTCTCAGCAGCTGTCTGTTCCAGGCATGCCTTCAGCACCCTCTTGCAGGCCTAGTTCATGTCCCAGCCCGTTGACTGGAAGCTTCCTGGAGACTCCCGTCTACAAGGCTGTGTCCTTCCTGTGAACTCCAGTTACTTATTTCTGTAGTGTGTCGGGGACGGTGGCCCTGGGGGCAGCGCTGGAAAAGCCTAGGGCCCTTACCTCCACTCTAGGCCCACAGGCAGGTTTGGGAGTGAACACTGGAGCTGAGCTGTGCCTTCACTTGGCAGACCTTCCTGAGGCCCATGGCAGAGCTGGGCTTTCTGAGGACGGACGGGGTGTGCAAGGAGCTAACAAGCATGCTGTGTACCTCCTAATGGGCTCCTTATGGCGCCATGGCTGTTAGAGGCCCATCCATCTGCATCTAATTTAGGATGGGGATTCCACTTAGGAGGACTTTGGGGTGTGGCAGCAATGGGTTCCTTTCTGGGGTTACCCAGGACTGTTCAAGGAACAGTTAGACAAGGATCGGGAGTGGGCAGAAGCTGGGGCAAGATGTCCAGGAAGCAGTGAGGACGGAGGGATGCTTGCTCCTGCAGGGGAGTCCCCACCAGTGGAGAAAGTTGCTGCTTGCACTTCACCTGTGGTGCAGAAGTATAGCTAGTAGTGAGAGTGGGTTTGAACCCTGGCAGGAGTGAGTTCACACTCATCCCTGGCTGGTGCAGCTGCCACCATTATTGGGTAAGGGAGTCTACTTCTTTGATTTTTGTTTATTTTGTGAGAGGGAGTTTCACTATGTAGCTTTGGTTGGTCCGGGACTTCTCTCTGTGTAGACCAAGCTGGCTTCGTAAGCACAGAGATCTACTTGTCTCTGCCTCCTGAGCGCTAGGTTTAAAGGCATGTGCCATCACACATGATGAGTCTACGCCCCCAGGCTCCACCTTTTTAAAGAAAAATTGGAAGACGTTTATTGGCATGTGAGAGAAAGAAGTAGGCAGGCTGGAGATGTCAGCAGCTGTGGGGTGGAGGGTGTGGGGTAGATAGGAAAGAAAACGGCTGAGGATGCTGGAGGGGAACTCAATCCTTAGTGCCACATAAACCTGGTTTGTAGGCCAGGGTGGTAGTGTGGTGGTGCATACCTGTAAAGCAGGAACTTGGGAGGTGGAGGCAGGAGGATCAGAAGTTGAAGGTTACCGTCTGCATTATAATAAACTTGAGGCCAACCCTGGCTACGTGGGATCTTACCTCAAAAAAAAAAAAAAAAGTCACATTTTCTGAGGGAAAAGCCAGGAAAACCTGCAAATTTAGCAATGGAAGTCTGTGAGTTCCTTTGTTGAGTGTGGGGGCTTCAGTTCAGAGAGAAAGAGAGAGAGAGAGATTGATAGGTCCATCCATTTTGATTCCCAAAGTGACCTGGATGTTGTCAGTGTGCTTTCTGTAGTTCTGTAGTGTGGCTTTACCTGGAGAAGATGGGAAAACATTCCTATCTCAGGGTCAGGAGGGTTTCCCTCCAGGGGAGGAAGCAAACAGCCCAGGTGGCTGTGATCTTCCCCGTTAGGTCACACACCTTCCAGAAGTCACTCTTGGATATGACTTCCAACATCGTGTCTTTTGCTGGTGCATTGATCTTAAAACTCTTTTGGGAATTTCTCAAAGGAGAAGAAAACTCTTTTGGAAAGTTCTCAAAGGAGAAGTGTCTAGGGCAGTGGTCCTCAACCTCCCTAATGCTGCGACCCTTTAGACCCTTTAATACAGTTCATCATGTTGTGGTGACCCCCCCCACACACCGTAAAATTATTTTAATTGCTACTTCATAACTGTAATTTTGCTATGGTTATGATTCATAATGTAAATCTCTGATATGCAGGATATGTTCGACCCCCGTGAAAGGGTCATTCGAACATCAAAGGGATTGCGACCTACAGGTTGAAAATGCTGGTCTAGGGGTTGGCTTTTGTCAGCAAATTCTAGTAAAAGTGTGAAAGACTATCTGGTGTAGGAGAGGGTGGGGCCGTGTCTGTCTTCACCAGGATGAGGTAAAACAGCTGAGCTTGGATGTAACAGGGCATCAGAGGGAACCTTGAAGATCAGAGTCTCCATGAGAATGTGTCAGAGTGGAGGGGAGTCAAGGATGGACCCACCGAGGCATCCCAGCTCTCTGTGTGTCTGACAGTTTGCGTTAGGAGGACCTTAGTGGTCCCCAAGGCAGATGCTCACTGGGAAGGATGGAAATGCTTGTATGCGTGGTGATTGGCTGGTTCTCCCTAAGGGAAAATTACTAAAGATTCCCCATACCAGCCTCAGCATTCTCTTTGGTAGCCTTAACAACAGGCCTGTGTTTCTCTCCTGAGTTCTGGTGGGTGGACCCTGCTTCCACTCAAGCCACTTGGCCCATGAATGAATCACGAGGGGCAAGGAAAGAAAACGATCAAAGGACATCTCTTTTGGAAACATGAATCACAGCTCATTGTTCAGAGGAGCTTGGGGACTCTTAGAGCATTGTTTGTAAATGAGACACTCCAGTTATTTATTTATTTATTTATTTCGGAAGCTGAGATGAGAGTAAAAGCTGATGTGTGGCTCCTGCCAGGCAGGAAATGGGGGTTCCCATGATTCATTTCGAGGGGTTGCTGCTTGTGAAGGCTGCCAGCTGGCTTTTTCTCTCTCTTTCGGGCATGGTTTGGTGGGCCATGGTTGGGGACCTGGCTTATTCATGCAGGCCTAAACTTTGATTTAGCTGTCATACCAAGTGCTGGGCAACATAATCTTCTCCATCACCGATCTGGCAGGATCTTGTCTTCTGGAATTAGTACGTTTTGATGGCTCCTGTTTCTCAGGATCTCGTACATACAGGCTAGAGGCACACCTGGGACAGTGTGTTCACAGTTGTTGAAGACCAAGTAAGGGCCGTAGAGGTGTGCACAGCCTGATCTCCCCACCCTGAGAATTGTGATGTGCTAATACAGAAGAGAGACTTTGTAGGTGTGATCAAGCTTAGGAAGTTTGGGATGGACTCTCATGGGCTCATGGAGCTTGGCTGGCAGAGGGAGTGGGAAGAGAGACATATAGAATGGGAAGTCAAGTTCCAAACCAGAGAATGACTTGATGGGCAGATGCTGGCCCCAAGACATAGGGGCTCACTTGCAGGGACCAGACTGAGGCCCCAGAGATCTAAGGACTGCCAGGCAGTATGACTTCATTAAACTGGATGATTCTGCAAACACCCCAAATGAGCTTGGAAGTAGATTCCTCCTGGAATCTACTGGTGGGAGCCTTGCTGGTCAGTGTTTCTGTTTTGAGACCCAGGGCCTCTGGGCCTCTAGCTGCAAAAGTGTGGAGCCATGCTCTTGGGTGAGCTTAAGGTGACCTAACTGGGGTAGTTTGTTATGGTAGCAGTAGAAAACCAGAGTAGGAGGCGTGGACAGCAGCTTGGGCCAGGATTCTCTGTCCTTGAGCCCTGCTAGGTGCAGGGCAGATAGTGAGCCCAGCACTCCTCACCCACCCCTTCCAGGTAGACATCCCCAGCTGGGTCAGGGCATTGGCAAGGTAGGCACCTTAAATTATTCTTGGCTCTTGCTCCTAATGTGACTCTCAACCTTGATATTCCCATGTGCAGAGTGGAGCTGAGCCTGCTTACTTCTGAGTCTTACAAGGATTCATTGACATAATGTGCTCAGAGCATGTGAGTGGTGTGCGCCAGCTGCTCAATGCAAGCAACTATTGTTTCATTTTTAAGAAAAAATTCTTATATTTATGTGTGTGTGCGCGCGCGCAACATGGTGCAGATGTGGATATCACAGGATAGCTTACAGGGCTTGGATTTCTCCTCCCGCTTTGTGTTCCAGCGATCAAACTCAGGTCATCACACTTAGTGCTTTTACCCCCTCAGCTACCTTGCTGGCCTCTACTTTTATTCATTATTTAATAAGGTACAGCTTTTAGAAATGGAGTAACGAAGAAATGGGTGTAGTGGTGTATGCCTTTTAGTCATAGCACTTGGGAGGTCGTAACAAGTCTTTCTCTGTCCTGCCGGCTCCTAAATAATGACATGGAGGCTTTGTACTCATTGGGAGAGCTTGGCCTATAGCTTAGCTGTTCCTAACTAGCTCCTATAACTTAAATTAGCCCGTTAATATTAATCTACATTCTGCCATGTGGCTCGTGGCTGTTACCTCTCCTCCTGCACATCCTGCTTGCTCTGCTTCTCTACCTGTATTCTTCCCAGAGTCCTCTCTGTCCCTGGAAGTCCCGCCTAACCTCTTTCTGCCTAGCTGTTGGCCATTCAGCTCTTTATTAAACCAATCACAGTGACACATCTTCACACAGTGTACAAATACCCCATGACAGGAGGCAGAGGCAGGGGGATCTCTGTGAGTTTGAAGCCAGCCTGGTCTACAGAGTGAATTCCTGGATAGCCAGAGCTACATAGGGAGATCCTGTCTTGACAGAAAGTCAAAAAAGCTGAGAGAGAGAGAGAGATAGAGTGAGAGAGAGAGAGAGAGAGAGAGAGAGAGAGAGAGAGAGAGAGAGAGAAAAATGAATGACAAGAGACTTCCTATTTAGACATAACACCCATAGTTCTTGGGAAAATGATTTCCTTCAAAAGGTGATTTAAGTTTGTTTGTTTTTTGTTTTTTTCTTTATTTTGAGACAGAATCTCACCAGATTGCTTAGGCTAGCCTTACTCTGTAGCCCAGGCAAGTGATTTCTTAATGTGAAACATGGAGTATGTTGACATGGACTTTGCTTCAAACACTGGAATATCTAAAGACCCCTGGGAGGGCACAGGGGAGAGGGGAGGTGGAGACCCCTCTCATTTTGTAGAGAGGTGAGCAGGCTGCTGCTTTGGGATAGAATATTAGATTTGAGCCTAAGTAAGTAGGAACGCACACAGTTTCATTCACTAGAGTTGCAGAAAAACCAAATTAGGACACAGATAGTATTTCTCCAAAGCGGATTTTACCTTGAAGCACAAATGTTTTAAATGTGTTGTTAGATCACTGTTCTGGAATATTTATTACCTGTCTGATCAGGATTGTGTTAGGGTGTGGAAATCGGTCTCAGTCTGTTTCTGGGTCATTGCTCACCTCTGTGGCTGCAGGCCGTGAAGGCAGGGAACAGAGTTGGGGTGAGTCCTCTGTGGAAATGGCGGAACCCACCAGGTCTTTTCAGTAGTACTTGAGCTCTGCCTTCCTCCAGCTCTCCTTCCTTTTCTCTACTTTTCTTCCTCTCCCTTTCTCTTCCTCTTTTTTTCCTTCATTGAAGTTTCTGTTTTCAGGCAATATGGCCACGTGCAGTCGTAAAAAAAAATAATAACACAAAGGGATCTTTTGCTCACTTTTTCAGTTTGCTTCAAGTTTGTGTCTTACCAGCCTTCTCGCACAATCTCTGAGCCAAGCTACAGAGCACTCAGGTCCCCAGGCCCCCTCAGCTGGCCTTTAACAGCCTTCTCTACCTCCATAAGGCACTCCCCACGTTCTGACAACTGTTAGTCTCTTCTGTGTCTAGACTTGCTCCGTGGCTTCTTGTTTGCTGGCCTACCAGGTTGTTGTGCCTGTCCAGTTTGCTCCTATTCATGGCTGAGTAGTGTTCTTTGTGGCTCTGCCACAGATGACTGTTCGTCTGTCAAAGGATATCTGAGTTTTGGCTGTTACAGATAAAGCTGCTATGAACACTCTTGTAGAGATTTTTGTGAACGTAAGTCTTCATTTGTGAGGTGTGTGTGTGTGTGTGTGTGTGTGTGTGTGTGTGTGTGTGTGTGTGTGTGTAGGCCAGAGGCCATTGTTGGGTGCCTTTCTCTATCACTCTCCACCTTATGTTTTGAGGCAGGGTCTCTTATTAGACCTGGAACTCATCTTTTTGGACTAGGTGGGCTGGTTACCCAGCTACAGGATCCCTCTGTTTCCACTTCTTCATTGCTGTGTTTACAGATACATGCCACTGTGCTTGGCCTGTACATGGGTACTAGGGCCCAAATTCAGGTCCTCATGCGTGTGGCTTAAGTACTTTACCCAGAGAGCCACCTCTGCAGTCCTGGATATTTCGCTTTCAAAAGAAACTGCCAGACTTTACCACACTGGCGCAGGGGCTGCCTTCACCAGCCAACTGTTGCTTTCTTCCTGCTCCTGCGATGTCGCAGTTTGTCCACTTTACCCAGGCTGACTCGGACAGCAATGTCTTAGTATGAGTGGACTTCGCGTCTCTCCAGGGTAGCCCTCCTCTGATGTCTGGGTGTCATGTATTCGTGGAGGCCAGCATGCGGCTGCCTGATGATGATGGAGGTGCTCCAGGGAGGGCCAGCAGGGGTGGGCCTCTGGTTGTTCAGGGTGGGGCCTCTCAAGATGGCTCAGTGACTGAAGTTGCCCTCTGGCCTCTGTGGGTGTCAAGATACATGTTCCCTTCCCCCAAATAAAATAATGTTAAAAAAATGAAGAAATCTTAGAAAGATAATACTTTGTTACCAACAACAAGGAGAGAAATTGTTCCATGCACGTTCTCATGGAGGGGTAGTTGTTCAGTCTGAAGGGACACCCTGGAGTGGGCGGCACAGTTAGTGGGCCAGCCCTGTTTAACCTTGCTGCTGATCACTCATCTTGCTGCTGATCATTCACACCGTCACTTTTCTAACCGTTTCAGTGTGCTGAGAAGGTCTGAGGGGACCTTCTGCTCTAGTTTGCTTTCTGTTGCTGTGATAAAACACCAAGACCCAAAGCAACTTGGGGAGGAAAGGGTGTATTTGCCTCACAGGTTACAGTCCATCATTCAGGGAAACCGAGGCAGGAACTCAAGGCAGGAGCTGAAGCAGAGACTGGCTTGCTTCACCAGGCTTGCTCAGCTACTTTTCTCATACAGCCCAGGCCCCCCTACCTAGGGTTGGTACTGCCCACAGTGGTCCAGGCCCTCTCACATTAACCGGCAATGACTGATGAATGCAGTTCCCCAACTGAGATTCCCTTATGCTAGGCATATATATGTAGGTTTGTGTCAGGTTGAGAAACCCTAACCAGCAAAGAGAGCAAAGCAATGAGGAGGTGTCCATCGGAGTTGGCTTTTAGCCATGACAGGTTGCCATCAATAGCCTCTTGGAGTTCATGGGGGTGCACCACCACCATCAGTTGCACCCCGTGAACATAGCTTCCAAATGGGACCTTGACATCTTCAAGGTGGAGATGCCACATGTGACTGGGGAAAGCCTCTGAGCCTCTCCTAGCCTCCTTTCCATCTTTCCCCAAAGTGGGGAGACTGCTAGTTATGTGGGGTTCACAGGAGTTAATATTCTGTAAGGCAGTTTGGAAGCATGGTGGTACAAGAACTGAAAACCCTGCTCTGAGTTTGCTCTACTAACATAGGGGAAGCCCTTGGGGCTGTCATTATGATCCATGCGCACAGTGTGTATATTAGTGTACTGGGACTGCTGTGACAAAGTGCCAGAAGCTGGGTGCTTTAAGCAGCAAATATTTATTTCACCACTGTTCTTGAGCTGGGAGTCTTAGGTGGCCATATAATGATTTGTTTGTTTGTTTGTTTTTGGCGACTTGTCTACTTGGCTTTGTGGTGGTTTGAGTGAGAATATCTCCCATAGGCTTGTATATTTGAACACTTGGGCCCCACTTAGTGGTGCTGTTTGGGGAGGCCTAGGAGGTGTGTCCTTGCTGAATGAAGTACATCAATTAGGGGTGGGCTTTGAGAACAGAAGGCCTGCTTCCAGTGTGTTCTCTCTCGACTTTTTGTTTGTGATTGGAGATGTGAGCTGTCAGCTTGCTGTTCCAGCTGCCATGTCTGCCATATCATGCCACCCCACCATCATGTTGATGGACTCTGATTCTTCTGGAACCATAAGCCCAAATAAACTCTTCCTTCTATAAATTGCCTTGTTCATGGTGTTTTGTCACAGCAGTAGAAAAGTGAGTATTATGAGTTCCAAACTGAGGTTGTAACTCCAGAATTCAGATTTAGGGGCTCACAACCCAGCCCACAGCAGTGTACCTTACGACTCAGCTGAGTTTCCCTTATCTTCATGCCTTTGGGTTTTGTTTCATTCTTTCCTGTAAGCTGCAGGTCCCTGGAAGGATGTGGCAGATGAAGTGTGGGGCTCCTGTCCTTGGGCCAACCTGGAAGTCAGCAGTAAAGCTGGTGCCGGAACAGTGTGCTCAGGCGGTTTTAGACCCAGAGAAGAACTCTATTTGGTGCTGTTGTTCTTTAACGCTTCATTGGGTCTGGGCGCTCACACACCCTGCTAGGATTCATTTCTGGGTTCTCAGCAAGGTGTGTTTTTGTGGCATGAGCAGAGTGGCCAGGTGCATGGTGCTTCCTGAACCGCAGCTCTGTGGTGATGGCAGGGATGGCCTTTGGTGCTCGGACTGCACCCTGGCTGCCATCCTGGGCCACTCACTGCCTGATTCCAGGGACTGCCCTGCATACTGCAGTGCGAGGCTGTCTTCTTTGGGAGGCTGTCTTCTTTCCCCAGGGCAAACTCACAAGGCACCACTGAGTCATAGGGGAGCTAAAGGGGCGGGGAGGGGGACTGTCTTGGGGCAAATAAATGACTTCAGCTTGGTGATCATTTTGAAGTCATGCTGGCCCTGCACCCACCAAGTAAGTCACCCCCGGCTGCACCCAGGAGGGAATCTGGGTACACACAGGCACTCTGGTTTCAATAGGCAGGCGGTTCCTCCCAGACAGACAAGGCAGCTTGTTAAATTTTCTTATGGGTGCCTACAGTGCATAGCATGTGTGGATAACATAAAAAGGTCTCGGTTTCAGAGGCATAGAGCGCTGTTGTGGCTTTATTTATTTATTTGTTAGCTGCTTTTTGAGACATGTTTTAGTCAGTAGTCTGCTGGCGTAGACCTCACTGTGCATCCTAGGTTGGCTTCAAACTCACTATGTAGCTGAAGATGACCTTGAACTTCTGGTCCTCAGGCCTCTCCCTCCTGAGTGCTGGGATTACAGCTGTGAGTCACCATGCCAGTTTTTTTGTTTTGATTTGTAGCTTTGACAGCTTCTGTCTCTCACAAGAGTGAGAGACGCAGCAGAATGAGCTTTAGAAAGTATTACTGAGATGGGGTGAGTGGCCATAGTTCTTACTGGTTCACAGGGGACCGAGAAAGTACGGAGCATGGTCACAGCTTGAATATGTCAGCGGGAGTGTCGCTCAGCCTCTACCAGGTGCTGTTTAAAGCCCTGATTTGCCATTACCTTGGGAGTGTGGCACGCAATTCATGTGCCACCCTGAGTGATTTGTTTAACTGAATCTGAAACATTAGATAAGCTTGTAGAGAAATGCAGCAGCCGTGATTTTCTTTCTGAATTTGGCTGCTCGCTGCTCTCACAAACAGCTCTGCTATTTGGCTGGCTCTTGGCTTTTTTTGAGACAGGGTCTCCCTATGTAACTTTTGGCTGGCCTGGAACTCAGTTCATAGACCAGGCTGGCCTTAGACTCAACAGAGATCCCCCTGCTTCCGGCTCTAGTGCTTTGGCTTCTTATAGTTAAAGTGTGCCTTCTGTCCGGAGGCTCACAGCTCTCTTCCCTGAAGTCAGTTCCCAGCCAGGTCACAGCAGGTAGGTGGAGAGAAGTGTGCACCCAGGAGTTGGTAGTCCCCTCCACCCACTCCTGTTGATGTTTATTGTCTCTTAATCAGGAAGTTCCCTGGGACAGGCCCTTTAGTGTCACCAACCATGAGCACAGGTCTTTTTATTTCTGAAACTCCATGGCAAACGGTTGTTTGCATTCCCTAGAGATGGGCAGAGATGCAGCTGAGAACTGAGGCTGGCTGTCTTCTGGTGTCTGTGGGTTTCAGGATGCTTCGTCCTATGGTGCTGAGTCCAGGGAGCAAACTCTGCTGAGCACCTGTTCTGTATTGACCCTGCAGCTTCTGAATGTGTCCTCAAGAGTGTTCTTGACGTCCTAACACCTCGTAACCTATCTGTGGCTGTGGGCTTCTTTTGGCCTCAGAGGATGGTGCACTCAGGCTGGGCGGGAGAACTGCCCGTTTTCCTAAGTGTTGGTTTTTGTCGTGTTACTTCCTGGAACCTGTATTCTGAAGTGACCCTTGTGCTTATGATGGAGCGTGCATCAGAAAAGGCGGTGAGAACCCTGTGACAGTGTTATGTGGGCACGCTGTGAGGTGGAGCACAGAGCACTGTGTCGGGAGTCTGCGTTCAGGACTGTGTGGTCAGTCCTTGCAGCCTCAGTACCTCATCTAGAGACAGGGCCACAGGAGCCCCCGTGCCCCTTCCCCCATGCCTGGGACTTTCAGGAGGGAGGAGTGCGCTGCCTCCTCCCATCATGCTAGCTCCTTAGAGAACACATGCCATTTCTGGCAATTGTTCTAAATCTGAAAAGGACATTGTGGGCTTACTTCCCCTCATGTTTAGAGTTTCATTTAATGACTACTAGTCAGATTTCACGTCACCTGTTGCTATTCTGTGAGGTGAATGTTCCCTATAGCTCACTTGGGCTGATGGGCCTGGGCGTGGAGAACCCTGCTGGTGGAAGGAAAGCCAGTGCTTTCAAGAGCTGCTTCCCTCTCCCCTCCCTCCTCCCCTCCCTCCTCCCTGTCTTCTCTCCCTCCTCCTCTCCTCCCCTTCCTCCTCCTCACACTACTCCCTGTCTTCCTTTCTTCTCTCCCTTCTCCCTTCTCCTCCCTCCTTCCCTCCTCCTCTCCTCCCTTTCTTCCTTCCCTCATAGTCTTCTCCCCTCCCCCTCCTCCTCACGGTCCTCCCTCTCTTCCTTCCCTCTTCTCACTCTCCCCTTCTTCCCTCCTCTTCCTCCCTGTCTTCCTCTCCTTTTTCTTTTCCTCCTCCTGGTCCCTCTGTGCCTTCCCCCTTCACTGCTCCCTCCCTCCTCCCCCTCCTTTTCCTCCCTCCCCCCCCCTCCCCTCACTGTCTGTTTGTATCTCAGTTCAGTTGGCACTGGTGGTCCAGAGTTGTCCTCCTGGGTTGTCCCATACTCTAGCATAGTCCCTCTCTGAACCTGCCAAGGCCAGTGTTATGCGAATTGGGTTGTCATGATGGAGACAGACAGGTACTAACTGGTAGGTGGCTCATGTAGGTGCCAGACCCCACCCTGCTGAGTGACACCCAGGAATCTTGTTGAGTATGTAGATGCATTGGCCATGGGGTGTGGACATGTCTGATGTGGGGACCTTGCTCTGTAGTCAGGTTGGGGTTCTGCCATTGAATGAATTCTTACTGGGTTCTGGAGCTTTGGTGGTTTCTGAGTTGTTACTTGTTTTCATGGCGACATCAACAGTCTTTCCTCTTAGAGTTCCTGGCTCTCCGGATCTCAGACTCTGGGTGGCCGGTGCACCTTGAATGCCACAGAATGCTCCTTGTGGCTCTCTTGGCTTCCTCTCCCATACCTCCTCAGCTGGGTGCCTGATGGGTCTGGGTCACAGCCCCCCGTCCTGCTCTCCTTCCTTGGCTTGGCGCCTTCGTGCTTGCTTCTGCTCAGCTCCTGGCATTGTAGGCCTTGTCATGGCTGCCTCCTGACTGTTCCCCTTGCTCTGAGCCAGGCTGTGGGGACAGCCATGAGGGAAGGTTGAGGACCCATTTTGAATGATTCTGAGTCCCCAGACCCTAGCTTCCTGAGTGGAGGAAGGAAAATGGAGGAGACCAGAGACAGGATGGGAGCCAACATGTGTGTCTCCCTGGATGGGCTCTTGGAGCTGGAGGATTCTGTCTTCATTTCCTTTACCAGAATCCCCTCAGTGAGTCTGGGGGATGGATCTCTGTGGCTGGGGCATAGTCTTCACAGCTCAGGCCAGGAAGCCAGCTGCCTCCATCTGAAGAGGAGAGAGCCAGCTCTTCCTGGTCTGCCCACACAGGCAGCTCATGCTGCCTGCAAGATGGAACAAAGGAGAAATTGCTGCTGGCAGACCCTGCGGCCTGGGCTCCCACACCCCATGCCTCTAGGGTGTCCCCTCAGCCTCCCTGTTGTCCAGATTGTGCACAGTTGCCCTTATGCTGAGTGTGGGTGGCAGAACTTTCTTCCTAGGGAAACACTCTGGGGACATGTGAGCTAACTCATGCCAAGCAGGGTTCTCAGCCTGGGCAGTACTGACTTCCTGGGCTGGGTCAGTGTTTGTCACAGGAGCTGTCCTGGGCTTTGCAGGATGCTCTACAGTATTCATCCAGGAACCCAGTAGCACTTTCCAGCTCTAGGTGGGAAACTCCCCCAAATGTCTCACACATCCTCAAGTGTTTTCTTGGGGGCAAGATGGCCAAACTCACAGGAGCCCAGATGTGTTCACCGCTGTTACTGCTGCTTCTGCGTCTGCTCTTACTGGCAGGAAAGTGTCTTCTGTGAGCCACACACCTTGAACTATGTTCTAGTTATTTCTTCAGTCCCTGTGATCAACACCAAGACCAAAAGCACCTTGGGGGAGGGAAGGGTTTGTTTCATCTCACACTTCCAGGTCACACAGTTCATCACTGAGGGAAGTCAGGGCAGGAACTCAGGGTAGGAACCTGGAGGCAGGAACCTGGAGGCAGGTACTGAAGCAGAGACCATGGAGGGTTACTGGCTTGAGTTATATAGCTTTGTAGCTCAGGCCCACCTGTCCATAGTGGGCTGGCCCTCCTACATCAAATCAGCCATCAAGAAAATGCCCCACAGATATGTCCACACTTTGTGTATGCTGTCACAGCCCCTGAGAGTTCCTATGTGCAGATCCTCTGCTGTGTCCAGAAGATAATGTTTCATTCACAGCCACTGGCTCTTACACCCCTCCCACCCCTCAAAAATGATCCCTAAGTGGTAGTGCTCCCCAAGGGGAGGTGTATGTGTGTGTGTGTGTGTGTTTAGTATATATGTTCCCTTTAGGGCTGAATATTTTTCAGTCTCTTATTCTCTGCACTGTGGCTAATGGTTAGTTGTGGGTTTCTGTGTTAATCATCATCTGCTGCAAAGAGAAGCTTCTTACTTAACAATATTTTTTTAATTATATGTATATGTGTGTGTGTGTGTGTGTTATATGCACACATGTGTAGGTGTCCCTGAAAGGTCAAGGGCATGGAATCCCTCTGGAGCTGGAGTCATAGGCAATTGTGGGATGCCTGATATGGGTGCTGGGAACTGAACTCAGGTCCTCTGCAAGAACAGTATGTGCTTTTAATTGATGACCTATCCATCCAGCCCCGAAAATTTTTGTTTTTAAATTGCATTTATTTTCATGCATGTATGTGTCTGTGTGCTATTCTGTTATGTGGAGGTCAGAGGGCAACTTGTGGTAATTGGTTCTTTCCTTCTACTATGTGGGTGCTGGGGAACAAACTTAGATTATCAATCTTGGTAACATTGACCTTAATCACTGAGCTATCACACCTGTCCTGTGAGTGTTCTGGATGTCAGGCCTCTGATGATATGTGGATGACCTGGGGACCAACCAGCCAGGCCAGCATTTCCTGTAAGAAGCACTCCCAAGCCAGGCACTGGAGACCTGTTGGGAATGTAGGGGCCCAGACACTCTGCTCAGAGTTTGTTTCTTGAGACAGCAGCTCTGACTGATCTGGAACTCACTCTGTAAACCAAGGCTGGCCTTGAACTCACAGAGATCTGTTTGCTTCTGCCTCCTGAGTGCTGGGATTAAAGGCGTGTGCTACTATGCCCAGAGTTTTATTTGTAGAAATAAAAGTACTTTCCATGCCTCTTTTATTTTTTTTAATTTTTCTAAAATAATAACTTATTTTCTTTAACATAATTGACTTTACCAGGGGCAAATAATTATTTAGCAGGAAGAAAATGTGGTTATTTTTCTTCTAAATCGCCTCACTTCTGTGAACTTAGCATGATTTATTTCAAGTCCTGCCTGTCTTGTGTGTTTGGCTGCCCATTTCTCAAAGGTGAGAATGCATGTTGGGTTGTCCAGCCCTTAAACCAGGCCACTGCAAACCCTTGGCTAGTTCTTGGTGAGCATTGCTTTGAGGGCTAGCCTGATGAGTCTACAGCAATAGAGGACTGGGGTCAGAGCAGTTTCAGGGAGGAAACTTGGCCTGTGAGCCTCAAACTGTCTTCTGGTGCTACCTACAGGCTCAGTGGTCACCTAGCCCCCTGCCCTGGGGGCTTCATGTCCTGTGGTCTGATAGGACACAGTGCGTTTCCATAGCCTTTCCTGCTGTCTGGACATGCTCTCTGTTTCCATCTGTCTTGATTTTCCAGGCTTACCCCTGCCTTCCCACCCAGCTTGGTGAAGCGTGGCCTACCCTGTGTTGCTCTCTGCAGTACCACAGTATACTTCTGCTCCGGTCCGCATGTTCCCAGCCTGTGATATGATCCATGCATGTAGGTAAAGGGACAGATTTCATCTCTACATCCCTGAGGCTGGAGTCTCGTGTGTGTGTGTGTGTGTGTGTGTGTGTGTGTGTGTGTGTGTGAGAGAGAGAGAGAGAGAGAGAGAGAGAAAGAGAGAGAGAGAGAGAGAGAGAGAGAGAGAGAGAGAGAGAGAGAGATGACCTGTGGCTGCTTCCAGCCTGGTGTGGAGTCCCCACTGAGTGACTGGGACAGTGATCTCACAGCTACCTTCCCTCCCCTGTGTCTTGGCTGTCTGCATGAGTGGGGAGATGGGCGGGTGGGGTGAGCAACCTTTACAGCTCAGGTATTCTCTAGGAAAATTGGGGCCATCGCTTGCATTTTTGTGATTTTTTCTGGGCTTAGAATTTCTCCTGCTGTTGCTTGATACAAGGCTACTTTTCAAGTCTCTTTTGAAGATAAAAGAGAGCTCTTCCTCCAATGATGGCTTAGGGAGGGGGTAGAGGGAAGGTGACTGAAGGAAGGGGGTGGCAGTTGAGTCCTGGCTCCAGCTCCACCCAGCGGGGCTGAAGCTTGTCTGGGGTCTCAGATGATCTGTCAGTGAAGGTTCTGCCTCTAGCTTTTCCTGCCCCCAAATGCGTTAAAAAGACAGGTATCAAAGGAGAGAATCGACGTCCACGGGCTTTGTAGACACAAAACATTAGACAGCCACGAGGACCGGTGAGCGGCCCCTGTTCAAAGGGAGATGGGTCGCTTTTCCTGTCCAGTTCAGCGAATCAGTGCACTAGACTGCAGACCAGGAGACACGATCCAGGGCACTTGGGGCCGCTAATTCAGTCACTGACAAACGATACTGCAAGAAAATGTTATATCCATCAAAACAGTTTGTCAGTTACTAAAAAAAAAAAAAAAATCACGCAAAGAAGTACTGTAGAACTCATGACGCCCTCCCCCGCCCCCACGTGTTCCCCATGGAAATCACACAAACATTGACAATGGCACTGTTCACAGTTCTCGCAAGTAGACATGAATAACCTAAGGGCTCACCTTTGGTGAGTGGATAATACAGTGAAATATTAAAAAGGAATGAAGCATCCATGCATGGGATGGTGTGGATGAACTTGGTAAACATTATGCTAAGGGACCACAACGAGTCACGGAAGGATGTGTTTTGCAAGACTGCCAATATGCGTTATCTACCACAGGCAAAGCCACAGACACAGAGCAGATTAGTGCTAGCCTGGGGCTAGAGAAGGGGGAAGGGACTGCTTAACAGCCCTTTCCTCTTACAAGGATGACAATATTTTAGAGGTAGATGGAGGTCACAGGAGGCTCACAATATTGTGAACTTCTGACTGGTAGCTGGTACCCAGCTAAGACTAGTCTTAGCTTCTGGGCCCTATTTAGTCTGCAGGCTTCGCATTGCTCACACCTGGCTTACAGTCTTAGAATCTGTATCATCCCGTCCCCCCCTCCCCCTCCCCATCCCGTGCGCACACCCTCTAGACTCCACCCTCCTTCTTCCTATCATTCTCACTTTGGCTTTCTGGCCTAACTTCCTGCTCACCTACCGGCCTGTCAGCATTTTGTTAACCAATGAGAGTAATGCATATTCATAGTATAGAAAAAGATTATTCCCCAGCAGTCTCTCACTGAACCTGGAGCTTACTGACAGGCTAGGCAGGCTGGCCAGCAAGGTCCTTGGGTCTGCCTGTCTCTCTCCATTCCCCAGCACCCTGGTTATAGATGTCCACCACCCCATCTGACTTTTTCTTTCTGTTGATGCTGGGAATCTCAACTCAGGCCCTCATACTTGTGTGGCAGTCACATTACCCACTCAGTCATCTACCTGGCACTCAAATTACCATTATTTTCTGTTACTATTTTGTGCTAGTTATTAAAAGAATGTAAACGATCTAGAAAGTGTAAAGGCATTAGACAACAACAACAACAGTTCAGTATTCTCCATTTAGCTGTAACCAGCCTTCTGAGTACACTGCTGTCTCTGTGGCCTGAAACCTGGCTGCTTGCGTGGTGGTAGGAAGTGGGCCTTTGGCCTGTGGGAAGGTGTGAGGGATCAGTGCCTGTCTTAGTTTCCTTTCTGCTGCTGTGGTGAAATACTCTGACAAAAGCAGCTTATGGAAGACAGGGTTATTTAGCTCACAGTTCAAGGGGTCCATTCATCATGGTAGGGGAGTCCAGGGAACAGGAGCTTGAAGCAGTTGGACATCTGCATCACCTCTGTGATCAGAAAGCACAGAGAGATGAGTACCGCTGCTGCTCAGCTTCCTCTCTCTTTTGAATGGACTCAACCCTGGGAATGCTGCCACCCACAGTGGGTAGCTCTTCCCATACCAGTTAAGGCAATCAAGATAATCCCCACAGGCAAGCCCAGAGGCCTGTCTCCCAGAAGATTCTAGAGTTTGTCTACTGACAGTTAGCATGCTACAGAGCCTCTGTTAGAGGCCTCCCCAAGAGTTGTCTTCTTCCATGTGAGGACTTAGGACATCTGTGAAGCAGACGCAGACCTTCACCACATATCAAATGTGCTGATGCTTTCAAGCTGGGCTTCTGGCTTCCAGAACTATGATGTATTTGTGTTACTGATTGACATAGTAGTCAGAACAGGCCATCACACCTTTCTATGTGTAAGAAGCAGGTGGAAAAACAGGAGGATCCCTGGCCCTTTTCAGCTAGTAGGCAGCTTGCTCATCCATCTGGCTGTGGCAGTGGAGCTGAGCTGGGCTGTCTCTGGAAACTTCTGTTTAGAGCCATAGCAAGGCAAGAGGCCTTTGCAGTGCTGGAGTTTGGGCTGGGGTGGTGTACAAGTGGAGTAAAAGACTTTCTTCAGCCCTGTTGCAGCCAGGGTAAACTAAAAGCCAAGTCTCTATTTCCAGTTTTTGTCTGGCTGGCAGTTGACTGTGGGGACCAGATGTGGTCACGGACTCTAAGACATTTGTCTGCACAGCATCTCCCTTTGATTTCTGTGATTTATAGACTGGAATGTCAAGGTGGGATTAGCATGGAATGAGCCTTCAGAGTGAGAAATCACCATGCCTGGGCATGAAGGATGGCGTGAATGTGTTTCTTAAGGACAGAGGTGGAGTGACCGCGGCACACAGGGTACAGCATCAGGACTTGTGCTGTCGAGTGCCCCAGTGACATTTGCAAAGTCGACGGGTTGCTTGCACATGTGGCCAGCGGCTTTGCGATGTGCTTTAGATCTGTCTGTCTACATTTTATGTTTTTACCAGTTCACAAAACCTTTACCAGGGGACTGGGGCGACACTCAGTAGAGTGTTTGTTGTAAGTGCAAGAGGGTATGAGTTCAAATCCTAAGCACCTCCCTAAGAGCTGGCCAGGGCCATGAATGCCTGTTACTGTAGCATTGAGGTTGGGGTGGGGTACAGACAAGCAGATCTCGGGAGCTTGGTGGGCACCAGCCTGGCTGTTCGGTGAGAAACCGTTCCTCAAATTAAAGAGAAAAGAGTGGAGAGCAATACAGGCGGACACCTGATGTCCTCCTCTGGCCTCCATGTGCACACACACACGGGTATGCACACCCACCTGCATATGTAACACACACACACACACACACACACACACACACACACACACACACACACAATTGGGTGGACTCCTTGGCAGGTCCCGGGTCTACTTCTCCTTGCTGCTTCCTGTCACCCAGGCCATTTGGGTACATTTCTAAACCCATTTGCAGAATTACCCTCCCCCACCTTACCTGATGTTTGTTTTTACCTGCGGTCAACTGAAGCCTGAAAATGGTAAATGGAAAATTCCAGAGATGAATGATTCATGCTTTAAATAATTGAGGACTGTCCATGGCTGTAATTGTTCAGTTACTAGTTACTGCTGCTTCCTTCCCTGGCTGGCTTTGTAAGTGAACTTGATCATGTGTGTGTGTGTGTGTGTGTGTGTGTGTGTGTGTGTGTGTGTGTGTGTGTGTGTGTTTGCGCGTGTGCGCGTCTGCATGCAGGAGAAACATGTTTTATGTGTAGCTTGGTACTCTCTGCCTTCGTAGCACACATGCCTGTGGATGAGTGGGGACTGCTGTGCATGTGTGTGTAGGAGGGTGGGTGCCCCTGCACAGGGAGCCTCAGACCAGGGTGCACCTGGCACCCAAATCCAGCTACACTGTCAGAAGTTTTTTTTTTTCCCCCAACACTTGAGAGCTTGAGAGTGTCTTTTTTTAAAAAAAATTACTATTGCATTTTATTTATTTTAAGTGTGTATGAGGGGTGCATGGGCATCACATTATGCATGGGGAGGTCAGAGAGCATCGTGCATGAGTGTTCTTTTCACCGTAGGAGGTCTGGGGGTCAAACTCTGGTCACCAGGCTTGGCAGGAGGTGCCTCTATCTGCTGAGCTATCTTGAGGGCTCTGACCTCTTTCCCTGAGAGGAAGGAGGGTGAGGAAATACCCAGATTGTCCAGACACGTGACTGCTGACTGTGAGGCGAAATTTCCCATCTGTGCAATGCCGAGTGAGGTGGGCATCCTCTGCCTGCAGAAAGTGAAGGTGAAAAGAAGGGATGATGGGTGGCCATGGACAGGTGGCTGACCATGCCTGAGCCCTGACTCCATCATAAGAGGCCATCTGGGCATCTGCAGAGAGCCCACGACTGGGATGAAGCACTCTGGAGATTTTTATCTGTTATTTTACTTTTGTGTGTGTGTGTGTGTGTGTGTGTGTGTGTGTGTGTGTGTGTGTGTGCACATGTGTGTACAGTTGTATGCACATAGGTATCAGAGGAGAATGTCAGGTGCCCTGCTCCATCACTCTCTATTCCCATGAGACAGGGTCTCTCACTGAACCTGGAGCTAGGCTGGCAGCCAGCAAGCCCCATGATGCTCCTGTCTCTGCCACACGTAGCACTGGGGTTACAGGCATATGTGGCTGTGCCTGGCTTTTTACATGGGTCGGTGCTGGGGTTTCGAACTCAGATTCTCATGATTGCATAGTAAATACTCTCATTTACTGAACTTCACTCAGCCCTTGCCCTGGTGAGCATGTAAGGGCTGTAAAGGACCTCCTGTAAGCCAGGACATTGCCAGTACTGATCTGGAGTCTGACGTGAGTGAGGCCGGTGTGGGTGACATCTCAAGGTGATCATGGCTGTAGGATCTTGTGGTGGACTGGAATAGAGGAGGGGAATGCCCTTGGTGGGTTTATCTCGTGGTGGTGTGGTGAGTTGTAGGTTGGCTAAGTGATAGCTGGGGTATGGGGAGGTTGGACCGTGAAACAGTTTAGAAAGATCTAGAAGCTGAATCCTTGGTGTCACTTGTCTCAGTTTGAAGCCCTGGCTGTCCTGACTTGTGTGTAAGCAGAGATGGACAACGCCTGCCTCTTGCTCCTCGAGAGGAATGACAGGAGCTTCGCCTATGTTCCACTCTGCTTAGCACCTGGTAATGACCTGCACATGCAATGCCACCCCAGCAAAGAAGCCTGAGAGTTGTTCCCCATGACAGAGCCATCGAAGTTTTCTTCTGTTTAAAAAACCACAAGAACAAGACAAAAACCCACCACAAAACCCCAAGAGCACCAGAGAGCTGTGCAACCACCAGATTTCCATCCAGATGACTTGCTGTTTGTTCTCATTCTAAAACGACTTACATGCTCTAGTCTGAATTGAGATTTCTAGGAAAAGTAGACAAAAGGAAAAAGATTCAACTTTAAAAGCCATTTTCTCATCACTATTTGCATACATTTGCATATCAACTTGAGGGAAAACCTAGCTACATACGCCCGGGTCCCATGGCTGTATCATTTCTTAAATATTATGTGATGGAAGGCAGTGCATGTTACAGGTTAAACTTCAAAGTGGTTAAGGTCCTAGTTGAGTGTCCCAGAATGTGACCTGGTTTGGCATAGGATCATTATTGTGAATTAGGATGAGGTCATGATGGAGAAGGTGGGCCTTTCAGCCCGTGGCACTGTGTCCTAGTGTGAGGGACAAGATGGCCACCTGTGAACAGGGAGAAAGTAGAGTTTTGCTGTGGAAGCCCAGAAAGGATGAGGAAGGTCTGTGGAATACCCAGAACTACCAGGAGCTGGAAGGCTCAAGGAAGGGCCTGTTGTCAGCCCTGCTGACCCCTGCTCCAAAGCTATGTGAGAAAATATTTCTGTTATAAGTGCCCAAGTTTGTGACACTTGGTTATGGAGCTGCAGAAAGCTGGTACAGAGGTAGAGTCAGGACACAGGAACAGTTGGCCATTTGGAAGGAGAGAAATCATGAAGAAATAAAACAAGAGCCCAGTGTGATGGTTTAAATGACAATGTTCCCATTAGGTTCATATATATTGATACTTGGTCCTCAGTTGGTGGAACTATTTGGGAAGGACTAGGGAGTGTGGCCTTGTTGGAGGAGGTGTGGTTTTGTTGGAGGAGGCGGTGTCACTGGCACTGGGCTTTGAGTTTTCAAGAGCTCTAGCCATGTCTTAGCTCTCTCTGCCTCATGATTGTGTCCTAGGATGCAGGCTCTCAGCTACTGCTCTAGTGCCGTACCTGTCTGCCTACATTCTGTTATGCTCCCCGCCATGATGTTCAAGTCTCAGGGAAGGGCTTTCTTTTATGCCTTGGCCATGGTATTTTGTCACAGCAATAGAAAGGTAACTAAGACACCCAGTGAAGACATTCATCAGATGCAGGATAAAGCCAGAGTCAGAGGAGGGATGCAGAGCCTGGAGAGACTTCAGTGAGCTAGAGGAGGAGCGTTGACTGATGGGACCTAGTTCCTTGGGGCCAAGTCCTGGGCTTTTGTATGGTTGATTGCTGTGTTTAGGACTGGTGGTGGGCTCTGCTCCCTGGGCCACATGCAGCTGGACTCATAAACTTGCCCCCATTTTCTCACCTCACCTCACCTCACCTCCTGTCTCCAACTGATGAGTAAACACGCACAGAGGAGTTCTACCCAGGTTGTCTTAGTTCACTTGACCATCATCTTGACATAGCCAAGGCTTACCTAAGGAGGGAGTCTCAATGGAGGAATTACCAAGATTGAATTGGCTTAGGGTTTCTGTAGCTAGAGTTTTCCTGCCTGGCCCACAGTCAGGACAAATCTCTCTCACCCGCCAGTCCCACAGCTGCTCAGACCCAACCAAGTAAACACAGGGACTTATATTGCTTACAAACTGTATGGCCGTGGCAGGCTTCTTGCTAACTGTTCTTATATCTTAAATTAACCCATTTCTATTAATCTATACCTTGCCACGTGGCTCGTGGCTTACCGGCATCTTCACATGCTGTTTGTCATCGTGGCGGCTGGCAGTGTCTCTGACTCAGCCTTCCACTTCCCAGCTTTATTCTCCTCCTTGTCCCGCCTATACTTCCTCTTGCCTGACTACTGGCCAATCAGTGTTTTATTTACCAACCAATCAGAGCAACACATTTGCCATACAGAACATCCTACAGCAGGTTTCTATTGCTGCAATGAAACACCATGGCCAAAAAAGCAAGTTGGGGAGGAAAGGGTTTATTTGGCTTACCCTTCAGCATTGCTGTTCATCACTGAAGGAAGTCATTACAGGAACTCAAACAGGGCAGGGTCCTGGAGGCAGGAATTGAAGCAGAGGCCATGGAGAGGTGCTGCTTCCTGGCTTGTTTCCCTGACTTGCTCAGCCCACCTTCTTATAGAACCCAGGACCAGCAGCCCAGGGATGGCACCACCCACCATAGATCACTAATTGAGAAAATGCCTTACAGCAGGATCTCATGGAAGCATTCACTCAACTGAGGCTCCTTCCTCTCTGAAGACTCTAGCTTGTGTCAAGTTGACACACCAAACCAGCCAGTACAGAGCATGTCTGTGGGGGATTGCCTTGAATATGAATTGATGTGGGAGAGACCAACCCGCTGTGGATGGCACCTTAGGTCTTGGGCTGACGGAAAGCTAGCTAAGCATGGGCTGCACAGCAATCCAGCAAGCAGAGCTCCACAGTGCTTAACATTTCTGTTGGAGTTCCTGCTCTGGCTTCCCTCAGTGGTGAGCTGTGACCTGGAAATGTAAGCCAAATCCTTTTCTTCCCCTTAGCTGCTTCTAGTCAGAGTATTTGATCACAGCCTGGAAAGAAGAATCCTGTCTATTTGAATCGTGTTCTGTGGAGAAGGGGGTGGGTTAGAGCATTGAGGTAGTCACCAACGTGCTGGGTGTGTGATAGTGTAAGCAGATTCCAGGTTCTTCACTTTGGATATGATGTGAATTCTAGGTGAACGGGAGCTAACCAGCCACCGTCCCTCCCCTGGGCAGGGTTTGAAGGTTGTTCTGGCTAGATGATAGGATGGTCTGTCTCTAGCTTCCAGAGGATATCCTGAGTTCTTTTCCTCTTTAGACTTATTTACTTAATTCAAAACTATGTATTTATTTAATTTTATGTGTATCTTTGTATATGGGCATATGTAAAGAGGATTGTGAGCCATCCCATGGGTGCTGGGCAACAGAACCTAGGTCCTCCTCAAGAGCAGCAAGCATCTCTCCAGCCCCTAGATTTATTTATTATTTTTATGTTTATGAGTGTTGTTTTGTCTGCAAGAATGTACGCGCACCACATGTGTGCCTGGTGCCTGCAGAGGTCAGAAGAAGGCATCGGATCTCTTGGACCTGGAGTTAAAGATGGTTGTGAGCCACTGTGGGCGCTAGGGACGAAACCTGGGATCGGTGCCAGAGCATCAAGTGCTCTTACACACGGAGCTATCTCACCAGGCCTCGTTGGAGTTTCTTTATTCAGTCTTTCACATGTTCCTTCAGTCAGTGCTGAATTAGAGCTGCGAGCATGGTAAGGACAAGGCTATCTTAGTATCTACCTTGGAGTACTGGCTGGCTGTGGCAGAGACGGACTTGGGACCAGGCAGTTTTAGTGCTGAGGTGAATGCTCTCAGGAAAGGCACCTGCCCCAGTGTGTAACAGAGCTAGTCTTGTTAGATAGCTGAGGGACTGGCGGGAGATTCTCCTCAGCCGAGGTTAAGTACAGGATCAAGGCTCCATGGTGAGGTCCGAAAAAACTGAAGATAAGCTAATGAACAGCCCCCTGGAGGGGCTGGAGAGGTAGTTCAGTTGGCAAAGTAAGTGTTGTAGTCAAGCCTGAGGACCTGAGTTTGGAACCCTACGATCCCCATTTAAAAAATAAGTCAGTCGGGTGGGCGCATGTTTGTGACCCCAGGGCTGGGGAGGCAGAGACGGGAGGCTGCCGAGTTCACCGGCTGGCCAGCCTGTCTTCAAAGAAGAGGTGGATGGCAGCTGAGAAGCAACACACTTGTTCTCTGACCTCTACATGCATGTGCTTACACACACACACACACACACACACACACACACACACACACACACACACACACACACACACGAGAGACCTTTAGACCTTTACCAGATGCAGAATAAAACCCAAACCAGAGGAAGGGCCTACAGTCTTCAGAGACTAGAGGGCTGGAGGAGAAGGCGTGGTTGATGGAACCCATTTTCCCAGCCTCATGCCCTGGGCTTCAGTATGATTGATTGCTGTGTTCCAGACTGGTGGTGGGCTCTGCTCCCAGGGGCCTCCTGCAGCTGGACTTGGAAACTTGCTCAGCATTATTAAGTCTCCAGATCCCAGTTTACCAGAAACTGAGGAGAACTGCTTCCTGCTTCCCATTTATAAGCATCTTTTTGCTCAATTGCTGTGTAGCCTATGTTGCCCTAGCCTGAGGGTTGATCTATTGAGTCTAGATGGGTATTGTGGGTGAGTATTTAATCAGTGCTGGGTGTTGGTGTTTGGTCTCTGGAGGCATTTGTGTGTACTGTTGGGAGGACAACTTCTTGGTCCCGAGGGATTGTAGGAAGTACATTCTGACATATGAAGACGGGTCTCATTTGGTAGCAAGCACCACTTTCCAGCCATAGATAGATGGCTCAAATGCGGGTAGAAATCTCTGGAAGCTGATTTGCATTGGAATTGACTCTGCATCCTGTTGCCAGGTCCCATTATGGACTCTGTGGTCACTGGAATGACCCGGTATCCCGAGGGCTTTGGGACTGTTTGCAGGTGGGCTGATGAGTCCTGGCAGCACTTGTATAATTTCTGATATTTACTGCGCCCTCCATCTGTAGACTGTAGACTCGATAGCCATTGCTACCCTGTGGTGCTGTCGTGAAGATTAAATGCTAACACAGGAGACATTAAGATTTATTGGACTTTCCCTGCTATGGTCTAGTCGGGAAATGGATCTTGCAGGCTGACAGGGACAAGGTTGAACATGCAAGGTATTGTTCTTGGCCCAAGAAGGGGCCTGAGGCTCCTGTAAGCGAAGGGCTGCCTGGGACAGCCTCTCTACAGGGTCCCTGGCGAACTTGGGAGGATGATGAAGACATAAGGAGAGCAGAGGTGGGTAATGACCCTGGGAGACTCTGGTGGGGCTGCCCAGACTCAGGCTTTGGATGCTGGGAGTAAGGATAAAGGGGGGACAGGCAGGGCACACTGCAGAGGGTCAGGCAGGCAGCTTGAAGGGGCTCTGTGGCCCACTTTTTGAGTCATTTGCACTTTCAAAATAAAGGCATTGATGTTTCGCCTAATATACAACTAGCTGTTGTGTGGAAACAATCCAGTGGCATTTACCGCATTTAGGTACCATGTGACTGTTAACCTTGTCTAGTGTCAGAGCAGCTTTGACACCCGAGTAAACCCCTAATGTCTGCGTGTGGAGGTCAGCGAGGCAGGGACTATTAATCACACCCAGAGCTCACTGATGTGGTCAGTGTCTCTAGTCAGCTCACTCTGGGGATCCCCCGTGTCCTTTCTCTCGGGCTGGAGTTGCCGGCAGGCTGACGTGCCCACCTAGAATTTAGGTGGGTTCTGGAGATCTGAACTCCAGTCCTCAGGCTTGCGGTGCAAGCACCTAACCGTTGAGCCAGCCCCATAGCCCTGCATTCTGTGTATTTCTAATGCATGCAAGTCTTGGTTACCTGGTTGCTTTAGCTTGACATGTCTCTGCAGTTCATCCATTCTGTGTAATGTGTCAACACTTCCTTCCTTTATATGGCTGAATCATATTCCACTCTATGGATAAACTTTGTATTTATTCATCTGTCAGTGGACACTTGGGCCATTTACGTCTTCAGGCTGTTTCACCTGCCTTGACCATTCCTGTGTGAATATTGGTTTGGACGTGTGTGCAGTTGTTTTGGAGGTAGGCCTGGATATGGCCAGGTACACTGTGTTGTAGCTCTTTCTCTCTCTGCCTTCCCTGAGCCCTGAGGCAGAGAGGGAGCCCTCCCTGGCTGGTCTCCCCAGCTGTCCTCTTCCCTGCACATGCTCTCTTGCTTAGTTAGGGAAGGGTGAGCCCCTTCTCTGCCTCTTTGGGAAGCAGGACTTGGGCAGTGAAGGTTCTGAGCTTACTGCTGAGACCCTGGGATTCCTCACCTTGACCACAAGAATCCAGGCCAAGGTAAGTTTTGCCAAGGGATAGATCTAAAACATGCAGAGATGCTGCTGCTTGTGCTGCCTGGGAGCCAATGTCCTTAGCAAAAAAGGTGCTGGGTTCAAACCAAGGAGCCAGGTCCCCAGGGTTCTGGACCCTGCATCTCTGGATCTATGCTCTCAGTTCTACATTTGGCCTCTTCTTGGCCTTTGGAACTTACGATGGCTTTGTTAGTAGTTCAGACATTCGATTTCCAGGATGTGAGAGGAACTGGAGGGGGCAGGTCTTCTTGTCTTGCCAGGTAGCACAAGGCTGCATCTCCTAAGCTGTGGTCAGAGCCCTTGTACTGTGAACAATGTCCAGAGTGGTGAGTTGCTTTTGGCAGTAAGGGTTCTCTCCCCATATATCCAGCGGAGGGAGGTCCGTTAGTCACTGCTGGTTGGTACAGAGCCTCTACTCTTCATGGGATCTGAGACTGTGCATCTCGCACATCCAGGGCTGGCTGGCTGGCTGAGGAGAGGAACAATGGCAGCAGTAGGTCTCTACCTACACTCCCAGTTCTGCATCTGTGTGGCCAACTGCTAAGGGTTGGGCCTCTGAATGGGAGGCAGATGTGTCCCAAATCTGGCAGGACCTGAGTGAGAGACATTAGGAGGGAGGGAAGGAGACTGCTCTTCGGGAAAGGGTCATGTGCTCCAGGCCCCTCTGCTTCTTCCGGGAAAGGAACACGTGCTCCAGGCCCCTCTGCTTCTTCCCCTCCGAGCAGAGTGATAGGAGTCCCTTGTGGACATGGCATGAACTTGTGTGTGTAATGTCCACAGGCTTGCCTGCCACCCTTGAAGTAATCAAGCAACAGCAGCTGCTCACAAAACCGGGTGATTTAACCCCCAGCCGTGCAAACACACACACACACACACACACACACACCCACACACCCTCTCACAGTTCTGGAAGCCCTCAGCACCCGCCCATGGTGTCCACAGAACAGATAATGGGCCTTAGGGACCCAGAGGGAACCTGCCCCCCATTTCTTTCTTAGCTGCTGCTATGGTCTTGTCATTGCACTTGACCCTCGGCTTGTGGCAGCGTCACATAGACCCTGTTCTCCTTTGCCTGCCATGTTGGCCTGTGTCCAAATCCCCCTCTCTCAAGGACACCCTGGAAAGCAGGTGTTCCGACTCATGTTTCCTCCCCAATGCCCTTTGAGATTTTGAAAGCTGTACCATTTTTTTTTTCTTGCCCATTTTAGTAAGGAGAAGTTTGTTCTGAATTAAGTACTCATAGTTGATGGGATGATGGCTGATTCTGGGTATTTGGGACCGCTCCTGGTGACTTTCCTTGCTTCGGAGTTTTGGCTTCAATTGATGGGAATTGATGGAGAATAAAGCAGTTCTGGATGGAGGAGAGGCACACCACTGTTCTGCTTATTCTTCCAAATCACAGTGAGATCACAGAAAGAATCTGGGGCACTCAACACTCAATATTCATTTCCAGTGTGTCTATGCTAGGGAACAAACTCTTCAGCCCAAATAAATCAGAGTGCCTCCCTCTGTAGCTGGCAGGCTGTGTGTAATTAGTTTATCAGGGAAAATTTGACTAGTATCGACGGGAAGTGGGGTTGGGATAGCAAGCAGCAACAGCTAACTATCTTATCAGGGAAATCAAAAGTGTCTATCGAATTACAGTGACTCTGTTATGTTGCTCGGCCACTCCATCAAGCTAATCCTCCCGAGGGTGATTAGACGCAACCAGAAATACATAGGTACGAGAAATCCAACAGATGGATGCCCAGGCACAGTAATGATGAACTATGCATTTACATTTTTCTATCATAGTGTTTCAGGGACCTGCTGGTCCAAGGTGATCTGCCTGTTGTCATTGTCTGGGAGGATGATACTGTAAACTTGGATTGGTGGATTGTCTTCCCCGTGAGCTTAGCAGGGGGTATTGCACTCCCAGAGGCTCTGTGGAGACTCCTTGTCATAACCAGTGTCTGGTGGGTAGAGGAAATACCTTTGATTACTTTTGCATCGCTCTTCAGTGGTTCTGTAAAAGATGTGGTGTTTGAGTCTGCTCTTAGGATTTGAATCTGAAATGTCTCCAGTCGGCTCATGATATGGACGCTTGGTCCCCAGGTGGTGGAGTGATTTTGTAAGGTCTTTTAGGAGGTAGGAGTCTAGCTGGCTGACACAGATCACCAGGGAGGGACCTTTGAACATCCTGCCAGATCCCTAGTCCTGTTTGCTCTCTGCTTTCTGGTCTGCGGTGATGTGAACAGCTGTCCTCTGCTGTACACTCCAGACACCATGGTGCTCTGCTGAAATGCCAGGGCTGAGCAGCTGTGGACTGTCCCCTCTGAACCATGAGGCAAGGTTAATATTTCTTCTTTTTAGTTTATTTTGTCACAGTGACACCCCTGCCTTATGTTGTTGTAAGGGGGACAGCACAGTCTAGATTGTTTGTAAAGAAAAGTTAACCACTTTCAGGTCTGGAGGTTGTGAAGTCCATTAATGAGGGGCTTGTGATGCCATGGTGAGAGTCAGCGCATGTGTGCTTAGGTGTCCCCTCCTTTAAAGACACTGATGCCTTGGGCTCCACCTCATGACCTCTCCTAACCCTCATTGTCTCCTGGAGCTCTGCCTCCCAATCCCTTTAGCACATTAACGAAGAGATTAAGTTTCTAGCCTGTGAAGTTCTGAGAACCCATCCAAACCATGGTGGGTGCGTGCACCAGCTTAGAAGGGATTCCCCCAAAGGAATGTAAAGAGGACTCTGTCTGCAGATTGAAGTCCTCAAGAGATCCATCTGGACTGTGTGATGCCAGCATCAACCCTGCTCCTGTGTGTCTTCGTGTGTGGTCTATAGGTGTGGACCTAGATCTTGTGTACCTGGTGTGTGCTTGGAGGCCAGGGATCAGTGACAGGTTTCTTCCTTGATGGCTTTCCACCTTTTTTTTTTTTTTTGAGACAGTGTCTCTCACTGAACAACACTGATTCCTCCTGTCTCTAACCCCTCAGTGCTGAGGTTGTAGGTTTGTGTTGTTGGTTGTTTTTGCTCTTTTGGGGGAGCCTGCCACCCAGCTCCCAAATAAATCACACATGGAGACTTATTCTCTCTTATGAATGCCCAGCCTTAGCTTGGGTTGTTTCTTGCCAGTTTTTCTTAACTTTAAATTATCCCATGTACCTTTGGCCTCGGGGCTTTTATCTTTCTCTATTTCTGTGTACCTTTTCTGTCCTTCTTACTCCTTGTCTGGCTGTGTAGCTGGGTGGCTGGGTGGCTGGGTGGCTGGGTGGCTGGGTGGCTGGCCCCTGGGGTCCTCCTTCTTCCTCTCTTGTTCCTTCTTTCCTCCCAGATTTCTCCTCCTATTTCTCCTCTCTGCCTGCCAGCCCCACCTGTCCTTTCTCCTGCCTTGCTATTGGCCGTTCAGCTCTTTATCAGACCATCAGGCGTTTTAGACAGGGCACAGTAACGCAGCTTCACAGAGTAATCAAATGCAACATAAACAAAAATAACACACCTTAAAATAATATCCTACAACAGGTGTGCACTGTCACACATGCCTCTTGGCATTAGTGCTGATGCAGAATTTAAACCCTCACTCTTGTGCGGCACCTTATTGACTGAGCCATCTTCCTAGCCCCTTGAATTGATCTTCTAAAAGAGAGTTTAATTTTACTTTTAATTGTGTGTGTGTGTGTGTGTGTGTGTGTGTGTGTGTGTGTGTGTGTGTATGTGTGCACATGCATGTGAGTACAGCCTGTGGAGGCCAGAAGAGGGTCTCAGGTCCCCTGGAGCTGGAGTTAGAGGTGGTTGTGAACTTTCTAACTCTGGTGCTGGGAACTGAACTCAGGTCCTCTGAAAGAGCAGTAAGCTTTCTTAACTGTTGAACCACCTCTGCAGCCCTACTTGGCTCCACTTCCAAAATACAAAACTAAAAGCCAATGAGAAAAATAGCCCAACAACTACAGAAATCCCCCATACACGGCCTTGATCAGATTGTGATGGTGGATTCTCCCCTACCGAGTAAAGTGTGTTGGATTGCCCTTTCTAGAGTGTTCTCTTCTTCTCAAGTCACCCTTGCAGATGGGTTGGTTAAGAGAATGAAGTCTCATGTGCAGGGAATGCTGTGGTTACTCACTACCTGCCTTTCAGGGTTCTAGGCACCAGAGGCGGGGTGGGCTAGGAGGGTGGTGTGCTGTCACTTGGTCAATGCCCACTTTCAGATGTGAGTCCTGAGGGGTGAGCGTGAAGGAACTTGTTTCCAGCCGGCCTGGGTGGGAGTCAGGTGTGGGTTCAGCTGGGGGTGGGCTGTGTGCCGAGGCAGCAGGACTAGATCTCAGAGGACACATGATCGCCAGAGCAGAGTGGGATGGAAGCAGCTCCTGCTTCCTCTGAGAAGCAGGAAGCTGCCTTAATGGGATGAACCAGCCGCCAGGGAGCAGCGTCTGGGAACCCGGGGCTTGGGACGAAGCAAGGAGTCTTGATGGAGCTTATTTTTACTGTAAATACACTCGGCATTACAAAATTTCATTAAAAGATAACGGCGATCTGTCCTTTTGGGAAGCTTCTAAGGGAGAGTAGGGGCAGCTCCTGATTGCTCCGCCTGGGCACTTGTTTACAAAGTATTTCTAGAAAACACTTACAGAGACGACAGGTTTCATGGCCTTAATATATATAGATTGCTTCGGCTTTCCCAAGCTCTTGTGATTTTAATTACCATTTAAAAAATAGTGATTTCCTTTTCGTGGTCATTTAAAGATGATCACTAAAAACAAACCAATAAAAGGTCTAAGATGTTCACCAACCTGCTAGTTCCTTTGGAGGGCTGATTTTCCATGGTCAAGAGCATAGATCAGGGGCCAGACTGCCTGGGCTCATATCCCAGATCTGGCGTGTGTATGGGGTAGGGTCACTTCTGCATGCCTTAGTTTGTTCCTCTGTGAAATGAGGTTAGTAATTGTAGTTGTGACATGGGTTTGAGGTGGTGTTTGCGTGGGTTGGTGTCTGCAGGCCTCCCATAATGTACGCCTGCAGTTATTTAATGGGTTTTGGCTAAATGCACACATATTAATTACTTGTATCTGCACTATGAGAAAGTAGTTGACAGGCGCTTGTTAACGGAGGGGAGGTGTTTTGGCTCATAGTGTCAGGGGACAGATACTGCCATCATGGTGGGCGAGGCCAGGCAACTGGGATGGCTCTGTGCATAGTGGTAGCGTGTGAGACAGCTGCTCATGTCTTGGAGGATCAGGAGGCGGAGACCTTGGGCTGGAACCAGAAGTAGATATCTCCTTCAAGGCCCACCCTCAGCGACCCACCTTTGCTAAGTAAGCCATGGTCCCAAATGGTCCATGAGCTCCTGAAACAGCATCACCAACTGGGAGCCAGGTGTTTACATCTGGGCGTCTGCTGGGGGCATTTCACATTCAGTAAATGCTCACCAAGTGGGGTACACTGAATAGTGAAGGGAGGAAGGATTTCCAGGGAAGGCTCTTGGAAGCAGCAGCAGTTAGAAGGTGCTTTAAAGTGGAGATGTGAGTTCATGATATGGAGAAGCCCAGGCCAAAGTGGCCTCAGTTTACCTGAAGGCCCTAGGTGTGAGAGTATGACTGACACCTAGCTCAGTTGAGAGGGGAAGTCATTGGTGGGAGCCAAGCAGGGTCTTCCCAAGTGTTCTTGGGATCTGGACCTTCTGCTCCCAGCAGCAAGTGGGTGGTTGTGGAAGGGCTTGGAGCCACAGAATAACACTGGGCAATGTATTGGTCAGGGTTTTCTAGATGAAGAGAATTGATAGAATGAGTGTATATTAAAAAGGAATTTCTAAGACTGGCTTCCATGCTGGGGGCGGAGTAGTCCCCCAGTAGCTGTCTCAACACTAGAGAGGCTGAGAACCTGATAGCTGCCTCAGCAGTCCCAATCTCAAGCTGAAGACCTGGAGGATTCCTGGAGAGCCACTGGTCTTCTGTCCATGTTGGAAGCCAAAAGAAGCTGGGTTCTGATGTCAGGGAAAGAACGCAGCAGCAGCGGCAGCAGCAGCAGCGGCAGCAGCAGCGTAGATGAACTCACCAGCTAGATGGGAGGGCAAGCAGGTAAAAAGCCAAGCTTTCCCCTTGAGCCACCTTTTATCTGGCTGTCAGAGGAAGGTGCTGCCCACATTTAGGGTGGGTCTTTCCCACTTCAAATAACCTGATAAAATCCATCACAGCTGTGCCCAGCAGACTCTCTTAGTGGATTCAAGATCCATTCAGGTTGACAACCAGGACCACCCATCACAGGAAAGACCCAGTGGAAGGTAGATAAAGAAGAGGGCTGGATAGGAAGCTGTGGGTGCAGCAGGAACAGCCAGCAGTGAGCCAAGTACCATTGGTTGAGGATGAGTGGTATGTGATGAGGGAGGCGTCCAGTCGTGGAGGGAGATGACCCTGCTTTCCCAGCCCAGGCACAGGCCTTGCCATGTGGATGAGAAGGATGTCTTTGCTGCCAGCTCCTGGACCAAGAAATTGTGGGGTTCTGGAGCAGTTCATAGAGTTGGGAGTCCACAAATAGACAGTGACAGTTCTGTGGATGTGACTTGGGTGGGAGGAGTTGGAAGAAGAGAAAAGGACATGGAGCTCAGGGACATGGAGCCAGGACCCTCTGCAGGACAGAGGAGGAGGGAGCATAGTGTGGATGCCCCTTGTGAATACCCAGGAAGACCTTGTAGAACAAGAGAAACGTAGGGAAAGAATCTGTGGATAGGATGTCCTGTGGCTTGGTGGCCTGGCCCCAGTGGGCTCAGGGATTAGAGCATGTTCTGTTCATGTGTGGCTAGAGGGAGATGCTGGGACAAGGGAGCACTGGGGAATAGAGTGGGGACAGCAGAGCTTAATCCCTGCTGCTGTGTTACAGGGTGCACCGAAGCTCCGTGGCCAGAAACTCTTCTTACCTCAGTTTCTGAGGCAGTGTGTAGCTGGAAGTTTCTTGGTCCCGCCTTTATAAAATAATTACTCAGAGGCTTATATTAATTAGAAACTGTATGGCCTGTGGCTTCAGCTTTTTGCTAGCTAGCTCTTTTATCTTAAATGAACCTATTCCTATTAATCTGTATGTTGCCACATGGCCACGTGACTGTGGCTTTACCAGCCTGCTGGCATCTTGTTGCTCCTTGGCAGCGGCTGGCATCTCTCCCGATGCTGCTCTTCTTCTCTTTGTATCTTTGCTTGGATTTCCCGCCTGGCTGTAAGCTTTCTTGCCATAGGCCAAAACAGCTTTGTTTATCATCCAATGGCAGCCACACATATTCCCAGCATACAGAAAGACATCCCACAGCAGCATGGTCCTGGGATGGCTTCCCTGTGTCTGGGGTGAGCTCTCTTGTGGGCTGTGCTGAAGGTACCAGGTTTAGATCACTGTCCATTCACTGTGGTGGGATGGGCTTCTGAGTCCCAAGGGCTGCTGGCAGGACTCTCTTCCTTGGAGCCTGTGGACAGAGGCTACTTGTGATCTTTGCCACATGGGCTTCTCCACAGCTCATGGCTGGCTTTGCCAAAAACAGCAAGAGAGTTGAGAGCGGGGGTAGACAAGTATAGCAAGAACACACAGAAGTCAGTACTTCTGTGATCTACACCTGTCAGCTGCCATATTGGCTAGGGGGACCCACAGGGACTGGGAGAGACCTCCGAACAGCAGGAGGTGGGTATCTTTGGCAGTCACCCTGGAAGTTCATTTATTCTAGTCTCTGAAGCTGTGTCTTCCAACCGGGATATCACTGGGCACTTGCTTCTCTTAGCTGTGTTGGGTGCCTGGTTCTCAGCACATAACACATGATGGATACATGGATGAAGCAAGTAACATGTTGAGGTCATGTTGGAAAAGGGACAGTGGACTCTGGCCTAACTGTCATGGAGCCTATGATTATAAGGCAAAAGCTCCTTCAGTGGGGGAGAAACAGATGGCACCATGGAACTCGGTGGCCTTAAGTTTTTTCACTTTTGTAACATTTATTATTTGTGTGAATATGTGTGTGTGTGACACATATGCCACAGTGCACACGTGGAGGTTAGAGGTCAACTTGTTTGAGTAAATTCTCTTCTTTTTGATATGAATTAAAAAAATTGGGAGATATAGCTTGATGGTAGAACAATTTACTGCAGATCCACCAGCCCCCTGTGCATACCTGGGTGCCCCTTGTCATACTTCTCTAGTCCAAAGTGTGTGTGTGTGTGTGTGTGTGTGTGTGTGTGTGTGTGTGTGTATCTTGCCAGGTATGGTAGCTTATACCTTCAATCCCAGCACTCATGAGGCAGAGGCAGGCAGATCTCTATGAGTTTGAGGCTAGCCAGAGCTAGAGAATTTTTTTTATTTTCTTCTTTTTTTTTTTTTTTGAGACAGGGTTTTTCTGTGTAACTTTGGAACCTGTCCTGGAACTCCCTTTGTAGACCAGGCTGGCCTCGAACTCACAGAGATCCTCCTGCCTCTGCCTCCCAAGTGCTGGGATTAAAGGCACGCACCACCAATGCCCGGCTTTTTTTTTTTTTTTTTTTGAGAATATTTTTTTTCGTTGTGTCTATTCATGTATATGGTATGTTATGTAAGGACATTTTCCTAACAGTGTACTTCGTATACTGAACCTGTTCTCTGACATAGGCCCTGCCTTTTTATTTATTTATTTATTTTTGGTTTTTCGAGACAGGGTTTCTCTGTGTAGCTTTGCGCCTGTCCTGGAACTCACTTGGTAGCCCAGGCTGGCCTCAAACTCACAGAGATCCACCTGGCTCTGCCTCCCGAGTGCTGGGATTAAAGGCGTGCGTCACCAACGCCCGGCCCAAAGATTTATTTATTTATTATGTATACAGTAGTCTGTCTGCACGTATCTCTGCAGGCCAGAAGAGGGTACCAGATCTCATTACAGATGGTTGTGAGCCACCATGTGGTTGCTGGGAATTGAACTCAGGACCTTTGGAAGAGCAAGCAGTGCTCTTAACCTCTGAGCCATCTCTCCAGCCCTTCCCTGCCTTTTTATAACCTCTCACATGACAGGGGTTAACCTTTTGGGAGTGGTAGAGAGATGGCAAGCCTTAGTAGAGGCCTGGGTGGAGCCAGGGCTCACCCTAGGTAGGTTTGGGTGGATCCACTTAGAAAGTTTCGTCCTGCCCTGGCCATGGGCAGATTCTGCAGTGGGGATGGGTGGAGCCGCTCCTGAGATACACCCCAGATGTCCCTTTCCAGGAGGCTCTGTGCATGTTCTTAAAGCCATAGCTGGATTCCTTCTGGGCAACCACTCAACTCCCCTTTATCTTGTAACTAAATAGAACTTCCTTTGCGAAAGGGGTGTCGGGACAGATGGGCTTGCAGCTTTGGTTGTGGGCTTCTAGCCTGTGTAGAGAGCAAATGAAGCACCCAGTTACTTTGCTCTGATGGCCGTGGGCACACAGTTGTAGCCCGGCTGCCTTTGGCTGACTCTGTTACAGTTGTGTGTGACACCATAGAAATAGTTGGACACTTGGTGGCTGGACGTTGATGTTTGTAAACACATTCAGTCTGTAGGACCTCAGCAAAGTTACCCATTGTGGGTTTACTATTAAATTCTAATAACCATAGGGCATAAGTGTCTCCAAGGTCAGGGCCAAAGAGTCATCTGGGTATCTGATGCAGACTTCTGTGAAAGGCCAGTTCTTGCACTATGAACTCAGGAAAGCTTTGTCCGGGGAACCGGACAGTATCACCTGGACAACACCTCATTGTGTCTGGACTCCATGTAGTCCCACAGAAGAGTGAGGTAGGCAGCGTTCGGTGGGCTGTCAGAACATACTAGAGCAAGCGTGCTGTGAGAATTTCCTTTTCCTGGAGTGAAGTAAACAAGGTCTGTCCCCTACTCTTAAGGTTGCAGTGGCAAACCAAAGTACAGTGACACCAGCACTTGTCCTGGGGAACCAATGAATTGATTGGGCCAACTTATGGGTGAGAGGTTGTGGACAGGAACATGGTGACACAAGGCAGCCACATTGGAAAATGGGTGATAGCTGCCCCATAGAATCCCAAGCAGATGGGGTTCTCCTCAGTTATCCTTTCCCAGCCTATGTACGCCACCCCCTTCTGAGACTCCTAGGATACTTGTGATTATGTTAGAATTGCATGTAAGTGGCCAGGGGTGACTGCTGGGGTCTTAAGTGAGCGCCTAATGACACAATTCACTGCCTCCTCTATGACGGATGTGCCAACAGTCAGCGAGCTTGGGATACTTTTGCAAGCAGGCACGGTTGCTCTGTGGAGATAGCGGCTTTTTTTTTGCCTGATGGAAGCATGCAGGAGGGGGCATGGCAAGCAGGACTTAGAGCAGGTGGGGTCAGTCCTGCCTAGTAAGAGCACAGGGCTGGGTGCGATCTGAAGGCGCGCGTGGCTGGAGGGCTGGTTACCAGGAGTGGCAGCCAGAAGGTCGGGGGAAATGGCTTCATAATACCTGCACAGTTTGTCCACACGTGAGTCTGAGGAGATGACACACGGAGGCTGCCTGCCATAGCCAGAGAGACCTGCAGCCTTTTCTCATCTTCTTCCCAAAGCATGCTGCCTTTTTGCTATTGAAGAGGCTCTCTCTGGCCTTCCCCTTCCCTTTTCCTCTCTCTCTCTGCCTCTCTCCCCTCTCTCCTTTTCTCTCTCTCTCTCTCTCTCTCTCTCTCTCTCTCTCTCTCTCTCCCCAGCCCTTCTCTCTCTTTCCCCTTCTTAGTCCTGTGCTTTATTTTCTCTTCCTGTGGTATCTGCCGAGCCTCAGTTTCCAGGGGGATGCTCAGCTCAGGCACTTTTTGGTCAGAGGCATTCCGTACATAGAGCAGAGGTCCAACCTGGGATTGTTGGCCAAGCAGTTGCTAGAGGGAGCCCCGATGATTGAAGAGAGTCCAGCCTTAGCTGCCACCAAGGCTCCAGAGTCAGGTTGGCACCTGAGATATGACTCAGCCAGGGAGGGGCCTACCTCACTGTGTCTGTCTTGTATCTGTCAGTCATTGTTAAGGTCCGGCCACCAGCATGTCCCCTGGCAAGGTGGCTCCCAGCTCTGAAGGCACCCAGGAAGGGTACACAGTACTAGGTGGTTGCAGCCCACACTCACAGCCTGGGGGTGCAGTTTCCTACACAGGCCATGGAGTCCCTGCCACACCTCTGTCCCTGTTCATTGTCTATTGACAGACTATGGAGTGGGCACCACTCTGACCTTGAACAGGGGGATAGGAAGCCCCATCCTTGGGGAAAAGATGAAGCTGAAACTCAGATGCCTTAGGAGCCCCCTCTTCCATCCATAAGGTGATCTCCTGTGGTCCTTTGTGTTTGATTTTTATTGTACTCCTCAAAGGAAATCTACCCCACACCTGTCCCCAGTGGGGGAGGGGGTGTGTTCTGCCCTGCTGGATGATCTACCTCACATGGGCCTTGAAGATGTTTAGTGCGTGTGGAGTTGGGTCTGTGGAACCAGGGGTTAATACATCCCAGCCCCTGCTGGTTCTCTGGACAGTGCCCATATCATGCAATGCCTTTAAAGGTCTTGGAGTGGGTATGCTGCTTGGGAACCATAACTTGGCCTGGTTTTAGTCCCCACTTTATCTTTTTGGACCTTTGTGCAGTGGACAACTTACTGACTGAACCTGAAGATCTGGGTGGGTGTGGTAGGTAGTTAAGGGGTGCTCCCGTGATAGGAGTGTGTGCTATAAACCCTTCCCCCAGGCACCAGTAGCTCCCCTGCTTGTATTTTAGAGGAACAAAGAGCTGGGACACAGATGGATCTCTGTGTGACCAGAGCATGGGGTATTGAATGTCCTTTTGGTGCCGTAACTATCAATCTATGTTAGACAGGAGCATGGCTGGAGCTTGACTGATGGTGAAAGGATCTGGAGGGGAAAGTATTACTGAAAATATTTCATCTAAAAAGGACTTTGTGACAAGGTGTGCTTGTGACAGTCCTTGTGTGATGTTAGATGGGGTTTTGTGCGACTTTTGTTTTGACATCTGGCTAGTTTTATGAGAGGTTTTCCGTAAAAACCAGGAGAGCTGAGGCTAGATGAAAGCTGTGTTCAGCTGCCCCAGGGAGACAGGGCTTCTCCAGAGTGTGTGAGAGTCTTATCTTCTTGTTCTTGTGACAGAATACCCAACAAACACAGTTGAAGGATAGAAGGGTTAATTTTGGCTCCCAGTTTGAAGGTACAGTCATTGCGGTTAGGGGTGGGTGTGGCAAGAGGTGGTTGGAGACATTGTATCCACAGACAGGAAGCAGAGAGAGGATGCTGGTGCTCAGCCAGCTTTCTCCCGTTTTTTTTTTTATTCATCTAGGTCACCAGCCCGTGGAATGGTCTGCCCACAGATTTAGGGTGGATTTTCTCATCTCTTTTAATCCAGTCTCAGAGACTCCTTTACCAATGTGCCCAGAGGCTTGTCTTCTAATAACTCACGATCTTGTTAAGTTGACAGTCAACATTAACCATCATAGCTGGGCTGTGGTCAGCCATGCTGGGCCGTGGTCAGCCATGCTGCGTGCTGCTTAGGGGGTACACATAAACACTTCACTTTCCCACCTCCTGCCTCAGTGACTTAAGGTACTAGCCTTATGCCTTCTCCATGTCTTAACTTTTTATGCTGAGTGCAACCCCTCCCTTGGGCGTTTCTGTAGTGGTAAACTTAGGTCAATTAAATTCAGCGTTCCTCCAGAAGCCGTCAGGTTCCATGGTCACAATTCCATGGCTTTTTACCATGGTTTGCTCTGGTTGAGCCCTTTCATTAGGTGAAGACCTGGTTCCTGGATAGGCTGAGAGCTTCCCTACTGTCCCCATCTAATAGTGTCCTGCGGTATGGAGCTGAGATCTGGTGAGAATTACTCCGTGTCGTGTTGATTTGATGGTGTGATAATAGCCTGTGCTATGTTTATTGGAAGGTGAATTTTGCCCAGGGGGGACATGGTGCAGCCCTCTCTCCTCTGGCTGCCCTCTGTTCCTGGAATTTGTCTTTTCCTCCTGTCTCCAGGGCTTTCTGAGTGAGGCGTGTGCACAGTGCAGTGTCATGGCCCCTTTGAAGCAGAGGGAAATTGGCAGTGGATCCTGAGGGGTAGTACTTCTTTGTCTGGTATGTGCAGGGAGGTGTTCCCAGAACAGGACAAGTAGGGCCACCAGGCTGGGTGGCAGCACTTCCTCCTCCTGCTCTTGGCCTCAGAGTCTTTGTTCAGAAATAGGAGTCCTGCAGCACTGGCTACATAGGCTTGCAGGAGTAGTTTGTGGAGTGACTGGTCCTACCTGGTCAGAGTGAAGCTTATGCTTATTTCCATGGTGACAGTGATGGCGGTTGGTAGTGTTGCTTGTAGGGATATTATTGGTTGTTGGTGTTGGTAGTGGAGATGATGGTGACACTGGTGTTGGCAGTGGTGGAGGCGTTGGTGCTGGTTTGGGTGCTGTAGTATTGATAACGGTAGTGACTTCATTGGTTATGTGGGTGCTGTGATGGTGTTGATGATGGTGGTAGCCGTGGTGGTTGTGTGGGTGGTGTGATAATGGAATTGATGGTGGCAACCCTGTCAGTGGTGGCCATGGTGATTATGTAGATGTTGTGGTGGTGCTGATGGTGGAGGCGAGTGGTGGTTATGAGGGTGATGTAGTTGTGGTTCTGGTTGTGCCACTGCGGTGATGGCAGAGGTGCTGACGTGATATGATTGATGGGGTGGTGGCGGCGATGTGGCGATAGTGCCTATGTGTCATTACTGGTAGTACTGATGTAATAGTGTTGGTGGTGATGATGGTGATGACTGGTGGTGGCAGTGATAGTCCTATATTGATGGTGCTGATGGGGATCAGTGGTGGTGAGGTCGGTGATGGTGCTGGTGAAATGTGATCGATGGTGACTGTGGAATTGGAATGGTACTGATGGGACGTGATTGATGGGGGCCGTGTTGATGATGTTGGTAATGATGCTGATTTGACATGATTGATAGCAGTGGTAATGTTGTAGAGATGGGGCCATTTTAACATGACGGGATTGATGGTGAGTGTGGTGGTGGTGTGATGGGGCTGTCAGGACATGATTGATAGTGACAGTGGTTTGGTGGTGCTGCTTATATTGGTGGTGGTGGATCATGGACATGGTGATGGTGATAGACTTCCTTGACTGTTGCACTACATGTCTCCTGGGCCTCTCTCTGTGTCATTAGTGTGGTGTTGCCCTCCTTTGTGGCTGGGAAATCTTCTGGGGCACGGTTTGTGGAGGAGAGCTTGCCCATGGGTTGGTACCAAGGTGGCTGTTGGTGCTCAGCTCTGATACCATGCACGGCACTGGGAAGAAGGGCCGTGTGAAGCTGCAGGCAACTGCAAGGAAATATGTTTTCTCATGTCCGATCTGATGGAGCTTTAAAGGTTACAGGTGGAACAGGGGTGGAGAGATGCTTATTTTTCTGTTCAAACCACTGAGGACAATCTTGAGCACTCCTGTCTGCTGGGAGCATCATGGCAGACACGCTGTGGTGTGCGTTTTTGCTGTTGGCTCTCGCTTGCCTGCCTGCCCGCCCCTTATCTGTTCCGGCTTTCGTCTTATTCAGCAGCTACTCCATAAGCAAGCAAATAGGGTTTTATAGCCTCTTGCTAAGTATTTCTCATCTCTTGCTAAGTATTTCTACCACAGTGCAAAAGCAATTTTATTATGTGAGGCTGTATTTTTATAGTCAATTGAAACGACTATTAAAATATAACATTGCTTGTAGGGCTCCTAGCAGCTCTGCCCTTGCCGGCTTCGGAGTCCTGGAAAGAGAGGCCTTCTGGGGAATCAGGGCCTGTACTCTGGGCCTGATGCCTATACCTGCTTGTGGGCTCCCGTGTTAGCTACTTGTCTTGATGCTGGAACAAAATATTCAACAAAAGTGTCTTAAAGAAGGTGGGCTCACAGTTTGAGGGAATACAGGCTGTCCATTATGGTGGGGAATACCTGGTGGCGGGGGTGTAAGGCAGCTGGTCACATTGTATCGAGAGAGAGAGAGAGAGAGAGAGAGAGAGAGAGAGAGAGAGAGAGAGAGAGAGAGAGAGAGAGAACACATACTGGTGCTCAGCTTTTTTTTCTCTTTTTTATTAAGTTCAGGGCCTTAGCCTAGGGCATGATGCCACCCACAGTGGTTGAGTCTTCTTACCTCAGCTAACACAATTTAGATAATCCTTCACAGATTTGTCTATCTGCATATGATTTCGGATTCCCTCAGGTTGACCATCTAGACTAAGCATCACAACTGGACCCCAAAGGTCCTACACTTAGTTTAAAGTCCAGCAGTCACACCTTGAACTTCTCTCCTTGTGGTCCAATATATGTAGGCTTTCTTTCACTTTTTAACAATCCCTGCTTTTCATTGGCCTTTCAGGTTCCTGGGTGGTCAGCCCATTCGTGTTGTTGGGCCCACATCGACTAGATCATTTGGTAATTCTTTTTTGGGCTTTGGAAGCAGCTCAGGGAGGTAGCCCAGGGAGATAGCTCAGGAGGTAGCCTGGTATTTGTTGTGTAGACCATGTTGACCTTAAACTGAAGGCAATTCTCCTGCCTCAGCCTTTTGAGTGCTAGGATGGCAGGTGTAGGCCACCTACCCAGCTCTATGGTAATTCTATGTTTAGTTTTCGGGAGAACTGTCAACATGGCTTCCCTAGCAGCCTCTGTAAAGTATACAATTTATCTGTAAAGGCTTCTGTCTTCTTCAGATGTTTGAATTATTACTTCTTAATTACAGTCATCCTGTTTGGAAGTTTATAACAATTGTTAAATAAGAGACTTTGCCCTGGTATTTTATGTTGGGCTCTGAATAGTATATAGCTAGTCCCAGGAATAAACACCATCATGGATTGGCAGGGCATTCTGTACAGTGCCATCCATGCTTAAGACCAGGGGATTTTCGCTAGGTGTGGGTTTACCAGCCTGCTGAAGACAGACGGATGCCCTTGCTTTCCAGGTCTAAGTGATGTCCCTAGCAGGCCTAGGACCTGGGGCTGAGTGTATTTCCTCCCCCTGTCCCCCTTTATAGATAGGGTCTTGCATGTTCCACCATGTGCCAAGTTCCTAGTGTCTCTTTGGGCAGTGTACTGTAGGCAGGATGTGACTCTCCCCAGGTCCTCGAGTTGCTCAATACTTCTCCTCTGTGCTCATTCCTGGGAGTCCCTATTACATAATGCTTGTGAGTGTTTCTTCGCCCTCTGTGTTTAGGCAGCCCACCACAAACACCACTCCCAATTACTGTGCATTGTCTTCTCTGTGTTTTTGGGCACTGTCCAGGGAAGGCAAATTTATCAAGCATTTAACCAAGGCAAGATTTGTCTTGTGTCCTCCGGGAGCTAGAGTTGTACACAGGCTCCTCCACCCAGCAGTGCTGAAGGCATGCGTCGGTTCCGACTGGGCTTCATTCCTGATGTGACAGACAGGAAAGGCAGGTGCCCTATCCAACCAGACTCGGCCCTGGGCTTTCTCCTGCAGGCTATGCTGGGATGGGCTCTCCTGGAGTGCAGGCTGTCCCCCTTCTCCTCAGCAGAGCATCTGGGCCAAGCCCCAGCTGCCAGTGCCCAGTGTTGATTCTGCCTGGGAACAAGAGGGCAGTGTGTGGGCTGCTGGGCCATTAGCATCTGAGTATGCAAATATAGTCCAGCAGCCTTCTCCCTCTGCAGTGCAGCCCTTGCTCAGCCAGTGCTTGGGATTAACCCAGAAGAGTGAGGCTTGCACTGGTCCCGACCTCCAGGCTCTAAGAGTGACCTTGGACATACATGCACTGAGGACCTGCATCTTATAGTCCTTTAAACATCTCCCCACTGCTCACTTAGACATGAATACCCTCTTTTGGGCCGGAGTAACATGGGAGAGAGGCCCTATGGCAGGGCAGGGAGCAGGAGCAGGAGCAGGAGGAGGATATAGATGTTGGTAGTGTTGCATTCACCTGCCTTTATGCTATGGGAAGACAGCTCCTCATAAATGAGCTGTGTGTGTGTGTGTGTGTGTGTGTGTGTGTGTGTGTGTGTGTGTGTGTGATATGCTGGGTGGGTGGGTGCATGTGCCCACATGTGTACCAATAGAGTGCAGAGGTTGACATTTGACACCTTCCTGGATCACTTTCTACCTTATGTTTTGAGACAGGGTCTCTCACTGAATCTTGAGCCATCATTCCAGCTGGACAGCCAGACCCTGGTATCCTCCAGTTTCCACCACCCAATTCCTGCTTCACAGATGTATTCTACCAGGCCTGGCTTTTATGTAGGTGCTGGGAACCCAAACTCAGGCCTTCATGCTTGTACAGCAAGCACTTTACCCACTGAGCCCCCTCCCCAGCACCCCTCTTCCCTCCTTAAGCTTAAGGTATTGCTCAGGGCGTACAGGCTTGGAGTGGCATTGGCTGGTAAGACCTTTTAGGCAACATCGCATCCTTACCCACAGGTGTTGAGGTGGTTTTCGTCACCCCATTTCACAGAGTGAGAAACTGCACCACCCAGAGCTCCTCGTCTGCCTGAAGGTGCAGAGCTGGGGATTGGGGTTGAGTTGGTGTTGGGACAGCAGGGCCCAGTGCTGGTCTTAGCTAGAGTGAGGGGCCAGCCAGCCTTGAAATAGGGCCTTACAGGGAGGCTGTGGAGGAGAGGATTTGCTTCAAGGAGGCGGTGTGGAGGGGCCCTCTGTTTCTCAGGCACAGGATACATGTTCCTCTTGTCTTGCGCACCAGGTGCACAGCGGGAAAGTAGTGTGGAGGGATCCTGCTCTCTTAGGAGACAGATCATCGTGGAAGAAGGAGGCAGAGGACTTGGCTCGTTGACAAGTCGCCAAACTGGAGGCAGGCTGGCTGGAAACTGCTCTGTGCTTGGCGCCGAGACGAGACGAGCTGCAGGGAGGGCTCTCGGCAGCAGCCTGTGTGCGGTTCCTTCATTAACACCCCTGTGCGCTCCACTTTATTGTTTATCATAAGAGCGCTTGATTGTTTTTTAATCTTCAATTTTATTTTTTATCAAAGCTAAGTAATGTAACACTACAGAGGAGGAATTTCAACCAACTATAGTGAAACAGAGCCTATCTCTGGTAATAAGAGACTCGTGTCTAGTGACTGTGTGCCACCACTGCTGTCCCTCTCTGACTTGTAAGGTGGGTGGGAGGAGGGCACCCCCAGGCCTAGGGGGACTTGGTGGTGTCCCTACATGCTTTTACAGTGTGCAGCTTCTCCCAGAAGTTGGCTATCCGGGTCAAGGTTGAATTCCCATTGATTGAAAGCAGGTTCTCAAAAAGGTGAAATGGAATTGTAGCCTTATCTGTAAAAGCTCCAACAGAATGTACCTTAGATGCCCTTCAGCAGGGGAATGGGTAAACCCGTGGCAACATATATTCTATAGTGAAAGTGAGCATGAGTGTATCTCAACAGGTCAGGTAAATAGGCCAGACATGAAGCTAGACATGTGCTTCCATGTGTGGGACTATCAAGAATTAACATATGTCACACCTAATAGAAGAGAGGGCTGTGGGAGACCTAGAGGACACCCATGTGTGGATGTCAGAGGACAGCCTTGCCTGTCAGTCTTTGCCTCCTACTTTGTATGAGAGGTGGCTCTCTTGTGTGTTGCTGAGTACACCAGCCTCCCTGGCCCACAGGTTTTCTGGGATTGCACTACCTCTGACTCCCATCTCACCACAGGAGTGTCCCAGAACTCATCTTACTTTGGTGTGCATCATGTATAGAATCATGGGTCTGGCTGTCTGAGCTATGCATTTGGATATATTCATTCAAAAGTCGGTGTGTGGGCCGGGGACGTGACTCGGCGGCTGAAATGCTTGCCGTGGAAGAGGGCCTGAGGTGGAATCTTCAGAACCGATGTAAAGCCAGACATGGTGACACACGTCTGCAATCCCAGTGTTCTTATGGCAAGATGGGAGGCGGAGGCAGAATTCCTCGAAGCTTGTGTCATTGGGGAGCCAGCTCCACGGAGAGTAGTTTGAAAGGGAGGGAGGTGCCATGCATGGGTACCACAGCAGGTAGGGAGGGAGGTGCCATGCATGGGTACCACAGCAGGTAGGGAGGGAGGTGCCATGCGTGGGTACCACAGCAGGTCTCTTCAGCATGCAACCTTGGCAGAGCATGTTTGCTGGAATCTGTGCCATCGCTGATTGAAGATGATGAAGCCATCTTGACTCAGGAGATACAAAGATGATTGTGTAGCTGAAGTGGAAGTTCAGGACCTGCTGATGCAGGGATTTTTTTCTAGTTGTCTGTCTGTTCACAGTGTTAGCACCCAGCAGCATGTGTGGTTTCTTCCTGGTTTCATGGATTGGGTACTCTTTATTCCCATATCATTTTGTCCCCTCAGGACTCTCCTAGGGATGGTTGGTCACCTGTGAGTGTTAATGGGAGACTAGGTAGCTGACCTTTGTGTCTCATACTTGCTAATGTGGTTCATTGGGCACATTCCCTGGGGGACTTGGTACCCCTTGCCCAAGTGACAGAAGTGTGCTGCTACAGGTGTGGAGGCTGGACCTTCAGGACATGTTACCTGGGTAGCTGCTTGGAAGTGGCCTTTGCTGGCCATGCCCCTGGTTAGCTCGATAGGTTCTAATAAGAACTAAAGCCAACAGGAGGTTAGGAGTGTGACCATGGCTAGGTCACCTCGAAGTCTTTGTTGACTTATTAATATACAGCTTTGTGAAACCCTGTGTGCTGGGTATTGTGAAGCATGGTTGTGATGGGGCGGGCACAGGGTGGCAGGGAAGGGAGTCATGTAAACAGGAGAGGCTCAGGAGTTTTGTGGAGTGTGACACTGGACACTGGATGAAGCCCTTCTGTTTGCTGTCTTCTATGCTAATTGGATTTGGCTCATGATAGGCAGTGAGCATTAGCTAATGGACAGCATTTGGTAGCGACCTGTCAGGGTGTTCAGGGACACTACTAACAGCATGTGGGGAGGTTTCTGTACTGAGGTGGTGGGGGCCAGGCCAGGCCAGGCAGAAGTGAGCCCTGGATAGAGGCTTGAGTTGAGTGGTTCTGATGTGGTGACTCCTCTCTTCAAAAAGTGACATAGACTCTCCCCCACTTAATTGCTCACTTTGCTGGTAGATTTCTACACATGTAAGATTTGAACTATGTGCATAGTCTGCTATTAAGAAAAGCCAGTTAGGAACAGGGTCTGTAAAGATGGTCTGTAAAGATGGCTCAGTGGATATGTGCTTGCTGCCCTTTGAGAAGACTCAAGTTTAATCCTCAGCACCCACATCAGGCTACTCACAAAGTGCCTGTAACTCCAGCATCAGGGGATCTAATGCTTCCTCTGCTCTCTGTGTGCACCTGCATTCACACACACACACACACACACACACACACACACACACACACACACACACACACACACACACACACACACAGAGGCACACACTCTTAAAAGGAAAGAAAAGCCAATTATATTCTGTAAAGTTCTTTTGTTCCTCCCTTTATTGGTTACCATTAATATTAGACTTGATGATTTGGCGTTGGTGGGGAGAGGAGAAAGAGGGGTCCAGTGCTCTGCCGGACACATTGTTGGAATTGTTTTCAGATGCTTAGGAAGAGAAGTCAGGGAGTATATGACAAAGTGAATCATCACCAAGTATAAGTATATGATACAAATGCTTCTGAACTGAACTTGTCTATTCCCATGGTGGAGACCAGCTTGTCTTTGCCCAGGAGATCCCAGGTCCCTCAATGTTATTATAACACAATGCCTTTTTTATAGGACCAGGTTGACAGGTTGTGGAGAATGCAGCTCCTGACCACGTTTATTGCCAGATGAGTAGAGTGGAGGTCCTGGATGCCCTGTTCTCCACTAGGGCTCTTCATCGGGGACCCTAGTGTTGCAGTTCATGGGTCTTGTCCCCCTGGCTGCTGGCTGGTCTACAGTACCCGTGCACGAGGAGCAAGCAAGCACCTGGGCGTTTCAGAAGCTTATGTTCTCCTAAGGTTCTTTCTTGAAGAAGATGATTAAAGAGATTAAATCTTCCCCCTATCTAGTCTCTCCATCTCTTTGTCATTAAACAAAATTCAGTGTTAGATAATTTTCAGGTCAGTCAAGTCTTTTCTTTTGCCTGTTCTTGGTGTGCGTGCGCTCCGTGCGCTTGCGCATATGGAAGTCAGAGGACAACCCCTCAGGTGTTATTTCTCAGGTCCTATCTACTTTTTTCTTTTTTTAATGATAGGATCTCTTAGTGACCTGGAACTCACCCAGTAGGCCACACTGACTGGCTCTTAAGCCTCAGGGAACCTCCTGCCTCTGACTCCCTAGTGCTAGGATTATTGGCATGTCCAGCTTTTTTAACTTGGGTTTTGGGGATTGAATTTAGGTCCTTGACTGAGCCAATTTCTTACCCTTTGGAGTCCTTTCTTCTTTGTGGGCGGGTTTGCACAAATCTACTGATATATGAGGATGGTAATTTTCTATTTTAGGACTGACTTCATGAAATCTGAAAATGTAGAAATGTAGGATTCTACTTTTCCTACCGTGGAAAAGCAGTAAAGCTGACATTCCCCGTCGACCACCATGCTGCCTGTGGACCTGTGCATTTTGGCACTGTGACCTTTTGGACTAGATAGTGATAAGATAGTTGCTGGCTAGTCATGGATAAGGCAGACAGTGATATTTTATTCTGAAGAAAGATATTAAAATGTCTTTGAATTGTGTCTGTCAGTTCAATTAGAATTTGAGCAAAGACTCTTTCATATTTTCCCTTTCACACTCTTATCTCCACTGCCCTTCCACCTGTTTCCATTAAAAGGCAGAAAGAAATATTGAATAACAAATGACAGTCCCTTTATCCTGCTGTGCCCTGCTCTGTTTTTAAAAATTATTTAGATGAGTTTTTAGATTCTAATATCCAAACAGTTCATGAAATACGGCCACAGGGGATTTTATTGGCAGGGAAACAATCTCTCTATTCCTAAGAAAGAAAGATATGAGCCTAAAGAATAGTGAACCCTGCAGGAGTAACACGGTGACTTTGAAAGTATTTTCTCACTCAGAGAATCTGGGATGCTCTGTGAGGCGTGTGTGCAAAGAAATGTGACCGGGGTGAGCTCTGACGTTAGGCGCCTCTCCCCTGGTTTCCTCTCTGTCCCTTTCCGCTTTGAACCTAGTGATTTAAACTGGGCAGGGAGACTGCCCCACCCACTGGAGTTTGCACGGGGAACCTGGGGAATGTTTTATGATTCTGGCTTAGTGGTCCATGGCTCATCTGTCAGGCCATTCCTCCTGTGGCTCAACACCCTCTTCACTACATCTTTACTTTTGTTTAAATTGTGATTAAAAAAAAGAAAAAAAGAAAACATTCCATTTCGATCAATGAAAAGCAGCCAGTTCAGGCCTGTTCAGCACATCCTGGGTGAGGGGCAACCATTCCCACCATCCATCTCCAGAGTTCTTCTCATCTTCCCCAGTAAAACTGTCAATCAACATCAACTCCCCGTCCCTTGTCCCCGCAGCCTCTCTTCTCTGTAGGAATCTAAGGAGCTTCAGCACTTGGCTGAGACATTCCTTTCACTGAGTGTAATGTCCGTGTTGCAAACCATGCTAGAGTGCCCTTCCTCAGAAGGCTGAGCGGCACTCCACTGTCTGTGCCAGATTCGTTTATCACTCTTCTGTTGATGGACAGGTTGCTGGGCTCACATCTGTCATTAGACTGCTGTAAATAATGTACCCGTAAACACAGTGTTCTGCTTTTTACTTCATCTGGGTATTTACACATTGGGTGCATACGTATTTGACACATGAGTATAGACCTTTGGTTATAGATGTGTGTGCATGTCCACATTGCTAGGTCATGATCATTCAGTTTTCTGTGGCAACTGAATTGTTTTCCGTTCTTGTCAATGGCATGTACAAAGGGTGAAATTTTCTCACCAAGACTTTGACTTTAGTAGGACAGAGGATAACAGCAATCATGGTGGCTGTGAGGTGATAGCTTCTTGTGGGTTTTGAAGGATTCGGTGTGGTGAGTGTGGTAATGGTGAGCTTATTGGCCTATATTCATTGGAGAAACTTCTGTTCAAATCTTTTGTGGATTTAAAAACCACTTTTGGTATTGATTTGTAGGAAGTTTTAAAAACATTTATTAATTGAGAAGGACACACATGTCAGAGCATAGTGTGTGCCACAGTGTGTGTGTGTGTGTGTGTTCATGCTTGCACTCATGTGCACACATTATGTTGTCTATGTAGAGGTCAGAGGACAGTTTGTAGAAGTCAGTTCTCTCCCTCCACCATGTGTGTCCTGGGGATTGAACCTGGGCCTTCAGGTTTGGCCGCAAGCATCTTTACAAACCGAGCCACCTCACTGGCCCTGAAATTATTTACATAGTCAAGACACTTCATCCTGTTAGATTTGCGAATGTTTTCTCTCATTCTGTGGGTCATTCTAGAAATAATATCTCCTGGTGTATTCTCTTTAATTTTGATTTTGCCCTTTGTTACCTGCTTTTGGTAGTATATCCAAGAAGTCTTCCAGGTTTAATGGCATGTTTTCCCATGAGAATTTTGCAGGGTTGACTCTTACAGCATTTCTACCTTGTCGATCTTTGTGCTCGGAGAATCCAGCTTTGTGGGTTGTATGGTTTTTCACTCGCTGTCCAGTTGTTCCCACTACCATTTGTTGGAATCTGACCTCTTCCCATATGGTGGTCTTGAAGTGTTGTGGAAATCACTTGTCCTGTGTGTAGGGCTTTCCCCTCGGGCTGTGTGCTGGTATCTATGCCTGTACCACACCACTGCTGTGGCTTTGAAGTCAGGAACACGGGAGACCCGGCTTTGTTCTTCTCTTTCTCTATCGTCTCAGCCGCTCTGGAGTCCGGATGATGGGTGCTTCTGTTTGTGGGGTTTCAGTAGAACTACACGAAGCTGTAGATTGCTTTTGGATGGCACTGACATGCTGACAGTTTGCAGTCCTCCTCTCCAGGACCATGGCTGTCTTACCGTGGACACCTTTCCATTTGCTCGTGTCGCTTCGTTTTTTTCTGCAGCATCTTGTAGTTTTAAGAGTGCAGCTGCCTTTTTCTTCCTTGGTTAGATGTATTCCTATTTCATTATTTTTGGTCTTTAAAAATTTATTGTTATTGGTGTGTGTGTGTGTGTGTGTGTGTGTGTGTATGCATAGGTGTGCACTCATGCACACATTCTGCCGTCAGAGGACAACTTTAGATAGTCAGCTGTCTCTTCTGGGGGCCAGACTCCGCTTCTCAAGCTCATGCAGCAAGTGCCTTTACCTACTTAGGCAGCTCACTGGTTCGGTTTCTATTTTTATCTGTAAAACACTGTAGAAACAGCACCTTGAACAGTACCATTTCTGCCTGGCTCTAGAATCTTCCTCCCATTCTTCCTCCTTCTTGTAGCATCCTTCCATCCATACTCCCACCTGGTGTTTGTTGTGTGCCAGGAGCATTAGAAACTTGCCCCAGGAGGTCACAATTAGGTCTTTGAGGAACTCACAGTCCAGGGGAGGAGTCACCGGGAAGAAATGACTGGGTGCTCTAGCCCTGGCTGAGATGTTTGCCCTGTGGCCTCCTCCAGCTGCTTGACTTGGGGTAATGCAGTAGCATCTCCCTTTGAAGGGACAGTTTAGGAACTCCAGCTGGCAGCCCCTATGGGACCTGATGTGTTTGTCCCTTTCTTTGTGGCATGGCCTTGAAACCCCACAGGCATTATTGCTAGTGATACTTGCTAAGTCCTCCATGACCGTAGAGTTTAACTTTCTTCCCTTGCGGTCCCTGTCCTTTAAGGCCAAATTCAAAGGATGTGTCTACTGCTTCCTTATTTTTTTCTATACAGTCTTTTCTGAATGGCCCAGTGTGGAAAAAGGTTGTCCCTTAGAGGCCAGACTGTGTGGCTGATTGCCTCCTGGGGATTCAACTTTTTCCAGCCCCATCTAGCTCAGAGTGCGCCAGAGCAGGAGTGGACGTGGGCTTTGGAAAAGCTGAGTGGAGGTTGTCAGCACAGACTGTGCTCTGGAAACTGAGGACAGGCCCTGTGGCAGGTAGGCCTGAAGGGAGCGAGTCTGGCCCCCATCTTCCCAGAACAAGCCCTGAGAACATGAGTACTCTTGAACACTTTTCCCATTGAGGGCAAGATAAAGGGACTGAGCTCACAAACAGAGCAACTGATTTTCACAGACTGACTTGAAGAAAGCATTTAATTATCTTTTAAGCTGCTGCCTGAAATCCTGATGTCATGTTTCAAGGATGTGTGGGACCCAGACAGATCTCTGAGCCAACTGAGGGGGTGGTAACCTTCACCTGGGATGCTGTGAGGAAGCTCTCCACGAGGTGGGGCTGGGTGGGGCATATATCCTTGGACCCCAAACGGAATTGCAATGGACTGGGCTCACGGATCTGGGCTAGAGCATGCTGAAGAGGAAGAAACTAGCCAAGTTTTCTTTTATGCTACTGTAAACCACCCGGGAGGGGTACTTGATGAACTGACTCAAGTCAGGGTTTTTGCTGAGGGCCTTCAAGGCTAATATAGGTTCCCTTCCTGTAAGGAGTCATGGAGAGGCGCAGAGGAAGACAATTCGGCAAGGTCATGGGATGACAGTTTATAGAAGGCCCAGTAGCCTTCATTCTAGGTATGCATAGAACCTTCTGATGATTCACTTAGATGTTGCCAAGGATATAGAGTCAAGGATGGGCCTTGCAGATGAGTGGTATGAAGTTCCTTCCCCGTCTTCCCTTGCTGTGAAGTATGGGGAAGGAACTTTTCTCAGTAGCAGGAACAACTCATTGTGTGGGAGGTATGGTGGAGCTGGAGAAGGGTGAGTGGGGTGCAATCGGATGGCAGTGTGGGTTGAAGTGGCATCCATCCCACAGGGCTTGGTATGCTGTGCTGTGTAGCTGCTCTCAGAAGAAAGGCTGTGGGCAGTGTGCAGTGCTGTCAGTGGTGGTGGGGGCAGTGTGCAGTGGTCTCTGTGGTGGGGGCAGTGTGCAGTGGTGTCAGTGGTGGGGGCAGTGTGCAGTTGTCTCTGTGGTGGGGGGGCAGTGTGCAGTGGTCTCTGTGGTGGGGGCAGTGTGCAGTGGTCTCTGTGGTGGGGGCAGTGTGCAGTGGTCTCTGTGGTGGGGGCAAGAGAACAGTTTATGACTCTCATGGAGGCAGTGGAGAGTTGGACACACAATTTGGGAGGGAGACAGTCTGGAAGGGAAGACATGGGTCTCTAGGGCTGCCTTCAGCTCACTGTGCCACCCTGAGCCTGCCAACATGCCGTGGACCTCAGTTTGTCTTTCCTTCCCCCTCCCTCCCTCCCTCCCTCCCTCCCTCCCTCCCTCTTTCCCTCCCTCCCCCTCCCTCCCCCCTCCCTCCCTTCCTCTGTTCTTTTTCAATACTGAGGATTAAATTCAGGACCTGGAATTTGGTGGGCATTGTTCCATCACGGAGCTATGTCCTCACCTCTCTTTTTACTTTTTATTTTGAGACAAGTCACTGAGTAATTCAGACTGGCTTTGAATTCACACTGACTTTGAACTTGTAATCCTCCAATCTTAGGGTAGCTGAGATTAAAGGAGTGATCTATTATGCCCAGTTAGTGTTTCCATCTGTTAAGTGGGTTGATGGGCTATACTGGAGTTTTCCCATGTGAGAGTAGACTGCTCTCCCATACAGTTGGATTTACATGTCATTAGATGCCTTCTCTGTGCCCTTCAAGAGGTCATGGTGCTTTGTAAAGGTGATGATTTATGTTGATTTGATTTGAATGATAAGCCAGTTTTTTGTTTCTGAGATTTTCTTTGTAAGGAATGAGAAAGATTGGCCATAAGAAGGGGTAGCCTTAAGATGAATACGTTGGGGCTTATTTAAAAGTAGCATTGCTCCTCTGTACTTAACTGCAGGTGTGTGCTTATCTGGATTCATGTTCCTGCAATGGAGACCAGTCCAGCTACCTCCAGGAGTGAATAAATTAATTACAAAATACCACTTTTCAATCCTTTTGTACATTTTTTTGTATGTGCACATGCATGTGTGTACCTGTGCATATCCAAAGACAACTTGGGCGGTCACCCTTAGTCACCATCCACCTTGTCTTTTGGGACAGGTCTCTCTCTCGGTGACCTGGAATTTGCCATGTAGGCTAGACTAGGTGGCCTGCCAGTCCCGGGGATTTTCCTGTTTGCACCTCCCCAGGTGGTCCAACTGGGCTTTTTCTTTTTTTATAATGTGGGGTCAGAACTTCATGCTTGTAAGACTAGCCTTCTGACCTGCTTCCCACATTCTTTCTTCTGCCAGACTCCTTTGTCTGCTAAAACACATCTCACAAATTTTGAGCCTTCAAACAACACACGTTGATCTCCGTTTCTAGTCCTGGAGATCTGAAGTCCCAGAATCCCAGGCCCACATGGGGCCATCATCTAGAAAGGCTGTGGGGAGCATATCCTCCATGACCTCGGCATATAGGATCATATGGACCTTGTCTCCTCCATTCTGGACTCTTCCTCCTGCCTCCCTCTCATAAGGGTCTTTGTGATAACCTTGAATGCATTATGCGATTATGAACTAACCCAATCTGAAGATCCCATGCTTGGTCACAGCTTCAGTGGGCCCTTTGGCTGGGAACATGCACACAGAGTTCTGGAAAGTCGGATGGCGGTGTCTTCCGAGGGTCATTGTTTGATCTACCACATTCCCTTGTCAGATAGTCTTCTGTTGTGGAGTGGTTTAGTTTACTATAACTTTTGGTTTATTATAATTTTGGGTTATTTAGTCACCAGCGTTAATTCCATGCAGGGTTGGGGCCAGTGCTGTGACTCTGACTCCGGTGATTTAGGGCCATGTGTTCACTCACAGGGCTGTGTTGTCCTTTATACAGAAGATTGCGGGTCTTTAGGCTCATTTCCAAGTTAAATTTATGGTTTTGGATTTTGTCAATGAGTGTCTTGCCCTGCTTTTCACTGCTTCTGGGTAGGTAGTTAAGGGGAAACACTAGGAAAAAATTATGTGTATACATCTTGCATGTTCACACATGCCCAGATGTATTTACACTTGATGTGTTCATTTTATTTCATTTTTAGGATGTCTGATTTGTTTTTTCCGGATCTCTGAGTAGGCATGCTAGAAGGGATGCTGTTAATGGCGGTGGTAAAAGCATTTATGGTTCCTAAAGGCTTAAGACTATGGCGGTGCTGCACTGGAGAAGCTCAGCGTCTGCTCTGGACTGCTTTCCGTGATGCAGTTATCGACTGCTAAAGAGTCACTATAAAACGCTAAATAAACTTAATAACTGGTAACAACCTACTTTGTCGGTTGGGGACACTTACATTTTATGAATTTGGGGGGAATACTTGAGAAAATGGAATTTTCTAGGTATGTGTGGGTTTTGATGCCTGAGATGTTGTGAAGCCGTGCAAGTGCCCTTGCTTTGACTTTTTACAAAGGACTGGGAAGCTGAGCAATGTTCTGTGCAGCAAAAGCAAATCACCTCCCAATACAATGAATACTTCCGGGTCAGCCAAGCTCACTGCGGGCCAAGTGGTCCTAACGCGTCCATCACAGTTAGCCTCAACTGTCAGCGGGACACACCTGGAAAAGGGAACCTCTGTTGAGGAATAGCCTCCATCTAAATGGCTTGAGGGCATGTCTGTGGGCATTTCCTTGATTGCTATAAATGTGGGAGGGCCTATCCTACCTGCCTAGGAATCCCACGGTAGGCAGTACCATCCCTAGGCAGGTAGGCTGTGTAAGGAAGGTAGCTGAAGATGAGGCTGGGAGCAATCCAATAAGCAATGCTAAAGAAGGGTTGCTGTTTCAATTGCTACATCCAGGTTCCCACCTTGAGCTTTTGCTCTGGCTTCTCTCAGGGATGGCCTGCAATGTGTAACTAAAATAAACACTCTCCTCCATACACTGCTTTTGGTCCATGTTATCACAGCAACAGAAAAGCAAACTAAGGCAGTGGTTACTGCTTGGTGGATCCTGGGTTTCTTCGTGCAGTCTTGGAAGCATTTTAGAGATTAGGAGTGATGGTTGCACAGCATTGTGAATCTAACTAAAGCCACCCAATGGCACTCTTAAAAATCATGTTCTCTGCCCACAATCAAGAAAAGGGTGGCTTGGATATGGAATAGTTAAACATTCCCATGTTGAAGACATGCCCTTTCCTGTTTGTGTCTGGAAGGAAAGGCTGCCCGTGTGAGGGTGACAGAGTGGACACAGGACAAGACTGAATACGTCATAATGTTGAAAACAATCACTTCTCCCTGTGCTAATGCGTCTTCCCACCTCTTCTTCCACAGCCTTTTATAACTATGATGCCAGGGGAGCAGACGAACTGTCCCTACAAATAGGGGACACCGTGCACATCCTAGAAACTTACGAAGGTGAGTGCCGGCTGATGCTTCTTGTCTGGGGAGTTGGGATGCTTCAGGGCCTACGTGGGCAAAGCCTTTCCCTGTGAGGGTGCTCTATTCTCAGGATGCTTTTCCCATAGACAGGTGCTTTTCCAGGCAAAGGTGGTAGGGCAGCTGTTTGTTAAATTAAACGAGGTTTTGTTAAGATCAACTTAAAACTAAACATTATATTTTTAACCCCTAAATGCTTCTTGCTGGCTCATTATTTTGCACACATGTGTAAATCTTGACTGAAACTGACCCTTTGGTGAGAAACAGATTTGGGGTATTTTCGTTTGTTGATCTGATGTGTGTGTTGAGTGTTTTGAGTTGTCAGGTTTTTGTTTTTTTTTTTTTAAAGTTTTCACTTTAATTTGTTAACAGCATGTCTCAGGGGAAACTGGAATTGCTATGCCTTATTTGTTGCCCCTTTCCCTTGTCTGTGACCTCCATTTTCTTTGGGGTGAACAGATCACCAGTTCTGTGGGATATGGTTTAGGGAAGAAATTGTTGTGACTTTTCTGGTGCCCTTGGTTTCTGCAATAGTCTTTCCTAGTTAGTGCCTTGCGCAGCATCTGAGCCACGGCGGATGCTCTGCTGTAGTTCTGACTGTGTTTTTGTGTCGTTCCTAAGCTGTGTTTCAGTCACAGGAACTGATTTAAATAACCAAATTGCTTTTAGATCAGGTTCAGCGAAAGTCTTACAAGTGGGAGAAGAAATTGTAGACATCTCATAGTAACCAACAAATTGAACTTCCAAAGAGGTCTTCACACTCCACTTTGCACAGGAGTGAACTGCTCCGCTCCCGCCAGCCAGGCAAGCAGCGGCTGCCTCCTACATCCCTCAGAGACGTTGCAGAGACGCAGAACCCTATTAAAAATCCATGTCTTGGCCTTTATTTCTCCATCTGATGCAGGAAGACGTAGAACTCCATTCTGTTTGCACCGTTTACTCTTCAAAATGTATTGGGGTGGGGGTGGGGGAGTCGGCTTTATTGGCATAGCCTGGAAGCAGCTGTAGCTTGGCAAAAAGGAGCCCTTAAGCGAATGAGTGGCTGGCTGTGATGGGCGCCGTCTGCCTGTTTTCACTTTTGACAGCTGACAGTTGGATTTTCCTTATCTGCTTTCAGTACATATTGCCAGTGGCTTCGAGGAAACAGAGAGAGAAATTAAGTCGAGGTGAAGGATCAGGCATCTCGTCTCAGACACTTTTCTGATCTGTAGGGAAATGCTCTCTCTGATTCTTGTTTTTGTGTTTTTAATTGCCCCCAGTCACTTGAATGTGGAATTCCTGGGTCATCCACTCTGAGCTGTGGTGTCTCTCCTGAATTGTTAATGATTTCCTGGGGCGTCCGGGTGTGCAGAAACTGCGGGTGTGTCATTCTTTACTTCAGGAGGAGACTGCCCCCTTCCAGCAGTGCCATCCTGAGTCACATCAGTGGGCCTCTTTTTATCCCAACTTCACAATTATCTGCTAGTGGCTTTCACTCCCAGGCTGACGTCACCAGGATGAGTCTTCAGCTGGGGTTGATTTGCAGGCCAGTCTTGGTTCCCATGAATCCACTGCAGTCTTTATGAGAGACCCTGGAACATAAAATGCATTTCCCTTCCTGGAAAGCTAACTTCTTGGTAGACTCTGGTCTGAGAAATACATTAACTGCATCTTCCGGACACTGGGTGACTTCATCATTAAAGAAGGACACTGCTTACAGATGCTTCTCTGTGCCTGCCTGTGCTCTGGTTTTGGCTCAGAGCATGTCTTGGAGTTTGGCTCTTTCTACCTTTCTCCCCACTCCCTTGCCTCTGCCCTCACTCCTGTTTATCAACCTCGACGTTCTTTTTCTTTCTGGTCCGGCATATCATCATATAGGATTCTGCAAAAGTTGTAATTTCTCAATGATCCCTCGGTCTCCCTGTGCCCCATGGGGGGGGGGGGGGGCTGGATTGCTCCTCCTTCTCTTCCTCCTCTTCCTCTTTGTCCTTTTAAGATGATTGCTCTTCATTACACACAGTTCAAAGACCACATTTACCTTTAAGTTCTGGTTAATTGCTCTGTGAGGCTTGTGGAGGTGGAGGGTGTCTAACAGCAGTCCTTAGGCCACACACGCAGCTGGAGATGGTTACTAGTGCAGCCCAACATAAAGCCATAAGCTTAGCCAAAACATTATGAGATTTCTTTTCTTTTCTTTTCTTTTTTTTTTCCTGATTGTAAAAACTTGAATACACCTGTCAGCACGAATGCTGGAGACAACAGCATTGTTAAAAGGTCGGCCGGGCCTGATACAGCCAAGAAAGGTACCCACCTTCAAGTCATGTCACTGTGGAGGTGGGCAGACCTTCCAATGGCTACTCAGTGCAGGCTCTTACCTTGAAGTCGTGTCCATTGTTGAGGGCCAACCAGTCACATGTGAACGAAAGAAAGTCTCAGGTGCTTAGGAAGTGACTCTGGTGCTGTGTTTCCCCAGTGCTGGAAGCTGTTCCAGGGGAAGCTGGAGGCATTGTGCAAAGGTTAGGAAATTATCTTTTTGATGTCGCTGTCACAACAAAAACCCGGTTCATTCAGATTTTAAAGTGGTAACAATATATTTTCATCCAAAATGGTTGGCCAGCTGCCTATGCTGACCTGTGGCCTCCCTGAGCCCAGGACTGTATTTCTACTGTGTTTGCCTGTCTTTTCAGTGGGTGTCTCTTCTTGGTGTGGATGGGTTGGACACACGGAGGCCAGCAGCACACCCTGCCTGGGAGAAGTTAAGTGTGTTACCTGCTCGCTAAGCATCTCCCTGCCAGCCTTGTCCCCTCCTCTCATAGCCATTTGTCACATCCCTTAATTCTCAGGGTGACACCCTCCTCTTCACACTCTGAGTGGCTTGGCCCTGCTTGTCTTAGGCGCCTTGTGGGTCCTGAGCAGAGGCTGTGTCTGTAATCGGTGTGCGTAGGAAGATTCTGGCGACATGTGAATGGGCCCCGCTTGATGAAGCAATAATTTGTGCAGAACGTGCCGGGAAGCACTTAGCTTAGAAACCCCATTACAAAAGAAACTGCCAGCTAGCTATGCTAAGTCAGAGATTCCTCCTCTGACCTCCATAGCTCAGCTCCTCCAAACAAGACAAACAACCTTCCCCTACAAACCTCTTCTTCTGTGCCTGGGTCCTCGTCCCGTGTTCCGGATGTTTCATGTTAGATGAGTGTGTTGCAGCTCTCCTGTGTCTCACCGGCCCCTCTTCCTGTTTTGCTCTTCTGTCTGAGGCCCTTTAGTCTTAGGTCCCGTCTGCCATGTGAGCATCACCTCATGTTCTGTAAACAGTAATGGGACTCAGGTGGTCTCAACTCTCATCTCCAGGTTCCTGCTGCCAGGAACATCTTGTGTCTGTCCAGCTGTGCAGGGGCACAACTGTCTTCAGGCTGTTTGCACAGGGCAGGTTGCTGGCGTTGGGTATGGGGTTCATGTTTCTTTGGGGTGGTGGTGGTGGTGTCTGATGTGTGCACCAACAGCTGCTGTCTATACTCTCTTCTGTGCCCTGGCTGCCATGTCCCGAATCCTCTGATTTCCACCACTTTTATTTTGGGTCAGTGGTATGAGGTTGTTGAGTTTTCACTTTAGTCATTAGTATTAAGTTTGGGTTCTCTTCACACATGTGTAGGTTCTCGGGTTTCTTTGATGCATCATTTATGTAGTTTGCTCCCTTTTTACCTTGGGTTGCTGACACCTTGCCCCCACTGTGATCTTTCTTTGATATTCTGGGACATCAATCCTTTGTCATTTTCAGATAGAAAGGGGCTATACTATACTAATGCTGTTTGTGTGGGAAGGACATAGCATAGCAGTAGTAGAGAGGATGGTCCTTTTAGGCTGAGTGGTACAGCCTTTGAATAACTCCTAGATTACAGTCCCATTGCCTGGAGTCCATAATGCTGTAACATGTGGGCACTGACTCTAGGCTAGTCTAGTTGAAACCTCTGGACTAACATTTGGAGTGGCTATTTGGAGATCATCCTTCAGATGTGTGGACATTCAGGTGCTTGACATTTAGAACAGGCTGTATCCCTGCTCATTGTGTTCGCTCCTCACACTGAAAGGGCAGAGTGGGTTCATTTGGCCCTAACTGGGTCTCAGCAAATTCTTCCAAGATTCCTGGAGTTCCTGTCCCCCTTTCTGAATATATCTGTTTCATTACCACTTTGGGGTTTTGTTAAGTCAACAGCATCACTCTGGTTCATAGGCACTCTCTTCATGACTACTTTCTGAGAGGGTTGAGGGGCCAACCGCTGCCATATGGTGTCATTCTTCCTCCTTCCCCAAGAGCTTGCTTTCGGGACTCTCTTTAGTCTCTACCTTCAGCACTTGCTGTGAATGAACAGTTCTGAAGGTCTTTCCTTCCAACTGTCTAATTTCCTTCTCTTGCCACATGGAGGGCGTAGGAAGTTGGAGCCGGGCCAACCCCTAAGGGGACAGGGGTCTGTGAGTACTTGGCCCTGGTGCTTCCCGGAGAGCTGTCTTTGCCACAGAAGTACTTTGTGAAGATTATGGCTGCCTCAGGGCAGAGCCTTGCAGAGGGAGGAAATAGGCTCTCAATAGGTTTTCTGTTGGGCAGCCTTTGATGATCTGAGATTCTGGAAGTTGCACTTGGAGAGATCTTGAGCCAGTTCCGCAGAGGGAAGGATGGGGAAGTGCATACCCAAGGAACCTCCTGGGAACAAGGCCTCCTTTAGGGCTTAACTTCAGATTGTTATGGGGGACTGATGAGGCAGGCAGAGAAGTGGGGCAGTGCAGGGAGTGAGGCATGCCCTGTGGGACTTCTAAGGCATTAGAATTGTTGTCTTTCCCTGGTCTACAGGGCAGTGACTTCTGCATACCTTGAAGGTTTTGCTTTGACCCTTCTGCGTCTCCTGTGCTAACCATTTCAATTCTGTGTTTGTTTAGGGTGGTACAGAGGCTACACCTTAAGGAAAAAGTCGAAGAAGGTGAGTCCTTTCCATTAAACATGTCTCATCATAAATCAAACCACGAGAGGAAATCAATTCCATCTTATTTGCATCTAAAAATGTTCCTTACGTATCCCCCTCTTGAAATTTTAACAAATATGTGGGCTGAGATAAAAAATGACCATGAGTTGGCTTCTTCTGAATAATGTATGTCTATAGACATCCCAGTTTTATCTGGGAATGGTGGTATGTATGTATAACTTCAGTACTAGGTTAGCCTGGTCTACCTAGTGAGACCCTGTCACAACAAATGACATTTCAGCTAGGTGGTTAGTTCCAGGAGTGAATTGTTAAGCTGTGATGTGGTATTGACCTCTACTCATAAAAGGGAGAATTCTTTTTGTCCTGATAGAACTTTGTATCTCGTTGAACCACTGTGTATAACCATGAACTGAGTGTAATGACTTCAGAAAACTAAAGTGCTGTGAACAGTTTTTAATTTCATATTGTCTTTGACAAATTAACAAGTTTGCAAAGCTCACACATGGCCATTTCCCTCTTGCCTTATGGCAGTTTTCAGACTGGCTTAGTCAAGTTGAAAAACCCCGATTTTCTAGGGTGATTTGCATGTGTGATTCTATGAATATCTGAAACAAAAACATGCTATTACTCCTCAGATATTGCGGAGGGCACTCCCATCCACAAGGCTGTGTGGCTTCCACATTCTTAGCTTCACAAAACCTAATTATGGCTCTTTTCTCTTACTCTGTAATGCTATAGTATTGCAGTAATACCCATGCTAAGCTGTGGTTAGTCTGTCCATGTTAACTTGGACATTTTAATATCTGATTGTGTTTGACAGATGGTTCATTTTGTTTCTCAGAATTGGCCTCTCATTACTGTTGTATCCAACTGGACTCTCTGTTGTGATCTCGAGTCTGTAATAGGGCTTTGGAAGCCCAGTGGTTTCCATGCCAGGGCCTTCCTGCTCTGTAATAGAGCTTTGGAAGCCCAGTGGTGTCCATACCAGGGCCTTCCTGCTCTGTAATAGAGCTTTGGAAGCCCAGTGGTGTCCATGCCAGGGCTTTCCTGCTCTGCATCCTCAGAGGCCTGGACTGGCCTTTGCAGCTTGGCTAGAGCCTCATGAAGGCTGTAAAGCTGCCCATCCCTTCATGGATTTTACTCGGAAGAGTCCAGGTTAGGGGAGCCATGGTTGAAGATTTCAAGAGGCAAGAGACTAGAAGTATTAGGGGTTTCTCAGTGGTAAAAGTGCTTGCCCCTGAGGACCAGAGTTCATGTTGCTATCATCAATGTTAAAAGCCTTAAAATCAGGTGGTGGCACATGCTTGTAATTGAAGCACTGGGAAGGCAGAGACAGGAGTTTATCTGGAGCTCACTGGCCAGCAAGACTTGTCTAATCGGTGAGCTCCAGGTAGTAGTGAGAGACCTAGTCTCAAAAACCAAGGTGGATGGCTTCTGAGGATCAGCACCTGAAGCGGACCTCCATATGCACACTCACATGCATGTACGTGTACAGGCATCCACCCCCATGGTTAGGACTGTGGACTCACTCCCCTCCCTACTCTTTCGTTACATAGGACAAAGCTGGACTGCTATGATGAACACATGCCCAGGAAGACTACTCAGTTTCCTTGTGCTTAGTTGTCTGACCTTCCCATCCCTGTCTTGGGCTCTCTCTCCCATTCTTCTAGTGCTTCGAGACCTCAGGATTTTCTGTCTGGTCCTAGGCTACCCAGGCCTTCTACCTCGTGAAGCCCTACTGCAAAAGGGTGTGGTTGTTTTCCGCTGGCGATCCCCATTGGTGGATGGGGAAACCAAAGCCTTGCAGAGGCTGTAGTTTGCCTGCAGTTTTGTGAGGTACCTCCAAGCAAAGGGAGAGAAGCAAGGCTCTTAGGTGCCGTGGCCGAGAGCCCCACATGAGCATCATCTGTCTAGATATTTACAGAAGTTGGGCTGGGCAGTTGCTCATTTCAAACCTGCAGACACGTCCCATCTCATACAACCATAATCTCTCCTTGGGCTTCCTGATGTTGAGTGCCGAGACTGAGGGATTTCTGTCTGTGGACCTGGCAGGGCTAGGGTGGCTTGTGTGTTGTCTTACCCCCATCCAAACCCACACCTATTAGCATTACAGAGAAATTACATGCTCCGTGTGTACCCGCAGGCCATTCTGGGATATGAAAGTATCTTGACACCTGGGTCCTAGATTGAATAACCTGGACCTCTTGATGGCTTAGTGTGACTCCCACTCCCCCCACTCCTTCCCTTGATGTAACAGTATTTCTTTGTGTGATATCTGCTCACTTTGCTGGTAGACATTAGAAGCTGAGATCAGCAGTACCTGCTAGCCACATTTGGCCCTCTTTGAGTCCCAATTCCTTCCAAGCATGATTCACAGCTTGCTTTCTGGATGCCCAGTGTAGACCCTTCTCGGTCGATGTCTGGGGAATCCAACCAGAAGCTTCTTTTCCCATAATAGGTATCTTGAAGCACCAGGGCACTTACTGAGTTTATGCTGTATGCACTGGTGGTCTCTGACTTGTGCCGCCCCAAGCCTCTGGGAGTCACTGGTTTGTGCTGCCCTGGACCCCATGAGCCAGCTCTTGATAAACTCCTGACATTTTGCAAACCATGTCTGATGCTGCACTTCTTCTCAAGGGACCAGCTCCTTTGAGCATAGATCTGCTGGGCCACATGTCTATACATACACATGTGTTTATACTGCACATGGGAGAGTCAGAGGATGGTTAGAAATATAATCTAGCATGTTTTCCCAATATTTCTGCAGATGGGTTGAATTTCATCCCATCTTCTGGCCTTTACCATCGTCCATCCCATATGGAGACTGATCAGGAAGGCCCCATGGCTGTCACTCAGTGTTCAGTGGACAAGTGGCAATCAGTGGTTTAAATCAACTTTTGAGGACAGTCTTGTCATTTTGTAAGGGGAACTCTGTCAGAGCCCATCATCAGAATTGGTTTCTAGCAGCAGACTTTTTGGGTGTGCCAGGCCCAAGGTCAGTGGTGGAGAGGAGGGGTAACCTATGGAGGAGAATATTTTCCTGGGCCTTTGTAGGATTGTTGCTTTGCAAACATGTTGTCTCTGTTTTCTGCTAAGACATCTGCACAGTCTGAAATACAAGCTGATTGGGACATTCTCTTCTGTGCCTCGTGTTTTCTTCGTTGTGTTGTATGTGATGCTTACACTTGCAAAATTAATGGTGAACCAACCCCCTATACCCTCAAGTTTTAGGGCTATTGTTTGATTTGCAATCAGTATTCACATTGATAATAAAAACTCTTTTTCTTTCCCTTTCAAAGGGTATATTTCCTGCTTCATATATCCATCTTAAAGAAGCGATTGTTGAAGGAAAAGGGTGAGTCTTGTCTTGATATTTAAATGAAGTTTAAAATGATTGATATGACATTGCTACCAAATTCGTGGTAGGCTAAGATGCAGGGTTTAAATGGGGCTGGAGAGATGGCTCATTGGTTAAGAGCAGGGACTATTTTTGCAGAGGACTCCGGTTTGGTTTCCAGTACCCATGTCTGGTAGTCTGGTAGCTCACAACTACCTGTAACTCTAGAAAGGGCATTTGTATTCATGTATACATAGCCCCCTGCCCCATGTGTGTATGTGTGTGTGTGTGTGTGTGTGTGTGTATGTATTTTAAGATAGTAAAAATAACTCACTATAAAAGATAATAGTCATGTTTGATCATGATGGTTTAGGAGAATAAAAGAAGTTGGGATTCAGTCATGTTGGTCTTTGATCCATTAAAGAGTCCAAGGTCAGTGCCTTAGCTGTGATCATCTCTTTGAAGCTGAGGTCCATTAGGGGAAGTGATGGCCTCCCTTATGAGCTACCCCGTTTGGCAGTGGCCATACTGGATGCTTAGCTGAGTCTCTTTTTCCTGAAAATCTTAGGATGTGATACAGAGTTGAGGGGGTATGAGCGGTTGTTACGTTGGGACTCGTGTGAATTCATGTGTCAGCTAATTGAGGTGTATAACTCCTGGAGGTCATTAGACTGATGGGTAAGGTCCTTAAAAGGACATTCCTAGAACAGGAACCCGTCCGTGCCAGGTGTGAACTGGGGGAGACAACATTCAAATGTTTTCTTTTTTGGTCTCTGCTTCATCTTCACACTCCGTTAAATATGTAAATTATAAAATTACTAATCATATGATTACTGCATAATGACATCTCTTTGGCTGATTACAAAATTGCCTTTCTGAGCACTGTACTTTTAACATATGAAAAGGATGGCTTGGGTTCCTGCACTTCCCCGGCGCATAATTAGAGCGAAGGGAGTAATTTAGAGGCATGGATGGTGCTGACCTGCAAGATGGCATTTGTTCAGACAGATAAAATGTTTTGTATGCAAAATTCTAAAAAGAAAGTTGAGAAAGTTTTACCTTATGACAGAAATAACTGAAGTGTACATTTAATGTGCTTCTCCCTGCCAGGGTCAAAATCCTTATATAAGTTGGATGTACAGGAGTAGTGATTTTTCAAAAGCATTTTAAAGTATCTTAAAGTGTGTGTTTTCACATACTCACATATAGCTGCATACTATTATGGAAATGTGGAATTACCCAGCTTCGGCCAGCAGGCACACAAGGCCCGCTGGTCTTCTGGGATCAGGTTTCAGTGTGGTGAGCACCAAGAACGGTGTGAGATGAGCAGTGCGCAGATGTCCTGATGATGCTTTTGGCTGTCAGCCTTTGTTCCCCACACTTCTTTCTAGGCTCTGACCTTTACTCCTGTATCTGTGTCTGCCTGCCTAGCTGTTCCCTCTATAAAGTTCTTCTGCTGGAGGACCTGACAGGTGACCACTCTCTCTGGCTACTTGCAGACATGTGCTCTCTTTTCTGCTGGTCCTTCCTCTTGTCCAGTACTGACTTGACCACTCCTTCACCTCATTCCACCTGCCTATTTTCAGATTTATTATCATATTGTATTCATTCATACTCTACCCCCCATTACACACACACTTACACACACACACACACACACACACACACACACAATCTGTCTGTATTACCCGCTCTTTCTCCCATGATTTTTTTTTTTCTTTTGTGCCCTCTTTTTCCATGTCCTCTCTCTTGCCTGGCCTCTCTCTTCTTTCAGAACCCTGGCCACCATCCCTCCCTTCCTGTGTGTTTCATGCCTGTGGCTATAATAATGTTCTTTTTATATTTTGTCATAACAAAGCAATTCCCATTTTGTCCCCTCCTCTCTGCTGACACAGCATTACCTGCAGCAATGGTTACTATTGGTCACTATTTGCTGTGAAGCCCCCTGTGGGCACTGAGGCCCTTATATCCTTCCTCATTTGCCCCCTCACACACTAATTTCAGGGCTAGGACATTTCTACTGGGCTCCTCCCTGTGACATGGTCTGTTTCTCTTGCACCTTGAACCATTTTCTCCTTGTAGGCATTGCTAGAATCTGGGCTTCTAACCATGATCTCTTTTGGACCTGTGGTTCACTTGGGCAGAGGTTAGTGACCTAAGAATCTCCAGTCAGGAGTGGTGTCACATGCCTGTAATCCCAAATCCTAATTGGGAAGTAGAGGCAGGAGGGTCAGGAGTTCATCTCATGGCTACATGGGTTACATGTCACCCTATCTCACTCCCCCCAACCACTACCCCCTCCCTAGAAAACCAGAGTCACTGTTTCTGACTCAGTGCCTGCTCTGCCCCATTTACTCTTATAAAGAATGATCTTAAATAAAAAAATGGTGTGCATTTATGGTGCCTCATGTAGTATTCTGTAGCACACATACATTGCAGAGTGGCATTCTGGGCTAGTTCACACAGGTAATTATGAGAGGCTACCTCTGGTCATACTCATCTGTGGCGAGAACACTTGAAGTCCGTGCTTCTAGCCATGTTTAAGTTTATAGTGTGTCCTTAGTGACACCAGTCACCATGCTGGACAACACAACTCTTGGATTCATTCTCTCTGTTTAATGATGTGTCCTTTCTCCAGCATGTGTCCCCTTCACACGTACTGAGGCACATGGCCTGGACTCTTTCTCTCCATCCTGTGTTTTCATAGCGGATGGGGAGGATGTTGGTACCATCCTGATCCTCTTCCTTCCTGGCCTTGTGACTCCCTCACACTTAACTGATGCTCACAGCTGGGACTCCTTCTCTCCATCCAATGGTTTTACCCATAGCTAATAAAGCAGACATTGTTGTCTGGGCCTTCCTGACCTCTGCCACAGATGACTGATGTGATTTTTAAAAACCAGGGAAATAAGTGCCACAGAGTAATGCATCTATTGATAAAGAGCGAAAGCCAAGCTAAAGGCTGAGTCTTTTGAGGTAGAAGGAAAAGGTCAGTGAGCAGTCATGGGTGTGACTGGATAGAGTCTTCGAGAACACTTGAAAGCTGTAATCTTATTCACATTTCAGCAAGGATAATTGCTCCCTGCATCATCATATAATGAGTTTTATACCTGATCGAAATATAAAAATAATCTTAACTTCAAACCTGCATTTTAATGGCGCACACCTACTAGGTGTGGTTTATGACGTTTTGAGATAGATGGGTGTACACATATCCTGAATAGCCTATCCACTTCTCAGCCCTTGGCATTCTGAAGACTTTCGATGACTAATCTTTCTCTTCTTCGTCTTACCCCACCACACAAGTTGTATAGCTTACAGGCAGGGCAACATGTAGACATCCCCATGTTCTGTACAAAGAACTTGTTATTCATAGGTGATGTCTCTTCACACATGTGAGCATAATTGTGTTTGTGTATTTTCTCTATTTGCTTAACCACTGAGCTCTCCAGCCCCTGTAGGGACTCAGTCAGGTGCAGCTCTCAATAAAGCCACAGAATCAGCTATTCTCTCCCTCTTTCATCCCAGGCAACATGAAACCGTCATCCCGGGGGACCTCCCCCTCATACAGGAAGTCACCACAACGCTTCGAGAGTGGTCCACCATCTGGAGACAACTTTACGTGGTAAGAAAATGGGATGCTCCGTTAAACCTTAAAAATAGAGAATGGTGTTTCTGGTCCTTGTACCAACACATGGTTTTCCCTCCCTGGGAACCTGGAGAGGAGAGCCTCTGAGGCAGGGTCTTGCTTCTCAAGGACAGAGCAAGCAATATGATCATTGTTCTGGCAACTCTTGGGGACCCTGAGGCCTTTGTTGTTGTACTGAGATGCAGTTTGCTCGCTGGTATTGAGTAAACTAAAGTAAAATGGAAGTTGGTCTTAGATCCTTCTTGCTTTGTGTTATGTAGCTGCTCTCAGGCCTTTGAAGGAGGCGACCATTTGATGTCACCTCTGAGTGTATATTTTGATCATGAAAATTAAAATCTACTTTTGCACAGAATTCACTTGGTTTTGAAGACTTAGTAGAGAATTACTATTGATTATTGTATTTTTGTCACTGACTACCTGTAAGTGATGGGTCTTATGGTCTGAGGAATATGATAGTCTTGATGTATCGTGTCCGAGGTGAGGCAGGGAACATTTCAAATTCTGGCTCTGTGAGCAGTTGTCCAGTTCTTATTAATGCAGAGATGTCAGAGCTCTGACATCTTCCATTTCATTTTCCCTCGGGGCATTTCTTTGCACATAAATCCATATTTGCAGAAGATTACCTTTTGTTAAGCCCGTATTTCTATTCAGAGTGTTGATTTCTCATATGCTAATGTTATTATCACCGAGCAAGGGCCCTGGAGGAAGTCAGTGCGTTAATTTCTCGGGAACATAGAAAACTTCCTAAAGTCTCCACAGCTGTTCGCTGGGCAGGCTTGTTTTTGATTATACAGTGGTTTCCTATAAATGCACAGTAATAAGCACTTGTGGTAATTGTTCATCAAACGTACTCACAAACCTAAAAGCGCGAAGTTAGCCATGAATGTTTTGTGTAAATCTGAGCAATTTCATAGTCGGTATTTCATGTTCAACTTAGCAATTTTTAAACAAAAATACGATCATACAACAAACAGGAGTTGCCGGGGACTAACCCATGAGTGGACAGCATTGGTCTGTGCTGAGGAGTCAGCACCCTGAACCATCACCTGGTTCCTTCTACAAATTGCAAACTCACCTCGGATGGGTTTATATTGTTAGATTTGTACAAGGCCAAGTCAGAGGTGGCTCTAAATATTTAGATGATTCTTTTAGTTCCTCTCTGGTTGTAGCCTTGTCAGCAAAACACGTATGTATTTTATATGTTATTAGAGAGATGGGTGGGGGGTTAGTGAGATGAAAAGAAACATGTTTTGCAGCGAATCCTTAATTTGGACCTCTTTTCGCTTTCATGTAAGGACTCAAAATTAGGAGTCAGGCAGGTTGGCATGCATTGGAAGGTAGGTGGAGGCAGAGTGATTAAGCGTTGATGGCTGAAGTTTCTGCTATGTTCCACTTTCTGTAGTTCTTGGCATATTTTCAGGTCTCAAATATTTGTTGAATAATTGAAAAAAAAAAGTTTAAGAATGAGGCTAGCCTAGGGCTACATGAGACCCTGTCTCATCAACAACAAATAAAAACAAAGGAAAAATAAAGGAAGGAAATAGAATCAGAGTGATGTTGTAAAAACAGTGTAGAGATGGCTCAGCAGTTAAGAACACTTTCTAGAGGACCAGAATTTGATTCCCAACACATGTTTCAGGCAGCTCATAACTCCAGTTCCAGGGGGTCATACACCCCCTACTATCCTCTCTGCACATGTCTCTGCCTCTCTGTCTCTGTCTCTGTCTCTGTCTCTCTGTCTCTCTCACACACAGACTCACTCACACACACTATAACAGTATAGCTCATAGAATATAAAATAACTTGTCAGAGTGGTATGTGTTGGGTAGGTGGTAGGGTTGTTTTAGAAATTTCTAGAAAGAAGAGTTTCAAATGGTTTTCAAATAGGAGATAGGGAGTCGTTCAGATAATGTAGAGTGGCACTCATTTTTTAAAACAGCAATTCCACTTTTTAATTTTTGATGGAATCATGAGGCTTAAATATAATTATTAAGTCCTACTTTGATGCTCAGAGGCAGAACATCGCAGACATCCTTAGTCTCCTTGATGAGTTATACCAACAATTGCAGACCTAATGGTTTATTGTTTTGGACGGCAAATCCAAGACACAAAAGATGAGAAGGGCCAGTTTTCTTTTGATGTAGAAGCGACAAGAATATTTATGGATAGATACTTGCTGCCACTATGTGTTGTCAGGGCCACAGTGTCCCAGGGAAGGCTGGCGCAGGATGGCCTATGTGTCAGCTGACAGCATGGTTTTGGGGCCCAGGCACAGGGTATTTTGAAGACCGTCTCCAGGTGAGCAGTGGGGTAGCACAGTCATGGAGAGTTGGATAGTCAGTGTTTCCAGGCATGTCCAACCTTTTGACATTGTGACATGCCAGTCTTTGTTAACTACAAGTTTCAGGCTCCACAATGGAGCAATGAAGTTAGAAAAAACGAACCCCTTTATGTTTTACGTGAGTTAATAGTTTTGTGTTAGACCACATTCACAGGGGTCCTTGGCTGCTTGGACACACCTCCAAGCATTGACCACGGACAGGACGATGGTGGGAGTTCTGGACCATGCTAAGGCTCAAGGTCCCATTCTTGCTGTGTGTTCTGTACTTGAGAATGTAGGATGCAGGCTGGGGAGGTGTGTTACTTCTTATTCTTTCAGTGTTTCATAGGAGCCAAATCCTATAGAATGTGTTCTATTTGATGTGATTCTCTGCTTTTCATTTGACAGTCAGTGAATCCTGGGAAGCACTGTATATTCTGTCTTTGTATTTGAAGAACTACCCATTTGATAGGATCTCCACTGTGCTGGTTTATTGAAATCAGACTCTTTACAGTTGCCTTTTCTCCCCTCTCTATAGCAAGATAATAGGGAGATGTTTCGAAGTGTGCGACACATGATCTATGACCTTATTGAGTGGCGGTCACAAATTCTTTCTGGAACTCTGCCCCAGGATGAGCTCAAAGAGCTGAAGAAGAAGGTCACAGCCAAAATTGATTATGGAAACAGGTTTGTTTATTTAAAAGATGATTTCATGCTTAAATTGTCCAATGTAACAGCACAGCCCTAAGCCAGGAGGATGTCTCAATTACGTTTTATCATAAAACCAAATTTCTAATATCAAAGTAATGGAGTGGTTTACATTCTAATCTGGCTCACTCAGCCACCCTTGAAACCTTTGCTTCCAGGTCTTTGTTGTGTAAGTGGTAGAGCTGGAAACTGGCTTGGGATAGCTGTCGTTTTTTGCTGTTTGGTCTTACCCCTGTTGTGAGCTCCAGTGCGCTCTTACTTTCCACTCACAGCATTTGACATTGAGTGTAGATGGGCGGTAGTGAGTCCTACATTATTTCCTGTGGCTCCCTTGGTCTGAATGCCAGACGAGATGGTAAGAGTCACCATGGAACTTGTCCCTAGAGTTGACGTGCTTGATCTCACAGACAGAAGCACAGCTCTCTTAAGTTGCTGTTGAGATCAGTTACACATCTTGTTTTGGAAATGTTTCCATTTAGGGGAAGCGTTCACCCTGGTTTACTTGAGTGTCTTGAGGAATGGCTCACTCACTCCTGAGGAGAGCATGCTCTGTTGTTACCTACCAGGAACATGACTGTTTTGGTCCTAGTTCTGCTGTATCAGTAGCCATGATGAGGTCATGGCCTTTTCCACCTGGTACCTGTTTGCTTGTTTATATGATGTCAGAGCTACAAGAAGCCTTAAAAGTGACTAGGTCCTGTGTTTCCCTATGCCTCTTTACCTCAGAATTGCTTGGGGAGTTTTCACTATACTGAATGTGGGGACCCACTCCTGGGATCCTGAGTTCTGTTGTCTGGGGCTAGGTAGAGTTCAGTCATACTGCTGTTTCGGCAGTGGACAACTTAAGGGTGTGTAGTCCACACCCTTTCCCATTTCTACACCTGAGACTGTGGAGGTGAGAGCAGGGCTTGCCTCTTGCCCATCAGCTCAGAGGATCCTGAGGTGAACCATAGGACCTTTCTGTAATAACTGAATTATTGCATAATTTTGTTTTCTGGTAATCCCCCCACTTTTCCAAGTGTGAAAGTTCCCTAATGTCCCATTATGTGTGACTTTATTTTTTTTTTTATTTTTACCTCCAAGGCCAGAGATTCCAGGTATAGGATATTAGATACTGTTTCAATGAAACCCATTACAAGACCCCCTGCTTACAAAAGCAAACCTTTGGAACTCTGATTTAATTTTCTATTGGAGAAGGCTGTTTTTGAAGTCAGGTTCAGAGACCACCTGCTTCATCTGGCTACAGGAAACAACCTAAGTACATTACACTGTGGAACAATCTTGTTAAGACAGAAAGTGTTTCCAAATGTAATTTACTGCTTTGATAGGAAATACAACCTTATTAAGACAAGTTTGCCTGAGGACTGCAGGCCAGTATTCCTCTAAAGCGCGATGCTCTTTACTGATCTTCCTATTTCCTCCTTTAGAAAGTGAAGTTGTAATAATAATAATACAAATACAATAAAAGTGGAGGATGTTTGAGTTTAGGCTGGTCTGGTCTCTCGGGGAGCAGTTTGTTGTTCTCATCATTATCACTTATGCATTCCTAATTTTCCCTTTAACCTGAGCGGGGTTGGGGTGGTAGAGTGTCCCGGGAACTGTGGAAAATGTGGTCAAGGTCATGGTCTGTTTTGCTACAAAGATGGCCATGTAAAAGACACACACACACACACACACACACACACACGCACACACACACACGGAGACAAACATGTACATACCTAAACTCAGATATACCCAGACAGGTCCACAGCCACACTTACCCATAGAAACCTGCATGCACATCCAGACATACACAGAGATACAGGGACATGCACACACTGATTTCATGGGGAGATGTCCAGCCTCTTCTTTAGACCCTTTGCCATCCTACCGTGACTAGTCTCTAACTTTGTTATGGTTAGACCAGCACTCCTCAACAGAACTAGCTATGTATTGATTGCCGAGAACAATGCACACTGGTTGATGTGACCATCTACCTTATATGGTGGTGGTGGTGTGGCAAGAACATGGCCATGCCATCTTCCTTATTCTTTAGATGTTTGGTCTCAGTCACATAACTAGTTTTACTGCACTTTGGTTTCCTTTTTTGTGAAGTGGGTATGACCAGGCTTTCGTCTGGACTGAGGTGATAATGATATTACATGATACCCATGGTAAGCTGGCAAAGGGTGTAGCTGGAAGTTTTCTTCTGTGTCCCACTCGGCTCCCAAGTCCTTGCGGTCCCACAGCTGCTCAGACCCAAATGGACACACAGAGGCTTATATTAATTACGAACTGTATGGCCTATTGGCTCAGGCTTTTCGCTAGCTAGATCTTACATCTTAAATTAACCCATTTCTATAAATCTATACTTTGCCATGTGGCTTGTGGCTTACCAATATTTTTACATCTTGCTTCTCATGGTGGCAGCTGGCAGCGTCTCCTCAGTTCTCTGTCTTTCTCCTTCCTCCTCTCTAGTTATAATGTCCTGCCTAACTCTATTCTCACCTGCCTCACCATTGGCCAAACAGCTTTATTTATCAACCAATCAGAGCAACATTTTCACAGCATCCAAAAAGACATTCCCCTATCAAAAGGGCTTGATCTGTATCTTCCTTGAGGGGACCTCACCAAGTATGGCTTGTAGGGCCTAGTCGTTGGGCCTCCAGTAGTTGACCCATACCATCCACTTACCATTGACCATGCCCACACAGTGCTGACCACACAACATTGACCTCACCCACATCAGCGTTGACTCCACCCGTACATCACTGACCTCATTCACACAATGCTGCTGACCCCATGGTATTGGTATTGACTTTTAGAGCAGGGTCAGGGCTGGGAGGAGTTGGTCAGATTTGAGAGGTTGTGCTTTGTTAGTGAGGTGTGTTATAGAGAGAGCTAGTGAGACCTTGCAAGGCTTTCTGCCCTCATGTGCCCGTGTAAGGTATGTGTGTTCACGGTGCAGTAGTGAGCTCTGATTGTCCACACGCACACTTCACGTGCACTTTGAAGATCTGTGAGTTCTGATTGGAAGGTGTGAAGGCTTTATTGAAAAGGCAGGCAACACTGAGTAGTTCTCATTCCCCCATGATGACCCATTTTGAGTTACAGAAAGCAGAGCCACAGAATGACGTTTCCTGATATTTGTGGACGAGTCCCAGTCTCTGAGGCATTTTCGTGGGCTCAGTGGCTGGGGCTGACATTTTGCTAGGGGATTCACTCCCTTGGTTCATCCTCTCTCCACTCTGGATTCTTGGTGTTCTAGAATTCTTGATTTGGACCTGGTGGTGAGGGATGAAGATGGGAACATCCTGGATCCAGAACTGACCAGCACCATCAGTCTCTTCCGAGCCCATGAAGTGGCTTCTAAACAGGTGGAAGAACGGCTGCGAGAAGAGAAGGTGAGGTCGCGTCTTCAACGTGCGCTTTGCATGGGGGCTGTGCTTCTTAGCAACCGAGTCGAGGATTAGAGGGTGTCAAGGAAGCGCTGAATGGGCGCTCAAAAGAACCTCCCCCCACCCCCTGCAAAAAAAAAAAATGCAAGTGCCCAGTGTGTTTCAGAAAAGGAGGAGTGGGGTGGAGCCAAGCGGTACGACACAACTTATTAATTTAGCAAGTATTGGTCAGGCATCTGCTGTGTTCCAGAGACTGGGGACATAGTGAAGAGTCAGACACTGATTCCTTGGCGGCATCATCCTAGCGAGAACCCTAAATTAAAGCTAGCCGCTAATCCAGCAACCAGTTTGGTGATAGGACACTGGGATGGCCCATGGCCTTGCGAACACTCAGTGTGTGCTGCTGCAGGGTGGCTGTGTGGTTTGAGAGCGAGCACGCAGTGAGGACACAGTGACTGAGCAGCATGGCCGAGTGGAGGCAGGTGGCGGTGCCTCTTCCCTGTTCTACAGGGGACTAAAAAGAGCAAGGGCTGTCATCCAGGTTGCTCACATTGGCTTTCTCCCTTTCTGTTTGTAGTCTCAAAAGCAGAATATGGACATCAACAGACAAGCGAAGTTCGCAGCAACCCCGTCTCTGGCCTTGTTTATTAACCTCAAAAATGTGGTTTGTAAAATAGGAGAAGATGCCGAAGTCCTCATGTCTCTTTATGACCCCATGGAGTCCAAATTCATCAGGTAGGTGACTTCAGTGACTTTCCTCATTGCTGTGACCGAAATCCCCCACAAGAAGCATCTTCATCAGGAAGGCTTTATTCTGACCCACACTGTGGGGATGTGGTCTAGCATGGTGGTGTCCTGGCAATGGAAGCAGCCCTCAGCTGAAGTAAATGTGCTGATTAGGGTTTTGTCAACTTGACAAAAAAGCTAGAGTCATCTGGGAAGAGGGAATCTTTAATTGAGAAAATCCCTCTATCATGTCCTATAGGCTAGTCTGTGGTGTGCTTTCTTGTTTGATGACTGATGTGGGAGGGCCCAGCCCACTGTGGATGGTGCCACCTGTGGGCAAGTGGTCCTGGGTCACATAGAAAAACAAGCTGAGAAGGCAGTAGAGAACAAGGTAGTAAGCGATGTTCCTCCAAGGCCTCTGCCTCAGTGCCTGCCTCCGAGTTCCTGCTTTGAGTTCCTGCCCTGACTTCTGGTCAGGAAGGACTGTAAGCTGTAAGATGAGATAAGCACTTTGCTCCCCATGGCTCTTCAAGTCCTGCTGCTTATCACAGCCAGAGAAAGCAAATGCATTTATCCTTCAAGCATCACCTTTGGATTTTGCAAACTTTTGGTCTAGGAATGTCTTCTGTGACATTCGCCTCTTTGCTCTTTCTCTGAGCTGGTTGGCTAGTGTATGTCACATGAAGACTCATAAGAAATATCTGTTGAACAAAAATACTGTAAATACATTGGTCCTCAATAAAACTTTCTCTTTATCCTGATGAAAACATTATGATTAAACTATGTGAAATGTGTGCGTATCTATGTATATCTATGTATCAACACCCCAATACTTTCACTTGAACTATCAAAATTTAAACATGTAGTGTTTGCAGGAAACAGAACACACAGGTAATTTTTATTCTCATTTCTGATAAGGGCTTTCTTTAATTTGATGGAGATGCAGTTTTGTATTTTATGGCTTACTTCGCTTTTCAAAGGCTCTGAATTAAATACGCATTGTTCCAAATTCAATACACAGCTCTGTATTGTTGTTATTCTAAATGCACAGAGAAGCTTTTCACATTATAAACATTAAGATGTCATTCTCAAATATTTCTGTTACACAGATAACCCATGTTGTAGAAAGTGAAAGGGCTGTTCACACAGTGCCTGCTTGGCAGTTTCTCTTGTGACCTCAGTGTTTATAAACTCACAGTCAGGTACATAATGGACATCCATGTTGTTAATTATGAGGCTTTATGGGATACATTGGGTACCTGTCTATGTTTGGAATATTAATTTTCTCTCTCTCTTTTTTTTTTTTTCCAAAGTGAAAACTACTTGGTTCGTTGGCCAAGTTCAGGATTACCGAAAGACATTGATCGGTTACATAACTTGCGTGCTGTGTTTACGGTGAGTCCATCCATGCCTGTGGGCTGAGTGTCATTGTGTCCTGCTCTTCTGTCTGTTTTAGGGAGACTTCTCAGCACTCAATGTGCTGAGGGCCTGGGGGGTGGCTGTGACACCGGTTAATCCAGGAATCACTGAGCCCTTTTTGGAAGTTCTGAGATTTATCTTTGTTTACCATCACTATGAGGGAGATTACTTCATCTGCCCGGAACCCTGTCTCTTTGGCTCATGTCTTCAGTTCACTTAGCTAAGTGTTTGCTGTTCCTTTATTTCTTCTTGTCATGTGAATAACATTAAAATATCTTAGCTGGTCTGAGAATGGACTCTCGGTCCATTTTTACGTCCTTTTCAATTGGACTTGGGTTGAATCATGGTTCTCCATAAAAATTTAGGGAAATTATTATTTCTAGGATCTTGGAAGCAAAGACCTGAAAAGAGAGAAAATCAGTTTCGTCTGCCAGATCGTCCGCGTTGGTCGCATGGAGCTGAGGGACAGCAACACAAGGAAGCTGACTTCTGGGCTGCGGCGACCTTTTGGCGTGGCTGGTAAAATCCACGTCCCTGTTTTTCCTTGAGAGTTTCAGACCGTTCACTTTGAGGAAGGACAGTGGGGCCACTTTGATTTATGCACTTGGCTGCTGGAGATAAAACAATGCATTAGTTCTTTTTTCTATAGTTTGGAGCCCACTTGCTGCATCTACAATGCTTTAGATTCAGATTCAATCCAGTGTAGTTTGAACACAGATCCCAGCTTTTACTGGGAGAGACACTGAATCACTTGCCCACACCGTGGAGAGGTCAGCAATGGGGGGCTTGATGGACTCAGTGCTTGATTCAGTAATGGACAGGCACAGCCTGGTTCTATGAGGATGCCACACAGCCGGCATGTGGGCTTGTTACTGTCCCCATCTCTGCTTGGTGTTGGTGGCTGTACAAGAAAGTGAGAGCCTGGTTATCTGTGTCGAGGAAGGATAAGTGTCCCCACTAGGTGACTTCTTTCCATGTTGTCAGTCGCTTTCTTCGTAATGTGGAGAAGCAGTTTTCTTTATGAGAGCCGCAGGGCAATTTTTTCACCCACTTCTCTGACACTTAATGTCCCTGGTTTTTAGGAATCCTGTTGTTCTAGTTTCATCCTGTTGCTGTGATAAAACACCATGACCAAAAGCAACTTGTAGAGGAGAGAGAGAGAGTTTATTTGGCTTCCACTTGCAGGTCACAATCCATCATGTTTGGGAAGTCAAGGCAGTTCAAGTCAAGAAGTTCATGGCAGGACCTGTGGAGGACCTGCTTGCTGGCTCATCCTCTGACTTGCTCATGCTTATGCTCAGCTAGCTTTCTTATATAGCTCGGGAAATGGTAACACCCATAGTGGGCTGGGCCTTCCTATTTTAATTATGAATCAAGACATCCCACATAGACATATCCCCAGACCAACCTGATAAAGGAAATACTCAACTGAAACACCCTTCTCAGGTGCGTCTAGGCTGAATCAAGCTGACAGTGCTAAGCAGGACACCTACAATCAGTATATGGGGAGAATTCTTGATCCTGATACCTAGCTCTTATTTCTTGTACAGACAGTGATCGAAGACTGTCTTAAACTCAGACTTAAGTTTTACTCTATTAAATAGACTTTTATTTTCAGAAAAATTGTAGGCCCTGGAAGAATTAGGCTAGAAAAACAAACAGCTTCCATACACTTTACCAAGCTCCCCACATCCTCCTCAGCTGTATCACCAGTGATTGTTATGTTATTGAACATATACTATGACCTTCCCTAGAGTCTACAGTTTACAGGGACATTTGGTATTGGCATTGTGTGTTCTGTCGGGTTTTGTGTGTGTGTGTGTTTACATGTCCGTGTGTGTACATGTGAATGTGTGTGACTGTGGACATCAGAGGTCAAAGGTAGATGTCTTCCTCAATCACTTGTTGACACCTTCTTGTGAATTTATTTATGTATTTTATGTATATAGATGCTTTGCCTGCATGTACATCTGCATACCAGAAAGAGGGCATTGGATCTCATGAGCTTAGAGTTATAAATGATTTTGAGCCACCATGTGGGTGCTGAGAATTGAACTCAGGACCTTTGGGAGAGCAACCTGTGCTCTTCCTTAACCATTGAGTCAACTCTCCAGCCCCACTTGACACCTTCTTTTTCAGACAAAGACTCTCACTGAACTTGGAACTCATTGCTCTGTCAATCGATCCCTAGCGGTCTCCTTGTCTCCCCGCTCCCCCAGCTCTCTTACAGCCACACACCACCATGGCTGACTTTTACATGGGTGCTGAGATCACACTGGTCCTCATGCTTGTGTGGCAAGCGGCTTACCTAGTGAGTCATCCTTCTCGGCCCTGTTCTATGAGTTCTGACACATGAATAATGGCAGGTGTCCACCATCCCAGTCATAAACCTGGAGAAGTCTGTTGAACTCTTGGGCTCTCCAATGGGCTCTCCCGGTGGCTTTCTTATCCATGGTGAGATGTTGAGGGTGGGCTTGCTCTCTCAGGTACCCTGGGGAAAGTTGGCATTTCCCTCCCTGAGTCCTTGAACACACCCTGTAACTTACTCTATTTCCCCAAGACTGTAGCATCATGTTCATGTTTAGCTGAGACACTTGTGATCAGAACTTGCCTTCCCTTGGTCCCACCTGCAGGATGGTTTTAGGGAAACGCTGTAGTTTTTGTCTCAGGTGTTTTAGTTTTTCCCAAGGCCATCAGAGAGATCTGTGACATGATAATGCAAGTTAGGTCTTAGGGCATGGATATCGCAGGTTCTCTGGTTATTAGATCTCTGGAGAGATCCTGCTGATAAGTTCCTGTGAGGGCATTGTTAGATTTCTGAAAGCAAAGATTTAGCCTGAGGCGGACAGTCTCTCTCTCTTTATATTAAAATGGGGATTGTCCTAGCTTTTTCTGGTTCGGTTGTGATGTTCTGGGAAGTCTTGCGGGATGAAGCGTGGGCAGATACTTGCTGGTGTTTCTGTGTGGCTCCTTCGTGCCTTAACATGCTTTCCATTTGCTTGGTGGAGTCTGGTGTTGGGTCACAGCCTCTCTGTTCCTGGTCTTCTCTGGAGCCAGAGCCTAGAGTCTGTGCTGGATTAGGGCCAGCAGATCTGATAGTCCTCTGTCCTTCGAGGTGCCCTTGTGTTTAGTCAGAGGGCATCTGGTCCACTGTCTTGTCTCTGGTTGTGAGGCCATCACGGTCACATCTCCTGATGCCTGCTGATCACTGTGATGCTTACTTCCATCCCTGGTTACCCACCTGGACTGATCTTCGAGTCTTTCTTCTTGGCTCTCCTCTTCCTGGTTCTCTGCAGGCTCAGGGCTGCTGGAAACCAGCCTGAGACCAACTCTAGCCCCTCTGGCCTGTTGCTGTCTGAATTCTTGAGAGATGAGCCTCTTCCTCTCTGCTCTCTGATTGCCTGGTGGAACCTTGCATCTGATCTGGTGGAACCTCGCTGTGATATTCCCACATGAAGTGCTGCAGAGGCCCTTGGAGGCAGTTGTGTCATCCGTAGTCTGGATGTGCAAATGCCCATTCCCATGGCCTCTGAGAGGGACCACTGCTGCTTTCACAGAAACCCAGTAATTGCCTGCCTGCTCCGGCTTAGTGCAGGCTCCTTTGTGTTGATTCCCAGCACCTAGCACTCTGGCCTCTGCAGTCACCCGAGGACCAGCTCTCTGAATTGATATCTGTAGCTCGTACTTATATTTCCTTCTGCTCTCTGCCCTGAGACAGAGGGTGAACATTTTATCCTGTGCTTTTACTATGTAGACTTAAAAAAAAAATTGATTGGCACATTGCAGTGCCCCAGCCTGCCCTGTCCCCTCCTTATGTGTTGGTATTCAGCACCGGGCATGTTCTCCTTTCCTGGCCCAGTCTTCTCACTCCCCACAGAGCAACCCCCTCCCCCCAGCCACAGGTTTCCATTCTTTTTAGGGAACCCCCTCTTCATACCTAAAAAGGGAGACTCACTTTTTGGTAATGGGATTCTGCCCATTCATATGCAGCTCTGTGTCCACGTGCACAAATTTAATTTTGAGGATTTTTCCAGAACAATCTCTGCTCGTCTGTGTCAACAGAGCTGGTACTTGCGAATGAGAAAAGCATTCATGCCCCTTTAAGCCCACAAGTTTCAGTCTTTTATTGAAAATAATATGTCGCAATCCTTTCTGTTAAAACATTTGATAGTGCGAAAGTGATTGGCAGTGGTGGGAAAAATCATGGAAATTTTATGGAAAAAGAAGGATAATTAAATAAATCATTCATAATTTGACACAGCCACACAGCCAGGGTATTACATCAATTTCTCGGTGTGCTTTTTTTTCTAACTTCTCCTTGCTTTTGTGGGAAAAACTGGCCAGGGGATCAGACCTGGGTAGTGCCATTATCCTGTGTGCAGCCCTGGGTTCAATGCCCAGTTTGATAGAGATATGAAAGACAATGGCAGCAAAACACTAGCCAGTATTAGTGTCCAGTTTGTTTCTTCACTGACCCTTTTCATGTCTTGGTTTCTTTTTACCAGCTTCACTATTTGTAGTGTGTTAGTGTGCACTTCGTACATGGTAAAACTCTTAGCATCATTATGGATGCTTCCATTTGTAAATCAGTGTTCAAGAGTTAGAAGTTTGGGGGCTATGATCTATAGTTGTGCACTCACATTAACAGTCCTTTTACTTTGGGGGTTCAGGGTGTTCAGCTTCGTGGTAGAGGTGTTTGGTGAGCGGTCTTGAACCCAGGCACCCAACTGACTGCATACAGGGGAAGTCGCTCTGTTGAGGTTGCTCAGTAAGAGAGTACGTGGTCCTCAGTGTCTCCTGTTTTGTGCCCACATGATGTGGATACGTTGCATTGACGTGTCATGTCATCAATGGCTGTAGCTGTAGGTCCATCTTGCTCCCTCTCTCTTGGAGCCTGCTCCTCCCTCCCTCTTGCCTCCTGCTCCCTTGTGCTGGAGTCCTGATCTTCCATTGCTGTCCTCCTCTTTGTATCCCTGCCCTCTGCTGTATCACTGTTACTGGGTCTGCCATTCCCTTACCCTTGGACATGATCACGTTGACTGAGGCCAGGCTGGACACTTTGGGTAATGCTTTCTTTCCCTGTTCATAACACAGCATACCCCTCCTCCCTGGTGGAGACCCCATGCGGGCAAGATGTAGAGACCCAGAGGGCTGGTAGTTTCATGTCCTCTTTTGGCAGTGGGTATCTGTGGTGATAGCTTCAGTTGTCAACTTGACATCACCTAGAATTACCTGGGAAGAACTATCTAGAACAAATTAGCCTATGGACATGTCTAACAGGGATAGTTTTGGTTTTTAACTGATGAGGGAACAGCCAGCCCACTGTGGGTAGCATCATTCTTTAGGGGTTCCTTAACTATATGATAGAAGCACGCAAGCAAGTAATCAGGCCTGCATGCCTTTTTTGTTTTGTCGCTGCTCTTGACTATGGGTATGATATGACTAGCTGTTTATTGCTCCTGCCACTACGACTTCTCTGCTATCATGGACTGTAACCTGGAATAGTAAGCCAAGTAAATCCTCTCTTCCCTTTGCTACTTTTTGTCAGGGTATTTTTATCACAGCAATAGAAATGATACTGGGAAAGTGTCTTTCCCCATCCAGACCACAGTGAGGTCTTGCTGGGCACAGACCTTGGCATGGATGATCCCTGAGGAAATTCTTGTGCCTTTGAGGCTTTCTCATCAGGCTTAGGATGGCTGGACCCGGAGGTATGGTCATTAGTTAATAGCAAGCTGGACAAAGGCTGTTTCCCATATGTGTATTTGCCCTCAGCTCCTGTCTTGCTTCTTTGATATGTTCCTGCAAATTCTTGCTAAGCCTAAGTGTGTTCTGGGCCAGGACTCTGGAGACTTAGCAAGGGCATCAGATAAACTGGAAGAGCTACGGTTAGCTGGTGAGATATGACCTGTGACAGCGGGGTCTCCAGGGTACTAGGAAAACCACCCAAGTGGTATGAGTGGATGATCTGATGAGTTCAGCCTGACTGTCCTGGATGTGACTGTTTGAGTGAAAAATCAAGAAACTAGGTGTTTCTTCATTATGAGCTGATGGTGAAAAGATAGACCTGGGAACGTGTGCCTGTGACATTAGGTGAATGCTGGATGACTGCTGTGAGTCCCCTGCCAAGAGAAGACCCGATCTTTGCCAATCTCTTTTCTCATTAGTTGTTAGCCAGTGCTCCAGTTATCTGGGATGTGCTTACCTGCATCTCTGGACACACGTGTTGGTTCTTTTTTTTTTTTTTTTTTTTTTTGGTTTTTCGAGACAGGGTCTCTCTGTGTAGCTTTGCGCCTTTCCTGGAACTCACTCGGTAGTCCAGGCTGGCCTCGAACTCACAGAGATCCGCCTGGCTCTGCCTCCCGACGTGTTGGTTCTTAGTCCAACAGTCCCATTGTTTCAATGGACTGTGTGTGATAGTTTTTCCCATGACTTCCTGGGCTCTGCCATGATAATCAGGAGATGAGAGTGCTGCCTTTCTCACACTACAGACCTTTATGCTTGCTGGGTATCATAGTTACTTTTGTTGTTGTTGTTATGAGAAATACCCTACATGGTGGCAGAAGTAAGGAAGGGCTTATTTTGATTGACAGTATAAGGATACAGTCTGCCACTATGGGGAAATATCAAGGCAGTAGAAATTGGAGGCTGATGGTTACATTGTTTCCATAGTCAGAAAGCAAGAAGACAGACAGGAAGCATGGCCGCACTATAAAACCTCAGGGCCCACTCCCAGTGGCCCCTTACTTCAGCAAGGTCCAGCTGGGGACCAAGTGTCAAGTACCTGGGACTGTGGGAAACTCTTCACGTTCATTCCACAGAATTGACGGTGGTCGTGTGGAAATGAACCTTACCCACAGTTTCAGTAAGGGAAGCTAGTCACTAGGAAAGAACTGTGGTGCTCTTTTAGCCAGGTGTGGGGTAGAGAAGGGACACAGCAGACTACCTGTCCAGTTCCCTCTAGAGTTTTCTAGCTGTGCTTGACATGGCCAAAGTCATGGTTAAGATGTGGTTAAGATGGTGGAAAGTGGCTCTGAGTAAAGCCCTGAATGCTGCCAGGGCTAGCCTCTCTTTTAAGGTGGAGATCGTGCCAAGCTTTTCCAGGGATTTCAGTGAGCCTGGACCACCCCAGTATAGGCAAGATAATGAAATGAAGGGAGCCACGGTGGTGAGATGGAGGTGTTGGACCCGTGGCTTTGGGATGACCGTTCATTTTTGTCTGTGTGCTTCTGTTTCAACTGTCAGAAGGTAACTGATGGTTAGCCTTGAGTGTCCCACTGACCCAGACACCAGCTCTTGGTGACTGGTACCACTTTGTAATTATGTTATTGTTGAACTTCATCTGAGTTACTTTTCTCATTGCTTTCAAAACAAAGAAAACAAAAAAAAAAAAACCGATAAGGAAGTAACAGTAACATAAGGAAGCAAGTGTTTATTTTGGCTGACAACTCGGGAATACAGTCCACCATGGGGTGGATGGCATGGGAAGGACACTGGGAAGGCAAGGCCGCAGGACTGTAAGGCAGGGGCTCACGTTATATCCTTAGCTAGGAGGCAGTGAGAGATGAGTGCTGGTGCTCAGCTCACTTTCTTCCTTTTAATCATCCAGGACCCCAGCCCATGGAATGGCCAGTCTTCCCACCTAAATTCACCTGATCTAGACAATCCCTCACAGGCATGCCGGGAAGCTGACTGAATTTTGTTAATCTCTTACAGGCGTGCCTGGAGCTTTGTCTCCTATGGGACTCCAGATCTGTCAAGTTGACAGTATGAACTGTCACCGGGTGCTATGTTGTTATGAGAAGGCTAGCCGCTTGCCCCAAGTGCCGTTTAGAATAAAGTTAAGTGGGTGAAATGAATAGAAAAGCAGTTCTTCATCACACTTGCCCCTGCTTGGGTGCCCAGCGATGCAGAGAATATCTCCTTCATGTAGGAGTTTGTTTTGGACAGCAGATCTCTAGAGTGACCTCTGGGGAACAGGCCAAGGAAATTATTCAGTGGAATTGTGCTATTTGAGTTCCTTGCCCACTGGGGCCAGCATGTTCAGATGACTTAATCAATCTGTCAAGCATTGCAGAATAACAAACTTACATGTGTGAGGAGTCTACCATATGGTTCACGCCGGAACACAGTCTGCTCTTCCTTTGTTTTTGACTTTCTGTAGTGGTGGCCCTTAAGTCAAAACAACCCTTTCTGTTCCTTCCTTTTCCCAGTGATGGACGTAACAGACATAATAAATGGAAAAGTAGATGATGAAGACAAACAACACTTCATTCCCTTTCAGCCGTAAGTATGAAATAATTCGGTCCTTAACCAGATACAACATGAAAACCCCGTAGTTAATAATTTACCACTAAGGGTATTTGTTAAGCCCAAGTCAGGATTCATTTATTTTACAATAATATGAAATCTGTTTAGTCACTGCTGTGGCACATGGAATCGGGACTGTGAGGACGATGGAATAAGGTTTGTGTATGGTCCCGAGAGCTGATGTTCCTTGTAGTCCCAGAATTACCTTATCAGTAGAATTACAATTCTGCACTGAGCATGTTTCTTTACATAATCGATTTATTCTTGTAGCAATTCACATTTTCAAAATACAATACTTTCAAATTCATCACAAGAGGTTGTAGCTTTTGAAAATAGAAACCAAACAAAGTTATGATGAATTCTTTTGTAAAGCAAGAAATAACACCTTAAAGCCTGTAATCAGGCTGCTGATTTGTCGGTCTTGGTTTTTTCTTAGATGAGTGGGTTTTGGCTTTTCCTTTTTTTTTTTTTAAAGGCTTTGTCCACTTCTGACCTGAGGTCCTTAGAGAGGGAACATGGGGAAAGCACTTGGGGCCAATTTTTGAGATTATTCTTTGATTTGAAGCTAACACCTGTGGGCAGGGTGATTGAAGTGAGGGTGGGTCTTGATGGGGCCATTCCTGCCTCAAGGAGGAGGAAAGAGAACTGGGGGCTCCGGGTTGATTGCAGAGACAGCCTCCTCTGGGGCCTGACTTCCCAGGAGAGTAAGTGCTTGGGGTTAGGGTGACCTGCCCCATGTCTCTGCAGTTTCCTGTTTACTCTTTCCTTTTCCAGTGTGTTTTTATTCAAAGACTTTTAGGCTTAAGGTGAATTTCACTTTTACATGTTTACATTGCTTTGGAGGTGCTGGCTGAGGGAGGCTGAGCTCTGGGAGGCTGGTGATAATGGGTGTCTGAAGGAGCCCTGTCCTTGGGAGGACAGGAGATGTGGTATGGGCTTCTCTTGCCCCATGTATTCTTCATGATGGACCACCCCCATTCCCTGCAGACTTGAGAATCACTTGTTTGAGATGGCTGCAGTGAGGCTTTTCTGTGCATTTAAAAAAAATACTTTTTCTCGTGCAGTTCTATAGAAGATTTTGCATCTTATTGCATGGAGAGTTGCATTAAAGTCAGAATTGCATAGCCTGAAGTTGGGCTCAAACCATGTGTTTCACCACACACAATTGGAGGCAGAGGTCTCTCTGGTGGCTTAAATGCTTTCCATTTACTTTTCTGACTGGTCTGCTAACCACTAGCCCCATGTGGCTCTTCATATTAATTACAGCTGCGTAGAATTAAAATGTAGCCCTTCAATCACATCGGTCTGTTTCAAGTGTTTATTGCCATGCAGGGCTGTTGTTGCCATATTAGATAGTGTCTTGGTTTCTTTTCCTGTGGCTGTGATAAAATACCCTAACACAAGCAACTTAATGGGAAAAGGATTTTTTAACTCACCGTTCAAGGTTACAGTCCATCACTGGAATGCATACTTATGCTTAGATCACCTTCTCCATTTTATACAGTCTAGGCTCCCAGTCAGGGAATGGTGCCACTCATAATGGGTGGGTCTCTTACCTCAGTTAAAGCTGTCAAGATGACTCCCACCCTCCATGCATGCCCAGAGTCCTATCTCTCAAGTGATTCTATGGTCTGTCAGGTTGACAATAAATATTAACCATTGCAGATGGTGTATAAGTGCTCATTTTCATCTCTGTAGACAGTTATAGTGGGTAATCCTACTCATGGCAAGAGTATATAGCAGCGTTCTATGGAACCCAGAAGCCCATCTCTATAGACAGTGATAATGGATAATCCCACTAATGGCAAGAGTATATAGCAGCATTCTATAGAACCCGGAAGCTTCTTTAGCACACAAGGGAATATTCCCATCCTGGAACCTGGCTGATACAGTGGTAATAAACAAAACATACCATTGTGAGATTATAATACTCAAGTTACTTCTTTTCCTGTGAAAGTTGACAGGGTTCCCTACTGTTCCCAAGGCTTCAATTTCATCAAGACCACAGGGTTTAGGAATACCCAATGGTCCTATTAAGTGATTTTTTTTATTGTTTATTTGTTCCCTCTGAAGGTAAACAAGACAAACAAGACAAAACAACAAAAACATCAAAACCAAACCCAAAACAAAACACTAGCTTTGAGTATTATTGGAAAAGTCAGAGAAATGATTTATCAGGATCTCCCTGGACCTTTAAGATCACCTGCATGCTGCCACCACACTTTCCTATCTGGTAGTGGAAGTTCACTTTCAACAGTATTAGGGCACACTCACCTGTTGTCAGCTGTGAGTCTTGCTTCTCTAGAGGACGATGGCTACACAGATTAATATCTGCAGTGATAAAAGAAAAAAGTAGCATGCTTCTAATAGCAAAATAAGCCTGGAAACTATTCCTTGGGAAATGTCATGCTAATGAGAACGTTTTTTGCTCCATTAAAATGGATTTATCGCCTCACAGGGTTGGTTTTAGGGAGGGAAACAGTGTGCATTCTCTTTCTCTCTCTCGTTCATCTCTTTTTAACTTGGTGAAATAAATTACAACAGCTTTCAGCTCCTTTGAGTTGCTTGGCTCAAGTGATGGATGACATAGTCCTTGTTCCTAGAATTGATTTTCAGCGTTCCGTACCTGATGTATGTTTTTGCACTCTTTTCCCATTGTGCTGGGTGGCTCTGCACAGTATTTCTCATGGTGCATGTTGCCTGTGCTCGCCACTCTCACACACATGGGCTCATGGGCCTAAGAACACTGGTAGCCTGTGTTTTGAGCGATGTCCAGAGTTCAGCATCCAGACATGGTGACCATTAATTCTTATTCTCCAGGGACTGGGTCACCTTCACATGTAGCTATTGGAGACTCTTTTGTGAACACACATTGAGGAACCAAAGGCAGGGCTTCTTATGTCATTAGGTTTGAAGGCTATCTGGGGGGAAAATAGGGTTTTGTTTTCATTTTCTTCTTCATAGCACCTGGCCCTTCCCCCAGACTAGTTCAGTGCTATCCAAGTGGCACATACGGCCATCAGTGTTCTTTGGAATGCAGGGCCTCTCAGCCACTTTACTCTCAGACCAGCCCTTTTGGACTGTCCATTAGCAGTGGAGTGGAGCCCTGTCCATACGTTCCCTGGGAGTGGGGTGCCCTCCTTGGCTGAACTTCTCTCCTGTGGTTCACCATTTTCCTGATCGATGCTTTCCCTGTCTCTCTTGTCACCTATCCTGCCCTTTGTCTTCTGTTGACTCATGACGACTCTCTCATACTCGGTGGTGATGCTCTTTTGTGTCCCCCTGTTACTGTGACCCATGGGTCTCTGTGCCCCTTTGTCTCCTGTGGTCTTGGTTGCCCCATGCCCTCCAGGCTCGCGTTGGACGACGCCATTCGACACAAGCCGCTGAACATGTCATCCCGTTTCTCACCCAGGGTGGCAGGGGAGAATGACTTCCTTCAAAGTGTCATAAACAAAGTCATTGCAGCCAAAGAAGTCAACCACAAGGGTCAAGGTATGTATCTCTGTTGTTTCTGCTGGGGCATGTAGGGAATCTGGGGTGAGGCTTGCTTGGTGGAACTTTTGGGACTGGGTGATGCTTGTTCCTACTGAATGGGCAGCCTGTGTAGGCTGTCTTACTGGTAGTCTTTGTAGCTAGCCTCCCAGATGAGTGCAGACGAGGATGGGGAATGGGATGTGGCTGGGACTATCTATGAAGAACCTAGGGCTGAGAAGCGTGGCAGCATGGGAAGCAGCTCCTGCCTTTGGCTCCTCTTCTTTCCCAGCACTCCCTGTCCTCTCTTTTCTTACCCTTAACAAAATACTGAAAGGCTGAGGATGTAGCTCATTTGGTAGAGTGCCAACTGGGCATGCACGGTTTCTATCCCCAGCACCACATAAAATAGGCTTTGATGGTGCGGGCCTGTAACCCTGGTAATTGAGAGGCTAGGGGGATCAGAAATTCAAGGCCATCTTAGGCTATTCTTGACCCTGTGACAATAAGTCAAAACAAACAAGCAAGGAATTCAACAATTAAAATTAACCAAACCCAAATCTCACAATAACAACGACAAAAAAGCCATCAATGCAACTCCTGCACCAAACCCAAGGTCTCCCCTCATTCCCTTCCCTCTGGCATGGGTTTTTGTCTCCATGTTCTGTCACAGTACTGCCAACAGTCTGTAATTGCCCCTCTGTCCCAGCAGGGAAGTGACTCCTTATTGTTTCTGTCATCCAAGTAGCCTCCTCACTCCTTCCTCCCACCCACCCCCACCCCCTTCCCCATCCTGCTTGTATCTTTTTAATATCACACTGACGTGTCCAAGCAACTGACCTTCTGCTGGCGGAGCTAATGAATCAATCAGCTTTGGCTGGTGACAGTTGGCATTGGGCTGGCCAGGAGACTTGCCAAAAACCAACTGCTTATCAAGCCCCACCTCCTACATGGAGGAAAGTAAGTCACCTTCAGAAATTGGAGACTCTAACCCTGCTTTTAACATTAGGGAAAACCTATGCATCATATTGGTCCTTGATCTGGTGCACTACACTGTACTCAGAGGAGCTCAATGAACAGCTGCCCTCCACCTCCAGCCTTCCAAATTAACCCTTTCCATTGTCCCAAGCAGTGTTCATTGAGTCTGAAGAATGTTCTGGAAAAGGGAGGTCTTACAGATCTCTGTAGTGAGCCTTGGCTTTACCCCACTCTCTGGCCAACCCTACCTAGAATGTTCATGGATTATAGCCTTTGTACATGGAGCAAGTTTAAACTAAACCAGGCCCCACCCTAGATTACAGCTCTTGCAGTTTGCCCTGTATTTGCAAACCACAGGGAGTCTGAGGCAGGAGCTAATGCAGGGCCTGGCTGCTCCCTTACCCCTGGATCAGCAACCCTACCCCCACTGGCTCTCCAGTTCCTTTTGTAGCATTCTCTCACACAGTGTGTTTATTACAGAATCACAGAGGAGAAATAGAAACGGTGTTAGGCAAACATCTAAACAGCCAGGCTCGTAGGTCATACCCAGAATCTGTGAGCTGGACAGCAGTGGCATGGACACCGGCTGGTACCTGGATGGGGCTAATAACACCTGGTACCTTGGACTACTAGAGGGGAGAGAGAGGTTTCAGACCACAGTGAGAATGAGAGACAAGAATGTCCATAGCTGTTTAACTCCAGTCCATAGTTAAAACTGGCATACCCTAAACCTGTATCTCAGAAAGATACAGTTTTCCTTACATTGTTGCACACACAAGTGTATAACCTTTTTAAGCATAAAATAACTTCACAAGTCAAGTTAATAATGATAAAAAAAAAAAGAATGCCCATAGCATTTTTCAAGGGGACTACAATTGCCTTCCTGAATCAAGACTGAGTCAACACTACCACTGATCCAACAGTGTCACTGAGGTAGTTTTATCTTGACCCTGAACCTCCCTCCAGTGCTCATACTTAAGAGTCTAGATCATTCCTAGGAGAGTTGAGAGAGGCTTGGCCAGGGCAATCTCTGCTGGTTGTTCTGGGCTCTTCCCATGGGTTCCTGTTTCCATCAGGATGACCCAGGTAGCTCCTGATGCCTGCTCATCTTCCCAGTCCCAGTTAGAGGACCCAGAATGGAAGACAAGGAGGAGATGATAATCTCTGTGAGAGCCAGTGGCGTTTTCCACGCTCACCTCCCACGTGCCTCCTCTGAGATTGCTCCATCTCTGTAGCATCCAGTTTCCTCGTCACAAAGGCAGAACCTCATGAACATCTTGCAGCGCTATTGGTTGATGTACATACACAGGGTCTTGTACATACACAGTAATCGCCCTTTGGTTCCTCTCTGTTTAATCCACACGATTCTGCTTCCTGCCTCTGAGTTCTCATGTGTGTATGGACAGCAGAGCCTCACACTCGCACCTGCTTCCCTTGTCTGAGAAGTGATGAGTAACCATTTTGTGTTGTCATTCTGGTGAAACACATATCAACTCCAAACACACCTATTCTTTGAAAACTGGACTCATTTTCCCCTGTGAGGAACGTACTTTGAACGCTGTATAATCAGGACAATTTAATCTCTGTATTTCAGTTGTAACAAATTGAATTGTGTCACCAATATTCTCCTTTATCCACCTAGATATCTGAGCAGGCTCTTGGTTAGGGTATTTGAAAGGCAGCCTTTCTGATGTTATTTAATGTGACTAGGTTTAGTTTGCTTGACTGTATGGCAGAAAAAGGGGAAAGGGGTCAAGATCAAGTACCCAGCCACTTGAGGGTACGTTTAACTCTCTGTGTGCCCAGAGCTGCCTGTTAGCCCTTTGAACTTTAGAGTGAATTAGAAAAAGGAACCCCATAGTCTGGGTGTGTGTGGAGATGCAATCAGTCCCTGGGAGCATGGGTTAGGGAATACAATCCAGGTCCTTCACATTTCTTGGTGAACACATGCAATGCATTTCCTGAGACATGGTATATGCACCCTTTTCTTGTCATTGGACATTCCTGTACTGGTCATCCCTCTCTCGTTGAGACTCTCCCATGATCTGGAATTCTGCATCTTAGAGAGAAAGGAAAAGGAAACTTGTAAAAACAGGGCCACCATAAACAAGATGCCCTGGCCATTCCCGGGTCTCTGTTGACTATGTCTGCCTCTCCACCCATCTCGTTTTGCTCCCTGGGATCTGCTCTTTGTCCTTTTCTTGCCAGTTTCTGCCTCCCTTCCACCTGGAGGACGAAGGGGACATCCTTGCTGCTCAGTGCCACCCACACTCACCTTCCCTCTTGGGTTTCACACTTTGACCATATGGACGAAATCTTTCCTGGTGTCTCATTCTCTCCAGCTCCTCCTCAGCTTGACCTGCAAGTAAAGAGAACCTTCCACACATGCTCCGAGACACTTTCTTTCTCCTCTCAACCCTGTGCTCCTTAGACTATCACCTGGAGCAGGCTTTCAGTTGGGGGATGGTGCCGAGCACCTTCTAAGGGTCATGCCCACAGCAGGCACTACCTCTGAGAACCTCTCCCTAGTCCTGTGGTTTTGACCCCCATGTTGGTCTTCCCTACCCCTCCCCATTGTTAGGCTCAGATCCTAGCCTCCAGTAGCCTCTCCTGACTCAGTATTTTCCCTTTAACTTCCTCCTGGCTCCCTTCTGAACCCTCTGGACATCCTCAGAGCACCATTGTCCCTACTGGCTTCCATATGCAGACCTCTATGGTGGGCACGGGTCTCTAAGTTTCTGCCTGCCCTTCTCAGCCTTCCGCCATAAATGCCACCTTCTGATTTCTCCTAAATTGAGATAATTCAAAATAACGTTTTGTCCTTGGCACACATATGGAACACTCCCCTTCCATTCCACGGTCTTACTGTTTGAGTTCACAGGCAAGGTCTGTACCTAGATCGAGTGTGCGCCCCTGTGCTGGGTGCCTCTTTCCTGGACATTTGCCTGAAGATTTGCCTGTTTGTAATGCTGCTCTGTGGATTAAAAGTTTCTTAGCTACTGAAATTGTTTTCAGCAACACACTTGTGGTAAACGTGACTTAGGCAATCTTTCTTTTTATCAGGTTTGTGGGTCACCCTGAAATTACTTCCTGGAGACATACATCAGATTCGGAAGGAGTTTCCTCACTTGGTGGACAGGACCACAGCTGTGGCCCGCAAGACGGGCTTTCCAGAGATTATCATGCCAGGTAAGGTTAGCCTCCCTCAGGGCCTTCGTTCTCCCTGCAGAGGTTGCCGGCCAGGAAGCGTGATGTGTGCACAGCACAGTGATGTGCAAGAGCTCTTGTAGTGAGAGTAAGTTGAGCATATGGCGAGTACTGTGTCAGGCGCAGGGTAGTTAATGAATAACTTTAGTGTTCAGGGGCTGAGACCAAACACAGTGATGGGACACATACTTTGGCCCCTGGGCTTGCTGTAGGATTAGTTTCCCTCTAATGGCAAAGGTCACATGTGGGGAGGCATGAACACCCTCCAAGCATGGGATTAGGTATTTGATCAAAGGAAGGAAGGAAACACAGGCTCAGTCATGTGTTTTAGGCTGCATGAACTGATATTTGTGTTATTTTTTAACATTAATCTCATATTTAATGACACTTTCTAGTTTCTAAATAAAATCTATATCAATAATCTGATATTATTATTGATATCTGCCCTTGGGACAAATATTCATTTTTATCTCGGTGTACGATTTGGTTTGCAACTAATGTTCATTTGAATAGTCAGGGCTGGTTCACAGAAGGGTCTTGGGCCCTTAAAGATTGTGGTTGAACTAATTCCAATAAAAATTAAACCATAGCTCAAAGTCACATGGGCAATGGGCATTGGAAATGGTGATTTCCCAGGTCAACAGGCGCACATGGCCTTCTGTTGCAGGTCCCTATTGCTGCGTACTGTGGTGAGAGTCATCTGACTGCCTAATGTCCTGCTGCCACAGGCATTGCTGTTCTTATTTCATGCAACCATGGGATGTATGCTTCCCATTCTATTCACCTTTCAGAACTGGTATGGGTTATTGGCTACTCTGTCTGCTGACATGCCAGCAAACCGAAGTGGGCTAGCCTGGGTGACATTGTTGCTCCCTGTATAGGTATGGTATGTAAGTCTTATTCATGGAAATGAGCTGATTTGTGGACTTTCTGTTTGTATTTGGAACTGAGATGCATCTTCATGGCTGCATTGGTTTGGTCCTTTAGGATATCCTCACATTTACAGGTGTCTCAATGTCGCTCCTCTTCTGTTGCTGAGGAAAGGTTTCTTTTAGCTCAGCATTCACAGTATAGTTCACATGGTGGGGAAGTTGGGAGAGCAGGAGGATGAGGCAGCTGGTCACATTCATCTGTAGACACAAGAGAGCAATGAACACAAGCTAGTGCTCAGTTCCCTCTGTCTCATATGGTTCAGGAAGCCTTGCCTGGGGAATGGTTCTACCTACAGTTAATATAGATACTCCCATATCAGCATACACGATTAAGATAATCTTCCACAGGCATGGCCAGAGCCCATCTTCCAGGTAACTCTGGAACCTGTTAAGATGACTCTGAAAAACTGGGAATTTCCTGCTCATGCTGATAGGGTTTTCCTGGTAGTAGATAAGCTTGCCAAGTTAAATCCAGTTCTTCAGTGTATCATCACATGAGTGGCTTTTGGAGAACCCATGCTGCTGCTGACCATTGTTCTGGTCAAGAACAAGACTCCTCATGCTGAGTGGCTGCTAGAGAGGCAGATTCTAGCTGGAGTGAATCCCCCTCGTTCTCTGTTGGGTGGGTAAGCACTGGCCAGGCGAGGGCACCAAGTCCACAGTGCCGTGTTCTTCTGTCAGACTCTCGTATTTAGTACAGTGGAACCTTTCATTATCCCTTCTCATCCGCCTTGGGGAGGCATGTATCTTTGGGTGGTAGGAGAGCCTGTGCTACCGCACTCCTGCTGACCCTTCTACCGGCTCACGACCCATGCTACCCTGGATCTGTGTTGAAGGATCCAAGTAGGGAAGAAGCCGAGTTATCCATGGAACTGGAAAGATGGAGGCATCCAATCAAATCTTCGAACAGCTAACTTCCTCCTCTAGTGAGCCCAGCCTTTGCTGAAGGTCAATGTGGCGCCCTTCAGTGAGGTATCTCCACTGCAAATAGTGTCCTTTTTGCTGTGATGACTCAGAAGCAAATCTCTGCAGGAATGGTGAACATAGGCGGGAGGCTGTGGGGCTTCATCCCCTGGAGGCCTTGTAGCCCGTGTTACTTCTCTGCCTGCCGAGGTTTTTAGGACGCTTCTACAGCCCTCAAATAAAAGATTATGGTTTCAGGGGCTAGGGAGAGAGCTCACTCGGTAAAATGCTTGCAAGGACCTGAGTTTTAGATTCCCAGAACCCACCTCGAAAGTGCTGGCCATGGTTGCATGTGCTTGCATCCCAGTGCATTGGAGAGAGGCAGATCCCCGGGGCCCATTGACTAGCCAGCCCAGTTGAATTGGTGAGTCCTAGGCCAGCAAGAGATTCTGTCCTACAACACAAGGCAAATGGTGCCTTGAGAACAGCAGCTGAGGTTGTCCTCTGCCTCCACCTGCATGTACACACAACTGCACATACAGCTGTGTACGCATAGCACACACATAAAGATTATAGATTTTGTGTTCTGATAGAATTTTCAGGCTTAGGAACATACAATTGACGTGTGGCACACCAATAGGGCTGTTAAGTGGAGAATTAGCCTAGGAGATGAAGGGGCTTAACTGAGGTCCCACAGCTGATAGTGGTAGGTCCTGGGTGGGAAGTCTTGCTTCCTACCCCTCCCCCACCCTCACCCCTACCCCTATCCCCAACTTTATGCTTCAATCTTTTTAACCTCTCTTGTGGGCAGTATCTGCCATGGCAGCCATGCTTCCTTCCTGAGCAGCCTCCATGACTGTGGGAGCAACCCACTGGGACCATTACAATAATGACTTTTAAATGCAACTTTAATTTAATAGTTGGATACATTAAAAGCCAAAATAGAGCTTTTTTTTTTTTTATTAAAAAGCACAATAAAAAAACAAGAAAGCAAGAAAAGGCTTTTTTTCCCATAAGAAGTCTTCACCCTTAACCACCACAGGGGTCTGTTGTACTCAGCTCTTCTGTGCAGAGCAGGGTCGGGAATGGGTGGGGCCAGGCAGCCTGGGAACAAGCCATCAGTAATGATGCATCCTCTCCATCATGGTTCTAAGGAAGCTTGAAGTTTTCCCAGTTCACACATTTGCAACAGAAAGAGGTCCCAGTTCATTTGTTCTAGTCTGCCCTCATCACAATTAATCTAAAATGTATGGGGTTGTACGTGGTGGTGCACCCTTGTGATCCCAGCACTTGGCTGAGGCAGGAGGATTGCTGTAAATTGGAGGCCTTCCTGGGCTACAAGATCATAAAGCAAAACAAAACAAAAACCTAAAACCAAACAACCTTCTCCCCCACACTCTGTAGTTTTGTTTTATTCTCCCCACTTGGGGTCTTGACAGCTGCTAGAAGAGAAGAACCGCACAGAAACTTCTCTGTGACTTGTCGCCTGTCCCTGGCTCACGGTTCTCATTCTCAGTGGGCTTTTAGTTCAAGGCTTGAAATCAAACAGTCCAAAGAAAGCAGAGGAAGCTGGCCTGGCCAGTTCTTTTTTGCGTGTGCGAGCCGGCTGCTGAGGACACGGGTGGTGTCAGTTAGTGATATCCCATGGGGGGCTTATAAGGTTCTCTGTTGATCACGGGATGCTACAAAGGGGCTGGGTGCTTGTAGCTCCATTGGTGGCATCGTGGCCACTGTGGGCGCTTCACGGAGGTGCAGGAGTGAAGTTGATGCAAATTGGTCTTGCCATGCCTTCGAAGCCCAGACTGTTTTGTAGGAAATATTTCAGAACTATCTAATACAGTATTTATAATATTCTGTTAAGGCAGCACTTCCCACAATTTGGCTAAATTCATGGTTACACTATGAATGATGGATTGCTATTAAGGATATAATTTTTTCCCCCAGGTGATGTTCGGAATGATATCTATGTGACGTTAGTTCAAGGGGATTTTGATAAAGGCAGTAAAACAACTGCGAAGAATGTGGAGGTGACAGTGTCTGTCTATGATGAAGACGGGAAGCGATTGGAGGTATCTCTTTTTTGCTGAGTTCAAGTTCAGCTTTGCATGTGTCCACCTTGGCTTTGCTGCAGGATCTAAGGTTCTTGATTGACTGTCTTATCTCATCTGTTGGGAGGTGTGTTGGTGTTGGCCTCCTTTTTTTCCTGCTTGCCATTGTGTCCTGGGGATCCAGGCTAGCAGCCTGTCTCAGGACATTCCTGTAGATTTTGACCACACTCCTTGCTCAGTTTTATAAAGGGTTATTATTTCTTGGCATAATCCTATAGACCTAGCAACCACAGTGGTAGGTCAGAGACCATTCCTTTCATTATTTAAGAGATGAGGAAATGGAATCCAAGAAATAAAGCTATTTGCTCAGGGTCAGAGAGTGATGTGGGCTTTTAGGATCATCTGAACAAGTTGTAACTCACATGACTGAGGTGACCAGTACCTCCTCCCCATGGCTAGACTCTACCAGAGTGGCCCAGAGCCTGTGCCTCCCTCTGATGAGCAGAGCAGGTATCCCTCTAGGTACCATTGGATTGGACAGCTGTGGCTGGGCTCGTGCCTGGGCTCAGCTGTGTTCAGCAGGGCTCACACCTTTTCTCCCTGTCTGGCCTTGTCTGGTGTCATTCATATCTCTAGAAGCCTTGAGCTATACTGCCTTAGCCTCTTAGGCTTTAGTGGTATGACTCTGGTTGAAGCTTGGCAAGCAGTGCTCATGGCTAGAGGGATGAGTCTTGCCACCTCCTGTTTAGTGCACAGCCTTTGCTTCCGGACCCACTGAGTAGATCAGGCAAGTATCCTTAGCCTGTAATTCAAAGTGAGTTGGGGAGGGGACAGGGAAGTGGTGGTCAAGGTTACCCCTGTGTGGCACAATTGTCTGTACCTCCAGGGTCTGAGACTGTGGTTTAGACCAGCCGCTAGCACAGGCAGACCTGCCCCTTCATTGCTGGGAATGCCTACCAAATGCAGTGCTTTATTGGCACCTTGGATTGCTTCCTCTCCTCTAGTGGGTTCAACAGGAATGAATATGTAGGCGCGACACTGTCAACACTCTTGAAACTAAATGTATGTGTGTATATGTATTATATACGTATATACATTCATATATTATATATATACAAATATATATGTATATATAAACATTAATATGTATATAATCATTTCCCGTGCGTATATGAGTGTGTGTGTGTGTGTGTGTGTGTGTGTGTGTGTGTGTGTGTGTATGTGTGTGTGTGTGTGTGCCTGTGCATGCCCATGCATATGGGAGTATGCGAGCCAGTTCTCTCCTTCCACCATGTAGGTCCTGGGGATGGAACTCGGGGTGTCAGGCTTGGCAGCAACTGCCTTTACCCACCTCAGCAGCCCTAACTTGAACTCTTCCTTCATACCTTCTCCTACAGCATGTGATTTTCCCTGGTGCTGGTGATGAGGCCATCTCGGAGTACAAATCAGTGATTTATTACCAAGTGAAGCAGCCTCGCTGGTTTGAGACCCTCAAGGTATTGTGTTTCTGTGGTCATTTGCATCCCCTCCCCGGCGGTGGGGGCTGAGTGTGAAATCCTCCCTCACCCTACGCGAAGCCAAGTTGTTCAAGGTTGTTAAGGACCCTCCCTGGTAGTTCCTCTAATAGATTTATCCTTATCTCCTTCCAATGTAAAGATAGGTAAAGATAGGATTATGATGGAGATGAATTGTTACATCTTCAGGATAGATGCTATCTTTCTCACCTTGGGTCTGGTGTATATGTGGCCTCCTGCTTCTGTACCAAGTGGGCAGAGCGGTGATGCCAGCGTGTGTGGGTTTTTGTTGAGAGGTGGATCTGCTTCTTCTGGCATTGACAGAATGCCTATCCACAGCGCCACGGTACCCACTGCAGTTTATCTTCCCACCCCTAAGAATCTGAATCGCAGGAAATAAGGGGCGGGCTCTGGGATAGAGATATTGACATGAACCTTAGGGGCAGTCTTTGCTCGCAGGCAGCACACATCAGGCCTTGTTCTTTGGCCACAACGTAACAAGAAAGCTTTCTTGCTGCAGCTGCAGAGGGGATGTAGATACCTTTATGTGGGGGCTACAATGAAGACAGCGACTTTCAAAAATAGAATCTGAGCAGTGTGCATCTGAGTGTTAAAACCAAAAAATATCTGGCTGTCTAGCAGAATTGGCTTGGTGTCCTTCACAATATTATCTTGTTTAAATTTTCAAAAGACATTTTGCCTTTGGCGGAAATCATATAAGGATAAGATAGACAGTGTTTCCCTTGCTCTGGTGCTGGAATGTTTATCGGTGCCAGTAACTAGGCTGAATTAAGCAATTCCTGCTAGAGGATGTTGGGAAAGGTACTCACATATCCCCTTTTGATTCTTCAAGGTGGCCATCCCTATTGAGGATGTGAACCGGAGTCACCTTCGATTTACCTTCCGCCATAGATCCTCGCAGGACTGTGAGTAATGGGCCACTTCATCAGTGTTTGATTTCATGGGAAAAGCTTAGCAGGCAGCACCTGCTCTGGATGGCTTTAGGACATGGCTGTCATTTACAGTGATGTCGTGGCTCCTTGGCCATTTCTTTCACCTGAACTTGTCCCTGGAGAACATCACTGACCGGATCTCAGGGGAGTTCTTTTTCTGCTTCTGTCTGGGATGGTCTGTGCACCTGCTCCTTGCTCCTCTTTCTCATGCCTCTCTCTTCCTTGTTTTTAAAGATTTTATTTTTAGCTATATTTCTATGTGCGTGTCTGAGTTTGGGTTTGGGGACGTGAGTGCCGTGCCAGTGGATACAGCAGAGGACTTCAGATACTCTGGAGCTAGAGTTGTACACTGTTGGGGGCTGCCCTCTGTGGGTTCTGTGAACTGAGCTCAGGTCCTTGGTAGGAGCTCTTAACTGTGAGCCATCTTTCCAGCCCTCTTTCTTCTTTTACTTACCCCATTCCAGTCTCTTAGGAAAGTCATGAAAACACAACCGATCATTTGGAAAATTGCCTCTTGGTGCTCTTTGTCTTAGAATGGAGAACTTGAACCCTCTTTGTCTTTGTTGATAGCTCTTGATTGCTGGAGCTTAGCTGGAGCTCTCCTAGACATTGGTGCAACATTGACCTTGATACCAAGCCTAGATGAGGGAACCTGTTCTCACATCTTCCCTTTCCCCCTCCTGAAAGAATTGCTCACTGACTACTGAGGCTGGTCCCATCACATTGGTTGATTTAAGAGCCTGCTAAAGATGTAGCCCCATGCTAAACATCGCACTAAGCTATCACAGAAGGATGATACAATTACTTCCTGTCCTCCAATTGCCTGAAATGTGTGACACTGAGTTGGGTATGAGAAGAGTGACCTGTGTGATAGTGTGCCTCAGATGACCACATGGGGGCCACACAGGAGGACAATTAGTTCTAGACTTTGTGGCCTCCTGTGGATTCCTAAGCATGTGTCTCTCTAATCCTAGCTTAGGACAGAAATGCCATCCTTTAGCCTGTCTTCAGCAAAGTGTTGGCTCCTGAGAGGTCCCTGTTGCTGTGTTGAAGTGCTCATCTGTCTCCATCTGACAGTTTCTGGGGGCTCAGACCCTCGCTGTGGTCAGGTGTGTGTGACAGCAGGGTGAGGGACAGAAGTGGCCTGGGGCTGATAATGTGCCGAGGCTTATTGCTGGGAGATGTGTAGTCCTCTGGGTAGGGCCAATGAGAAGCCTGGGCTGCTGTCATTTGGAGGAGTTAGGAGGGAGAGGGCATAGGTTCTGCAGATCTGGAGAGCCATATGTGAGTATCAGCTTATAAGCGTGCTTACTTAGGGTGTTCAAGGCCAGGAAGTGATTAAACAAAGACTCTAAAACAGCCAGGGGACCATTGTGATGGATCATTGTGGGACAGAAGGAGAGCATGGCAGTCGCCTCTCCCAGTCATAGCCGAACAGTGTGAGAAGCTCAAGGGGTTGAAGGGCCATCAGAGGTCACTTTAAAGGTGAGAAGCAGGTGAGTGAAGGCCAGCTAGAGATGTGGAGTTTCACCACTGTGTTTGCCTTAGGGCTAGGCCATGTTAGGGGCAGCAGGCAGAAGGCCAAATTCTGTTCAGTGTGCACAATGCCCTGGATGGCTGAAACCCCAGGATGATGGGCAGGGTTACTGATTGTGAGCTCATAATCTTGAAGCTGATATCGGTGCTTCACTGTGTTGTTGGGATCAAACCTCACCAGAAGCCCCCAGAGTCAGTGTTCCTGGCCTGATTTCTCATGTTACACATGAGAAACTCTTGGTAGAGGCTTTTGAGTTAGTGACCTCTAAAAGAGCTTTGGGTCGAACCCATGCCTTAGTGCTACACTCCAGAGCCAGTGGCGAATGGCAAGGCCAATTCCATTTCCTGGCCTTTTGTTAGCACCTGTCTATTTAACAAGGAGAGGAAGGCTCCCCTCTTGTAGATGTTGGGCTAAGTGGCAGTGTGGTGTTAGTGTGTAGGACCACCCGAGGAACTGTAGCCAGGACTAAGATGTGCACTGCACTGTGGGGTGTGGACCAATGGGGGCTGGTGAAAAGGGTTTTCTGGGCACAGGTGTGTCCTGCACAGGTTCAGCAGCCCAGGTGTGCTGTAGGTCTGGGCCAGAGCTTTGCTGAGGGGGCAGCAGGAAGAGCTTAGGCACTCTTGGGAAGGTGGGAAGGCCATGCAGAGCAGGCCTGGCTTCCTGGACACACATTATCCCCAGGCCAGTAAGGGGCTGTGGGACCTCCTGGTTCCATGGAGGAAGCCCAGTGGGTAAGAGTTCTAGACTGCATAGAGGACTGTGTCAGAATTACTCCAGAGCCACTTTCTTAACGAACTCATTCCCCAGTGAATTATACCAGGGCAGAGGAAGATCTCTAGCATGCTAACTTTCAAAATCCTTGTATTTCTCGTCAGTATTCATTATAGACAAGATGCTATCACCTGACATGCCAAACATATTTGCATAATTAATGAAGTCTCAAAGGTCACAGTTTGTGGGCTTCTGGAGCCATGTTGAGCATTGTAAATGTGGCGCTCATGAGATCTTGTTTGCCAGCTACTGAGGGCAGCCATAGGGGCTTCTACAGCTGGGCAGGAGTAAACACAGCCTGGGTCAGAGAAGGAAAGAATTCAGGACATGTTGTCCCCCTTTGCTGCCCACTAGCCACACACACGCTTTCTGCCTTGGAGCTTGGGATGGAGAAGAAGTGATGGGGTGTCCCCTGCTATGATCTAGGTTAGACAAGAAAGCTTGGTGCTGACATGTGAGGACATGCCCTGCTGGCAGCTTGTTGGCCATGTGGACATACTGGTTCATGTGTTGTTGATGTGTCTTCATGGTCTAGCTAGAAGCTGAGTCTTTCTGGATTGGAAGCAGGCTTGTCTGGGTAGGGTAGCCTTGGCTACTCTTCAAGAATATGTTGGTTCCTGCTATATAGGACTCTGAGTTTGTGGAAAAATAATCCATCTACTTTGTGATGGCTCTTAGTGAGCTTGTGATGGACAGTGACCCTTCCTTGAGTTTTGAAGATGTAGGGCTAATGAACGATGCCCCCTTTTAGTGCCACTCAGTGGTAGGCTTCGTAGAAGCTGTCTGCTGATAAGTGCCACTGAATGTATATCTAGAGATTGCTGCTCTCCTGAGGACTCAAGCTTAGCAGGAGCCTGCCCTTATCACTCAGACACTGTGTCTTTCACATGTCCTGCTGCCCCTCCAGGAAGGTGTGTTTTAGATTAGTAAGGTGCATCTCTTCCATTTCTATGTCTCTAGTTTTTGGTTGGTTGCCTGTCCTTAAATAACTCATTAGCCATATTTACTGAGCCCCTGTTGCCTAGAAGAAAGGTAGTGTAACTATCAGGATAAGTAAGGTATGACTTCTGGGGCAGTGAGGTCCTGGGGTGAGAGTTTTGAGCCCCTTAACTGGAGGAAGATGGATGTGTGCTCCTTCCGTGTCTTCTTCTGTCCCTTCCTGTCCAAACAGACTTTTGAACGTATACCTTTGACACATTTTCTGGCTCTGCACCTCAGTGTCTGCCTGCCATGATTAGGTGGCAGCTTGTGGAGTTCATCTCTTCAGTCTTGACTCTGTTTGTGTCCCCACCTTCCCTGTCCCTGCCGTGTGTGGCCTCACTGCCCACTCACCAGCCACATTGGCCTTCTGTCCCCACATAAGCTGGGTCCTCGTTGACACTTGACCTCTGTGTTGACTTCTTTCTTCCTGTCACATGGTTTGTCCCCCTTCTCAGAGACACCTGTTCTGACCATCCACACACAGGGCCCCTGTTCCTTTACTCCTGTGCATGCTTCCGGGTTTTGCTTTCTTTGTGGCCTCACCGATCTTACCTGTTTGTTGGTCCTCTCCCCAACTAGAGCTAGTAGTTTTTGAGTAGCTATTGTTTGCCAGGTTTTATTTCACGCACTGGAAAATGGCAGTAAAAAAATACATAAAGACATATACACACTCACACATATATACTCATATACACATATACATGCTCACATATACACCCATATACAAATGTGCACACATATACACTCACATACACACGTGCATACACACATAGATACATATACACATGTACAATACACATATACACATGTTCACATATATACCTATATGTAATCACACATATATTCTCACATATATATATACACATACATATACACATCTACACATATACATACGCAATATACAAACATATGCACACATACATTTGTATACAGACATGTACACACCTACCTTTGTACACATACCTATACCTACATGAACATACACACTCACACACATATACACACATGGACATACAGATACGGACATATATAGACATACATATACATACACACATGTGTTCACACACACATACATAGAAATACATACACACTTATCTATAAATATGCATGTATATACATATACACCTGTACACACAGACGACACACATGTATACTCGCAAACCTTTAGAGTCCAGGGCTCAGTAGACTGACACTAGCAATAATAATGACAAGTCCCCCCCCCCCCCCCCCCCCCACTTATCTGCCAGTGATGAGAACCAATGAAGAAAAATCCATCAGATGCAGAGAACATGTATGAGCAGGTGGGCCACTGACTCTTAGATGCTGTGAAGAAACTTGAATGAAGGGGAGGGGCAGGAGTCCCACACGCAGGTCTGGCTGTTGCACTTTCTTGCTAAAGGCATTAGAATTTTCCAATCAGGTCTTCAGGGCCCCAATGGTGAGTTTTCCTTCCCTGCGCTGGCCCTGTGCCATGTCTTAGGTTTCTACCCCTGTTCACGCCCTAGTCTCTCTTTGTTCCTGCTCACAGCATGCCACGTCTCCTTTGGCTGTTCCTTATCGCTCTGGGATTGTAGCATCAGGGGCCTTCCTCCGTAGCCTTCTGCAGAACTTTGCTGCTCTTTATTCTGGAGTCAGTCGTGTCTCACAGTCCACAGTGTCTTCTTCCCTGGGGTTGGAATTGAGTGTTTGAACTGCTTTGAGGACAGCTGACCCTTCCATGATACAATCTTCCTCGTTGTGACTGGGGTCCATTTCTCTCCACCGTCCTTTGGCTTCACCAGTGCAGTGTAGTGATGGTTTTCATAAAGGTGTCCTTGGTAGAACATGCTAATGCCACTTTGTCCTAAGTGTTGTGGAGGGTGATTATTGGTTTTCTTTGTAGCTAAGGATAAGTCTGAGAAAATCTTCGCACTGGCCTTTGTGAAGCTGATGAGATATGATGGGACCACCCTGAGAGACGGGGAGCATGACCTTATTGTCTACAAGGTACGCGCATCATTGCTGGGACCCTGGGGATACTGAATGTGGTTGATCCTTTGCGACTTTGTCACCTGAACTGAGCTGTTAGTTTTACACGGCTGTAACTAAATACCCGAGGAAAACAGCTAAAGTGAGGCAGGGTGCATTCTGGTACAGATACCAGAGCTCTCAGTCCTTCATGATGGGGAGGATGTGATGGGGCAACTCACATCATCGTGTCCAGGAAGCCGAGTGAGACAGTACAGTGGAGGTAGACTTTCTCTTCTTCCATCAGAGTCTCTAATCTTCGGTTCAGGAGGGAACTTTTCCCTCGTAGTTAAGTCTCTGTCATAGACACACTTAGAGGTGTGCTTTACCAAACTCCGATAGCTTCTCACTCCAGCCAAGCCTGCGATCAAGATGAACATCACAGCTGACATTTCCCACCCGGAGGAGAGAGCTGCTCTCTAGCACTGAGCTACATTTAATTATGTAAATGAGCAGTTATGATGACCAGCCCTTTTGCTGTTCCTAACGAGAGAAGATGACAGGCAATAACACATTTGGTGCTGTCTATGAAGGCTGGGGATGTGAATTAATCCACAGGAAGTGGGAACATTGTTAAAGGACATCGTAGAACACAGCATAGAAGGGGGTGTGAAGCTTGCAAGAATTCAACACAATAAAGCATGCGTAACCTGGATGGTGGCCTGGATGAGTGTTGTTTGACATACTGTACGATCAAACCTACAGGCTGAAGCCAAAAAGCTGGAAGACGCAGCCACATACTTGAGCCTCCCTTCTACCAAGGCAGAGTTGGAAGAAAAGGGCCACTCGGCCACAGGCAAGGGCATGCAGAGTCTGGGGAGTTGCACCATCAGCAAGGACTCTTTCCAGATCTCCACACTGGTGTGCTCCACCAAACTGACCCAGAATGGTGAGTTCTGGAACTCCTCCCTCTCAAACACATCCCTTTTGGCTGCTAGCTGAGCGGAGGCGTTTGCTGTGGGTGCGTGGACGTCATTCACTCTGCCCTTTGATAAGGACCTATAGATGTCAGTGCACTCGGGAAGAGGAGGTGGCATCCGTCATAGTTTAAAATTCACTCTTCTATTTTTGTTTAAGGATTAACTCTGCAGGGAGGTTAAGCAATGAAAGGACTTATTTTTAAACATGTATTTATTTAAGGTGTGTGTGTGTTCGGGGGGTGGTCACAGAGGAAGAGTTCTAGGAATTGGTTCTCTCCTTCCTCTGTGGATCCTGGGGAATTGAACTTAGTTTCTCCTTCCTCTGTGGATCCTGGGGAAGTGAACTTAGTTTCATCAGGCTTGTTGGCAAGCAAGCTTTGTTACCCACTCAGCCATCTTGCCAGCTCTGGACTTCCTCTTTAAGATACTTTCCAGACAAAAGAAAGAAACAAGGCATCAGGGGAAGTATATAAGATTTGAAATCAGACCAGAGAATGGAGTTGAACCTTGGTCCTATCTTAACCCTGGAAATGACCTTAATCAAGGTCCTCTGAACCCACGTGAATCATGCCTGCTTCCAGAGCTTTCTGACTAGTATGTAGACCGTCTGGTGTGAAGCCTCCTGGTGCAAGGTGCCTCCCATCTTTGTGCCTTCCCCTGTCTTAGCTTCTCCTTGAGATAGCTCCAGGTTATCTTTCTTTGGAGGAGTTGGTCTGCCCGACATTTTCTAGGCCCCCGGTGGTGTGAGATAAGGCCTCTTTGCCGATGCACGTACACTCAGCTCAGCCTAATGTGGCAGGTCACTCACCAGTGGGTTCCCCTTGTCCCTGGGCTGACTGAGCTCATTTCCCACTGCTTGCCGCTTCCCCAGAAACACAGCAGTCCGGTGGAGACACTTTTTATTCAGAGCACACCAGTGCTGTTGCTGTGACTCCGTCTGGAGGAGGCAGAGGCTCTCCGCACAAATCCTTCATTTAAAAACCGCATCCTCCTAATGTGGCTGTATGATAGCTGTGCAGAGACTTTATGCTCTCTTGAAATGGAGCTTGAAAATCCAATTTTTTTTCTCTCTTAACTGCCTGATGTGAATTGTGATTATTAATGTCTGCCATTATCAGGAATCACATCTTAATGTTGTCTGTCAGTCATGGCTGGAGTTTGAGATTTGCTGAGGGACAGGCATCTTTTAGACTCTGACAGGGTAAACCTAGCACAGAGGTAACCCTGTCCTTTGGAAGATGGGACTCTGGAGGGGAGAAATGTCGGAGTCCTGAGGGCTTAGGCATGCCAACCCTGGGTCAGATGTCTTCCAAACGTTCTCTGCCTGCTTCTTCTGTCTCTCTTTCTCAGCTTTACCCAGAGGTGCTTTCCCACCACTGGCTTCCTGAGTATTAGTGAGGGGCTTAAGCTACCAGACACTTTTGGGTTGATTGGGTCGCTGTGACTGCTGATACTCTGGGGCCATTTGGACGCTTCCTGGTTGCTAAGTCATCATGGGTTTTTCTGAATCATTTCTGAAGGGTCCTAACTTCCTGCCATGCGGTAATCCCCACCAACAAATGAAACTCCTTCCCAGAGGGACTGGATTTGTGCAAGCAGTGGGGGAGGGGAGGATGTGCAGGAGTTTGGTGCCTAGGGTACATGAGTCAGCTGTGTGGGCTCCAGCTTGTGACTGGGCTGTGGAAAGAATGTTCCAGTGCTAGGAGTAAAACTCTTCTGGGTATGCTCAACAAGCTAGTGTTTGTGCTTGGTTTAATGCAGGCTAATGGTGGTGTCCCTAGTTGGATCATTGGGTCACCTATATGTGGTGCTTTAGTGTTTCAGCAGGTGCTGAGATCTGCTGTGTGTCACTTTTCACTTCGGAGGAAGCCATCGTCGTATATATCGGTCATGTTCCAGATGTATTGATTGCTAGATATTATTTGAAATTTGATCATCATTTTCTTTCAAAACAAGTCTCATCCACAGCATCTTTTTGAAACCACACATCCCTTCCAGAGAGAGTGTGGGCGGAAGGGGGAGGAGACCTTCCAGGGTGGTGTGTGGATTCCTCCTTTCACCTTCCAGCTCCTTGAATCTCACCATCTGCAGGGTGATTCCCTCTCTGGTACCCTGGGAGAGAGCCCTGGTCTCAGCAGCAGCTGTTGCCAAGCAACAAGGAAATTCCAAAGTGATGCTGCTCACTGAACAGAAGGAGGAATCTGGCTTTCATTTCATGCCAGCACTGATACCCCTTTTTGGGATTGTGCCATACCAGGAGTATATAAGATGGGGGTTCCCCAGTTGGCATCTGAGTGTGGAGTCCCAGATTCTCCTCTGAGGGAATCATTTTCCTGAAACCATAATTTGTTCCTGCAAAGTTCCATTACTTAGGGAAAAAAAAGCAGGGGCTGAATTATTCATCAAGGTTTGTATTAAAGATCTCTGTCCTCAGCGCTGTGTAGGCTGCCATAGGGGATAGGAAAAGAGCTGTGAGATGTGATTCCTTGTCTCAATTAGCTTACTGTGTAATGAGAGAGAAAGGACTCATGAAACAAAGAATAATTATGAATCCAACTGTGTTGAGTCCCTGGGAATATGGGATGGAGCAAAGAAGGCCTTTTCTGACTAGTAGCTCTGTGGGGGTGGGGCAAGCTGTTTTCTTAAGCACCACCCCATGAGATGATCTATTAATTTACTCTTTTGAACTTTTTTTTACTCATATTTGCAGTACAGAACCCACAGTGGCAGTCCATGTGTTATAATGACCTGTCTAGTAAGCCCTGTCTCAAAACAGAACAAACAAACAAACAAACAAAATAAAACAAAAGTACAAAACCCAAGAATAAGTCAATGAATAAAAATTGAAAGTTGCAATATAGAGCTCAGGCTCAGCCCAGTTGTATCACATGTGACACCAACTTGGAATGAGTGACGTTCACTGGTCATCATTAAAGAAACATTGATCACTTACTTGTGAGATGGAAATACCCCCAACCCTGGGACCAGGAGTGTGTCAGGATAAGATGTATCCTTTCTTGTTACTTTGCTTTCACTTAGAAATGACAACATGTCAACTTCCTCCCCAAATTTCTAGCTCCTTTCATAATTGAAGGGCTGCTGCTGGTTGCATTTTGTGTTGCGTGTCCTGATAAGCTTGCCTACGTGTTGTATCATTGGATTCTTCTTAGCTGAGCTGCAAATTATGCAGCATTGTACCCGCTGTTCAGACAAGAAAACAAGGAAACTCCCTGCCCAGTGTGCTGTAGATACTGTGTGACTCAGCTGGCTTTACATAACCCACAGTGTACGTGGGTGCTGTGGCGCTGCTCCCCCCCCCCCCCTTTTACTCTTTTAGTCCTCAGAGATGCCCGAGGTGATGGGAAATACATGAAAATTTGTATGGGCTGTGGATGGCTTTTGTGTGGCTTGATTCTGAAATTAGAATGCATGGCTGTTTACCGAATTCTTACCTAGATCCAAAATTATATGCTTGCTTTCAGTGTTAGTGTGAGCCTTGACTTTATTTATTCGTTTTTATTTATTTATTTTGGTGCTTGCAGTCTCTTCTGTAGCTGATGCTCCTGATGCACATAAACAGTAGATTAGATGCAGTTTGCTAGTTGCATTTTTGCAAGTAATGGCATAGTGATAAAACCGCAGGTGAAGGAGTGCAGGCACGTGTGCTTTCCTAGACAGGACTTAGATTCTGTCTTCCTACCTTAAAGAACATCTTAATGTCTTCAGCAAAATCCTTCAAGCTTTAACAACAAAGCAAAACAAAAAGAACCCGAGGCCTGGGAAAATGTCTCTGTCTGTAGACTGCCTGCTGTGCAAACGTGAAGAAACCATGCGGGTCCTCAGCACCCACATAAAAGCAGGGGCATGTGCCTGTAACCTTAGCCCTTGGGAGTGGGTGGGTGGAGACAGGTGGATTCCTGGAACTCATTGCCCAGCCCATTGAGTTGAGTTAAACTACAGACTCCATGGGAGATCCTGTCTTAAAAAGCAGCACGCAGAATGGTTGAGGAGGAAGAAATACCCAAGGTTGACCTTGGGCCTCTACACACACACTTGCGGACACACCCCTCCTCCCCTCATGCCCTCACAAACATGTGCTTCTAATACAGATGTGCCCCCTTCCTTTGGATCTTTAAGATCTAGTGTATTCCGTCCTGGCCTTTTCTACTACAAACAGCTTTGAGGGCAGCAGGCAGCTGCTCAAGAAGAACTCTCAATTCCTCCTGGTTTGTGGCTCCACAGATTGCTCAACTTGCGGTTTCAGGACGTAAATTTATTTTATTTTATTTTATTTTAAAGAAGGTAGATATCTGTTCTTGAGCAGGAAAAGGCACTTGGGGGGACGAGGCCTTGGCAGCCCTTTCTGGGTGGGCAACATCTTTCGAGTGTTACGGTGGTTGGCAGCAGTCTCCAGTAGGTGGGAAACACTACCCCTGCTTTGGTTCTCAAATGCATTTTGAAAGCTCCTACATGAACATCATTTCCTGGTAAATGTGGCTGGAAATAGTGACGTCAGCTTCCCTGGTGTTAAGTATGTTGGTACTCAGTAATGAAATATTTAACAGGCGAACATTCTGAAACTGAGTTGTGCTTTCTTTGGAGAAGTGTTCGCAGAGGACTCCACGTGCGGCATGAATTTGAGACGAAGCTCTCTTGGGGATGGGGAGCTGATTCTTGCGTTCTGTTTGCAGTGGACCTTCTGGGGTTGCTGAAGTGGAGATCCAACACCAACCTTCTACAGCAGAACTTGAGGCAGTTGATGAAGGTGGACGGTGGTGAGGTGGTGAAGGTAACATGGGCTGTGGAGGGAGGCTTGGTCTTGTGTTTCGTCTCCATTATCATGCACTGACCCCCGGGGAGTGCAAGACTCTGGTTATAGTCTCTCCACAGTGACTTAAGCCTATGTGTGTGCGGTGCTGCTGGGCTCCTTTCGGAAGGGCTATCTGGCTTAACTTGGAAGGCATGGGCTTTGAATCCACCTGCTGCTAGATGCTGTTTCCTCTTTTGATGAGTTCTTGATGCTGTGTTGACGGTGGCCTCTTTCAGCCATGACATTGCCTTCTTCTCCTCTGGGTTCTTGGGGTTTCGTGGGACATGGTAGCCTGCTTTTAACCCATGGGGGATATCCTGTGTGTACTGCACTGTTTCACTCTTACCAAGGTCATTGTCACCATTCTTATTACTAACTCATGATTCTTCAAGTTACTCAGAATGACATGGATAGTCAGCTCTGTGTGTGGTAGAAATATTACAAGCACCACGAGTCTGGCCTGGTTATTTCCTTCCTGTGTGGCATTGAGCTCATCTTCTAGCCTCACATTTTGACTCTGGAGAAATGTTAGATATTAATTAGTTTTGTTTGTTTTTGTATGCATTTATTTGAAATATTTTCATTATGTGAGAATTTCATACAATATATTTTTATTACATTCACCTTCTTCCTCCCCTCAACTCCTCTCAGATTCATCCCCACACCTCCCTACTCCCCTTCCCTAGTTCATGTCTTTTTCGAAAAATTTGTTAAGAACCCATAAATTCCAATTTGTGAAGCCCATAAACTCCTGGGCAGGGAACCATTCACTGGAGCTTTGTTAATCCACCAGGAGCCACAACCTTAAAGACAACAAACTCTCCCTGATAAACCATCAACTATCTACCGCTCCTCACTTAGTAGGAGGGGCTTATCTGGCTTCATCTTATGCAGGTCTTGTGCAGACAATCACAGCTGCTGTGTATTCATGGGCGCAGCTAACAGTCCCATCCAGAAGACACTCTTTCACTCTGGACCTTTCTGATCTCTGGCTTTTAACATCTTTCTGCCCCCTCGTCTCCAGTGGCCCCTCAGCCTTGGTGAGGGGATATGATATAGATGTATGATTTATAGCTGAGCACTCCACAGGGACTCTGCATGATATAGGTACTGCTGTTTATGTAGACCCTCTCCGCTCGGTGTCCTGACCTGGAAGCCTGTGTCCAAGCATCAAGTTCTGTCCCTCTTATTCTCTAATAGTTTGTGCTTCTGACATCCTTTCTACCTGGGGTTCTTCTCCCAGGTTCCATTCCCTTGCTCAAATATGTTATCGCTGTCAGGGCGATCCCTCTGGGCCAGGGGGCGCTAGGCTGGCCAGGGGCCTGTGCTGTTTCATAAATCATTTCTCTACTGCCTGATTTGGCCTCTTCAGTTCTTCACCCTCTGTGAGAGGAGTGTGCAGTAGGGGACTGCCTTATCTCTGGAAAATTAATTACTTAAAATGGCCTTAATTAACCAGCAATGTGCTTAACTTCAGCGTGAATTAATTGGGTTGCACTACTTTCCTGCATCCGTTGTGCAACCACTCCAACGTACCCTCGCTAATCTTAAAATTTTAATCATCTCCTCAGTCCTGTTCTCATACCAATGGCTTGGACAGCGTTAATTGCATTTTATACTTCCTTGGGTTCTAAATCCCCAGTTCAGATGGCAACCGGGGTGGATAAATGAACCCACTTTAAAAGACATGCACTTGATGAAATTTTGTCTTTCATTTTGAAGTCCCCGTGTCACAGATTCATTGTACTTCTGTTGATTTGGTGTCACACTAGGAAAAAAAAAAATCTAGAATCATCTTGTCCTCTTCTCTATTCCCAATAGCCAATGTATTATTCTATCTGAATGTTCATCCCTGGTAGTGGTTTTCCTCTCTCTCCCTCCTTCCGGTGAGCTGGTTCTCCTGGCTGGGCTGGGGTGACCTCACCTGGCTTTACCTGGTGTGCCTGACTCTTTCTTCCCCTCTGCCACCACACCTCACCCATGCTGGTCCTGGAGAGACAACCTGACTTGCCTACGTCATGCAGTCTTGAGGGTCAGCAGGACTTGAGGGGTCTGGTTTTCCAGGGTGCTTTCTTCTTGATAGCTAGTGGGGTGTATTCTATTTATCCCATGACTCTCTTGTGTATTTTCATAACTGGTGGAGGAGGATTTGATGGATTGAGAAAGGAATTTGTATGTTTAGGGAGAGCAATGGATTCCCACGGACGTGGAGAATGAAGGTAGCTTGTTGATTCTTCACCGGGTACTCAGAGAGTGAGGGGGGAGGGGGAGGGGTCTGAGCAACAGGCCTTTGGCTGTATGTGGGGACCCTTTCCAAATGTTTGTCCCTGACTTCCAGGTGCTGTGCCCAGAGAAGGAGGCTCTGCTCTCTCCAGTTCTGACTCTGAGCCATGTCATTTGTCTTAGTACCATTGATAGGTCTAATGCAGGGAGTTTGCACGAACTGTGATGAGCTTGGTACCCAGGGAGCCTGTTGGCAGGGACATTGGGCTGTTAGCAGATGGCATGGAGTTTTGACCTTTGCCAAGGTTTACAATCTGAAAATGATGGGGAATGTAACAAGGTTGTACAGACCCAAATAATCAGAGTTGATTAAGATCTTGTCATGTCCAGACTGGAGATCTTGATGGAGAGGGTAGTGTATCTTCTGCCAGTTGTGTGTACTATTTTCTCTGTGTCATAGAGGTTGGGTAGCACAGTGGCAGACAACCAGGACTCATGTCTCCCTGAGCCACAGTTCTGCCAGTTCTTCTAATTTCAAAGCATGAAGCATGGGTGGGCAGTGGGAGCCACCACCAGTTTGGGATCAGGTTCCTAGGGCCTGCTTCCCCAGTCTTCAAAAGGCTGTAACATTTAAGATCCCCTGTATTGTCTGCCAGAGCCTATGGGTGCTGGTGTGTAGGCAGGACAGCTCAAAGTCTGGACCCAGCATCTGATGCAGCCACCCCTTTGAGATTTTCCTTGTGCGACACTTCACCTACCTGACCCTTCAAAACAGATTTTTTTTTCCTCTTTCTTTTCTTGGTTTTGTTTTTGAGATACAACTTGAATGCCATAAGATTTCACCCGTTACTCTGTTCAGTTCAATAGCTTTAGTATATTTATAGAGTTGTGTAGTTCTCAGTACCAGCTAAGAAGTACCTACTTTCTTTACCCACAAAGGAAATTCAAAGCTGTCAGCCGTCACTTCCCAGAGTCTCTGTCACCTGTCGTCTAGTTTCTTTTTCTCTGTCTGTCTAGTCTGGACATTTAATATAATGGAATTGTGCAATGTGGCTTCTGTGTCTGGCTCCTTCCATTCACACACATTCAGTTAGTGGACAGAGCATCCATGCTATAGCTTTCCTAGGAACTTCCTGTCTCTTTGTGACTGAGTGACACCAGTCCATTGTGAGGACAGAGCGAGGTAGATAGAAAACATTCATTTTGTTCACCCATTCTTTAGTTGATGGACATTTATTTCATTTTTTTTTTTTTTTGGTTGTAAACAGTGCTGCTTCAGATCTTCATGGGCAGATTTTGTGTGAGCATTATGTTTTCCTTTGTTTGAGATGGGTACCTAGGAATGCTGTTGTTCAGTTATAGGGTTAATGTATGTTTATGTTTTTGAGGCATTGTCAAGCTGCTCTCCAGAGCCCCTGGACCATGTTATATTTCTCCCAGCAGTAAATACACCAAGGCTCCTCCCATTTCTCTGCATCTTCTCCCACACTGAACTGTTGTCCATCTTTTTGGTGATAGCCTTTATAGTGGGTGTGGCGTGGGAGTCGGTTTGTGTGTTCCTCCTGACGAATGATGAGGCATCTATACTTTGTTCCTTTTATGGCCAATATTGTATCATATGTCGTTCTCCTTATTCTTGGGCATCTCCACCACCAGGGATCTCACCACTTCAGTATAATCTGGTCTAGTCCACTTTACACCTCTTTTAGGATGTGGGATTTGATGGCTTCTAGGGTGACATACCTTTGAAGTCTAACTTTTTTCTTAATTGAATGATGCTTTGCTTTCCTGTATGGCCATGTTTCTTTGAGTTTCAACAGACTGTACAAACAATACATCAATTACTGGTCATCCATAAACACTTTCCAGCACACTGCTTCATTCCTCAGCTGCAGGAATACGCTCACAGTTTCTTCTTGATGGCTCCGTTGGTAGGAGGTCTTTCCTTGCTCAGCTGAAACCTGGTGCTCCATAGCATCTTCTTGTCACTCATGGCCTCTTAGACTTGGCTTATATAGATGAATCTGATACGTCCTGATGAAAATATGCAAGAGGAGGCTTGAGAAGGGTCTCTGTGTAGAGTTGGGTGACACAGGGTATTTTCCAGCTCTGGTCTTCCTCTGCTTGGCCCAGGGTGACCTTCTTTTGTCTGCAATTCAGTCATATGAAATTTTGCCTCACTCACCTGCCACCTTAATAACACCTTGGAAATTAGTAGTTCAAGAACTTAACTCATATATTTATTGCGACAGGGTCTCGCTCCATAGCTCAGGTGGGCCTGGGACTCCTTATATACCTTGGACAATCTTCTTGCCCTAGCCTCCCCAGTTTTGGGATTACAGGTGTGTACCACCATTCCTGGCTGCACGTTTAAGTTCTATATCCAGGGCTGGGGAAAGGTGGCTAAGTGGAGTCTTGCCAGAGACCATGGTTGTCATAGGCTAGGGGAGGTAGGGTACAGGGACTGTTCACTGACCTCTTGTGTCTTTGCAGTTCCTGCAGGACACCTTGGATGCCCTCTTTAACATCATGATGGAGAACTCTGAGAGTGAGACGTTTGATACCTTGGTGTTTGATGCTCTGGTAAGGGGGTCTCCTTTTCATCTGCTCAGAGAGGGTGTGGTGTTCTTTCATGCTGCAGCCTTTGAAGGGGGAAGGGACCCATCTCAATCACCTTGAAAGCCTTTCAGTTGTAGAGTCCATCAAAGCGGAAGCCTGGAGGTGTGCAAAGATACTTTGAATATGAAGCTATAGTTATGTTAATACCCTTGTGCGGGTAGGGAGATACAAACCTGGGTATGGCCTCTGCAGGGACATTTCCAGCTTATTTCCTCAAGTCACAGAGGAAGATTCTAGAATGGTTTTCCTTGTGCCACCACTGAGACTGTTTTGGTTCCATTGACAGGTCTTTATCATTGGACTAATCGCTGATAGGAAATTTCAGCATTTTAATCCTGTTCTGGAGACTTACATTAAGAAACACTTCAGTGCGACCTTGGCCTACACGTGAGTTCTCCTGGGTTCCTTGAAAACTACTGCTGCCTTCTCTGATGTTGTGACTTTGGCCTATGACCATACATTTCTTGACTCCAAACTCTGGGTTTACTGGCATACTTGGTATCATTGTTTCCTTCTTAACAGACCTAAAAATCTTGTTGGAAGAGATATATGATAAATAAGCCTCCTGTTCTGGAATGAATCTTCCTTCTCCTCCATACCATCCATTTATCTTTGAAAATTTGTGCTTATGTTCGATGAAGCTGATCTATGGATGCATGTACCTGTCATGCTGCAGCTCCCCAGCAAGCAGCTGATGAATAAATAAATGGATGTGTTTCTGTTTTGAGGTGATTGGCCCTTTAGTGTACATAAAATGCAATTTTGTATTCTTCAACCAGTCTCCTGACTTCGTAAAGTCTGTCTTCCCTTTTCTTACACAAGTTTTAGCTATTAAACTACTTAGATTTTTTTTTTTTTCTGTCCATCTGGGCCCTTTGTCCCCAATCCTGTCTGAGCACACAGGGGATGTATAGGGCCTGGGCCAGCAAGGCAGGTTACCTCCTGTTTGTTAACACAATTCTGGATGTAGGATGCATGGGCTCAAATGACAGCTCTGTCCTTTATGAACTGTGTGATCTTAGGCAATTTGCGTAACCTCTCTGGCCTTCAGCCTTTTTTTTGTCTATATATAAAAAAATATTATTGTAGTCTTGTTTGAGAATTTGAATGAGTTATTAGAGTGCTCAGAATAAACCCTGCTCCTTAGACGGCAAGCACTAAGCAGTTGTTGAGGTTCATTTACCTGCTTTCTCATGTTGGGATTTAATGACATGTATTCAAATTTTGTATTGTGTAATTGCATTGAAAATGAAAAAAAAAAAAGTTATACACACCATTTCTTTGAGAACACCACACTTAGAAGTTAGAGTCTATAAAATGAGTCCAAGGCCCTATCTATGATTCTGAGGAGACTTTGTAAAAGCCTGTATTAAAGAAAAGCCTGCACGTAGCTGTGAACTCAAGGCCCAGTGATACCAGCCAGTGAATCCAGTGGGTTGCCCAACCCAGTGTTGTTCTGCAGGTCCCTTCCTGTCCTGTCCTGCCTGTTTATGACAGAGTTCCTGTCAAGGGTGGCATTTGTAGAACTTCTTGAAGCCTGCAAAGCAAGCTGTGATGAGCCTTTTATTAGTCTTCTGTTAATGTTTATTTAAAGCTCTCTATTGGCTCAGTGGAGATGCCCTGTGGGTTGGCATATTGGACATTTTCTCATAGACTCTCTGGGAAAGAAACCGTTTGGGGTGTCTTCTTGCCCTAGTGACCAAGCATGGCTACTCAGGGATTGTGGATGAGGCCAGCAGATGTCTATGCATGTAGCAGGGTCTCCATCCAAAAGCTGATTTCAAAGTTTTCCTTCTAAGCATGACTCATCAACTGTTTTGAGAGTAGCCTTCCTACTTGAACTTGAAAGCAGGGCTGAGTTCTACCTGGAGTATCTACTGCCTGGTGTGGGCCTCAGCCTTCTGTGCTTGGTTGTTGAGAGAAGGGTTGGAATCCTCACTGGTGGAAAAAAGGAAGATGGACCCTGCTACATGCATAGACATCTGCTGTCTGTAAGACAGTAGGAGACCCCATTTGAGAAAAAGTGGTGTGTTTGTGTTTGTGTGCGTGCGTGTGTGTTTAGTTTTTGGGAAATTAGTCAATGGGAGAAATTAAAGCACCATGTTTATCTTTAGGCTTAGATGAGATAGAGGTAAGAATCAATAGCCTCCTGTTGTGTCTGTCCTGTCTGTGTTTTGGAAAATAGATATTTATTTTTACCATGTTTTGATAAACTGCTAATCCATTGTTTTCTACATTCACTACGAGAGAGTTAGTAAAAAATAATAAGAACACATATGTAGGTAACATAATAAAAAATAGGACCCACATGTTTGACATTGCATTTAAAACAGTAGAACCTTTTTTCCCTAAGAGTTTTAAAAGAAAAATCTAAATTATGTCTGCATATGTCTGTATTTGTTTGGGTATGTGCATGTGAGTGCAGATGTTTGTGGAGTCCAGAAGAGAGTACCAGTTCTCTTGGAGCTGGAGTGGCAGGCAGTTTGTAAGCTGCCCTATATGGGTGCTGGGAACCAAACTTGCTTCCTCTGGAAGAGCAGGATGTGATCCTAACCACTGAGCCATCTCATCAGCCTCTAAAACAGTAAAAATCTTGCTTCTAAGGAAACTTTGGTTCCTTAGCAATTAATCTGCCAGTCTGTAACTCTAGTTCCAGGAATCTGATGCCTTCTTCTGGACTATGATGGTGCCAGACACACATGTTGTACATAGACATACATGAAAGCAAAAAAAAAAATTACATATCAAATAAAATTTTTTTTAAATGTTCACATTCTTTTTTTTAAAATTTATTTATTTTATGTATCTGGTGCTCAATATGAATATAAACATGCATGCCAGAAGAGGGAGCCAGATCTCATTACAGATGGTTGTGAGCCACCATGTGGTTGCTGGGAATTGAACTCAGGACCTTTGGAAGTGCTGCTAATGCTCTTAGCTGCTGAGCCATCTCTCCAGCTCCCTCAAACAAAAAATTTAAAAAATTTTTAAAAAATCTAAAGAAGGTGTGTGTGTGTGTGTGTGTGTGTGTGTGTGTGTGTGTGTGTGTTTGTATATCTACATATGTCTGTGTAGGTGTGTGTACATGCAAAGATCAAATGTTGATATCAGGGGTTCTCCACTCTCCATCTTGTTTTTTGAGGCCTCTCAATGAGTCTGGAGCTCACTGATTTGGTTCGACTCACTGGCCTGTAAATCCCACAAATCCTTGTGTCTCTCTCTGCCTCACCGCTGTTGGTATTGCAAGCATATTCTATGGCAATGCCTGGCTTTTTCCAGTGGGTTTGGGGGATTGAACTTAGGTCCTCTTGCTTGTGTGGCAAGCACTTTACCCACTGATCCATCACCACAAACCGTACACTGTGGTATTTTTGCTTGCTTAAAATTCAGGAAGTAGGCCTGGGAAAATGGCTCAGTGATTACAGGTACTTTATGCTCCTTCAGAGGCACTGAATTTCATTCCTAGCATCACATGGTGCCTCACAACTGTCTGTAACTCCAGTTCCCTGGGACCTGATGCCTCTGTGGGCATCTGCCCACACATGGTATATATAAATTGGTGAATGTGCACACACACATACACATAAAAATAAACAAATCTTTAAAGATAATAAAATTTAAAAAGCTTTTTCATTGCTACAATAATGTACATATACAAAGAGTCATTTTATGAATTCAGACAGTTTTTTTTTTTTCAACCTTGTTTCCACTACTGGGGACAAGATAAATGTAACACATTGCTGTCTCACACCCAAGGAAGACCCCTCTTGGTCTCAGAGTTGGTGTCACTCTCAGAGAAGCAACTGTGTTCTCATTTCTGTATCACAGCTCTGTTTCATCTTCTCTGGGACATCATGTACTCCTGTGCACTTGGCCTCTTTCCTTCAGCATAATGCTTTTGAGATTTGTCCATATTGCTGTATGTGTCATTGTTTGAATTGGGTCCTTTTTTTTTGTATTTCTTAGTTGTAATTGACTCTCCCATGTTCCGTCATTAATGATAGATGGGTTGGGGGCCATCAGTTTCCTGGTATTCTGCACAAGGCTGAGAAATCTTGTGTTTTATAGACACACTGTTCATTTCTCTTGGGTGAACACTTGGAACTCCATTTGCTGGACTAGAGAGACCCATATGTAGTTTATGAAATTATTGTTTCACTTTGTATTTCCCCCAGCAACTTAGAAACATCCCTTTACATAGATTGGCAGGGTGTGGCCGTAGATGCAGCTCTGTTGGGAGAGTGCACAGAAGCCATGGCTTGAGCCTCAGCCCATTATAAACAAGGTCTGATGGCACACACCTGTAATCCCAGCACTCTGGAGGTGGAGGCCGGAAGAGCAGAGGTCTAAGGTCACTCTCAGCTGCATAGCAGCAAGTTCAGTGTCAGCCTGGGCCACAGGAGACCTGGCCTTATAAACCAAACAAACGAAACAACTCCACCAATCCACGTTAGTGGTGATGGATCCTCCTGTCCGGCCTCTCCCTTTTTGTACTTAACAGCTGAGCTGTGTTCCATTCTCTCTCATAATTAAATTATTTAACAGTTCAGGTGATCAGCATTGTATTGCTTATATATTTCACTACTGCAGACGAAACTGAGGCAAATGTTACTGACTACACCTGTAATTGATGCTGTATGAGACTTCCTCAAAGGGAAGGTGCTGAGGGCAAAGAACTTGACTGGTTTTTTTTGTGCCTGTGTCTGTGATAAAATACCTTGATATATGTGTGTTGGTTTCCCTCCAGAGAGTACTGTTCCTGTTTAGCACCCCCTTCTTGTCTTTACAAGGCAAATGTCTTACTTGTTATTTGTTTATATAACTGTATTATTTACTTTCTTTCCCCATGGGCAGGGATGCTGGGCTTGGCACCTGCTGCAGGCATCTTCCTACTGAGATACTTTCTCTTCCCTGTCTTGTTTTAATTTACATGTATTTGTTTCTTAATGAAGTTGATTACTTTAAAAAAATTATATTTCTCAAATTTTGTTTTTTTTTTTAAATTGAACTTCTCACATACCCTGAAGTTCTGAATGAACCGGTTACCATTTGAACTCTCTGGTTATATGTAATGAAGCAAAAAAGGAAAATTTGAAGCTTTTCCCTATGCCAACAACTTTGTAAAAAGGTATCTATGGCTGGGTGTGGTGGCACATGCCTTTTATACTAATACTTTTGAGGCCAGTCTTGTCTTTCAGTGGTTCTCAACCCTCTAATTCTTTGACCCTTTAATACAGATCTTCATGTTTTGGTGACCCCCAACCATAAAATTATTTCATTGCTACTTCATAACTGTAACTTTGTTACTGTTGTGATTTGTGATGTAAGTATCTGATATGTAAGATATCTGATGTGCAACCCCCAAAGGAGTTAAGAAGGGGTCAAGACCCACAGGTTGAGAACTGCTGAATAGTCCCAGGGCACCCAGGACTACATAGGGAGACTCTGTCTCAAAAGACAAAAACAAACAAACAACTTCACTCCACCCCAATAAAAACTGACAAAACCTTAAGATGTTATGAATTACAGTCTCCAAGTGAAGAATTCATTTGTACTTATTTCTCATATTTATGTCTGTCATGGGATGGATAATTTGAAAAATAATTCTGATAAATTTGTATGTGTTGTGATTTGTGTAAACTTTTTCATGTCAGTGAGTTGTTTCATACTCCCAGTTTATAAATATGACCATGAGTAGTATGGTTATTAATTATGTTTTTAAAATTAAATGTTTTGAGGGAATTCAATTATTAAGAAATATAACATCTATTCTAAAAATCTTACTTTCATCCTCTTAATAGGGATCCTTGGAAAGTCATTTAAAATTATGTGTTGCTTGTTTGGAAATTGTCATCTAACAATTTCCTATTCAGTGTAAGGCCTTTAGTGGCAGCAAATAAACTAGCCTACAGAAAGGTGGCTGATGGTCCCGAGTGAGGAACCCTTTCATTCCACTCCTTTAATATTCTTACGCTACCAGGAAGACATTCCATCAGGTGCTTTGTCTGATTAGAAAACCTTTATGAACATGCATATATTCATAAATGGAAGCCAGAGTAAAAGTAATGCTCCTGCGAGCTTTGCTCTCAGTTAAGCGTTGAGTTGGGATTTCTGAACTCTTGGATTGACATATGTTTCCCTTGGGCTTAGGAAGCTGACCAAGGTACTACGGACCTACGTGGCCAGTGCTGAGAAGCCGGGAATCAATGAGCAGCTGTACAAAGCCATAAAAGCCTTGGAGTACATCTTCAAGTTCATTGTGCGCTCACGGGTCCTGTTCAACCAGTAAGTGTTCAGCCAAGGCCCAAGCAAATCCTCACTTGTCTCTTCTTTTTCCATCCCTCTTTCTCTCCCCTTGTCCTCTTCTCTGTCCTTGGCTCCTCCTCCTTCCTCTTCTTGCCCTCTGCCTGTGACCCAACACTCACAGATAAAGGGCAGGGGTGCGTTTGTCCATGCTGACCCTGACTGCTTTTATAGCCATCTCTGCAGAGTTCGCACTGTTCCGAGGTTCAGAAGTGTGCCTGTGAGCCAAACATTGTCTGCTGAAAGTGTTTGTGATGCTTCTCACGCAGCGCTGGGCATCCACCAAGGGCTTGGCAGTACTTTTCAGTATATCTTCATAGAGCAAAAAGCCCCACAAGAGCAAACAAAAATGAAACAAGCAATGAGAAGGAAAAGCCAAAATCAAGTTGTACTGCCTCACGTGGGAGCACTGCGGGGCCCTGGTCACTTTTCCCCTTCCAGGAGAATACTGTGTTTCTACAGATACTAGAGCACCCTCAGGCGCTCCGCCTCGTGAGTGGTTCATGGCGACTGACCACCTTTAGAGTTAATTTTGAACTTGAAAGCAAGTTGGGATATTTATGACTTGATTATTTTAGAGAATGCTGGTCATTTATAAATGGCTATTTCTAAGCTCCACAGTTGTGCTGTTAAAATGAAATCACTCTCTGGTCTCCCCCAGTACTCTCACACTGGCAAAAGAGATGTGGAGGTGGATAGTTGGGGTGGAGGGTGTGGGGTGGACTCTGCTTATTTTTGGAGGGTGCCATTTTGTGGGTGACTTACAGTGAGTGTTGTGAGCACATGGTGGCTGTGCTGGATGAATTGACCTTCTTGTGATAGGTTTCTACACAGAGATGGGCTCTGTGAACCCATCAATCAAAGAACACGCCGCCTTTGCAGAGAACAGGGTACACCACATGGGATTAGTGAAAACTGAGCATGAAGTTCATTGGGCTCCCTTCAACACCTATTTCCTCTAAGCTTCAAGTTCACTTGCTTGAGTGGATGTGTTCATAAGTACCAAGAAGAAAGGGGAAGAAAGCAAAAAGAAATCCACAGCAGCATGCTAACTGTGTAGAACAGTCGTGGTCAGAAATGGTGATGCTGCTAGTGACTGGGCAGCCCTCCCTGTGCTGTTGGGCACAGGGCTGAGTGTGCTGTGCTCACTCTGCGCTTCCCATGGGTAGACCAGTAGTCATATGAAGACCCAAGGTTGGAAGAATGGGGCTTTGTCCTTGAGCGGTATCTCAAAGGCAAGTTCTTTCTTTTCACTTGTTGGAGATTGGCACGGCCGTTTGTGTAGACAGATTGTCTGTTTTGGGGTGTTTAAGCTGGCAGTGACTTTCTCTCTGTTGAGTGAGAATGAGGACAAGGTAAACTTGCTTGTGCTTTCCTGTGTATTGTCTGGTTTTATTCAGTCATGCTGACGGTGCGACAGTGAACTCTGTGGCCCCGGGACTCTGCATTTTTAATTATTTTTCCCATTATGCCTCTCCCCTCTCTGCGCGTGTCATGACTGCACATGCATACATGACATGAAGAGGGCAGTGAACAACTTGCAGGACTTGGTTCTCTCCTTCCACCACGTGGTTCCTGGGAATCAGGTTCAGGTGGTCAGCCTTGGCAGCAGGCACTCTTACCAACTGAGCCATCTCGCCAGCTCCTGCTTTTCCCATTTCTTTCAATTCTCTCATTCCATACAATAAGGTAGGAAGATGAGTAAGTTAGAAAGAAGACCCATCATAGTCACGTGATGTGGCTTTTATCATGGTTTACCTGGAAATTCGTAGTCTTGTCCAATGTCTGATCCATGTGCTGCTGAGTCAGGGATCTGCAGCCACAGGGGGGATTTCCTCATTCCTCAGAGATTCCTAGCAACAGCCTGTGCATTTGGGTTGTCACAGCAAATGACTCTTTTACACAACAGTGCTGCATTAGAAATGGCCATGGTTACTCAGTCCACTGAGGTCAGCTGGGTGGACCAGTAGCAAATCCTCCACCTCTCACTTTAGTCCTTTTTAAGTGTAGAATATGAACACAGAGTTTCAGGCGTAAGATCTTAGAACCATGTTGTCTCAGATTTGTTTAGTTTGATCAGGCTTGTGGTGGTCAGGGATATAACTGGCTGCTTGTCAACATTAAAACTCAACCTAGATGGCTTCACCTGGTGAGGCTTATGTCACCCACCTGCCCTGTATACAACCTGTAGCCTGGAAAAGACTTTGGCTCACATTCACCTGCTCCATGGTATCCTCATGTTCTCAGCATCCAGTGTCTTTTTATCCTATCATCTTTAGAGACTCTTTTTCTTATGACCTCAATGGTCCTCTGCTCTTCCTGGCATAATACTTGCAGTTTGTGCAGTACCCTCAAGCTGTAGGGTATGCCGCCATGCCAGGCTCTCTTAGAAAGAGCCTCTTCCAGCCTTCAAAATGCTGTGTGTGATTCTCATCTCTTTGACAGAATGCTGTCACATGACAGCATCCCCAGCTTTAAGGGCAAGAGATGGGAACAGAGCTGAGGCAGTTTATCAGTAACTTCATCAAAATCAAAGTTGCTACAATAAGTAGATTTGGGCAGAGAGTCTCCACTCTCATTCTCATACCTTCAACCCAGAGTATCTGTTGCTCTGAATGCTACGTATGTCCCTCCCTCATCTCAGGTTCTGAATTATCTCCATGTGGGCTTCAGGGAACTTTTCTTTCTCATCAGAGACTCTTGTCACCAGCATCTCTGTAATTTAAAGTCATTGGACTACTAGATGACCAACAGATGGATGGACTCCTAGAAACACACAGCTGCCTGTAGAAATGGGACGTGAGAATACAGCTTCTGCTCTGGTCTCTTCTCACAGATACTGACACATATCCTACTGGGTCACTGTTGTGAGCCCCACATGGGATATCTTACATGGGAAATGAGTCTACACCAAAGCAGTGCTGCCACATCCTGTTCCCCACCTCCTTCCCCTTTCCCTTCCTCTGCCTGGGAATCACAGAGCCTGGCTTCAGGCTCTTGCTGTGAATCTTTTCCATCCTCAGAAGGTATAAGAAGAGATTGCCTTCAGCTCTATGGACTCTGATTCCACCATGACTCTACCATGTTGTCCATCTCTGGTGCTGGGGCCTGAACTTTCCTTGGAGCTCCCACCTTGCTGTTGCCTCTCTGTCTGTCCATGGTAGTATAACATAGTACTCGGAGTCTATCTCAGTGTCCTCTTGAACAATGTGCCACAACTAAAACCTAACACTGAACCTTGAGTATGACACAGGCAGTACCCCATTTATTTACTCAGGAATGCTCTCTTTCCTGTGCTGGGCCCTCAGCCTGCCTCTCTCCCATCTAAGTCTCAGCAAGAGCCAGCCTCATCCTTATTGTTTTTTTTTTTTAACTAAGTCTCTATCATTCTGTTTTACCAATATAGACTCAGGAGCCAGATGCTGGGGTGAAAACCTGCTAGCTCAGGAGGCAGAGAAAGCACCCAGCTGCTTCTTCCTCTGCCATCATCCCAGAAGAGAGCTTTCTCCTATGCCGTCTCACACAAAAACTCCTCTAACTGGATGTCCCTCCCTTCTACTTCCTGTGTGTGTGTGTGTGTCTCTCTCTCTTTGACCTCTTGACCTCCTCTTACACTCTGTTTTTTTCCTGTCAACTGGTTGCTTGCTCCGCCTCCTGACCTATAGTTGACTTTATTTAGTCCTGTTTGCAGTATACAAGCAGAAAGCTCTTAGATTAAAGTTGTATGCTAGGGCTGAGCCATACCACAGCCCGAAGCCGATTTTTCCAGTAAATAAAGCAATCTCAGGGTTCACACCGTGATCAAATATGTCGCAGCACATCCCAAACCGAATTTCTTTGCTAGAATAACATGCTCTTTTTAAGAGCCGAGATTGTCTAGGGCACACATCGAATGTCAGCTATCTCTAAGAGGCTTTCATGCTCTTCCTTACTGACACATGGGGGGCACAGTGATGTCCTGATCACCCCTGTCTTTCTCCTTTCCTTTTCCCCTCTCCCCTTTATTCCTTTCTTCTTCCATATATGTGTATTAAACTTATGTCCTGTCTGTATAGCCATTTTCACGTCCTTTTGAAACCCTTTTTCGTGTTCCTAAGTGTGGGTTTTAGCTGCCAACCAGGATTTCATAGGGGTGAAAGAACATATGTACCTTTCACAATGCAAAGTGCATTTGTAGCCATATTGTGTGGGTACGAGAAATAACTCCTTTGTATGTTGGCTGAAAACTGTGAGATGTTTTGGTATCTTGCGGATTCCAGGGGCTGAAAAAAACTCATGTCCTTCCTGCCAGAGCTGCTTCTGCCAGAGGCCTCATTTCCGGCCCGTGATGTCATGATGTCTCGGCCTTCCACAACATGTATCTTTGACTTCTAGGGCCTGATTGAGTCTTGCCCCATTCCTGTTTTGAATGGGTTACTTAAAGAGACAAGAGTCCCAGGCAGATGTCTGGAATGCTTCATCATCAGAAGCTCTAAACAGGTCTCCTGTGGGCTATTTTCAGAGGAGGGGAGAAGAACAAAGCCAAGTTCTCATTTTTTTTACCTGCAGTACACATGACCTTGGGAGAAAAGCAGTTGTGCTCACAGCTGGGATTGACAAGTGGGTTTTTTTTTTCAGTTGGAATAAACTTTTGAGGTTTATTCTTTTTCTTCTTCCAAAATGGTCTGCTGTGTTTTCAAGTATGATATAGATGCTATGTTAAATTCTGTGATAATTGTGAGTAATTATTCTTCCGAAGAACAAAGAGCTGAAACTTGAGAAATACTAATGCTTACCGTGTTGTCTCACTGCATTTTTTGTGGTGCAGTCCCATCCCATACTCTTTGTTCTAGTTAGGAAGCTCTTTTTGTCTTGAAAATGAGAACAGCAGTTCCGGCCCAAACAAATATGGTTCATGGTGAACTCAGAGAAAGACTCCAGGCAGCCAGAGGCTCCTCTCGCTGAGTGTTTTTCTGCCTTCTGTGTGGGTGGACCATATTAACTAGAAAGCCCGAAGCTGATCCTGCGTCAGACCTGCTGAATGCTGGCCTCCGTCTAGCTATTGCTTGGTGCCTTGACTGCCTTTTGTGTGATGCAGTTTCTGCTTGTCATCTGGAGTTAAGCTCTGTGAATAATTAGTTATTGATCATGAATAAGTTATGCCGATCTGTCTTTGTGCTCTCGTTCCTTGGGTCACAAAATAGAATGCAGTTCATAGACAAAGAGCCTGTCATCATTCATGGTTAATGAATTCTTATTGAAAACAGAGCGAGGAATGAGGAGGTCTTACTCATCAATTTATTTATTGATAAGTTTCTGGGTTCCTTCTTCCCATCCTTTCCTCCACTTAAAAGTAGGCCAAATGAGTGACTCTTCCTGATGTATTTGCTAAAACCAGGATGGAAAGTTCTAGAGACTTCCCTCCTGATCTTTCAATGCAGAGAGATGTTTCAAAGGAGTCACTGTACAGTGTTAAGCATTCTTTAGCCTAAGCATAGTTTGCCAAGAGAGCAACTCATTATTAAAATCTCATCCTTGAGAGTTTCTTTGTAGGGTTTCAAATGTATTAAAGGCTCATTCATTATGCTTTAGAGGTTTTGAAACAGTTATTGTTGGCCTATAGGTTTATAACTGTTGTCTGTCGTACGGATTTAGTCCTTAGTTGACATGAAGGTTCTCCCTAATGTTTTGGTTAGTGTGTACATTTCTTTCTTCATTCTTTTATTTTCCAGCTACATATTTCATATTTCAGATCCCCTCGTCACCTTGCCCAGGCTTGTCTTGGAATTCATAGTGTAGTTTAGGTTGGTCTGGATTTCATGGTGGTCCTCTTGTCTCAGCCTCCTTAGAGCTAGGATTACAGGCATTAGCTTCCATGCTCAGCTTAAGGTATGTCTTTTTATAAATAACATGTATCTATTTTTATTTACCAATCTCACAATCCCTTAAATTAACATTCTATTTGTTTACGTATAATGTTGTGAGGTTTGAGATTCCATTTCTCAACCTAAATAATAATAAAAAGAAGCAAACATATTTTCTAAAGCATTGTAATGAAGATGGTCAAGGATTGTAACGAGAACACAAGTCATGTTAAACTGTAGACATCTTTAAAGAGGATGAGGCAAGGGGAAGTTTTTAAGGTCCAAGTGAGGAAGATTACATCAGATATTTTGGAATAATCCTCTTTGGCTACTGTGAATAGACAGGAGTGACCTCAATCCAAGGTCGCTTCATGAATGGATATCGGTTAGAAATGTAAAGTTTTGTTGCCATCCATGGACACCTGTGCTACGCAGGTTCTGTTGTGATAGCTTCTGTGGGACATTCATGCTGAGGACATTCCTTCCCTTCACAGCCTCCAGCTTTAGGACTTTGGGGAAATAGGGTCTGCACAGAAACTGCATTTTGATTTTGACAGCTTTTGCATTCTCATTTTAAATAAAGATTTTTTTTTCTCCTAAATAATTGTTTATCAACAGCCCTGTAGTTAGGCTTTGATTGTAAATTGTTGCAGACACATTGGTCTCCTGGTTGCTTGTTTGGTCCCATGTCAGTGGCAGAAGTGATTGGTGCCTGGGAATCAGTGTCCTACCCCTTGCTGCCACAGGGGAGCCACCGTTTCTGGAGAAGCTGCCCTGGAGTCTGTTGATAAGTTTCATTCCTCTGTTTTTTAGAAATGGTTATCTTTTCAAGCAGAGGGCTCCCAACAAATAAACAAAACAGAAAGATGCGGTAAATCTAAAGTTGCAGGAAGTCTGAAAATAAAAACGGAGAAGGAAAGTCCCTTTGCATATAGGATTTGGAAATGGCATGGATAATTAGACTTCTAAGAATTTTTGCAATCCTTAATACATTCATACCAATAATCAAACATCATTATAGAAATAATCCTTATTCATGTTAACTAGAATCACAAATCAGATTTAATTACTTTAAAAGCAGTACTTCAAGGACTTCAAAACAAACAGATGTCAGGTTGTCGAGGCGGCTCAGAGGCCAACAGCACTTGCTCTTCTCCAGAGGGCCCAAGTTCACTTCCCAGCAACCACACAGCCGCTCACAACCATCTTCAAGTCCAGTTCTGGGAGATCCGATGGCCTCTTCTGGCCTTTACTGACAGTGTACACACATGGTTCTCATACATATATGCAGGCAAAAGATAGTCTTAAAACAGAAAAAAAAAACCTTACAAATATCCCAAAGAAAACAATCGTTAAGATTTAGCTTTTTTTATGATTGAAAAACCAATACAGACAGCAGAAAAATTATCTGGAAAATGCAGAAGTCTTTTTACTCTAGGCCAGTTTTTCTAAGTTTTACTAGTAACAGATATACATTGAAAACTAATTAGTGTAAAAAAGACTTGGATTCAGGCTTTGCTTCAGTGTGTAGGTTCAGGTTTGGAGAATATTAGAAATGCTTTGTATCCTGGACCGTGCGTAAGTTTCCTTTTGTAATCTGTGTCCTTCCAAACCTCCAGCTTGTCGACTAGAACAGGCTTTAGTTTTCACTCTTCCCTTTTCTCTCTTCTTCCTCATTTTGGAACATGCCTGCCATTCTACTATTGAATGTGAACTTCATTTTGTAACACCAGATCCTCTTATTTGAACAAAATGCTCTCTTTGCCCTTCTTTACCAAAAATGTCTCTTTCTCCTCATAATCCTCTTTTTCTCTTCCCTTCCTGCTTCCTGGTTCCAGTTGGGCTTTGTTTCCTTCCTTAAATTGACACTTTTCAATAAACTACTAAAAATCTCTGCATTAAGACAGTTACCATTTTTCACAATGAAGGGATGAATTTTATGGCTTACAGGTTTTCCTCATCAAAACATGCTTTATTCTTTCCATATAGAATTACCCATCAACTTGAATTTGAAACTCCCAAGTAATCATTTTAGTGATGACCAGAGAAGAAATCGACCTTGAAATTTTTCCATGTACTGACAATGTATGGAAATGTATATTTTAATAGACCCAGTTATATACTGTATTGTACAGATTTTAAAAAGCCAAGAAAATTTTAATTTATATGTAGCATGAATCTTAATGAGTCTTTATTAATAAAACAAACCTGGAGCCAAGTATTGGGGTGAACACTGGAAGATCAGAGAGACAGAACAAGCCACAGCTAGCCTCACCTGGCCAACTTCTCAGCTGATCTTGTTTCCTTAGACTGGATGCCTCTGAGTCCTCATCCAGAATGAATCTCAGCTGAACTGTTGCTCAAAAGCCTAAATGCTTAACCAGCCAAATGCTTAACTGGCCAAATGCTTCTAGTTTCTGGTTCTCACGCCTTATATACCTTTCTGCTTTCTATCATCACTCCCTGGGATTAAAGGCTGGCTTTCTGGGATTAAAGGCGTGAGTCACCATGCTTGGCTGTATCCTTGAACACATGGATTTCTGCCTCTGTAATGCTAGGATTAAAGGTGTGAGTGCCACCATTTTCTAGCCTTTGTATGTAGTGGCTGTTCTGTCTCTGACCCCAGATAAATTTATTAGGGTGCACAATATTTTGGGGAACACAATACCACCACATTTATATTTAACTTACTTTTATTACCATAACTTACATTGGAATCATATAGTTCCTTTGTTTACTTAATGCCACTTGTAGACTTTAACTTATGTGGTAATTTATTTTTAAACATACTTTTTCACACTCAGCTAATTTATTCCTTGATTACATATGAAATTGGAGATGTTACATATATAGTCTTTATTTTCAGTTATTTCCTTGCTGAAGACAAGCCCTAAAAGTTAAATAGCTGTGTTTAATGTGCAGGAGGCAATAGACATTACATTATCTTTTTATTTGTGTATTTATTTTTAAGTCAAAGTTATGGTTTGATTTCAGTATCTAGCAGAAATAATTACAATCTTGCCAACCCCTGAAGTCGAGGCCAAGGTATGGGCTAATACCGAAAGTCATCTCTGTTTTTGTTTTGTCAAAATTTGCAAGCAAGTAGGTCAGTAATGTCTCTTTATTAGTTTATAAGAAGATAGTTGAATGAAAATTATATTTGTGATAGAATGGAACAAGTTAAGGTCACCCACTTACATAACTAAACTTTAAGATTCTTATTTGTAGTTTTATAAAGCCTGAGACCAAATTGTTCAGCCTTGGCAGTTCATATAGCTTACAGTTTTCAAATAAACCTTCTCTACTTTTATTTTATTTTCCCCCCTTTTCTTTCCTCTCAAATGAACTTAGGAGTGAGCGCTTAGATGTTTTCATTTTGGCTAGAATTGGGTGAAATACATTTGCAAACTCTCTTGAATAACAAGATTATTTTAATGTGAGGGGAAAAGGTGGATTGAAAATAGAGACAAAAAAGAAATTAGAGTAGAAACTTAACATGATTATTATGTTTATTATATAGTTGCAGATGTAGAATAATCATAACAGTGTGTAGCTAGAGTTTTCCTGCCTGGCCCACAGTCAGGACAAATCTCTCTCACCCGCCAGTCCCACAGCAGCTCAGACCCGACCAAGTAAACACAGAGACTTATATTGGTTACAAACTGTATGGCCGTGGCAGGCTTCTTGCTAACTGTTCTTATAGCTTAAATTAATCCATTTCCATTAATCTATACCTTGCCGCATGGCTCGTGGCTTACCGGCATCTTCACATGCTGTTTCTCATCATGGCGGCTGACAGTGTCTCTCTCACTCAGCCTTCCACTTCCCAGCTTTATTCTCCTCCTTGTCCCGCCTATACTTCCTGCCTAGCCAATGGCCAATCAGTGATTTATTTATTGACCAATCAGCAACACACTTGACATACAGACCATCCCACAGCAACAGTGTTGACATGAGAATTTTAAATCAGGCTTGCAGTCAAAAAATGTTTTTAGAGACACAGTGCCAAGAGAGATTTACTACCAAGAGACATAAATGTGACCACAAGTTCTAGTATTTGAAAAATACTGCTGCAGGAGCTGTTGTTAAAGTTATTCCATTGGATTGCAGGGTCAGCCGACCCTGGCTAAGTTAACTCTGCCCTGAGCTGTTGCCAGGACACAAGGAAAGAAAGTCACCTTTATGCAAAGTCATCCCCAAGAAAACAGGCAGCACCTGGCAGAAGACCCTTCCTAGGAGTTCCACTTCAAAGACGGTTCGTGGCTTCATGGAGTTCTGCCTGCCTTAGTGGAGGGATCCTTCCAATGCTTAAAATCAGTGCGTGCCTTTACCAAAAAGTGGGAATCTTGATCTGAGAAAAGATTCATATGAGTCAGAAAAAGCTATGTTGTGGAAATGGAGAATACTACAGGTTCCCTATAGGGTCTGCTAGAGTTGGCTGTTTTTTCCAAAGGGTTATGCTCTAGGCTCCAGGCCCATTTGTGATCACCACATGTATCAGCTTAATTAAAAAAAAAATCTGACATCCATCCATTCTTCCTTCCATCCATGTCTGTATGTATGTGCCATCTACTATCTAACATGTTTGTCATATCTATCATATCCTTCACCAATATCGTATCTACCTACTTGTCTTTCTATTAATTCCTAATTGTCTCTCTACCTGTCTTGCTGTCTATCTATCCATCTATTCATCCACCCAGGTTAATTTTTATTGTCAACTTGATACAACCTAGAGTTGCCTGAGAATGAACCCCAGCTGAAGAATTGCCTCCATCACATTGTCCTGTCTGTGGCCATGTCTATGAGATATTCTCTTGCCAGTTAATCTTGGACACTGGCTCTGAACCTGTGGGTTGTGACCCCTTTGGGGGTCAAATGACCCTTTCACAGGGGTTGTCTAAGACCATTTGCACATCAGCTATTTACATTATGATTCATAACAGTAGCTAAATTACAGTTATGAAGAAGCAATGAAAAAATTTTATGGTTTGAGGTCACCACAGCATGAGAAACTGTATTAAGGGATCACAGCACTAGGAAGGTTGAGAAACACTGATCTAGGAGGTCCATGCCACTGTGGGCAGCACCATTCCCTGGATAGATGGTTCTGGGTTATTTAAGAAATGTAACTGAGCATAAACCAGTGAGTGAGCCAGTAAGCAGAGGTCTTCAATTGTTTCTGCTTGAGTTCCTGCCCAGACTTCTCTCAGTAAGGATTGTGACCTGAAGTATAAGCTAAATAAACCCCTTTTACCCTAAGTTAGTTTTGGTCAGTGTTTTCTTACAGCAATGGAAAAGATACTAGAATACTACTTACATGTTCTATCTTGTCTATTTATCTACTCTGTAATCTATCTAGGTCTCTCATATATAGTTCTCTATCTATCTATCATCTCTATGTATATATTTATGTCTGTCCTCATCTATGAATCATATCTATCCCTCTGTTTATCATTTCTTTGTATCATTTATCTATTTCTCATCCATTGATCTTTCATCTGTCTCTTACATCTATCTATCTATCTATCTATCTATCTATCTATCTATCTATCTATCTATCTATCTCTATTAATTACTTTATTATTGCTGTAATGAAACACCATTCCCAAAGCAACCTGTAGAAGAAAGCATTTATTTGAACTTTATTTTTTTTATTTTTTTATTTATTTGAGTTCCAGTGGCTCAGATTCTATAGTGTGGAGCATAGGCAGCAAACAGCAGGCATGGTGGCCAAGAAGAACTTGACAGCTCCCATCTCTAACTGCAAGCAGAAGCGGAGTGAGAGACCTGGTAATGGCTTGTGCGTTTGCAGCCCCCAGTGACACACTTCCTATTCCAAGGTCACCCTTCTTAAACCTACCCAAACTACAACAACAGCTAGGGACTGAGCCTTCAAACATCAAAGCCTATGAGGAACATTTTCATTCACAATGTAAGGCAAGGGAGTGATTTTCAAGCTCAAAGACATGGAATGACATCAGACACTTGAAATGGTACTTGTTGTCCATGAAGATTCATAGCAGGAGTGGCATCAATCTGAGGTTGAGGAGGCAGGTGTAGCTGAAGTTTTTCTGTGTCCCAGCCTACTGGTGGTCAGGACAAATCTCTCTCAACCACCAGTCCTGCAACTGTTTGAACCCAAGTAAAGACACAGAGGCTTATATTATTTATAAACTGTATGACCATTAGCTCAAGCTTATTACTGACTAGCTCTTACACTTAAATTAACCCATAATTCTTATTTATGTTTAGCCACGTGGCTTGGTACCTTTTCCCAGTTCTGCCTTCACATCTTGCTTCTCATTGCGGCAGAGACTGGCAGTGTCTCCTGACTCAGCCTTCCATTTCCCAGAATTCTCCTCTCTCTTTGTCCCACCTATACTTCCTGCCTGGCTACTGGCCCATCAGCACTTTATTTATTAGCCAATCAGAGCAACACATTCACAGTATACAGAGCAATCAATATCCACAGCAGGCAGGTGTTGGGCAGAGGACCTGCATGGTGGCATTGCAGCTGCTGTGCAGATGTGGGCTTTCTGGTGATAATATTTGGTAACTATGCATAGGATCCCTTTCTTATAGCTTCCCAGCCTTATTTAGTTAAAGAAACAAAAACGTTTGAAAATCTTGTGTGTCTGTGTGGGGATATGTGCATGTGAGTTAGTGTTCATAGATGGGTGAAGAGGGTGCTAGATTCTCTGAATCTAGGATTCTAGGCAATTGGGAGTTCCCTAATCAAGGTGCTAGGAACAGAATTCAGGTCCTCTGCAAGAGCAGTGCTCTCTTGACCACTGAGCATCTCCCCAACCCTATTTATTTGTTTTTAGTGGTTTAGCACAAAATGATTCCATATTGATCATTTCAACTTGTACATTTTTTTCACACGTTTGTTTCTGTTACTTTTCTATGCTTTTTTAAAGCACCACATTCCCTGTTTCTTCGTTTCTCCCCTTGATTTCTTCAATACCAGTTAATGTTTTCTATTTTCCATCTTATTTTTTGCTGTCTTGACATGCTAAACATCTTTTACTACTTTTTTTTTTTTGATAATTATCCCAGCTGGAAACATGCCTGCTAAATTTAAAGAATCATTTAAATGACCGTTTCCGATCCTTTGAAAATAGCTACATTCAGAACGGCAGACCATGGATACTCCATGCATTCTTTCTGTCCTTGGCATTGATATCGCCACGTACTTTAATGCTACACGTATTTTGAGCTCGGCCACACATGGCTGTTTGGTATCGTTGGCATTCATTGGTTGTGCTCTATGGATAGAATTGCTTTCATCTCTCTCTTAACTTCAGGTTTCCCTAAGGGGTCGTTTTCCTTCTGTCAAAAGAGTTCCCCTTAGAATTTCCTTTAGAAGAAATCAGCTACAGGCTTTGTGTATATGAAAATGATTTATTTCATGTCTGTGTTTGAAAGATACTTTCATTTGACACAGCCCTCCAGATTGGCAGTTTCCTTCCTCCAGGTGTTATTCTATTTTCTTCTGCTTTCCATCATTTCTGGTGTGAAGTCTCTTTTCTGACTCACTGTTATTGTTACATCCTTAAAGATAGAGTAATATGTGTCCCCTGCCTCTGGCTGCCCTCAAGGTTTATCTCTGTGGTTATTTGCATAGGAAATAACCTGTGTGGGCTGCATAGGAATGCTTTCCCTTGGATTTATTTTGCATTGACTATTTGGGGTTTAGGCTTGAAGTCTTTGATCATCATTCTAATGACTTCCCTCCCTCATGATCCTGGCTTTCTGCTGATACTTCAGTTATGTGTGTCCTAGATCTCTCTGCTCTGCCTCCCCATTCCACGCTCTTCTCTCTATTATCCTCCTTCATCTGTGTTCTTGGTAACTTTTCTCTGTGTTGAATTCCATTTTGCTATTTTTATTTCTTGCTCTGCCTACTTTCTGGTTAGCTCATACAGTGAATTCCTAATATTATTACATTGTTTAATGTGAGACTTTGCATTTTAAAGATCCATTTGTGCCCTGCAATGATCCACCTTGACTTCTGTTTTAGTCCCCACCTTTTATTTTTCTGACATTCTATCATTTTATTTTTTCTAGTTAAAAAAAATGTTTTATTTTTTATTTGTGTGACTGCTTGTGTGTTTCTCTCTGTGTGTAAACACATGCATTTGGTACCCACAGTGGCCAAAAGAAGGTGTTGGATTCCCTGGAGCCTGTGGTGAGCTTCCATGTAGGTGCTGGGAACCAAACTCAGGTCCTCTGCAATCGTACCAGCACTCTTGACCACTGAGCCATCTCCCCAGCCCCCACATTTCCTCTAATTTTGATGTTCCCATCAACTGACTACAGGAAATCTCCTATACTCTGGGTCATTATCTTCGTTTCTTCTTTGGTTTGGCCATGGGAACCAACTTTTGCTGAGGTTAATGAGTTCCGTTTGCAGGCTGGACTACACATATGCAAAACTGTGGAAGCTCCAGACTATGTGTCTTCCTGAGGTGGCTCATCCCATCTCCTGGGTTGAGCCTCTTGGTCTTGTCAGACACTGTGCTTGGACATCACTGTACTGTAAGCCTGGTCATGTCTGTTGCTGTGGTAAAAATACCCCAACAAAAGGCAGCTTTAGGAGAAAAGGTTTGTCTTTCAATTCTAGGTCACAGTCTTATCATTTCTGAGAAGTCAAGGCAGGCACAGCCATAGTCAAGAGCAAAGAGATAATAAATGGACCCTGTCTGCTGTTAGCTAGCTTTGTCTTTTCTAATACTGTTCAGGAGCCCCTACCTGGGGAATGGAGCCACCCACAATGGGCTATGTCTTCTCATACCAGCTAATCCAGGTAGCCCTCCGTAGACATGCCCACAGGCCAACTTGGTCTAGATAATTTCTCATTAAAACCATCTTTCCTGATGAGCCTAGGTTGACTTTTAAAACTAACAAAAGCCTGCATTTTAGACTTGGCCCGTCTGAGTACTTGGTTTCATGAGAGCTTATGGTAGGCTGTGTGCCTTGTAGACCTGGTAAGCTGCAGTCTGCATTTCATTTTCCAAGGTTCTCCAGTGTTCCCACTCTAGAATCTGTTGTGTTGGGCTGGAGAGATGGCTTGGTGGTTAAGAGCACTGGCTGCTCTCCCAGACTACCCAGGTTCAGTTCCCAGCACATGTATCACAGCTTCATAACTGTCTGTAACTCCAGTTCCAGGGACTCCAAAACCCTCACACAGACAAATGTACACATAAATAAAATAAATAAATAAAATAATATTTTTTAGAAAAGAATCTGCTGTATTTTTTTTTTTTTATCTTTTATCTGTTGTGTTATTGAAAGTCCCATTCCTTGATTTTTGAAACCCAAGTTATTTCCTCTGTAGACTGGTACCAGTTCCACTTGGCTTTCTAGAAGTTTTCATTTTAGTGTTTAGTCTCACACACCATGCAGCTCCAGGAACTGGCAAATGTCCTGGGGTGACAGAAAATTACAACTTATTTACAGTAAGTGGCATATATAAGCTTTCATGGAACCGGCATCCAAACTGCCTGTTGTTCATTTAAAGCAGAGCTGAAGTTCTTGACAGTTTCCTGGTTCCCATCGCCTTTTAAGTGAATGCACTGCTGTAGTGCCATTACTGGATTTCCCATTATAATGTCATTTCCAAATGGTTATAAGATCCCGTTACGTTTAGACAATTAAGTCTCCTTACGTTCGTTCTATAGCATCATGACACCTCCCAGGTATGTGCAGCAGCACCCGCCATTGTTTCCTTACCACCTGCGAACAGAAGTTCATGACTCTATAATTTTAATTGTTCAGTACATCATTTAAGCAAACCTCTATTTGGAAACCTTTATTTACAAAACAGGTGCACTCGGTTGCAATTTCCCACTTTATACAGAATTCCTTGCTTTAGAATGGAACTCATTTAAATGTAAGATTACCTCTGGGGTAATTAATTATCACTGAGTTTATGAAATTTTCCATTGTGTACAAGTTTCAGGTGGGGTATATTTTTAATTAGGCAGGAAAACTGGTTTACATTAATAAAACATCTGAGTTGCTACATTTTAAAATGTAAATGCAACTTGCAGTAACTGCTAATAAATAATTTATAGATGGGACTTATTTATGATGAGCAGCATATATCAGCATCCACGGAAGCAGCATTCAAGAGCCTTATTGTCCATTTAAGGTAGAGCTGAAGATCTTGACAGCTTTCTGGGCCTTGTTGCCTCTTAAATGGATGCACGGGTGTAGTGCTATTTCTCAAAATTATTTTGAATTTACCCATATAATGTCATTTTTTTCAAATAGTTATAAGAGCCTGTCACATTTAGACAATTAACTCTCCTTATGTTAGTTACATAACATTAGGAGTTAGGAATATTGGCAAGAAGCTTAAAGATATAGCTCTTACAATAGCACACTTGTCTGGAATGCATCAGGCCTGGGCTCTATCCACAGTCCATAAAATCAGATAATGAATAATTGACAGTGGGCACAAAGCATGTCAAGTGAGAATATGGGGTTTTTTTGGTGTGGGGGGGAGATTAAAGCTAAATTGATCCATTCTCTCCCCCAATTTCCTTCCTTCTGTCTCCTTTCCAGACTTCCCTTTGTATATATCATACTTTTTCCGTTTCTGAACTGTGTCAGCAATATGTATTGTAAGTCCGCCACTCTGATGCATACCTCAATAGTTGTGTATCAAATCCCATTTCCCGTTTGATGGATGCCGGAAATGGTACCTCACACTCCCATCAACTCCCTTAGTTACTGTGGGTGCAGGGTGCACAGCGGAAGCTTCTCCTCAGGTCCCCACAGTGTTGTGTGTTTCTTGCAGGCTGTATGAAAACAAAGGGGAGGCCGACTTCGTGGAGTCCTTGTTGCAGCTGTTCCGGTCCATCAACGATATGATGAGCAGCATCTCAGAGCTCACAGTCAGGGTGAAGGTAGGTTCCATCACGTTCAGGCAGCTCCCTCCTGGCCTGAGAGCCCCTGAGTCACGAGTGTGATCTTGGTCTATATGCAGTGAGTTCGCATCTCCTTCCTCCCTAGGTGGCTGAACTATGGCTTATCTCTTGGCTCTATTCCAGAGAAGTTCTGAATCTACTTTATATAGATAAGGGAAGTTTATTAAAGTCAATTTAGCAGCCAACCTGTCAGGGCATCTGGCACCGGAGACTCTGGGAGGGATGCTGAGGTAGATGGAGCTTTAGTCAGGCCTCAGGCTGTGAAGAGGGGATGATTCCATTGTTCCTTTGCTCCTTCTCTTCACCCATTTCTTTTGTATATGTCTGTGTATGTATAGATGCATGTGTAAGGTATGTGTGTGTATGTTGAGGCCAGAATTTGACCTTGGTTGTCATTCCACAAGTATTGTCCACCTTGTTTGTTTGTTTTAGATGAGGTTTCACTGGCTGGCCTGGAATTCACTATGTGGACCAGGCTGTCTTAGAACTCCCAGAGACCCACCTGCCTTTGTCTCCCAAGTGTTGGGATTAAAGGCATGCACCATCATGTCCAGCCCACTTTCTGTTTTCAAGACAGGGTCTATCACTGAACCTGGAGCTTGATAGTTAGGCTATTCTGGCTGACTAGTTAGCTTCAGGGATCTTCTTCTCTGTGCCTGCTTGTCTTTGAGATGTTAAGTGTGCATCACCGTACCTGGCTTATATATGCATGCTCTCAGGAACTTAGCTTTTCATGCCTTGTATGTATACAAGGGCCTCTAATAGCTGAGCCATCTTGCTGCCTGCCCCCTCACCCCCCTCCGTTTTGTTTTTGTTTTTGTTTATAAAATGAGTTCTGTGGGATTGAATTCAGCTCTTAGTGCTTGCAAGGCAAGCACTCGAGTGGCTGAGCCATCTTCCCAGCCCTTCTTCAAACATTTATGATCACCTCTTGTTCTGTTGTCCTTGGGAAGAAGGCTTAGGACTCCTCTAGGACTTAACTGGCATGGAGTCATCCCAGAGACCGGGTGTGGAGAGGCCCTGGGGAGCAGTCCCTGGCTCCAGCACCCTTGGGCATCTCTGTTATGTAGACTTTTATGGGCTGATTTATGATCAAGCAAGCTGTGCACTTTGGAGTTTGCTGCCTGCAACACTTCCAGCGAGGAACAAAAGCAAACCTTCCAAGTGAGTCCTTGTGGCTTCACTCTCCACACTGAAGCAGTAGTATCTTTCCTTCCTTTGTGTTCTTTTAGTGGATAAATTCAAACGAGTCCTTTGTCATTACTGTGTTGAAAGTGTTTTGAGCGAGTCCTCTCCCAGCTGTAAAGCTCTGACATGCTGTCTGTGACGAGGCTATGTGTGTTCAGTAGTGGTTCCTGTCACAGTGACCAAGGTGACTCTCCTGGTCAAGCAAGAGTAAGGTTATGGCTTGCCTTCTGCCTCCAAGGTGGTTCCTGGCCAAGCCTTGAGATCCCTCGCCCAATTTTGACGTGAATCTCCCCCTAAATTGGTGATCTATGAAGAAAGCCGTGTCCTACATAGATTAAAAGTTTTAAGTTGGTAGTTTTTGACAGTGTGATATTGCCCAAGGCTGCCTTAGCCTTCCAGGGTTAAAATTAACTTTCCACCAGTATGTTTTACTGAGGAATGCAGTGGCATGGGAGCGAAACAGACACACATTGTGCAAGAATAGATAAAAAACAGTTCCAGGAAGTTTCGAGACCAGAAGTAATTTTAGTTGGCTAAATATATTCTTACATGATTAAGTTTGATTGGGCTTGACTGGTGTCTGCCTGCCTCCCTGGAAGTCAAGGCATTTGTCAGTAGAAGCCGGAAAGCCTTCCCTCCGGTGGGTGTTGTATTGTAAAACATGGGTGAATTCAGTGACGCTCAGGCTTGCTGCAGGCCTTCCATCTGCAGGTTGGAAGACGAGTTTCTTCCTTTACTGTTCATTTGGCACTGTATGATCTCCCCACATTTGCCCTTTCAGCATTGCTGAATTAAGGGGTCCTTGGACTTGAGTCCTGGCTCACATGCTATTTTTACTCTTCCTTTTTTGCCACGTTGAAATGGAAATAGAATCGTGCAGTGTCTTAGGTTGAGAAAGTGTTTCTCTTCCTGGGGCATTTCCTAGGATTAAATATTGTTTCTCAAAGCGCTGCCAGGGGTAACTGCTTTGATTTGCTGGTGCCAGGGTGCAGGTCATGTCATGTTCTCATGGTGCCTATGCCTCCAAGTGTGTGCATGTAAATGCTGTGTGAGTATGTGTCTGTATGTAATTTACTGATGTATGTGTGCGTCAGTGTGGGGTGTGAGCATTGTGTATGTCTGTGCTTGAATGCACATGTGAATATATATGAGTGAGCATGTATGTTTGTGCTGGATGGGTGTGTGGATTGCAGTGTATGTTTCTTCATTTCTCTGTGCCCATTCATTTGTAGTGCCTTTGTTGTATATACGAAGCTGGAAATGGCTCATGAAAAAATGTCAACCCTTATCCCACAGGATGCACTCAGGCGTTTTCTATTCTCTTTTAGTCTCCTTTAGTCTATTCTAGACTAATGTTTTTCAGTAGTAAAATTGCTCGCTGGGAGGCTATGTGTTTCAGCAAGGGCTAATGGCTGTCAGCCCGCATCTATAAGCTTTTTGCTGTTCTTTGGGGCTCCTTTCCATCTTTCCTGTACAGAGCAGGATGAATATATTACCATAGTTCTCTGCACTTTCTCCACTGTCCTGTGGAGCCGCAGGTCCCTCCCACTTGGGCATGTGGCTGGGTCTGGAGTAAAGACTAATTGAATTTGAGACTCCTGCATTGAGAATGACACAGAGGCATGTGAGTCTGTCTCCTTCCAGGGACTACCCTTAGGGGGAAGCCCTCCTGTGTGTCCCCTTTGTCACCCTCTCCTGGTGTGACTTCCATCTGGCCTTCCTAAAAGGAGCAGTGTTGGAATGGTGCCATTCTGTAATCAGTTGAATTGGAGTGGATGGGTGGGTTTTGCCCTCCAAGAGGCCTGATTATAATGTCCTGAAAATAATCGTCTTTGCCTTGTGTCTTATGACAAATTGTTCTGCATGGGAAAGTTTTACTGCTTTTTATTTATCTACTTCTAAGCTGGCATCTTGGGTCTGTATTGCTTCTCACAATTTTCAAAGTTCGCCGTTTTCTTTTCTCCAGAAGAAACTCTGAATGTGTAAGGGATGATGACAACTAATGGTCCGATGTGATAGCTTCCACAAATGAGAAGTCAGGCTTCGCAGAGCTTTGACCTGCGCAGTGCTTCTTCCGTGATGACAGCAGTGCCCATTCACACCTTCCCTCCAAGGCTCTTCCATTTTCCTCCCTGGGTTCAAGTCCATAAGACCCAGGAGGCCCACTCATCACCTCAACTCTCACAGTGGCTGTTCTGGGCACTCCATCCTGCAGTCATGTGGTTTTCCCCTGCGTGTGGAGTGATCCCACACAGACACAGATCTGTATGACGAGCCCTATGTCTGCAGAGTGTTCTTCCTCAGTGTACATGGGACTTTGCTTCCAGGACTCAACAGAGTCAGATGGAGACCTGAGATGCTCAAATCCCTTAGAAAAATGAAATAGCATTTGCAAATAACCTTTGTCCATCCCCCTCTATAGTCTATTTTTTATTATTAACTTAATTTTTTAAGAAGAGGGAAGATTTCTTTTGCCTCACTGAGAGTGCTCAGTTTACATCAAATCTTCTCTGTTTGCATAGCTTATGTTACCTAATTCAGTGTAAATGCCATGTAAATAGTGGTCCCGAGTAGGGAATGATGAGAAAAAAAATCTGTATATTTTTGGTTCAGACACATTTCCTCACATCTGATTTTGGTCAGTGCTTGGTTAAAAACGCGTTGATTCAGAACTTAAAAGTGGCAGTGCTGACAACATGTAACATATATGCTATGGATTTCTTTTTACAGGTAGACTTTAATAACTTCATAGATTTGCAATATAACCAATAATTTCTCTCCCTCCCCGTCCCCCCTCTCATGTGTGCACGTGTGTGCATGCACTTGCACACACACATGCGCTTGTGAAGAGTACAGAAGCATAGGATCCCCTTGGAGCTAGAGTTGCAAGCAGTTGTGTGAGCCACCTGACTTGAGTGCTGGGACCCAATCTTGAGTCCTCCGCAGAATCCGTATGCGTCCCTGACCACTGAGCCATCTCTCTAGCCTGACCCACCAATGTTTTTCTCCAGCACACTGTTCTCACCTGCTGGTTGTACTGTAGCTCTTTTAATCCACTTCCTCTTTCAGAATCCAGAGGTGGTTTCCCCTTTTCATTTTCATAAGCGGCTCTTGAGGGGCTTGGCTGGCCATCTCTAGTCCTGGCAGAAGCCTTGTTACCTCTGGTCCACCCTGAGGCCTTCAGTGTCCAACCCTCTCACATTTCTCTCCCGAAACTGCCCCTTGTGCTCTCAGGACTTGTCTCTCACATGAGACGTCTGTGCTTTCTCTCCGCCCGGTGCTTAAATAAGATGCTTGGACTTGGTTTCCTGTGAGGCTCGTCTTCTGCTTGCTTCCACTTCATTCTCGGAGGCATCAAGTCGGGAGGGATCCATTTAGTCTCTGAGCACCTGCCTTTGTCTCCTGTGTGCCTCTGGTTATTGGCCATGTTGGGGAGGAGAAGCGCGCTGTGCTTAGGATGTTAGCCAGTGAGGGACCGGACCATGGTAGACCAGCAAGCAGCTTAAGAAAGCCATGTTTTGAGTCTTGCCCAAAGCAAACAACATCCTCTTTCCTTCCTTTCCTTTCCTTTCCTTTCCTTTCCTTTCCTTTCCTTTCCTTTCCTTTCCTTTCCTTTCCTTTCCTTTCCTTTCCTTTCCTTTTTCCTTTCCTTTCCTTTCCTTTTTCCTTTCCTTTCCTTTTTCCTTTCCTTTTTCCTTCCCTTCCCTTTCCTTTCCTTTCCTTTGGGGCTGCTCAACTGTGTGGCAGTGGGTAGTGAAGGGCGGCCATGGACATGATACAGACCTTATGTGCAGATTGTGATGTTCCTCATGGGGACTTTGCAGGCCATGTCACTGCATAAGGAAAAAGACTTATAGAGGAACAGCTGAGTCTGGCAGCCCAGGAGCAGCCAACCGTGACAGGAATGGCTACACTTGGTTGAGAAACAGCCACAGGCCAGGCCTTCTAGAGAGTAGTGTTGACAAGATGCCAGAGTCCAGAAGGTGAAAGACCTAGTTAACATGGAAGCTGTATTAATTTCCTGAGATCACACAAAGACACTTCTTCAAATGCAGTGACTTGAAACAGCATCAATTCGTTCTCTCATGGGCCTGTGGATTGGAAGCCTGGCATCAAAGCACCAGCAGGTGGATTCCTTCTGTGTAGTCTGGGACAGAATCTGGCAGTCCTCAGCCACCCTTGCCCCATAGACACATCCATCTGGCTCTAGTCTGCATCTTCTCATGGGGGTTCTGCCTGTGAGTGTGCGTCTTGTGTCCTTTCTCCTCTTCAGTCATATGCAACCAGTGCTCACTCTCCTGATGCCTGACTCCATGCCAACTTAATGTTATCAGACAAGACACTGTTTCCAAGTCACATTGCACTCACAAGTACTTTGGGCTTGCATGTATCCTTTCGATGCAATCGACTCAATCCACAGTGACAGTCGGCGTGAGTGGCGGTTGGCATGAGTGGGAAAACACTGGAGAGACTGTGGCTTTGGGCTAGGTACCTGTAGTTAGCCTGACACATGATCTGTGGAGCAGAACCTTCTCAGATTAGTGTGGACACAAGAGGCCATGTGAACACAGATTCCGGCTCTAAGTCTGAGGGAGATCCGGCCCAGCTCTCAGGTGACCCTGATGTCTCTGGACCTTGTCTGCTCTGTGAGTTGGAAGAAAGCCAGGCTAATGCTGCATTCCAGTGGCTGGGGGCACTAGTAGGGGGAGTGCTGGGGTCTGGGCTGGTATAGCCTTTCCGGCTGCCTTCACCTGTGCTGCTTGCCTTGACCCCCACTACCCGGCTTTGAGTTGCCGTGCTTGGGGAGACCCTTGCCAGTAAAGCCATAGCATGTGCCAGGAAAGAACGAACAGCAGAAAAGAAGATGGTGTGTGTGGGGGGAGCCTTTGGTATAGAATTACCCCAAATTCATTACTGTACTGTCTGTTCTGCGCATCTTCAGGAGCTTCCACGGTCCAGACAAGATGAGAACTCAGGAGACATGGCAGCCCAGGACTCTACTTTCTGCTTAGTTGATGCTGTACTGTGGTTCTTACCTTCTCTACAGGACCACAAAGCATGAGCAAGGTTAATCTGGAGCCTCCTGCCAGGGGCACTTCTTTCTTGCTTCCCACCCCCCCACCCCGTGCTTCATGCCAGACCCTGCCTTTCCACCCTCCTTAAACCAGCTTGCCTTTGCATGGGTCTCCTTCCAGCAGTGTGAGAGACTCTTCACGAGGATAGTATCTATCATGTGTGGTTTCTCGCTTTGTTGCAAAAACTCAGCCACCTTTCCTTGCCAGAGTAGCTATAATTATGGCCGTAATCACTGTGTGCCAGTTTGGGGCACATGCCTGAGCTGATGTGCATTCATTTGCTCATTCCAGTGATTTTTCATCAAATTAATTTTCCTGTTGTCAGATGCAAGGGCTCTGCTTTTGGAATCTTAAGCCTACAGTGAGCAATTTCATTAGTAGGTAGTGGGAGAAAGTCATCTTTTCCTTTAACCTGTGACTGATTTTTCTGTGTGGATCACCATGGCCCTCCTTGTGTTAGAGGCAAGTGTTTGAATTGGAATCTCAGAATTCTGGCCACTGTAACCATCCCACCTACTCTGCCTTTTGTATGAAGCTCACTGGGAAGTAGACACTCCCTTGACTTTGGGACTTCTGCTCGGGAGCCCATGACTGCCTATCCTTCCGGCATGGCCTTCAGGACCCGCTGATGTTCCTGCCACATGCAGTACTGGTTTGCATCTGACTTCCTGCCACCCATACCGTTTAGCTCCTTTGTTCTCCTTCCATCGTGGTCAGGATTCCTTCGGTGTCTCTGAGTGGCAGCAGGCCATACAGACAAGCTTATGCTTAGCAACCCATCATTCGTTTGTTCAGCTATTTCAAAAGTTTATTTGGGGTTAAAGAGGTGGCTCAGTGAGTCAGAGATTTCTACTGTGTGCCTGACAATGTGCTAGGCCAAGACAGGAATAATACATTCCAGTCTGTGTTCCCCAGGGCTAAATTTGAGTAAGGAAGATGGTGATGAACCCATTAACCACCCAAAGAGGCAGAGTTACACAGCAGGAGAGTCTATCCAAATTCACACATGTTCTCACTTTATGACTTGTAGTAAATGATTTTAAGAAAAAGATAAGGTTTGAAATGACAGATTATGTCAGGGGATGGAAATACTTTGGAGGACTCTGGAAATTTTAAAGGAAGAGTAAAAAACTGTGGGATAGGGAAACTGAGGTGGAGACAGGCAGCTGACTGAGAGGCATCAGTGGCCTTCACAAGTGAGACATTTATCTGTTTATCTGGTGTGTTCTTGGTGCACTAGAGATGTGAGGCAGGAAATTGGCAGGTTTGAGGACAGAATGGGGAACACAGCAAGACCTTGTTTAAGAACAGAACAGCAGAAGGCCCTGGAAAGTTGTCCAGGGTTCAATTGTTTCCTAGACTTTAATAACCACCCCCACCAGAAAAAAACAAAACAAAACAAAACAAATAAACAATAAGAAAATTCACCAAACAAAAGGGAAATAAGAAGATCAGGTCAGAGCTACATTCAAGCCTAGTTTGGGGCCACGGAGTGAGACCCTGTGTAACTCCGCCCCCCCCCCCCCCCCCAATAAACAAATAATTCAATGGTTGTGAGCGGCTTGAATCAGTAATGAGGAATGAGATTCCTGGAATCATGGAGGACCAGGCCGGCATTTGTGTCCTGCTCTGGTCAGGCCACCACTGGCTTTTCTAAGAGCTGTCTTAGTGTTGCCTGCAGAAGAGGGCACAGAGGATGAGAAAGGAATCGGGGTGAAATAAGACAGTGCTCCCCACCCCAGTCCTGATGACATCTGGAGATGTTTGTCTTGTTCATGGCAGGCACTTAGCAGCATTGCTGCCCCACGCTCAGGAACCATCTTCATCACAATGATCAGACACATCTCTTAGATGTTACATATGATCTCAGGGTTAGTGTTGCCCAGGTGAGACTCCATGAACTGCAGGGCTGGTGATGGAGTCTGAGAAGGAGATTAATGTACTTAGTCTGATGTGCAGGCTATGGTGGATCTGTGGTGGAAGGTGGGAAGAAATGTGGGGCAGGCACTGTCAAGACCTCTTCCAACCAGGGGTACAGTTAAAGATACAGCGAAGACAGCAGAACTTCCGGACATCTTGGATGGTTGGTCCCTGAGACTTTGCTTATGAGCCACAGTGTTGCCAAGGCTGTCCCGCTCTGTGATGAGGATCCTGTACTTGCTCAGAGCAGCATGCCGGTCTGTGCATACACCTGCCTCTGTCTTGCATGCTGTCTTTGTATTGACTCACTTGCCACTTCTAATAGACAATACAGTCTTTTGTTGTTGTTGTTAGGGATTTAATTGTTTTATTTTATTGTAACAAAATTGCAATAAATTTTTATTTATGTATCTGTGCATAGTTATGTGCACATGTGTGTACAGTGCCTCTGGAGGCAAGAAGAGGGCATTGGATCCTTGGAGCTGGTGTTTCTGATCCAACCCACAAGGGTATTGGCAGCCATAGTTGGGTCTTCTGCAAAAACAACAATGTTCTTAACTACTGAGCTCTCTCTCTAGTTCCAACACAAAACTATCTTTGTGGACTAGTTTCTCATTGTTTTCTTTCTTTTTAAACACTTGGGTTAACATCTCATGTCTGCTCCTTGTCTGATATCCCTTTAGTGTTTATTGTTGGTGGCTGGCTGTCAGAGTTCCTGCTGTAATATTGCTGGTCATCATTGGATGTCTGGTTATATAATAAGCTGGAGAAGTACCAGATTTCAACTCCCATATGGTTTAGGAGAATTTATCTTCTGCTTTTTTGCCCTGATGGATTGTGCAGTGTGAAATAATCCTAATCCCTTCTATTTGTGCAGCCTCTCAGTGGCCAAAAGCCTTCTGATGCGTGTTATCTCTCAGGATCCTTCAGTACTACTGAAGTGACTGTGCAAAACAATAATGGAGCAGGGTTCTAAAGTGAGGGAAGAAAAAAGTAGTTGTGTGGAGTATGTGTGTCGTAAGAGCTGGATTGTAGATGGAAACAGTTCTATCCTCACAGCCACTGGCTCTTGTCTGGGATCTTGATATGCACAGGTCTCTTGGGATACTAGATCACAGAGAGATGGGATGCAGGCAGAGGGATGCACAGGTCTCTTGGGATGCTAGATCACAGGGAGATGGGATGCACAGTCACAGGGATGCACAGGTCTCTTGGGATGCTAGATCACAGAGAAATGGGATGCAGTCACAGGAATGCACAGGTCTCTTGGGATGCTAGATCACAGAGAAATGGGATGCAGTCACAGGCATGCACAGGTCTCTTGGGATGCTAGATCACAGAGAAATGGGATGCAGTCACAGGGATGCACAGGTCTCTTGGGATGCTAGATCACAGGGAGATGGGATGCATAGTCACAGGGATGCACAGGTCTCTTGGGATGCTAGATCACAGAGAAATGGGATGCAGTCACAGGGATGCACAGGTCTCTTGGGATGCTAGATCACCAGGAGATGGGATGCAGTCACAGGGATGCACAGGTCTCTTGGGATGCTAGATCACAGGGAGATGCTATGGTGGATACAGACCTGACTAGCAGAGCGGACGTTCCCAGTCCTAGGAGAGCTGATGTGTCTGTCACTCAGAGAAGCACATTCATCAATGCAGTCCTTGTAGGTATTGATCAATTGTATGTGTATTTTATGTTTCTAGGGTATGGGAGCATATTTCAATTTCATATATCTTAAGTAAGACCTAAATGAAAGAAAAAAAAAAAACTCCCTGTGTATATAGATCAGATGACTAGATACCACTAACAAGCCAATTCTAGATTCAATGCAGTTCTAATCATTACTTTAGAGTTACAATGTCATTATTGACTGTATGGTTCTGAAATTTATATGAGAAAGAAAAAGACCAGAATACTAGAAGGAAAAAACCCCTGGAGGACTGGCTTTACTCAACTCTATAAGTGTCCTGTAAAGCTACAGTAATCTCATTGCACAGTCTAAACTCAGATTCTCTTCAGAAAGCTAGATATATGTTGCTTCAGCTAGCTGGGATCCTGGCATCCTAGGCCTGTATGTATCCATGGTTAAAAGTTACACCTCTACTTGATGTAGTGGTTGCCTTTCTCCTAGAGTGAGAAGTGGCCACCAGTGGGCAGAAGGTTCTGTTCTTTGCACTATTTAATGAGCCTGATGGTCATACAGCAATTGTCTCTTTAAGAGAAAGTCGGGCCGGGCGGTGGTGGCACACACCTTTAATCTCAGCACTCGGGAGGCAGAGGCAGGTGGATCTCTGTGAGTTCGAGGCCAGCCTGGTCTCCAAAGTGAGTTCCAGGAAAGACGCAAAGCTACACAGAGAAACCCTGTCTCGAAAAACCAGAGAGAGAAAGAGAGAAAGAGAGAGAGAGAGAGAGAGAGAGAGAGAGAGAGAGAGAGAGAGAGAGAGAGAGAAAGAGAGAATGAGAATGTCAGTCCTTATAAAGAACTTCTTTCTGGGCTGGGGAGATGGCTCAGGATGTGAAGTCCTTGTTGTGCCAGCCCGCAGACCCAACTTTGCTCCCCAGAACCCATGTGAAAAAGCTGGTGTGTGGTGGTGCATAGCTGTCATGTCAGTGTAGATAGCCAGAAGGATCCCTGGGCCTCACTGGCCAGCCAGCCTTGCCTACTTGAGCTTCAAGGCAATTGAAGCTGAGAGACCCTGTCTCAAGAAAAAGAGGGTTGGTGGTACCTGATGTATGATACTCAGAGTTGTCTTCTGGGCTCCACACACCCACACACAAGTGTATATACAGACTGGTGTGCACTCACATTCCTAGAACTCTAGAAGCTCTTTCTATAAGTGGGGGTGGTGGGACGTGTCATCCTGGGAAGGAATAGGCCATGAGGCTGAAACAGAAATGGAGACATAGTGGAGGGACTGGAGAGTGAGGGGTTAGAGCAGTCAGGAGAAGGGCTTGGGGACAGGCAAGTGCAGCTGAAAACATTGTGAACCTGTGACCTTGTGAGATGGGTTCTGCAGCTGTTCTGGCCTGACTGCTGGGCTAATGTATTAAAGCCTTCACTGAGGCCTGGTGCTCACCTAGCATGCCAATTAGCCCAGGCCTAGGACCAAGAGGAGTTGGGACTCTTAAACCTTCCCAGGGAGAGTTGTATTGTGGAGGAATAGTGTAAGGAAGTGAGGGTAAGACACATTCGATATGTGAGCTTCACATGCTCATTGGCTCTGTTGGAGTGGATGTTTATAAAATATTAAGATGCCTTGCAGTGTGATGACCGAGTAAGCCATCTTTGTTTGTGCAGTGAGGAGACTACATGCTAGGGCCAGTTGGATTTCTGCACTGCTCAAGGAGTTACGTTGGTGAGTCAGGAAGTACGAAGTCATGTCCTGAAGGCTTTTAGGTATTTCCTCAGGGGTACAGGGGTTCCAGATGGGAGGACCAGACCCCAGTTTTCTCTTCTTCACTGTGTTGCTCTTTCCATGAGATCGCTCAAATCTGATTTTAAATCATTATGCCGGATTTCCTCAGAATTCTGAGCTACTCAGCCTAGTCCTTCTGATGAGAAGATCAGCAGTGTAATTCTCTGTGAACTGTAGACATGACACCTTAATAACTCAAGGAGAATTATTTTTCCCTTGGGAAATCCTAGGCACTCAGTATGGTGCATTGGATTAGGAAAGAGGCAGACACAGAGGTGGGGGGGCTGTAAAAGAAAGGTATATCATTAAAACAAAACTGACCTTCTTACCTGCACATCCTTTAAATTTAGCAGTACATTGTTAGAGACTATCTACCCTCGTGTGTGTGTGTGTGTGTGTGTGTGTGTGTGTGTGTGTGTGTGTGTGTGTGTGTGTGAGTGTTCATGTGGAGGCCAGAAGCCAGGTGACAACCCTGTGTGTCTTTTCTCAAATACCATCCACTTCGTTTTTTGACAGGGATTCTCCATAGCCTGGGTCTCATCAAGTAGGCTAGACTGGTTGGCCAGTGAGCCCCAGGGACGCACCTGTCTCTGGGTCCCCAGTGCTGATACTACAAAGAGTGGATCACTCAGCCTTTTGTTTTTTTAATGGGATGAAATTTGGGTCCATAAGCACAAAACTGACTGAACTATCTCCCAGCTGTACACTATCTTTTTAAAAAGCCTCTTCTATCTATGGAAATGATTAAGGAAGGACAACATTCCTTATCATTGGATTAGGTAAAACAACGGTGTAATCAACTTTGGAGAGAGAACTTTTCATAGAATGCTGAGAAATACTCACTTTGCCGTAAAACATTTACCATGGTTACCACTGAAAATCCAAGGTGGAGGCACTGTTTGTCAGTTTCCCATCACTGTGACAGGTACCTTAGGTTTAGGTTGGCTCATGATTTCTGAGGCCCCCAGCTAGAATGGCTTGTCCCTGCTGCTTAGGACCCCTGACTAGGCAGTCACAGGCCTTTGCAGTGACTCACTGCCTCACCACAGGCCGGGGCCCCACAATGCTTGAATTCCTTTGCTAGTTTACACTTCTTCAAGGCTCCCCTACCTCCCTGTTGCAGCTCACCAGGGAATAAGCTTTTAACCACCTGGACCCTTGGGGGCACATTTACAATCCAAAGCATAGTGTGTCTGAGAAAGTCAGTGAGCACCGCTTCCTTTTATTGCTTTTCTTTTAAATAATTCATTTCATAATAAAGTAGAGAGAGAGAGAGAGCATTTCAGATTCTCCTTTCTCAGGCCTGTCCTCATGGGATCCTTTCTCAGTTGGCTGTGCTTCTCCTATGATACCTGCATGTCCATCCCTTTGGCAGGTCTCTGCTACTTTTCATGGCTCACCTTGTCCCTCTCTCCCTGTTCCCATCTTTGCTATGTCCATCACTGGGGACACGGGAACAAACCCACAGGTCCATTTATCTGATTATCTTCCTGAGAGTTCTCCCTTGGATTTTTTCTAGTCTGTGGGTGTCCAGCATTTCCCTGGCATGCTATAACTCTAGGTGTCCTGTGTGCAGCAGATGGCTCTGGTAAGTGTGGGTTGGGGATGGCTAGGCTTTGTACTTCAATGTCATCAGTTGATGTATTATGGACTCTCAACCCCAACACAGATGGCAGGAGGACTGTTTTCAGGTTGAGACTTTTGTCCCTTGATTGCCTCTGGAGGACCGTGGAATAATGAAGTGCTATCCAATGCACCAGCCGATGTACCAGTCAGAGGTTGCTGCCAGCCTCTTGGGTAGGATCATTTATGAATGAGGCTTAGATGAGCCCAGTGCAAACACATGGCCTGTGCTCTTTCCTGCTTTGCTTCCCCAGGCTGTGCCGGGGGACCTTGCCGTGTGAAGAGGTAATATCTTGTTTTTACCACAGAGAAACTCCAAAGTTGGGTCAAATTTGTGTCTAATGAATGGCTGATGATTGGAGAAATACTTGAACAGCTGAAAACAAGCAACCAAAATGCATAGCAAGGATACATCAAGAAAGCGCAAAGAAGTGGAAAGCAGGGCTGATGGTATAGAACTTGAGAGAACCTTAGACTTCAAGGTCGAAGGCAGACTCTCTCCTAAAGGATGTGTGGGCCGCATCTCCACAGCATTCTAGTTTCTGCCACTATACTCAGCTCCTCCAAGGTCTTCCCCTATTTCCCTCTGAAGATTTATCTGATGATTCTTTGTCAATAAAATCTCGGGAGTCAGATACCCGGGTAAGAACCTGAATGATCAGAGAAGCGGTGGAGAAGCCATCATTGACCTCCTTTCTCTTATTCCTCAATCCAAAAAGGGTCAAGACCCTCTCTAAGCCCCACCCTGATACTTCCTGTGCCTCTCCATCTGTCCTCAGTCCTCCAATGTGTCTCTGGTTAATTTTGGTCTGCTAGTATCTAGCTCCGCCCTCTCATTCAAAGCGAACGGTATTGGGAGTGTCAGAGTGCAAACAAAATATTACGCAACACCCCTCTTTTCTTCTTCCACTCCACAGTGGATCAGCCAGATGAGCCTGCTCCGTTATATAGATGTTCTTTTCCACACCTCACCTTTGCCCACTGCTGAAGAGTCAGCCTCCTCATCTTACCCCAGGGCTTGGCCTTCCTTTTTCCTTCATGGTGGTATCTCCTCTACACGTTCCTTTTTGGAAACAGGATGTATGAATGCCTCCAGGGTTTCCCTCCCACTCTTGTGCCTGGTTGGAGTTATATTTCAGTCTACAGACCTCCATGAGTAAAGGTAGTCAGGGTCTGGAGCCTGTGTGTCAACACCAAGTAGGGCTGTACTCTTAGGGGAATGAATGGCCATTAGGATGGTTCTTAAATGGACAAGTCATGGGGCTGGAGAGATGGCTCAGCAGTTGAGAAGACTTACTGCTCTTGCAGAAAACCCCAGCTTGGTTCCTAGCACCTACATGGTGGCTCACAATTGTCTACAACTCCAGTTCCAGGAGGAGTTGACACCCTCTTCTGGCCTCCATGGGCACCAGGCACACATTTGTCATGCAGACATATATGCAGGCACAAATACTCATACACATAAACTAAAATGATAAGTCTTAACGAAAAGAAGGAAAGCCATGATAACTTCACTGTCTGCATGTTTGACTGGCTTGATGATTGCTCTTAAAGTAAGCCTTCAATTCTGCTTCCAACATTGCCCTCTCCCTGGCTGCTTGTGTCATGGCTAGCATTTTAATGTATGCCTACTTTCAGCGTGTGGGCATACATAATGTGCACTAGATTACTTTCCTTTATAGTATATTAAGTGCTCATTTGGTGCCAACTTTGTCCTCATACTGGCCAGAGGCCGTAAGTAACAGACAGTGAAAGATGTACTGCTCTGTCTTCAGGAGAGGAAGCCAGGCATTTGACCCCCCCAAGGCAGGTAACAGGTGAGGTGGTATGTCATTGCATTATTAGCTGTCAGGATGAAAGACTACAGGCCAGACAGGGGCCCAGAGTGCAAATGGGCCTGACACCCCCATCAAGGGCTTGGTTACAGCTCATAGTATTGGCTCTGAGCTTTGAGGCTAAGAATTGAGGTGGCCTGTATTTCAAGGTAGAGTTGGGCAGGATGGTCGGGGAGGAAGGAGAAGGAGAGATGAAGGCATGGTGTGGACGCCTTGTTTGTAGGGAACAGGATTCCTGGCTGCAGTGAAATACAGGGTTGAAGATAATGCATGTTGAAGGGCCTGGAATATGGGGTTGAAGATAATACATGGGGAAGAGCACTCCATCTCACACGGGGGTGGAGATGAGATGCGCTCTGATAGTCCGATGGTGGTGTGTGAGAGCCCCAGCTAACACACTGAAAATTGACATATAAGTTTATTTTTTAATTACACTTTTAGAAAAGGTTAAGATTTCCCAGGGAAGACATAGGGGATGGAAATTGGGGTCTCTCAGTATGAAAATTATATGAGTTCTTGAAAATTTTATCTTATAGACTTCATTATTAGTTCTTTTATTTTTACCGTGGGATAACTTTCTTCATTTATATATTTAAATAAAATATGTCTTTAATTGAAAAAGCGTTTTCCTGGAACCTTGCCTGTCCCCTTTCAGAGTTTTGTGGCTTTCACTGGGAGCCTCTTTGTAGGGTGCATAGCCTCTCATTACCCCTGGACACTGATGTTCCATTCTGGGAGCTGCTTTGGGGGTTTGTGGACTGGCATCTGTTCCCCATTCATGTTTCCTCTATCGGCTAGAAAGCAGATAAAACTACCATGGCCTCCTTTGTGTATCAAATGCATGAGTAGAAAATGTGGTCATTTTCCAATGTGTTGGTTATCTTGGATGGAGGACACAGTGTGTGCTGATGTCACATCCTGCCATCAAGCTCTAGACATCATAGCTGTCCTTCACTCCCTGGATACACAGCTCCTGAGCTGGGCCTTGGTTCTTACTGAGCCTACACCAGGCCCTTCCCTGTTGCTGGTTCTGTCTAGTAGGCTACAATAAGCATTGGTTGAAGGGATGTTGAGCAAGTCCTTTCCTCCCCAGGACATCATCTGTAAAGTGAGAGAAGCTGTGTTTGGAGACTGGGAGGAATTAGACAGAGCCCTCTGAGCATTAATGAGTTTTAAGGTTTGGGTTTGAGGTTCTGGACTCACTGCTTTCTGTAGGCTGGTGGTCCCATGAGATCCCATTTCAGCCTTTTGCTGGAAGTTTTTCTTTACTCAAGGTCAAGATATTGTGAGTGGCTCGAAACTGCTTTTAGATTCCATGATCTGACTACCTGTCCTTTGACTTTTTTAATACACACACACAATCCTTTTGAAATAATCCCTCAATCAACAACAACAACAAACAAAAACAAAACCAGATGAATCTTAACTTGAGGTGTAATTTATAGGCACTGAAATACACAGCTCTGAAGAGGACGGCTCAATCAGTTTTCCAAAATGCTTATGCCATGAGTCTGCACTCCACCTGAGTAAAGGACAGCTCCATTGCTGCTCGCAGTGGTCTGCTGTGCCCACCGTGGGTGAAGCAGTAGGCTTTTCTTTATGTTCTCCCAACGTCGGAGCCCCTGAGTACGATCTGCACCAGCAGTCCCGCCTCCTGTGGACTTAAGCTTTGTGAGCTACTAAATTTTCTTGTTTCTGTCCATAAAGTACCAGACAATGTTTAAACTGTGTCCTGAGGTTCCAACGGCTGCACTTACTCCTTGCCACTCTCTAGAAACAAAGAGTTGTAGGTGATGTGAGCTGCCATGTAGGTGCTGGGGACTGAACTTGGATCCTTGGCAAGAGCATTTCCAACTATTGCTCCATCTCTCCAGCCCCCTAGAGAGAGACTCCTTCCTTCCTTCCTTCCTTCCTTCCTTCCTTCCTTCCTTCCTTCCTTCCTTCCTTCCTTCCTTCCTTCCTTCCTTCCTTCCCTCCTTCCTTCCTCCTTCTTCTTCTTCTTCTTCTTCTTCTTCTTCTCTCTCTCTCTCTCTCTCTCTCTCTCTCTCTCTCTCTCTCACATCTGTGGAGACTGTAATGAGAAATTGTTCCTTGGAAGTGTTATTCCTTTGTATTTTAAAGGAATAGTAGCTCTCAAATTAGCATTCCAGCTTGTGTAATATTTAACATCTTTTCTTTGCTCAGTTTTTAAAAGCCATGTTAAGTTCAGTAGAGCAGTCTCATTTATACTCCACTTATTCATAATTTGGGATAATTAATGTAGTGGTTGGGCTGCCATTCACCTCTTCGAGCTTCAGAAAGCAGGGCTCTGCCAGTCAAATGTGTATCATAAGCAGATTAACTTACTCTTGGCATGCTTACGCCTCCTAAGGGGAAGAGATCTTTGCGCACTCTGCAGGGGATACGAGTCCTTCTTGACTCTTATTCCACCAGATGGCCAACAAGGACTTTAGAAATGATGAGCTCAGGTCCCCTGGAGCTCAGAAAGCCTGAGCTCTTGCCAATATCATGCCAAGCTGGGGTGTTCGTTTCCTTTGAAAGCTTGTATGAAAGAGCATTTCTTTTGGAAATCTGTTGTTCTTCGTACATTTCACCAATGCCTTCCCCCACCCCACATGGGCCCCGGGGTCTGACTGATGTTGGCTTTTGTGCTATAATAGCTATTTAACAGCCAGTGTTCCTGAGGGGCTCTTCCCTGCAGCTGCTTTACCTGCAGCTGATGGGGTAGGGGAGGGGTTCTCATTTAAGGGACATTTCTGGCACTTCAGACTCAGGATGTTGCTCATAGCTTGGACATGCTCTGAGGAAGAAGGAGACCCTAAGTGTGAAGTTCAATTTCTGTGTCACAGTGTACCCTGAGTCTGGTCATAACCAGCCTGGGTTGAAGGTGAGGCTATTTAAAATCAGTACCATTTATTCTAGGCTTGAGTTTGGACTTTGCTTTTCAATAATTTAGTATTTAAAAAATGACACCTTTGGTCTTTTGTTCTTTACCAGGGAAGGGTCGAGGGAACCAGCCTGCAATTTGCCTCTCTCTCTCTGGCCTTCTACTATGTACTCATTAGCTTGTGATTGTTTCTCTAACCTCCTCCCAGCCTGGTGTGATCTCACAGGCCACCTTTTGTGACCCTCCAAGGTCATTAAATGAGGTTTTTGCTTTCTCTATGAATTAAATATGTCATGTGGATTTGAAATGCTCCCAAACTTGCAGTGCCATATTTTGGCAAAGTAAATACTATTTTCAGAGAGTTTCAACCTTACTGATCAAAACCCATGTCTCTTTTTATTAGGCTAGAAAATGATTTTACCAGGCAAACAATGGTTAGTCAGTGCTCCCCTTTAGGTCGAGGGACTGCTGCTGGCGGTTTTGCTGTCTGTACATAGGGCTGATTTGTAGGCCACGTGCATCTAGTGGGCTTCTCCTTGGCCTTGAGACTTCTTATACGGTGCTTAATGCTCTCATGGTCCTTCGGGCTGAGAAAATGATATGTTGCTCTATGACACCCAACCCAGAGGATCAGCATGTTGCTTATGTCTTCCTGTCCCTTTCTATCTCTTCTTCACATAGCCTCTGGTACTATAAAATAGAAATAGCCAAGATGGAGTATGGGGTGGGGGGAGGGAGCATCTGTGTCCTGGCCCAGAATCCCAGGCAATCTCTGAGTTCTCTTGTCCTGCCTTGAGCTAACTGACCGGCAGCCTCTTACAAACTCCTTTTAAAGTCCCCTTCCCGGGGAGGTAATGCACATTTTAAGACAGCAGCAATGTTGTTGGCTGGGTTGGAAGCACTTTGCCAATGCGGATGCCTTACACAGCCTTCACCATTCTGGTGAAGAGTCAACAGTGCTTAGCCATCTGCTGCTCCCTCCCAGGAAGAGGAGGAGCAGGATGCTCACCCCGAGCGAAGCACCTTGCCAGCAGTAAGCGAGGGGGGGAGGTCTATGCATTGGTCCAGAAGAGGCTTCTGTGGGAGAAGTGACAGATTGTCTGGCAAGAGTGGAAGGAGCTAGACCCTTCCCCTTGGCCTCTGGTCCCCATCTATCTCCCTTGTAGCACAAACATTAAAAGGTCTTATTAATAAAAACAAACCCAGAACCAGATATTGAGGTGATTGCTGGGAGATCAGAGAAGCAGAACAAGCCAAAGCTACCTCACCTCACCAACTTCTCAGCTGATCCTGTTTCCTCAGACTGGAAGCCTCTGAGTCCTCATCCAGAATGGGTCTCAGCTGAACGGCTGCTAAAAGTCTAAAAGCTTAACCAGGCTCTAGTTCCTGGTCCTCACGCCTTATATGCCTTTCTGCTTCCTGCCATCACTTCCTGGGATTAAAGGCGTGAGTCACCATGCCTGGCTGTTTCCAGTGTGGCTTTGAACTCACAGAGATCCACATGGATCTCTGCCTTCGGAATACTAGGATTAAAGGTGTGAGTGCCATCATTTTCTGGCCTCTGTATCTAGTGGCTGTTCTGTTCTCTGACCCCAGATAAGTTTATTAGGGTGCACAATATTTTGGGGAACACAATATCACCACACTCCCTCCTTGATCTACTCCTTGTAGTCCTTCCTCCTTCCCTCATCCTGTGTTCCCATCTCAGCAAGGGCCTGGTTGCTCATTTCGCAGTGCTGAGCTTCACTAGTCTGAGCCTTTGCATCCACAGATCAGCTGTCCTAGAATGCCTGTCCCCTCATCTCTCCCAGGTGACCTGCTTACCAGTCAGTCAGCTTTTCCTACCCAGCACAGAATTCCCTTTTTTTCTTTGTATTGGTCCTAGCATGCTGTACTTCACGCCAAGTCCCTCCTTCCCTGAGCCCTTAGCAAGGAACTCTTCAATAAGCCATACAGAGCAGATATGTTGGGGCTGTCATGTGACTGTCACTTTTCAATATGTCAGAGCTCCTGGCCATTGAGCACTTTGACTGGTGGTTGGAAATGTGTCACACATCATGAACATATAAACAAGGGGTCAGAAAATGACTCTGGAGTTGTCCCTGCCATGGTATCCACGAGATGTTAAATGTGATCTGTCACGTTCCAGGTCACTCACTGGCTGGCTCCTTGCATACTTCATCTTGGGAGCCTTGGCGATAGTGGTGCTGCAGTTGTTAGCACTAACAAGCTGGACTCAGCCAGTCATCTTCAGTGGGCTAATTAAAAGGATGAACCACAGCGAAAGGCAGAAAAGGATTTGTTCAGTGTGGCCACACTGGGAGGAGGAACAAAGAGATCTAGCACCCTCTTCAAGTGCAACTTTGGGGTCCTGACAATGCACTCTAAGCGTAAATAGACAGCAAGAGGCGTGCATAACTAAGCAGTCCTGGTCAAGGTGTGGTCCTGCCTATTTCATAGTGTCTGCTGTCAGGTGCTCCGGCAAGTTGTCAGAATTGTGTGAAATTGCTTTCCTGGAGACAAGTTCCCCCTCTGATTGGCACCAGGCTTCACTCATTTCTTTTTCCCAGCGTGAGATTCCTGGGGAAATTCCAGCCCCTCAGGTCCATTATTTCAATAGTCTGACAGCTAAGGGGGTGGGGGGGGCGTGCAAACAGCTCCTTAGACTCTCTGCATCCCTGCCAGGACAGTCACAGTAAACTCTGGTTCTGGGCCCTCATCTCATCCTGTTCCCTGTATCATTTGCCCCCGACCTGCCTGCTTTGATCTGAGAAATCCTTTGGGCTATTAAAATATGAGTTAATCGTATAAGAAACTCACCAACTCAACTTCATTGTGAAGATGTACGCTTCCTGTTGATAGATATAAAACCGAGTGCAATAATTTGAATTCCGTATAATGGATGTGATTAGAAATGATTTCCCTATTTACTCATATAAAAGGCTAAATGGAAGATGATTAGTGAGTTCTGTTTAATGTTTTTTTCCTGAGGTGATTTCTTAATCTTCCAAATAAATTCTTATGATAGAGAGACAAGAAAAAACCCATTAAAAGTTACTTTAAACCTTTAAGAAGCTGTTTAAGGCTTTAGAGATGAGTAATCTTTCTGTCCCTTTAGTAGATTATGGCTCTGGAGAGAAAACAAATCATAGCCAAGAGCTATGCTGTGTGTTAACCCAGGGTCAGCATTTCCAGGCATGGCTCTGACCACGGTATCATGCTGCTGACACTGATCGTAAATACAGTGGCGAGCTTTTACATTGGAAATATCTGTAATTTTCCATCTTTGACTATATTGCTTCTGAAAATTAGGATTCATAATTAATGTGTCTAAATCCTTCCAGATCCCATTATTTAATATTGTTCTATAATTTGATGATTAAATAATGCTACTTAAAAAAAATCCTTTATCCTTAAATCCTTCACCAATAATCTCTTTTCCATAATTGTGGGTATCTCATGACTTACATTTAATTAATCCATTGTTGGTGAGCAATTGCTACACATTGCAATTAAGATAATATATAAAGCCACAGTGAGATCCATGTGTATTCTTCCCTGGGCTTGGGTTCACAAGGCCTCCAGACATCACATTTTAATTACCTCTGGCCATAGTTTGAAGTAATGACATCTGGTCCAAAGACCCTTCATCACACTGAACCCAGAATTAAGTCTGGTTGGATCATGAAAGACCTTTCCCTTAGATGAGTGGAACCATGTTGGGGCCTTGCTCAAGGTGTTGGGCCACTGACCTGGTAGCCTACATGGAAAAATACTAAGTGGGTAATGTCTCTGTTTCTAGCATCTATTGTTTTCTGTGTCGGGTGCTGGTGAAAACAGGCCGAGAAGTGAGCAGAACACTGGGATGCCATGCCTCCCCGTGAGTTTAAGTGAGAAACTGCCTGTCCTGGGACCAGAGCTCAAACTTTACTGTGTGTTCTTGGTGGGAGCATTGTTTCTCATGATACTCTGTCTGTTGGGCAGGGGTCACAGAGTCCAGGAAAGGTGAGGAAAGGGTGGGGGTTGGATGAAGGATGGGATCTTCACTGTGAAAGATGGCTAATCAGAGAGACTCCAACTCCGGAAGACTTGGACAGGTCGGAGAGAGATGGTACTGGATTCTGGCAGCTGCTAAATGTTTTAAGACCACCTTAGCCTGGTCTGTCATGGAAGAGGAGAGAGCTTGTTTATCTGTTGCTGGCCGGTTTACTGCGTTGTAGTGTGTTCTCTGCCTTTTACCCCTTGCCTGGAAGTTTCCCCCTCTTCCTTCTCTCCTTTCTTCCCCTTCCTTCCTTCCTTCCTTCCTTCCTTCCTTCCTTCCTTCCTTCCTTCCTTCCTTCCTTCCTTTCTGAGACAGGGCCTCACTGTGTAGCCTTGACTGTCCTATAACTTGGTATGTAGACCAGGCTGGCCTGGAACTCACAGAGATCCACCTGTCTCTGGCTCCCAGGGGCAAATGCTGGGACTAAAGGTGAGCACCACCATGCTTGGACCCTTTTCTTCTTCTTCTTCTTCTTCTTTTCTTTCTTTTTTTAAAAAATATTTTTATTTTATAATTAACTTAATTTTACATATCAGCCATATAATTAATTTAATTTTACGTATCTTCCCTCCTCCCACCCCCCAGCCTTTCCCCTCAATCCACCCCCCCCATTCCCACCTCCTCCAAGGCAAGGTCTCCCCTGTGGAGTCAGCCCAGCCTGGTAGATTCAGTTGAGGCAGGTCCAGTCCCCTCCTCCCTACACCAAGGCTGAACAAAGTGTCCCTGCATAGACCCTAGGTTCCAAAAAGCCAGCTCATGCACCAAGGACAGGTCCCCAGTCCCACTGCCTGGGGGCCTCCTAAACAGTTCAAGCTAATCAACTGTCTCACTTATCCAGAGGGCCTGGTCCAGTTCTATGGGGACTCAGCTCTTATCTTCTTAAAACGGGTGTTTTATTGCTTCTTCTCACCTGGCCTCTGCAACAAGGGGGAGACTTTGAGTTTACAGTGTTTGAAGAGCTTTTGTCCTATTTCATTGTGTTGCTTTCTGGATCTTTTTGCCCACAGTCAGTAAGCTTTCATGAGCTACCAGTAAGTATCAAGAAACAAATTGCCATCTGATAAAAAAGATAGATATCTCTGCAACCCCCTGCGTGGGCCAGGCAGTATTGCTGGCATAACGTCTTCCATTGGGCAAGGGTATGATGGGAGTGATGCAAAGCTGGCTATGTGTTTAAGTCAGGACGGAGAGGCATAGTTTACCACATCATCTGTGGTAGTAAAACAATGCAAGTCCACTCTGCTTATTGGTACTATCATTCCATTTATGATCTTAAAGCATGAGGCATTCAGTCTCTTTATTAGGCAACAGATCTAAAATTTAAAGCATTAGTCTGCTATAAAATTGCATTTTTATTATATCGACTTCGCTCCCAGGTGGGCATGGTATCGTAGAGTATCCGAGGATGCATGGAGGCATTTGGGATGCTGGAGTTCAGAATTCTCTCAACTTTTGTCCTCTATTCCTGTCTCTAGCCACCCCCCCATATATTTTTTTTTAATTGTTGAGAAAGCTTTTTTTGTGTGTTTTTGCTAATTACATGCTTTCATTCAACAGATATTTCCCAGGATCTGATGAAGAGCAGATGTTTTGAGAGATGCTGGGGAGGCAGGAGGGTATTAGAGTCCCCATGTATGGGGAGTGGTGAGGCAAGGAGGAGATATATGGAAGGTTACCTTCTCTTCCACCACTGGCCTACCCCAGGCCTCTGTAGGTCTGTAGTTACAGGAGATGCCTCTCTAGGTCTTATGAACCCTATCTGGAAGAGCCCCTTCATGTCAAAGGGGACCCAACTTGGTCTTCATAATGTCACTCCCATTTAAACAGACTCTCTGTACTTCCTCCAGTTAGCAGTCAGAAGTTCACTGGCTTTCTTGGAGTCCTTTGAACTTTTTTCTCTATATTACTTTAAAACTGCAACAAAATACTAAAACATATTTGCCTGAAAACTCCATGTTGGTTTGGCATGATTTCAGAAGTTACCTGGCAAAATCAATAAAAAAGAAACAAGGAAATATAATGTATACTTGGCATTTTCCTGCTGGCATGAACACAATTGTTGGATGTCATTTTAAAGAAGCCTTTTAAAGGTCACATTAAAAATAGAATAATTGGCTATGTTGTACAGCTCATGAAAGATCATGAATATGTAACTAAGTGATAAATTTTAAAAACAACCACTCTTCATTCTATAAAAATAGGTATCAGTGGCTTTGGTTAAATTGTCCCTTAAATTGTTCTTAAAAAGTACCAGGCCTTAAGCACTCTAAATTGGTGTAATGAAGATGACCAGAGAGATATTGGTTATAATGAAGTTACTGATGTCTAAAAATTCTGACAGATGGGAACAAATACAGAGACCTGCAGCCAGACAATATGCAGAGTCTCAGGCCTTGGAATACTCAGTCCTGAAAGGGGTGTCTCCATCAAAATCTGCCTGGCCTCAGGGAACCCTGTGGAAAAGGAGGCAGAAAGAATGTCACAGCCAAAGGGAATGGTGGACACCAAGGGGGGCTGGAGAGATGGCTCAGAGGTTAAAAACACTGGCTGTTCTTCCAGAGGTCCTGAATTCAATTCCCAGCACCCACATGGTGGCTTACAACCATCTGTAATGAGATCTGGCTCCCTCTTCTGGCCTGCAGGGATACATGCAAACAGAACATTGTATACATAATAACTAAATAAATCTTAAAAAAAAAAAAAAAGCCAGTGGTAGTGGTGCACGCCTTTAATCCCAGCACTGGGGAAGCAGAGTCAGGCGGATCTCTGTGAGTTCGAGACCAGCCAGGGCTACAGAGTGAGTTCCAGGACAGGCTCCAAAGCTACACAGAGAAACCCTGTCTTGAAAAACCAAAACAAAACAAAAAACAAACAAACAAACAAAAATAAGGGTCTTTCTAAGCACAACAGGATGGATGCACACATAAACTCTGAGACTGAGGTAGCATGCACCGGGCCTGCAGGAATCTACACCAGATGGGGTCCTAGTGTGGAGAGGACAAGTGGACACACATCTCTATCCCTAACACAGAAGCTATTTCCAATTGATAACCACTTGGAAATGAATTTTAGTTCTCTCCAAGGGAGTTTCATTAGGTAAACAAACTAAAGGGATGCTCATGCTCAACGGTAGATGCCAACAGGAAATGATTCCAACAGCATCTTTGGAGGATCCTTGTCTCATAATGTTGCCTGGGGGCCTTTTCTTTCTTTCAATTTTATCTTTATCTCTATTTTATTTTTTCTCCTTTTTCACCCCACAGATCCTTTGTGTGTGTGTGTGTGTGAATATATATATATATGCTTCTGGTGTTGTGCTTTTATGGGATTCCTGAGTGTGTAAATGAGTGGATCTGTTTTTGTGCCTTTTCTTGGGCTCTTTTCCTTCTGTTTGTTTGTCTTGTTCAATTCCAATGTGTTAGCTTTGTTTTGTCTTATTTTATGATTATCCCTTAGAAGCCTGTTTGTTTTCTAATGAGAGACCGAAAGGGTGTGGATCTGCATAGAAGGAGAGGTAGAGAGGAACAGGGAGGAGTAGAGGGAGGGGAAACCATAATCAGGATGTATCATGAAAAAATACTTTCAATAGAAGAAAAAGAGAAAGAACGTTTTGTGAGATGGAGTGTGCAAAATGTGCACATAATGTGAATGTTAGCTACATGGGAGTTATGTTCATTGTGTTATATGCAGACACTTGGCTCTCATCTATATTAATAAAGTAGATATAATTCAGGTTACCAGTGTGAAATTCTCAAGACCTCCAGGGTCACTTTATGTACAGGGACAAAGCATATTTCTATACAGCTGGGTGGATATGGTGAAAGATGTTCATAGTTGGCTGCAGAAGTCTCTAGAAGGTAAAGGAGGAAGGTCAGGCTTGGAGGAAAGAAAAAGACCCTCTACAGCTTCCACCTAGATTCCTGTGTAATTAACTGCCTTCCATGCTTTATTTGGACAGCTTCCTATACCAGGAGTCTGTGTCCGTGACACATGGTGGCTTGGTTAGTACCAGCACTTGGGAGACAGAGGCAGGTGGATCTCTGGCAGTTCCAGGCCAGCTTGGTCTACATATCAACTTCCAGGCCAGCTAGTGGTGCATAGTGAGACCCTGTATCAAACCAAACCAAACCAACCAACCAACCAAGCACCCCAAAATATATGTGACAGTTTGAAATCATTTGGTAAATGGCTTTTTGTCATTTTAAAGCAGCAAGAGAAACATCAGCTTCTCAAGTGGATGCTGAGTTCTGCTGTAGTTAGAGCATCAAGTTCAACAGTATTATATAACATTGAATCTGAGTTGGCGAGGCCAAAGAAATTCACATGGAGCTCAGACTCACGTGGTACTCTTGGGAGCATGGAAGCTGAGACGGGGGAGCAAGACAGCAGGGGAGCATGGCTGCTCTGGGTGGATCTTGAAGAGAATATGGAGTAGAGCCTTACTTCCTGGAGCTTTGAGGAGCTGCTATTGGCAGTCTGAGAATTCCCAGGTGCTAACCCTTCTAGAAACTAATTAAGGGCTACCCTGGGGTGGGGTTGAGGAATTCTCCAATATGAAGACAGCCAAGTAAGTCAGTAAATCAGCCTCCAGGCTGATTCATAGTAATACCCCTTATCCCTTATCTTGCTCAAGTCTTCTGTGGGGTGTTGAAGATTTGAGGCAAGCTTTGGTAAGGTCATTCTGATTAAAGGCACGTGGCCTCATGGCTAGCAATGGCATCATTGAGGGTCTCCCACAGCATTGATTAATAACTTTGGTATTAGTTGGTCACTGTCTAGGTAAATAATAATTTTGATTCCAAATGCATATTTTGGAATATGTCACGAATCTCATCCCAGGCTTTAGTCACAACTGTTTTTGCGCATTATTGCACTTGTCAATGTCCAGATTTTCCAAGATCCAGAGCCGGGGCACTTCATTTTCTCTGATGGCCATTTCATTTCATTTTCAAATAGATGAAATGATTTCCTTGCCCTTGTGCGCGCACGTGTGTGTGTGTGTGCGTGTGTGTGTGTGTGTGTGTGTGTGCGTGTGCGTGTGTGTGTGCGTGTGTGTGTGTTTACGTTTTCTCTGCTTTGTTGTAAATGGTCCTTTCCAAATGCAGAGAGAAAGCCAGCAGGTTTTCTCTGCTTGTGATGCCAATTAACGGTGGAGCTGGAAAACTTAGCCCTCATTTGATTTAACTCGATACTCAGTTAGTTTTCAACAAGTATCTCATCTTTTCCATTATTGTCTCTTCAGACTCACGGTGAAGCCATCAGACACTGAACCTTTCAGAGATTGGTTGCTGGATCTTTTGTCCTGTTTTCTTATTATTTCACTGTTTACCGTCATCTCCGATGACATTTTCTCCTTCCTTTAGTCATTTGTGGAAGAAGCAGGCACATTTTTTCAGAGCAAAATACCTTTTTTGTTTTTTCTTCCAGATTGCAAAGCTAGGATGTTGTTCCCTGGCCTGCGTTAAATGTGCCCATCACTAGTTATTAAATGCCATCAAACTGACTCATGGTCATGTTCCAGCAGAAACCTCAATATTCCTTTTCAGTCTGCTCTAGCTTGTGTCTTTCCGTGCAAGCTTGTTTGGGTTGAAGTTAATCTCTCACTTCTATTATTGCTCTGAAAATAACAATGATTATGGCGATTTCTGAGTAACTTATCATTTGTTTGAAGTGTATAGATGAATGGCAACCTAAAAAGATGTATTCTTTTTCTTTTACTGTTACACAGAACAGTGAGCTTGAATTCACATATTTCGGGCTGTGGTAATGGCTCAGTGGGCAAGAGCGTTTGTTGCATAAAGCATAAGGACCTGGGTTCAGACTCCCAGAACCCAGGCATGGTGGTGTGCATTCATAACTCTGACACTGGGGACAGGGCTGAGAGACAGAGACAACCAGATCCTAGGGACTTGATGGACAGCCGGGCTAGCTGAAATGGCAAGCTCCATGTTCTTGAGAGACCCTGACTCAAATCATCAGGTGAAGAGTGATTGAGGAGAACACGGAACCTTCTAGCCTCTACACATGCATTCATGGGTATACACTTTCTTGCCTTGTGCATGCACATGTTTATACCACCCCCACATACAATTAATAAACACAAATAAATTTGCATGCATTGAGTTTTCCATGTTTCTCATGTTTAATGGTTCTGCATGCCAGAGGCATCCAGCCTGAAAGAAACTTAGAATCCTGTCACCCTTGGATGATCTGTGACCATACTTGTCCCAAAGGTCAAAGAGAAAGCCCTGCATTTAGGAAGGCCCCTCCATAGGAGTTCAGTAGATGTGATGAGTTATTGTCTTGTTGAATGTAACACGTGTATCCAACTTACAAATGCTTTGGTTGACTGAGTGAATGGGAACTTGTGAAGACCTACTGCCTTAGGAGTTGGCTGGGTATTTGATGGCTTTGTCTAACATGGAGTAATTTAGCCTATGATTTTGGGGCATCTGATCTACTTTGCTCCATGGTAGCCCACTGTGGATACCAGTTGTGGGAAGGATGCTGCAGATCTGGGTGAAGCCCTTTTCTCCAGGTATGTGTTATCCATTGATGAGAAGATCAGCCCACATAGTGCAGAAAGACAGAGCCACATGGGAAATGGATCTATTGGGCTGTGCATTCATTGTTTATTGTTAGGAGTTGATGTAAGTAGTGGGGTGCCAGATAAGCAAGTCTTAGACTGTGAGACAGCTGGTCACTGGGGAGATGGTGCCACTGTCTTCTTCCTTGGAAAATCCTCTTCTGTTCCTCACAATTTTAGGTGGAGTTCCTCAAGTCCACTTGAATTGCCAGGGAAGTTTCTTTCCACCAAGTCAGCTGAATGCAGATGTTTGTCACAGTACAATACAGGTTACCTTCACAGCAATGCCTAGATTAATTGAATAGCCAAGCCGAACCTAAAACATGGCTCTGCAGGAGGCTATGGACACCCTCAGGCATTTGCCTCCTTGTGTGTAAGTCAGGGAACAGGATAGCAGAGAGGAGGGGAGGGGGTGGAGGCATCTCCCTTCCCCAGGAACGTGGAAGTCAGCCAAAGGGTCTACAGCTTCTAGGGTGGAGCAGGAGCCAGGCAGGGCCAGTGAGCTGTGGAGGGTCTTGTATGTTAGGGAGAGAAGCCAGGACTTGGGCCTCAGGGAGGAGGGGTCACTAACCCTTGATGGTGCTCCATATAGAGGAGGGCCGGGAAGGGCTTCTATGCATCTCCTTTTAGGAAATGAGGAACAGGCTTCATTCCCCTGGGCCAGTATCCTCTGTACTAACAGTAGAGGGCTATGGTGGCAAGTCCCAGTGGGTTAGAAGGAGGAGAGACCCTTGACTTGAATTGTGATGCATACCTGCTGGCATGTGCTAGGCATAGCAGGAGACCAAGAAGACAGCAGGGAGAAGGAAAGGAAGGGATGATGCATGGGTGCTGGAAGGCTCCTGTGGGCACTGGGGACATTGTTTCCAGGTCAGGTGGTGCCATCAGAGCACACAGAACTGCTCCCACTCGGGGTGGACTACTGAGTGCCATTAGGGTCGGGACTGTGAGGACTCCAACCTTACACACTCTCAGATGACTGTGGATACCCCTTGATGCACAACTGCCTGCCCGTGTGCCCTGGGCCCTCCTCCCCTTCTTTATTTACTTTTTCTTTTTTATTCATTTATTATTTAGTATCTAAACAATTATGTTTCATAATTACCTTTTTAAAAACCAAATTTGTTTTTTAAAATATTTATTTTTTGTGTGTGTATCTGTGTGTCTCTTTGTGTGTGTGTGTGTGTATATGTCTGTGTCTGTGTGTTGGTGTAAGGGTATGTGTGGTTGAGTTCAGGGGTCCATGGAGGCCAGAGGTGTCAGATACCCCTGGAGCTGGGTTGTAGGTGGTTGTTGGCCACCTGATTTGGGTGTTGGAAGCCAAACTTACATCTTTTGCGAAAGCAGCGAGCACTCCTAACCACTGAGCCAAGAAAAAAAACGTTTTTGTTGATTGTCTTCCTTCCTCTTTTACCTGTTCCCCTTCCCTACTTTGTACCCATCAGCCTCCTGTCGCCCTCCTTTCCTTTTTCAGGCCATAGGGTTCCCTTTGCCCACAGTGAGTTGTGAATCTGAAGGGCTTATTCCTCAAGTGGGTATGGATCACCCTGTGTGGCCAGTGTGTGGATTAGTCCTGAGTGAGGAACAGTCTCTGCCTTCAGGGTTCAAGGTGGATGACTCTCATTCTAGGGCTAGTTCAGACGAGCAAACCTGTAGTCGGGTCAGTAGGTCTTGTGGCCTCGGTGCAAGCTGTGTGCTCTATGGCCAGGAAGGGGATGCTTGGAGAAGGCACGCGGAAAGGGAGATAGTATCTGGAAGATTTTGAACTCTCCTCAGTTTGGGCTTGCTTTGATTCAAGGGCTCTTTTCTAGTTCTGTGTTGTAGCAATTTACAAGCACAAGATTGGCAAACTATTCTTATTTACAAGCAAAATGCATCAGAAAAGATGGAAGGTATATAAGTTAGCATCGCTATAGCTGTGATGAAACACCATGACCAAAGACAAATTGGGAAGGCAAGGGTTTATTTCACTCACACTTCCCTATACCAGTTCATCCTCAAAGCAGTGAGGACAGGAACTCACACAGGGCAGGGACCTGGAGGCAGGAGCTGATGCAGAGACCACGGAGGGGTGCTGCTTACTGGCTTGTTCTCTGGGGCTTGCTCAGCCTGCTTTCTTATAGAACTCAGGACCACTAGCCCAGGGATGGCACCACCCACCATGGGCTGAGGCCTCCCCCATCAGTCAATAATTTACAAAATGTCCTACAGGCTTGCCGACAGCCTGATCTTATGGAGGCATTTTCTTAATCGAGGTTTCCTCCTCTCAGACGACTTCAGTTTGTATCACCCTGACACAAAGCTAGCCAGCACAGAACGGGGCCCTCTGGTTGTGCTCCAGAGACACCCCATTAGGAATCTGGGTGATCTGCACCTGCTTTTGGAGAAAGGGTTTTTGCAAACCTGACTAAGATTAACATGAGGTCACAGAGTAGATGGACCCTAGTCCAGTGTGGCTAGTGGGTTTGGGGCATGGGGCACAGCACAGGATGGAGGGAAGACACCAGAAGTAGGTGTCACATGACAAGGAGACAATCCAGAGGAAACATGTTCTCCTGACTGACTTAACCTCAGACTTTCATCCTCTGTGCTCGAGGTACCGGAAGTGTGAGCCACTCAGACTGGGCCACCAGAGCTGACTAACCCAGACTGCAGAAACCAAACTCCTGCCTTTTGGGCCTTCTTCGCTTCTCTCTTCTTGCATGGGGCTTCGGCTGACCCTGATGCCTCCTGGCTCCTCTCCTGACTTGGTTGTGTTGGCATTTTTACTGTGGTCTGCCAGGCTGTGGCGGTCCGTCTGGTGGACTTCTCCTGCCCCTTTTATATTCTTCATCTCTTTTCTGTGGGTCCTCCTTCCACACCACCACGACTCTAGGCCTCCAGGGCCTCTGCGTCCAGGAACGGCCCCCACTCATCTCTGGGAATTCACTGTCACCTCACTGATGGGAGAGATGACACCTGAGAGGGGATGTCTGTTGCCAGCGACGGTGGTCTTTGCCACCAGCCTTTCCTCTACACAAGATATTGTTTGACATGAGGAAGTTTTTTGTTTAGTTTCATGGTCTTTCTTTTTATTTATTTATTTGTGTGTTTGTTTACTTTTCTATTTATTTAGTTACTTATTTATGTGGTGGCGGTGGTGGGGGAGAGTCTCACACTCTAGCCCAGTATTGTCCCTGAATTCACTCTGTAGTCATGCGGGTCTTGAATTTGTGGCTGTCTTCCAGTCTTAGCCCCATGCATGCTGAGATTATAAGAACGGGACATCATACCTGGCTTTAGAAATACTTTAGATTGCCTAAGCTTTTCTCTCTCTATTTTGGCAACCCTTAGAGAAATTCCTCTCTCTATATATTTCAGTATAAATTGACACCAGGTGTCTTCCTCGATTTCTTTCTACTTTATTTACTCAGGCAGGTCCCTTGCTGAGCCTTGAACCCTCCAGTTCCTGATAGTCTAGCTCTCCAGCTTGTTCTGGGGCAATCCCTTTTTCCTGCTTCCCAAGAGCTAGGAAGATTACAAATAGCTACCATGCCCGCCTGTTTTTTATTGTGGGTGCTAGGGATTTGCACTCTGATCCTTAGGTTTGTGCACTGAGTGACTTTTCCACTGAACCATTGCCCTTGCTCCTGTGTGTTTTTTTAAAAGTTATTAATTTGGGTGTTATTGTTTTATAGCTTCTGATACAAAATATTTGGGACACAATTATAGCCTGTTTGAAGAGGACCATGGAAACAAGTTAGCTTCTGGAAGGGGGAGGTAGTTTGAGATGTGGGCAGTTTTCCTTAGTGACTAGTGTTTGGGACATGGGGTGGCTCTCCATTCTGGTTTCCTTGGATTCCTACCATGTAGGTGCTGTGGTGGACTGATAGCTGGTGATGACATTAGCAGTGGATGCTCAGGAGACATGGCTGATTCAGGATTCCAAGCAGCAGCATTGGAACGTATTAACAAGATGAACACACTCAGCTCCATTTCTGAGATACTTTGAGCCGTGCAGCTATGTCTGAGATGTGTGTCTGTCACTGTTGGAGACCATTGTGTGTGTCAGTCACTGGCTGTCGAGATGCAGGCTGTGGCTTGGAGTCAGCGAGTTAATCGCTGGGAACAGGATGTTCTCATACCCCCCAATTCATGTGGAGTTTTTTGTTTGTTTTTAAATTGTGACGAAATGTGTCTGACATAAAGCTAAATGAGTTATAATCATCTTTTAAAATATTTATTTTTATTATCTTTAATTGTATGTGTGCATGCATGCACATGTATGAGTGCAGGTGTCTATGGAGGCCAGAGCTGGCATTGGATGCCCTGGAGCTGGAGTTACAAGCAGTTGTCAGCACCAGATATAGTTCTGGGAACCAAGTTCAGGTCCCTCTAGAAAAGCAGTAAGCGCTCTTAACTGCTGGGCCATGTTTCTAGCCCTGTTAAAGACAACTTAACATGAGCAGTTTCACTGCTTTGGGGACATTTACAGTGTGTGCCCATGTCACTGTTCCAAAACACTGTCATATTGTTGGTTGTTGTTGTTGTCGTTTTACATTTTTTGGCTCTTTGTTCTTTGCGGGAGCCCACCACCCAGCTCCCAAATAAGTCACACGGAGACTTATTATTTATGCCCAGCCTTAGCTTGGCTTGTTTCTTGCCAGCTTTTCTTAACTTAAATTGTCCTATCGCTCTTTTCTCTGGGCTTTTGTCTTTCTCTATTCTGTATACCTTTCTTTCTTACTCTGTTGCTGGTTGTGTAGCTGGGTGGCTGGCCCCTGATGTCCTCCTCTCCTTCTCCTTTTCTTGCTCCTTGATCTTTTCCCTCCTCCTATTTATTCTCTCTGCCTGCCAGCCCCGCCTATCCTTTCTCCTGCCTTGCTATTAGCCAGTCAGCTCTTTATTAGACCATCAAGTGTTTTAGACAGGCACAGTAACACAGCTTCACAGTTAAACAAATGCAGCATAAAAGAATGCAGCACATCTTTGCATCATTAAACAAATGTTCCACAGCATAAACAAATGTAACACATCTTAAAATAATGTTCCACAACACTGTAACCAAGAGGAAACCCTATACCCATAGCTGTTGCTACCCTCTTCTCTGTTTCCCCAGCCCCTGACCACTCTCATCTGTTTCCTACTGTGCATATTTCATATTAATGGCACAAGGAAGCCAGGGACCTTTCCAGTCTGACTTCTTTTCCTTCACATAGTTCAGGATTTGCTGCGATGGTGGCTCCTAGCAACCCTTCATGGGAGGCTAAATGGGATTCCTGTGTGCAAATGAGCCACATTCTGTTCACACATCCATCCTTGATGGGCACTTGGGTGGCTTCTGCTGTGAACATAGCTTCTGGGAGGGGTCCTAAACAGGATTTTAATAATTAAATTCCTGTAGTATATGCCTAGGTTTGGCCATGCTAGATCACATAATAATCCCTCCACTTTGTTGAGAATGACATTCTTTTGTTTTATTTATATGGGTTTCATCCAAGTTACTCAGATGAGTGACAGATTGATCTCAAAATTTCCCCCTTTCAATTAAAAACAAAAATTTACATCCATTATAGTTGAATACTGACTGTCCCCCCATGAGATGTATGTTAAAGCCTTATTACTTGGGATCATGATGTTGGGAAATGGTGAAGCTTTTAGGAGCCAGGACCCAATGGGAGGTGTGTATTCGAGAGGAAATGTGGGACTCTGGTGGCTTCTTCTTTATCATTTGCTTTCTGGTCAAAAAGCATGTGTGCATGTATGTGTATCAGGGCTGTGGAGTGGTGTGTTCCACCATGAACTCCCTACCATTGCTGTTGGGAACCCTCACCAGAAACCCTGTCTCAGATGAGGGGCTGCAGAACATTCCTTAATTACCTCAGGGTTTTTTTTGTTTTTTTGTTTTGTTTTTTTTTTTTTTTTTTTGGTTTTTCGAGACAGGGTTTCTCTGTGTAGCTTTGCGGCTCTCCTGGAATTCATTCTGTAGTCAGGCTGGCCTTGAACTCACAGAGATCCACCTGTCTCTGCTTCCCGAGTGCTGGGATTAAAGGCGTACACCACCACTGCCCAGCTACTGCAGGTATTTTTAATAGGTACAGGAAACAGGCTAATAATCCTGTCTAAGATCAATGTGAGTCTCTTTCATGTTCTTCACTGTTCAAGATCTTCATGGGGATCAAGGGCTAAGGAACTGATGCTCACACTGCTTGCCTCTGAGCAAAGGGAAATGTGTCCAGCATACTGAAGGAGAGAGTCGAAGGAGCATACTGAGGGACAAAGTCTCAGAGCAGCAAGTATGTCCTAAGGGTTTCCAGCTCACATGTCTGCATCACTGCCGAGTACAAGGCATTGGAGTGCTGCTGCCTTCTTAATTAAAGAGAGCAGGCTGGAATCCATTTTAGGACCCAGAGCATCATAGTGCCTGTTCTGTGGAGGAACCTCCGGCTGGCCAAGAACACTGGTTCTGTTCTCCAGGAAAGTCTTGTTCTACTGTTACAAACCACTTCCTCCCCTAGAGTACCCCAGTTAACGCTCACCATATGCTCCAGGAGAAACCAAGAGAAATTGGTACTTAAGAACCCATGAGCCAGGGATGAGATGAGCAGGCCCATGAATTCTGTTGTGGTGTATCTGCCAGACTTGTACCTCTCTATTGACATTTAAACCTGTTCAAATTGAATGAAGCTAGATTTTCTGTTCTTCAGCTACCCTGGTGTGTATCAGTTGCTTCGTAGGCAGTTGTGGGCAGAGGCTCCTAGGCTGGGCAGAGAAGTTGCAGAGTACCTCCATCACTGTGCTACGTACGCCTGGGCAAAACTGGTAGGATTGTGGCTACAGGAGTGACTGTAGCAGCAGTGTTAGGGAGCTGAGAAGCACTGGGCACCGGGTGCTGGATGAGTCAAGGGAGAGCAGAGCTGACATCTTAGAAGTGTGACTCATCAGCCTGGCTGTCCCTGTGTGTCGCCGTGGCTTAAGTTCCGTGCTGCCCACAGTGCTGTCAGCATAGGCAGTGTGGCACTGGTGTTGTCTGTGAGTGGGTCTTGACTAGTTCTCCCTTGGGAGATGAGGACAGACTCCCAGAACAGTAACGGAGAGGCAGTTTTACAGTGCTGTGAAATAGTTGTGTCTCACAGGTGGTGCTTTGGCTCCCTGAAAGTTCGTCTTCATTGTACTTTACAAAAGTGTACATCAGAAATAGTGAAAATGAAAGCCAACTGGGCTTGCTGTACGCGCTGCAAAGGGATGCTCATTCGAGGCGCCTTTTGGCTTTGGCACCAGCAGTTGCTGGCTTTTAGGGCAAGTGTGCTCATAAAATGGAGATGACTCACTTAGGATGGCAGTTCATCCTGGTACAGCTCAGGAGGTCTGAAGTCCAAGAACAAAGCATCAGAATGGCCACGTGGACTTGAGGGGAAACTTTCGCTGTCCTCCATCTTTGGGTCTTTCCTGGTGGCCTTGGTTTACTTAGTGTTTCTATTGCCGCGATGAAACACCATGACCCAAAACAAGTTGGGGAGTGAGGGGTTTATTTGGCTTACACTTCTACATCATAGTTCATCATTGAAGGACATCAGGATAGGAACTCAAGCAGGGCAGGAACCTGGAGGCAGGAGCTGATGCAGAGGCCGTGGAGGGGGTTACTTACTGACCACGGTTTGCTCAGCCTGCTTTCTTGTAGAACCCAGGATCACCCACCCAGAGGTGGGCCCATCCACAATGGGCTGGGGCTTTTCACATCAATCACTAATGAAGAAAATGCCCTACAGGCTTGCCTACGCCCAAATCTTATGGAGATGTTTTTCACAATTGAGGCTCCCTCTTCTGTGATGACTCTAACTTGTGTCAAGTTGACATAAAACTAGCCAGCACATGGCCCTCCCTTTGCAGCTGAGTCTCAGACAGTCCCTATCGCTGTCTGTACCTAGTGACCCTTCTGTGTGTGTTTCTGCCTACCCTTCCCTTCTCTGATACAGATTCCCCACTTATCATTGTCTTTAGGGGCTCCCCTCACACAAATGTGAGTTTTCTATGTAAAGATTCTATTCCTGGATCACTCCATGCTACTGAGGCTTCTATGTTAGCTCTGGGCTGCTAACAGGATCCTTGAGACTTGAGTCATATGTGATAAGCAGAAGTGTGTTATTGCTCACAGTTCAAGCACAAGACTCATTCCCCTTCCTGTGATCACGTGATGGAGCCTAGGTGGGTAAGAGAAGCGAGTGATAGTCCCTCCCCTTTGTAGGACAGACTCTGGAGCCCTTATAGCTTAATCACCTCTTTACAGACTCCCAGTATTTTCCCAATGATGAGTGTACTTGAACTTAAATTTTGAAGAGGTCATTCAAATACAAGACTGGTGTTAGGACTCACGTATATTTCAGATGAAGTCGGAGAGATGGGCATGAGCTTCCAGTACCTCAGGTTCAGATAGGCTGGTTTGGCTGGAAAGGGTGGTAGTGGGTTACCTGGCCAGTGTCTGTTTTCTCTGTCCCCAGGTCTTTTCTTTACTCTGTCTAGCACTTTGTGTACACCTTGACTTCCCTCTCTGTACTGTCTGAGGGTAGGACAGTGGGACCTAGTGGGGACAGCAAGGCAGCAGATGGGGTACGGATGGATAGCCAGCCTTACCTTGGACGAATGATCTGGAGGCTCCACTTCCTTCTTGCTTTGGTCTCCTCTGCCCTCTGGCACATGCTGTGTTCCCTGGTGAGCTCCTAAAAGATTCCATTTTGTTCCAGATTATTCAGGTCATGAGGAAACCCAAGTGTAATGTGCTATGCTCACTCTCTGCTTACTGTTCAAAACTGCTTCACTGAGGTTCAGGCCCCTCAGTGGCTGTGGGTCTGGCCCAGTTTCCCCACCTGTCCTCTTCTGAATTTCAAGTATGTTTTAGATAGTCCTCATCATTTAGAAGTCAAGCTTTGCCTCCTGGAAACTGTCTAGACAGGTATCCAATTTGCACCAATCAGCAGGCCTTCTCACACGATTGCTTTCCTTTTTTCCAAGCTCTCCCTAACATGACTGAGCTGGTAGAAAGTTTAAAAAGAAAGGAGAGAGAGAGAGAGGGGGGGGGGGGGGGGGAGAAAAGCAAGGAAAATTGAAAAGTTCGGTAATGTAATTCAGGTTTGTTCCTGCTAAATTGCACTAATTCCTCTGTTTAGCATGTCTAGATTACTGACAGGAGATCAACAGAGACTAAGACATAGGGACATTTTTTCCTTTCTGCTGTGTTTGACTCCTTGGTCTTCCTCTCTTTGCCTTGCCTCTGCCTCTAGTCATGGGTCTTTTCGTGCCTGCCATCTGCAAGGCATGCCTGCTCTTCTGGGCCACTGCGGCTTTGTCCTGAGTCATTGAGTCATGGTGGCTTCTCATACTCTACCCTTGACTCATTCTCTTCTAGTTTCTCTTAGGCCTGGCACTGGGGACAAGGACCATATGTTGGTCCCATCTTTCTGTCTGATAGTGTTAGAGAGTTGTGTGGGAGGAAGGGAAGCCGGGCGAGGGGGTGGGTATGCTCACTTAATTAGGGCTAGATACAGAGAAAGAAGTCATTGTGGCTTGAGCCAACCAACTGTAGTGTCTGCTGGCTCTGGACTTGGCTTCGGACCTCTGTGCTGTGGTGACCTGTATGTGACACAGCCACATGAATCAGGAAGTTCTTGTGTGTGTGTGTGTGTGTGTGTGTGTGTGTGTGTGTGTGTGTGTGTGTGTTCACGCATCTTGTTCAAGCTTTTAGTGGGAAGTATCCCAAGATGCTGAAAACATTCCTACATAGTAAAAAACCTCTTTCCCAATTGTCAGTATTCTCAAAAGTGGTCCAACCTTTTTGGGTGTTAAGTGTGGAAGCATGGTCTAGGTTCAATGAGAAATATACATACATTTGTCATTTCTTTATTAAATTTTGGTAGCACTTGGGGATAGACGGATGTCCTTAGGACAGGTGACTCCAGCAGCTCCACGGACAGTAGGGCTGGAATACACCCAAGCCTCAGGAGAGATGAGGAATGCTGTCAGGAAGGGTAGGACCTGTGGCAGGGGACCAAGGAAAGAGGTGAGAAACTCAAGATGTAGGTATCTAATAGTTTTTTCTTCTGCTTTCTATTTATGTGGGTTCTGTCTATGCCCCCACACTCCTCCTGCTCTGCTCTGAAAGCCACAGGCTCCTGTCCATTCTCTGTCAACCCACTGTGTATAGCCACGTGCCCTGTTTCAAGACTTCCACCCATGGGTAGCTCTTGGCAGGCATGTTATTTCCAGTTTTCTTTACCAAGATCTTCTGATATTTCTGAGGTCTTCCAGAGCCAGAACTCTGAAGTCTGAGAGGAGACTCTGTTGACTTATATATATTTTAGCTCAAAAATCTACAAATGGAATCATTTTAATATGCGTTTTTCTCCAGAAATATGTAAATTAATAATTGGTTCATACATTATTCAAGAAAAACTTATTTTGTATCACCGATAGCTCTTGTAATCTTATATAAAGATATGCTAATGGATTTAATTAAAATAATTATGCTGAATAATGTAGCTGAACTTTACCCTAAAATAGTATCTATTAATCGTCATCAGTAGTAATATTTTTAGGCAGAGAGACACTCTTAGCATTAAACTGACACTGGGTAGAAAGCGCATTTTTTTGTTTTGTTTTACAGTTTGTATTAAGTTAGCATTCTCATGAGAGGCATGACAATGAAATTATGTGAACTATAAAATTTATTTAATTTTTTAAACCCCAACTCTTTTCCTGTTGAGAAAACTTTAAAAGCATCTTCTGCCCTTTTGTGGTCCTTTTAATGAGTTTCCCGTTTTTCCCTTTGAAATTTTGGTTTCTCTGTGTTCCTTGTCCATTTGGTTCCCTTTTGACCTCATTTACCTTCTTTGGGGTTTTGATTGCCGAATGCTCTGAATTCCTGATTACTTGGATATTAAGAGATGAACCCAATTTTAGGAAGGACACTCGGCAGCCTGCCTGTCTCCTCATAGAAGTGGAAATAGCTTTTCCTGCAGCATGATTCTGTGTCTTACACCATATATCACTTGCTGGCTTTCATCTGCCCTCAGTGGTGGATCGGTGTCGCAAAACACATCCCCACATCTCTCTCTGTCTCTCTGTCTCTGTCTCTGTCTCTGTCTCTGTCTCTCTCTCTGCAGTTATATGAGAAGTCAGCCTTGGGTTTTGTGCCCTCAGGCACACCCACCTTGTTTTTTCTTTGAGGCAGGGTCTCTCACTGGCCTGGAGCAAGGCTAATTATCTGTTAAGCCCCAGGAATGTGCTTGTCTTCACCTCTCCAGTGCTGAGATTAGAAGTGTTGCACCATGATGTCAAGCTTTTCTTTACGTGAGTTTTGGAGCTCGAACTCATATCCTTGTGTTTGTAAAAAAAAAAAAAAAAACAAAAAACAGAACAAAACAAAACCCAGACACACTTCACCAACTGGGCCATCTCCCAGGCCCTCATTGCACATGCCTGTGCGTGAGGCCTCAAGTGCGTGTTTTGTTCTCAGTATATCCCTAGGTCAGTGGACGTTTGCCCACAGGCTCAAGTGTATTCAGAATTGGACTTGTCCATCAGGATGGATGGATAAAAGCTCCATCCAGTTTAAAGAGAACCTCAAGCCTGGCTTGAATCTGCTGTGATGCTTCTTTAGCTGTATTTCAAACCAAATAGAAGGAAATAACTGGCTTAAAAAAAAATCGACATTCAGTTGTAAGTTCCCCTCTGACTTAATGAAGAGCAGATGAGTAAACAGAACCCAGATCAGTGGGCTTGTCTGAATTCCTGCAGGGGGCTTTGCCGTTCTTTGATAGAGCAGGGCATAGGGTAAATGGCCCATGGTACCCAGCCTCATGGGATGGATTGAGAGAGATACGCCCCCTGCCCCTCCACTCAGCTCTGTCTCTTGGCAACATCCCGAAGGCCTGTCCACCATCCCATTCCCCCAACTCCACAGCCTCAGAAATGGGTGAGTGGTTTCACACTGTGCAAGGCCCAGGAAGCCTGTACTACGCCACTGTTGAGGAGAGATTGTCACATTCTGAGCAGACCTTTCTTTGTGTGAGGAAAAGCCTTCACTGATTTTCCTAGAAGAAGAGAAACCAAACAAATCCAGAAGAAAATGCAAATGCCCTTTCATTGCTCGTTGAGAACTCCGATTGACTAGTTATAAAATTTCCAGGGAGTTCAGACTCGGGGTGGAAAGCCCTGCAGGCAGGGTGCTTTCTGAGTTAACATTTGCTGCATCCGCATGCTGTCCTGTGGGCCACTGTGCTGGTGGAACTGGCCAGAGTCTGTTGTGTACTGGATACCCTTTGGCATCCCTGGGCAAGCTTATGTGCTCATGGCGTTTCTTTCTTCCAGTGTCTCGGGGAGGCAGGTCCTATCAACCATAGCCATTAGTTACTACCTGGTAGTACATTAGAATTGCAGATGGTGGACTCCATCATCGTTCCTAATACTAGTCTGGAGCCCTGCCCTCAGTCACCCTGCACTGTCTCTCTCGTCCACACTGCTGGTATCAGTACACCCGTGAGCCATCACCTTTTTTGCTATGGGTGTCTCTTTAGATAAGACTGCCCAGTGTCATCTGCCCACAGTGTGCTGTGTCTTGGCTTTTTTTTTGCCCTTCCACTTGACCAAGTCCTGCCCTCAGAGCAGTGGCCCCACTCTGTAGAGGACATTGATGCCTCTAGCAAGCTCAAGCCCCATCTCTAGCACTGTGAACTCTGAGCATATCCTAGTATTTACTGGAAACAAGACAAGCAAGATGTGGTCCTCAGCCAGGTGGTTCACACTGGCCCAGGGGTGAGTCGGGGAGGGAGGGAAGCAGAGCTGCTGAGTCTGGAACATAAGATAAGGTGGTTTTCTCCCTTTGCTGAGAGTGTCAACAGGCATGGCTGCAAGCGGAGAGGCAGGGGTTGTTTCAGAACCCAGTGAAGACCTCACCAGGCTTCCTTTCTTTTGGGAGACCTGGTGACTGTCATTGCCTCCTGTTCTCTGGGAAAATGGAGAACAGAGGTCATCCTTTTCTATGGACACATGAGCAAGCCAACTTTGGATTACTGCCCTTAAGAATGTCTCTAGCTATTTAATTCAGCATTTCTGTGTCCTGGAGAGACTGGGGTCTAAACTAAGTGTGGGGACTAAGCAGATTAACTGAGGTCGTGTTGGTGGGGTTGCCATGGGAGAAGGTATAGTGCATAAGCCCATAAAGGAAACCATAGGGGCTCTACATTTTTTTGAAGAGGGTTCTTCAGGTGGACCAGAGCCCAGGAGCCTGAGGCAATGCTGGCCAGGTCACCCTTACCCCGAGAGCAGAGGATGTCATTATTTGTCACTATATATATATTTCCCAGGAAAAAAAATGAGCTCGAGGGGGTCAGAGCAGAGGTAGGAGGTTGAGGCATTGGATGGGATATTTACAGAAGGGAGAAGGTGTCAGGGTCGGGGCAAGTTTAATACCAGGTAGCTTTGTGGTTCTCAGAAGTGGGCTATGAAGAAGGGGAATGCTTGGGCGGCTGATATCCAAGTGGATAGCCTACAGCCAAGGCTGTGGAGGAAGAAGGCATCCGAAGCCCAGAAGCCCTTGGGCAGGTGTGAAGTTCGGGAGGAAGGGGGAGTACATGTTAGGGGTGGAAGGGGGTGAGATCCCAGAGCCCATAGGTGGAGGGACCCCCACAGGTAGGAGGGCAGGGAGAAGGAAGTACCACAGAGGGTGCTGGGAGGGAGGGCAGAGTGAGAAGAGGTGGCTGCAGGGTCCCGAGGATGGTCACAGAAGCAGAGGCCTCATGTCACGGCAATTCCGATTTGTGGTCTAACTCTCTTTTCCTTAAACCATTTTTCTTGTAAGATAGGAGTTCTGTGATACTTAGTCTGATGAACCGCGTTCTAGGCTAATGGGCTTTGTGAGATCACTGGTCTCTGAGGCTCTGCTCAGCAGACACTGACTTCTGTATACATCCCTAGGACATCCTTGGGTGAGGAGGCCCAAGAGAACCTCACTGGGGAAGCCTACCGGGACCCTGTCTCTGACCTGCCATTCTGACTGTCCTGCGGAACAGTGAGCTGGGTGGCTCAAGGCTGTTTGCGGATGGTGACTCATAAAGCCCTGTCTGGTTCATGGCTGTCTGCTGTATCCTTGTGAGGTGCTGTTTATGGAGTTGCTGCCGGCAGCTGAATACTTTGTTGGGTTCAGTATAAAATGTGCCGAGCCCATCTACACCTTCCCCTCTGGACGTCCACAAACTAAATGAGACACTTTAAAAGACCAAGCAGCCAGCCTTTGCAGATACTCATTATTAAATGTCACCATAAATACTTTCTAGTTTTCCAGACCAAGTCTGAGGGAGTTGAAGCAGAACATTTGAAACCAGAAAGAAATGATTTCTATTTAGCGCTTTTTTTCAATAGCAGCCCAGGGTTACTAATTGGAAACCCTGGATCTGTTTGGTGTTGAAAGGTAGTACTAATGCCTACAGAGAACAACAGGCACCCGAAATGTATGAGGGAGAGTTAGGGGACAAGTTGCTCATCTGCCCTGTGTGTTTTCATGGTTGTATGCGTACTCACATGCATGGTATGTGTGTGGAGGTCAGAGGACAACCTCAGAGTTATTCCCCAGGTGTCTTTCACTTTTTGCTTGAGACAGGATTTCTAGATGGTCTGGAATTTCTCCAGGTAGACTAGGGTAGTTAGCTAGCAAGGTTCTGGGGGTCTAGTTGTCTCCACCTACCAATCTCATCATTGTTAAACCTGGCCTTTAACCTGCACTCCAAGACAGCTTGGCACTTCCCGCCCATCTGTGGTGGCCCGCTCAAGGGCTCCCCCGAGAGGTTGTGACCGACCATTTAGTGTATCAGTTGGGCCAGGATGTTCGCATTGTGTAGATTAAGATTCTAGTCATGTGACTTGAATCTGGCTGCTGAAGCCTTACACACCTGAGTGCAGATCCATTCTTAGCCCCCCCTTTTTGCCCCTATATGCTTTCATTCTAAATATGGGCATATATCCATTTAATTTCTTTCTTTCTTTTTTTTTTCTTTTTTTTTTTTTTTGGTTTTCAAATGGTTTTGAAAATTAAGGCGAAAGCCTCCTGCATGGGCCAGACTGGGACATTTGTAAGGGGCTCATTTTTTTTTCTATTACATGTCGGCCTCTGTGTGGTGGGGTTTCTATTTTTCTGCCAACTGGCTTCTTTCAGAGGCTAATCTTAATGCCAGACAGTTCTGGCACTTTCTACAAAGCCAAAAATGCAGGCACATGGAAGGGCGCCAGCCTCTGTGACTTTCCTCCACCCTCTTTGGCAGGAGATTCCCCCTCACTTTCACCTGCTCCATGATACTTTGACTTATCCAGAATGTTTAAAATGTAGTCATAGTCTGTGTGACCTTCTGGATCCCCGTCTTAGTCCAGTGCATCTGGGATTCATCTGCATGTGTGCAACTGTGGTTTGTTACTTTCAGTGCTCCGTGGTACTTCATGGTATGGCTTCATCTCTTGAGGGACTTTTTACTTTTTGGTCACTTACTTTTTTGTTTTTTTAATTGATTAGCAGTAAGGGTACCCTGCATGATCACATGCAGGGTTTCTCTAATTCGAACATCTAGGGGTGCACTTGATGGGCATATTCTTCTTTCTGTCTCACTGCAACAAGCTACCAAGATTGTGTCTGACCTTGCTTCGCTATCTCTGCATCCTGACTAGCAGCACAGGCACGTTGCTGAACGCTTTGGTTCCCTTTTAGCAATTCTACAAGATGGAGTGGTGCCTCTCCGGGGTTTTGCTTTGCATTCTCCTGATGAGTAGTGGTGTTGAGATCTCTCTCCTCTTCCTTCTCCTTCCCTCCACTTCTGCACTCCTCCCCTCTTCTTCTCTTACTCCCCCCTCCTCCTCTCCCTCCTCCCCTTCTCTTTCTCTGTCCCTCTTTATTTCTTTCCTCCAGCTGGCCTTGATCTTGCCAATGACCTTGAACTCCTGACCTATCTACCTTCAACTTCCAGGTTCTGGGATTACAGATGTGCACTACCATGTCTGTCTGGTGCTCAGCATCTTTGCGAGTACTCATTTTTCATCTGTCCATATTCCCTCAGAGAAGTGTCTCTTCCAGTCTTTTGCATTTTTTTAAGTACAGAGTGTTGTTTTCTTATTGAGTTTCTGAGCTCTTTGAACATGCTGGATATGAATCTTTCAGATGGAGATTCATAGCTAACTTCTCCCTGTGTATGACTCCTGCTTTGTCATCCAAACTGTGCCTTTCAGAGATGTGGCTCTTTGTTTTGAGTGTTTTCTTTTATAGTCTGTGCAGTTATTATTGTGTGTGAGAAATCTTAGCTTGGTCCAAAGTTATAAACATCTTCTTTTAAAAGTTTCCGAGTTCTAAGTTTTTCGTTTAAGAGCAATGATGCCTTTATAGGTTTACCTTTGTATCATGTGTGGATCTGGAATGAATTCATTTGGTGATGCGTTTGGAGAGTTGGTGCCTTGGTTACAACTCTCTTGACCATGTATGTTCAGGGAGATACTCTGAAAGTGAGTTCTGCTTGTTTGGGGGAGAAAACACTGATTCCATCGTGGTTTCCGGCACTCTGAGTGCCAGCTTTCTCTCTTTTCTATTTGATTTTGAGCTTTCCTGCAGTTCCTTGAAGTAATTGACATGAGTCAGATGGCATTGCGTCAGAAGCAGGACTCTGTATGGCGCATGTGCTACTTAGAGTCACAGACAGAATGTGACAAAGCCAGGTCACAACACTGATGCTCAGGAACTTTTCCGAGCACGATATATCTGAGGGGTAGGGTCTCCTGCTCCACCTGGGTTCACTTGTATTTCTACTGTTCAGTGCTCTCTGTGAATAAGGCCGAAGTCACTAATGTCTGGATTGTCACTCTCTTCCTCTGATACCTCTCACTTCCATCCACATAGGAATCCTGACAGAATTAGAGAAGAGATGTAAGAGTTACAAATGTCTTTGTGGTGGCGTGTGCTCCTTGGGTGTATACTCAGGAGTGCTACAATTGGGTCATATGGTATTGCTATTAAAAAAATTTTAATTACATCTATTTATTTATCTATTTATTTACCTATCTACTTACTTACTTACTTACTTATTTATTGTGTGTGTGTGTGTGTGTGTGTGTGTGTGTGTGTGTGTGTGTGTGTGTGTGTGTGTGTGTAGGATGTGCACACATGCCAGGGAGTATGTGTGGAAGTCAGAGTACAACTCACAGGAATTAGTTCTGTCCTTCTATCATGGGGCTCCTAGGGGTTGGACGTAGGTCATCAAGTTTGGTAGCAAGTGCCATGACCCCACTAAGCTGTCTTTCTAGCCCCCTTTTGCTTTGAACTTCTGGAGAAAACTTCATACTGGTTTCCGTAATGACTGCTCGTTTCCACTCCTCTCAACGGTGAATGGGGCCCTTCTTTCTCTGCATCCTCACCAGCACTGTCTCTTTTTTTATGACAACCGTTCTGACTGGGGTGAGATGGAACTCAAAGTAGTTTTAATTCTCATTTCTCTGATGGCTAAGGATGTTGCACATTATAAAAAATACATATTGGGCATTCATTTATTTTCTTTTGAAAACAGTCTTTTCATTTCATTAGCCCGTTTGTTGACTGGCAGTTTTGTTGATTGGCAGTTTTTTGCTTGTTTAATTTATCACAATAAGAAGGAAATGGAACAAGCCATCAACAGATGAATGGTTAATGAAATTGTGGTTTGTATACCCAGTTGAATTTTATTCAGTAGTAGAGAAAAATAAAATCATGAACGTTGCAAGAAAATGAATAGATATGAAAAATATATTAAGCGACGTGACCCAGAGTCAAAAACACAAATATTGAATGTTCTCTCTCTATGGGGATCCCAGCTTATAGTGTGTGTGTGTGTGTGTGTGTGTGTGTGTGTGTGTGTGTGTGTGTGTACGGACGTATGCTATGACACCACTGAGGAACCTGCAGAAAAGAGGATTGAGGAGATTTCAAACAAGTGACAGGATGGGAGTTAAGGAGACTATGGAGCCAGCAGAGTGGGGATCAGTCAGGGGGACGGGAGAGACATGGAGAAGAGAATTAATAAAAATAAAGTTTGTTTGAAAGTGCTGTAATGAAACTTAGTATTGTGTGTACTAATTTAAAATTTTCAATAAATACCTGAGTGGACAGGTCTTGGCATGGAGAATGTCTGGTAATAGACTTGATCTCTGCTCTCTGTCTGAGAGGTGCTGGGCTTTCTAGAACAGGGGTTCTTCACTTCTTTGTGCTCATAACTCTCTTTCATCTGGGAAATGTTTACATGACCCCAGGTATATGGGAATATCCAGATCAGTAAGTACTGAGGATACATCATTCAAAATTTATTTAAAAACAATTATTGGATATGCATAGAATTTTACTACTCATCAAAGAGAAGAGCAAATGTGCATATTAATGATACACACATGCTTGTTTGTATATCTCAATATTCCAAGGATATGCTAATGAGATGCATGCTCAAGAGTGATAGTAGGGAAATATCACAAGTCTCTCCTTCCTGTAAATCAAGCCACTGTTATTTCTTTAAAGGCAGAAAATGTTATTATGGTAAGAATAGTGTGATTCATTAACATATAGTGTTTGGGATCTGAACTGAGGGTCTGGGGGTGGGGCAGAGCTCCTTGCCCATGTGTGGTGTGATAGCGTGCTCAGTGCCCAGTGGGCATGCTGTGTGGGCAGAGCCAGGGCTGCTGCAGTGAAGTCCTGAGGTATGGTGTGGGCAGACACGAAACACTCAGGCATACTGCACACTTGATTTTGAACCAAGTTTGGGGTCCTGTATGTTCCCCAAACCTTGACTGTGGCCTGACTTCTCAAGCCCTCCATGTTTGTATGTGAGGACCCAGATGGAGTCACTGCCTGTAGTTTAAGAAGCTGGAAGACACAGAGGTGAAAGCCAGAGGTGACTGAGTAAAGATCAACATGGTCTTTCACTAAAGGACACAGACAGCAGGAAGACATCTTTGGGGTAGAACAGAACTGCCTCTGTGTGCCACAGTGGATTTGGTAAAAGGGTATTTTTCTAGGTGATTGGTGTTCATTTTGTTATCTGAGGTATTGATTCAGTTGAAGGAGATGACTATTTCTGCTCACCTCACTTAGTTTTACAAGCATTGCTTATTGGTGTTCACTAATGCCACCTTCCCCCCTTTGGCCCTATAATGTTACTTGTATACATGTTTAGATCATTTGGTTTTGGATAATTAGTTGGTATGCTCTTCCTAAGGAAGACGATTTCTTCCACTCTGCATTCATTAGTTGCCAGTGGTTCTTTGTCTAGGATTGAGGACCCATGAGCTTTCCCCATCCACATTGGTATTGGTATGCGTATTGGTATTGTTCTTGTTCAGGTAGCCATGTTAGTAAGACTTCATGGGTTTAGCTTCTGACATCTTTTGAGGCACAATCTCACAGCAAACTCCCTGTTCTGTGACTCTTACAATCTCTCTGCCCTCTTAAGCATGTGGACACAAAAGAAATGCCCATAAGAGGTGGTTTTGTTCATTTGTCATTGTGGTTAAGCCTCCTCTGGAAGCGGTCTTTCTCCTCTCAATTTTTCTGTGGATCTTTATCAGAATTACAAGATTGTGCTAAGATTTGCGTGCCTTAATTATGCTCAACCTCCCTCTTTCTGGTTCGCAGGGGGCAGCCCTGAAGTACTTGCCGACGATCGTCAATGATGTGAAGTTGGTGTTTGATCCCAAGGAGCTCAGGTAATTGTCCTGGAAACAGATGCTTGCCATGTGCAGCTTTTTGTCAGAGCATTCAGTTTGGAGGATGCTCTAGGCTGCCTCATCCCTACAGAGGGCAATGACCTGGATTGGGTGGAATGGGTGTGGCTGATTTGCCTTTTTGTAGAGAGGGCTTTACCTGCCAACAGTCACTCTTTTGTTGTTGTTGGAAAATGGTTTACAGTACAATGGGACTATGGCCCAAGGCTGTCTTAGTCTGTCTGGCTGTTCCTGTGATAAAATGCCCTCACGGAAACAACATGAGAGAGAAAGTGTTTATTATGGCTCACAGTTCAAGGTACAGCCCATCATGGCAGGAAACCCTCTGAGGAGGTGGCCACTGGTCATTCAGAGTGGAATATTAGTCTAGGGACCAGGTTTTCCCTTCTTGGGTTATGCCCCCTTTCAGTCTTCTTTGTTGCGTAAGCTGCAGATCCTGTGGCTTTCTGACAAGTTCTTTGATGGATGTTTAGCCTTTGATCCCACGTGTGAGCCCCAGCAGCCCGGTCCACCTCTGCTTTATGTTTGTTTGAGGTTTGACACAATGAACCATGTGCAGGAAATGGCACCATTTGTGCTAACCAGACCCTCCAAATATCTGTGAGAGGACATTTGTCCCTGAGGGGTCATCTTTCCTTCACTTTATATCCACCCTAAGCCATTAATGTCTTGAAATTGAAGGGCAAGGGGGCTCCTGGACAGCACTCTCTCTGATTTGCCTGAGATTTAGTGTCCAACAGGGACACACTTATTTTCTGCTTCCAGGACCCTGACATTCGGGTTCTAGCTTAGCAGCCTCCAAGTGATGAAAGAGAAACCTATGTGATCCAGATGTTGGTTTGCTCAGCTGTGTCTCTGCAAAGTCCTTTCCTTGGAACGTGACTTTAAAAAGGATGGTCCCTGGACAAGCAGCACCCATGGCCCCAGTACTTATTAGAAGCCAAACCCCAAGCTCTTCCTGAATCTTCTTAGTTAGACATGGTTGCCTAGTGTCTGGTTTCCATTAACCCTCAAGGGATTCCAGTAGATGTTTGAGATGCACAGGGCTGGAGACAGTGAGAGAAAGTGGAGAAAGTTGTCTGGTGGGAGCCAGAGCCATATCCAGTGGAGGGACACCAACCCTGCTTGTGGTTGGCAGTTGTGCTGTGTACTTGGAGCTCTGGGGAAGACCTGTTTCCCCTGGGCGGCCTGCCTTCACTCGCTGCTCAGTGCCTAAATGTGCCTCATTAATGCCTTCTATACCAATTTTTGCAAATGACATTAAAATCTCTCTCTCTCTTTCTCTCTCTCTCTCTCTCTCTCTCTCTCTCTCTCTCTCTCTCTCTCTCTCTCTCTCTCTCTCTCTCTCCAAGTAAGCATTCTTTCTTCACAGTCAGCTTCTAAACTGAAGGCTTCTTGTTTTCCTGATATAATGTCTTATATAATTACGTAATTAGGAGTGACTTTCATGGCATACCTTCCCATGCTGGCCCACCGTTTATTTAGGCTACAACAACATGCATCTCTCCTCATACAAAGTAGGCTTCTCAAAACGATGTTCATGCATCAGTCAGTTAGCCTCTGTGATGATGCTAGCGCACTGGTTTGATGTTAGCCTAAATTTGCTTGTCCTTGGTAACTAAGCTGGCGAGTGCCTCAGATTCAATGCCTTCTTGGTCGTTTTGATTACAGATAACACACCCTAGCTGCTTGTGCCCAGTTTTTTACCCTTGTAGAATATGCTAATAATATTTTGGGGCAGTTTCTCCTTTTTTTGAGTGCTTACAAGTTTTGTATATATGTGTATATTGAACACAGGGTAATGTGTTTTTTCCATTTTCAGGAAATTCTCAAGTGGCCATACCCCTTTCCTTTCCTACCCATATAGCCCGAAGGATCTAATTTCTTTATACCCTTACCAGCACTTACCATTGTATGTAATTTGAATCGTAGCCACTCACTCTGTGGTAAGAACCAATGTTTTAAAACACAGATTCCCAGGATAAGATTCAGGCTTGGCTTTTGTAAAGGCCCCTAGCAAACCTGGTCTTGACATTTCAGGGCTATTTCCTACCCTGGTGATTCTGCACCACCTTGGGACGGAGTGGGGTGCTCGGGCTGGCCATGCTTCTGAACCATGTCACTTGCGTTTCTGCTCATAGCAAAATGTTCACGGAATTCATCCTGAATGTCCCTGCGGGCTTGCTGACCGTCCAGAAGCTCTACTGCTTGATTGAGATTGTTCATAGTGACCTCTTCACACAGCATGGTGAGTGGATCCCCGGGAATTAGGAAATTGTCTGATTGTTCAGTCCGTTCTCTTCGTCGGCCCTAAGGAGGAGAGGCGGCACGCAATTAAAACAGCTTGGTTGCTCTAGGCAGGGCTCAGCCCTTTCAAGAGAATGGCAGCTGTCCTAAGGTATAGGTAACAGGCCATTGAGAGTGGAGGTGAAAGTGTTTGTGATTTGGGAGCACATCAGAGCCCTGTATAATCAGCATACATTGTAGCTCTTAAAATGGGCCATTGTCTGTCCTGGGGAGGCAATCACTTACATCCTTGAGATGATTGCATGGGGGAAAAATATCTAGTTTTCTGTAAATTTAGAAGTAATGGCTCTATCCTGTTCTAACTCCTGGTTTTTGACAGGACTTCCTCCAATCCTGTTCAGAGCCAGGAGGGCCCTAAGGACTCCTGCATCCCATGGAACCTTCTATTCCTCTTCATTAGCTTCTCCATCCTTTTGGTTAATCATTCTCTATTCGGACAGATTGAATTAATATTTTACACCTGCCAAGCAATTTTATTGAAAGCGCAAAACCTTTGCATAATCTCTAACTGCCCTCATTTATCGGGCCGACTTGAGGTCTAGTGGGTGACAGCCTGTCTGTTGTAACACAGATTTATTCTTTTCTGTTTGTGACCAGACATTTGGTGGCTCTGTTCTTTTCCTTCTGTCCCCAGACATAGCACTGTTTCTTCTTTTCCTTGGGCTGTTTTGGTGATGGAGCAGCCCTGGGTGGAAAGCGCCCCCTGAGTTAGTCCTGCTGGACCTGACCAGGAGCTCAGTGCACCTGGCTGGGCCGCTGTGGCACTGGGTGTCTTTGCTGCTTTCGTCTTTTTTGGTTTTACTCTTAAGAATGTACTGGAATGTGTACTTGTATGGAGGGGGGGGGGAAATGTCTATCCTTCATCTGGGTGGGAGTTTTCCACCCCCTTGCCCAAAAAAGGGTGAGACCAAATGTAGGTGGCTTTCTGAAGCCCTTTCCCTCACACTCGTCTCCGGGGCAGAATCCCTTTATTTCACTTATAAAAGTCCTGTTGTCTCGGACTTGAATCACGTGATCTAAATTGAGCACTTAGTTCTGACTTCCATAATTCAGGCATTTACTCAAGGACTGAGTCTTGAATGGTGTGATTGCCTAGGTGTCTTCAGAAGCTACAGGATGCCATGGGGCCCATAGAAAGTTGCTAAGAAGGTGACCCCTGGGGACATTGCAGGCAGGTGTTCCCATGGTGACTACAACCGAAGCCATAGCAAATACATCCCTGTCCCAATTTATATTTAAGTCTTATTAGGTTCATTATTAGAGAAATGTGCCAGCCGGGCAGTGGTGGCACATGCCTTTAATCCCAGTAGTAGGGAGGCAGAGCCAGGCAGATCTCTGTGAGTTCGAGGCCAGCCTGGTCTACAGAGCAAGATCGAGGACAGGCACCAAAACTACACAGAGAAACCCTGTCTCAAAAAACCAAAAAAAGAAAAAAGAAAAAAATAATAATAATAAAATAAAATGAAATAGAGATGTGCCACCACCTTTCCCATATATGTATGCCTTCTCCCTTCAATATCTCCACACTCCCACATACTCCACCCACATTCTTCTGCCCCTCCCACCACTCACACAGGTACCTGGCACCTCTTCATTTCTTGTTGCTGAGATAAAATACCTTAACAAAAGCAACTTAGATGAGAAAGGGTTCATCTTAATGCACAGGTCAAGGATACAGTCCTCCCTGGTGGAGAACTCAAGGCAGCTGGTCACGTTGCATCCACAGTCAGGAAGCAGAGGTGAGTGAGTCCTGGTACACAGCTCATTTTCTCCCCTTCATGTAATCTAGGACCTGAGTCCAGAGAACCGTGCTGCCCACCTTCAGTGTGGGTCTTCCCACCTCATTTAACCTAATCAACACCTCACAGGTGTGCCTGGAGGCTTGTCTCCTAGGTCCTGCCAAGTTGACAGTTGACACTTGCCCTCAGACCCCCCAAAGCCCCTTCTTACCCCTCATCTCTCTGTGTCTCATTCTCTAGTCCCCACACCAGCCCTGTATTCCTAGACATATAACACACCACTCACACAGCACGGATCCCCCAGTCACCACCAAATGCTCATCAGCAATATCTTCACTGAATGAATACTTGTTGCCAACTGAACAGAGATAGCCTCCCCCTCTGGATTACGAAATTTATTTGGGAATTTCAGAGCATAGCAGAAGGACTGTATGCTCTACTCTAAGTGGTGTGTGTGTGTTCAAAGAGGTGAATGCTTAAACACAAATACTAAGAGAATCACAGGAGGTATTTGGAAAAAAAAAATGCCCTTGGCTACAGTGAGTAGAACTAGTGGCTTCACTGCTGACTGTTGACAAGTGTGGAAATGTGTTTATGGAAGTGCTTCTGTGTGAAGTTTTGCTGGCCTCTGTGCAGGCTCCTGGCTATGGCAGTTTTCCATCCCAGTCACCGTGAGGCAGTCTTGTGTATAAACACCTCCTTCCTTCCTTTCTAGTTTGATTTACTTGTTTTTGGTTTGAATTGACACAATAGATTCCATTTTGATTCTAAAAAGGTTCACTTCCTCCTTACTTTCCTCCCCCTGGAAATGTTGGTGATCAATGTATTTAGACTTTGATTATCTGTCACTGCTGGGGTGGACACCCTACTTGCTCATCTCAACCATATCAAGGCAACAGTGACTGGTGATGGAGAGTCAGGGTCGTGCTCACATCAGTCACACTTGAGCCAGAAAGAGGCCAAACTGGAGTAGGTCTCAGTGTGTCTTCCCTGGAATCCATGGTTACGTTCAGCCTGCCTGTAGTGGAGGCATGGGACATGGCTGGGTTATCTTTTCAGAACAGTGGCACTTCTTCAGGATGGTGACACATAACAGGTACAGAGTTAGTGGAAAGTACAAAACAAAGTCCACCAGAACTAGGAAACATAATGTCTACCTTTCAGATTATATTAATTTTAACCAAAGATAGTCAAAGGAAAACTGGTTGTGAATTATATAGCTTATTGTTCCCAGAAAGTTGTATTAGAGGTCTTCCCACCCCTACCCCACCAGTGAATCTGGTTCTAAGTGTTTCAAAGAGGAATCAAAACTATGGTTGAAAAAAGATATAATATTTGTAGTTTAAAGTTTGATGAGAGTTTGGCAATTGACATGGTTTAGTTATTTTTATTGCACATATCATTTTAAGATAATGGTCATGACTGACAGCCTCACACTAGGACCTTCAGGCTTTTATAAATTTTATATGATCTTTAGAACATTTGCATTAAAAATAAATATCAAGCATCATGGGAAAGTAATAGTCATTTATTTAGCCAGAGTTCTAAAATAATCACTCAAAAGACTTTAAAACAAATATATACTTAATAAGCCTCCACTCTTGCTTATACTTGGAATCCTACCACTCTGGAGACTGAGGCAGAAGAATTGACATCCCACATCCAGATATTGCCATTCTAGGATGATAGTCTGGATGACAGTGAGTGTGATGCCCCCCTCAAACTAACTAACTAACTAACTAACTGACTAACTAACTAACTAACTAACTAACTAACTAACTAACTAACTAACAAAAACCAAACAAAGCCAACCAACCAACCAGCTGTACATACAGAACAGCACAGCAGCAGCAACAGCCACTTATAAACTTCCTTAAGATCCCATGTCTTATCCAGGCCTGATGGCGCACGCCTTTAATCCCAAGACTCTGGAGGCAGAGACAGGTGGATCTCTGTGAGTTCCAGGATAGCCTGGTCTACAAAGTGAGTTCCAGGACAGCCAGGGCTGTTACACAGAGAAACACTTTGTGTCTCCGGGGGGTGGGGGTGGGGGTGGAAATCCATGTTTTTATGAAAAGTATAATAGAGATACTGGAAATCATCTTGATAAAGCACAGTCTTTGGGCAGATCTATAACAAGGAAACTTGTTGGTTTAAATACTCAGAACTGGATTTTTTTTTTTTTTTTTTTTTTTTGGTTTTTGGAGACAGGGTTTCTCTGTGTAGCTTTTCACCTTTCCTGGGAACTCACTTTGTAGACCAGGCTGGCCTCAAACTCACAGAGATCCGCCTACCTCTGCCTCCCAAGTGTTGGGATTAAAGGCATGCGCCACCACCGCCCGGCTGGGTTTTTTTAATGTCAGTTTGTCAATGTTTAATTTTTACAATATGCTGTATGTGTTTTAAATAAACTTTAATTACCCTGATGCCACAGAAATTTCCTTTTATATGATTCCATTTTCACAAACCTAATAAGACTTCCTAAGGCTTTTTTTTTTTTTCTTCTTTCTGTTTATTTTTTTGAGGCAGAGTCTCTCTATGTAGCCTTGGCTATCCTGGAATTCCTGATGTAGCCCAGGCTGGCCTAGAACTCACAGATATCCTCCTGTCCCTGCCTCCTGAGTGCTGGGCGTACAGGTGTGCTCCCGCACCACTCGGCCTTCCCTAGACTTTCTGCTGCATGATTAAATCTTTTCCCCTATCATTCTTCCCTGCCTCCCTCTGTAGAGCAGTCCGGCCATTCTACCTTTGTAGAAAAAGGTTTACATTTTCATTAAAAAATCCTTTTCATCCAAAAACCTCCTCCTTTTGAGTCTTTGTGAACCAAAACATCTTTGTACGTGTAGCTGTAACTTTCTTCACTTCTATCTCAAAAGTTCCTGTTTTCATTTAAGTTTACAAGTTATAGTAGTCCTTAACATGTTTATATATATATATATATATATATATATATATATATATATATATATATGATATGTTCCTTTCTCAATAGAAAAATATATGATACATATAAAAATTAAAATATACCTCATTTTTTCTATTCTTTTCTATATAGTTATATGTGTGAACTAGAATTTTCCACTCTTCATAACGTTTAGCAAGAAGTTAGACAGGAAAACTTATTTTCATATCCCTCACTTTATAAAAACATATTTGTTAATGAACCCACTGTTTGGTTTCTTTCCTGTTTCTGTGGTAAAATACTGACAAAAGCAGCTGAAGGAGAAAAGGTATATTGGGTTCAGAGGTCCAGGTTAAGGTCCAGCGTGGTAGGGAAGTCGGGACATTGGAGTTTGAAGCAGCTGGCCACATAGCATCCATAGCCAGAAGAAAAGAACAGGTAACACAGCCTGAGAGAGCTCGGCTCATTCCCTCCACTCCCATAGCTTGGTCCTGCCCACGTTAATTAATGTCATCAAGACAACATCTGAGAGGTCAGCCCATGGGCCAGCCTGATCTAGATAGCCCCTCCCACACCCAGACTCCCTTCCCAGATGATTTTGGACCACCAGGTTGACAATGGAAAGCAACCATTACACCCACACATTTAGCCTTTTGAAAAGAACATATGAAGACAAGTGTGTTTTAATTTGCATTTAGAAATATTTTTCTTAATTTATTTATTTTAAGCAAATATCCATGGTTTACTTAAGAAAACTGAGAAATATCATAAGCTTACTCACAACTTTTTTCCCCCCAAAGGAAAAACTCAACATGCCCGTTCGTTCTCTTCTTGATACACAAGAGGCTATGGTCACTGTCATATTCTCATCTGTGCATTTATTCTTCCATCACACTTACAGTTGTACCTTTTGGTTTCTGAGAGAGGGTCTTAATATGCAGCCCCGGCTGGCCTAGAACTCAGCTTCTGTGCTGGGACTGCAGGCTCAAAGCACTGTCCTTGGCATGTTTATGACCATAAACATCCAACAGAGGTCAAGGTAGCCCCGCCCAGCCATGAAATACAGGCAAGCCTGTTGGTGAACAGTCCAGAAAACAACTTTATTTTTAACCTACCAACAATTTGGTGAGACAGAGTAATGCAGAATACAAACTCACTTGTCTATATAATTGAGTCTGCGCTATATTAATGAAGGTAATATGGAACTAGTTATGTTTGCCTGTCTTAGAACAGCATTATCTGGTGAGGCTGTCCCCAGAGTAACTTGGATTATAAAGGATTATATATCTTTTGTCTGTAACCCTTTCCTCACTCTCCATTCTTGCAGTCTCAGAGTTTAAGAGCCTGCATTTTAGTTAGGACTAACCGAAATTGAAAAAAAAAAGTTCCAAGCAACATTGAATGATAAAATTATTTTGCCAGATGTGATGGCATACTGCTTATCACTTGGCAGGTAGAGGGAGTAGTATCATGAGTTCAAGGTTATTCTTAGCTACATGTGAGTTTAAGCTCATGCTAGGCTATGTGAGAGACTTTGAAAACAAACAAACACACAAAAATTATATGAAGTTGGCAAAAATCAACATGTACACATATAAAAGAACCATATTGAAAATTGGCAGATAAAACAGAGAGATGGACAGATTTAAAGTCCTTCATACATGAATCCTGAAATTACAGTTTAAGAATAATCTTAGGAGTATTCACAGGAATTTTTAAATTAGATATATAGATAAAAAATGTTGCAGTACATAGGCAGCTGATGCAGGAGAATTGTTGTTGTATATGCTAGACCAGCTTGGGCTACATAAGAAGAACCTGCCTCCAAAAGTATTAAGATTTTAGAACCAAAAGAGATTTTGTCATAAAAAGGCGCTAAGATGTTACCCTGAGCTCAAGTATATTAAAAGGTTAAGGAGAAATTCCTGCTGGACCACAGTGTAGAGGCCAGGGGAACCTATTTCAAATCATTCCCAGGAATTCTGGGACCATCTTAGTGGGTTTGAATTGAATTCTGCCTAAAGCTGTTGCCAGGACCCAAGGCAAGGGTGAATTACTTTGACCCAGATTTGCTTATGAATGTTTGTATGTTTGCAGTAGCCTCTGTTGGAGTCTTTTGTGATACTTACCATCAGATTCTCTCTCTACCTGTGTGTGTGTGTGTGTGTGTGTGTGTGTGTGTGTGTGTGTGTGTGTGTGTGTGTGTTTGTGTATATATTCATGTGTACACATGTGTGTGGAGGCCAAAGATCAACCTCAGGTGCTGTTTCTTATGATACTGTCCACTTTGTCTTTTTAATCAGGTTCTCTTGCTGGCCTAGAACTTGCTGATTTGTCTAGATTGGCTGGTTAGCAGGCCTGAGGGATCCACTTTTTCTTACTTCTCCAGGGCTGAGATTAAAAAAAAAAACAAAAACAAAACCAACATGCCACTAAACACAGGTTTTTAGTGCAGGTTTGGGGGTATTCACCAGGTCCTCATGCTTGTATGGCAAGCTCTTCTGCTGAGGGAGCATCTCCCCAGCACCAGCCATCAAGCAGCCCCTGCCTAAGGACCCCCCCCCCACCCCCCGGCTTCATCTGCTTGCTGTGGGTTTTCATCGATGTGAGTCCCTTCATTTTGCTCCCCACGGTTCCTGTTTTCCACAGCCAGTGAATGTCACAGGTCAATGAATGACAGGCACTCTGAAAATTACCAGTGAACTGCCCGGGACCTTCCCTGAGTGTTGGCGTGAGGAAGACCTTATTTACTTGTCTTTTGAGATTTTTATTGCAAAACTTGTGCATGCCCATGTGGCTCAAGCCGAATAAGTAGCTAAACATGCACTCTCCATTGAAAAACATTTAAAGCAGAACTTCTCCTGGGGAGCTGTTTCAAGGGAAATCCTCCATCCCCCTGAGGGTTATCCTCTTTCTTCAGCTACGAGTAAGCTTGAAGGAGACCCCGCTGCTCATGCCTAGTGCCTATCTCAGCCTGGCTGTTGGATGACTACATGTCTTCCCATTTAGCTGCACTATTTATTTCCACTCTTACTTTTTATACACTATCTTGAATCCTTTTTGAACCAAACAGCATATAAATGAATGACTTGAATTCATAAATGAGTTAATATTTTCCTTTCAAATACTCCATCTTTTTAAGTATAATGTCATAACTATGACTCTGTGTGTATGTGTATGTACACATGAATCTGTATATATGACATGTGTAAAGGCCAGAGGTCAACATCAGATACCCTCCTCCGTCACTCTTTACCTTGGTTTTTGAGACAGTCATCTCTCACTGAACTTGGAACTTGTTTCTTACATTATATTGTTCATTGATCACCCCACCCCCACTCCAGGTAGTATCCTGTCTCAGTCTTTCCAGTTCCGGGACTGACAGGTATACATGACCATGCCCAGTTTTTTGTGTGGGTGCTGGGTCCTCATTGCTGGCAAGGCAAGCACTTTACTGAATGAGCCATCTCTCCACTGCCTGGAATGTTGATGCCCATAGCAAGTTGTACCCAGCCTATATAAATCCACAATGATCCCAGGCCAAGACAAAATCAGTCTGGAGCTTCTCATCTTGCAGCCAATCAGCATCTGTCATCTGTGTTATAATCAGCTTTCCAAATGTGTCCTGAACACTGAGTGGCTGCCTCTGAGCCTTTTAGAATGCTTTGACCAACATGAAAATTCCCTGTGTGTGGGCTTTGTGTCGGGGTTGGGATAGCCTAGAAGGTGACTATTTTCCTCATTTGCAGGCTCTGGCCTTCTCTCGAGCAGCCAACTGCCTGCCGTCTTCTCTCCTTGTCAGGAAAGATGAACAGCTGAAATCCTCTGGTTGCTCTGTTCTCACAAAGATGCCATTACTTTTATAAAATAGTCCGTGCCACATTTGTATAAATATTTCAAGTCAAGCCATTTGGGGATGAGATATGGTAGCTGTGGTTCGTGCTTTCTTGTTTTTCCTGGGTCTTTACCCTTTTGTAGTAACTGGCTTTGTTGCCTGCGCTATGGAACGTGCTGCACTCCTGTGGACTGCCGTGTTTGGTGTGCTCCTGGTGACCAGTGATGGAATCCTTGAGGTCACTGGGAGCTCCAGGGCAGAGGCTACGTTTCAGCCTCTGTTGCCTCACACCATGAAAGACATTGTCTCCAGTTCTCCACTTCGCTGAGAACAAGAAAATTATTCAGTTTAGACCCTAATTAAGATTGTTCTCTGGGAAAACATAGGTGCAAGCAGTCTTGAAGTTGTATTCCACACTCAGAATGGTGGCCATATTTATAGATTCACACTCTCAAAGGGTTGCAAATTCCACCTCCTGCCAGTCAGGAATTCTACTCGGTGCCGGCTTAAGCTAAGTTATCTTGTGGGAAATGTCTGAGTACTGTCTTATTGTCTGGAGTGTTTGGGAGCAAGGAACATGTTTGCACAGACAGTCAGTGGGGCTGTTACCAGGAGTTGAAGTTTGGCCAAATCCTATGGTCAGCATGCATGTAGGTGATAACCAGACGACACACAGCTGCAAGAATCCTGCTTCACCTCACTGAGTCGCGCACTCTTATTACACTGGACTTGGGTTCCTGTGGGCTCAGGCTGGTGGCACACTGGCTGTTTCTGCTTTCTCTCATCACTTTTCCCATTTGCAGACAGGGAAAGAGAAGATGTACCCAGTGGGGGTTTATTGGGCTGCAACAGGAGAGGGGTCATTTGGCACAAAAAGTTGTGCTGGGCCCCATTCTCTATGAAACTGCCTCATCGGAGGACAGTGTCAACTGCCCTCTGCTCAGAGGCCAGCCTTCTGTTGTATTTTATTCTAGTTCAAGAAGTGCATGGTGACAAGCCACCTGTGAGAGGATGGCTCTGCCTCTGGATTCAATATACTTTTATATTGGAAAAAAAGGGGGAAATTGCCAGAATATGGAAGAATGGAGAGAAGGCTGGAATCTATACGTATGCCCCCATTACCCAACAATAGTGAACTCATGGTCAGACTCTGAAGCAAATCCAAGACTCTACAATGTTTGTACAGGTAGCAGTTACTCAGTGGATGACCTTGTTCCTGACTGAGGATCTATCCTTGGTCTGGTCCCTAGGCTGGCATCCTCCTTCCATCCCCTGTCCATCTGCCTTGGCTGTCCTGTGTTTGCTCCTATGCTGAGGTGAAGGGCCTTGGACTCATTAGCATGCTGTGCATGAGAGCCAATGAATGGGTGGTAATGGCTTCCGAGCCTGGTCTCCGATGTGACTTGCCTACTTGAAAGCTGGCTAAACGGATTATGTGCTGCGCAGAATGATGACTCGTGGCTATCATCCGTGGTGTGGAGCGAGAAGATTTTCAGAGCGAGATACAAAGAGAAGGAAGGTCGACGTCTCATAATTTGTGTGTTCATGGCTTTGTTCCCATGTGATTATGTTGTTGCCCACATATCTAACGAAAGCTGGGAAAGTTAAAGCTTAAATCCTATTATAGAAATGAGAAGTTCTGGTGTAATTAAATTAGACATCAGAACACCGAGTGTAGAATCTAGGCCCTCAAAATTCTTTTACATTGATGGTATAGGAATTGGGATAAAGTGAGTATACCTGACTGGCATCACCATGTAGGCTAGTCATGAGCACTCCCTGTACTTACAGGGAGCCTTTAAGGGAAGGGAGGTTCCCTTTGGAACTTTCTCCTTGTCCACACATGCCTGCTCTCCTGGATCCTAGACCATGGGAAAGCTTGTTCTGATGAACATGGAACAGTTTCCTTGTTTTTCCAGACATAGTCTCTTCATGTTCCCACACTTACAATGGCCTAGGCAATGACAGATTTCATTTTACAGCTTGCCACCTGCTTTTTCGTGTGTGTGTGTGTGTGTGTGTGTGTGTGTGTGTGTGTGTGTGTGTGTGTGTTTGGTTAATTTTAGAGGGGATTTTGAGATTGGATGTGTGACATTTGAAGGTATCCGTGTAGAATAGTAGCAAGTCTTGGTTCTTGGTAGTGTTTTAATACCCTGGTGGATGATCTTTTTTATCGACCTGTTATTCCTTGCCAGGCTTTGTCTATTGCTTTTCTGGTGGCTGGACTCGTGCTGTGAGCAGGAGTAGGAAGGTAGCCATTCTCTCAAACCCTGGCCATCTTACACTTCCTACCTTCCCCTTAGCCCCCTGTCCTAGCCAGCTACAATTGTTAACTTGACATAACCTAAAGTCAACTGAGAGGAAAGCCTTGAGCCAGGAGATGCCTATATCACCTGGGTTATGGAGGATTATCTTGTTTATTAATTGATTCAGGAGTGTCCAGTTCACTGTGGGCAACACCATCTCTCCTCAAGTGGTCTTGAGCTACATAAGAAAGCTAGGTCATCGTGAGTGGAGGAACAAGCCTGGGTAAGAGCCAGCTCGCAAGCAGCATCCTCTGTGGTTCCTGCTGTATCCTGACTGCGAATGAATTCCCTGGTCAGAGGGAATGCTAGGTGGAATAGCAAGCCATCCTTTCTTCAGGGTCCTGCTTTGAGTTCCTGCTCTGATAGCCCCCAATGATTGTCTGTGGCCAGAAAGTATAAGGTAAATAAACCCTTTCCTCTCCAAGTTGCTTCTTGTCAGAGTCTTTTATCACAGCCACAGAAATCAAACTAAGGGCAGACCCCTTTCCAGCAGAGTTCACCTGCCCTATGGAAACTCATTTATCCTCAGTTTTGAATAATAGGAAGCCTCTTTAAAATTCAGGGCGAAGGAGTGTAAATGATGTGTTTCATTCTTCTTTTCAAGGTGAATAATTCTCCCAGTGTTCAAATGGAGTAAAACTCTTTTGCTAATGGTGGGAACATTAGTTACAGCAGCCCTTCCAAGGCCTTGGGCAATGCCCACATACCTATCAGGATTTTGGTATTAGGAAATATTGAAGTCACAGTTTCTTCATAGTAGCCAGACCCTCTAAGTAGGAAGCATCTGTCTATAAAAATTGTCCTGTTCATCAATTTCTGTTTCTTTGGGTCATATACATGAGAAGAAGCTGTTTAATGTATAACTGCAATGAAATATATTGTTTTAATGCTTTGATCCCTCAACAAATCAAAATAATATTTCTTGAGTTTTTCCACTGCAAAAAACAGATCTTAAACCCTGAGCTATTCTCAAGTAGTTTTGTTAACTTGATAGATGTTGTACACAGAGGAAAAATTGGGGTTGGGGCTAATTTTGTTTGCCACAGTCATTTAATGTCCCACTCGTACAGCATTCTGGAACACTTTAATTAGATAGCTGTGCTGATGACTTCTAATGAATGTTGCCAGCTGTGAACCCTGAAGACTAACTCTTTTAAATAATGCTGGAATATAAACATCACTTTCTCTTCCATGTTGTTTTTCTCCCCCCATGCCTCAAGGAAACTTTCAGTCTTGATCTGTTATCCAGTACCTTTTTCATCCCTCATTCTGTGGGTCTCTCCTCTACCTTTCATTATGTGTGTTTGTCCAGAGGCCACTTGTTACAGCAGTACACACTTTTACAAATAGCTTATTGAATATGGAAGTTTCTTAATTAGACCCATTTGAAGTCCACCGTCTTTTATTGATCACCAACGAAGTGCTCAGGACTTTTGGTTAGCCAGTTTGAGTCCTCTGAGAGCCTTCAGAGTCATCAACATAAAAATGTAGACTCGGAAAAGACTAATTAACTCAATTTACAGATGAGGGCATCAGTGTTAAATAAGAAACCCTGTCTGTAAGCAAAGGCCCAGGCAGGGAGCTGTCCACCACCTTGGTGCTGATTATGGCTCCTGCTTGTTTTAAGATCCATCATCCATACTCCTTAAACTGTTTCACGCCCACTGCATGAGTAATTCTCTCTGAAAGCTGATTTTACTTCATCACTATGTGGAGCAAGAAAAAAAATTGCAAAGAAATGGATAAATGAACACATCTGTAAATTAAGCGTAAATAAATCATATAGTGTGGTTCTCATGTTCATGGGGTTTTAATAGTTTTTCTCTTCTCTTTCTGTGGGGTGGCTGTAGGGGGTTGTAGTTTGTGATCACTGCTAGGACCAACAGCTCCTTATGGCAATATTCATCTAAATATTAGCTTCTGTTGACTCTACTCTAAGCCCACCTCTGGGCAGGCTCCTGCCTCTGCTGTTTAATGCTGATGTAGGAAGGGGAGTCTAAGAAGTGGCTGTCCTCATTTGTCTGATACCTAATCATGCTGTCACCAGGTACCTAGAAAGCTAATTCTTCAGCCCTACAGCTCTTGATTCTTTCTAGGTCCTGAGAGTTCAGCTCTTACTGGATAAAATAACATCCTGGACAGTGGAAAGCCCAAGTCGGCACCTGTCAGGATTTTGTGTCATGACTCTGCCCTGCCACAGCAAGAGTGGCATGTGTTCAGAACCACCCTGACCAAGTGCTGTGTTTGTGGCCACTTGCAAGATCAGCTAGCATCATGCCTCCCCCACCGCCCCCCACCTCCTGACTATCCCCTGCCAAATCTTGGATTTTGTGTCTGTTTTCTTTTCTTCTGTGTGTTGAGATTCTCCCCATAGCCAAGCAGAATTATAGAATCCCTTGTCAAACCAGCAAGCCACCCACCTCTTTGACCTGCTTCTCTTGACTTAGACTGTCTTTCTTGTCATTTTATTTCAGTCTATGGTTTTTTCATATATTGACATGGGGCTCATTTATAGCCTTTCCATTGGCTTTTCTTTCATTTTACCTGAGGATACATCATAGCTTACAACAATTCTACTAGAATGTCACCTTTCCTGTTATACCTCGCCAGTCTCAAAGGTCAAGAGGGTCTCTTGCCCAGTGCTCATTTTAAACATGACTTCTTCTCAGCAAGGTCTCATGCTCATACACAGGAGACATACATTTGACAAGTTTTTGAAATGTATTTTTTTACCTTTATGTATTATTCTGTATGTGCATGCAAATGCATGCCACAGTGTGCATAAGGGGGGCGGTCTAGAGGATTACTTGTGAGGGTCACGTCTCTCTTTCAACCTTGTGAGCCTCGGGGATAGGATCCTGGTCATGGGTTTGGGTAGCCATCACCATTCCTCGCTGAGTTTTGCTCCCTCTTGTTTGATAGTCTCCATGCTTCTCTGCTTATCTTTCCAGTTCCCAAAGCCTCTTACTTGCTCTGTCATCCTCTCAATTAAAATTCCACGACACTAGGTACCTCAAGGCTGCATCACAGATTGCCACATTTCTGATCCTTTTAGTACACAGGCAAGGGACACTGTTCTGACCGGAATACTTTATGAGGTACTACCCAGCTGTCTGGAGTGAAAATGCTGGGCTAGGTATATGTGCAGATTCAGTCCCACAGATCAGCAAGCTTAGCATTCCCAAAGGAACACTGTTGTGGCAAGGGTGATTTGCTGGTGGTTTCTTCTCCTGGCACTGCCTAGATTCATAATTTCTTACTTAAAAATGATGCTTGGGGAGATGCCTTAGTACTTGACATTAAATATGCCCACATGTATGTGCACAGGCATGGGTCTTTTATCACTAAGCTCTCTGGCTTGGGAGTGCAGTGGCTAATGCTGGCTCAGCTCTTGCTTAGCAGTACGGTTGCTGACTGTGTCTGTCACCAGGTTCCTGATCCCCACATCTGTGAAGTCTGGAGATCAGTAGATGGCTTCTGTGACTCCCACTAGCACTGATACAGTCTTGGAGCTACAACTGCTTAAAGACTTCTGTAGATGGAGAAAATCACTTGAGCATATTGAAACGTGGGCACAGGGTTCCTAAATGGTAGGAAAACAAGATGATTGTCTATAAAAGATGAATAGCAAGCATTTCCCATTAATATGGCTCTTACTGTTTAATTCTCATTAAAAGTGTTATTCTGGCTTTTGGTACTATGCAACACACACAAGGTTATTAAATGCACTTTATGGATCATTTGTTTAATGTGACCGAACTAAAAATTAAGAAGCACATTACTCAGTGTTCATAAAAATGAATGCTTTAAATGGACAAATTCATTCTCATTTTTGTGTCTTATTTTAATGTAGAGCTGTAATGGGGTTATAGACGGATATTCTGCTTGGACATTTATAAGCCGATGATGCCTGTTGAATACCTTTTATAAAGATTAATATTTTTTTTACTCTGTGCCCATTACCAGAGCATTAATCATCCTGGCTTTGGCCCTCACAGCTGCAGATGAGCAGATGTTAATGATTGAGTTCTGTGATCATTGCAGAACATGGTTAGGGGAGAACATGGAAGTGGGTAGTGTCATTTCCATGACAATTTGTATGAAATGTGGGTCCATAGCAATGCCTTCCCCTTGCCTGGTTTCTGGATTGAGTTGCCTTCCTTGGGCTCTGTATGTGGCAGAAAAAAAAAATAGGACAGTTATGCTTCCTGTAGCAAATTCTCCAGTGGGTGCTGACAGGTACCAAGAAGTCCTGGGCTCTCCTGTGATGGGGTGAGTGGTCTTGAGAGCTGTGACCTTGAATCACAGGAGCCTTTATTCATTAAAATGAAGATTGTGTGAACCCTTCCTCATCTGCTTCCTTACATACTTAGCCTGTGCTTCCTGCAGAAGCAGACTGTGAGCCTTGGGTATCATTTTAAATTCCCTAGTCCTCAGCAAATGTAGTTTGAAGCAATGTAAGTCAGTCACATATTTTATCCAAAATGTCATTGCAGTGTGAATTCTATCTAAAACTCACTAATGCCATGCTTTATATTCTTTTATCCACGCCGAGTCTGAGAAGTTCATTGTGTTGTAACTTATAGCACAATTTAAATGCTAAATTCTTACTCTGTCAGAGACCTTGGATCTTTAGTTTTCATTGTATAATATAATTTATTCTTCTTAACAGTTGTTTGCAATAACTAGATTAAATACCACCTTTAAACATTTGAACTTGCAATTCATTTATTATAATTAAATCCAGTTCTGTGGTTGTAAACATACACATTTAGAAGGCAGTTTGACAAGATGACCATTTAGCAAAATCACAATAGAATGTTCTGCCTTAGGGCCTATTACCTCCCAGCCATGGACTTTTGAGCAAAATTACAGTACTAGGCATGAAATTCCCTCCTGATGAGCAGGCCTCAAGCCCAATCAGAAAGCAGTTATTTCCTCTATAACAGTATTGCCACTATTGCCCCAGTGGGTACATCTTACCTGGAAGGGTGGTATTGCAGCATTAAGGGCCAGCCAGAGTTCTCCTAGAGATGGGAGAGATGCTCCCCAGGCCCCACCCCATTCTGAGGATCTGTTGAAAACTGTTAGCTGCTGGAGACAGTCAGGCATTCTTTGAGGGGGTAGCATTGGCGGCTTTCCTGTGCTCCCATATGGCCAGTGCTAACTGGACTCTGTCCTCGTCACTGTTCTATTGCTGTGAAGAGACACCATGAGCAAGGCAACTCTTATAAAATAACGCTCTTAATTGGGGCTTACTTATAGTTTCAGAGGGTTAGTCTGTGATTATCATTCATGGCAGGAAGCATGGTGTCAGGCCTAGAGGGGCTGAGAGCTTACATCCTGATTGACAGGCAGGCAGGTGGAGAAAGAGGTGGGGGTGTGGTGTGGGCTTTTAAAACTTCATTGCCCATCCAACCCCCGCCCCCCAGGGTCACACCTACTTCAACAAGGCCACACTTCCTAATCCTTCCCAAACAGTTCCACTAGCTGGGGATCTTGTATTCAAACATCTGAAACCACAGGGACCATTCATATCACAAAAGGAAGGAAGATACGAAGTTTGGAAGGAGAGCTGCTGGGGGTAATATTGAGAGAGGGAGGAATGGGGATAGGGCATATATGGTCATATATTATAGCATACACATATGAACTTCTCAAAGAATAAACAAATTAAGTCCAATTATAATTCTGTTCTTTGGATGCACCAGTTCAGCTTCATGTCCAGTGACCACCACACTGGATTGTGCAGCTGTGAAGTACTGGTCCTAATGTACCTTTCACTGAGGAGACTTTCCATTGCACCGATTCTGTCCTCTCTAAGAGCTGCTGTTTGTTTGTGCTCCCTACCTGCTAAGCACAGCAGGTATCCTCAGGTGTCAGGATGAACTGGGGAGGTGAGTGACTGCGGTGTCATTTTGTAGATATGAAAATGGGAGGCCTGGAGCATTTAAGTACTGTGCCCAAGATCCACAGAGGGGCCGGGGGGACTTTATCATTGCTATAATTATCATTTTCATTAAATCTTCAAATTGCAAGTTTTTTAATTCAGATAGAATTTGCATACTATTCAAAGGGTATAATTCAGTTTTTTTTTCCTCCTTAGTTTAGTTACAGAGTGGAGTAACTCTCCCACTCTTTACTTCCAAGATATTGACTTCCAAGTGCCATGCTGTTAGCAACAAGGCCCTGATCTCCTTCCTTCACTGCTGGCAGCCCTACTCTACGTTTTTGTGCGATGAAGTCTCACCTCGCCCAGGCTAGCCAAGAATTCAATATGGAGCAGACGATGACCTTGAGCTTCAGATCCTCCACTCTCTCTACCTCACAAATGCTGGGATGACAGGCATGAACCACCATGTCTGATTTTGTTTGTTGCTGGGGGCTGAACTCAGGGCCTCCTGCATGCTAGGCGGGCATTCTACCAATCTGGCTGCATCCCAGCCCTACTTTTTTTGTTTTCTATGGTTTTTTGTTTGGTTTCATTTTCTGTGCTGTGATTGAACATATGGCTTTATGCATGCTCAACACGAAGTCCTTGTTTTTATTTTTAATTTTTATTAGAATTAAGTTTATTGTAAAAGTCATGAGTTTTGCAGTGATATGTTTTTTCAAGTATGTCACATGGTTTGACTGATATTAACATTCTTTGTCCCCTCTCCCTTCCTGCTAATTTTCTTCCCCTTCCCAAAATATCTGTCCTATTTTTAACTTCATGTGTGCATGTATGCATTATGACTTTATTGTTTCTTTACATTAAGGATGAACTGATCAAATGCCTTTCTCAGAACTTCATGGCCTGAATAATAGTATTTCCGTCTTCTGGGCTCTAGCATTCTGAGTTTCTAAAGGCTATGTGTCAATGGTTGATTTAAAGCATGTAGAATGTGGTTTTCCTTTAAAATAAGCTTTTTTTTTTTTTAAATTGTGCTGGGGAATGGGTTCAGGCTATATATTTTGTTTTACTGGCTTTATGGATGTGATTTTCTGTCTGTGTGAAAGGATATTGCACACGGCCAGTTGGAATGTCCATTGTGTGGCAGGGGAGCTTCTGCCTCAGCTTCCAGAGGCTGTAAAATTCTCTCCTGCAGACGTGTACCTCCATCCATGATGTAGCATATACTTTGTAGACCCTATTATGATTTAACATTTCTTAAGAACATTTAACTTCTGTAGATTGAAATATAGGCTGGGAAAAGACCCATTAAACGTGAAGGTTTTTTATGAATATAATATGGTATGTGCTTATAATTCCAATATTTGGTTAACCGAGATAGGATTATGAGTTGGAGTCTAACCTGGGCTACATTAAGAGACCTTAACTCAAAAAAAAAAATTTTTTTTTTTTTTGCAATATTCTGTGCTTTGTGAGCAGGAAGCAGAGTAGCTCTGTGTGGGTAGATCCATTCTAAGGTGATTCTAAGGCATTAATTTTCCTGGTGTACATTCATTCAAAGAGCCTGGCCTGGTATAATACAAATCACACACACAATAATACAAATTATAATTTTAACAGTTAACCATTCATTAAGGCCCGGGAATAGTGCTGGACAGTAGATCTGCTTTTAATCACATGCACTTTAGTTTCCATGTCCTCTGCATGTACTTGCATAGTAAAGGAAGTCAGCACACACAAACATGCCCTCCCATTCAGCTGTGCACTGTTGTCCAGACTGGCTTGGAAACCATCCAATAAAAACAGATTCCCAGGAAGGTAGAAGCACTCTTGTTGAGGCGTGTTTGTCCTTCAGCCGTCTGCCAAGGATGGGGCTGGGCTACTGTGGACAGCAGGGCCTTCCTCACCACTTAGCAGGTGTGAATTGCTGTGGGTCACAGATGAAATGGATGTGCATGGAGGTACATACCAACCAACTCCCCTCGAAGGGGGAGAAACCTCCTGCACACACACACACACACACACACACACACACACACACACACACACTCATACCTTGGTTTTAACACTGAGATTATTGCCTAAAGAGAACAGGAAACTCCTCTCACAGAGTTTACTTTCCACCTAAGAGAAGCATAGTTAAAGCAGTCAGTATTTATGGTGTCTCATTAACTTAGACCTGGAGGTGTAGAGTGTAACTCCTTTCCGTCCGGCTCTGGTCCCCCCAAAGATGCTGGGGACATGTGTTTCTCCCTTTGAGGGTATATAGTGGGTTTTCTGATGGCACAATGATGGGCAATACTGCAAGGCATTCTCTATTCTTGGAGGCCTACCCCAGATCCCTGGTTTGGGCAGGGTGGCTTCTGGCCATCTGGGAAATCTGACAGACCTACTATCTGGTGAATCTGTCTGTCTGTGTTCAGATGTGGAACTGAATGCAGAGGGAATTTTGTGATGGTGATGGTGCTGGCCCTGGGGCCAGCTTTCCTAGTGGCTCAGCAAAGTGCTTTGTGCCAAGTCCTTGCTCAGACACTATCTCCTGTCTTCACAGTTACTGTATTCTCATCGCCGTTTTCCCTGCACAGCTCGACTTTCATCTGTCAGAAAGGATAGCCAATGACTTCTCATCTCCCCAGGGAGCTGAGCAAAGGAAATTGTTCTATTTTTGGATTTTGTGTGTGTGTGTGTGTGTGTGTGTTTCGTTTTCTCAATACAATGTAACCCAGGCTACCCTGGATCTCATTAAGTAACCCAGACTGACTTGAACTCACAGCTGCCCTCTTGTCTTGGCCTTCTGAGGTTGGAATTACAAATGTGAGTCTTCAAATCCAGCTTGAAATATCTTTAAACATGGCAAACTGTCTGTGGAGTTGCTGCTCACCAAGACAGACAGCATCACACATAAGTGAAGCTGACAAGACCTGGGGGCTGGGTGAGTGGTAGGTGCTCCTGTGAGGGAACCAAACATGGTGGGTAGTCTGAGCTGGGCATGCAGACTTGCCTCCTTCACCCTGAGGTAATAATGACAAATTGACAGCACACTCAACCGCTTTTCCAGCACAACAGATAAGTGGGGCCAAAGGCCAGGACTTAGGCCAGAGACATGGGGTCCCAGACCCTAAAGGGCCAGCTCTGACGACGGTTCAGAGATACATCCTTCCTCCAGCCTGCGCTAGCCAGCTCACAAGGCTTTCTACCCATTGGGTCTTAGCAGAGTGGTTTTCACCCTTCCTAATGCTGTGACCCTTAAGTACAGTCTCTCAGGTTGTGATGATCTCCAACTATAAAATTATTTTATGTTGCTACTTCATAACTATAACATAATCTGTGTTTTCCCATACTCTTAGGTGACCCCTGTGAACATGACCCGCAGGTTGAGAATTAGTGCCTACACCTTGGACATTCACATGACCTCCAGAATGGTAGCAGTCACATAGATAGTAACCAGATGGACAGGCATAGCTCAGGGCTTGCTCCACGTTGAGTTGAGCACATGGGGGGGGGGGGGCAAGTCATGTGTTCCCAGTGGAAGTGAAAGAGGGCTCAACTAGAGGCACTGAATTGGAGCTCTCTGGGAGGGCCCAGCATGAAGGGATGGGCTTGGGCACTGTTCTCCAAGGGATCCTTCTGACACATTGGTTTGGAGGGTTGCTCTGCATTAGTTGTTACATATGGCTAGAGGCAGCAGATATAGTAGAAATAAGAGTGGATATAGCTTGCAAACATTGAGGTTCTATGGCAAAGGCATCTGGGGCCATTTCGTTGTTGATAGCATGATCCAGGGGTCATTTTGTTACACTGTTTCTCTTGGATAGTCTATCTTTGGGCAGTTCTCACATCTGTGCAGTCTCCTGAGTGGCAGCATACCTTGCATGTTGGAGCATGCCTCTGAAGCTCAAAGGGCACAGTCCTATCTGTCAAACACTTTAGTCTTCCCGTCGGGGTTATTGGAAGGGATAGGTAAGACGGTAGGGATGAAGTCTCCCTGACACCGGAAACCCAGACACAAAGGGGCCAACTTACTGGCTCAGACAGCACTCTCGCTGTGTGCTGTGCCCTCTGCCCCTGGCTTTCTGCAGGGTTCTGCACAGTCATGTCCAGCAGTGCTGGGGTGCAGTTCTTATTATTTTATGCATTACATCTGCACAGGGATTGATTATTGAAATATGGTGTCAACAAGTGAAGCCACATATTGTCATTGGCTTACTTAAGGTTTTTGTTTTGTTTTTTATCTCTGTGACCAAATACCTGACAACAATCACCTTAGGGGAGGAAAGGTTGATTTTGTCCCACTTGAGGAGGCGGGCATGATGGCAGGAACAGCTCTAGCTGTCTCTCTTCACCACCTCACATTTCCACAGAACAGGAAGCAAAAGGCAGGGAATCCTGGCTCAGCTGGCTTTTCAACTGTTAGCATTCTTACTCACTCCGCGACCCGAACTCATGGACTAGCACCACCCATAATCAGAGTGACTCTTCCCTCCTGAGTTATAGCTCTCTGGAACAACCTTCACAGACACTCTAGAGGTGTGTTGTTGAGGCGATTCTAAACCCTGTCAAATTGACAGTGAAGACTGATCATCATGCATACATGCACCGGGCCATACTCCTTGTGGTACATGGACTTCCTCCTAGTCTCTCCCTAAGGGAGAAGATCTAAGTGGAATTTGAGAATCCCCTAGTTGAACTAACTACAGATGTCCCACTGGGAGACCATGGAGCAGAGGGGCTTGTGTTATTTCTGATTCTTCTTGCCCTATGCCCCCCACCAGTCTCTCATTAAATTGTTGACCTTAGGAAAGTTCAACTGAGTGTGTTTGAGTTCAGCGTGTATTTCTGAATGTGCAGAGGAGTCCTTCCATTGCTATGTGTGATTTCTTTTTCCTTCCATAAAAACTCAGGGAACATTAATGCAAAACATGCTTTTATGTATCATTAATGTCGTAAATCCTAAAATGTACAATCCTGAAGACCAGCTACATCTATTTCCTGTTGCAGAGCTCTGCTGCTCACCTGCTTTGCATCTTCAAGGAGGCAATAATGGCTGGGCTGGTGTCAGAATAAGGGGCTGTCAACAGGCAGCTCGTTTTGGAAGGTGGATACTGCCAGGATTCAGCTCCTTTTCCAAACTGGAAGAGACAATTAGGAATTTGATTTCACCGTCAATCTGTGCCCACGTTGCTCTTCTGTTTCTGTTTTGAATATTCTGGCTATTTTCTTAACTAAACCACACATGAAAACATAGACAGACCTTCTTTGACCTGGTCCTCAACTCCCAAGCGTCCCTTTACAGTCCTGTTTCTCTGCCCTGGTTTCTGTCTTCTCATTCCTGCCTCTTCAGTCTACTCCAGGGAGCTTGTCTGGGAAGGAAGGGCTGTACACCATTGTCCCACTCCCAAGCTCAGCTTTTTCACTTAACAAAGGGGATCCTGTCTGCTTGTTCTAGGAAATGACTGGAAATCCACTGTTAGAATAGTTTTTGTCGGAGGAAGTACTCCTTTTACTGTTGCAAATCAATGGATTGAAAGTAAGAGACACTAGTACATAACCCATCATATGTGCAAATGCAGGGTATGCTCGACTGTGGAGGATGTGTGTTTATGTATGATATGCATGTTTGTGACTTGTGTGTTTACATGGAGACCTGCAAATACATGCAGGTACTCATCTATGAATGACTGACAGCATTGGAAATGGCTTCCTGGTGGTCAAGCCATCAGCCTCTGCAGATGTCAGTTTCCATTCTGCACCTTGTGAGTCAGATACTTGAGAGGACACACGGGTTTCTTGCAGACCTGAGGGATCGAGTGGTGGTTCCTACTGACTGACAATCCTGTGCTCTATGCAGACTGCAGAGAGATCCTGCTCCCCATGATGACAGACCAGCTCAAGTACCACCTGGAGAGGCAGGAGGACCTGGAGGCATGCTGCCAGCTGCTCAGCAACATCCTGGAGGTGCTCTACCGGAAGGATGTGGTGAGTCATGGAGATCAGACCCCGGGCAGCCTCACTTGGCTGCCATGCCCAAGCCTTGGAAACCTGCTACAGACAGAACTGCCTTGTTGAAAAAGCAGTGGCCTTCACTGTCAGCCTTTCTCTCTGTAGAGTTTTACTCTTGAATGGTTTTTATTTATGTGTGTGTCAGGATTTTTACATCCACCGCATTCAGACTTCTGAATTGAAATGGAGTTTTTGTTTTCCTGGTGAGATGTTTCCCAAGGCCAAAGTTCTCATCCTGCAGGTCAGATAAAGGCTGTGGAGGCTGATCGCCCATCCCTCTTTATAGTTCTTGCATTTATTAAGTGATGGGTGAACATGGCCACCTGTGCTTGAGGCTGCTTTCTGATCTGCTCCCCACAGGTAGAAGCTTCCAGTGCCTTCTGAGCTTTGCAGCCCCCTCTTGTATTTCTAAATCCTGGTTGGTTTGTTTTGTTTTTATTATTTTTTTCCAGTGGCTTTTTATTTTTCTAATCTGAATCTGGGTCAGGCAAGTCTGTGCATATCTCACTCCCCGCCCTGTCCCCCAATCACCAGCATCTCATGTATGTTTGTGCACATGTATACACTTAGGAGGTGTCACTGATTCTCCAGGTGTGTCTGGAATCAGGATAGAAACACCTCTGTATGTTAGCAGTAAGTGGAGACTGAACCCCATGAGCAAGGTTAGGAGTGGGCTCTGGAGTCTGAGGGCTTCCCTGCCTGTCAGGATTTTAAACAGATAGAGTTTGTCCAGAACTCTTTCCTGCATTACCTGAATACCTTCCTGGTCAACACACACACACACACACACACACACACTTCTGTTCATTCCTTCCTTTTGGCAATAAATCTTCTACTCTGAAATTGGTTACTTCTTCTTGCTTTCACTAAATACACTTTTGGGGTGGGGGTTCAGGAAAGCTGGGCCAGTTTCTGTCTGTAGCTACAGGAGGCTGCTTGCTTCCATCTGGGCCAATCGGGAAACAGAACAAGGGGAATGCTGGCGTTCATTTGGCTTTCTCCTTTTCTCACTTTTTATTCAGCCCAGGGCTCCACCCCATGAGCCGGTGCCACCTGTACTCAGAGTGGGTCTCACTCTCTCAGCCAATCCTCCGTGGAAACACCCACAGTCAAAGCTTTACCTTACTAATGCCCTGAGTATTTCTTAATCCAGTGGAGGTGACATTGATGATTGACTATCCCATTCCCAGTGGTTTGTGCTCCCAGGGTCAGATACAATCCCTGCTGGATGATAGGATGGATTCAACTCATCACGGGCATGAGCCTTGCCCAAGGGCTTGGATGGCTTCCTCAGGACCAGCGTCAGCTAGGCCCTTTGCACTTCTCAGAGTAAAGCCAGGAAAAGAGCTTGTAGGGCAACCTCCAGGAAGATCTTGTGGCTGTGCAGAGACTAGGTGCCTGCCTACTCGAGCCATGTGCATGGAAGAGAATCCATAGTCCCATTGCACGTTAAACTAGGGAATAAATTCTCCCTAATGGAAAAGCTCATGGCACTGTGAGTTTTAGATAATTTGCTGCACTGGTACTCAAACATTCTGTTCTGTGAGCAGTTAAGTTATCGGGATGTGACATGCAGAGCAGGCTGCGCCGTTATCTGCCTGTCTTCCGTTTACAGATGGCCAAGCATCTCTGGAAGACTAATTGGTGGTCTCACCAGGGATCATAAACATTATATTGTTTAAATGGATTTGCTTTTAGTTTTAAGGTTTGCTTAAATTAATTTACTATGATTATATAACAAATTATCATTAATGGGCTATAATTAATAAAGGGCCTCGAGTTTTCTTCAGGAATGCATTTGCCTTCAACAAAAACCGTTTTTCATCTTGTTAAGGGTTATAATTGATTGACTCTGTACAGAGCAGCTGGGTTCGGAGACAAATACTTGGGCTTGTGAGACCCTGATGGTCTGTGCTCTTGGCTTTTATTGTTGTCTCTTCCCTTCAGGGGCCGACTCAGAGGCATGTCCAGATCATCATGGAGAAACTTCTCAGGACAGTGAACCGGACAGTCATTTCCATGGGGCGGGATTCCGAACTCATTGTAAGTGCACAGAGACACATGCCTGTGAGGTCATGAGTGTCTTCCCAAGAAGGCTATTTCCCCAAACATCCGTCCCATCTCTCCTCTCTGCCACTGGGACATGAACTTACTTTCTTAAAAGGTAGCATGTGGTTGAGAAACGGTCTGTTTCCATTTTCCATAATTCTAGAAGCCCCAGTCAAGGGTAAGAGGAAACTAACCAAATGTCAGAGAACGGACCTCTTGGAACTGGGTTTCTTGTTATTACTTTTTGTCAAAGATGCATCTTTTCTTCTAAGTCTTTACTCTTCTGGTAGATTCTTTCTTTGTATTTATCATGTTGAAGGTGCTTTTGATAACACTTTATGAAACACCTTAAAAAGTAATTGAGGTAACCCACCTTAGCAATTTTGTTGTCTACTAGATGTATACTCGTTGTTTCTCTCACAATGAATCGTTACTTGTGGAAGATGATTTATTTCGAGAACTTTTTATCAAATTTCAATGGTCATTGTAAGTCGGTGTCATGGTGACTGGTGTGCAGAATTTGTCATGCCCATTCCCCCAAATGGTTAAATTCGGTTACTTAGGCATGAGATCCCTATGTGTGACACATTTACTGTTTCAGTTTTATTGCATCAAGTGCACATCCTTATTTAGCTAACCTTACCGGATGGCCTCTCCGGAGGGAGGAAAACAAAGTAGCCTCTTTAATTGAAGAAACAAAAGCTTTTATAGCCTTTTCACCTGCAGTCAGGAAAGGCACCTTGGTCTTTGCTGGTGTGTGACCCTGATCCCTTCCATATATTCAGGGAACGAACAAATGAGGGGAAGGTGGGGTTGCACAGCCATACCAGCCCAAGCCCTGCATGGTGGTTTGAAAGAAAATGGCCCCCAAAAGTACTGGCACTATTAGGAGGTGTGGTCTTGTTGAAGTACGGTGTAGCCTTGTTATAGGAAGTGTGTCACTGTGGGGGCGGGCTTTGAGGTCTCAATTGCTCAAGCTTCCCTTAGTGTGACACTGAGTCCACTTCCTGTTGCCTTCTGATCAAGATGTAGCCAGCACCTTGTCCGACTGCCATGCTCCCTGACAATATGATACTGGACCGAACCTCTGAACTGTCAGCCACCACCTCAATGAAATGTTCTCTTTTATAAGAGTTGCTGTGGTCATGGTGTCTCTTCACAGCAATAGAAACCCTACAGACAGCCTGTGTCCCTATGTACTGGCTTCACAACAGAGGGTATTATGTGGGTGAAGTAGGCAGGTAGCCCAGAAGGTGCAGCTGTGAATCTCTTGTCTCTGAATTCCAGATCATGTTCAGATTTTCCTTGAATAAGCATGTATAGTCTAAGTTTGGGCTGTCAAAGGTAGGAATAAAGAAATAACAGGCTTCCATGTGAATTGGCTATCATTGAAGTTGGCTTTTCCAGCTTGGTACTCTTCATGTGTTCCTATTTTGACTTTCTCAGGTCCTGGAAACATCTCTGTATATTACCAGTCAGTGGGAGCTGAACCCCATGAACAAGATTGGGGTAGGCTCCAGTATGCCGGGGGCTCCCCTGCAGTCAGGTTCTGGTGTACTTTGCATATGCTCACATGGAAACTAGGAAAGGGGCTCCAGGTAGAATGGATGGAGTGTGGCTTGAAGCTGAAGCAGGCATCATCATGTTCTGTCCTCAGTGGCCCTTCTTAGACTAGGTCAGATGGAAGGCTTTCAGATGCTGCAGAGGCTTCAGCATCCGGATGTGGTCCCCTTGGCAGGTAGTATGAGTGCAAGGTTCTGATAAACTACCTTGCCTCTGTCTGAGATGGAAGGATAGTGTTCTATTTGGGAGGGGGGCAGTTTTGTCTCTGGTTAGGGAGACAGGACTGTGTCTTGTTAAGGGAACAAAGGTTCTCTTTCTGTTTAGGGAACGTGATCCTACCTTTTGTTGTGGATACATATCCCTTTCTTCCTCTGGCTAGTTGGACACTAACTGAGCTACATCCCTATGGCGAGGGACTCCTATCTTAGAGCTGTAGTCTTTTGACTTACAGTACCTGACCAGTAGTTAAACCTGGGGGAGGAGGGCAGAGAGGAGGCTTATAAAAGGTCACATAGGTCCTGTAGGATGTCAGCGATTGTAAAGAGCATACAAAGCTTGATAAAGGAAGAGTACATTGAGTGGAGCTCCCAGAATATGGGGTTCGAAAGTGTTTAGAATGTTTTCCTAGCTGAGTCCTAATAACCACAGCAAGTTATATTGACCACTTGAGCTGGGCATTAACTAACCTTCGGGAAGATTCTTGTTTATGGCTTACCCTACCCCACCCCCACTGCCTAAACCACTACAGAATATTGGACCAGAACATCCGTGGTTCTTGGTTCTAGTGCCAGCTTGTCTCTGCTGTGAGACCAAGGTGGAGTGCTGATAGCCGTGGCTCACTTCAGCAGGTATCAAAGAATGATGAAAGCTCCCCTCTGGTTTCCACTAGTCATGTAGGCAGCTGCCCAGGGAAATAAGCCCTGTTCTATCCCTACCCAATCTTCTGCAGGTAGAATCCAGATGCTGAGTTGATGCTGAGTTTCACGGCGGGTTAGTGTCCAAGCTGGGAGTAGCTCTTGCATTCTGAGGACGTCTCAACAATTCCTTGAGATGAACTCTTGATTTTTCTTAAGGTGGCTATGAAGTAAGGACCTCCCTTAGGCCTCACCCATCTGTAGCCACATCCACAGGGAACAGGTATCAGGGGTGCAAGACATTGTCGGGGAGTGCCACATCCAGGACCGCCTACCAAATCCCTGACCTTCGCAGAAGTCTCCAGAAGTCAAAGGGGGGATTGAGGCCTTAAGCCAATGTCTCCCAGTTCTGAACATCTCAGATAAAAACGAATCAAGAATTCCTTTTGAATTCGTTCCTGTGAAACCAAGCTGACATGGTGAAAATCACAAAGAGAAACGTGAATGATGAGCTGTAATTATTTAATGAGCGATGACAGTGTCAAGATATATCAAGGAGGATGTTGGCCATTTAATATTTGAATTGTGGAGAAGTGTCTGTCAGTTATCTGCCATCCCCGAGTGTCTGCAGAGGAGTGGGCCTGCAGAACTTCCCCTGTGAGCGTGTGTCACCTTGGTGTCCCTGCCTGCACCAGCTGGGGATGCATGCATTAACCTAATGCTACCCTGTTGCTCTGTGAATTTAGATTAGTGGAGGATCTTCACAAAAGCATCCCTGACAAGGGGGACAAAAGCTTCATCAGTGGGTCCGCCAGGGTGGAAACAGAGCAGAAAACGGTTTACAGATCTGTTGTAGGTGAGCTGTACCATCCCATTGTGCCCCAGAGATTCCCATCTTCTTGGGTTACTCACTTTGCATAACTGTAGTGGAAATTATATAACTGTGAATCAGCTGGAAAGTTATAAGTGATTGCTCAAAATGGATTTTTTTTTAAAAATAGAAGTTATTAAAAAAAAACTTCTGAGTGGACGTATTTCATTAAAAGACTTATTCTGTGACATTGTTAAAGTTGGTACTGAGAACGGACCTGCTTTTTCCACGGGGTGAGTATTTACTAGGTATTCCATCTCTGCCTGGTTATAGCCTGAGTTAGGAGTGGGCGACCTCAAGCCGGAGTGGACAAGCTGTACAGACAGCATACAGCCACTTTGACCCACATCTGCTGTGCTTTTATGTAAGCTCCACCTTGCACTCTGTCATCTGGCACTTGTTTAACCTCATTGCATTTGAAGTGTCCACAGGAATGCTTTTCATGCACAGGAAAATGTTTCTGGGTCCTAAATGTCATAATTAAGATAAATCAGTAAATTAACTAACAAAATATAAACAAAGTCCCTCCCCTTGGCAGCTGTCGAGTGGAGAGCATGTCACTGCTCCAAACGGGCTAGGGTATAACCTTACTGTGGAATTAAAGGGTCTTTGTAATCTCTGCTCCGCTTAGAAGTTCAAGATGGACCCTTGAAGCATGGGCCTGCCCGTGACCTTCCACATCCGCAGCCATCTCCACATGAAACAGGTGCCAGGGGAACAGGTCGCCACCAGAGACTCTCGAGTAAAATACTCCATGGTGCGTTAGATCTGACTTTACATTTTCTTTTTCTCTTCCTCGTGGAAGCCTGCTGAGGCTCCAGCATTACAGTGCTCCCACTCAGGATATATGATCCTATGCAGGGACTGTGTCGCTGTGCACAGGTGGCCAGATCAGCCATTTGGTGTGACCCGGAGCTCCACACATGCATCTTTCATGAGATGAGCTACAGCCAGGGAACAATGATGAACACGTAGGGACGTTCCTTCTCCTGCTGCATTAGCTGGTTGTTTCTTTCACATGATGGGGTTTACATTCTGATAATGAGTCCTTTGAAAAGGTAATTGAGTGAGGACGATGGTTAAAGAGGTTTCTTTGGCCTGGGTACACACCAGAAGACTGAAAATTACCACATCTCTTAGGCAGAGATGTGAGCTCTTCTAAGGAAAGGGTCCCCTGGGGAGTTCACAGAGGCGGGCTTAGGGGTGGGGAAAGTCCTTCTGGATTGGTCTCTGACTGTGGCCTTGGGAGCCTCTGCCTCACTGGACTCAGCCATGGACAGTATTTGGATACTTGTTATGTGGACATGGATAGGTGCAGAGGTGTTTGATAGGGGCAGTAGCAGCCTTGGTGGGGAGTTCACTAGCATCCCAGGTCATTTATAAGGACCTGGAATGCTTCTGCATTTGGAAAGGAAGGTGTTAATTATAATTGTTACCCCAGGGAAGAGTGCCTTTTCGCTGAGACTCAAAACAATTTTGTAACCGATATATTACATCTCTCGGCATGAGTTTTGGTGTTGAGATGTATAATTTCTTGGAGTTAAAGTATGAAAATGCTTTTAAAAGTCCTCACTTAATACAGTGCATTATAGATGTTTCAAATAGAGGGAGTTTGACTTTTGAATACAAGCATCACACCAGCTGTCCAACTATACTAGTATGTATATGTGTGAGCAATGACTTTGTAAGTTCACTTATATTTGGTGTTGGCAGGGTGATCTTTCTTGCTTTTTTAATATTGATGTGTCCTGGGGTTTCTTGTTTTTCCCATCAAGGTTGCTCACTAACAGTAGGCTTAACAGCAGAGGAAATAAAAATCATGTCATTGCCTAGGTAAAACTGTTGCATGTTCATACCAGATTGTAGAGGTACCTTATATTAATTATAAGGTGTTTAAAGCTAATGAGTTAAAGCACATGACCTGTGACCTGCCATAATGCATGCCACCCATTATGGCTTGATTAGTTTTTTTTTAATTCACAAGACTGGATGATATTTCTGATCGTTGTGTTGTATAGGTGTTTTCTTCCAATAAATGAATTGGCTCTACACTTATCTGAGGCCAAAGGTGTGAAAGGTCCTTTTTAAGAGATGAAAGATGTGGATGAGGGAAGCTGTTGTTGACACACCCATGAAACTGCCTCCACTGGCGGTAACTGAGTCAGATAAAAACAGTCCTATGAAATCAGTCCGCCAGTGTGTGGGCCAGTTATACACTGGCCTGCTGCTATCAGATGATGTGATAGAAGTTCATGGCCCTTGGCTGATTCCAACTCTTGCCCACTTCTATGAAAGGCAACACACCAAACTCTTTTATCTGATGGTATCTCTTCTCTTCCAGTGAATGGTGGTCTGTGTGGGATGTGACATGCCTGTCATGGTCCACAAGGAAACTGATGTTGTCAGGCACCTGCCTCACTCTGTCTGCCTGTGGTTGGGACTTCTTTCAGCTGATCTGGGACAGCTGCTATGAAACCCATGCACCTTGTCTGTCAGCTATGCAGCAGAGACTACAACCTTGTGGGACACACAGGAGCTCAGATGGCACAGCTTTTCTGGACATTGGATCCCTCCCATTCAAACTCTGATGGCCTTCTAGAATGGGTACTTGGGTGTTTATAGGAGAGGTACTCTGAGGTGACCCTAGCAGGTGGCTAAGAACTGATTCTAGAATTTGCCTGAATATTCTTCTCATCTGTCTGAGCTGATGCACTGGACCTCTCTCTTCCTTCTGCCCAAAGCACTTGTCTTCATCTCCTTCATTTCCAGGCATTCCAAGGCAAATGTGGGGACAGTGAGGTCTCATATCCACATCCACAGTGACCTGTGTTTGTAGATGGGCCATCTTGTCCTACAGGGGGTGCAGGCCACCTCTAGATACCGGGTGATATTGGGATGGACTTAGCTGGTAAGGCTGTACATCCAGGCTGGAGTGATTGTTTCCCACACAGAGGAAAGAGGAGAAAGAGCTAGTCACTCCCCTTGGGCCAGGGACCTACTTGATGGATACCCTAGAGCAATGGCTCTCAATGTTCCTACTGCTGTGACCCTTTAATACAGTTCCTCATGCTGTGGTGACCCCCAACCATAAAATCATTGTGTTGCTACTTTATAACTGTAATTTTGCTACTGTTATGAATCATAATATAAATATTTTTGGAGACAGACAATTGCCAAGGGGCCTCAACCTACAGGTTGAGAACTGCTACTCTAGAGAGAAACCACCTACTCTAGGCCATGGAAGGCAGCAGCACTGTGTGAGTTTAGTAGTCTTGGATGTTCTTTAAAAAGTAGACCCAGGTTAGGCACATATTACTGTACGCATGTACCCTGCATACCTTAAAATGTTACCTTGTGTTCCTGGTAGCTAAACCCATGCCAGGGTGCTGGGTAAATATTTCAGAGTGGCCTCTCTGGGTCAGGGTTTGGAGATATAGGAAGTACCCACAGCACATGACAGTCTCATCTTTCCAAACCCCATCAGAATGCCTTCTAGGCCAAATATCTGCCCATTATTATTTTCTTGAATGTTCCCGAAGTATAGAGGCTGTGAAATAAGTTTGCTAGCAACACAAAATATTAACTTTGATTTTTTATTTAAAAATTAATAAATATTTAATGACAAGTATAATAATTTACTCTCTATACGTAATGCCATGTGTACATCTACATAGGAGGGGACACTGAACTTTTACTTTTTTTTTTTTTTTTTAATGAAAGTTTTGACTTCAATCTTTCCAGGAGAAGGGTCATCCTCTGTCATTGGCAATTGTGATTGGCTATGAAATGAGCTTGAAAATACATTTTGTTTCCTGTTTGGGGAGATGCTTTTTCTTTTGAAGAGGAATTAGTTTATCTTCAGAGTTTCATTTCTGACTCTAAAATGTTTAATTTTTTATATGGGGACCTAGACTCAAAACAGTGACATCACATATATTTGCATTTAGACAGATGTGCAGCACTGGACAGAGAGCTGCTGAACCCTTCCTTCCATTTGTTGAGAACATGGAATTCTTCAAACATATGAGGAGGAAACTGGTTGCCAACATTTTTATAACGTTAGTTAAAAACAGTATAAAAACGTGAAAGACATGTTTAAAGGGTTAGTATGCAAAAAACAATTGCACTTCCTTCAAGGTACAGGATCAGCTTGGTCAGGGTTCTTCTCCAACATGTCTGTTTACTGCTCTTCTATGGATGTGAATTCTTATAGCATACTTCCTTAAAGGCATGTGTTTGTGTGCGTGCCTACGTGCCTATGTGTGCATGTGTGCCTGCATGTGGGGTGTGTGTGTGTGTGTGTGTGTGTGTATGTGTGTGTGTGTGTGTGTCTATGTGTGCATTTTGAATTAAGCATACCTCTGTAGTGTGGTTTGAGTAACCCCCAAAGAGTATTCACACAAAATATTCTTTTAGCTTTTTTTTTCTTTTAAAGACCAGATCTGATTGCCGATCTCTAGATCCTTGTATAACTCAAATGTTTAGAACTTAATGTAACTGTTGAGTCCAGAGGAAAAGCATGGTGAGCCTTAGCCCCTACCCATCAAAAACAGGCCATGACCCTCTCCCCAAACGGAGCCACTGTGGGTTTGCCATCAGGTCTAGGAGGCTGCCATCAGCCTGGAGTTCCGGCTGAGAGTGCTGGACAGACACTGAAGACTAGGTTTTTCTGGTATGCTCACAACTATTCAAATCTTAAGTTATACAAAAAAGAATGATAAATAAAAGGCAAAAGAAGACCCCCCCCCCCACTTCCTATATGAGAAGCAGAACACTGAGAGATGTCGTTAACTCACAGGAGGATTTTGTTTTCTATAAAAGAGATACTTGTAAAGGTGCAGAGAAATGAGTGAAAAATAAAGGAGTGGAGGTTTATGTTGTCATGTGTAATCAAGAGAGAACTCTTGTGTGTGACGGCGGATTTTAAAAAAATGCCTAAAAACATTTGATTCACAGCTTTCCCCTAAGTATGCCATTTAATACAATTTACTGATAGGTTAGATGTAGGCGATGGTAAGTTTGGCCATTGGTAGCAGCTAAGGGAAACACACTGTTTCTCTCTGAGATGGTCAGATCTTGCACAGTCGTGACAAAGCAGAAAGAACTGTATAAAACACCTGGCTGCGCTCAGGGACGAAGAGCATCTCTGGGGACTGAGCTGCAAAGACACTTTCTGCCGCAGCCCAGGCACCCGTGATTTATAGGTAACTATATTACCCATTGTGTATCTTTGTCTCTTTTCAAATTCTTGCCAGATTCATCATTTGGCCTTTGGGTACCCAAAGATTAAAAAAAAACAAGACCTAAGAAAGCTTAGTGTCCATTAGCTCTGACCCTGTCAGCTTGCAATGATTGAAGGCATATCCTGACTCGGGGTTGGGGGGAGGGGTGGTTCCTGGCTGCTGGCCATTTGGAAAATGAGCAGTAAACATGTCGTCCATCTGGAGATGAAGAGGGTGCTAAATCTGTGGTGTCAATGTGACACTGAGATGTGGTCACTTGGCTTAGCGCTACAGCACACGAAGGCAGATATACATAGAGTCACATTTTCGAGATTATTCATGGTCTCCGACCACTTGAAAAAAATTGTGCTTTCTCCGGAATTAAATGTGCTGAAAACTGCACTCGCCCCCTGCTTATTTGCAAAACTAAAGGTAAAAATGAAGTCCTTTGCCCATAGGAGGCTTGCTTTCTCTTTTCATTAAAAAAAAAAAGTAATAATAATAATAAAAGGCCAAAAATAATGGAAAGTTCCACTGTCTGCAGAGGGACAGCCTGGCGCATGGAACGCTGATAACTCAATACTTGTTCATAGATGGGGGGCGGGGGCTGCCAGGGGTTAGAGTTTTTCCTTATCTTTGATTACGTAAGTTTTATTTCAGACTTTACACCCCACACCAGTGAACTGCAAAGGACAGCTGGCAAGGGGTGACAGTCACTCCCTTGCTGCTAATTATGAGTTGGTGCGAAGGCCTTTTTGGTACGCAGGGCGAGAAGCAGGGAGCACGCGTCGGCACCGCCGTCCCCTTGATCCTATCCGTTTTGGAAAAGGACTGACTTAAATCGCAGTGGGTTGGAAAGACGGCCTGGGGACTCCCAAGCCCACGAGTCTTAGAGGAACCAGAGTTTCCACCTTCCGTGCTTTTTGGACTCAGTTTTGGATTTTTGCTTGGGCGTGGAGGAGTAAGTCTCCTGAGTGTAAGGCGAAGGGATGACCTGAGTTTCCTCGACAGGGTGCAGTTTTCTCAGCACAGGCTGGAGTTTGTCCTCCTGTTGCTTAAAATCCAGCTCCACACTAGAAAGACAGAACACAGGGGTTAGTGTGTGACCGTAGAGATCTGGTGACCGACGCCCCCCCCCATCAGGGTTATGTTCATTCAGAGTCTATTTATAATATATCTGCACTGTTTAATAATAAACTGTTGACTATATCATTTTTTTTTTTAAACTATTGAGAGCACTGTGATCTAGTCCAAATTCACTCGTTTTCTTTGGAAAGGAACTTACGTTTACAGGCCAGTCTTTAAAGTTCCAAAGTACACAGTTGTTTCACAGTATATAGCATGGGGCTAGGGAGATGGCTTGTGAATAAAGGCTTGCCGTGCCAGCATGACAATGTGAGTTCAACCCTGAACTCTCACTTAAGAGCCAGGTGTGGAAGTATATATGTCTATAATTCCAGTGCTGGGGGCGGAGTTCAGGCAGATCCTTGAGCTCATTGGCCAGCCAGCCTAGCAATCAATGAGCTCCAGGTTTGGAGAGAAACCCTGCCTCCAAAAGTAAGATGGCGATTCACCAGAGGCTACTCTTGAAGACAGCTAATTCTCCCTTTCCCAGCAGCTATCATTTGCCTGTAGCGCCTCAGCTAGGGGAAGGACTTTGTACCCCTCTCTCTTGTCTATGCTGGCATTTTGTGTGGCTTAAGTTTACACAGGGCTTGTGTCTGTTGTCTCAGTGGCTGTGAGTTCACACTTGGCGCTGCCCTGTTGTGCACCGAGGACACTGTTTCCTTGTAATCATCTACAGCCTCTGGCTCTTAGACTCTTTCAGTGCCCTCTTCAGTGACCCCTGAGTCTCGGGAGGAAGGCCAAACATCCAAGAGTAAATGGGTAGCACAAATTGGTCTTGATGAGTAGTGGGGGGGGAAGGACATAAAGTTGTGTTGGGAAAGTAGACTTGGGAGGAAGTAGGGAGTAGGGGGTGTATATGATAAAAATACATTATTCAGAATTCTCAAGTTATGAATAAAAATGAAATTTAAGTAGAATGGAGGGCAGGAGAGGAAGATGTGTGACTCCACTTTTGGCTTCCACATGCGTGCACACCTGCACATGCGCACCTGGTCACAAGAACAATATACATACACCTTACACAAAGAATTTCAGTCAAAGTCTATCAGAAGTCATGACACATAGTGCATCCAGCTGTCTCTTTCGATGCAGCCACCACTGTCAGAGAAGCCTATGGACTGAAAGCACCATGAATCAAATGACTTTGGTCTTGCAAAATCGTACTAGTTTCAAACATTCTTAAGGACCACAGCTAGGAGGAGACCCTGGGGAGGACTCTCATATTTATCACATTAGCTCTACTGAAAGGTTCTCCTTATTATCGAGGACAGCTTCCCAGGAAGCAGCACATAGCATGTTTGGTCAAAAGAATGCAAGGTTATAATTACACTGTGGGAGCAGGGGTGTGCAAGGATGTTTGTGTTAGAAAGCTAGGGTTGAAGATGTGCTTCAGAATATACACCGCTCCTTAGGATGGTTCTGTGTGGAATGCTGTCAGTGTACTAGAGTTGTTACTTACGTCTTTGGTAAGCAGTGATGGGCCGCTGGAACCCACTCCTAATGGATCTCCTGGGCCACGTGGCTTTCTGTGGTGATGTGGCATGGCGGAGCTTTTCTTCTCACCCCCTGCTTTTTGGATCATGTGGTTTGGACTAGGGCTATGGAGTCTTCTACCCTGTCCTCATGTCCAGATGCCAGACTAAATGTCAGTAGATTTCAGTGAATGTTTATACCATTCTTTCTCTAGCCAGGGGGCCTATGAACCATCTATAAACACGGAATCCTATCCATTTAGAGAACCATTAATCCCAGCCAAATTCTGACATTTCAGGAACACAAACCAGCAAAGCCGTATTATCTGGAGTTTTAAAAATAAGTTCAAGACCTATTGAATGTACCAGTTATGATTTTTAATTCTCATACACCATTTTTCTTATTGTCAGAGACTGTAATATCACTGAGGGTTTTTCTTTTTTAATGTCAAGAGAAGTTTATGGCTATTTTCCTGTTTCTTCCACAAGAAGCCTTATTCTCTTCTCCATTCATTTTTAAGAACGTGTGTGTGTGTGTGTGTGTGTGTGTCTGTACACACATGACATGTGTAGAAGTCAAAGAACAACTGTCAGGAGTCTATTCAAATCCTCCCAGTACCAGGAAGTAGAAGTGAAGCCCGTGAGGTCAAGTGTTGCTTGTCCAGAATGTGTGGCAGTGGAGACAAGACCCCTTCTAGGGACAGCTGTGCAAAGTGCAAATCTTAGAATGTTCTGAACTTGTGACATTCCAGCTTGTCTGGTCTGTGGTACCCGAGAAAGTAGGAGATCCTGTCTTGTTGCAGGAGCCTGGGGAGCAGGGCTGAGTAAATTCTCTCATCGTCAGTGAGCTTCCATTTACTTCAGTTCAATAAGAGATAATTGCTGTCTTACCAAATTCTAGGAAGAACACATTCTCAAACATACAGGTCTATGAAAGGTCCCTTAACTATTAGTGAATAGTTCAAATATTACTTTGTTCTTACTATTATGTATTGACTGCAGATTTTACAATTGGGCCTGGTGCTGATAAAGAAGAGGATTAGAGAATTCTCAGCCTGGACATTCAGGCAACAAGAGCCTTTCAGGGGTCTGTGAGATGTGACATTTAGCTAAGCTAATGCCGTAACACATCCTCCACGTCAAGGCCATTGCAACTGTCCCGGGTAGCTTTTGAGATATTAGAACAGAGCATGTAGCTAGCATCTCCTAGGCTACTGTACAATCCTGGGCACCTGTAATTATTGAATTCCCATTAAGCAACTACACTGGGAATCCTGTCATTAACCAATTTATCACACCGCGGAACCATGTAATCACAGAGTAATCTAATCTGAGTTCTTGTTAACGAAATGACTCGACTTTATCTGTTGAGCAGACTCCTGTTTGTGTTCATCCAATATGCTACAGTCCAGAGCAGCCTTGATAGGAGAGAGCCACCAAGCCTGGCAGTGGGGTTCAATAGCACAGTGACCATGATCCCTGCCTCTCCTGACTGCTTGCTCTGTATTGTCCAGGTTGCCGTGTACCTGCCTGGGGGTGACGTGTGCATCAGCCACCCACACTCTGGATAGGTGAACCCTGGCTGTTAAGTAACAAAATTGTGTATTTTTTGCCCATTGCTGTCAGCTAGCAGTTTCTTGTTGTCAAAGTGCACACTGGGTTACTTGGGGTCTGCCATAGAGGGCTGGCTGCACAGGGCAGTATTGCAAGGTCAAGAGTCTGGTTATCTCTGGCTGACTTAGAACAAAGGTTTCTTTGATCTTAATGGCTGCTGGTGTCTGCTAGGAGCAGAGGTTCTGGATACTGCAGAGCTGTACAGCTGTTCTGTCTCCAGTCCTCCCTCTCCGAGGACTGCCAGTGGGCCACATACCGTGTAGGGAGGCCTGAGTCTAGGCTGATGGTGGTGTCATCAACTTCTCCTTGCCTGCTTCCTTGTGGCCATTCCTATACCCAGCTCTGGTGCTTTCTCTGGCTGGTAGCATGGGATGCCACACTCCATTTCCTCGCCCCACCCCCACCCCAGCTACACACAATTTCTACAACCTGACCACAAATCCTCATCCTCCGTCTTTGAGTTTTCTTCGCATGGCATTGAGTGTGGAGAATTCTGTGTTTGCTTAGGTATTGGGACCTGGCCAGGGTTTTCTGGGTAAGTGGGCTTTGGCATCAGATAACAGACTACACCTTGTACTGAATGGAAGAGAAAGATCCCTGGGTCCCATGTTTACAGCTATTGCCAGAGCTTGTTATTGAACCCCTCTGAAGCTTTCCTTTTTGTGTCTACACCTCTATTCTCTTTGCAGACATCCAAAACAATGCCTCCCATTAGGAATTCTCAGTGGGCAGAAGTCATGTGTCTGCGTAAATGTTGCAACGCCTTGGCCACATTCCCTGGTGGCTCATGATTAAAGGATGCAAAGACATTTCATTTCTTTGGTTAATTCTTTTCTCTTAAATATTAGTTTTAATTATGAGTTTATAAAATCATTTTTCTATATATTTCTTATGTATGTGTACAAGTATTAATGTATGTACACATGCTCCTGTACATGCGTGTATGTATATGTACACATACATAAATGTACACAGATACATACAGGCCTGAGATACATCTGCCTTGTTTTACTGTCTGTCTGTCTGTCTATCTATCTATCTATCTATCTATCATCTCACTGGCCTGGAACTTGCCAACTAAGGTTAGGCTTGTTGCTAGCGAGCTCCAAGAATCTGCCAGTCTCCACCTCCCCATTGCTGGGATTTTAAGTATTTGCAGGATGCCTGTGTTTTTTATGTGTGCTCTGAGGCTGGGCTCAGGTTCTCATGCTTGCAAGGTAAGGACTTTATCAACTGATCCATCTCTCCTGCATAGTCTGTATATTTCTAAAGGAGTAAAAGTTGGCCCTACCCTAAGTCTCAGGCTGCTCTCTCAGCCCCTACCAAGGTCTGTTTTCTTCCTGAGTACGATACTAACTTCCTTCCTAATGCTTCTCCTAGCATTTCATGGGATGTTGTAGTTCAGGGTCCTGGTGCTTCTGTACTCTTCTCCCCATTTGAAGCTCCTGCAGAACTTAGGCTCTGCCAACTGATGTCTACTCCTCAGCTTAAATGAATGTCCCAGGTGAAATCTTTCTCAGCTTCTCACTCTAGCAGGCAAGGGTTAAAGGCAGGTGAGTATGGCCCCCCAAGTACCTGCTTGTTTTCTGACGTAGAAACGCCCACCTTTTTCATTTCTCCTGCCTGCTAATGCCCTGTGGCTCAGTGAGCTTCAGATCCCTAGCCTCTGTTTTTAATTCTCTTTGAGTAAGATCACAGAGTCCCTGGTGCTAACGGTGACTCTTCAGGTCTTGCTCTGCCACTGCAGATAAATCATCTCACCTTGGGGACCTGAACTTCCTTGGCTGTGAAGTGGTGATGAAGAGTCTTCCACTGAGAGGCAACCCCAGGAGCCAATGCACAGGGGGCCTGGGGGAGCTCTTATCCTGTGGCTTCAGATAGCTTAAGTAATAATGTTTCTGAGTACAGTACCAAGTGGCAGCGAAGGTGTCTGCTGTATGGACATCTAGACATCAGCCCCATGGGAAAACACCAGCATTGTCCAGAGGAAGTGACAGTTAGGGACCTTTCCAGGCCACGTTCCTTGTGTGCTAAAGGAATCTAGGCCAGTCCTTTCTGGTCCTGTTTATCTACATCCTCAACCACCTCTCTAGGCTGTAGAAAAACCAGAACCCAAAGTAACCATTGTTCTCATGTGAACATTTCCCCATAGAACATCTAAGGGGCACTCTCCATCTTTCTAAAGTCCACTCATCTATCTTCCCTCACATGATTAGTGACCAGCATCCCTCCAGATGGCCAGGCCACAGACCCCAAAGGTAGCCAGTCACACACTACCATTCTAGCCTCAGTGACGAGCATACAGTTTTCTATCTTTGGGGTGTAACTGCAGAGAAATTCTGAGAATGCAGGACTTTCATCCTTCTTAAAATCCACTCCAGTGTGCCCCCAAGTACCAGGATTTGGTTATAATCATAGTCCACCCCTCACTTGCTTTTATCATTTTGAAGATGGACACGCCTCTGTTCAAACACATAGACTGCTTTCTGGACACACTGCTGGGAGTTGGTAAAGCAGCGTGCAACTGAGCCCCTGGCCAGAACTCTGCTCCTCTAGAATGAAGGCTGCAGCCCAGTGTCAGCAGCCACAAGAGCCCCAGCATGGAGCAATCTTAGTTCTTACACATAATGGTGTTAGCAGTATTAGACTGTTCATGGTCTCTGGAGTCTTGGGGATGGCCCTATTTGTCTCCAGGATGCTGTTTTCAGATGATTAGTCAAAGGAAGAGGCTGCCGAGTAGGCCTGGGAACCACTGCACTCTACACTGAAATCTACTCAGAATTTTTTGCAACCCAACTCAGGAATTAGGGCCAAGTCTGAATCTGTATTTGGGCCCTAGAAAATCCCCATACTCACCTAAAAACTGTAGGGCACTTATTTCCTTTCTGAATTCAACAAATTCCCTCCTTCCTTGGTGCTAATTTGGACTTCAGCACAAGGTTCCCTAACTTTCCACCTTTTGGTTTAACCAAGGGTGAGGGCTGCGGCTGCTGTGGCTTCTCCTGCCCTGAGTAAAATCTCATTGCTTTGCAAACGAGATGGGGGGGCTAGGAGCAGTTTTCATTCTGAGTGCCATTGTTAGTTTCACAGTGTCTGCAGAAGGGAAGCAAGGTGTTGCTGAAGGTTTTAAAAATCCTTACATACTGGGGGGAAAGAGATAAGCGTATTTTTAGATTCTAAAAGAATACTGAAAGACATTGGATTATTAGCTTTGGGAATTTTCAAGGAGAATTTTGAGGCCTGTCAAAGCTATTCTTTTCCCCCTGACTTAACTTATTTTATTAAAAAATATTTCTATTATACTAGAATAACATTGTGTAAGGTATTGTTCAAGGATTCCATTCTGTCCCTGTCCCCCATCCCCACTTAAAGCGTGTGAATAAGAACTACGGCCGATGTATGTTAGATGGAAGGTGGATTTTTTTTCCCCCCGCCGCCTCGGCTCATACTGCTAAAGAACTCAATATGCACAAGTGGGAATAATTGAAGGGACACTGGACAGGGGTGTTTCCATGAGGAGATAATCGTTGGATGACACGGGCTGCAGAGAGCTGCTGCTCCACGTGGCGCTGGACAGCCTCAGATTGGCACTGGCTCTGCATACAAATGCAATTACCTCTCTCTACAATGAGACTTCATTAGCCATGTTGCTGTCCTGCTCCCTCATCCTGACCAGCTCCTTCTGCACAACACTGGGAATCAGCAAAGACTCCTCTTCTCATGTGTATCTGGATGTCTTTGCTACCATGTATTTTGTGTGCTCAATGTGTTGTAACTTAGTTGGGATGATGTAAGAGAATGCAGTCACAATCTCTGTATATTCTTTACCATATCTAATCATGCGAGAGCGTGTTTCCCTCATCTTTACTAAAAATCTGACTATCATTTTGGGTAAGGACATATATACTCAAGGTGCTTCCTCCCTGAGACTCATGTACTGCAAAGTCCTCAATTGCTCACAGGGAGCCAACCTTAGTAATGCTCTGGGACCTGCCAGTCCCTAACTCTCCAGCAGAGGGAGTTCCTAAAGAACACATCGAAGCCACCATTGCACCCCCACTCTCCAGTGTGGGCATCCCTCCATGGTATTCTGTCTCCTCCATATCTGCTCTGTGTCAGATGATGGACATGTGACACCCCACAGGACAGCTCACAAGTCTCCTTCTGGTGTTAAAACAAGGTCTGGGTAGGCCAGGGCTTTCCTTTCTTCCTGGTACTCTGCTTACTCACTGCCCTAGTGAGTGATGCCTGGTGTCACCTGAGGCCACTTTTATGGTAGCCTTGATACTAAAGAAATGGAAACAGGAAGTGGGCAGCATCTTCCTGAGTCTGTTCTAACCCTGCTCAAGAAGAACTTTCTCTCTGGAAACAATTCTCTTTAATTAATCTGAGTCAACATTATTATTATCTTTCACATCTTGGTACTATCCCCCAAAGCCTTTGAATCAAGTCTGGCTCACTGTTATTTTCATTAAAACACACACATTAGAATTCACCCCCTTTCCTTGCGCTGTTATTTTATGAATTAACTAGTTCAGCAAAAGAGGGAAGGGGCGGATTTGCTAATGGCCTCTTTCATTGTTCCCTTTGAAACCAAGTCTGAACACAAGGTGAATCATTGGTGACATCAGATTAGTTTGGCAAGGGAGTTACCCAGATAGGCTGGAGACAAAAGACTTCACCATTTATCCTTAAAACATTTCTAAACTAATTAAAGCATATTTTGACAGGAAGTAGGAATGATAAGGCAAAAAAAGTTTTACTTAAAGGAAAGTCCAACTGGAATTTCTTTTAATCTTCTTTCATGAAGAACCTCCCCTTTATCTGAATATCTCAATTGGTCCAGATCACAATCAAAGGGGTGTCATCTTAGGGGGAAATGTGATTATGTCAACCATCTCAAAATTTCCAGTTGTAGGAGATAGAACCTTCTGGGTGCTTAGCATTTCAATGAGCTAGTGAGCACAACCATCAGTTATCGGCTAGATCCGCACATCCAATTGGCATTAGAGGGATAGGATGGGGGGGGGGGGCTGCTTTATAAGTGTCAATATATTCATCCCATGCACATGCCCAGTCTGAGTCCCCAGGCCCTTCTTTTATTTTGTATTTGTAAATAGGCAGCTTCTTGGATTTCATAGTTGGAAAGGATTCTTTGTAAATCTGCAGGACTTAGAGGTGAATGGATACCAGCCCACAAGAAAGGGAACAGCTGAGCCCTGAACCCAGGGCTCCCAGATCTGAGAGACTCACTCTGACAGGCTAATGCTTCCAACCTTTGGCTTTTATTTCCTGAAAATGCTTTAAAACCTTTTGTCCTTTTGGTATTTTTCCCCAAGTCTTGTGTATTTCCACATCAGAATCCTACTGCCACCCATCCCAAAGGCATACACACAAGACCATGTCCCTCTCCATCCCAAAGGAGGCAGCCTGGCCTTGATATAACAGCCTTCTTGCCTCCCTGAGCCGACCTCTACTAGGACCACACGATTGTTTCTGCTTTGTGGAGAAGACAGCTCGGTTTCCAGTGTTTAAATGCGAGACAGATGGGGTCAAGTTCATTGTCCTGTAAGGCTGTCTGCCAACAAGCAGGTATGACAAATTGCAATTTGGGGACACTGGCAGCTGTCATGGCCCCTCGTGTACTTTAGCTTCTAAGATAACCACGGCAATGTGGCATTTTAAAAATCTCCCACTTTGGAATCTGCTTTATCCTTCCTCAATCCCAGACATGCTCCTAGCAGTCAGAGGCTAAAATGGAGAGCCACAGGTCCTCAACTCAAGAATATGGTCCCTTCTCCTTGGTACCAAAAACAGGCCTTGAACAAACCACAAGGACTCTGACCTTGAACTAAGTGTTCCCCTTTTGCTCAGATTGCTGTCATAGAGACAGTTTCTCTCTCCCATGATGTACCAGTTTTTTTTGTATTCAGATGGGACCCTTAACAGGTGTGCCTCATGGACCATCATGGCCTTTCCTTTGTGATGTTGCTGACACCTACCCAAGGCCATTGCTATTGAGTTCACAGGCTTCCTTCCTTCCTTTCCTTTTGGCCCAGACTTTTTGGTATTCTGCAACTATCTGCTTGCCAAAAAAAGATGCTGTATTTGTTCTCCTGGGCTTGTTTCTGCCCTTTATGTTTATAATTGAAACAATGTGATCTGAATATTGTATAAACCAGTGAGTTATTCTTGTCTTTGGGAAGGGGTAATAGCAAATAAAATGCACAGAAAGGATAGGGGCAGCCCCAGGGTATACCCAGGCTGCTCTGAAGTCAGGTTCTGTCACATGGCATAGCTTTATTTTCAAGGCAGGAAAGCAGCTGTGACTCTTAGAAGATAATTTGAAACTCTTGCTGGAAATATCTGCATTTAGAGGGAACACTCAGGCCTCACTACAATAGACTGCCAACACCTTAAATCATAGAGGTTTAAGATTTCGATGTTTATAATTTCAATTGAAATGACATGCCAGATAGATAAGAGTTGCTGTGGTTTCCCCCAAGACAGTGGGCTTTCAGTTAATGGACAAGGCTACATTTTTCTTGTCTTTTAACATCTGTTCTCATGAATCTCAAGAAACTTTTGTGCCATTTCAGACACCGTGAGAGTAACTGTTGTGTTTTACCTCTAGTAAAGAATGACAGGAGCTGGGTGTAGTGGCATACACCTTTAATGGCAGCATTTAGGAGGCAGAGCCAAGTGGATCCTGCTAGTTTGAGGTCAGCCTGGTCTATACCATGAGTTCCAGGACAGCCAGGACTCCATAGTGACACCTTGTCTCAAAACCACACCGAAAAAAGAATGATAGAACATTGATGGGAGAGTTGATGAGTTTGTATGTTCCACTTATAGGAACAGTAACGTCTTACTGAACACTAGTTAACAAGATTCAATGAAATAGGGACTTAAGGGATTGTGGGAACTCTAGCTAAACTGTTAATATGAAGAATGTTCCAGAACTTGCTTACTAAGCCAAAGTAGCTTCTGTTTGCAACATGTCTTTGGAGTTGATGGGTTTTTTATTGTTGTTTGTCTGTTTGTTTTTTATTGCTGACTAGAATTATTTTAAACTACTTTCCTGGAAGAGAGAGACAAAGCTGCACTCCTCTTTCCTCCCATCCTCTGATGATGCTTCTGCATTCATTTAGGGTCTGATGGAGCCTCCATGAGGCAGGAAAAGCCTCTTCTCTATCCTGGTTATGAAAATGCATCCCACCAAATCTTGTTGTCAATGAACAGACCTTTTTGGGTTGATGCACACCCACTGGTTTATGCAGGAGAACCAAAGGGATCAGCTTGCCTCTGCCTTTGTACTTCATGAGTCTTCTTGAGGTTCTGGTACATTCTTCTGGTGCCTGGACTCTCACTGGTCTTTTGGATGACCTTTGGTTAATGTATTTGGGTTCATGCTGGATAAGACAATTCAACATGGTATCCACTCTAAGCTAATTCACCTGAAAGACAAATTCTTATCCTTCTCTGACTCATTAAATCAATTTTAATATCACTTTTTATGTAAGTTACCCCTGGATTTAGAGCAAAATTTATTTAAATTATTTCAGTTACATTGGACAGTGTCCTAATAAATTCTCTTTTTCAATCACCCACAAAATGTTAAATTGTTTTAAGCTGAACACGCTCATCCCATGAAGTTTCTCTGGAAATCTTTGCTACTTCAGTCTTGTCACAGTAGAAGACTGAATGAACTCTGGCCCTGGAAGTGAGCTGAACCCCAGGGAGGAATTACCTGATGCACACTTGCAGGCCCTGGTTTTATTAATGCCATCAGTTAAAAATGGAATGTCCTGGCTGAAGCCCCTCACTGTTGATTTAAAGTCCTTATCTGCAGTGTGGATGTAGTGCTCAGATCCCACTAGGCATGCTCATCTGAAAGTTTGGTACAAAGTTCCCATTGGGCATGCTCATCTGAAAGGCACTCCCTCTGACCTGGAACATGGAGTTCTGGATAGAAAAACCTTTGCGGTGCTGGATTTTCACCTCCACAGTTGATGACAGCCAAGAACAGTCAAGAGCTTCACACTCTGGCAGGGCTGCTGGGAGCTTCCTGGTTCCTTGTCTGTTGCCCATCCCTTAGCCTTTTACTTATGCCTCTTACAAAACCGTGGTGCAGGACAGGTTCAATATGGCGGCCTTCTCAACCCCAGCTCTACTCATGCTTTGGATCCAGTGACTTTATTGTCATGGGCGTTCCTATGCATAACAGGACATCAGCAGCATCCCTGGCTTCCTCCTACCCACTAGATGCCAGTCATGCATGCCCACCCACGACCAGTGAATCCCTTCTGATTCTGCCCATTGTCCTGTGGGAGTCAGAACCTCAGTGCCTACATCTAGGAGTGGTTTCTTCTGCCAGCTCCCTGACAATATTGCCATGTGACCCAACTCTGCTTTTAAAGAACCCAGGCCCGATCTGGGATGCTCAGCTTGGGTTATCATGGCCATATCTGTGTTGCACCTCAGCACAGGAGCTGGTGAACATGAGACTGAGTGGCCTGAAGCCTTCCTACACTGTCCAGGTTTGTCCTCTTCCTGTAGTGGTAGTGACATTTTGTTCACTTTTATTTATTTATTTTATAGGGGAGCAAGGAGGATCCTCTCTGTATTTTTAGACACTACATTTTAGAAAACTACTTAGTTACTACTGGTTTTTTTTTTTTTTTTGATAATTTTACAGCTTACTAAAATTATTCTTTTTTCAAATGAAGATATACAGATAACTATTAGATATAGGAAATAATGCTTACTAACCATCAGGAAATGCAAATCAAAACCACCAATGAGACACTGCCTCAGTTTACAAAGACAACACTATTGTTAAATGTTGACCAAGATTTGGGAAAAGAAGGATACTGTTGGTGGGAATGTGCGCCACCACAACCACACTGGAAAACACTGTGACTTGTCCTCAGGAAACCAGAACTGCCACCATAAGGGTTATATATCATTACTCATAGGTATACACCCAATGGAAATGAGGTCAATGTTATCTCAGAGATGTCTGCACTTACCACTGCAGCCCACTTCACACCAGCCAAGACATGGGATCCCTCTCAGCCCTCCACTTCATTCTTCATGTTTACAAATGAACTAAAGCATAACATCTGTCACTGTGGCCACAGTTAGTAAAAAATCTCACACACCTCCCACTGAGAAAAAAAAATTACAGCAATTTCTGAAAGTTTTGACCATACCTTAAAATCTTAAATCACTGACAAGGACCTAAATCTAACAGCTGCCTACTGAAGGTTTCTGATCTATTCTTTTGGTTGTCAATCATTACAAAGTTTAAATTATAAACAACACACATGACAAACAGTTGTAGTTTCCTGAGAGGGGAATCGTGCCATAGGGGAGGAGAGGACGACAGACCTTGTGAGTTCCCTGAAAATGCCTATACATGTGATGTGAGCAGAGTGGACCTCGCATGCTGTGCTAGCCTATACAGTGTGGATTCGGGCCTTTGATCTATACCATCTGGCGGGCATATATTTTACTGCTTTGCTGGAGCACAGTTCTGTGCTCAAGGCTATAGATTCCCAGGGAGCAAGCCATCAAAATGATACTTGCTCCTGAGACCACAAAGGTGCATTTGAAAGATAAACATGTTTACACTCTCCTTCATCTTGGGATTGTATACCTGGGGGGCAGGGGTGGGGGTGGGGGTGGGGTTGGGGTGGAGGGATAGCTGTTTAGGCATAGCTTAGAATTATGGTCAAAGAAGGATCTTTACTTTTTTTTTTTTTTTCTTGTCTGATGGAATCTTCCCAGCATGGCCCCAGTGATTCTTGCATTAGTGGGTAAACACTTGTCACTCAGAATAACAAAGTGGGAAGAGAATGTTAACATACCTATAGATAATACATGCACTGTTCCTGCACGTGTCACAATTAGCTGTGTCTTGCCCCGTCCGATATGAAAGCCTACAAGATAAGAACAGGAGAGCATTACAATCGGTGGCTGGGGGTGCAGGGCCGGCTGCTGGCCTCACAGAGCAGAAGCCTCAATTCAGACGCCTTCCAGACATGAGGTGCTTGTGATCATAGGAACTGACGCCTCCGTGTTTACCATTGTGCTCCTGTCTCTGCCTTTATAGTACCAGCCAGTACCCGTCTACAGCCAAGATGTCACTGAAATTAAATTTAGAATGTGAACATACGCTCCCGGATGACGTGTGTAATCTGATTGCGTTATAACCATGAGGAGTGGGAATGTTTCAAAGTAGCTTTATGTTTATTGTATTTTTTAAAAATCTGCCAGGAGAAAACCTTGGGTTTAGAGGTGGCAAATGCCTGGTTTTATGACCTACCAACTCCTGTCCTACTACAGCAGGGTTTGACATGCATGGCCTCTGGCTCAAATCCTACCCCAGCCTCCATAACTGATCTGTCTAGCATTACCAGAATGGATTTTACATTGTTAAATGCTTGAAAAAGAATCCAAAGAATACTGTCTATAACAGGATTCAATTATGTATGTCTCCAAGGGGTTTCATTCTAACCATAAAGATAGTGATTTAAAACATAGGTGAATATGCATATAATTTCTTTGGTTTTTGCCTTTTGGTCTATAAATCCTAGAATATTTCCTCAGTGGGTCTATAGAGAAAACAGCTGCTGTTGTCTGTGACTGTATCTCTCCTAACGTCAAGACTTCTGAGGCATTCTCTGGCTCTCCTGACCGCTAATTAATGGTTCTGTGAGGACATAACATGGCAGATTTGAGGTGTGTGTGTGTGTGTGTGTGTGTGTGTGTGTGTGTGTGTGTGTGTGTTACACACATGCGTGTCAGGGTTGTGACTTTCTCATAATAAAATAATTAACTTCGAGGTTGGTTTTTTTTTTTTTTCTGTAGTGTAGTATTGAAACTTGCTTTGCTTTGATGGGGAAGATTTTCTTTACCAAGTCAGGTTTACCTGGAATATATCTGGGGCCATTCAACCTCCAAGAAACTTGTGTGTGGTGCATTATGCTCCCTCCCAAATTCTCTGCATTGGCTGGACTTTCTGCTACTTCTAACACGCATGTATACTGTATTCTATTTGCACCCAGGGTCAAACAGGAGCAACTGAATCGGTTTAGTTGATGGTGGGAGAAACGTTCCCATCTGGATTTATTTCTAATTACTTTGGGGGCAGATTGGCATGGACAGCATCATCCAGCAAGGGAGCCATGTGTACAGTGGCTGTGTCAACACCAATGGTGTGTGTGTTGTCTTTTGCTGTGTACACTGCGTGCATATGCATCATGAGTTTCAAATTGAAAATAACATTTGTTTCCTCATTTATATTTTGTGTTATATAAACATCTGACAAAGGCATTGGCTGCCCAATACTGACATTGTCTCCATGGACTCAGTAAATGCAGGCATAACTCTGAGTTCAGGGCAGTTGATTTGAGTTCGGCGTAGCTTATTTGTTAATCAAGGGACCATACTCTGCCTCCAAATGTTGCCAAACATTTCCTATGATTCCTTGAAAAAGAGTTAGAATCATACCATTGCTGTGTTTGTCTTGTCCCTCTGCTATACTGGGCACCTCTGGACAACCATATCTGGCCTTTCCACCTGGGCCTCATAACCCTGCTCTGTTCTTCCCTATACATGGCAGTTCTTATTCTTAGCTCTTTCCCCGCATGGGCAAGCCCCAAGTATAAACACTGCCTCTTTGTCCCATCCTAGCCAGGGCCCTTCTCTAGCCTCTTGGGAATGCACAGGGCCATTCTCTTTTCAGTTTACTCTAGTGAGCTTGGCCCTCAGCTTGTTCTTGACCATAGCCACCATACAGTGAGAAGTAAGTGCTGTACTTGAATCCACATCCTTGCTGTGACATCCTAGCAATGTCTGTCTGATGTGCTGTCACTCGGGTGGGCTGGGTTGCCCACAAAGTTCTGCTGTCCTAATGGGTATGAGCCATAGCGAGGCGGTGAGTGCATCTAACAGCTTTTTGTGCTAGCCACATCCCAACTCTAAGTGCTTAAAGAAGGCTCCTGTGAACCCTAACCATTGTCTGGGGCACTCACTGGAGCACTTCAAGCTTCTAGAACCTTCCTGTCCTAGACCTTACTATAACCTCTACAGGGCCTGATCAGCATCGCACCCCATCTTTGCTCAGTCACCTCCAAGCCTCAAGGGTCTCACTTGTATTAGTGCCTGGAGTCTTCCAATTAATTATTCTCTTCTCATTTTATAGAACAGAATCCAGCCACACTGCAGGCCCAGGATCTCATTATTCTTAGACCCCAGGCTTCTGATGTTCTGTGCTGCCTTGCCTCTATCCAGGGACCTGTGTTTTTCACTACATGTAATTGGCAGCTTGGGACAGTCAGTGAATCCGAAATTGACAGGACAAGGGCTTCGGGCACCAGAAAGTCACAAGAGGACCCTCCTCCAGGATGGTGACATACTTTAGCAAGAAACTGTCCTTTCTAAGCTCTCTTGACCAGACTATGCTAATCACTTGTAAAACATGCACATTTCCATTCCTGTCAGTTAGTGAGTACCTACTAAGTCAGGTATGGTTGTGGCTGTCCAGAAGCTAATTGTGATGATGCTAAGTGCTTGCCCTTATTAAGTGCTCAACAGAGGTAGAGGCATGTGGCCACCCCACAGGGAGGGTTGGATGGTCTCCTAATAGTAGTCAGGCACACTTCTGTTCTCTTGGTGGTATTTTCCATCAGCTTTCACTGTCCAGACTTGATTATGCACCAGAACCTCTTTTGGAGGGTCCCTTCTGCATGTTTCTAACAGTTTCTTTATTACTCTCTCTGTGGTTGTCATTTGAAGGAATCAACCAGGTCAGAGAGGGACGAACTTGGGGTAAAATGTAAAATGTTGGCCTGTGCTTTGTGGCTAAGTCACCCCAGGGCTTCCTGCCAGCAGCTCCTGTCATTCAATGACTCAACTGAAATTTTAGCCAATGAAGGAGTGTTCTTCACACAGGACTTTTGACCAAGGAATCTGTTGTGCTCTGTGCTCAATGATCTTGGACCTTCAAGCTCCAAGATTTGGCTTCACTGATCATATTAAGGCCACATTAATAACTGGGCTGCAGTATTAGAATTGGGTCTGTGCTGCAAACACAGATGTAACAGATGAGCTTTTCCATTCAAGGACTAACCAGGCCTGACCCTACTTAGCTTCTGAGATGAGACAAGATAGGCACGTTTAGGGTGGTATGGCCATGGACCAGATGCCCTCTTCTTGAGGGCAGGAAAACCAAGCGACAACCAACAATATGCCTGCTTTCTCCCTCTCCCCTCAGAACCCTTTCCATAAAGCCAGTATCTGGAAGGGCTGTCTCTCTGTCTCTCTCTTATAACCCAGAAGAACACTGAAAGCTCAGACCACTACAGCAAGAGCTTCCTCGGGGACAGTAAGGCATAGATCTCTGGTGAATCAGAAGTTCACAGATGTAAGAACTTAAGTTACTGACCTAAAAGAAACCGGGACAGACATTGTGATCAGATTTTTTTGGGAGGGGGTTGGGGGGGTTGGGTGTGAGTAGGTGCTGACTTTGTAAAGTTTTCTTCTTGTTTGCTTTTGGGTGCCCATGTTTTATACTCAATTATAAGTTCATCCTCTATTCAGTATCTGGTCCCATTGGCTTGTTCTGCTAATATGACCCTGGCCAACTCTTATGGTTGAGTTTTTTTGTTTTGTTTTTCCATATTCTAAAGTCCTGAGCAACGCATGAATCAAATGACGAGTGAGCACCACAGGAAATGGAAGGATACATTGTGAATGGTTCTAGTCTCACAAGATGAACCCCTCCGGTTTGTCCCATGTAAAGACAGCATAGCACTCACGCTGTCCCACTGGAGTGACCTGTAAGCTTTTAGTCTTAACAATATTAGTATTAGACTTGAGAAAATAAGATCCAGCACCAAGGACAGCACTCGGGGGCAAGGGGCAGGCTTTTAGGGAGCAGTTTAAAATCATTTTCTCATGTGTGTGGCCGTCCCTGTCCTTCCTTCTGTGTGACCATCTCCATTCATGAATGTGAATCTGTGCAGAGGTAAGCATGCACATGTAACTTGCATGCATCATGCACATGTAGTTCCAGATAGCTCTGAATGTCAAGCCCCAGGCACTTCCTTCTGTTTGTTTAGAACAGAATCAATTGTTTGCCTGGAACAAGCAGACAAGGCTGTCCGTGAGTGCCCATGGATCCATCTGTCTTTACTTCCCATCTCATGATCACTGAGATTATAAAAGCATGCCAATAAACCCAGCTTTTCACGTGGCTTCTGGTGACTGAATGCTCACACTTGCAAGGCAAGTACTTTAGTGACTGATCCATGTCCTTGGCCCTGTGTACCCTCTTTCCTTGACTCTTGTATATCATTCCAACTCAGAACCCAAATCAGTCACTGAGAGCTTCTTTCTCTTTGCTCTTTTAAAACATCCTTGTGTTGAAATGGGCTTTCTGTACTTAACAATAGATGATTGTAGACTTGAGGAAATAGGATCTAGCACCAAGGACAGCACCAAGCCCAGGGGCAATCTTTTAGGGAGTCAAAGATCTCTCTCTCTCTCTCTCTCTCTCTCTCTCTCTCTCTCTCTGTGTGTGTGTGTGTGTGTGTGTGTGTGTGTGTGTGTGTGTGTGTGTGTGTGTGTGAATGGTACAGCTAATTAGACATGATTTATAAACTTGATAAAGATGTGAAGAATGTGAGTCCAGTGGAACCTGGAAAGGACTCACTGTTCTATAGAAATAGGATTTAGACAAGCCTGTTCCACAGGGCACTTCTCATGGTGTCCCTGCTCAGGGAACCAGATGGATTCCTCTTTGTAGTGGCCAGAGCTCCTTGAGTTCAGTTCGGCATTCCAGCCCCCCTAGCTACGGAATGCTTTTATAGTAATTTGCTCCAGTCCTTCAGTTGTTAGTAACAGTTCCTGAATATATAAATATAAATATGTGTTTTTCTTACAAGTATATTCCGCTTTCATACATACTAGTGTGTGCTTTTTGAGAAAGCATTGGTAATAGTTCCTGTGTGGGGTTCTCCAGTGTTTCTTTTTACCAGAGCTGAAGTATCAAAGAAAAAGGAAGGGAGGCAGAGGGCTGAGCTGCTGCAGTGATTTCTCTAGCACCCCACAGTGAGGCTAAAGCAAGAAGGATGGCTGCCATCATCAGTTGGGATATACCGAGGCGCTGTCCTGGGCTGCAGAGATTCCATAAGCCAAAGGGCGGGAGTGACAGGCGACCTGCATCTGTTAGAGGAGCAGGGAAAGCTAGGTGGTAGGAAGCAGCGTGAGGAGTACAGGGGGAAGGTCACTGTACATCCAAGCTTCTTGGGGTCTCTGACACCTTGGAGGATCTGCAAGAGACAAGACCCACGATTCTTGAGTAAAACAAGATGAAGCAAAAGCCGAACACTGCTTGTTTGGCTAGAAGAGCAGAAGAATTGAAAAATGGAGGAGGGGCATAGGAGCAGGACCAGAGTCGGGAAGAAATGGGAAGAGAAGGGGCAGGGGAAAACAGGGAGAAGGGGAGAGGAAGAGGAGGGAAGAAGAGGGAGAAGGAGAGGAGGAGGAATGAAGAAGAGGAGAGGGCAGGGAAGACGAGGAGAATGAAGAGGATGGGGAAGAGGAGCAGGAGAGGAAGGCAGGGAGGGGGAGGTCCAGGATGAGGTCACCCTTCCCTGTGCTTTCATGAGAAGCAGAGCCCAATAAAGTTCTACGATCTCAAAGGAAAGACTGTCTGGGAAGGGGATGCTGGCTTTCTGGCATCAAACAGTAATGCCAACACTGTTGTGACTGAGATTGGTTGTTCCTATAGCCACAGTGATGTACTTTCCTGCCTGTAAGATCTTTTCGTTTTCGTGGTACTGAGACTCAAACTCATGGCCTAGCACGGCTGTGACAACAGCCTCAGCTCCACTGCAAGGGATTATGCAAACATGGGGGAATGATTGGAGCTCTAGCTACCACCGAGGCAGAGATGGGTGATGGGGAGAGCTGCCAAAGTCTAGGAATTCCAAAATAGTGGGAGGCGTAGGGAGACTATTCACAGAAGTGGGAGAAAGGAGACTAGGAGTAAGGGAGAGAGAAGAAAAAGGGGGGAAGAGAACAGAAGAGGAGGGCTGGAAAAAGGGCTCAGACGTTACAAGCACTTGCTGTTCTTGCAGAGAACCCAGGCTCCATTTCCAGCTCCCACATGACAGTTCACAATCACTTGTTAACTCCAGTTCCAGGGGATCTAGCACCCTCCTCTGACCTCCACAGCACCAGGCACTTTACATGGTGCACATGCGTACATGCAGGCAAAACGCCCATACGGGGCAAATGAAAACAAGCAGATCTAAATAGAAGAAGGAGGAGGAGGAGGAGGAGGAGGAGGAGGAGGAGGGGGAGGGGGAGGAGGAGGAGGAGGAGGAGGGGGAGGGGGAGGAGGAGGAGGAGGAGGAGGGGGAGGGGGAGGGGGAGGAGGAGGAGGGGGAGGGGGAGGAGGAGGAGAAGAAGAAGAAGAAGAAGAAGAAGAAGAAGAAGAAGAAGAAGAAGAAGAAGAAGAAGAAGAAGAAGAAGAAGAAGAAGAAGAAGAAGAAGAAGAAGAAGAAGAAAGAAAGAAAGGAAGGAAGGGAAAGGAGAGAGAGCAGGGAGATCTTAAATTCTCACCCTAAAACTCACTTGCTCCCATCTTGGTGGCAACATGAGTCTTTGTGCTAAGTTTGATTTGGCTCCAGCCATCTGGCGAATCCTCTCAGCACTGCCTGTGTCTCGGCCTGCAGTGTGTTATGGGTACCCCCCCCCCCAATTCTGCACAGTACAGGGGACAGCAAGTGACCTTGGAGCTTATTCACTGTCTTTTAAATGGCATATTAATTTTCAACGAGGTCACACTTCTAACACTAAACAAAAGCATTCGGGATGATAGGAACGTTGGGGGTGACCCTCCAAGTGTGGTTTTTCAAAACACTAGTTACATAGAGTGTTGGCACTGTCACACTGAATTAACACAAAGGCTGTGTCCTAGTCCTGTGGGTACGGCCCTCAGCCAGGGATGGCATTTCCTGAAGAAAAACAAAAACCCAAGGACCATCTCTACTCTCTGTGATAATTTATGTTCTTATCTAATTTATCCTCTTAATTTTGATCTCTCTTTTTTCTTTGGGCTTTTTCTCACCTGGTGCCAATTTTTTTTTCTTTTTCTTCTGCATCCCTGCCCAGCTGTCCCTTCTTGAGAGCTAAGCCATCGTTTGTGTCAGCCTCTTAATGGGCCTTTCCACATAACAGTCTCAAAGTGACATTAATTAGAGGCACAGGATACCTCTGCTAGTGTCAAGAAATTAAATTTCCAAAGTAGTCAGAGTTGGCTGTTGTGGGGGAACCTCACAGATCTCGAAGCTTCCCGAGAAGCAGACCCAGCTTGTTTCTGCATCTGAAACCTCACTAGGAATTTGCTAGATCATGTACTGGAAGTGTACCTAAGTTTATATATCAGCTCTTCCGTTGCTAAAGTGAATTTAGACTTTCCCAATATATCCATAGAAACATCTACATCTGTTGTAAGCATTGGAGCCTACATAGATGTGAACTACTATATGCCAAGATTTAGGGAGTATCTGACTAAAGCTTCGTGGTGTGTCTGTGTGGTGGTGGTGAATATGTACGTGTGAATATGTGGAGACCAGATGTTAACATGAGGTGTCTTCTCCATCACGCCCAACCTTATTTTTGTGAGACAGGGTTGCTCACTGAATCTAGAGCTCACTGATGAACTAGCCTGACTGGCTGAGAGCAGGGGTTCCCCTTTCTCTGTACTCCTGCCCTTCAGCACGGGCATTACAGATGCAAACTACAGTGCCCAACTGTGTGCTAGGCATTCCAACTCATGGCTTCATGCATGCACAACAAGCACTTTGCCCATTGCTTTAGGCTTCTTACAAAGAATATCAAGTTGGTTTTCATGCCAACTCCAAGGTCACCCATTGGTTAATCAAAAGCAGGGTGGGCCCTCTTAGCTCATGGCCCAACTAGGCTCCTTTCCCCAGTAGCTGCCTCTCAGTTGAGTCAGGCTTAGCAGTTGTGTGATCCTTGCTGGGCCTGGGTCTCTAATCAGACAAAGTAGGTTGTTAAGGATGAAACTGTTTGAGGCACTCATTCCTACCCCCTTGATGTGTAAGTGAGGTTAACATTGACACCTATGCAGTTTCCGGTCTGGCGTCTTCTTAGAGCTCTGGAGGACCACCTAGCAGCTGCCCTTCTCGAGCCCTTTGCTGGCTCTCATCTGTTCTCCATTTGCCTTTGCTGCCAGAGCTTCCAGCGTTCATTATCAACATGGTGGCATCCATCCTGCTGTTTGCCCAGCTGATGTCTAGCATGCAGGTCCCATGAGCGGTGGCAGTTAAAGCCTGTGGAAGCTTGGGATGAACGAGCAAGTAGAAATGTGAATGAACCAAGAAATGACTGTCTAAGAGGATCATTGAGAGTGAGTTTGATCTGTTCCAGTGAAATTTACCTGGCCTTTGAATAAAATTCTAGAAAACCCCTTGATGTTTTATGGACATGGTGTAGCAGTTTGTCTATTAGTTACCCCAATGTAGTCACTGAACTATGTGCATTTAGAGAACTCCAGCTGTTACTGGCTCTTCCATGATTAGTTTCCTACAGTCTGGTGTGAACAGCAAGGCCAGTCCAACTAAACATAAACCTAGATTCCCTACCTTTATCTGGATCATCTGGTGGGGGTGAGGGGGTGCTCTCACTGAGACCAAACTCCTTTTTCAGATACTCATGGATTTCCCCTGAACACAGACACGTGAATTCCTGATTTTTAGTATGTGTTGTATGCACACACATATGCACATATGTAGCCCAGTGGTCAACACTACCTACCCACCTCTTATTGGTGTCCCTCAGCAGTTCATCTACACTGGCAGGCAAACAAGCTCCAGGGAACCACCTGTCTCCCCCACCCACCCCCACATGCTGAGCTTACAGATGTACAGTTGTCCTATGCCTCACTATTCTGTGTGGGTGCTGAGGACTCTATCTCAGGACCCTGTGTTTGTGCAGCTAACACCTTACCAATGGAACATGGTGTGTTCAACAGCATTCTGGGGCTCAGTTCCTTATGCTTGGAGTGTTGGGGGCCCAAGCTGGGAATTTCAACCTGAATAATGCAGAAATGCCGAGTTGGAACATACCCCTAAGAAGTTGAGTTGGGTCTCTCTCCATCCTATTGGTCTTAACCTTACTTTTTAACCCTATGATAGGTGAAATTCTTAAAAGAAAACAAAAAAGTAATTTCTCTCAAACCAAGAATTGAGATGGCAACCCTTAAGGTGCCACCCTACATGCCAACCATGTGCCCTCTTGCTCAATTCCAAGATGGTGCCTGACAGTCCTGGTTATTTCTATTTTGTCTTCTAATTATTGACTTTAAGAACTCTGCAGCACAGGATCCCAGCATGCTTGCCTGCAGGGAGTCCATCCAGTACTTGCTGTGTCTTTATGTCCTGCATGACCCTTGGTGGGTGTTGGTTTTAACTGCTTGGGCAGTTAGAATCTACAAAGCCCATATTTCAAGTTGAGGGATGTGCTTGTATGTTACGGAAGCAGATTTGCATGCTTCTGAAAACAGCATCCTCCCATAGCCAGTCTCCAGGATTCTTGCTAAGCACCCCCTTTTCAGGCAGCCCTGCACACCCTCCAAAAAGTTCTAGTGATCTGAGAGTCTCCATAGACCACTCCACAGTGGGGAAGGGATATATTGTCACTTTCTCCTGTGCACCACTTGAGACCGCTTTGCTGGCCAGGACCCTTTCTTCTGTTCTTCCCTATGTCCTCCTCTAATGAGAAGAATCTGGGGATAGCCTCTATGCCTTTTTCCTGATGAATTAGAAAGCAAACACCTGCTTCCTTCCCCATATTCAACTTCACCACACCAGTCCTCAGAGAAGTCCAATTATACTACTTGCCCTTTTCTGTCTCCCAACACCAGAACGTAGGCAAGGTTCTGGTGAACTTGAAGTGTGCGGTATATGCTGGTAATATAGTAGATGACAAAGAAGTATGTTTTGAACAATGACTGGATAAATGGATGCATGAGCAAATGGATAATATGTATATATATTCTTTTTGGGTTCAGGCACAAAATACCTTTTTGCTCCTGGAAAGGAAAATGAACTTGCCAATCTGGTGATGTTCCTAGCCTGTCTAAAGACTATTAGCATCATCCCCTTTTAAATTTTTCCGAACAAGTGGGGATAAAGGTCAGTCATTTTCTGCTCCCCACACCCACTTATGAAGGTAAATGGCTCAGCCTTACACCTTAAGCTGCCCTCTTCACAGGCCTGTGAAAGGTCACTCATTTAGCCCATAGGCAATCTAGGTAAAACACCCTTCTCTGAGAAATACCCCAATGAATTCCATGGCTTTCTGTAGACTGTTACTTTCTTAGCATCTCCCCAAATGTGGTGACCCTATCATTGTGGGGAGGTTCTGTATGGATTTTCAAGTTATAATATAAATATACAAAGCTTGCATTTTCTTTAATGTATTTATGCAATGGAGAAGATGCCCAGTTGCAAAATAATGACAATCATGATACAAACAAGCCACTTGCCCCAGAAGGCATTAGAAATATCTATTAATAAGAAGAAAGATGGCTTTTTAGGGCTGAGCAGAGGGAAGCTTGATTAATTTGTGTTCTGGGAGGCGAGTTAATGCTTAAGCTATAGTTTATTGAAAATTAATGAAAATGAATTTTTGGTGGTACTAGCTACACAAAGGGAATAAAAATAAGGATGTGAGTTTATGGTACTAAGATGGATTTTCCTTCTGGCTGCCATTTCTCTCCACTTGAGTCCTATCAGTCAAACATGCTGTAATGTATGGAGGTTTCAGTTTGAAAGTGTGACTATGCATATTCAGGTCTTGATGATAAATACCCACAAGGGCTTTTATCTTTTATTTATAGATTCTTTTGATGTATTTAGATTAGCTTAGTTAACAATTTTAAGTGAGGCCCTTTGCTTCTTGAAGCTTGTGTACCTTTTCAAAGCTGACTTGCATTTATTTGAGAAACAAATGCACCTGAATTCTCCTTGATAAAGATTAAAATCTTCCTATCAGAGGCAGGAGAGATGGCTTAGTGGTTATGAACACTCACTGCACTTGCAAGGGACCTGGGTTCAATTCCCAGCATCCACATGGTGGTTCACAACTATCTGTAACTCCAGTTCCAGGGAATCTGACATCCTCTTTGATGGATACTGCATACTCCTTGAACACTGCATGTTCATGGTGTGCAGACATGTAGGCAAAGCACTCATGTACATAAGATAGAAATAAGATCTTTGTCTTAGGGTTTCTATTGCTGTGAAGAGACAACATGACCACAGCAACTCTTATAAAAGAAAACATTTAATTGGGGTGGCTTACAGTTCAGAGGTTCAGTCCATTATCATCATGGTGGGGAGCGAGGCAGCATGCAGGCAGATGTGGTGCTGGAGGAGTAGCTAAGAGTCCTACATCTTGCAGGCAACAGGAAATGGTCTGTCTCACTAGGAGTAGCTTGAGCATAGGAGATCTCAAAGCCTGTCCCCACAGTGACACACTTCCTCCAACAAGGCAACACTTCTTAATAGTGTCCCTCCCTTTGGGGGCCATTTTCTTTCAAACCACCACAATCTTGAACAAATCTCTGTATTATGTGAGATGATCTGTAGAAATCCTTACTGTCCAATTTGAGACTTATCTGGGGATATAATCTATTGTGTAACTGATGAGATGGTGACCTAAAAAGTTTTACTCCAGCCAGAATGGTGGTACACATGGCTTTAATCACAGCACTCAGGAGGCCAAGGCAGTTGGCTCTCTGTCTGCCTGGTCTATCAGGCAAGGCCAACCAAGCTATACAATAAGACTCTCTGTAAAAAAAAAAAAAATAAATAAATAAAAAATAAAAATAAAAAAAATCTTTTTTTTTTTTTTTTAAATCCATTTGTAGTTGAAAAGTGCCTACTCTGACAGCATCCTTCCCCAGGGTTTCTCATTTCCAATACTGTTTCTCTCTGGGCTTTGGAATAATGCGGAGTTTATTTTATACTGTATCAGAGCCTTCTGCCTTGGTGGTCACCTGCTTCTTTTTTTGTTTTGTTTTTTTTTTTTTTTTGGTTTTTCGAGACAGGGTTTCTTTGTGTAGCTTTGTGCCTCTCCTGGAACTCACTTGGTAGCCCAGGCTGGCCTCGAACTCACAGAGATCCACCTGGCTCTGCCTCCCGAGTGCTGGGATTAAAGGCGTGCGCCACCACCGCCCGGCTTTGTTTTGTTTTTATGCTGCCTTGAAAAGTTTGTTTTGATTTGTTGTTCACACATTGCTCTAATTTGAATCAATTGGAGGATGTAAAAGCCTGGCTTTTGGGTGGTAGTCACTCCATGACCCACTCACCTGATGGGCTCTTTACCTCAGGCAGCACAAGCTTTGTTGTTGCCCAGGTCCCTGGACTTAGAGATAAATGGTCTTGATTTTTTTGCAATGACCACACCAAGGGAACTCCTCTTAGTCAAGATGAATCCTTAAAAGTATACATTAGTTGGGGAATGGTGGACTGTGCTGCCTCTAGCACTGGGAAGCTGCTTTCCCCAGAGGTTGAATTTCAATTCTGTGTGAGTCAAGAGAGTGGAGACAGGAGTGGAGTCTTGGAAGCCCCTTCAATCAGAGCAGAACCTAGGCCTAGCCTGAGCTATGCTCCTCTTTCCATGGGCAGACCTGCTGTGTCCCCATTTTCAGGGAATTGCCAAGTCTCACACAACCTACCCGTGAACTCAGACACGCCCTCCCTCTTGACCTTGGAGAGCCTGTGAAGCACATCCAAGCTTCAGTCCTCTGATGGAGGTTCTTTTACCTGGGATCATTCTGTGGAGGCTCAGAAAGGCCGTGCACATTGCAGGTTGCTTCATGTAGGTGCACTTGATGTGCTGAGCTCAGAGGGGCTCTACTGGGGTGGGGGGTTGGGGGGGTGAGGACGGGGGTGGGGGTGAGGATGGGGGTAAGGCTCTCACTCCCTTGCCACTCTAGAGGGTAGAGCATTTTTGCATTGCGTAGCAGACATTGCATGGGGTTTGAAAAAAAAGTATTTGAAAACCAGAACTCACATTTCTTCTTCCTTTTTTTAATCTGAATTCTGGAACACAAATCCATAAATTTCATAAATGTTCATGTCATGCCTTGAATTGCTCATTTTATCTGCAAACGGGGTTTCAGAGTCGCCTAGTGGCTCAGTGGTGAGATTTCTATTCACTGGCCAACTTGAAAGGCTGAGGAGGTATTTGAAAGCTATTTTGGCATTCTGCTCAGGAAGATTATTTAAATTCCATTTTCAGGTGTGTATGATACCTACACGAAGCCCAAAGCAAGAATGAGAAATGTGTTTTATACACTTACAAATATATTTAGCTTTATTTTATTTATTTATTTATTTATTTATTTATTTATTTATTTATTTATTTATTTATTTATTTGTATTAGGGAGGGAAAGACTTATCGTTTCCAAGAACTTCAGACCAGTATTTACAAAGCTATCCAAACAGAAGCCTTAAAGAAGGCTCACCACGACCCTGCAAGTTAACTGAAAACACACACTAGGAGGGCCCTGGCATGCAGGTTCATTTCAAAAGTCACAAAAATAATAAATAGACTTGAATGTGGGATGTGACTATTTTATCACAAATCTATAAAAGCTACGTGTTGTAAGAGAAAAACAATACTCTTCCTAAAGTCTGCTAATGGAATGCCGCCTTCACAGCCAGCATTGGTAGTCATGGGAGAGAAGGGGCATTGGGAGAGTGTGGCAAAGGAATGGGAAGGGGGCATTAGGATGGGCTTGCTCTCCATGTGTGCATGTCATGTGTGCATATCCACGTGGGCTTTTCCTTGGCACATTTTTATGAGAATTTTCAGATGGCTGCTAAAGTTCTGCTGCTTCTAGATATTTCTGCAGAACATGTTCTTAGGGGGCATAAAGGAGCCTTCTTCCAGGCGGAAAAAAAAAAAATGTACGTCAGAAAGTCAAAGCTACGGTGATCTGAAAAGGACTCCAAGTTCCCTGACTCCATCCCAACTCCCTATGGCTCTCAGTGAGTGCAGTGTTTCTCTCAGAAGGGAAGTTCAAAGCACAACGCCTCTATTCTGCAATCCTCAGGCCCTCCTCATCCTCCAGAATAATCTAACCAGTGTAACAGTCAGAGGAGACATCCCACATGTTCTAGCCTGCACGCCTTGACCTCCCGGCGGCTTGCTCCTGCCAGGTAGTTGGACAAAGAAACTGACTTCAGAGGAAGTCAGGGGCTGTCTGCAGACAACTACAGGGTCTGAGATGCCTATCTTCTGTAGTTTCCATTTCAGAAACAGAGTCTGGCTTTGTAGCCGGCCCTGGCCTTGGACTCACCATCTCTTGCCTCAGCCTTCCAAGTGCTGAGATTACAAGTGTGAGCCACCACACCTATCTTCCAAGTTTCATTTACTTCCCAAATCCCCTAGGCAGGCAGGTATGCAGGCTGCAAGGCCTTTAGAGGTCTTGGTTACAAAGGAACAGTCAGAGGTCCTGCTGGTTAGAGACCCTGCTGAAGTAGCAGGGGAGGCCATGTGAGTGTGAATTTCTTAGTTGGGGACCTGCTGATTGCAGGGCCCTGGTCACTGTGCTTTTCTGCCCTGCCAAAGCTCATTTTCTGAGGAAGGAAAAAGCAAGTGCAATGGAGACTGACCTCCCTTGGTGCTGGCTGTACCACTTTAAAATGTTTGGGTTACAGTAACTGCAGAGAGCCACCGAGACAGATCCATCAAGAACATTAGAAAATGGAGCACTGACATTCCCATTCACTGCAAATAAAGTACATGAAGGAACAGGAGAGCATTTGGCAGAATGAAGGACCTTCCTGCCTCTGATCTGGCGTTTAGCACAGCCTTCTCTCGATGCTCACAGTGCTCTGCTTGCCTGTGGAACATCTTGCCAGAGCTGAGGAGGACACCCTTCAGACTTGCAGAATCCACAAGAGTTAAGTCTCAGGACCAAGGACGCCAGAGCACACTGTTGAACGCTGTCTACTCCACCCCCCCTCCGCTCTGCCTGGGACCTTTCCCAGCTAACCAGGTTCAAAACCTTGATTTTAAGGCCGGAATACCTCACCTCATCATCCCAGGGTATATTGCCAGGGCAGAAATGGGATCACCTGACTGGACCCAGCTTTGCCTGGGCTCCAGAAGGGGGAACCTGGGAGTCCAGAACTTAGATGTGATGGAAAAGCTTTATGATTCCCAGGTCTCTGCTACAGCTGCCATGAGGGTGTACACATCCCATGCTGACCCTCTTGTTCTGTTAACTTGGATGAAATAAACTAGCCCCTTCTGTTTTTCCCATTATTATTATTATGTTCTGTAACTTGGATGAAGTAAACTAGCCCCTTCTGTTTTTTCCATTATTGTGACACAGTATTTATTCCATTTGGGCCTGGATAATTAGAGAAAATTCCAAGGGATTTCTCATCTCCTCACAGGTTCTGAAATGCCTGATTGTGAGTATGCTGTCCATATGAGAACAAGAAAAAGAGCCTGTCTATCAGTTCTATCTATCTGGCAACAATATGTCAGTGAAAACAGACGGCTTTTTATTCCCATAGGGAATAAAAACAGGTGGGACACCCTTTTCATGGCTACAAAGGATGCTGCCATACAATTTACAATTTTGTGTTACACACACACAGTTTCAAAGTTAGCTGGTGTGTGTGGGGAGCGGTTCATACATGCTGGAGAAAAGTAAAACACATACATAAACAAACTGAATGTTAGTTAATAATGTACTCGTTAAAGGCTGGACCTGAATTCAGTCTGCTCACTCACTGCCTAACTCGGTGTCCACCATGAATGAGATGCTTAGTAGAAGCTCTCTGAGTGTGTGAATGAGTACACGTCTTCCTGTCTGGCAGTCACAAATGAACTATCTGTACCTGGATGTTAGCCTACATTTCAACTGAGCTGATGTAGTCCCAACACTTAACCACCTAATAGTCAACACACTGTGGTCTCTGGTCTAACTCTGTTTTTGTAAATGTTTGTAGCAACATAACCATGTGGATGGCCTGTGACTGTTTTTAGAATAAAGAGAGAGTGAGAGTCATCTGGATATGGATCATGTGGATCCCAAAGCTGATAATCTGCTCCCCCCACCAAGAAAAAAACAAAACCACTGGCTAACTGTCCCATTGGAAGGGATTCTGAGGTACTCTAGTGACACTGGGCCTAGGACCTGAGTCTTCATCTCTCACCTACTTCTCTGCACAGGGCTTCCTTCCTTGGTGACTACCGCCATTTTTTATGTTGATTAACAGGACAAATGGCTTTGAGGAAACATTAATATAGGCCACTGAATGGTGTGTGCTAACTGTTGTTTATTCCCGTCTCCCAAGTCTTGAAAGCATGGTAATGCTGCTCTCATCAAGCCCATGAACTTGAAAGCATTCCCATGAATGGATTTTTATATGAGTGTGTGTTTAATTTTTAAACAAAAAATATTATTAGTTAAACCACTGTTTGCCTCAAATGGGGAGAACTGGGCCTCAGGCCACCAAGAAGCCACCTGCTGCCTCACTAAAGGATACCCCACTAACAGGGAACTGTCCCTCTGACTAGCTGTTCGAACTTCGAACCTTTCCTCGAGCTATCAGACACCTTAGCTTGCCTTCTTTTAAGCTGTAGTCTTACATATTTTCTGACTTAGTCACAACGGTCTAACACTTCATGCTTGCTTTTCTATTAGCTATGTTTTGAGGTCTGGCATGGCCTGGATGCCCTTTACTTCCCAAACCTGAAGGGAGATGCTCCCAGGGGCCTGGCCAGTGAAGAAGCTGTCAGTCTAGAGAATGGCTGCTCTTGGTCTTACGTTTACCATCCTTGAAGGGAACTTCTCTCACAGGTTTCTGGTCTTCTCTGACAGGGAAAGCTTCACTGGGCTGTCAGGAGTCAGTGAATATATTACACTTCTCTAGAACAGCGGTTCTCAACGTGTGGGTTGTGACTCCTCTGGGGGTTAATGACCCTTTTACAGGGGTCGCATATCAGATATCCTGCATATCAGGCATGTACCTTACAATTCATAGCAGTAGCAACATTACAGTTATGAAGTAGCAGTGAAAATAATATTATGGATGGGAGGGGTCACCACAACATGAGGAACTGATTGCAGCCTTAGGAAAGTTGAGAACCACTACTCTAGAGTGTCTGGAATGGGTAAGCTTAGAGCCAGGAAGAGCTCTCTCTCCCCCCAGGGTGCTGCTGGGGCTGCAATGCACTACGCGGTGAGGCCCTTCAGACAGCCAGTCAGTGGCTCTCCAGCTCAGGAAGCCCATGGTGGCTACAGGGAGTTTCCACTGTTCCAAGAACTGGTTGGGTTTTTAATTCCATATCCCGCTTGCCCTGCTCTCAACCTTTAACAAATACATCAGTCATGCAGGTAGCCTGTGTGACCCAGCACTTCCTGAGAAGAGACCAGAATAATACTGAGAACACTGAAATAGGCAGGGTAATTCTTGGCATTCATGCCAGCCGGGCAAGCAAATGCCGCCTGTGCTGCATAAAGCAGGGTGATTTGAGTGAATTGCCCGAACGTTTTACAGGGAACTAAAAAGCACGACTGTGAGGAAATTTTTGCACAACCCACTTCCTTATAGAGGGCATCCTCTGAAATGCTGTCCATAGGCCCCATCCTTTTATCCTGTACCACTATGTGCTCTTATAGGCAGGGGCTTCCTAGAAACCACACTTCAGCCTCCACCACTCCTACGTGACGAAGATCCAACTGAAACTCAGTTGCCTATGAGACCTTTCTCTGCTCAAGCCTTTCAGGCACACATATGAGCAAAAGGGATTAATGGAAGAGTCTCTTAGGAAGAATAACTTGGAAGGGACTGAAAGCCACTGCCTGGTGATGCACATATCCCTACAGAGATAAAGAGCCACCAGGAAGAGCTTGCCTGATATCCTGGATAATGAAAAGCCCCATCACAGATATTATACATTAAGTACGGTCCAAGGTACGTAGGGGCTGCTGCTCAGACTCAAAGATCATCACTTCCCCCTCACACTGCCTAGATATTAACACAAAAGAAGATCCATGACCCTCAAAGGCCCAGTTCTAGCCCCGAGAACATTATGGAAATGTGGGTATAAGGTGTGGCACCTAGATGCAGTCATGGCTCCACTGGGCCCACCTCATTAGGGGATCCTCCTTAATGCTGGTGACTGCTTATCCAGAGCCACCCTGTCCTTTACTGGGCATGAAAAGCAAGTGGAAGGCTTGACACGAACCCACTGCTTCAGAAGCATCTCTCACAGTCAGTGACTCATAGGTTTGAGACTACTTCCTAAGGACAACTTCGGGTTTTAGCTTGATGGGTCCTTTAATTCTTTGTCATTTCACAGAAAATGAATATGCAATGATATGTATATTGATGACAAGATGGCTCAGTGGACAAAGGCACCTGCCACCAAGCCCAGTGACCTAAGTTCCATCCCCATGACCCATGTGGTGGAAAGAGAACTGATCTCTGCAGGTTGTCCTTCGTGCCCCCAACTCCCAAACACACATACACACACACACACACATACACACACACACACACACACACACACACACACACACACACACACACACACAGAGAGAGAGAGAGAGAGAGAGAGAGAGAGAGAGAGAGAGAGAGAGAGAGAGAATATAATTTTTAACATATTAAAATTAGTCAGTATAAAGTAGAATGCATTTCCTGTTGTTTTAACTTGCGATACAACCCAAATAGTCCCATCTCCAGCCTCCATGAAGAACATAAATCCTGAGAACCCCTTCCTCCCTCAGGACCACAGGGGCACCATTCAGGACTTGCCTTGGGTGATTAGAGGGGCCGAGATTTTCAGGATGTAGGAGCTGATGCAATTGCCTGGCAATGCAATATTTATACAAGGGAAATGGGCAGACACTCTCTTTCCCCAGAGTCATTACAGGTGTCAAGGTGTATAACTGGCTATGGCTGGCCCTCCAACTGCTGGAGACTCCTTGGGACAAGGCAGGTGGGAAATGTATTAGTCAAATTAATGATCTTGAGTGTAGAGTGGGAAGAGCCACCACCAAAGTAGCCTTGATTTTGAAACCAAATGATCCGAATCAATTAGTTTCTAATTTCTAATTCTAATTTGAAACTAATGTATCCAGAGGGTTGGTTCCCTGAGATGAGTGGGAATGATTGTTCTAGAACCAGATGTGAGAGGCTACTCACACTATGGACCTGCCTTGACACCCTGAACTTATTCTGTATGGACAATGACCTAAGTAGAGGTTTGTTTTAAAGGCCAGGGAGGGGACCACATTTCCTGTCTTTGATTTGAGGTGTCAAGTCTTAAGATGGCTAGGGCACTGTGCATACTTTGGGATACTGGAGTGAAGGGCCTTTTGTGACAGGAGACCCTTTTCTTTGTCTTCTGTTTGACACTACCAAGCTCTTAAACCCTGGCAAGTGTGGGCAAGGAGTGAATGGTCAATGTAACTAACTGCAACTGACTTGAATTTAGGGGTTTCATTAGGCACAGATGGCTAGCAGCCACCATACTCAAAAGAGAATCCCCAAGATTTCCAGGGCAATGTTGAGTAGCACCGTTTGTGCTCAGCATATGGGGATGCATTCATTACACTGGACTCAGACATAGGGCCCAAATGTTCCCCAGACCCTTTTCCTCCTACCCCAAACCAATAATCAGATAAAAGACCAACACACAGACACTGGCAGGTATTATCCAGTTCAGAATCTGTCAGTGGGATGAATACAACTGAGAGTCACGTTTGTAACTCTCACTCTCCACTGCAGGATGAGCAAATACCCCAATTTCTAGGTGGAGAGATGAGTTACAGAGAGGTGTTACCCTTGTCCAAGTCACTAGAGCCAGAACTCCCATCCAGACATACCTTACTGGACTTGAACCCACTTGGCTAGGAAGCTAGAAGACCCCCACTGAAGCAAAGGTCCATGCTTGTTCTAATAGCACAATGAAGTGCCTAGCTATATGCATGGTTTTCCCTTTCTAGGGTGCTCCTAGATGTTTCTCTTTGAGTGTGACTCCCAGTGGGTACGCACATTACCATATTATGTACATATGGCTTCACACCACTTAATGAGGTTTGTTTTCTACCTGGTGTTAGTGACATCCTTTTATGTTGCTATCTGGCTCCAGCAACTACCAGCTATATCAAAGTTGGTTCCTGTTTGACCTTCTCTCTCTCTCTCTCTCTCTCTCTCTCTCTCTCTCTCTCTCTCTCTCTCTCTCTCTCTCTCTCTCTCTCTCTTTTTAATGGTGACCTGCTAATGCCTAAGTTCCTCTCCCTAAGTGTGTGACTTCTGGATGTGTATGGATTCAAGAACAAATGACTGAAATGGTTGAAAATGGAGATGGCATCTCAGCACTGAACGAGCTTTCTGCAACTCTGTGGTATTAGATTGACTACTAGCATCCCATCAGGTTACTTTACATAAGGCTGGTCATGCTTTTTGTTTCAAAGCAACTGGAATCTTATTGTTGGTCAGAGGTGGGGTTGGTACTAAGTAGTTTTCTTTTGTGGACAGGCCACTTGCTCAAAGTTGGAATGGCCAAAGTCAAGGGTAGGACAAACACCAAGTGCCTTGCCAATGAAGCCAGTGCATTGGCTTCACCTCTTGCCCTGGAAGGCAGAGGCTGTTTCTTCTCCATTGCTTGCAATAAGCAGACTCGGCCTAATTCCACCACAGCCATCCTCTACAGGAGCTTTGAGTCTGTGTGTTCTGCTGCCATGATAATGTATTACCTGATTCCCTTCATCACACTGCTGCCAGCTCACTTCACCCACAGAGTAAAGGGTACCAGCCCCACGGACAAGAGAGCACAGACTCACATCCAACCTCAAGAACATAGGGCGGAGTGGATGAGGCAGTTTCAAAGGGTTGGAAAAGAGAAGGCTTGGCAGGTCAGACGAAGGCTAGTGAGCCATGAGCACTTTTGAAGAGGCACAGAACCAGCCCTGGCAGCCTTGTCCACAGTGAGGGCCGGGGGAGATGTGTTTCACAGCTTGGATGATCAAGAGCTGGTCAAGTCCAACAAGCCCTTGTTGATGTTGAACTGTGTCGTAATCCAAATGGATACCAAAGGCAACTCATGGGTGTGGGTGTCTGCCTCCTAATCACCTATGGGTAGGGCTTGCCTAAAGAGGGGCTCTGCCTCTGTGTGCTCCAGAAAAGAATGAAAACCAAAGACCATTACACAAAACCCGATATGGTCCAGAATGCCGATCCCACTGAAATCATTTATCACTCGCTAGCATTTACTTTTCCTAATGCCAGCTGATTTGTTTCCCTCTCTACTATAACGGGATTCCTAAGAATCAAATGGCCTCTTATATAGATATTTTGAACTGGTATATGTATTAGAATTCATCAAGATCAGAAACATGAATCTGAATAGATCACAAGGAAGAACCATCAACTCTGGATATACAGATAGAGTTTGAAGCCAGGTCCAGATGGGTAAAACACTAACCAACAAATGAATGTCAGAGGTGAGTGTGCCAGGAAGCCTGGCCTTCGACACACCTGTGACCCTTGTAACTCACTAGTTCTTCAGACTGTAGCCCTGACACAGAAACACTGGCATTGGACTCCTTAGGAATGGGACTTTGGGGCTGTTGATGAGGCAAGTGGTAAGCCTGCAGTGAATAAGACACAGTTGATATACATACCCTTCCCGATGGGCCTCTCCTTTCTCCAGCTCCTGAATGACTCCCAACAGCACTTTGATGGTCTCCTGGCTAGAGCTGATTAAGTTCTCCATCACCTGCAGCTGGGCCTTGAGGTCTACCACTTCTGTGTGAGGCACAATTTGATGGCGTTCTTCATCCCCCACCCCAGCTGTGGGGCTAGGCTGGTTCTGCAGGGGCTGTTCGCTACATTCTGGGGACAGGCACTGCACTGGGGGTGAGCAGGCCAGAGCAGAGCCCGAGGATGCCTGCAGTCCATTGAGGTGGGCAGCCCTCCTCTGCTCCTCATCTGCAGGGCAGAGAGACCACTGGCTGGCAGCAGCAGAGTTTGACAAGCCAGGCTCAGGGGCCCTGGTACTGATGGCAGGAGGGTACACAGTGGCGACCTCTGTTTTAAACACCCTTCCATGGGTAAGCGGAGTGGGCTCCTCTGAGTCCAGGGTGCTCCTGTCCAGCTTAGCTCTCCCCTGCAGCTGGTGGATGGGCTCCTCAGAGGGAGGCCGAGAGTTCTGCAATAGAGCTTCAGGGTAGCCAAGCATGTCTGGAGTCTTGCAGAGCTCCGCACAGTTGACCCCAGAAGGTTGGTCCAGCGCATTCACATGCTCGTTGGAATGGAAAACCAATGCTGTAGTCTTGTGAATCCTTCCTGCACGGCAAGGCTGGGGGTCCTCCATGGGTCCTGCCTCACTCTTCTCTTTCGAATCTGCTAGAAACCCATTGTTCTGGCTTTTGAAGGCATCTGCAGCTGGCAGGCCTTTGAGACTGCCTTTCTTGCGGTCCAACGGGAATGTCTGGTAACACTTGCGAAGGTCTGGTGAGGTCTGCACACCCGTGCTTTTGGTGACGTTGGGAATGGATCGGCGTGCGGGCACTGTCATATACTTACGGTATGCTGCCCTACAGGACACAGCCTTGGCCTCTCGCTTCTCCCCCAGAGGTCCTGAAGATAGCTGTGTGTCCCTCTGCTCATTCTGGGCCTCACAGATATCCTTAAAGCGCACCTGCAGGGCTTTGTTCCGCTTTTTGATCTGCCGGTTGGGGTCTAGGGCATATCTCATCTCCAGGGCCAGACAGGCGGCTGGCTCCACTTCCCGCTCTGGTGTCGTGAGTATGCATCTGCCGGAGTCCTTGCTGACCATGGTGCCTGCATGCAGAGACAGCAACAGAAGCATCAGTGGGTCAGAAGCACACACACAAATGCAGCCGAATGGACTTACAGCCAAATTAGAGCTGCCAGCTTCCTAATTATTTTTAAACAGGTGAGGTCGGCCTTTATGTTAAGGAAAATCAGACAGGCGGGGAGTTGCTGGCAGGCACAGCATGAACTGCTTCTCGATATTAAAGCCTGCTTACTTTTCCATGTGGGATACACTCGTTTTTCGTTTGATAGTAATGCTTGTTTCCCCATTAGGCAAACCTGTTTTACTATATTCATCAAGCAACCCAATGTCGCTGCTTCGTCAGCTTTCCGAATTATCTTTTCACATGTGTGTCTCCACTCTGTAGGCAGATGGTTTACCAAATGCAACTTATTTAGTTTAGGATTTTTACTACTTTTTTTTTTTTGAGGATGACGTGATTAATCTATTATTGGAATCCAACAGTTATTAAAGACTTCCTGAAGATTCTAGATCCTGAGCAGATAGACACAGCTAGAGGAACGGCCTTGCAGGCAGGACCCAGGGTCAGTCAACATGGCCTCTGTGGGGAGCTAGCCATACTCCTCCACAGGGATGTCTCTGGGGATAAGTCACGTTGGGGAGTATGGCTTCTAGAAACATCAGTCTTGAACACAACATGGGTGTCCCTGAGTCTACAAAAGCAGCAATACCATCTCTGTTCTGTGATTCCATGGAGAATGGTATTTGGGAATTACTTAAAAAAATAAATTATTCATTCTTGAATCAAATTTTATGTTTTGATCACACCCCCCTGAAAAAAAATGACAACAATGGTAGTTGTTCTAGCATTTAAATGCTGAAAGAAAATAAAATCAGGAGCCTTTCTGTTAATCATGCAGATTCATCTTGGGCTGAGCTATTAAATGCAGCTAAAGAGATGCAGGTGGCCAATGATTCTCCGGGGAATACCAGGAGGGTAAGTGCCTTCCCTTTATTAGATAAGCAGATTCGCAGCTGCTTATTGCACACCGAGGAACTTTCTTGGGGGCTGCACTTGAAGCAAGATACAGTGAGGCTGGGCCTGTGGTACAACTTTCTGATTCCAGCTACTTGGAAAGCTGAGGCAGGAGGATCACAAGTATAAGACCTACTTGGGCTACAGAGTGGGTTCAGGGCCAGCCAGGGCAGATTAATGAACCCTTGTCTCCAAATAAAGAAAAAACAGGTCTGAGATAAAGCTCAGTAGTAGAGCATGTTCATAGTATGTATGAGGACCTGGGTTCAATCCTGGGTTTGGCAAAATAAAAGCAAACAGAAGATAGATAAGCATGCTGTTTGTGAACTAGCTTTCACTGGATTCCTGGCATTTCAGAGTAAAGTGGTCGGCTGGTTGGATATGAGTACACAGGAGGCTCTGGTGTCAGAACCCAAGTGTTCACGGATGCAAAGTCAGAGATGATCCAAGGTCAGTAAAAGTCACATTATCCAGCCCACTGTCAACAGAACTCAAGCTCTGTCCTGAGGCAGAGGATTTGCAGGGGTAGTCATGGTGACCATGGTGGCACTATAGGTAAGACCCTAGCCCAGAGACCTGGAGGAGACATTCTTAGGAAACACCATGGCAATGGAGATATTTACACAGTGGCCACTACTTATGGGGTCAGGGAGTGGGGGGGGGGGGGGGTAAGATGTTTATTTTCCTTACATTTGGTGTCAACATTTCCATATCACAGAGGTATGGTATGCCACTTGTTCAAATCTCACACAGCAGATGAAAAGCACAGGTAGGCCATGACCCTCCAAACCCCAGGCTCACACTGTCCAAGAGACCCAGATATCCAACGCACAGGTCCAATGCTTCTTCTGTCCTTAATCCTTAGTCAGCACTGTAGACCAGTAGGCATAGTGGCTTGCTGAAGGAGAGGAAGAGAGGAACTCCAAGCCCTTGACTTAGCGGTATCACATGACCTATGCCTTCTCTGCAGTGGGTTATACTTCTGCTACACTGGCCTTTGCTACCTTGTAAGCCCCCCCCCCCCCCCCCCCCCACACATACAGCATGAAAGACTCAGAGGCAAATCCAATTCCCAATTCTTCATAGTAATGCTGAATGCTAATGGGTAGTCAGATGTGGGGATACCCTAAAATCATCTCTGCAGCCTTTGGTTCAATTTAGACCAGGGTTACTCAGCTGCTGCTCTCCTGGTAGGTTAGGCAGATGACCTGCTGATGCTGGAAGGGCTCAGCACAGTGCAGAATGCTCAGCAGCAGCAGTCAGCACCATCCCTGGCTTCTCCCAAACAGAAAGGTTGTCCCAGTGTGACAACCAGCAATGTCGCCAAGTGAACATCACCACCATGACAACCCTGCATTAGCCTTTCCAACCATGACTGCCCAAGGCTTCTATTGTCCTGAGTTTTGTCCTCAGAATCAAGGCTTTCAAGTAGGTGCTAGAGCTATCAGCAGATGTCTGTAATCTGAATCTCAACCTCCGGGACAGTTTTAGAGAGTAGGGAATCAGAGTAGAATGGACTGGGGATGTAATTAATACATTAATAACAAGGCTCAAACAGTGGAGGAGGGGATTATGCCCGGGGAGGGGGGGTAGGGTGAGCCTGCCAGCACAGATAATAGCTACCTTTCAGGGACACTTACCCCAACAAGTAAAAGACATATACTCAGAAGTTGGTGTGGGGAAAGAGCATTGGAAAGTGGGGACATAATGAGAAAATTAAATCCTAACCCCCATTCTTATCTGGGAGTGTTCTTTGGCTCTCTTGCCATGTAGGTGTGTCAGAATGTATTGTGCCATCATTCTGAAGGAGACCTTCATACTAGGGGAAATTTGAAAGAGAGAGCATTTTTACAAAAAGCAATTTACGAGTAATTTTTCAGCCTTTTCCCTGCCAGTCCTGAAAAATGTGTGTCTGAGTAAGTTTGTCCTGCCTCACTATTCATCATCAGGATTTGCCAGGAACTGCACTGAAATAATTTTCTTACATCACTCCGCTGGTTTGCTGAGTGTTAGTCCAGACCATCAAACTCATAAAACAAATCAGAGGAATTAATTGCTGGTGGTAAAAGGAAAATAGTAAAAAAGAGAACTCTCAGCTTTTCGTGTTTTACAGAGTTGCTAAGTGTGTAAAACACTATTCCCTTATTAGTGAAAATAAAGATAATAAGTAAGTTCTTTGCTTTGGGGGGCCTGTACTGAGAGTTGACCCTAGGGCCTTGTGCCTGCGGGCAGGTTTGAAGATTGATTTTTATTGTCTCTTTTATTATGTGTCTGTGTATGAGTAGAGATGCTTCAAAAGGCTAGAGGTGTTGAAAGCTGCTGGAGCAGGAATTATGGGCTCTTACGAGCTGCCTGTCATGGGTGCTGGGAACTGAACTTGGGTCCTCTGCAAGAGCAGTATGAGTGTCGAGCCATCTCTCTAGACCCTATGCATGCACTCCTGTGTGCTAACAAATGCCAGCCTATGCCTGTGCATTTCACTCCCATCATCTCATTTGAACCTCAGGATCCCCTTGCCTGCTGGGAAGACTCCATTGCTATCCTCATACTATATGTTGAGACTTTGAAGGGCACAGCTGGTAGCCTGCACCATAAGTCTCTTTGAATAACATTCACTAAAGAACTATCCTAAGCAAAGAAATCTGTTACTTGGCATGACCCCTGGTCGACCTCAAAAAGCATCAGCTAAGCCAGGCATGGTAGCATGTACCTGCAGTACCAACAAACAGAGGCAGGGACAAGGGGATCATTGCAAGCTTGAAATCAGCCTGGTCTCCACAACAGGTTCTGGGGTAGCCAGTGATACTTACTAAGGCCCTTTCTTTCATCAACATCATCATCATCATCATTGTCATCATCATCTAACACACAGGAGCCTAGGACAGGAGGATCATTGCAAGTTTGAAACCAGCCTAGTCTATACAACAGGTTCTGGGCTAGCCAGTGATACTTACTAAGGCCCTTTCTTTAATAATAATAATAATAATAATAATAATAATAATAATAATAATAATAATAATATAATAACAGCAACAATAATAAAGCATTAGACATCTAAAAAGTGAATGAGTCCGTCTCCTGACCTTCTCATATTATGTATCAGGTGTGGGTTATGGGAGACCTCCAGTGGTCCTGGAACATGTCTGTTGTTGGTGCACAAATGAAGGGGTGCCTTGGAGTTTGAGGTGACTGTGAGACTTGAATGGCCTTTCTAGCATGGCTTCCTTGGGTAGGTCACTCCATAGAGCTGGAGGTGCCAGTCCTTTGGGCAAATCTCTTATCTGCAGAGCAGTGAGAGTCCATAACCTGTATTAGATTTCATGGGGAAATGCTTTGGAAAGTGGCAAGTCATGGTTGGGCCTCCCTGGCTCAGGGAGATCTAGATGCTGTTGAGCTGTGTAGAATATAAATGTCTTAATTACTCTCGAATTAAATTTCATAATCAAATGTGAGCTGTAAATATATAAACCCTGTAGTTTTAGATTAGTGAGACCGTATCATCTCTGTTCTGTTTTAAATTAATAACACAGATAAAAACATGCTCAGTTCAACTGGAAGGCATGAGAAATGGAAGCTGCTATCAGTCTAACAATAGGTAACAGTCAAGTCAATGATGGTATATACTCACTTGCTGTGACCATTAAAATAACAATTACAAAGAAGGTTTGGTATCTCCACAAAACATGAGCTAATGTTAAGTGAAAGAAAATGGCCTACCAAGTTTAGCTAGGGAAAAAGAAAGAAACCAACATGGTCTCTGTTTATTAAAACATTGCCTTTAGGGAGAGTGTCTTATCCAGGTTTTTTGTCACAAGGCTGTCACCTTACTTTTCCAGTTAAAACTCATGCAGCAAAGGATCCCTTCTGCAGGCCTTTGTGTGAACAATCTCAAAGTCCCAGAAAGGATCAAGTTGGTGTACCAGCAATCCCCAAAGGCCTCCTTTGATTCTGTTGAGAAAGTGCTGAATTTTAAAGTTGTGATGTGTGTGTCCGTGCTGTATGTCTATGCGTATACCTACTACATAAGAACTTGTGTGAATACATGGGTTGGGAGATTTAGCACACTGTGCCAGTATTGCAGAGAACTTACTATGAAGAAGAAAATTGCCACTGGTTTGAATTTACAATCAAATCAATTTGCCTTGTGCTCTGTGATTAGCATCTCCTGAAGTCTGGGGTCTCATCAGTGAAGACTCTTGCTTCTATTCCTCCATTGTAAAATGTCTCATACTTCCCAGGATTCTTACGTGTCGCTGTAAGATGATGGTATGTGTGCCTTGATTGATCCTCTGACAGGTGGGACTGTAGAGAAACTACCTGCCTTGGGGTGTTCCATCACTGTATGTAGCCTAAGAGCCAGCAAGCCATCCCATGAATGTGGAGAGGGACTGCATGAAATTGCTAGCTTCCCAATGTCTCTCCCACAGTCGAGGCACCTTGGAGCCAGAGATGCTGGCTGCTGTTCAAGATTAATTGGGTCAACATTTTATTCCATATGCTGAGGGAACGCCTGTGCATTAGGCTCCTCAGAGTGGGAAAAAGGGGCAAGTGGTTAAGCTGTTCTTTATCATGGAGCTTTCCAGTGGGGATAGGAGGCAGGCTCTCCCTCGCTCCAGGACTCCTGTGTACAGGGAAAGCTTTAATGTAGAAACCTGGTTTACAGTCCTGAAGCCCTCTTGCCTTGGGGCAGAGAGAGCTGCATAGATGCTGGACTGGGTCTCAGCTCCACGGTCTAGGTTAATTTAACACATGGAGATGCCCTTTTCCCAGACATTCGTTCTGTCTTCAGAGGCCACAGATCTGACGGGAGAGGGATGGCTCTAAATACATTCAGATGTCTTTCTAGGGTGGACAGTAAGTGAGGGAGCGGAGCTGCTCCGGGACAGCAACCTGGCTTGTAGGAGGACATCAGGGAAGACACAGCCTGCTTCTCTCTCTCTCTCTCTCTCTCTCTCTCTCTCTCTCTCTCTCTCTCTCTCTCTCTCTCTCCCTCTTTTTCTCCCTCTCCCTCCCTTCTCACTCCCTAGACTGACATTGAACTTGCTATATGTATTCCAGGGTGACCTTGATTCTCCACCTCTGGTGCTGGGATTATAGGTATATGCCTTTATGGCTCGTTTACTTGATGCTGGGAATTGAATCCAGTGTGTTGGGCATATAAGGCAAGCCATCTACCTATTGAATTACATCCCCTACCTCTCTTACAGGATGGAATATTGAAGGGTAACCTGGACCGTTATGAACCCATGGCTCTCTAGTCTGAAATTGGGAATAGGGATACTTTTTGAGGTAAAATGTAGACTGTGAGGCAGAAGAAATCCCTTTTGAACTAGGGCTCTGGTTTGCTCTTATCTGTGCCATTAAAACACATATCTCATCAAGAGGGAGCCTTGGAAAAGTCACTCCAACCCTACAAACCACTGCTGTCATGGACACACACTGTCCTGCTCACAGTGAGAGGGCAGAAAGGCATGATTTATGTACTTCATCCACTTTGGATTTGATGTGGAGGCTTCAGAACAGTGGTTCTCAATCTGTGAGTTTTGACCCCTTTGGGAGTAGAACAACCCTTTCACAGAGGTCACCCAAGACCATCAGAAAACACAGATATTTACATTATGATTCATAGCAGTAGAAAAATTACACTTATGGAGTAGCAATGAAAATGATTTTGTGGCTGGGGGTCACCACAACATGAGGAACTATATTAAAGGGTCACAGCATTAGGAAGGTTGAGAACCTCTAGAAGAACTAGAAAATGGCCCTCTTCAAGGAAGCAGACTTTCGTCTTCACTAAAAAAGACCGTAACTTTTGTTATCCACTATCCAAATGGAATCTAAGCTAGCAGAAAGGAATTAGCAGAATTTTATGAGGTTTGTGAAAAATCAGCTGGGAACTCTGCCTCCTCCAAACGGGGTGTTATGTCCATCAAAAAAAAAAAAAAACACAGCCCCCCCTATCTCATTAGCAACAGTTAACTTGACAATCATTAGTGGCCTAGAATTACGTAGACCAGGTTCCACCTGTGCAACCCCAGGTTCAGTCAGCTTTGGAAAAGGAACCCATTTTCTTGTCCTTGCAAATCCCCCATGGGCATCCCAGTCCCGAGAAGGCAAGGTGTGGGGCAGTGGTTCTGAATGTGGCTCATGGATTCATTTCACTACTGTAGCAGACACCCTACTTTCCCTAGAGGTTCTAGATAATGAAGAGCTCATCAGATTGTCATGTGAAGCTCATCAGAGGTTGGAGCTTTTCAGAGTTCGTGAAACACTAAAGTGTGGCCTCCCTTTCTTAGGTCTATTTGGATTCTTCTTTCCATAAAACTAGGTGCATGTGTACTGGGCTAGACTTGGAGAGTCTTTTGCCTTAATTATGTTAAATCCAAACTTTTTTGAAGGGGTGTGTGTGTGTGTGTGTGTGTCCTTCCCTAGGTCTGTGTGTCCCTGTGGGCCTGTGTGGAAGAAGACAGTTGATGTTAGGATGTTTTCTTTAAGTTTTTCTTCTACCTTACTTTTTCCCAGTTAGGGTCTCTCACTGAGCCTGGACTGACTGGCCAGCAAGACCCAGATCTACCTGTCTCTCCCAACAGAGGGCTGGATGTACTGCTCCACCTGGCATCTTAAAACAAAACCAAAACAAACCAAAAACATGAGTGCTGGTGATTAAAACTCAGATTCTCCATGCTTGTGCTGCAGACAGTTTACCCAGCAAACCATCTCCCTAGCCCCAGTGCACAGCACTTGTTAACTCTTGATTCATTGGAACCTCAAACTTGAATACTGACTTTTCCTTCCTTTCCCCCACACTGCCTTATGTGAGCAGAACCTGCTCACATTTCCTGCTACATTTCACTTCCATCTCAGGACACTGAGACGTCCTGGGACGTCCAGGGCAGGATTTTGGTATAGAAGTAACCACCATGTACAACAGAAGTCATTTATAATTGAAGATACAATCTGTCTTTCTGGCAAGGCCATGCAAGTCTCTATCTCTTAGCCTCAAAAGGATCCTAACCCCTATATTCTCCTTGGTTTGGCCAGGATGTTGAATAGGTCTGGGTTCATAGCAGAAGCAGCTAAGCCAAGAAGAAAGAGCCATGAGTGCTTCCTTTAATCGGCTTCTATTTATAAGCTGATTGCTGAATGTAGAGAAAATGGCCTGTCCCAGGAATGCATGTGGACGGTTCCCTGGCTGCACAGAGCTGTAGTGTCTGTGACCTGGCCAGCACTCATACTTTTCCTTGACCAAGGTCTAATGTGGAAAGATACCCTGCTTTGAATTCTGAAGGCCTTTTTGACATGTGGGCTACAAATGTTAGAGGGTGTTTTAATTTGGAGTAACTCACAGTCTAGAACAGGGGAGCTGTTTTCTTCTTCTTTCCACTGAATCTGAGGACTGACCATCAGGGTGACCTCAGAAATTGCTCACTACCCTGAAGACTGTTTTGTCAGTTTAAACAAGACTTAAGTGCTGGGAGATGGCTTAGTTGGTAAAGTGCTTTCAAGGGCCTGAGTCTGATCTTCCAACAAATGTAAAAAAAGCCAGGAGTGGTGTGTGGGTTTCTAATGCCGGCACTGGGGAACTGCAGACAAGCAGATCCCTGGGGCTGCCCCTCCTGATAGACAAGAGACCACATCTCAAAAACAACGTGGATGGCTCCTGAGGATGACCTTTAACTTGACATGCACATGCACACATTTGCATGACTGCCTATACTTGTATGTATAACTGATCCCAGAAACACAAACACACACACACACACACACACACACACACACACACACACACACACACACACACACAGAGGGGGAGGCTTAAGTTAGTCAGAGAGTGTGCATAGTTAATTGCTTGGGATATGGAAACTGAAGAAATACTCTGATCAGAATGACTGACAGTTATTTATTGCAGGTCTGCAAAAGGGCCAAGTTTCAGTGCTAAAAAAGTAAGTGCAAGTTGGGCATGGTGGCACATGCCTTTAATCCTAGCACTAGGGAGTCAGAGGCAGGCAGTTTGAGGCCAGCCTGGTCTAAAGATCAAATTCCAGGACAGCCTGGGTTACACAGAGAAACCTTATCTTGAAAAAAACAAAAACAAAACAAAACAAAATTGAAAGAAAGAAAAGGAACAGGTTATGGCTAGTAGTGGGCAATAGAGAGAGAATAAAAAATTGCCTGCATGTTGTACATTTTTAAGATTGGGCCACCCCAGTAGTTGTCATAATTTTTTCATTAAAATCTCATCTGTCATAAATTCTGGTATTTTTCTCTTCTTTTATATAGAGGTCAGTTGATTATTTTCGTTCTTGACCAGCAGCAACAATGAACTGTCATCCTTTATATTCATATCAAAAATTAGCTGCTGCATCCCTCACATGTTCTGTCTTCACTTTGAAGGTAGGTCTCCCAGGTGCATGGACCTTAGCAATGTCCCTATGGCATGGAACAGGCCCTGTGGTGCTTCTTAAGAGGTGGTTAGTGTGGTCCATCTTCAGCCTAGAACACAGCTGTCATTGTTACCTCCACTGCACTTGGACAAAGGTCTTAGAGGCGGCCTCTAGACCTGGCTTGCCTGCCACCCCCCCCCCCCCCCCGGCTTGGATTGCTGTACCATCTTCCAGCAAATTTTGCGGCTAAGTTTGATCTCTTCAGTTCAATCCTGCATAGCCCCAAAGCATCCCCCACTAACTTTTATGTTTCTGTGCTGTTGCTTCTCTGTTGACGTCCCTTCCATACCTTCCTCTTCCTCATCTTCATCTTTGTACCTCTCCTGGGGTCTGCCTGCCATTCTTACTCCCCATGCCTGTCTGTGGAGATGTAAGTGAATGGGCCTCTCCTCTCAGCAGAGCCCAGTTGAGTAGAAATCCTTGTTGTCTTTAAAGGCTTCTTTACTCTTTCCTACCCTAGTCTAGGCTCTTCCTTCTCGTCACTACTCAAGAATCCACAACAGTGGAGTTCTAACATCCCCACACCATCTCTAGAACACACTGTGGTCATTCCTGCTGTGCATCATTTCCTCCCTTGGCTCACTTTCCAGGGCTGAGTCTCATTTTCCACTCAAGGCTCACTGCTTTTAGATGCCATAGACTTTGTCTTGCTTCTTCGGGCTATTTCAGGCAACTGTATGTCCAAGGTAAAACTAGGTACCAACTGGGTGCTGGGCACATGTAAAACAATGAGATGACATCCTCAGCAATATGTCATCCAGCAGGGAGTGACATGCTCAATGGACCCTCCCTTGGAGGTACTAGGGGCAAGTTGCTGAGAGTGATCTTGAGAATGTGGGCAGTTGCACCTGAAAGCATGCAGGAGGCATCCAACTGTGCTTTCTCCTAAGCCTAAGTGTTTGGACAAGCCCTACTGAGCAACTTCCCTGCCCTGTGCCCAGCCATCCTTCAATACTTGCTGACTGATTTGAGAATATAAATATATGTCATCCTTGGAGCAGAAGCCCTTCCCATGATCCGGTCAAAGAGCCTTTGGATGAGTATGCAGTATTAGTAATTTCCAGGGATTCTGTCTACTTTCCCTGGAGATCTTGACTGTGTAATAAACCCTGGGTAGGAATAAGAGAAAGGACAAGTTTTTATTAAGTTTGAAGAAACCACTACCTGGAGTTATGCAACATTTTTTTTTTCCTGCTGATGCAAGAGAAAGAGATGGCATGCATACTCACGAGAATAAGGAGATGGTCTATGAATGGGGCAAGTTTTGCATTTAATTATGAAGCATAGCAGGAACTTGATGACATATTCCTTGCAGCCATTTTGACTTACAATAGATTTGTTCTGATGATTTCCAACTGCCTTCTTAGGAATATGATGTAGTTGCCAAATAAATTAAGAATTTAATTCATACATCTCAATGGCTTGGAGTCATATACAAATTTCAGAGCATAACATCTTTCATAATCCCAGCATTCTAACTGGCTATAGAGGAGGCACCCTTGACCTCTGAGTGGCGAACAACACTGTAGGGTCCAAAGCACAACAGTGGACTTTGGTGCCCCAGAGGCACATCAAAGTCTGGATGGAATCACATTCATTTTCCACACCTTGTATGTGACCTGTGGATGTAAATTTTTACTCACTAAGTACCATCAGTCCTTAGGAATGTAATTACTCTCTACCATTAATTATCTACTAAGATGAATGTGTGGATGGCAGGCCAGAAAAACATACATAGAATGACAAAGAGCAAGGAGTGGAAAGACACATTGGTGGACAGAGACAGGCACATCCTGACAGAAGAAGGGGCACTCGGTAATGATGGGGCAGTTGAATTATGGTGTTTTGTTTGCTCTGTACTTAAAGGAGATACAGAGAGCTTGAGTGGCCTTCAGCCTCACTGTCAGGTTTTTGGCAGCTTGGTTAGAGTTGCATCAACCCAGAATGGAACTTGACACATAATTCTGGGGCAGAATCAAGGCGAGGGCAGGCATCTGGGTATAGCATTCTCCACATACAGAAAGCTCAAGTGTCAGTCTAGCGGGGAGGCCAAGCTGATATCCCTGTGTTTGCCTCCATCTACAGCCCTCCACGGTGCAGGTGCCGTGGTATTTTACAAAGAGCACGGCAAGAAGACAGAACAACAGTGTAGTCCCTGAGCACAAGGCGGGCAGTGAGAGGTACTGATAGTCTGACAGTGTGAGGACTCCATGCAGACTTCAGAATCCAAGGGAAATGTAGATCTCACCCAGTCCTTCAGTGGCCCTACTCCCTATTGCTCTTCTTGAAGCTTTCCTTGGAGGAGGACCTGAGTGATGATGAGGTGGACCCTTGTCGTGTGTGTGTGTGTGTGTGTGTGTGTGTGTGTGTGTGTGTGTGTGTGTGTGTGTGTTTAAAATGAGCAGTCTGGCTTGGTAGGAGAACAAAGCCTGAGGGTGTCTGTCCTCCCACAGAAGGAAAAGAGCATGCCTTTTTCCTAAGGGCTGATCCCTGGACTTGCTCTCTGCAATGGCACACTTTGGGTTAAGAGCTGAGTATTATAAAAGAAGAAAGAGACTATATATTTAGTCCCCATCCCTACCCTGGAGGGTAGAGACTGGGAAGCATTATATATTTTTAAACTCCTCAGACTATTTTATATATATATAAAATATATAAGTATATATATATATATATTATATATATATATATATTTATATATATTGGTTTCTGTTTTGTTTTTGAGACAGGATCTTACTATGTAGCTTTGGCCATTCTGGAGCTTGCTTTGATTGACTAGGCTGGTTTCGAATGCATAGAGATCCACCTGCCTGAGAACCCTCAGCGCTGGGATTAAAGAGATGCACCACCATCCCTGGCTTCCTCAGGTCATTCTGATAGTGCATTTATGAAGTTAAACCACTAGCTTGTGCCTTCTGTTATTTTCTTCCCCAACTGCTTGATATCTTCTACTTCATTTTTTTTAATTTAAAAATTTTTATTTATTATTAATGTGTGTGTGTCGGTGCTAGCACTTGATCACATTCCATAGAGGGTCATGGGGCGTCATCCCTGCTGCGTAAGATGGGATCATATTTGCACAGATTCAGTGATGTCATCACTCTGCATAACTCTGGGTAAATTTGCCACATCAGTGAACCTGATAGACACAGTAAACAGAGATGTACTCAAAGGAGAGTTAATACAATACATACAAAGAGAAATACAAATACCAAGGCAAAATTAAATTGAATGAAGGCACAAATTTAGTGAGGCCATAGCACTAACCACCACTATTCAAACAGGCACACACAACTGACTGGGAGAAGTCGTAACACTGCACTCTTAAACGGCCCTGAGAAGTGAAACAGAAGCTCGAAGTTCAAAGTAAGAAGCTGGGAGCCCTCAAAGTTTCCACCTCCCCATGCTTCCACCTGCAGAGTACCAGGAACTCTTGGGGCACTAAATCCTGGACACAGGGTTCCAGCTGTGGGAGTCATTCATCATCAGGGGAATGCAGCCCTCTGTGTTGGTGGTGTCAAGGGGAAGACAGGGGAGAGAGAGATCTACTTGTACTACTCTTAAAACTGTACAGACTTTTTAAAACAGTAGTAATACGTAGATGGGTCTGGCGCAGAGGAGAAGGAAGCTGGTGTCACAGTGTCAAACTGAGATGCAAGGTTAAAGGTCCAAAGACAGACTCTGGGTGTCTTAGCCTGGCCCAGTGAACTCTCCAAGCTGGGAGAACTCCAGCACAAATTCCCTTGGACTTGGAATGTCAGCTCTTGGCTGTAAGAGCTTTCATCTACATGAAAGCAGGGAGCTAGCCTCTGTCTTCCTCCTGTTTGTTTCTCAAGGTTAGTCAGTTCAAAGGCATTCTTCCTTTAAAAACTCAATCCCTACCCAAGTGGATTTTTAACAGAGAAGATCCTGAGTGTGAGCTGGGCAGAGGAAATCCAGCCCGTTGGCTCCGTTCCTTTTCTAAACAGTGGGGTTAGATATAAGGACCAACTGTCCACCTGCAAGCACGCTCTCCTTTACCACCTTCCATTGGGAAGTGTGGTTTTTTTTTTTTTTTTTTTTTTTTTTTTGGTTTTTTTGAGACAGGGTTTCTCTGTGTAGCTTTGCGCCTTTCCTGGATCTCGCTCTGTAGACCAGGCTGGCCTCGAACTCACAGAGATCCGCCTGCCTCTGCCTCCCGTGTGCTGGGATTAAAGGCGTGCGTCACCACCGCCCGGCTGGGAAGTTTTGTCCTCTTTAAAAAAAAAAAAAAAAAAAGTCAGGAAGAGTTGCTTCCAGCCAGGATTCCCTGAATTTCCAGTGAAATGACTGACTAGGTTTACTGTTAATAGCCTCATTAAATATTCATTGAGCACCTGTTACTAGATAGTACAGTGTTTCTTCCTTTAAGGATCTCTGAGTTGTGAGTCTCCAGGACCCATCCGTCCACTCTCCCCTCTTTGAAAGCATTCTCGATACTTGAGGTTAGAAGAAATGATTTTAAACAAACAAATAAAACCAACCCTCCACTTTTCAAGTAATATTGCCAATTGAAAACCCAGACTCAAATTCCAGGGAATCACCATATCTTTTCCCAGCTGGCTCCCAGCCTCAGGTTTTCATTAGAATCACTCATCCCCTGGGTAGAACTTTAATCCTTCCTCTACTGGCTGCCATGTTACAGGATTCCACTGTTGAAGATGTTGGTCCTAGCTCACCCCCTCTCTATCCAACCCCAGTGCTACCAGTCACCTTTGACACTAGTCAATTCTCACTCAAAGCACCTTCTCAGCTGGGCTCCGGTTCCTTTTCTCTGCTTTCTGTCTGGATATCAACACTTCCTCTTCTCATAACACACATTCTTGTTGAAAGCATCCTGTGATACCCGCCTTGCCCTTCTGCTTCCTTCTCAAAGTGGCTTCAAACTGTGTCTGGTCACCCTGTGATGCTACAACTCAAACCTTTGCCAAATGTCACTCCTCATCCGTCCCCTCTGAGTCTCTTCCTGTCACTCCAGCACCCACTGGGCCTAAGCCCTGGGTCTCTGTGTGCTGGGCCCAGGATCCTTTCTTCACCTCACACGATGTCAGCCATGGAGTCACTCACACCTGAACCTTCCATCCTGAGTCTCTCTTGTGAGTCTAGATGTGTTTGCATATTTGCCACATCCCTAGTCACCTCTTCTTTTCCTGCTGGAGCCAAATTCCTTGAAGGCCTTTCTTCCAGTCTTGGAATCTCTTCCTCCATTGCCTAGGTTCCTAGCTGCCACCTGCTTCTCTGTCTACCTTGCCCATGTCCACCCTCTTCTAAGAGTCTGGTCTTTACAGTACCAGTGAATTTCCAAGACTGCTAAAAGCACCAGAAAAAGCCCCAGATCTCATGAGGCAAGAAGGAGATGCTATGGGCTGTCCAGAATCTAACCACTAAAAACACGTGGAAGAGATTTTACAATGCGACAGTTGCCCGGTTTAGGATACCTCCCAGGAACAATGTGTAGGGACCCATGTTACTTGAGGGAATGGACTAGAAACACGAAGTTAGCAATGGGTCTGCTGTTCCTCAGAGACTTTCCTCTTCACAGCAGCTGACAGAAGGGCCCCAACATCAGCCTGCCCTGTTGCTTCTCCGGGTCACTGAAGTGGAGAGAAATCAACTTTCATTTGCAAAGCTGCTTATTATGCCTTCGGCATTCTGCAGCTTTCTCTCCCACCACTCCTGGTCCATAGTTTACTGCTTTCATTTTATGCCCTAGGCTAGATTATCAAAGGCTGAACTGGAATTTTCCATAGTAACTCCACTGCAAACCTGAAGGGCCATTTTGACATGCTGGTAGGATCACTATTGTTTGTTTTTATTGCTTCTTCACTTCCTTTGTTAAAATAGCAGAACTTCTGTGACTGTTCCCTCTGCACGGGTGAGCCTGTCTCCAGCCTTTTCTTTCTCAGCCTTCCTAATCCCAGGATGATGCGGCCACTGGACACGTCTATGAATATGCAGTACTTGAAATCATCTGCTCCATACTCTACAAAACCAATATCCAAATGATTATTTCGGAGAGAACTCTTTCCAAATCCCCATGAAGTGGTACACTATCCAAAAGGTTTATAGAGTAATTTAGAAATGCAACTCTTTCTTGTCAACCATTTCTACTTTCTCCATATTCAAGTTCATGTTTCTCTCATGCCCAGCTTGAACTGAGTCTCCAGTTCAAGCTGAATATCTTGATGACTTAGGACCCAGGTGACTGAGCAACCAGGAGATGTCTCTGAAGTTCCAGTATTTCTTAATCTGAAACCAGGATCTTGGTTGCCTGGAGACACCTCCATGCCTTCTATGCCTTCAGGGGATGAAACGGTTACATCCTCAGACATGGTTGAGAAGTTCAAACCTAAACCTTGAATGCCGTACTGCTTAGTATGCAATGTCGTCCAAATACTTGTTTATCTGAATTTGCCAGGGCCACTGTAACTTGTACAAATTTGTATTCCATCCTCAATGTATAAGATAAACACTTTTTTTTTAAATCAACTGATTAAAGGTCATGATGTTTTACTGTATTTACATAAAGATAGCTTAATTTAAGTTTGGGTAAAGGCTTCTCTGAACATCTTGGAGATATGTGTGTTGTCATGTCATATCAATCATATTAAATTTTGCTTTAAAATATTGAAGCCACTCCATAATGTTCTGAAATATTAAAATCAAACATGAAGGTTCCACATCATAAATTATGTCAGCTAATTTGGGGTTGGAGAATGCCAGTCTCTGGAATTACAAAGGGTAGGGTGATGAACGTGGCTGTCACATTTACGAAGGTTCTATGAAAAGCAGGCCTTCTTGCATTGGGAAGTCCTTATGGCCTTTCATTCCCAGGAGAATGAGAGCCACTACCATTCTGTATAATCGGTATGGTGTCCCAGATGATCTGTTAACAGCATCCCTGGCATGCACTTGCTTAGGTGTCTGGTGGGTTGGTCTAGAGTGTTAGAATTAAAGCCTTTGGTGACCCCACTTACTGCCCTTCTACGGCAAGGCCTATCCTCAGAACTGCTGCACGGTGCTGTGCTATGCCTCCGATCATTTTTGAACATTATTGTCTGAGAAGCAGCCTGGCCCCAACGTAAGTAATCTGCTTCTACAAGGGAGTTCGGTGGCTGTCTCTCTCAGTTAGATGGCCATGCAATGGAGCAAAAGAGAGGATACAGATATCTGGTGATGTGGATAAGTACCTGGCCTCTACTGAGATAGCCTGGTATGTCTCAGCCTCCTCTTTATTTTCTGTGAACTCTACTGTGCAGGGGTCTTCCTCGGAGAAGGGGGGGGTCTTTCATTTATTTATGTAGCTCCTAAAATTTTTATCTACAAAAGGAAAACAGAAGTCAAAAATTGCCTTTTCTTTCATGGTGCAAAATAACAGTGACAGCACAGGAGCTCTGTGGTAAACTGAGGTAATAGGGTGACTGGATTTTCAGAGAGCCTCCCTGAAGGCTCATATGGAGTTTTCTAGTACTTGCCTTATTAGCCTGCTTCTTAACCACTAGTTATGTTTCTTGATGGGATAATGGATCTGATTTATATCAAAGCCCCAGTGTCTTAATCATGATAATAAAACAGAAAGTCATGGCAACTGTTGTCATTTTAAGACATTCTTTGCTTTTCAAGGACATCCTATCTTTAAAGAGGAGCCTTTGCATCGGATTTTAAAAAATAAATTGATTCACTCTACCTTTTAAAGGAGAAGATGGATTTAATGAAGAAAATCAAACTCTCTGTAGCTCCCATAATTTATACCAAATCATGTGATATGACAGCTCTGCTAGGCTCCCTCCCTAACAAATTCAACTCTGATAAACCCATTCTGAAGAGCGGTACCCTCTCATGGAAGTAGTAAACACGGACAGTAAATTATTAATATCTGGTGAGGTATGCAGATGTCAGGACTTACATTTTTTCCTTTGAGCTGTTTTGTGAACGCTTGCTAATCTTGTTGCAAAAAAATGCAAAGATAAATATGAACTTTGAAAAGTAACATTCAACAGGATGTGAATGTAAGAAATAGCACACCATGAATAGTAAAAGCCAGCATGTTCCGCCTCTGCGGAGTGAAATGATTACTGTCTGTTCAGCCTTTACCATGAGCTTCATAAGGCGGTATCCTTTTTATTTATGAGCTACTCGTGGGGGGGGGGGGGATCGAGGCTTTATGATTTGAATGGTATTTTTAATCAAGTCCCTAGCCCTGTAACCTTGACTGTGCGCCCTGGTCAGGTTGTGAAAAAGTAACCCCCAGCAAGTCGTTTTCCAAGAGGAAACCTTCAAGCTGCTGACCTCAACCCTGTGTTAGCCCTTGCCTTGGTGCTCTGAAATGATCTCCTAGGTTCTTAGCCAAGGCAGGGCTTGCCCAAAGTTCCTTCTCACTCTTGCCAGTTTCACCTCGGGATGCTTCGGCAGAATTTCAGCGCCCATGCAGACAAGGTCAAATTAAACTGCTTCTACTACTGCTTCTAGCTCATAAGCCCAAGAGGGCAGCCAGTCCCCCCAGCCCCAGACCTGCACCAAGAGAGGGGAGGGGACCTGAGCCCTCGTCTGCAGAGAGTGGAAAGCACCCATTTTCTCCCTTATTTACTCCAGGGGCGCCTTTCCTCCCCCACGCCTGGCATCCTTTTATCACTGGCTGGCTCCATCTCCTTGTGGCATATTTTCAGGGTAGTAGAATGTTGAGGTCACAAGGAGAGGCTCTTCTTTCAAGCAGTCGAGACACTAGCCTGGAACCCCGAGCATGAACAAGCACGATGCAGAGAGTCTTGTTCTTGACTTTGGGCTCTAGTCTCTGCCTCTGCTCGGGGTTGGCCCGTGTTCCGTCCTCTCTCTGGCCCTCCCTAGTCCCTAGGTTCTGCAGCATCGGTTGGTTTCCCACGCTTGTGCAGGTCAGACATAGGATGCCAGACATGCAGAAGCTCAGCGGGTGCAGACCCCAGCCCGCAGCCCGGAGAAGGTGCCAATACCAGTAAGCAAGAGAGGAGACCAACATTTCACGTGGGCATTTTTGCCTTCGCTCCTGCTTCAGTCTCTGCTCAACGGCAGGCGGCAGGGCCCCTCTGCTCAGACTTATCCCCCTATCTCCCTGAAGTTAATCGGCTATACTGTACTTGGCAGTTCGCTTTAGTTTGGATAATACTTTCAAAACCTCGAACGTTCCAGAGAGATGGTCGTCCCCAGAGCCCCTCACCCCCCTCCTGCCCAGTTCTGCCTGGCCAAGGATGCCCTGTGCTCACAAGGCTGTGGCGTTTGTCTAGAACAGACATCACATTCCCGCTCCTCCCAGGCTGTCGCCAAAGTTGCCAGATACCCCTGGGCGAAAGGGTCCTGCCAGGTGCAGTTGTGTAACCTCGCCCCCCACCCCCGCCCCTGCCCGTCACCGGGTCCTCCCATCCCAGACCCAGGCAAAGCAGGTTTAGGGGCGAGTGCGTGCGCACGAGCCAGGGTCTGCGCCTATCTGCCTGTGGTCAAGTACACCGAGCTCTGGGGCGGTGAGGAGGGCATGCTGGGCTCCGCTTACCTTTGGCTGCTTACTGATAAGTGGAGGTCGGTGCAGCGCCTGGCTCGGGCATGTCTTGCCGCGGACCCTGGCAAGCCTGGCGCGGCACGGAGCACTCCGGGCAGAGCATCCACGGCAAGGATCGCCGGGCTCGCGCCGAAGGAGGCTCGGCTTCGGGGACTTGGCCAGCTGCGTGCCCGCCGCCCGCCCCCTCCACTGCCACGGGCCCGGCCCGCCCGGCCCGCCCGGCCCCCGCGCCGCAGCTCGAGTCTCTCCGGCTCCTGCTCAGCGACGCGCGCGGGGAGGCAGTGGCTCGGCCGGCTCCGGGGACGCCCGCGCGCTCGCCCGATCGCGGCGCGGCGGAGCGAGCCACAGCCACCCGGCTCCGTGCTCCTCAGATGTCCTCATTTACTGCAATTGTCTTCGGCGAGATCCGGGAGTCGGGCCGGGCGGAGGGGGCGGAGAGGGGGAGGGAGCGGGAAGGGAGTCCTGGCCGCCGCTCCAGGTCCCGGCCACTCTGTGGAACCGGGCGGCCAGAGGACTGAAGAGAGGGCGCCCGGAGCTGCGCGCCAGCCGCCTGTGCGCTCGCCTGCCACCGAGGCGGGCGGAGCCCCGGGGCCCGTGGGGCGGGGGTGGGGCGGGGGCGGGCCGGGCCGCGTGCGTGGGGCGGGGGCCCGGCGCGTGGAGGAGCCCCTCCAGCCGGAGCCGGATCGCGGGCAGAAGGAGGAGGAGGAGGAGAAGGAGGAGGTGCTGGAAGCAGCCGCTGGCTGCCGCCTGCGCGCGGAGCTCCACTGCCACATCCTGGGGTTCTGGGCTGCAGGCGGCGCTGCGCGGCCCCTGGAACTTGTTGAGTCTACCCCGGAGCCACCTCAGGAGCTGCAGGCAGGCGCGGGGGCCCTCTTGATTTCTCCCTCAGGAGCAGACTAGACTGTCTTCAGGAGACCCCGCTTGATGGCTTTCTGAATTGTCAACCAACCTACCTCTGCTGGACGGCTAATTCCCTAGGTGGGAGTGGGCATGGGGACAAGGCGCCTGCTCCCTCACCTGCAGATCTGTCTTTGGAGAGGTTGGCGGTTAGGGTTGCCCTTCTGCATTTCTATGTCTGATCAACCAGGAGTCCAGCCTTCAAATAAGAACTGGAAGGCAAACCTGTTTAGTGGCCTAGGGGATAAGGTAGAGAGTGCCTGCCTTCCTGCCAGGTCTCTTGCATGCTGACAATTTGGGGACATATTTTACAATTTGGGGGACATTTCTACTACCCCCTCATCTGGACTTCCTAGTTCCTCTGTCCCTCTCCCTCTGCAGAGGCAGTGAGGGGAGGTAGGAGTTGTGTTTGTTTTGATCAAAATTAACTACACCTGGGGAAGGGATTTCTCTAGCATGAACCAAGAACAACTCCCATCACTTACCGCCAGCTCCACCAGAGTGATCTGGTCTTGGGAGCTCTTAGCTGCGGGCTCCCTGATGCCTAGCAGGGCTGAGTGGCAGGCACTGGAACTAAGTATCCCTGGATGCAGGTCTCCTAGCCCTACCGAGGACGTACTTGAGAGTAGCCACACTGTTTACAAGAGGACAGAGCATAGTGTTAGCTTTGGCCAGAGAATTGGGAATTCAGATGGGAAATGCTCTTACTTATCCACCCCCTACTCCCACCCCCCCCACACACACCTTGCCAGATAAGAGATAGGTTCTTGCTTGTTCCTATATATCCCTCTATCCCTGTATCCCATCTTAGTATTCCAGGGCTCTCCATTGCTCTATCCTCATGTAGTGTGCTGATAGAACCTAGCTCCCTGCTTTATATATAGTCTCTGCTCTTTAAAGGGGCTTTCTATGAGGTGCTGTATTTTCTATGTAAGGCCATATGTCCACATGTTCCAGAAGGAAAATATTCTGAAATATCTTCCCTTTCCATGTCTCTCTCAGTATCCCTTGGGCTACAGACCCAAGATCCTGGTAAGAGAAGGTTTCCTAGAATGTACCACCCGGCTCAGCTAGATATCAGAGAAGGACCCTGAGCCTGCAGCTATGTGCCTACCCCAGCTCCACTGGAGTATCTGGTTTTGTGGACACTCAGCTGCAGGCTCAGGGTCTTCTCTGATAATCTAGCTGGGCCTGATGGTTAGGGAGGGAATGCCAAACCTGGGGAATCGAGACTCTGTCTCGTTCACTCTTTAAAATGACCCTTGGAACCTAGATTTCCCCTAATTCTGAGTGATAGCCCCTTTTCTTCTCTGGCCCAGGAGGCCATTGGGATCTGTGTGCTGGCTGATTTTATGATGAACTGACACAAGCTGAAGTTATCTGAAAGGAAGGAACCTCAACTGAGAAAAATGCCTCTGTGAGATCAGCTATAAGGCATTTTCTTAATTAGCAACTGATCCTGGAGGACCCAGCCCATTATGGGTGGGACCACCCCTAGGCTCCTGGTTCTGGTTTCTGTAAGAAAGCAGGCTGAGCAAGCCATGAGGAGCAAGCCAGTAAGCAGCACCCCTCCATGGCCTCTGCATCAGCTCCTGCCTCCAGGTTCTTGCCCTGCTTAGGTTCCTGCCCTCACAGCTTTTGATGATGAACAGTGCTATGGAACTGTGAGTGAAATAAACCCTTTGGTCATGGTGTTTCATCACAGCAATACGAACCTTAAGACAGCCTGCAAACCTGAACAGACCCTGCTGCCCAGATGGGGACCAGAAGCATGTGTGTAGGATTTGGGCTGTGTAACAGCAGATGGAAAGGGTTCCTGCCTGAAATGCCTCTTCAGAGATACGCTCTTACAACTCTGGCCTTGGGGGAATCTGTCCAGTGTCCAGGAAACTTTCTGTAAATCCTATTGTAAACCCATAAAATTAAAATCTACTTTCTATTTCTTAATCATGTCACCATAAAGCTGCCAGGCAATGTGGGAATGGGAACAGTGATAATGGAAACTAGAGGTTTGGGGTCCATGAATAAAATCAGATAGAAAGGCCTGCAGAGGAGGTCAGTGCTCAGCCACATGTGGCACTGTGAGCTGGTTAGAAGGTGTCTGCAGGGACAATGTCAGTGAAGGTCCCCGCAGTGGATACCTAGAGGAGGAGAGAAGGAGATGCCATAGCTGGCAGATTAGAAATCTCACTCCTGTGAGGAAGACTCTAGTTGAGCCACCGATACTCTGAGTTCCTTGGCTGGGCCAGTAACTTCAGCTGTTGCTAAGTCTGTTGTTATCCTGGTTTAGATGTAAAATGCCTCACTTGGTCCCCAGCTGCTGCTGATGTTTGGGGAAATTGTGGGTGCTTTGGCAGGTGGAACTTACTTGGAGGGAATAGGTTGCAGGGGCGTGGGTATGAGGGTGGTCCTTGAGGTTTCTAGCTGTGTTTTGCTTCCCATCCCCTACTGGAGGTCTGAGAAGTCCCAGCTCTGTACATCTGCTTCCATGTAACTCCTTCTACCCTGGAGCAGCCTGCCACCCAACCTTCCCCAACATGATGGACTGTTCCTTGAGACCATGCGCAAACAAATCCTTCCTCTTTAAGTTGCTTTTGTCGTGAATTCCATCTCAGTAATAAGCAAGCCACTGATACACCTCCTTTTTTTTTTTTAAATTGTACAACCCCATTTACCTATTGCATCACAAAGTCCGCCATCACAAACTGAGATGTTGATGAGAATAGGTCTCACTAGACTTTTGACCAGGTATGAATTTATTCCATCTGGGTAAGGTTGCTGCACCATCATGCTCAGATCCTTAAAGCAAGTCTTGCATTCAGGCTGTCTGTAGGGAAGGAGCTCTGGCCTTCTTGCTGTCCACAGATACCCTTTGCATCATGGTCTTTGCGTGGACAGAACAGATGTATATATTAAGAGTTTATAATGAGCCCTTAGGTTCAGCTTCCGCAGAAAAAGAAAGTGGACTCATTTTAGGAATCAATTAGGTATAAATTGGTTTCTTAGATTTTTTTACCTCAGAATTTCACTACAAAAGGTAGTCTTGCAATGAAGAAAATGGTCATTTTAAAAGAGATTTCCCACAGGCAGAGTCATCCAGAGAATAAAACTAGAAGGAAATTCACACTATCTAACCCAAACAGATAGTGTCTGTTCCTTTGACTTCCTGGAAGTGTGCACATCTTGAAATTCCCAACCAATTAATTGGCCAGAAGATGTAGCTTGGTTGATAGAGGACTTGCCTAGCATGCACAGCCCTAGGGTCCACCCTCAGCCTGCAGAAACCAGACGTGGTGGTGTACACATGCAAAAGGAGTGCTTGAGAGGTGGAGACGGAGGATTAGAAGTTCAAGGTCATGCTTGGTTAAATAGCAAATTGGAAGCAAAGCCTGGACTACCAAAAACGCTGCCTCAAAAAAAAAAAAAAAAAAATCAAAGCCAATAGTATGATAAACTGCAGTGGGGGAGGGGGATGGAGTGTTTTTCAGAATTTTCTGAGCAGTTTTAATTCCAAACAGAAAGTAACATACATATCTACTAAGAAGTGAATGAGTAGGAATTTCTTCGTCCTGGCAAAATGTGAAGTATTATCTAGAAACAACCACTACAAAATTATTACCTTCTGAGGCCAGAAGACTTTCAGAAACATCATGCAGACCAAGGGTGTATAACACTAATTGGCTGGAGAGATAGAAGTGGTTAAGAGCACTAGCTGCTCTTACAAAAGACCTGGACTTGATTCCTAGCACTCACATCTCACATTTGTCTTTAACTCCAGTCCCAGGGACTCTGATGCCCTCTTCTGGCCTCTGGGGGCATTGTGTGCATACAGTGCACACCACACACATACATGCAGGCAAATACATTTTTTTAAAAGAAAAGACAGAAAAAGAGAGTATGTATCACAGGATTCATTCAAGTGGAGTCCAAGAAAGATGTTTTTGGTGCCTGGAATGAAGCTGGTGGCTACCTTTGGAGGCTAATGACACAGAGCCTGGGGACCCCCTTGCACATTCATTGACCTGTGTAAGCCAGGTGTCTGTTCATCTCACTGTATATTGTCTGACTGGTGCTACTGCATCCTCACTATGCCTTATAATACATCTCTTGAAATAAAGAGGCTTATTCATCAGTGAGATGAGCTTTCATCACTGAAGCCAAAACCCAAGGGAAAGGGACAGGAAGGGCTCTGCAGACTCGCTGCACGCTTAGCTGCAGGTGAGAAAGTTCTGAGGGAAGCTGCCACTGAACCTCGGCCCTCCTGACTCTCAGATGCCCCTGTGACAGAGCTCACTTGGGAATGATTTTCCCACGTTCTACTTTAATGTTCTCAAGTGACTCAAGGTGGGACTGTCTGCCTGTCTGCGGTAAGCAGTTTGCCCCCTCCAGCTCAGAGGCTGCAGCTGCAGACATGGTCACCCCACAGTGCCCTTCACAGTGTGAGATGGAGCTCACACTGATGAACCCCTGTTGGATGGGAGCAGTAACACATGCAAGCTCTACTTTCTCTTTCAACAACAAGACAGGCACAATGTTCAAAAGGCATTGCGACCAGGCCTCCCCTTAGCTCAGGAGAATGGTGAGCTGCCCTCCTCAATCACTTCGCATGTCACCTGCCTTCTTCCTTTTGGACGTGGGTTTTGCTTGAGTCTCCATCCAGGTCAAGCTCCCTACCCATAACCACCTATTGTCCTGGTCACCAAATCTTACCCTTCTGGAGGAGAGCCACTTGGCCCCCTTCAGATGCTCCTTTCACCCATCTTTTCCTTCCAAGATGAGAGACTAGGGATGCTTTATCGGCCGCTAATCTAATTAGTTTGGAGAAAGCTGAACATCTTGAAGACTGGTTAAAATCCCAGGTTTTCTAAACTAATCAGTGCAAATAGAACTTTCCAAGGGAAATGAGATGTTTTTCCTTTTAAAGAGGATGTTAGTGGCTCTAGCCTCCCCTTAGCAACTGGAGCAGCTGTGCTCGCTCAGAAAGGATGGAATGGGCATGGACTCCTGGCACTCTCCCAAACCTCCATGCACTGGGTTCTCTCGTCAGACCCACAGGCAGCTGGCCATGGTGGTTCATGACTGTAATTCCAGCTATCTGGAGGCTGGGGCAGGAGTTCAAGGCATGCAGGGCTCCAGAGTGAGACCCTGCCTCAAAACAACCCCAGGCTTCCCCTTCTAGGTTGGCCACCCTATGGCCCCCACCCTCAGGACTCCCCAAGGAAGCAAGTCTGCAATTGCTGTTTGGCTGACTCTCTCGTCTGTTCAGCCTGTGCTATGATAGCAACAGGGTTTTCTCACCATCCTTGTCGAGTCTGAGGAGCAAGCCTTTTGCTACAAGGGGTGGCTGGCTGCAGGGCCGTTCTCAGTGTTTACTATCACTGCCAAAGCAGCTCATCTGCTCAGGCCAAAGATGACACCTTTAACCAGAACTGGGTCAAAAAGGGATAAAAATTGCTCTCAAATTTCAGTGTCTGTCTTCCAGTCCACTCTGCTAACACTGTCCTCTGCTTTCCCTTTGGAGGTCTGTCCTCGGACAGAGGCTGGGCGGCAGCTTGGGGCGTGACACGGAGGCCTGAGGTCAGAGTAGAGCCACGTGGCACTTGTCTTGCAGCATCTGGCATAGGGGTTTCCTGGTTTGTCCTTGTTTGTCCCCAGCCTTCCCCGGGCTTGCAGGAGAGGGTAGGAGAACAGGAAGAAGACCATGGGAGTCTCCTGTTCCCTTTGTTTGCTTCTTTAGGCTCTTCCTACTACATGTGTATGATCCTCCACTCTGGTTATGAGCCTGCAGCATACTGTGCCCTGGCACTTCATGTATTGTCTGCTTTTGTCCTCATGAGAAGGCTGTGAAATAGATAGGGGCCAACTTTCCACAGATGTTAATCAGAAAAGGTAAGCCATTTCTCCAAGGTCACACAGCTAGGACGTGCCGGAGCCTAGACTCAAATGCAGGTCCTGCACATTGCCAAACTGCTTTGCTCAATTCCTTATTTTTATCTGCCCTTGATGTTCCTGTAGAATATATATGGTAAGCTCGTGCAGTTTGACTTGGGCTGAGCATCTTTCAGGAGTGAGGAATGTCTGTATCCATTGTCATCCCCTCTGAGGTTTTTGCCTGCCCTAAGGAATACTTTGCCCTGAGCAAACTGCACTGCTTCAGGCCATCATGGGAGCGGCCCAGTGCTCTCCTGGGACATACTCTGACCCCCAGTCAAGTCTTTTGCCTTTGCTGAGCTATCTGCTGCAAGCTGGTAAGAGTCAGGCCAGGTTTTCCTTTCCTTCCTTAGCTAGACATCCTTCCCTCACGGTACCTGTCATTTGCACTGTAGAGTGAAACCAGGCATGGAATCAGCAGAAGATCAGGGTCTCTGTGAATTGGGTAGCACTCTGCTTCACCCATATGATTTCAGTGACATGAGCACACATTGTCTTCCTTGAATGACAGTTATTAAAATGATGCATCACATCATACATGTTCTGTATACACCACAGAGTCCTTCTTCAAAAATGGTCTGTGCCACATGTAATAAAGTCATATTTTATTACTGTGGCCTTTACTGATGATACAGAATTCCTGCCTGCTTTCATCCCTGAGCCCCAGCCAATTTGGACAGCACCCACCTCCTGCTGCTCTTCTTTCTCCTGCTCCTCCTCTTCCTCCTCCTCCTCCAGAAGCTTGCTGTGCATATAATTCTAATTACCCACCCTTGACATTTTTATACTCAATGTAATAAATTATTTTGCTAATTTGGGTCTAGGAATTGATTACCTGACTTTGGGTGTTGTGTTTACTAAGGAGTGTGGCTCCCAAGCATGGGAAAAGGAAGGCGTTTGTTTTTAAGTGCCAAAGTCCACATTGGAAGAGTACGAATGTTTTTGTAAATATTTATTTGTATTTGGTGATCTCTAAGTCCACACACAGATTTTCAGTTCTAATTTGTTCATTAACATTTTTTTTAATTACTGTGAACTCTTGGGGATTAGGTGAGCAGGTCATTCCTACAGTCCTCCTGCACTGCAGGCCAGAGATCTCTCCATTCAGCCTAATAATCCAGGTCATGGTACCTGTGGGTGTGTTACACTTTAAGGAGCATGTGTCTGTAGACCTCACATCTTAGTGCTCTTCTGCTAGTTCAAGTGTGCCTTTAAGCTAAAGCAACAATCAAACATTTCAATGAACACATTTTACATGCAATTTTACTCCCAGGATTCAAACAATAGCATGGGAATATGCTGATAAAGGGTGCCTACCATTCTTCATTTGTAAATAGCTAGTGTCAATAATTTGAAGTATGGATAGTTAAAATATGATTCTGAACCCCTTTGTCACAGCTGTCACAGCCCTTTTACTGCAAGAGAACTTCAGTGGGGTCCTCCAAACCTCCATACATCTTAAAGTTAGGAAGGGTCCAGGTTCTTGGGCTTCTTTTTTTTTTCCCCAGGTAATGGAGGCCTTTTCTTTTAGCATCCATTGGCTAAGTATTTCAGTAGATTAAGCAAAGAAACCTGAAAGTCAGTGTGCTTTATAGTGTATGATGTACACATGTACATAGATGTGAATGTGTGCATGCATGCATGCATGCGTCCGTGCATTTATATAAGGCCTGTTGCTCACTGTAAAGACAGCAGTTAATTCAGATTCATTCTGAGTGTGTTTCGATATGAATCCCTAAGTTTTGTTTTAGAATTTATTGGCTACTGAAAATAATTCCTTAAGGTTAAGCAATTTATAAATAAATGGGGAAGGGGGAGGGGTGAGTTAGGAGACTGAAATGGATGTTGTTCTCAGTGGCCACTGGGGGCTCCTTCAGTTCCCCATATTTGTAAGTGATGAAATCTTATAGGCAGTCCTGAGCTCAGGTCTCTCCACTCATGGGTTATATGGTTACACTTGATGAGCATGGGAAAACATAAAATCACTCTTTTATTAGATATCTTGGGCTATAATGTTAGGCCCTGAAGTTCTCGTGGAAGATCAAATATTTTGAAATTTATTTTATTTCCCTGCATCCAAGTATGAAAACGAAATAATTAATTTTAATGACACCTTTTCCTCTCCTTCCCAGTGGAGTAAATATTGTCACATGAAATTGTTG